>NC_047043.1:46179503-47417481 GCF_011762595.2 Tursiops truncatus | reverse complement strand
TTGGGAAAAACCTGAACAAACTTTTTGACCAATCCAATCCAATAATCTGCTCTCATATCACAACGGAATAAAAGTAGAAATCAAAAACAGAAGGATAACTGGAAGATCCCCAAATACTTGGAGCTTTAACAACACATTTCTAAATAACATATGGGTCAAAAAAAATCTCACAAGAAATTTTAAAATATTTTGAATGAGATGAAAAAATAAATATGGCTTATCAAAATTTGTGAGATACAGTGAAAGCAGTGTTTAGAGGGGAATTTATAGCATTAAATGCATATATTATGAAAGACCAGAGATCTAAAACCAGTATGCCAAGCTTCCACCTTAGGAAGCTAGAAAAAGAAGAGCCAGTTAAATCTAAAGTAAACATGAGAAAAGAAATAAAAATTAGAGGAGAAACAAATGAAATTGGAAACAGGAAATCAATAGAGAATATTAATAAAACCAAAAGCTGTTTCTTTGAAAAATCAATAAAATCAGTAAGCCTCTAGCCAGGCTAACTAAGAAAATAAAAGAGAAAACAGAAATACTAGTGTCGAAAAATGAAAGAGAGGGCATCACTACAGATCCCATGGACTTTAAAAGGATAATAAATAAATGTTATGAATAACTCCATGCCCACAAATTTGATAACCTAGATGAAATGGACAAATTCCTTGAAAAACACAATCTGCCAAAAGTCACACAGGAGAAATAGACAATCTGAAGAGCCTGTATCTGTTTAAAAATTGAATCAATATAATAAACTTCCAAAACAGAAAGCATCAAGCCCAGGTGAGTTCTCTGGTGAATTCTACCAAACATTTAAGGAAGAAACTATACTCATTCTCTATAAACTCTTTCAGAAGATAGAAGCGAACAGAATACTTCCTAATTCATTCAATGAAGCCAGTATTACCTGAAATACCCAAACCAAATAAAGATATTACATGAAAACCACAGAGCAATCAATATTTCTCATGAACACAGATGCAAAAATCCTCAACAAAATATTAGCAAACCAAATCCACCAATGTATAAAAAAGAATTACACACCACAATCAAGTAAGATTTATTGTATTTGAGGCTGGTTCAACATTCAAAATCAATTAATGTAATCCATTACATCAATAGGCTAAAGAAGAAAAGTCACATGATCATATCAATAGAAGCAGATAAAGCACTTGACAAAATCCAACACCCATTCATGATAAAAACTCACAGCAAACTAGGAATAGAGGGAAACTTCCTCAATTTGAGGAGAATCTACAAAAAATCTACAGCTAACATCATCCTTAATGGTGAGAAATGCAAAGCTTTCCCACTAAGATCAGGAGCAAGTCAAAGACATTCCCTCCTCACCACTCCTTTCAATATTGTACTGGAACTCCTAACTAATGCAAGAGGACAATAAAAGAAATAAAAGATACAAATTGAGAAGAAATAAATAAAACTATCTTTGTTTGCACATAACATGGTCATCTAAGTAGAAAATCCAAAAGAATCAAGGAAAATACTCCTGGAAGAAATAAGTGATTAGAGCAAAGTTGCAGGATACAAAGTTAATATTAACACAAGAATCAATTGTTTTCCTATTTACCAGCAATGAACAAGTGGAATTTGAAATTGAAAACACATTACCATTTATATAGACACCCCCCAAAATGAAATACTTAGCCATAAATCTAAAATATGGACAAGATTTATACTAGGGAAGCTATAAAACTCTGATGAAAAATGAAAGAAGATCTAAATAAATGGAGAGATATTCCATGTTCATGGATAGGAAAACTCAATACTGTCAAGATCTCTGTTCTTCCAAACTTGATCTATAGATTCAATGCAATCTCAATCAAAATCTCAACAAGTTATTTTGCAGCTATCAAGCTGATTCTAAAGTTTTTATGGAGCAACAAAGACCCAGAAAAGCTAACACAATATTGAAGAAGGGCAAAGTTGAAGAACTGATCCTACCTGACTTCAAGACTTACTAAAAAGCTACAATGATCAACAGTATAATATTGGGAAAATAATAAAAACAGATCAATGGAACAGAATACAGAGCCCAGAAACAGACCCAACAAATATAGTCAACTGATCTTTGACAAAGGAGCAAAGACAATATAATGGAGAAAAGCTAATGTTTTCAACAAATGCTGTCGGAACAACTAAATATCCACATGGCGTGCACACACACACATACACACACAAAAGAATCTAGACACAGACCTTACACCTTTCACAAAAATTAACTCAAAATAGACCACACATCTAAATGTAAAATGCAAAACTATAAAACTCCCAGAGAGTAACATAGGAGAAAATCTAGATGATTTTGGACATGCTGATAACTTTTTTTTTTAAATGGTACAGAGAGGGGTAGACTTTATTTATTAATGTAGTGATTAAAAACATTTAAGAAGAGGAGCAAAAAAGCAAAAACTCAGAAAAAAAATATACTCAAGGCACTTATAAGGAAATGTTATAGGAACTTTGAATACCATTCCCAGACCACATGCTTCTAAAACAACAAGTATTCACAGTTCCAAATAATCTCAGCCCTTGATATTCAGATAGTCCAGAAGTGCAGATACGCCCCAAATCTCAGCTTAGGAGAAGGATTTCCAAACACTCAGTTCATCATGATTTACATTCAGAGGAGGAGTTGCTGCAAAGGAAGAGCAGCCCACAGAAACCTTCTGCATCTTTAGCTGAGGCACAAAGAACAGAAGAAGATAGGAAGACACTTTCTATCCATTTCTCCTTTCTCACACCTTTGCTTTACAGTCAGGAAAAACCCTCAACAGAAGTACCCAGATTCCCAGACTGATAACTTTTTAGATATAATACCAAAGGCAAGATGCATGAAAGAAATAACTGATAAGCTGGATTTCATTAAAATTAAAAACTTCTATTCTACAAAGAACACTCTCAAGAGAATAAGACAATCCACAGAGTGAGAGAAAATATTTACAAAATACATATCTGATAAAGGACTGCTATTCAAAATATACAAAAAATCTTAAAACTCAACAATAAGAAAATGAACAACTGGATTACAAAATGAGCAATAAACAGACAACTTACAAAAGAAGATTCAAAGATGGCAAATAAGTATATGAAAGGATATTCATCATCATATGTCATTAGAGAACTGCAATTAAAACAATAAGATACCTCTACAGACCTATTAGAATGACCCACACCAAGGATGTGTAGCAACAGGAATTCTCATTTATTGCTGGTGGGAATGTAAAATGGTACAGCCACTTTGGAAGATACTTTGACAGTTTCTTACAACACTAAACATATTCTTACTATGTAATCCAGCAACTGCACTCCCTAGTATTTGCTCATTTACTCAAGTGAGCTGAAAACTTATGCCCACACAAAATCCTGCACACGGATGTTTACAGCAGCTTTATTAATAATCGCCAAAACATGGAAGCAACCAGGATATCCTTCAGTGGGTGAATGGATAAATGAACTGTGGTACATACAAACAATGGAATATAATTCAGTGCTTAAAAAAGAGCTATAAAGACATGGGGAAACATAAATGCATATTACTAAGTGAAAGAAGCCAATTTGAAAAGCTACATACCATATGATTCCAGCTATATCACATTCCAGAAAAGGCAAAACTATGGTGACAGTAAAAAGAACAGTAGAGGAGTCAAGATGGTAGAATAGGAGGACATGGAATTCATTGCTCCTCACAAGTACATCAAGAATACACCTACAAATGGAACAATTCTCACAGAGCACTTGCTGAACATGAGTGGAAAACTTCAGACACCTAAAAGGACAAGAAAAATCCCCTCAACAACTGGGTAGGATGAAAGAAAGAAGAAAAAAAGAAAAGAGGAATCAAAAAAGGGACCAGCAGCCCTGGCAGAAAGATGAAGGTGAGGGGAGGTTTCCACACTCAGAAAAACTCCCTCATGGTGGGGAAATCAGCTGGGACAGAAAAGGAACTTCGGGGGAATCAAAGGAGAATGCAGTGGATGGTTTGTGGAAGACAGGACAAAGTAAGAACTGCATGCATGATCTACACCACAGCTCTGCGCATTCCAGTCTGAGTCATGAGTGGCCAGTTGCAAAGGGGGGCTGGGTGCTGGAAAGTGGGATTTGGAGCGTGGACCCAGGGAAGGGACAGCTGTTAGCTGTGAAAAGATAGCCAGAAGGGACAGGAGTAAGGAGATCCACAACCAGGAAAGTCTGTGGAAAAAGCCTGGGACACCACAGAAGCAAGGCGTATTGTTGAGTAGTGCGCAAGGGGCAGAGCCACCATTACAACCCCTTTCCCCACCCACTGGCTTCTTCAGCTTCCGGGGACACTGGGAGGGGCTCCCATCTAAGTGGGCCTGCCTGCCCCTCAGGCCAGGGTCTCCTTTGCCCGTGTAGGTTCTGGGGGCCTGAGCGCTGCCCATCCCAAAGTCTCCTTGGGAATCAGCCCTGGGCACCCATGCCTGGGACAACAGTCTGCCGATGCTGGCGGGCGCTGAGTGCTAAAGTGAGGGGTTGGTAGAATGGATATGGGGAGAGGAGCACTATTGGCTGTGCAGATACAGCAGAGAGGACAGGAGTGAGGGGATGCATGGCCAGGAATGCCCCTAGAAGAAGTGTGGCCTGCCTGGAAAGCGAGGCGCCGTAGTTGAGAGGCACATGGGGGGCAGGGCCACCACCGCGCCCACACATCAGTGCCTGCCTCCGTGGGCACTGGGAGGGATTCCCACCAGAACGAGTGCACCACAGTCTGTTGCAACTGCCTGCTGGTTCATGCCACTGAAAACAACTCACGCACAACCCAATTGTAGCCGCCGTACCCCTCCCCAGCCTGAGTGAGTAAGTGTGCCCCAAGCAGCTGCTGCTTTTGCTCCCTCTTGCCTGGGCAAGGAACAGATGCCTGAGGGTGGCCCACATGCAGAGGTGGGGCCAAAACCAAAGCTGAGCCCCAGGAGTAGTGTGACTAAGGAAGAGGAATGAAAATCTCTCTGTGCAGCTATACAAGCTGTGGATTAAATCCCTGAGAATGGCTTGGTAAATCCTGTGTCTGTGGAATACCTGAATAGACGAGTGTTCCCACAATTGAGACCAATCTAGCCTTTGCAGCAGTGGACTTTGGGGGCAAGTACACGTGGGAGTTGAGCCAGGTCAGAGTCTGAGCTGGCCCCACAGTGCCCAAAGCAGGTCCAGACCTACCTAGAAGTACTGGAAGGCCTCCTGGGGAGGTGGGGGATGGCTCTGGCTCACGGTGGGAGCAAGGACACTGACAGAGGAGGCCCCAGGAAAATATTATTATTACTGTTATTCTTTTCTTCTTTGTTTCGTTTTGTTCAGTTGTTGGTATTGTTGCTTTTATTTTTCTTTTTTTAATATATATATTTTTTACTTTTCTACTTTTACTTCACTTTTTTGCTGTTTTGTGGGTTTTCTTTATTTTTGATTGTTTTTATGCTTTCTGTTTTTGTTTCATTTTCATTTTTTGTTAGTTTAGTCCTTATTGACTGTTCTCATTTTTGAATTCTTTTGTTTTATTTATTTATTTATTCTGTGTCTGTGTGTTGCCGCTGTTTGTTTGCTGCTGTTTTTGGCATTTGTCTTGGGTTTTGTTTGTCTGTTTGCTTTCTTTTTCTTTTATTTTCTCTCAGGCTGCAATGTGCAGCTTGCGGGCTCTTGGTTTCCTGGCCAGGGGTTGGGCCTGGGCCTTTTGGTGGGGGGGCGTGACAAGTCCAGGACGCTGGACCACCAGAGAATTCCCGGGCCCAGGGAAGATTAATCGGCATGTGCACTACTGGAGGTATCCATATCAACACCAAGAGCTGGCCCCACACAACTGCCTGCAGGATCCAGTGCTGGACACCTCACAACAAACAACCAGCAAAACAGGAACACAGCCCCACCCATCAGCAGACAGGCTGCCTAAAGTTGTAGTAAGCTCACAAACACCCCAAACATACCCTGCCCGTCAGAGGGAAAAGATTCAGCTTCACCCACCAGAGTGCAGGCACCAGTCCCTTCCACCAGGAAGCCTACGCGAGCCCCCAGACCAACCTCACTCATCAGGGGGTAGACAGCAGATGCAAAAGGAACCACAACCTTGCAGCCTGCAGAAAGGGGACCATAAACACAGTAGGTTAGACAAAATGAGATGACAGAGAAATATGTTGCAGATGAAGGAGCAAAGTGAAATCCCACAAGATCAAATAAATGAAGAGGAAATAGGCAATCTACCTGAAAAAGAATTCAGGGTAATGAAAGTAAAGATGATCCAAGATCTTGGAAACAGAATGGAGGCATGGAACCAGAAAATATAGGAAATGTTTAACAAGGACTCAGAAGAACTAAAGAACAAACAATCCGTGATATACAATACAATAACTGAAATGAAAAATACAATAGAAGGAATCAAGAGCAGAATAACTGAGGCAGAAGAATGGCTAAGTGAGCTGGAAGATAGAATGGTGGAAATAACTGCCGAGGAGCAGAATAAAGAAAAAAGAATGAAAAGCAACGAGGACAGTCTCAGAGACCTCTGGGACAACATTAAACACACCAACATTCAAATTATAGGGGTCCAGAAGAAGAGAAAGGGAAAGGGCCTGGGAAAATATTTCAAGAGATTATAGTTGAAAACTTCCCTAACATGGGAAAGGAAACAGTCAATCAAACCCAGGAGGTGCAGACAGCCCTATACAGGATAAACCCAAGTAGAAACATGCCGAGACATATATTAATCAAACTAACAAAAATTAAATACACAGAAAAAATTACTAAAAGCAGCAAGGGAAAATCAACAAATAACCAACAAGGGGATCCCCATAAGGTTATCAGCTTGATTTTTCAGCAGAAACTCTGCAGGCCAGAAAGGAGTGGCAGGAGGACATATTTAAAGTGATGAAAGGGAAAAACCTACAACCAAGGTTACACTACCCAGCAAGGATCTCATTCAGATTTGACAGAGAAATCAAAAGCTTTACAGACAAGCAAAAACTAAAAGAATTCAGCACCACCAAACCAGCTTTACAAAAAATGCTAAAGGAACTTCTCTAGCTGGGAAACAGAAGAGAAGAAAAAGACCTACAAGAACAAACCCAAAATAACTAAGAAAATGATAACAGGAACATACATATGATAATAACCTTAAATGTAAATGGATTAAATGCTCCAACCAAAAGACACAGACTAGCTCAATGGATACAAAAACAAGACCAATATATATATGCTGTCTACAAGAGACCCACTTCAGACCTAGGGACACATACAGACTGAAAGTGAGGGGATGGAAAAAGATATTCCATGCAAATGGGAATCAAAAGAAAGCTGGAATAGCAATACTCATATCAGACAAAATAGACTTTAAAATAAAGACTATTACAAGAGACAACGATCATATGACTATTACAATCATAAGAATCAAGAGATCAATCCAAGAAGAAGATATCACAATTGTAAATATTTATGCACCTTAACATAGGAGCACTTGAATACATAAGACAAATGCAAACAGCCTTAAAAGAGGAAATCAACAGTAACACAATAAGAGTCGGGGACTTTAACACCCCACTTACACCAATGGACAGGTCATCCAGGCAGAAAATAAATAAGGTAACACAAGCTGCAAATGACACAATAGAACAAATAGGCTTAACTGATATTTATAGGACATTCCACCAGAAAGCAGAAGAATACACTTTCTTCTCAAGTGCTTATGGAACATTCTCCAGGATAGATGGATATCTTGGGTCACAAATCAAGCCTCAGTAAGTTTTAGAAAATTGAAATTGTATCAAGCACCTTTTCCAACCATAATGTCATGAGATTAGAAATAAATTACAGGAAAAAAACTGTGAAAAATATAAAAACATGGAGGCTAAACAATACGCTACTAAATAACCAAGAGATCACTGAAGAAATCAAAGAGGAAATAAAAAAATACCTAGAAACAAATGACAATGAAAACACAATGACCCAAAACCTTTGGGATGCAGCAAAAGCAGTTCTAAGAAGGAAGTGTATAGCAATATACTCCTACCTCAAAAAATAAGAAAAATTTCAAATAAACAACCTAACCTTACACCTAAAGCAACTAAACAAAGAAGATCAAACAAAACCCAAAGATAGTAGAAGGAAAGAAATCATACAGGTCAGAGCAGAAATAAATGAAATAGAAATGAAGAAAATAACAGCAAAGATCAATAAAACTAAAAGCTGGTTCTCTGAGAAGATAAACAAAATTGATAAACCTTTAGCAGACTCAACAAGAAAAAAGAGAGAGGACTCAAATCAATAAAATTAGAAATGAAAAAGAAGTTACAACTGACATCACAGAAATACAAAGGATCATAAGAGACTACTACAAGCAATCATATGCCAATAAAATGGACAACCTGTAAGAAATGGACAAATTCTTAGAAAAGTACAAACTTCCAAGGCTGAAACAGGAAGAAATAGAAAATACGAACTGACCAATCAGAAGTAATGAAATTGAAACTGTGATTAAAATCTTCCAGTGAATAAAAGTCCAGGACCAGATGGCTTCCCAGGTGAATTCTATCAAACATTTAGAGAAGAGCTAACACCTATCCTTCTCAAACTCTTCCAAAAATTTACAGAGGATGGAACATTCCCAAACTCATTCTACGAGGCCACCATCACCCTGATACCAAAACCAGACAAAGACACTACAAAAAAAGACAACAACAAGCCAGTATCACTGATGAACAAATCCTCAACAAAATACTAGCAAACAGAATCCACCAACACATTAAAAGGATCATACACCATGATCAAGTAGGATTTATCCCAGCGATGCAAGGATTCTTCAATATATGCATATCAATCAATCTTATACTCCATATTAACAAATTGAAGAATAAAAATATATGATCATCTCAATAGATAATCCAACACACATTTATGATAAAAACTCTCCAGAAAGTGTGCATAAAGGGAACCTAGCTCAACATAATAAAGGCCATATATGACAAACCCACAGCAAACATTATTCTCAATGGTGAAAAACTGAAAGTATTTCCTCTAAGATCAGGAACAAGACAAGGGTGTCCACTCTCGCCATTATTATTCAACATAGTTTTGGAAGTCCTAGCCACAGCAATCAGGAAAGAAAAAGAAATAAAAGGAATCCAAATTGGAAAAGAAGAAGTACAACTGTCACTGTTTGCAGATGACATGATACTATACACAGAAAATCCTAAAGATACCACCAGAAAAGTACTAGAGCTAATCAATGAATTTAGTAAAGTCGCAGGATACAAAATTAATACACATAAATTTCTTACATTCTTATACACTAACAGCAAAAGATCAGAAAGAGAAATTAAGGAAACAATCCTATTTACCACTGCACCAAAAAGAATAAAATACCTAGGAATAAACCTAGCTAAGGAAGCAAAAACCTGTATGCAGAAAACTACAAGAAACTGATGAAAGAATTCAAAGGCAACACAAACAGATGGAGAGCTATACCATGTTCTTGAATTAGAAGAATCAATATTGTGAAAATGACTATACTTCCCAAAGCAATCTCAAAATTCAATGCAATCCTTACCAAATTACCCATGGCATTTTTCACAGAACTAGAACAGAAAATTTTAAGATTTGTATGGAAACACAAAAGGCCCTAAATAGTCAAAGCAATCTTGAGAAAGAAAAACGAAGCTGGAGGAATCAGGCTCCCTGACTTTAGACTATACTACAAAGCTACAGTAATCAAGACAGTATGGTACTGGCACAAAAACAGAAGATCAATGGAACAGGATAGAAAGCCCAGAGATAAACCCATGCACCTATGGTCACCTAAGGTATGACAAAGGAGGCAAGAACAGAGAAAAGACAGCCTCTTCAATAAGTGATGATGGGAAAACTGGACAGCTACATGTACAAGAATGAAATTAGAACACTCCCTAACACCACACACAAAAATAAACTCAAAATGGATTAAAGACCTAAATGTAAGGCCAGACACTATAAAACTCTTAGAGGAAAATGTAGACAGAACATTCTTTGACATAAATTGCAGCAAGATCTTCTTTGAAACACCTCCTAGATTAATGACAATAAAAAATGAAAACAAAAACAAAAATAAACAAATGGGACCTAATGAAACTTAAAAGCTTTTGTGCAGCAAAGGAAACCATGAACAAGACAAAAAGACAACCCTCAGAATGGGAGAAAGTATTTGCAAATGAAGCAACTGACAAAGGATTAATGTCTAACGTATACAAGCAGCACATAGAGCTCAATATCAAAAAACAACCCAATCCAAAAATGGGCAGAAGACCTAAATAGACATTTCTCCAAAGAAGACATACAGATGGCCAAGAAGCACATGAAAAGATGCACAGCATCACTAATTATAAGAGAAATGCAATCAAAACTACAATGAGGTATCATCTCACACCGGTCAGAATGGCCAGCATCAAAACATCTACAAACAGTAAATGCTGGAGAGGGTGTGGAGAAAGTGGAATCCTCCTATGCTGTTGGTGGGAATGTAATACAGCCACTATGGTGAACATTATGGAGGTTCCTTAAAAAACTAAAAATGGAACTACCATACAATCCATCAATCCCACCACTGGGCATATACCCAGAGAAAACCATAATTCAAAAGGCACATGCACCCCAATGTTCACTGCAGCACTATCTATCATAGTCAGGGACATGGAAGCAACCTAAATGCCCATCAACAGAGGAATGGATAAAGAAGATGTGGTACATATATAAAATAGAATATTACTCAGCCATAAAAAGGAATGAAATTGGGTCATTTGTAGAGATGTGGATAGATCTAGAGAGTATCATACAGAGTGAAGTCAGAAAGAGAAAAACAAATATCGTGTATTAGCACATATATGTGGAATCTAGAAAAATGGTATAGATGATCTTATTTGCAAAGCAGAAATAGAGATACAGAAGTAGAGAACAAATGTATGGATACTGAGGGGGAAAGGGTGGTGTGTGTGGGAGGAATGGGTAGATTGCGATTGATCATATACACGACTGACACCATGTATAAAACAGACAACAAATGAGAACGTAATGTATAGCACAGGGAACTCTACTTTATGCTCTGTGGTGACCTAAATGGGAAAGAAATCCAAAAAGAAGGGATACATGTATACGCATAGCTGATTCATTTTGCTGTATAGTAAAACTAACACAACATTGTAAAGCAACTATACTCCAATAAAAATAAATTTGAAAAAAAAAAAAGGACAGTAGTTGCCAATCAGAGGGGTAGGGATTGGGCTAGGAGAGGAATGAATAGGTGGAACACAGGGGATTTTTAGAACAATGAAACAATTTTGTATGATACTAAAGTGGTAGATACATGTCACTGTATATATTTGTTAAAACCCATAGAATGTCCAACACCAAGAGTGAACCCTAATGTAAACTATGGACTTTGGGTTATAATGATGTGTCAGTGTTGGTCCATAGGTTGTAACAACTGAACCACTGTGGTGCAGGATGTTGACAGTGAGTGATGCTGTGCGTGTGTAGGGCAGGGGGTATATGGGAACTCTGTACTTTCTGCTTAATTTCATTATGAACCTAAAAGTGCTCTAAAAATTAGTATATTTAAAAATAAATAATTCTGAGAAACAAGGGTAGAGATAAGGACATCTACTCTAAAATGTAGAATATATAAAAAATATTCATCCTACAAATAATACAAAATCCTCATGCTGAGTTATAAAGAAACTATATGAGTAACACCCTATTCATTTAAAAAATACAATTGAAAATAAAAATAATGAATTTCCTATATAAGAAGAAGTTTTCTAGACCTAACAGAAGAATCACTGATTTGGAGTAATAGTTAATACAACAAAAACACGGTAACCAAATCATGTGTATAGGACATGGAATTTTGTTATACTATGACTGGGTCTATATTTATGTATCATTGACTGACCCTGTAGATTTCAACAATGAAACAATTGCATCAAACATAATAGTGGGTCAATTTCTGCAGGGTAGGAAGAATTTAGGCCAAAAAAAATTTGTAGTAATTATTTCTAGGTTGAAAGAATGAATTTTGGGGGTAAAGAAATCCTCAAAGTTGCTGGAATGAAATAAGTGGTTTGCCTCTAAGCAACTAACCTTTTGTAAAATATCTGAATAATGGTTAATTACCTCTCAAACTACTTTGAATACAGTAAGAAGCTGAATACGTCCTAGAATCCACCCTGGAAGCTAAGCAGGCACGGGACTAAACTGCTTATTTTGGAGACGGTGAAGAGTGAGTATGCAATGAGTGAGCCCATGATGGCAAAGACTGAGCTCCTGGAAGTCTGTTCGTGCCTGTCAATTTGGGCTACTTCAGGCACAAAATGACAGTCCTTAGGCATATGGCTCTCTATAATCAGGCCGAATTACACAAATTCTGCATGCAAAAATCATCAGACTTTCAGCTAGAAAATGGTCTGTTCCTGCAAAACCGATCAGATATAACCCGGCTCAAGAGTCTCTGGACAAGTAAGAATGCCAAAGGACCCAGACATAAACGCCCTGGCACACACAACAACGGCAACGGCATAGTTCCATAACTTAGTGAGAAAGCAGGATATTGCTAGTGTAGAATGGTTGTAATGTAACTTTTAAAGGTAACAGATTATATTACTTCAAAATATTAATGTTTAAAAAAACTAAATATTTCAAAGTTTATTCTGGTTACACAAGAGAAATGTACAGCCCATGCAAAGTATAAAATTGTATTTGTGACAGTAAAGTGAGTTCAACCTTTATGGCTAATAAACAGAGACATTATATTTTCAGCACAAGAATAAAATCACATTTGTGGTAATAAATGTCTTTTGACCAGAGTAGTTTGCTTGTCATTCTTTTTCCACTCTTTTCAAACCTATTTATATGCTTTAAAATCTAAACTTAGGTGCTAGGTTAACAGTTAAACTTTTTTTCAAGTAAAATGTTTTTACATGTAAGTTTTTAAAATATATATATTAAACTTTTCCACAGGATAAAAATATCACTCTTACTTTAAAATTCAGTTAGCACCAAAGACCAGATCCTCCCATAGATAATCTGTTTTAGAACTTTAGGTGGATAAAATGAGAAGGGGCCTTGTAAGATAAAAAAAATTCTTATGATCACTAAGCAGAAAATTTTTTTAATATATTTGTTTATTGAAAAATCATTTCCATGCAACTATTACATTCTTTTTTAGAGTTAAAAATGTGTTCTACCTGCTATATGCCTTATGATCAGTTCATTAAAAAAGCTATCCATAAACCATAATATTTATGATTCAAGAGAACTTTCCTTGAAAATGACTTGAAATATTATAATATTTTTTCACCTAATTAAAAACGTTGAAGATTATTTTTCTATCTCTGCCTTGAATTTATTTAAAAATAAAACATTTTGAAAAATACTTTGTTCTGAAATAATATAGCACATCCAAGTAAAAGTTTCACTCCAGGAATATATTTTAAAGCCATGGCTTCTAATTTTGAAATACATGCTTTGAAATACACAAGAGGACCTATGTAGAAACGTTAAGAACAAAGATGACAAAGCGCTAATTAAAACACCTACATTAAATAGACTGCATGTTTAGTCATGGAAAATAGTTTCAGAGGGCAAAAATGCATACTATTAACCAATATAAGAATGATTTTTCATTGGACAAAGATATACTATTTTCCTATGAAAAGGAGAGCGAATATTTTTAAATGTGCAAATATATTTTGGAAAGCATGAACCTGAATAAATTCTTATTTTGAGGTGGTAAAGAATAAAAAATCACATGTACCCTGTTTCGATAGGCAGCACCTTTCCAGTCTTGCTCGTGAGAGTATCCATAGAGGAGGTATGCTTCTTGTAGTGCACTTTATACCACTTCTTTTATTTGTACATTTTCCTGGCTAAAGAAAGAGAGAAAAATAATATAGAGAGAATAATAACATAATAATAAAATGTTTAAGCATATAATTTTGTTTTAACATCGACTTGATTTAGCTGTTGAGCTGGAACTAAATCTAAGCATTGTACAATATATTCCTTAGATTTTGTTATCTAATTATTATTTTATTAGTATTTTAGAATATAGCAAAGTTGTAGAAATTTTGCATGTTAATAACCAAAAGGGTCAGAGTCTTAATTCACTAATTTTTATCTCATATTTAGAAAGTTACAAAAACTTAAGACCACCAGTGTAACAAAGTAGTTGAATATTAATCTATTTTATCAGAATAATGTTGATTCCCTTTTAAGTAACATAGCAATGATAATCAAGTGATAAAAACTGAAAAGCCTAGTTCTTATTGTAGTAAATAAAATTAATTCCATTCACATCTAATAAATGACTGTTTTCAGGCATAGTAAGCGCTCAATAAATGTTATTCTACTTGAATACGGTACTTTTTCCAAATGTTTATTTAGTTTTTTTCTTTTAGTTCTCTATTTTTATTTTTTAAACTTTTTGTTTTATATTGGAGTACAGTTGATTAACAATGTTGTGTTTAGTTTCAGCTGTACAACAAAGTGATTCAGTTATACATATACATGAATCTATTCTTTTTCAAATTCTTTTCCCAATTAGGTTGTTACAGAATATTGAGCAGAGTTCCCTGTGCTATACAGTTGGTCCCTGTTGGTTATCCACTTTAAATATAAGCAGTGTGTACATGTCAATTCCAAACTCCCTAACTATCCCTCCCCCCAGCCTTCCCCCCGGTAAACCATAAGTTCGTTCCCTAAGTCTGTGAATTTGTTTCTGTTTTGTAAATAAGATCATTTTTATCATTTTTTTTTAAATATATAATTGAAAAGAAAAACAGAGTCAAAGAATCTCTAGGTTAAAAATGACTATAAAAATTATCTGGCCAGTAATTTTGCCAATGTTATTTTAGAGCTTGCCCCAAAAGGTTTTTATAATGTTTATAAATGTTACGATTTATAAAATACATGCCACCATTTTCTTTTTGAAAACTTCACCATCAAAAGAATACAGGTGTTACACTGCATGTGGTGGTCCTGGACACCAATTTATTTGGTATAAAAGCAATGAAAAAAACGTATCAAACAAAAACCTAGTTTGTATACAGAATATTTAAATTTCATTCATTAAGTTATTTCTTAGGAAAAAGAAAACATAGGCGGATACAATTCAATGAACATTAGAAAAGTTAAACTAATTTAAGAATATCTAAGTTAACATTTACAGATTTAAGACATTTCTGCAACTCAAATGTTGTAATGATGCTAAGAATTAATGGGTAGTGAAAAATCACCTGTAAGCTGTTATAGCACTAAACAACGAAGTTAAGGAAATTTCTTGAGGAAAACCAATGTGATACATTGCTAATATAAACTGGCAAGTTTGGGGAACTAAAAAGCATTTTTTAAACCTGTGTCTCTGAATCTTTAAGAATTTATCAGTAAGTATGTGCCACCTAGTGGTAGTAATACAATTAAAACATCTTCTAAAGAACTCAAAAAGTTAAAGACTCTTACTTTATAAAGAATTCTGAATTCCAGAATAAGGCTCAGCTATGCATTGTATTTTTTCCAACTAGTTTGTTCTTTAATTGAAGTGATTCTAAAAGTGTAGAATGTGACTCCCTATCCATCCCTAGTATTGAGTGTTTCTCCCAAAGACACCCAATATTACCAGTTTTTTTCACAGTCTTCCAGAGACATCGTATGTACCTACAGGCATTACATCATTTAAATATCTGCTTTTACAGACTGCTATGAATTTCTATATACTTTGAGTTTTTCTATTTGTCTTTCAGATTGCTTCATTTATGGATTTATTCAACATATTCTAGACCCTTGGGATCAATCACTGCAGAAAACAGACAAAGCTTACATTCTAACCAGTGAAACAGACAATCCACAATAAGCATAACAAATAGTTAAGGCTACAGTTTAAGAGGTTATAAATACTATGTAATAAAGAAAAGATGAGGCAATAAAGTGGTCAGGGTAACTGTCACTGAAAAAGTGACAACTGAGCGAAGACCTAAAGGAGGTCAAGGAGTTAGCCCTGTAGATGTCCAAGGAAAGAGCACTGCAGGCAGAGAAAAAAGGCTTTAAGATAGGAGAATACAAGTTTATTCAAGAGGTATCAAAGAAGGGAAGGTGGGTTGTGTGAATGAGGAAGCGAGTGAGTAATAGGGAATGATGTCTAATAAATTAACAGGGGCCAGGGTCATGGAGGTCCTTGCAGGCCATTGTAGGGATTTGGGCTTTTACTCTGAGTTAAACAGGAGCCATTACAGAGTTCTGAGCAGAAAGAATAACATTTGACTTGATTTAAATTTTACAACAATCACTCTGCTTGCTTTGATGAGAACAGATTATACAAAGGCAAGTGTAGATGTGGATGACTGGCTACTGCAATCATCCAGGCAAGAAATAATGGTGGTATAGATCAGGTCATAGCAGCCACTGTGGTGAAAAGTGGTAGGATTCTGGATATACTCTGAAGGTAGAGCAAAAATAATTTCTTGACCAACTGAAGATTGGTTAAGAGAGAAAGAAAGGATGACTCTCAGGCTTTGGGACTGAGCGAGAGGAGGATGTGATTTGCCATCCACTGAGATGGGGAAGGCTGTCAAGGAAGTGAAATGGGTGGTGGTGGTGGAGATCAAGAGTTCAGACATGCTGAGTACGCATTATGACACCCAAGCGAAGGTACCAAGTAGCAGTTTGGTAAGGGAATTCAGGAGAGAGAACTGAACTGCAGATAAAATGTAGGAAACATAGACACACACACACACACACACAGCACACCATATTTTAAATGCAAGAAATTAGATGAGAAAACCAAGGGAATGAGGATATAGATGTATGTATATCCAAATACGTAGTATGGCATGTACCATTATTTATTTACAAACACCCTTGTGATGGATTTAAGTTTTTTCAAATATTTTGCAATATGAAACAATGCTGCAATAAAAAATTTTTGTCTGTATGTCTCTTTACCCATGTGAAAGTGTATTGAAGCATAAATTCCTCAGATGTTGAATGACAGGTTTATACATATTTTAAATTTTGGAAGCTTTTGTGAAATCACTCTTGAGTGAGGTGGTCAAAATTTACCACGCCATGAACAAATGCTTCCTCACACTCTGGAGAACACTTCCATTACCAAACTTAGATCTCTGCCAATAGTTTTAAGGAAAAGATTGGTATTTCCTTTTTATTATCATTTTCATTTTTTGAATTCTGTAATATGAGCAATTTTTCATATTTTTCCAGCTTTACTGAGATATAATTGACAAATAACTGTGTAAACTTAAGGAGTACTACACAATGACTTGATACACATACACATTGGGAAATGATTACCATATAGGGTTAGTTAACATATCCATTAGCTCACATTAAAACCTTTATTTGTGTGTGTAGTGGAGAACATTTAAGATCTACTCTCTTAGCAACTTTCACGTATATAACACAGTAATTAATGTTAACTATAGTCCACCATGCTATATATTAGATTCCCTAGAACTTATTCATCAATCTTTCATATTTTAAAAAGTCATTTATATTTTCTTTTCTATGGAATGACTGTTCAAATCCTGTGTTAATATTTATATTGTTGTTTTCTCATTGATTTGTAAGAGATTTTTGTATATTAAAAAATTGCCCTTTGCTATATGTATTGAGAACATCTTCTCCTGTTAAGTTTATCTTTTAGTATGTTTGTATTTTCTTTTTTGTTCATTTAAATTTTCATTCCTTCTAGAACTAATTTGGATGTGAGGTATAGCTTCTGCTTCATTTTTTCCTAAGTAGCTAGCCAGTTGTACATACATAATTTATTAAACAATACAACTTTTCTTTAATTATTTGAATATAACCTTATCACTAACTATTTTCAAGTACTTTTGGACTGTATATTGTTCTATTAATCTATCAAATAACTGTTAATATCAAACTGCTTTAACTACTAGAGTATTACTATAATTTTATATTTTATAGGTCTAACTCCCTCTTCTATGTTTTATTTTCTTACAAATGTTAGAATTTGACCCTTGAACAACACAGGCTTGAACTCTGCAGCTCCTTTTATATGTGGAGTTTTTCACTAAGTAGGTACTGCTGTACTACACAATCCACGGTTGGTTAAATCTGTGGGTGCAGAACAGGTGAACTTTGATGGCCACTGTTAAATTACTGCAAAGTTACAGGTGGATTTTCAACTGCAAAGGGGTTGGAGTCCCTAACCCCCAGGTTGTTCATGGGGTCAACTGTAGGGGGGTTTTTAAGTCCTTTTAATGGATGTGGTACATATATACAATAGAATATTACTCAGCCATTAAAAAGAATGACATAATGCCGTTCGCAGCAACATGGATGCACCTAGAGATTATCATATTAAGTGAAGTAAGTCAGACAGAGAAAGACAAATATCATATGATATTGCTTATATGCGGAAACTTAAAAAATGATACAAACGAATTTATTTACAAAACAGAAACAGACTCACAGACTCAGAGAATAAACTTATGGCTACCGGTTGGGGAAAGCGGGGGATGACAGATTGGGAGTTTGGGATTGACATGTGTACACTGCTATATATAAAATAACCAACAAGGACCTACTGTACAGCACAGAGAACTCTGCTCAATACTCTGTAATAACTTAAATAGGAAAAGAATTTGAAAAAGAATAGATACATGTATATGTATAACTGAATCACTCTGCTGTACACCTGAAACAACACAACATTAATCAACTATACTCCAATATAAAATAAAATTAAAAAATAAAAATAAATAAAAATTGAGGATTGCATTAAAATTAATTTAGGGAGAATGGACATCCTTCCATATTAAATCTTCCAAACCAAGAAGAGGATTATATTTTTCCATTTCCTTAAGTTTTATTTTCTGTCTTTTGGTAGCATTTTAAAGTTTTATTCATATAGATCTTGTATGTGGTGCTCCTTAAACTTACTCCAGTACATTATATATGCTTTGTTGCTATTATAAATGCTATTTATCCCTTCATATTTTCACATTTGTTACTGCTTTGGAGTAATTTTACAACTGCCACATAACTGAATCTCCCTATTGTTTGTAACAGTTTCTTCTGTTGTTTATAATAGTTTTATTTATAATAGTTTTTTCCATTTGAGTTCTACAGGTTTTCCAGGTAAAACAATAGTAACAAAACAAAACAGAGACAAGCTTTTAAATGTCTTAAGAAGGAAATCTTCAAGGCAGCTCTGTAACAGATTTCCAAGGAGCTAAAGCTTATGAAGTCAAGGATTCAGATCAATGACTTCAGATGAGACTACAGGAAGGGCTGGGCATTCTTCAAATTCCAGTAAATTCTTTGATCCCAAGAGAGAATATCAGGGACTTCACTGGTGGTCCAGTGGTTAAGAATCCATCTTGCAATGCAGGTGACGCTGTTCTATCCCTGGTCAGGGAACTAAGATCCCACAGGCTGCAGAGCAACTAAGCCTGCGTGCGGCAACTACAGAGCCCACGTGCTCTGGCGCCTGCATGCCACAACTAGAGAGCCCACGTGCTCTGGACCCTGCGCGCCACAACTAGAGAGCCTGCGTGCCCCAAGTAATGAGGCCCGTGCACTCTGGAGCCCGCGTTCACGACTACAGAGAACCCCACGCACCACAACTAGAAACGAGCCCCTGCTCTGCAATGAAGAGCCTGCGTGCTGCAAAGATCCCGCATGCCGCAACTAAGACCTAACACAGCCAAAAAAATAATAAAATAAACAAATTTTTTTTAAAAAAGAGGGAATATCATATCTTTCATTATGTTTATATTGCTTTGGCAACTGGAGTTTTCTCAATCAGTTTTATTAAATTTAGGGTGGAGGGGGAAAATAATCATCACAGAAAGAGAAGGAAGACATATAGTCTAAAAATTTGTGTGAATTTATGAGCATAAATAAGATAATTCTTGATAGATGTGTTCTTGATAGATGAATAAGCATGTAAATATTTGGAGTAAGGACGAGGTTTGAGACTAAACAGATGGTTAGGCGGGGAAAGATAGTACCCTATGTCTGAGAAAATTCCTAGCTGTATCCAAAATTGAAGTTTGTAAACTACTTTCCTACGTGATCTTGTTCCAATCAAGCATCACTGGCTGACTGAGAGCCTCAGTACCATTTTCATATTTCTTAGGGTCTGAGGAGGAGGCTGAATGTCCCTTCTCAGTAACTTCCAACTCACTGAGCATGTTGTGTTTTATCACCATATACTATACGAAGTGGCACATTCAAAGAGAAGAATACCTATGTATTTGTCCACCCAGTAAGGCCAGTAAAAAGAAATCTGCAATCTGGCAGAAATTCATATCATCTGTTGCTTTCTATTTTAAGATTGCTTCTCCACATAAAAATTAATCAAGATATAATCATCTGGAGCTGTAGCAGGATAAGTTTCACTTCTCAAACTCAAATGTGTGAGCAATGTCACATTACCTTCTTTTCGCTAAATAAAATTGAATGTGACAGCCGTTGTCCAACAAGGATACGAATTTTGATCTTGCTCATTTTTGGGCCACCCCTTACTTTCTCTAGGTTCCTGTAAATTGGAAGGGAATACATGGTGCCCGAACAGCGAGGACAGATCATTACTCCTCAACGCATAAGGCTTTCATGAGTAACATCTTTGTTCAAGTCCCTCGAAGTCAGGTAATCGAACAGCTTCCTTGCCATGCCTGGTCCAAAGGATCCTTTCCAAGGCTGGGAACCTTGCCAGCGTGGCTTCAACCTCCTGGTGCACCTCGTGCTCTTCTTCTCCAAAGTGTTCCACTCCCAGGGCACCGGCAGACCTCTGTCCTCTTCCATGTCTGAGGGAATCTCTTCCTTGCCTAGCTGCTCCTGCCTGCCCTGTTCCCATTACTGCCCACCCTCAGGGAACTCAGGTCAAGACAGGTAAGCTCTGCTTTAGATCCCAACAGAAAATGCCCCTGAGACATGAGAACATGAGGGGCCTGACCACTTTTTTGGAATAAGTGAAAGGGAAAAATATAATCAAAACAAGAATTATTATCAACCAACCACTGGTATCTGGCTGGCTGTGGGGAAGGATTTCCTAGCGCACGGACTCTGCAGGTGGAATCTTTCTTCCCCACCCTGCTCCTTCACTCTACCTGCCTATGTCTCTCCCTTCATTTCTCCCCATGGCACTCGTCAACAACTAAAAAAAAATTTACTTGTTGACTATGTGTCTCATCCCACTAATTTAAGTCTCGTGACAGCATTTAAATTTTGTCTGTTTTGATCACTTCAGAGCCTAGAATTGGTAGAAATAATAGGAGCTCAGTAAATATTTTGGGTATTATAAATAGACATTTTTTATTCAGGGTGGCATGGGGAAAGCCCAGACAGGAAATTGGGGATGAAACTAAAAGGCTGGGCTACAATCCTGAATTATGTTATTATCCCTAGAAAGGTAAAAGAAAAATGTATAAGCATAATGACTATCTAGCATTATAATATGGTGATATTACTACTAAGATGATATTAAACTTCATTTTTTATAATGCAGATCTTTAAAGTACTTCATGAGCCACTGATTTATCCTATGATATTAGTGGCATTTTTTTCTTGAAAAAAAAAGTGGGCCTAATTTCAAGTACTTTGAATGTTATGTAAAAAATAGTATTTAATTTTAAAATTAAATTCAATCAAATGCTTAATATAACCTATTTGGGGGGACAGTAAAGCCTCACTAAAATCCTGTAGGTACAATATAGCATTTACTATCCAAAATTATCAATTCAAATTTTGATTATATAGACATAAAAGTTAGCTGCAAATAAAAGTATTTACAATTTAGAAAATTTATCTTCAGACATAATGTTGAGCATCTATTAAAAATCTGGAAAACTGGAATCATAAGTACCTAGATTGCTTTATTGGGCTTCATAAATTCATTGAAATGGCTTCAAATATTGACAATTACTTTAAGTTATTTCATTACTTTAAGTTATAATATGCCTTTAGAAACATGGGGAGATTAGTCACAGATTTCATACCTAAAGAAATACAAAATAATTTTCCTTCATAATACATCTCTGCTAAATGTTTGAGGATCATCACCACCACCTATTATAAAGTCCTCTGCCTGGGGATTCGTGTTGACTGCTGCTATTTATACATTCAAGCTTCCAGTGCACCTCGCTGGCTCTATGATGCGCCCTTCTAAATATTTACTATCGGGCCAAAGCTATCGTTTTCACTTAAAGCAATCCAACAGAAAGTTAATCACAAGGCTATCTTGTCTTCCTTAAATTGGATTTCTCCAACAGCAACCAGTAATCTCGACAGTAAGAACATTCCCATTCCTTTGATGCCAACTAGAAGATAGTCACAGCCATCCCTGTGAACCACACATGCCTGGGCTTCCTAACACCTGTCTCCCTTCTCACCTGCCGTCTTTCACATAGGTTCTGGATTATTTAGACAGCTCATTCAAATTATTGAACACTTGAAGCAATAATGCTTTCAAAATCATAAATAGGAATTTGCTTACTCTAACTCAGCAGGATTTTAAGATAAAAATAACTTAGGTCCCCCACTTCCTATACCACTAGAAAGTGTGAACCAGTTAAGCTGACACCCTCCAACCCCCCAAAATGTTCTAGCTCTGTTTGTCTGAGTCTGATCCTTTACATCAATTTGAAAGATAATACCAATGCAATGAGTACTAGGAGAGAAATTAGGCAGAAAAGAAAGAATAAGAAAATGTGAGAGTCAAATCTTTACAGTGTGATTCCATTACTTGGCTTGAAACACTGGGAATTACCAATGCCAGGGCCTGAGCATACCCTGAACCTTGATGTGGGAAGTGGAAGGAAGCCAAGCAGTTTTAGGTAAAACAGCCCCAATGGACAAATCAGAAAAATCACAGGCTACTAGATAAGCTCCTTATTAACCTAGACCTTAACATATGTTTTCTAAGTATTTTGAATATCTAAGTTCTTTTCCTACCAAGATGGATAAACAACCACTGCATGTTGATTTTAAAGAAGACCCAGTCTAACATTTTAGGCTGGTCTGTTATCTCGACTGACATCATTTAGAAAACAATTTTTTTTTTTGCGGTACGCGGGCCTCTCACTGTTGTAGCCTCTCCCGTTGCGGAGCACAGGCTCCGGACGCACAGCCCAGCGGCCATGGCTCACAGGCCTAGCCGCTCCGTGGCATGTGGGATCTTCCAGGACCGGGCACGAACCCGCGTCCTCTGCATCGGCAGGCGGATACTCAACCACTGCACCACCAGGGAAGCCCCTAGAAACAATTTTTATACAACCAATACATTTGTCATTTAGTGTGTGGACCTGAAACCAGATTTTGAGAGAAGGAGAGAAAGAAAGAGGGCTCCAGATATCACAGCAGGGAGACAATGAGTCACCACCAAAGAGAGACACTAATTAAAGGGACAGGGGAATCTAACATCACAATTTTGCTAAAGATTTGCGTGGCTTCTTTAGCACCACAAACTCATAAATACGTTAATAATTTCACAAAGTAAACATAATAAAATAATGTATGTTTCATATATCTCTTTTTTAGCTAATTCTAGTAAACCAGAAAATGGTATTATGGTGAGAAAATCCGCTATACAGTGGTTCTTGAGCTTCACTGAGGAACTGTAGAGATTCTCAGCACGCTCCCCAGTATGCAGGTTCAGGAATATATATTTTAAAGAGCTCTATGGGAGAATGTGATGATGAGCCAGTTTGGGAACCAAAAACAGAGTAAAACAAAACAAACCCTGGCATCAGGATACTAACGTTAATAATAACCAATTATTTCTAAGAATTACAAGGGAATGAAATAATAAATACTAGCTTTTAATGACAGCCACGAAGAGGCCCAAAATCTATGGGTGGGAATCAATGCACTAAACGTGAAGAGAGCTTTCACATCTTTGTCCAACTTTGAAAAGCCCTGGTTAAAGGTTAAGTTAATTAATCAAGCTGGCTGAATTAACAACAGGAGACCAATAAGAAGGGCTTTGTGATTTTCCAGTTATAGATGAGAGCTTATTATGAATTTGGTATGCTTATGAAGATTAGAAACAGATGGTCCAATGTAAGCCTCAAGCAGGCTGACATATAATGTAAAAGCCTGGGGCTTGCACTCAGAAGAGCTGGGCTTCAGTCCCAGTTCTGCTGCTATGTGACCTCAGGCAAGTCACTTAACCTGAGCCCTAACTTTCTTAACAATAAATGAAGATCACATGAGATAGCATATGTAAGAGGTACTTTATAAAATGTAAAGCATTTTCAAATGTTGGTTATCAATGTCATAAATGATCAGAATATAAACATTTATCATTTAGTCTCTGCCGTCCAAGAAAATGAGACAGAACTCTACCTATAATAGGGAGGAGTTGACTGAGTGTGTACTTTATGTCCAAAGGAATTCTACTATTAAGGAGTCCATTGTTATTTTTATTTACTAATTTATCCAATGCTTATATAGTACTAAGTGTCAGGCACAGTCTGAAACACTTTACAACTTTTGTTACTTCCCAACAAGCTTACAAGGTAGGTACTATTATTATCCTCATTTTACACATAAAGAAACTGAGGCACTGAGTTTAGACATTGCCCAAGTTCATACAGCCAGTAAGTGATAGAGCTGGGATTCATACACAGGCAACCTGGCTCCAGAATTCACAGGCTCAATGACTATAAAATGATATTTCACAAAAAGGCATTCTGTTGCAAAAATCTCCAAGATGGTGTTATGAAGAGATTGTAGGTCATTATCATAAGAAATAAATTGTGTTGAAAATGATCGGAAACTACCATCTGGCATTTTCTGTATCAGGTCATAGTTACATTGCTTAGGAAAATTTTTTCTAGGATTATTAATTAGCCGTTAAAAACTTAAATCACCACTGGATATACGGTTAAAATGGTAAATTTTATGTTACATATATTTTAGCACAATTAAAAAAATAAAAAACCTTCATTTTATTTATTGTGTACAGTTTAAAGTATTTTACATATTTTGATTTCAAGCTGTAGAATTTTTATTTTGCAAACTCAATATATCATTAAGTCTGCAACAAGAAATTATTTCATTGTTCTGTAAAAGTATTAGTAATATATTGATGAAATAAAGCACAGGAAGCAATTGAGCGCTGGGTCAATAGATAATTTTTAAGGCCCTGCTTATCTCCAGGGCTGCTGTCTCCCACAGCTCTGGCCAGGCTGCCTGCTCCACCTGCGGATGTTAAATAGAAGTGGGAGATGGGTTTAAATCAGCCATGTGCTCATTTGCTCTGAGCCTTAAAAAAGTCAGGATTGGCTTAAAGGATTTTAAGTAACAGTATGAACGGATATCAAGACCTGAGCCTAAATGAGAGTTAACATACTTGGCTGCTATTTTCTACTCCACATTTGCTTGTTTATTAGGGAATATGTGTTTACGGGAAAACAAATGTCGTATTTATTACAGACAGATGCTCGGATTCTGTTTAAAAATAGAATCATACAAGCAGGTGGGAGAGCCAGGAGAAGAGGATGGTTAAATATATGATGTAATCAGTTCATATCCTGTGAGCTGAACAAAATGGTGAGGAAGTGGTAATTCTGGAATTTATTTTCAAAGTCAGTTCAATCTGCATTGTTTAGGGTTTTGCCTGAATCACAGACTGTTCCTGGTAATTGGTTAGAAGAAATTTTTTTTTTAAAGTGGAGAAATTAAAGAAAAGAACAGTTAATATATCAATTGTACACTTTCAGTTATATGGCTCTGAGTTTGGACTTCATCGTTCCCTAATGGAAGAATGTACCAAAAAGTTACTCTGCAACTGTTTACTAATTTAAGAACCTCAACATAGAAGACTCATTATATAAGGAAGCCTTACTCATAAGGGATATGACCCTGAAGGCAATTTAGTGAGCCTTGTATTTTGGCTTAAATGATCTGACTCTGGTTTCTTTAACAAAAATAAGCACTTCTAGAAAGTTGAGAAGGCTATATAAGGCTAAATGTTTCTAGGAAAGATTATTGTTGTTCCACTGAGGAGTCAATATGAGAAATCTAGCTGACTTAATACATTTTTCATGCATTTGATGATGGGAAAGGTAGCCACCTGTTCCTTCCTTTATCAACTGAGTAAAGTTGGTCATATTATTTGGATTTGGACTTTTAACTTCAATACAAGTTCAGATATCTAAATTCATAAGAGATTAAGTTGAGAGATGACAGAGGGTAAATTCAAGAATTTATTTGGAGCAGCAAAGTCAGCATATATAAATCGAAATCGTAAGTAAATCGAAAAGACAGAGGAGAGATATGGAAAAAAAACTGGTTTTATTCAGTTGCAAAGAACTTGAAAGATAATATTTCCTAGTCTCTTCCAAATTCCATCAAAGAAATTTAAAGTATCTTGAGGCATTGCTGATATTAGGGACTATTCATTCACCAAGTAGTCAGATTAAGAAGGCTCTAACCTATCTCCTACTTTCAAAAGGTCTTAGAACTTCTGCTTACACTAAACTAGAAAAGCACAGCAGCAATGGCCACTCAATTTCTGGGAGCAATGTATTGGCTGATTAAAAAAAACTAAAATCATGTCATTTTTCACATATAATCTTAGTCAAAAGAAATATATTATTATCCACCTGATTGTTATTTTTTTTTTTTTGTACTCTCTCCTGTAGATGTGGGTTTCTAGGAAGAGGAAATAAGTAATGTAACTATATATTTCTCCTGTACTTCCAATGACAGTATGAACTATTACTATTATTATTAAGAGCCTACTATATGACAAACACTGTGCTAAGTGCTTTACATGTATAATCTCAGTTAAACCTGTAACAACTCTATGAGGCTATACTATCATAACCTCCATTTTAAGATGAGGTGTGTGGGATTTGTAACAGGTAAGTGACTTCCCTCAGGTCAAATGTCTAGTAAGTAGTACAGCCAACCTTCAAACCCAAAAAACCTGGCTCTAAAGCCTACCTTTTAAATCACTATGACAACTTCACTCTTTTCCTAATACATTACTACAAGTTTTCTTGGTAGATTATCCACAAATAGTTCACAGTTATAAAAACATGTTCTAATTCCCTTAAACTTTTCTCCAGGCCAAACTAAAGGATGCTTAGAAAACAAGCAAACAAAAAAATCTTAATCCAATAATACCAAAATTACAGCAAATTTTATACCAATATGGAATTGGTATGATAAAATTTGCTGAGAGGTTGGTAGCTATACAGATTATTTGCCAGCAGGAACATGGTACAAAAACACACATATATATCATATGTACATTTTTTTTTTTGGCAAATGTGATTTTCCACTGAGAGCTGGCTCAATAGATTTGTATCCAGTTTCACTTCATTACTCTAAGAGTGAAATGTTGCCTGATAATCTAGTTATAAGCTAATTTCCTAATCCTTATTATAGACTACATTCTTAGAATTTGGATCCTAATAATCTTAGAAGAAAAACACTTGCTCAGATAGATGTTAATCCAGACACACTTGTCAAACGACTACTGCAAATGTAATTTGAAAACATCAAGAATTCTGCTTGGTCACTAGTCCTCCTCCAAAGGGGAACATCAAGCAGTAATAAAAAACAAGTCTACCAGAAACTGCCATCATTCAACATGTATATTAGAATTAAAAGGTGAAAATGTTCCTCATTTCAATGTGGAAAAACATTCAACAATAAATTAGACTATTGCTTATGTATACGTAAATTGGCAAGGTATAGGAGAGAAAATTGGACCTCGGGGTTAGACATCCTGATTCTAATCATTGCCCCATCCCTTAGCAGCTGATTGACCTTGGGCTAGACATGAAGCCTGAATCACAGTTTCTTCCATATGTCAATAGTGGTGATGCCTATCTTCATGGGGTTGCTATGAGACTTTAAATATTATATTTATTATATTATATATACATATTATATATTATTGTGCTATATTATTATAAAAGGATCTACCCAATCCTTGGCCTGTAGCAGGGGGTTCAATTACATGATTGCTATTTATAGGCTTGTTTAGTTACTGGAGTCACTGCAGTGCATACTGACAATCAGAGCCCTTTGCTGGAGGATATTTACTGGACCAAATTTAGATTCAATGTATCATCAATGCTGGTAATTTCTATCATATGTTTATCATAATACAGAAAAGAAATCAACTTATTTGATAAATTACTACAGGTTGTGTTAGTTCTACTTACAGACTGGAAAATTAAGAGTAATGTGATTTCAGTCATTTGGCTGTATTCTGAAGAGTACTGAAGCTTCAGGAATGGTCCTGCTAAAGATACAGGTTACAAAGAACTGTAACATCCTCTATACTATCATTAGTGTATCTGTTAGGATAATCCTAGGGGCTTAAAGTGAGGCCTATATCTTCTTCATGTTGCAGATCTGTTATTTGTTGGCAGTGGAGGCTTTTGCTAAGAGTGATCAAGGGATCTGGCTGCTGAGAGAGTAGCAAACCAAAATTTCAATTATCAGTCACAGAGCCACAGAGAAAGAGAGAACTCTGGATGATGTTGCACTGGACACAATCATATGCTCAGATATTCATCACTCACTCACAACTCATTGGTCTCACCCCACCTCAAGAGTATCAAATGTGCATCTCTACTTTGTAACAGGAAGGCAGTAACCTGCAACATTTTGGTGAACAGTATTAATGACCACCCCAATTAGGAAGCAGAATTCTAGGAATTGCAGAGCTCAAGTTTAGCAATACAGCACTGCTCCTTTTTCATATCCCTGGAAAACAGAGGCAGCTCCATAATACAACGGGTAAATACCCAAATGACATCTGGTACCCAAAGAAATACTTACACATCTCCAGGTATATCCTCCATACAGTAGTGAGCAGACTGTTAAAATACATAGACAAAAAAAATCCACTCACATCATGGACCAAAAGAAACCTAAATTTTACCACAGGAGCCTCCTAGCATCAGGGGTGAACTACTTACATTTTCTTGGCAGTATAAAGAACTAGAAAATTGTAGGCCAAGCGATCACTGGTTGGAGTACATAATTTATGTCCAATAAAAATTATAATGACTCTATATAACTTATAGATGATCAACTAAAACATGCTATACATATTACATTTAAATTATACATCAGCTTTATCAGCAATATCTATAAATTATGTACAATGTTCAATGACAAGATTGACTTTAAAGCTGTGTTCAGGGAAACTCTTACTTCTGGGTTAGACATGTGAACCTATGGCAGTCAGCATCATCTCCAGGCAAACCAGAGTGAAAGATTAACAAAGGAAATAGGAGAAAGGTGTCGTGAAACAGTGAGCCATGACCACAGTTACATTACTGCACTAGTAGAGATAAACCAACAAAAGTCTGATGCCTCAAGTTGAGAAAAACTTAGTCAGTGGTTCTCTCTCTCTGGGATACAGATTCATTTGAGGGACTTAGAAATGCTGAGGCCTGGCCTACTCCAAGAGCTTCTGATTTAATTGATCCAGTAGAGTACAGCCCAGGCATTGCTGTGTTTTGGTTGCTGTCATTGCTTTATAAAGCCTTCTAATGCAAAGCCAGGCTTAAGAAATACTAAACTAAGTTATGTAGTCTATCAAGCAAAGAAATAAACTTGCAAATAATGGATTCTGCAGACATGTACCTACTAAATATAAAGAAACAACATTTGTGCTAACTGGGGAAAGAACTGTAGTCCATGCATCAACTCTTAAATAGCTATCTAGCACATGTTCACGTCTATTTTCTCTAAGTGTTTACCAGAGTGACATGTATTTTGAATATATACCATAAGAGAATCAAGGTTTCTTTAAAAGGGGAAGGGAATTTCAGCTATCTTTATACTACTGATTTTATAGTAAATGAAAAAATAAAATGTATGAGTAAAATAATATAAATTACAAAATCTAAATATTGCCTTCAACTTTTTTCTGAAGTATATCCCAATATATTGATGAGTAATTTTATTTACTGGGGAAAAGCTTATCATCTGTATATTCATATACATATTCATCCACAGTGACAGAGCTCTGTTGTGCTGTCAACAAGAAAATTAATAAGTCACTGGTCCCATAAACATATCAATTTTTCAGTGACTACTAAAAAAAATAAAAGAAGACAAACTAGACAAACATGAACTAAAAGAGAAGACTTAACATTTTCAGAATCTAAAACTAAAAAATATTTTATTTTTTCATAAATGCATATAATGTCTTTCTAGAAGAGCTTATTTCTCTCTCACAGTAAAACACACACTGCAAAATATAGTCCACAGTCAGTGAAACTCTGAAATATTATTTAATCATTTGTTAAACTAAGCTTACACAAATTAGGAGAAAGTAATGTTGAAATAATATATATGAAGTAAGATATAGTCAGCTTAAACAGTGAGAGCTGTATATGCCTATCATTCTGTGTCTACTTTTAGAAAAGGAGCTCAGACAACAGGTGCAATGTGCAACCATTCTCCATCTCTTCTACAAAAATCTTTAAGAAGGTCTACATTGTCTAATACACATTATTTATTTTTGTGTAAGTGATATTTTTATGGGGGCAGGGGTGTGAATTTAATATCTGGATCAACCTGGCACAGTGTAGAGACAGTATTTGAGGAAGTAGGAGCTCCAGTGCAGAGAGGACCATAACAGATTAAATTCCTGGGATGCCTAGGCAATTGAACTGCACGTTGGAGTCAATACTATCTCCATCTCCAGGGATATAGTTTGATATTATTCATTTTCAAACAATTTCTCATAGGTACCATTTTTCTATCTTGGTTGTCAGTTGACCTCTTCGCTTTCTGTTTCTTGACTTCTCATTGGGCAATGAATCTTTAATCATCTGTGAGTTTCCTTCTTGGCAAGCGGAGATTCTTAGATAGCCAGGAGTAGGGAATTGGAGCATAGCAGGGCAGCTGGGCATGTGCCAGCTGAATCTGAGGTAAAGGGGAACTAAAATTTCAGCCTTGAATGAAGAGACCCACAGAAGGCGGCATCCCTATTATATTAGCTCCAAGAGAGGAAGTGAAGAAAAAGATACAAACAAGAAGAGAGTAAGAGACACGAGCCTGTAGGTAGACACCATGAATGACAGTAGAGGAGAGAGCCTGTCCCAGAGCCTGTGGTCACCCAGTGAGTTATCCACCCAGAGCACCCAGCCAGCTGGGGGAGTAGGGGACAGAAGAGGTGGAACAAATGCTTTATTTTTCTCTGTTTTCATTCTTGCTTTAGGAGCCTATTTAATTTAAGCAGCCCTGAATTCATGGTCTTTGCTTGTTTCAATGCTTTCAGAAGGTTAAAACCTTATGGCTCCTGATTCTTGAGTTTAGTTTTGTTTTGCATCAGATTTTTTCCTTGTCCCAGGGATTAATGGTATGCTCAGTGGAATCAGACTATTCAAATTTATCCTGACAGAACTCAAATCCTGAGAGTAACATTACTTCAGACAAAAATACACTTTGATTTTTTATGTATGTTTAAATACAATTTCTTAAGAATGCCCTGCTCTTTATCACACTGTCAAATATTTAAGATTCTAATTTCTGCCTCATGAGAAGCTAGGTTTCCCTATCTTTTAGAAAAGGGGAGGGGCACATAAGGAAGAACACTCCTTCCTATCTTCTGTGGTTGCCAATCAGAAGTGCCCAGGGACACATCTGAAATGTCCGAGCAGAGAAGGTGCCTCATACTAAAATGACTGGCTCACAACTACCATGAAATGAATGTATGTGATGTTATTCCATACTTAAATATTTCTACTGAAACAGCCTTCCCTTCCAGCTGCTTTCAAGCTGAATGGAACAAAGGTACTGTTTATGCCAGAGAAAAAGTAGAAGTCCATCTGCAAGTACCTCAGATTTCACAGATTTCCTTATACTGTGGATTAAATGGCATGCCTTAAATGTACATACATGTATATGTATATTTGAATATATATATACTTCTCACTCTAAAATAGGAACCATCCAAATTGAGTCAAAGGCATTCACATTTCTGACATCTACTTTTTAATCAGATTTCTAATGAAAGCATGGTTTGCAGATGAAAAGTTTCAATATTAGAATACAGATACGGATAACTGAATTAATTTATAACAATTAAACCAAACCCATGAAAACAGGTCCAATTCACTTACTCTCATCAACTTGAGAATTGAGTCTATTCATTAATTGTAGTATGTGATTTAAAGTTTAAAAAGAATCAAAAAATACTGAAGGAGTTAGTATAATGAAATACTGTTTGAAATTTGAAAAATCTGGTTGCATTCCATAATTAATCTTCCCTGTGAGATAGGGCTATAACATAGAATCTTCTCAAGAGAATTAAAAAATTACCGAATGATGGAATCGTAAATCTGTTTCAAAAGGCAATTATGGAGAGTCCTCAGTTGATTTACACTATATTGCCATTACAGAAATAAAATTTAAAACTACCTCGTGGCTATTTTTATATCCATACTTCCTCTGAAAAAGCTGCTTTAAAAATACAAATATTTGAGTTTAAACAAATAGTACACACTATTTTGTTTATATAAATATAAAAGTAAAAAATTATATCTCTTTTAGGATCTGAGACAAAATGACCATAATTAAAAACAAGTGCAAGAGGAACAAAGTTTTGATGTTACTGTACCTACCTTTAATGTGATACTATAATGTCCAACAAACGCTGCATCTATCCATGATCTTGAATGGGATCACCCAGGAATTCTACGTGATACTGTTCAACATCTCCATCGAGGTCATAGGTCACATATTTCCCTTTAAAAGGATCAGGGCAAAGTATCCCTGGCCAACTTTCAAAAGAAAATATTTTTATTATTTTGATGCTTTAAAAAAAGGTAGACATTAATATTATCTGTCACAATCACATGTCAAACTTTGCCCTTTGAATTTTAATAACTTCTTTACAAATTTTAAACATAGTCATATTTGTATCTTTTAAAAGTAGGATATTCAATTGATGCAAGTGATCATTTGTATCTTTGTAGATATAGAAAGCTTTGAAACAGTCACATACTCAAGACATTCATAAGATAATGAGGAGAAAGAATCATAAGACAAAAGAATGATTTCCAGGGTCTATAAGAGACATTTAGGCACTGCTAATAGGAAAGATAAGAGAAAAAAGAGTCATCAGATTCATGGCAGGCTTGAATCAACTCTCACCAATCAGAATGATTAACTACTAAAATGTTAACCCACTGACAGGGCTTCTGATGGGGTAGGAGAGAGCTAGCGATTCATGAGCCAGGACTGCCAAAGTGGTTTGGGCTGTTCTGACACTGAACTTTGTAACAACTGTGAGAAAAGTAGAAATAGAGTCAGCAGTTCTGTGTTATCCCTCCCCCACCACATCTGTTCCACTGGCAGTGACCAAATGGCTAAAAATCCTCAGTACTGCAAATAAGGTTTATTCTTTACTAAAAATAAAGCTTAGGGGAATGTACAGCAGAAATCTGACTGAATTTTACAGATCAAGATCCAAAATATGCATATCTAATATACCCAAGCATTCAAAAATCTGTACAATTATCAAGTTCTATCATTTATAATATTATAATTATCTGTACAATTATCAAGTTCAATTATCTGTACAATTAACGAGTTCAGTTTGCAGTACCACAGAGTGAAAAAGGTAGAGAAGTTCAAATGAGAAGATCCAGGCTCTAGTTCTGCCTTCTACCAGACAGGAGGCCTCAAGCAGGTAACTAGGCCTCACTATAACTCTGGTTCCTCACTGCGCTGTTTCAAAGTTCAAACAAACATGTGCTTTACACATTTTTGGTTTCTGGCAAATTAAAATGGTATAAAGCGCCATCATTATGGACTGAATTATGTGATCCCACCAACCCGCATTCATATGTCGAAGTCCTGACCGCAAGTACCTCAGAATGTGACTGTATTTGGAGAGGGGATCTTTAAGGAAGTAACTAAGTTAAAAGGTGAGCCCCAATCCAACATGATTAGTTTCCTTATAAAAAGAGAAGATTAGGACCCAGACACACACAGAGGGAAGACCATGAGAAGACACAAAAAGAGAGACCCACCTACAAGCCAAGGAGAGGCCTGAGAAGAAATCAACCCTCTGACACCCTGACCTCAGAATTTTAGCCCCCAGAACCGTGGGAAAATAAGGGCTAGAGAAATTAAAAATTGAGTCAGACAAGCTTTAAGCCAAAGAAGAATTGGAAATGATAATGGAAAGTCAAGTGAAAGTTCAGGACCTAAATGAAGAGGACCATCTGGTTGTTATCAGGCTCACGCCACGGTATCTTACTGCTATTTGGTGACTCTAACTGGGCTGTGCTTAAGAGTTAAACTTGAGTGCAGTTTATCTTTTAAATCTACAATGGAAATCTACATTGCTGAGGGAACACACTCAAAAGAAGGGGCTTCAACAGGCAAACGAATGACTAAGAATGAGTGGTAGCTGCAATGGAGACCCTCAACTTATCAGAAGTCAAGGAACAAGTGGGTCCTTCAATATGATCAATAGCTATTTTAAAAACAACCAAACGATGATTGTTACATTATATTTGTTTAAACTCTTTATAAAAGGTAAGGGGCTCATGTTTAATACTAGGTGATTTGCACTTCACAGCAATTTTAATATGGATTACTGTCAACCCAATACCAATTTATGAGCAGTACCTACTCCATTCAGTGTAAAACAGTCTCACAAAATGGATTTCTGATATTTAACACATGAAAGAAAGATTCTGCAGTTATTATGTGTAAGATGAGCTGCTACTTTTCTGACACAAATTCTGATACAACTATTTTTTAAGTGGAACCTATTGGGTCCCAGAGTATTCAATTTAAATTATTACTCAATAAAATATAAACAAAAAGAGATGACTCCTAAAAAGAATTAGATACCAAAAAAAGAAAACAGCTTCGGTTCATTATTTAAAACATATTTTATTACATAAAGTATTGCATACTGATTTAAAGATGAATTATGAAAAGTATTATGAAATGTCCAAATAACTGGGGTACTTTCAGGTGGTGCAAAGGAATTGTCTGACTCCTAGTCTATACATATCAGCTAAAACAGAATGTACCAAACTACAGGAAAAGCTGAGCAGAGGCAATACATCATGTAGAAACATGATTACTTCTCTCCAGCTGCTCCATCCATCATCATCTCTGACTTCCTGTGATTGAAGAAAGAAGTTGATGTCCATTTTTTGCCCTCACTCTGACCTCAATTTGAGTTCCCAAACTGTCAATAATGATAGTGCATTGTGCATTTCTACTTCCTGATTTTTCACTTTCATATTGAGGAGAAATTCTGAGTGTTGTGTGGGGCTTAAAGGTGGAGAGGGACAGTAAGAATAGGCCACCCAATGGAAGGGTGTCAGAATTACAAGGAAAGTGTATGGTCAATCTCAGAACCTGTGGGTGGTGGAAGGTAAAATGTACAAACACAACAAGGTCAAATAGACATCAGGTGTTGAAATCCACTTGCAGGAGGAAATGGAAATTTTGGCAGGACAAGAAACTTCAAAGGAAAGTGAAAATACATTACAAAGAAACTGATGTCTTACACATTCCTTATCCAGCGGAAATGATCTTTAATGAGTTGGCTACTGCCTTCAATAAGTTGAAGCTTAAGCATGATAACAGCTGCCATGTATTTATACCGAATGAGAAGAAATATATAACTTTTATTTTCAAACTGCGGTCTGGATGTTTAAGAAGATAGCAGATTTACTTGGGCCTCATTCTTAATCTGTGGGAAACAAAATGGATGAGTTGGAATCATCACTAACTTAATGGCATACTTTCCAAGAAATCTCTTTGTTATACCTAACTGCAGGGACCGTTGGGAAGAGGAAATTTCTCATCCTCACACATATAAATCCATAAGCAAAAGTATGCAAATGAGAAATAATCAAATACTATTTTATAATACTGAAAGGATCTAGTAGAAACCACAATTTATAAATGTATATACTATATCTAAAAAGTATCACTGGATTGGTTCGTTAACTTAAAGGAATATTTGATTACTAAACTGTTTAGACTACAGTATTTAGAATGCAAATATATTTTCTATAAATTAATTTTCATACTTATGAGAAATCATTGTAAAATGTCTGGTAAATATGCCTAGTTTCTGCTTGATACTGTATTTTCCTATACTAAGTGAGAGATGCACTGCTAATTTTTACTTTTAATTTCTTTGCTCTTTCTAGCTAAAACAATGTATTTGATCAATCTTTAAAAATCAAGACTTCTTAAACATTATAGAGATAGTTTTTCTCTTCCTAGTAATGCAGACAGCCCCACCCTCAAGCTCTCATAGGCACTACTCAAAGGCAAGAGGCTGCATAAGTATTTTATAAGTATGTAGGTGTGTGCTATCTTATAATGTGGTGATAAATATAACTATTTTAATTTGATTTTCCATGGAGCTTGACCATAGACAAAGAAAATGATAGTCTCTTAACTATTATTTATTTTTATTATATAAAGATTAAGCAGGCATTTCTTGACTCTGTATCGGTCTCTCTTTAGCTTTTCAGCTTTATTGGAAAGTATGAACTCTTCTGAGAAAGAATAGCTCTGAGATGTTGATAAGATTGAACTTCTGAGCCTTCAAAAGCTACGTATAAGGACATGGGCTAATAAGCATTGACCCAGATAATGCTACACTGTTAAGCGTCTCTGTAGCCAGCTGACTGATCTTCCCACTTGAAATTTCAGGGTCTATAACATTTCTTAATTAAGAACTGATGTTTGGCTGCTTTTAGTAGGCTAATTCAGCTTTATATTCTACTACTGCAATTTATCTTGTTATCATCTTTCTATTGTATTTGTGGAACTGAATAAGCAATACAGCAACAGATTTGAGTTTCTTAACCTAAATTTTAAGTCTGTGCTCATGTGTACTTAGTTTATAAAAAGAAATACATGTGACTACAGGCCAAATGCAATCTACTCTTTCCAAACAACAAGAAGGTAGTTACAGCTGTATTCTGCAGCATTTTGACGGTCCTAATCATAGATTGGAGGTAATTTAGGGACTAGAGTAAAACATGCTTCATTCGTATTTCAAATCCTAACCCTCAGCTACAAGTACAAAACTGCAAAAGAAATTCCTAATCAAATTTCTAACATAATATTTCAGACATAGTGACAAGACTCAAAACCATTTCTTGAATGAGGGTTATTGAAACTTCAGAATTTCCAGTAGAAAATACAAATGCTCTGCTTTCAAAATGTTAGAGATATGAAAAATGACAATGAGACTACAAATACCTTCATAAGTAACTTCAAAAATGAGTGTTCATATACATAACCATCTAGTTCCTCTTCATGCCCATCCTAGTTACACAGAAGTCAGTTAATATATATATCTTTTTACAACATTTCATATTTGATCCTTAGAAAAACTCTCAGTAACAAAAGGTTACTCAGAGCTGATGTGTAACATTCCAAATCTCTCTGAGATGTGGAAATCTCTCTGACGTAGATATTAAGTGTATTGGTTGAATCTCTCTGCAAAGATATTAAGTGTATTGGTTTGCTAAGGTTGCCACAGGAAAATACCAGAGACTGGGTGGCTTAAACAACAGGAACTTATTTTCTCACAGTTTTAAAGGCTAGAAGTCCAAGATCAAGGTCAGCAGGTCTGGTTTCTCTTGAGGTCTCTCCCTGGCCAGCAGACTGCTGCCCTCGTGCTCTGTCTTCGCATGGTCTTTACTCTGTGCACATGCACCTCTGGTGTCTCTCTGTGTATCCAAATTTTCTTTTCTTATAAGAACACCAGTCAGATTGGATTAGGGCTCACTCTAATGGCCTCTTTTAACTTAATCACCTCTTTAAAGGCCCTTAGTCCAAATACAGTCACATTCTGAGGTTAGAGTTTTAACTTATGACCTTTGGGGGAACACAATTCAGCCCGCAACGGTAAGTGACACAGCAAGAGCACGAATCTAGGTACTGACTTGAAGGCCTCTCATGTGTGTTCTGTGTGTGTGTTACATGAGCCCATCACAGTCTCCCAATGAAAGCAAACGTCTGATATTTTTCATGGAGAATAGTTGAATATAAATGAAAACAAGATGACAGGAGAAAAGGAAGAGGAGGGAGAGGCCCTTCAAGATGGCAGAGGAGTAAGACGTGGAGATCAACTTCCTCCCCACAAATACACCAGAAATACATCTACACGTGGAACAACTCCTACAGAACACCTACTGACGCTGGCAGAAGACCTCAGACCTCCCAAAAGGCAAGAAAATCCCCACGTACCTGGGTAGGGCAAAAGAAAAAACAAAGACAAAAGAAATGGGACAGGACCTGCACCAGTGGGAGGGAGCTGTGAAGAAGGAAAAGTTTCTACACACTAGGAAGCTCCTTCACTGGTGGAGACAGGGGCTGGGGGGTGGGGGGGCGGCGGGGAAGCTTCAGAGCCAAACAGGAAAGCACAGCAACAGGGGTGCAGAGGGCAAAGCGGAGAGATTCCTGCACAGGGGACCGGCACTCACCAGCCCGAGAGGTTGTCTGCTCACCCCCCGAGGCGGGTGGGGGCTGGGAGCTGAGGCTTGGGTTTCGGTGGGATTGCAGAGAGAAGACTGGGGTTGGTGGCGTGAACACAGCCTGAAGGGGACTAGAGTGCCACAGCTAGCCAGGAGGTAGTGCTGGAAAAAGTCTGGGCCTTCCTAAGAGGCAAGAGACTACTGTTTCGGGGTGCGCGAGGAGAGGGGATACAGAACACCGCCTAAACAAGCTTCAGAGAAGGGCGCCTGCCGCAGCTATCAGCGCAGACACCAGAGACGGAAATGAAACGCTAACACTGCTGCTGCAGCCACCAAGAAGCCTGTGTGCAAGCACAGGTCACTATCCACACCTCCCCTCCCAGGAGCATGTGCAGCCCGCCACTGCCAGGGTCCTGTGATCCAGGGACAGCTTCCCCAGGGGAACACACGGCACACCTCAGGCTGTTACAACGTTACCCCAGCCTCTGCCAGTGCAGGCTCACCCCGCATTCCATACCCTCCCTCCCCCTGGCCTGAGTGAGCCAGTGCCCCTTAAACAGCCACTCCTCTAACCCCATCCTGTCTGGGCGAAGAACATATGCCAGAGGGCGACCTACACACAGAGGCGGGGCCAAATCCAAAGCTGAATACCAGGAGCTGTGCGAACAAAGAAGAGAAAGGGAAATTTCTCCATGCAGTCACAGGAGCAGCAGATTAAATTTCCAAAATCAACTTGATGAACCCTGCATCTGTGGAATACCTGAATAGACAGCAAATCATCCCAAAATTGAGGCTGTGGACTTTGGGAGCAACTGTGGACTTGGGGTTTGCTGTATGTGACTGATAAGTTTCTGAAATTTACGTATATCTTAGTATAGTTTTTAGCACTTGTTATCATTGGTGGATTTGTTTATGGCTTTGGTTGCCCTTCTCTTTTTTATTTATTACATTTTTATGTTTTTATTTTAATAATCTTGTTTTTATTTTTTACTTTAATAACTTATTTATTATATTTTACTTTACTTTTTTCTTTCTTTCTTTTTTTCTCCCTTTTCTTCTGAGCCGTGTGGCTGACAGGGTCTTGGTGCTCCAGCTGGGTGTCAGTACTGAGCCTCTGAGGTGGGAAAGCTGAGTTCAGTACACTGGACCACTGGAGACCTCCTGGTTCCATGTAATATCAATCGGTGAGAGCTCTCCCAGAGATCTCAGTCTCAATGCTAAGACCCAGCTCCACTCAACGACCAGCAAGCTCCAGTGCTGGACGGCCCATGCCAAACAACTAACAAGACAGGAACACAACCCCACTCATTAGCAGAGAGGCTGCCTAAAATCATACTAAGTCCACAGACACCCCAAAACACACAATCGGATGCGAACCTGCCCTCCAGAAAGAAAAGATCCAGCCTCATCCACCAGAACACAGGCACCAGTCCCCTCAACCAGGAAGCCTACACGACCCACTGAACCAACTTTACCCACTGGGGGCAGACACCAAAAACAATGGGAACTATGAACCTGCAGGCTGCGAAAAGGAGACACCAAACACAGTAAGTTAAGCAAAATGAGAAGACAGAGAAATACGCAGCAGATGAAGGAGCAAAGTAAAATCCCATCAGACCAAAGAAATGGAAAGGAAATAGCTACATAAAAAAGAATTCAGGGCTTCCCTGGTGGCGCAGTGCCCCGGTCTGGGCAGATCCCACATGCCGCGGAGCGGCTAGGCCCTGAGCCATGGCCGCTGAGACTGCGCATCCAGAGCCTGTGCTCTGCAACGGGAGAGGCCACAACAGTGAGAGGCCCACGTACCGCAAAAAAAAAAAAAAAAAAAAGAATTCAGAGTAATGATGGTAAAGATGATCCAAAATCTTGGAAATAGAATGGAGAAAATACATGAAATGTTTAACAAAGACCTAGAAGCACTAAAAAGCAAATAAACAATGATGAAGAACACAATAAATGAAATTAAAAATTCTTTACAATGAATCAATAGCAGCATAACTGATACGTGACCTGGAAGATAAAATAGTGGAAATAACTTGCAGAGCAGGCTAAAAAAAAAGAATGAGAAGAATTGAGGACAGTCTCAGAGACATCTGGGACAACATTAAACACATCAACATTCAAATTGTAGGGCTCCAGGAAGAAGAAGAAAAAAGAAAGGGACTGAGAAAATATTTGAAGAGGTTATCGTTGAAAATTTCCCTAGTATGGGAAAGAATATAGTCAATAAAGTCCAGGAAGCGCCAAGAGTCCCATACAGGATAAATCCAAGGAGGAACATGCCAAGACACATATTAATCAAACCATCAAAAATTAAATACAAAGAAAAAATATTAAAAGCAGCAAGGGAAAAGCAACAAATAACATACAAGGGAATCGCCATAAGGTTAACAGCTGATCTTTCAGCAGAAACTCTGCAAGCCAGAAGGGAGTGGCATGACATATCTAAAGTGATGAAAGGGAAAAACCTACAACAAAGATTACTCTACTCAGCATGGATGTCATTCAGATTCGACGGAGAAATTAAAAACTATACAAACAAGCAAAAGCTAAGAGAATTCAGCACCACCAAACCAGCTTTACAACAAATGCTAAAGGAACTTCTCTAGGCAGGAAAGAAAAGAGAAGGAAAACACCTACAATAACAAGCCCAAAACAATTAAGAATATGGTTATAGGAACATGCATATTGATAATTACCTTAAATGTAAATAGATGAAATGTTCCAACCAAAAGGAACAGACTGGCTGAATGGATACAAAAAAAAGACCCGTATATAGCTGTCTACAAGAGATCCACTTCAGACCTAGGGACACATACAGACTGAAAGTGAGAGGATGGAAAAAGATATTCCACGCAAATGGAAATCAAATTAAAGCTGGAGGAGCAACTCTCATATCAGAAAAAACAGACTTTAAAATAAAGACTATTACAAGAGACAAAGAAGGACACTAAATAATGATCAAGGGATCAATCCAAGAAGAAGATGTAACAAGTGTAAATATTTATGAACTGAAAATAGGAGCACCTCAATACTGAAGGCAAATCCTAATAGCCATAAAAGGGGAAATTGACAGTAAGACAATGATAGTAGGGGACTTTAACACCTCACTTTCACCAATGGACAGATCATCCAAAATGAAAATAAATAAGGAAACACAAGCTTTAAGTGATACATTAAAAAAGATGGACTTAATTGGACAGTCAATCCAAAACAACAAAATAATCTTTCTTTTCAAGTGCTCATGGAACATTCTGCAGGACAGATCATATCTTGGGCCACAAATCAAGCCTTGGTAAATTTAAGAAAATTGAAATTGTATCAAGTATCTCTTCTGACCAAAATGCTATGAGACTAGAAGTCAATTACGGAAAAAAAAAAAAAGTAAAACATACAAACACATGGAAGCTAAACAATATGCTATTAAGTAACTAAGAGATCACTGAAGAAATCAAAGAGGAAAGCAAAAAATACCCAGAAACAAATGACAATGAAAACAAGATGACCTAAAACCTATGGGATGCAGCAAAAGCAGTTCTAAGAAGCAAGTTTTAGCAACAGAATCCTGCCTCAAGAAACAAAAAACATCTCAAATAAACAACTTAACTTTACACCTAAAGCAGTTAGAGGAAAAAGAACAGAAAACCCCCAAAGTTAGCAGAAGGAGAAAAATCATAAAGATCAGATCAGAAATAAATGAAAAAGAAATGAAGGAAACAATAGCAAAGATCAATAAAACTAAAAGCTGGTTCTTTAAGAAGATAAACAAAATTGATAAACCATTAGCCAGACTCATCAAGAAAAAAAGGGAGAAGACTGAAATCAACAGAATTAGAAATGAAAAAGGAGAAGTAACAACTGACACTGCAGAAATACAAAGGATCGTAAGAGATTACTACAAGCAACAATATGCCAAAAATAGACAACCGGGAAGCAAGGGACAAATTCTTAGAAAAGCACAACCTTCTGAGACTGAACCAGGAAGAAACAGAAAATATAAACAGACCAATCAAAAGCACTAAAATTGAGACTGTGATTAAAAATCGTCCAACAAACAAAAGCCCAGGACCAGATGGCTTCCCAGGTGAAATCTTTCAAACATTTAGAGAAGCGCTAACACCGATCCTTCTCAAACTCTTCCAAAATATAGCAGAGGGAGGAACACTCCCAAACTCATTCTCTGAGGCCACCATCACCCTGATACCAAAACCAGACAAAGGTGTCACTAAAAAAGAAAACACAGGCCAATATCACTGATGAGCATACATGCAAAAATTCTCAACACAATACTAGCAAACAGATTCCAACAGCACATTAAAAGGATCATACACCATGATCAAGTGGGGTTTATCACAGGAATGCAAGGATTCTTCAATATACGCAAACCAATCAATGTGATACACCATGTTAACAAACTGAAGAACAAAAACCATATGAAACACTCAATAGATGCTGAAAAAGCTTCAACAAAAGCTTACACCTATTTATGATAAAAACCCTCCAGAAAGTAGGAATATAGGGGACTTACCTCAACCTAATAAAGGCCATATATGACAAACCCACAGCCAACATTGTTCTCAATGGTGAAAAACAGAAACCATATCCACTACGATAAGGAACAGTACAAGGTGGCCCACTCTCACCACTCTTATTCAACATAGTTTTGGAAGTTTTAGCCACAGCAATCAGAGAAGAAAAAGAAATAAAAGGAATCCAAAAGAGAAAAGAAGAAGTAAAGCTGTCACTGTGTGCAAATGACATGATACTATACATAGATAATCCTAAAGATGCTAGCAGAAAACTACTAGAGCTAATCAATGAATCTGGTAAAGTAGCAGGATACAAATTGATGCACAGAGATCTCTTACATTCCTGTACACTAATGATGAAAAATCTGAAAGAAAAATTAAGGAAACACTACTTTTTACCACTGTAACAGAAAGAATAAAATACCTAGGAATAAACCTACCTAAGGAGACAAAAGACCTGTATACAGAAAATTATAAGGCACTGATGAAAGAAATTAAAGATGATACAAACAGATGCAGAGATATACCATGTTCTTGGATTGGAAGAATCCATACTGTGAAAACGACTATACTACCCAAAGCAATCTACAGATTCAATGCAATTCCTATCAACCTACCAATGGCATTTTTCACAGAACTAGAACAGAAAATTTCACAATTTATATGGAAACAGAAAAAACCCCAAATAGCCAAAGCAATATTGAGAAAGAAAAACAGAGCTGGAGGAATCAGGCTTCCTAACTTCAGACTATACTACAAAGCTACAGTAATCAAGACAGTATGGTACTAGCACAAAAACAGAAATATAGATCCATGGAACAGGATAGAAAGCCCAGAGATAAACCCATGCACATATGGTCACCTTGTGTTTGAGAAAGGAGGCAAGAATATACAATGGAGAAAAGACTGCTTTCAATAATGGTGCTGGAAAAACTGGACAGCTACATGTAAAAGAATGAAAATAGAACACTCCCTAACACCATACACAAAAATAAACTCTAAATGGATTAAAGACATAAATGTAAGGTTAAACACTATAAAACTCTTAGAGGAAAACATAGGAAGAACACACTTTGACATAAATCACAGCAACATCAGTTTTGACCCACCTCCTAAAGAAATGGAAATAAAAACAAAAACAAAGGGGACCTTATGAGACTTAAAAGCTTTTGCACTGCAAAGGAAATCATAAACAAGATGAAAAGACAATCCTCAGAATGGGAGAAAATATTTGCAAACGAAGCAACTGACAAAGGAGTAATCTCCAAAATTTACAAGCAGCTCATCCAGCTCAATATCAAAAAAACAAACAACCCAATACAAAAATGGGCAGAAGACCTAAATAGACATTTCTCTGAAGAAGACATACAGATGGCCAAGAAGCACATGAAAAGCTGCTCAACATCACTAATTATTAGAGAAATGCAAAGCAAAACTACAATGATGTATCACCTCACAGCAGTTAAAATGGGCATCATCAGAAAATCTACAAACAACAATAGCTGGAGAGGGTGTGGAGAAAAGGGAACCCTCTTGCACTGTTGGTAGGAATGTAAATTGATCCAGCCACTATGGAGGTTCCTTCAAAAACTAAAAATAGAAGTACCATACGACCCAGCAATCCCCGTACTGGGCATATACCGAGGAAACCATAATTCAAAAAGAGTCATATATGATGTTCACTGAAGCACTATTTACAATAGGCAAGACATGGAAGCAACCTAAGTGTCTACTGACAGATGAATGGATAAAGAAGATGTGGCACATATATACAATGGAATATTACTCAGCCATAAAAAGAAACAAAATTGAGTTATCTGTAGTGAGGTGGATGGACCTAGAGCCTGTCATACAGAGTGAAGTAAGTCAGAAAGAGAAAAACAAATATCACATGCTAACACATATATACGGAATCTAAAAAAAAAATGGTTCTGAACAATCTAAGGGCAGGACAGGAATAAAGATGCAGACATAGAGAATGGACTTGAGGACATGGGGAGGGGAAAGGGTAAGCTAAGAAGAAGGGAGAGAGTGGCACTGACATATATACACTACCAAATATAAAATAGATAGCTAGTGGGAAGCAGCCACACAGCACAGGGAGATCACCCTGGTGCTTTGTTAGCAGCTAGAGGGGTGGGATATGGAGGGTGCGAGGGAGACGCGAGAGGGAGCGCATATGGGGATATATGTATACATAGAGCTGATTTACTTTGTTATATAGCAAAAACTAACACAACATTGTAAAGCAATTATACTCCAGTAAAGATGTTTTAAAAAATTGCAAAATTAAAAAAAATAAAAAGAGAGGCAGCAAAACTCATGAAAGAAATTATAAAGTTTTCAATAAAGACTAAACTGGAAGGAACACAGAAAAAATAAGTTCAATTTGTAACTCCTTCAGAAAAATAAAAGATAGAAAGGGAAAAATATTTAAATTAAAAAAATGAAAAGATGATAACATTGGAAGAAAAAAGTAATACCAAATCTAACCACAGAAGATTCACTATCAGTACTACAGAAGTCCCAAAATAAAATCAAAGCAATGCAACTGAATAAACTGCTTAAAATTTTAAAAAAACCTTATTGAAATAAAAAGATTTGAAACCATACACTGAAAAGGCAGATTGCATACTTGGGAAATAAACTCAGAACAGGAAAACCTAAGCCATACAGCAGTAAATATACAAATACCTAAAGAAAAAGAAAAAAATCTTTTAGGCATCTAGGCAACAGTTACAGAATATAAATGTTTTTCAGGATAGGTCATGCTGTGCCATAAATCAAGATTCAATGAAACAGACTACAACAGTTAAATTAGGAATCAAAACAAATAAGACATTTTTAGAATCCTGCATATTTTATAATTTAAAAACACATTTCTAATAACTCATTTCAAAGAAGAAATCACAAACTGAATAGTAATAAAATACAACATATTAAAATTTGTGAGATATAACTGAAGTAGTACTTAATAAGAGAAATTTATAGCTTTAATCACTCATATAAGGAGGGAAACAGATATGAGTCAGTTATCTAAGTTTCCAGTTTAAGAAACTAGAAAAAGAAGACTTAAACCCCAAGAAGTCAGGGAAAGAATAACAATGAGATCAAAATACAATAAATAAGAAGTTAGACAACAATAGGGAAGAAGTTGATTCTTTGAAAAGTTTTGAAAGTCAATAAACTTAGCAAGACTATACCTCAATAGTTTACTATAAAACAGCAACAAAAATCTTACCTTGGCCAATTCTGTAATTTTACCAAAACCAGGCTTCCAAGAGGGAGCTGTGAATAGACGATCTTAAATCCACTTTGATGAAGCTGAGACTCTTCAGGAAAGTCTTCTTCAGAAACAGAGCACTTATTGTACCTTAAGTCAGTGTTCATGAAGCAGTACCATGATTCATTGTGATCAACTTTGGCTGCATCCTCACTTGACAACAATCTCCATTTCAAACAACTTTCATTCTCACACTGAACCCACACTTTGTTTACATAAATGTTGTTTTCCACTGAGGAATCCATTGCCGTATTACAATATTCTGCTATCATCTTACTATTCAATTTTCCTTTTTCCATAAATGCATTTAATCTGGAAAATAAATAACAGGAAAATAAAAGAATAAGATTTCAGGGTATAAGGAGAGAAAGTTAAAGCCAAAATCCGAGAAGTGGCTCTTTTATAACTTTTTTGCCCACCTCCTCTCTGTACATGCTGAACATGTTACGTTTCCACCTACCCAGAAACAAAGGAACAAAACAGAAGCATCAATCACTCTGGTCATAAAATGCTCCAAAATTAAAAATAAGAAAAGTATGATGGAGCAGAAGTGGAGTAGAGGTTTACTCTAATATCTATTCTATTACCAGTTAGTACATATCCAGTACTTTTGCCATAATAACAGCTAAGCCTTATTCAGTGCTGACTATGAGCCAAATACTATTCTAAGTGCCTTATGCACACAGCTTATAGTCTTCCCAACAACCTCAGTATGAGCACTTTTAGAGAGAAAAAAAAAGCTTAGAAAAGTATAGTAATTTATTTAAAGTCCCAGAGGTACTATGTGACAGAGTTGGGATTTAAATGCAGGCAGTTTTCTCCCTAATTGTGTGGTCTTATCCACTAGGCAGTACTGCCTCTTGGGTATATGGTGGACATAGTGTGACTTGATCCCCTCTTCTAATTCTGAGGAAAATCAAAGGTAGCAAAATATTTCACCATGTGAAAATTTGAAATTTATTTTAAAAAAATTAAAGGATTCTTTTGCTTATATAGCTTTGCCTTTTATCCATTATTAATTCAAGTGATTTGAAAAAAATTTCTCAGAGGTTTTTTATTATGAAAATTTTAAACATATAAAACGTTAGAATTATATGAGTTAGCCCCTGACTTCTAGCAAAAATAATAATAGTTACGTGTATACTAAAAAATAAGTAATATAGCTGAAATACAAGAAAAACTATCAGCAACTTTTTTTTTTTTTGCGGTATGTGGGCCTCTCACTGTTGTGGCCTCTCCCATTGCGGAGCACAGGCTCCGGAAGTGCAGGCCCAGCAGCCATGGCTCACGGGCCCAGCCTCTCTGCGGCATGTGGGATCTTCCCAGACAGGGGCACGAACCCGTGTCCCCTGCATCGGCAGGCAGACTCTCAACCACTGCGCCACCAGGGAAGCCCTCAGCAACTTAACAATAAAGTATTAAAGTATTTAAAGTCTTTTTTAAAAAAAGACTTACATATACCATATTAATAAATTAGTAGAACAACCACTATCCAATATAAGCACCATTTAAAGAAGCTCTTAATCCATGAGTTAATTGTATAATTAGAAACACACTTATAATCACACTTTCCATGATCACTACAAATCGCTTTAGAATAAAATTTGCCAATATATTTCAATAGCCATAGCCACAATTTTTGACCTATTAATCCCACTCATTTGAATGTATACAAAGAAAATAAACTTAAAAGAGACTAACCTAATGAGGAAAACAATAGCAAAGATGAATAAAACTAAAAGCTGGTTCTTTGAGAAGATAAAAAAAATTGATAAACCACTAGCCAGACTCCTCAAGAAAAGAAGGGAGAGGACTCAAATCAAAAAAAATAGAAATGGAAAAGGAGAAGTTACAACTGAAATCACAGAAACACAAGGAATTATAAAAGACTTCTACAAGCAACTATATGCCAGTAAAATGGACAACCTGGAAGAAATGGACAAATTCTCAGAAAAGTATAACCTTGAACACTGAATCAAGAAGAAACAGAAAATATGAACTGACCAATCAGAAGTAATGAAGTTGAAACTGTAATTAAAAATCTTCCAACAAACAAAGTCCAGGACCAGATGGCTTTCCAGGCGAATTCTATCAATCATTTAGAGAAGAGCTAATGCCTATCCTGTTCAAACTCTTCCAAACAATTGCAGAGGGTGCAACACTCTCAAACGCATTCTATGAGGCCACCGTCATCCTGTTACCAAAACCAGACAAAGATATCACAAAAAGGAAAACTGCAGGCCAATATCACTGATAAACATAGACGTAAAAACCCTCAACAAAATACTAGCAAACAGAATCCAACAACACATTAAAAGGATTATACACCACGATCAAGTGGGATTTATCCCAGGGATGCAAGGATGCTTCAATATATGCAAATCAATCAATGTGATACACCATATTAACAAACTGAAGAATAAACACCACATGATCATCTCAATAGATGCAAAAAAAGCTTTTGACAAAATTCAACATTGATATATGATAACTCTCCAGAAAGTAGGCAGAGAGGGAACCTAGATCAACATAATAAAGGACACATATGGAAAACCCACAGCAAACGTTATTCTCAATGGTGAAAAACTGAAAGCATTTCCTCTAAAATCAGGAACAAGACAAGGGTGTCCACTTTCATGACTATTATTCAACAGTCTTGGAAGTGCTAGCCATGGCAATCAGAAAAGAAAAAGAAATAAAAGGACCCCAAATTGGAAAAGAAGAAGTACAACTGTCACTGTTTGCAGATGACATGATACTATACATAGAAAACCCTAAAGATGCTACCAGAAAACTATGAGAGCTAATCAATAAATTTAGTAAAGTTGCAGGATACAAAATTAATCCACAAAAATCTATTGCATTCCTATACACTAACAATGAAAGATCAGAAAGAGAAATTAAGAAAACAATCCTATTTACGACTGCAACAAAAAGAATAAAATACCTAGGAATAAACCTAACTGAGGAGGCAAAAGACCTGTACTCAGAAAATTATAAGATGCTGATGAAAGAAATCAAAGATGACAGAAACAGATGGAGAGATATACCATGTTCTTGGATTGGAAGAATCAATATTGTGAAAATGACCATACTACCCAAAGCAATCTACAGATTCAATGCAATCCCTATCAAATTACCAACGGCATTTTCCACAGAATTAGAACAGAAAATTTTATGATATTTATGGAAACGCAAAAGACCCTGAATAGCCAAAGCAATCTTGAGAAAGAAAAACAGAGCCGGAGGAATTAGGCTCCCTGACTTCAGACTATACTACAAAGCTACAGTAATCAAGACGGCATGGTACTGGCACAAAAACAGAAATATAGATCAATGGAACAGGATAGAAAGCCCAGAGATAAACCCAGGCACCTATGGTCACCTAAGCTATGACAAAGGAGGCAAGAATATACAATGGAGAAAAAACAGCCTCTTCAATAAGTGGTGCTCAGAAAACTGGACAGCTACACGTTAAAGAATGAAATTAGAACACTCCCTAACACCATACACAAAAATAAACTCAAAATGGATTAAAGACCTAAATGTAAGGCCAGACACTATAAAACTCTTAGAGGAAAACATAGGCACAACACTCTTTGACATAAATTGCAGCAAGATCTTCTTCGATTCACCTCCTGGAATAATGAAACAAAACCAAAATAAACAAATGTAACCTAATTAAGTTTTGCACAGCAAAGGAAACCATAAGCAAGACAAAAAGACTACCCTCAGAATGGGAGAAAATATTTGCAAACGAAGCAACTGACAAAGAATTATCTCCAAAATATACAAGCAGCTCAATCAAATAATGGGCGGAAGACCTTAATAGACATTTCTCCAAAGAAGACATACAGATGGCCAACAAATACATGAAAAAATGCTCAACATTACTAATTATTAGAGAAATGAAAATCAAAACTACAACCAGGTATCATCTCGCAGCAGTCAGAATGGCCATCATTAAAAAGTCTACAAACAATAAATGCTGGAGAGGGTGTGGAGAAAAGAGAACCCTCCTATGCTGCTGGTGGGAATGTAAATTGATACAGCCACTATGGAGAACAGTATGGAGGTTCCTTAAAAAACTAAAAATAGAACTACCATACGACTCAGCAATCCCACTAATTGGTATATACCCAGAGAAAACCATAATTCAAAAAGTCATGTACCACAGTGTTCACTGCAGCACTATTTACAATAGCTAGGACATGCAAGCAACCTAAATGTCCATCAACAGAGGAATAGATAAAGAAAATGTGGTACATATATAAAATGGAATATTACTCAGCCACAAAAAGGAATGAAATTGGGTCATTTGTAGAGATATGGATGGACCTAGAGAGTGTCATACAGAGTGAACTAAGTCAGAAAGAGAAAAACAAATATCGTATATTAACGCATATATATGGAATCTAGAAAAATGGTATATATGATCTTATTTGCAGAACAGAAATAGAGACACAGACATAGAGAACAAACGTATGGACACCAAGGGAGGAAGTGGGGGTGGAATGAATTGGGAGATTGGGATTGACATATATACACTATTGATACCATGTATAAAATAGATAACTGATGAGAACACACTGTATAGCTCAGGGAACTCTACTCAGTGCTCTGTGGTGACCTAAATGGGAAGGAAATCAAAAAAAGAGAGGATATATGTATATGTATAGCTGATTCACTTTGCTATACAGTAGAAACTAATACAACGTTGTAAAGCATCTGTACTCCAATAAAAATTAATTATAAAATACAAAAACTAAAAAAATTTTTTAAAAGTGACTAACTTATACATACAAAGACCAACAATATTCACTGTGCACTGCTTATCATATTGAAAGAGTGGAAAAAATCTAAAAACAGGAAGAACAAAATCTAAAGGAAGATTATGAAATGTTGCTGAGATATATATATATATATATATATATATATACACACACACACACACATATATATGAATTTGGCTAATACTTTTGCAAGGAAATTTATGAGGAATAATACTGCATTTTATATTACAGTTGAAGTGGGTCACTAGACAGTAGATTAGAAGTTGTTGACTCCAGACTTTGGAACCAAATGAAATGTGAATTCCTCTGAGGCTCTGCTCCTCACCAGCTCTATATCCTTGGGCAAGGCATTGTTTTGCATTTCACTTCACATTTGGTGTACTTCCTCATGTTTGTGTGTGTATGATAGCTTTCTTTTTCTTTTTCTATTTCCAATCCTTATGTCTTCTTTTATTACACTGGCTAGGACAGGTATAATATTGAATAGAAGCCACTATCCTGATTTTTTTTCTAATTTTAAAGAGAATGATTCTACTATTTGACTATAAAGTCAAACATATACGCATGTTTTTGGTAGAGACCATTGAAAGGGAACAAAAAATTGTTTTCCTTTAGTTACCAGTTAATGAAGAGAATTTTTGTTGTTTTTAAACCTGAAGTGGTGTTGAATTTTATCGAAGGCCTTTCTGTATACTGAGGTGAACATAAGGTTTTTCTTTTTAAATATGTGAATTGAATAGGTTGTATTAATGGATTTAATTAATGATAAACCATATTTGCATTCTGGGTTCACATCATAACATTCTTTTCTTTAACATATGTTGTTGCATTCAGTTTATTAATAATTAGTTAAGATTGGTTCATATATGTGTTTACAGATGAGATTGCTCTACAACTTTCATTTCTACGTTTGTCTTTGTCTGTTTTTGACATTAAGATTAAAACAGCCTCATAAAGTGAAATATAGAATGTTCTCTTTTTTTGGAAAGTTTGCTTAAGGGAGGATTTTCCAATTTTGTCAAATATTTAAGAATTCTAAAGAGGCACAAACTACTATGTGTAAAGTAAATAAGCCACAAGGATATATTATACAGCACATGGAATATAGCTAATATTTTATAGTAATTTAAAAGGACTGTTATCTATAAAAATACTGAATCACTATGTTGTATACCTAAAATTAATAAAATATTGTAAATCAACTATAGTTCTTAATAAAATTAAGCAACCAGAAGCAAACAGAATAAAATGTTAATGTCCGCTAAGTCCAGGCAATGAGTATATAGGTATTTCATTTTTTCTCTAAATTTCTCATAATTAAAAAACAAAAAATTGAAAATATTATTTAACAAAAACATAAATGAGTAGTAAAATTGATAGAAAATTATGAATCATGTAGAAGCATTCTATATAAGTTTTGCACAAATACAAATTTGTTGCTTATTTTCTACAATTCATCATGAAACAAACTTAGAATTTTTCTTGTAATAAATTTCAAATTTGTAAATAATAAAAGAGAATACAAAAAAAAAAGAATTCTAGTGCATCTACTATATTTCTCATTATGTTTCTTTCACTCTTAATTTGTTCATACCTTTTCCCCCTCATTTATCTTGTCAGGGCTTTTTAAACAACCAGAGCTCGAGTCTTCTCTTTTATTCTTTTGAATTCTGTATAATTGATAGCTGCACTTTAATCTTTCCTTTCTTCTACTTTCTTAGGGCATTCTTTGTTGAGCTAATCTTTCTCTTCTTGAGTTGATGCTTAGTTAATTCATTTTCATTCTTTTTTTTTTTTTTTTTTGGCTGCGTTGGGTCTCCATTGCTGTGTGCAGGCTTTCTCTAGTTGCAGAGAGTGGGGGCTACTCTTTGTTGCAGTGCACGGGCTTCTCATAACGGTGGCGTCTCTTGTTGTGGAGCACAGGCTCTAGGCGTGTGGGCTTCAGTAGTTGTGGCACAAGGGCTCAGTAGTTGTGGCTCACAGGTCCTAGAGCACAGGCTCAGTAGTTGTGGTGCATGGGTTTAGTTGCTCCACAGAATGTGGGATCTTCCCAAACCAGGGCTTGAACCCATGTCCCCTGTGTTGGCAGGTGGATTCTTAACCATTGCACCACCAGGGAAGTTCATTTTCACTCTTTTTTTAGAAAAAACTTTATTAATTTTTTTATATTGTGGTAAGAATACTTAACATGAGATCTACCCTCTTGACAATTTTTTGAAGTGCATAATAGAGTATTGTTGACTATACGTACAATGTTGTAGAGCAGATCTCTATTATTTACTTATCTTTCTTCATTAAAACTTTATGCCTGCTAATTTATAACTCCCCACTTCACCATTTCCCTTGCCCCTGGAAACCATTCCATTCTTTGTTGCTATGAATTTGACTACTGTAGATACCACATGTAAGTGGAATCACATAGTATTTGTCTTTCTGTGACTGGCTTCTTTCACTTAGCATAATGTCCCCCAGGTTCATCCATGTTGTTGCATACTGCAGAACTTCCTTCTTATTTAAGGCTGAATAGTATTCCATTATACATTTTCTTTATCTATTCATCCATCAATGGACACATGTTGTTTCCGTATCTTGGGTATTGTGAATAGTGCTGCTATAAACCTGGGAGTACTAATGTGTCTTTGAGATCCTGATTTCAGTTCTCTTGGATAAATACCCAGAAGTGGGATGGCTGAATCATATGGTGGTTCTATTTTTATTTTTTGAAGAACCTCCATACTGTTTCCCATAGCAGCTGCATCATTTTGCATTCCCACCTACAGTGCACAAGTTTCCAGTGTATCTACATCCTCACCAACATCTATTATCTTTTGACTTTTTGATAAGAGCCATCCTAACAGGTGTGAAGTGATACATAGTTAACTGTGGTTTTGATTTACATTTCCCTGATGATTAGTGAGGTGAAGGATCTTTTCATATATCTGATGGCCACATATTTTCTTTAGAACAACTTCACATTTTTACCTTAAACCTTTTCTTTGGCTGTTACTTGTAAGAGTTCCTTACATATTTTGGACATTAACCCCTTATTGGATCTATGTTTAAAAATATTTTCTCCCATTCTGTAGGCTGCCTTTCATTTTATTGATTGTCTCCCTTGCTATGCAGAAACAATTTAGTTTGATGTAGCCCTACTTCTTTATTTTTACTTTTGTTGCCTCTGCTTTTGGTGTCAGATCCAAAAAAAATCATTAACAAGATCAGTCTTAAGGAACTTTTCCTCTATGCTTTCTTCCGGAAGTTTTACAGTTTCAGGTCTTACATTTAAGTCTTTAACCCATTTTGAGTTGATTTTTGTGTATGGTGTGAGTTAACGATCCAATTTCATTCTTTCGCATGTGGACATCTAGTTCTCCAAGACAATTTACTGAAGATACTATCCTTTCCACATTGTGTATTCTTGATTCCTTTGTTTAAGATTAGTTGACCCATATATATGTAGGTTCATTTCTGGTCTCCTTATTCTGTTCCATTGATCTGTGTCTGTTTTTATGTCAATACCATACCATTTTGATCACTAAAGTTTTGTAAGATAGTTTGAAATCAGGAAGTAGAATGCCTCCAACTTTGCTCTTTTTGCTCAAGACTGCTTAGCTATTTGGAGTTTCACATGATTCTGCACAAATTTTAGGATTATTTTTTCTATTTCTGTGAAAAATGCCATTGGAATTTTCATAGGGATTGCATTGAATCTACATATTATTTTGGTTTGTATGGATATTTTAACAATATTAATTCTAATCCATGAACATAGAATATCTTTCCACTTACTTACATCTTCTTCAGTTCCTTCCATCAATGTTTTATAGTTTTAAGTTTACAGATCTTTCACCTCCTAGGTTAAATTTATTACATAGGATTTTATTCCTTTTAACACAACTGTAAATTAGATTGTTTTCTTAATTTCTTTTCCAGAGAGTTTGTAGTCAATGTATAGAAATGCAACTCATTTCTGTTTGTTGATTTTGTATCTTGCAACTTTACTGAGTTCATTTATTAGTTTTAACAATTTTTTGATAGCATTCTCAGGGTTTTCTATATATGAGATCATGTATTCTGCAGAGACAATTTTACTTCTTCGTTTCTGATATGGATGCTTTTATTTATATTCCTTGCCTAATTGCCCTGGCTAGAACTTCCAGTTCTATGTTGAATAAAAGTGGCGATAGAAGCTACTGTTTTCTTATTCCTGATCCTAGATGAAAAGCTTTCAGTTTTCACTAGTGAGCATGTTAACTGTAAGCTTGTTATATATGGCTATCATTTTGTTGACCCACATTCCTTCCATACCCAATTTGTCAAGAGCTTTTGTCATCAAAGTGTACTGCCTTTTGTCAAATTCTTTCTCTTGCATCTATTGAGATGATAACATGATTATTTTCCCCTTCATTATGGTGTATCATGTTTACTGCTTTGACTATAAATGTCAAATCAATGGATGGTTTATATTAAACCATCCATGCATCTTGTGAATAACTTCCACTTGATCCTGGTATATGATCCTTTTTAATGTGCTGTTGATTCTGTTTGCTAGTATTTTTGTTGAGGATTTTTGCATATATGTTCATCAGGGATATTGGTCTGTAGTTTTCTTTTCTAGTAATGTTCTTTTCTGATCTTGGTATCAGGTAATCCTGGGCTTGTAAAATGAGTTTGGAATTGTTCTCTCCTCTTCAGCTTTTTGAAAGAGTTTGAGAAGGAATTACCACTAATTATTCTTTAAATGCTTGGTAGAATTCATCAGTAAAGCCATCTGGTCCTACACTTTTCTTTGTTGGGAGAATTTTTGATTACTGATTCAATCACCTTACTTGTTATTGGTCTGTTCAAATTTTCTATTTCTTCACAATTCAGTCTTGGAAGGTTGTATGTTTCTAGCAATTTCTCCAACCTTCTATGTTATCCAATTTTTTGGCATATAATTGTTCACAGTAGTCTCTTATGATCCTTTGTATTTCTGAGGCATCAGTTGTAATCAGGTGTAAATTTCCTCTTTCATTTCTGATTTTGAGTCTTCTTTCTTTTTTTCTGTTAGTCTAGTTAAAGGTTTGTCAATTTTGTTTACCTTTTCAAAAAAAAAACCTCTTAGTTTCATTGATCTTTTCTATTATCTTTCTAGTCTCTCATTTATTTCTGCTCTGATCTGTGTTATTTCCTCCTTCTACTAAATTTAGGCTTAGTAGTTCTCCTTTTTCTAGTTTTTTCTGGGGTAAAGTTAATTTGTTTGAGATCTTTCCTCTTAATGTAGACATTTATCACTATAAACTTCCCTCTTAGAATCACTTTTGCTGTATCCCATAATTTTATTATGTTGCATTTCATTTTCATTTCTCTCAAGATATTTTTTGAATTCTCTTTTGATTTCTTCTTTGACCAACTATTTGCTCAGGAGCATGTTGTTTAATCTCCACATATTTGTGAATTTTCCAGTTTTTCTCCTGTAATTGATTTCCAGTTTCATACCATTACTGTCAGAAAAGATGCTTGATATGATTTCAGTCTTCTTATATTTGTTAAGACTAGTTTTGTGGTCTAACATATGATCTATCCTGGAAGATGTTCCATGTACATTTGAGAAGAACTGTGCACTCTGCTGCTGTTAGATGGATGTTCTGTATATGTCTGTGAGATTCTTTTCATCTAAAGTATACTTTAAGTCCAGTGTTTCCTTATTTTCTGTCTGGATGATCTATTCATTGTTCAAAGTGGACTACCGAGATCCCTTATTATTATTGTATAGTTGTCTATTTCTCCCTTCAAATCTGTTAATATTTGCTTTATAAATTTAGACGCTCCAATATTGAGTGCATAAATATTTTCAACTGTTAAATTCTCTTGATGAACTGACCTCTTTATCATTATATAACAACCTTGACTCTTTTTACAGTTTTTTTACTTAAATTCTATTTTGTCTGATACAAGAATAACTATTGCTGCTCTCTTTTGCTTTCCACTTGTGTGGAATATCTTTTCCCATCCCTTCACTTTCAGTCTACAACTAAAGAATTAGTCCATTTCCAACTAAAGTAATTTTTGACAAGTAAAGACTTACTATTGCCCTTTTGTTAATTCTTTTCTGGGTGTTTTGTAGATCCTTTGTTCCTATTTTCTTCTCTTTCTCTCATCTTTTATGATTTGATGATTTTCTGTGGTACACTTTGCTTCTTTTCTCATTAGCTTTTGTATATCTACTATACATTTTTGCTTTGAGGCTTGCCTAAAACATCCTATAGTTATAACAGTCCATTTTAAGCTGATAACTTCAATAACATACAAAATCTCCATACATTTACTCTCTGTTCCCACATTTTATGTTTTTGATGTCACAATTCCATCTTTTTCTATTATGTGTCCATTAAAAAAGTATTGGAGCTATAGAGATTTTTAATACTTTTTTCTTTTAAACTTTACACCAGATTTACATGTGATTTACACACCACCATCATTATTAGAGTATTTTGAATACAACTTTATATTAACCTTTACCAGAGAGCTTTATACTTTTATGTTTTCATATTCCTAATCAGCATCCTTTCACTTCAGCTTAAAGAACTCCTTTAGCATTTCTTGTAATGCAGGTTTACTGGGGATGAATTCCTTCAGCTTTTGTTTGTTTAAGAATATCTTTATTTCCCCTTCAATTCTGAAGGACAACTTTGCCAGAAACAGTATTCTTGGTTGGTAGTTTTCTTTCTTTCATAAGTTCTTTTAGAATTTTGAATATATCATCCCACTCCATATTTTCACTCTTTTTTGTTCTTTTTGCTTTTTGCTCCTCTGACTGGATGACTTCCAGTGAGTTATCTTCAAGCTCATTGATCCTTTCTTCTGTTTGATCGAGTCTATTGTTGAATCGCTCTTTTGAGTTTTTCACTTCACTTATTCTTCAGCTCTACAATTTCTTTTTAGTATTTTTATACTTCTTCTTTCAGTTAAAATTCTCACTTTGCTCATGCATTGCTCTCTTGACCTCAGTGAGCATCCTGATGACAAGCATTTTGAATTACCTGACAGGTAATTCAGACCACAGGAAGTCTCCACACATCCATTCAGGGTCCCACAGAACTTTTAATTACGTGCTCCAACAGCTCCCAGATGCAGGCTAATCAGAACCATTAGGCAGCAGCTAAAAAAGTGTATATTTAAATCCCTTCCAGGTAAAAACTGAGACTTGTGTTTTTGCCTGCTCCCTCTGTGATAAGCCTGGGGAGACAATGGCAGGAAGTGCTCACACATCTGTTGGAAATTGCCTACTAGTTTTCTGTAGTGAATGGGGACTTGTGAGTGCCAAGCCCTTTTGGCTCTCTAAGCTAGGTGATTTGGAAGCCAGTCCTTTGAGTGGCAGTCATAAAAGTTGGGGTGCTAGATGCATGGACAAGCTCCTTCCAGGAAGAAGCTGGACACTCACTTTTATCATTGGAGTGCGTGAGGGCAGAGACGGGGAGGGAAGTGCCCACAGCACTTTCAGGCTCCTGGAGGAGCACAATCAGCTTCCAGACACAAGCTGATTAGAAACTCTCAATCCTTGGGCAGCAACTAGAAAAGTATGCAGTCAAACTCACACTGAGAGTATCAGGGAGAAACTAATAACCTTGTGCTTTATCCTGTTCCCTCTGTTGAGCCCAGGGGTATAGCCATGGTGAGTACTTACACTTCTGTTTAAAACCATCTGTTTGTTTAATGTGGTCCTGGGGGACTCACAAATGCTGATCCCCACTGACTCTCAGAGCTAGGTAATTTGGGAGCCAGTTCCTTAGGTAGCAGCCACAAAAGTTGAGGAGCTAGCCATGTGGTCCAAACCCTCTACTCCTCAGGGAGAAGCTGGTAGTTGAGGGTTCCCTCCTGATTGCAAGAAGGTTTACAGCATGAATGTATCTTAGTTTTCCTACTCGTTTCAATGTAGGTATTTTCTCTGTCACCCAATGTGTAGAGTAACTCAATTAGTTTCTTTTTTTAAAAAATTTATTTTATTTATTTATTTATTTTTGGCTGCATTGGGTCTTTGTTGCTGCGCACATGCTTTCTCTAGTTGCGTCAAGTGGAGGCTACTCTTCGTTGCAGTGTGCGGGTTTCTCATTGCGGTGGCTTCTCTTGTTGTGGAGCACAGGCTCTAGGCATGCAGGCTTCAGTAGTTGTGGCACGCGGGCTTGGTAGTTGTGGTTCGTGGGCTCTAGAGCACAGACTCAGTAGTGGTGGCGTGTGGGCTTAGTTGCTCCGCAACCTGTGGGATCTTCCCGGACCAGAGCTCAAACCTGTGTCCCCTGCATTGGCAGGCAGATTCTTAACCACTGTGCCACCAGGGAAGTCCCTCAATTAGTTTCTGTATTTCTCTCCAAAGGAATTGATTTGCGTGTAGCTGTTCATTCAGTGCATCTGTGGGAGGCAGAAAAGTCAGAAGCCTCATATTCTGCTATCTTGCTGATGTCCTCTGTACCTTGTTTTCTTTACTTTTAATTAGCTCCAGGAAAATATTAAACAATAGTACTAATAGCAAACATCTTTATCTTGTGACTCTGACAAAACTGAAAAACAACAGTACTAATAGCAGACATCTTTATCTTCTGACTTTCACAAAACTGAAACATAGATCTGGTCACCAAAAATGGAAGAAATTAAAGTTATCTTTGTAAAGGCTTTCCTCTAGTTTTATGTTCCAGAACACTATCACACCATCATCCATCCTCCATGAGCCCCCACTGTGAGCTGCAAACAATGTAGTAGTAGGAGGAGATATGTTGGCCACTGGCCAAAACTCAAATATAAAGAGAGATGAGGGAGATTTAAAGTCCAAGGCAGGTATTGGGGACAACTAAGCTGAGGGTAAGGAGTTGGGGTACAGTTCTACAAATAGTGAAATTATCCATTACATGCTCATTCAAGAACCTTCTATTTATATTTATTATTTAATAAGAAAAATAGGCCTTATTAGTATTTAATATCAAATGACACAAGAATCCTCACTCAGACCACATATAAGTAGGTCATATGTCCTAAATGGGACATGAGGCCTCCTGCGCAAAAGGTGGGAGGTACAACAATGCAGAGGGTTTCACAGAGGTGCCCTTCATTTATCCGTTTATTTTTACCATATTGAAGTTATATTTAACTAGTTAAGTTTATGGATTATATTATATAGATTAACTATTCCTCACAAAATGAAGTCACTTTAAAATATTTCTACGAAGAAACATCATATTGAAGAGAATACTAATAATACAAATAAAGTAGAAGAGATATAAAAGAAAGCAAAGCATTACTATCTGTTACTCAACTGCCTAGGATTCTGTCCATCTTGGAACCATCAGAGAAAGCACTCTAAGTTCACTGGCACCTGCATCAATGGAAAGCTTAGGAAAATCCATTATGATAGTCTATTATAAAATGTTAAGGGGATTAAAAGATTACTTTTAAATGGTAGATAAAGTTTTCAGATTTTCTTAGGAAGTTAGGTCTCACAGTGGATAATACTGAGAAGATAAATTAACACCAAGAAAATGTCATTATTACTTAAATAGTGATACTCATTTTCAATTGTATCGAACTTAAACCTCTTGGTATTTTAGATTTGACACAGTTTATCCAGGCTAATAGAATTTATAATACAGATTATAAAATACTTATTCTTTTCAAACCAGATTCTCATTATTTCTTTTACCTTTTCTCCAACACTTGGTTGGTTTTCAAAATTACTGCCACATCCAAAAGGTGCAAATGAAGAGGAGAAAGAGAATGTGGTCAGGAGAGTGCTAGAATCTTTAAGGGGGGGGTCCCTATAAAATCATGCCTAAGTAGTCCACACTTCAGTTTATAAAGATATTGACAAAAGCAAAGCTGTGCTAAGTAAACTTGCTTTACTCAACATCTGTTTTTAATTTTTTATTTCATAACTTAGCTAACATATTAAACTAGAGAATTCAGAAGAAAATTTAAAAATTACATTTGGAAAATAGAAAACATTGAATGTTTATTCAAAATCATACAGCCAAAAGTTCAGGCTACACATTAGTTTATTTATTCATTCATTTAATGCAATAATTATGAATGGTTATAGACACTCAATTTTCAGACAGCACTACCACTTTTTACTTCACAAATTAGTTAACCACTTCTCTGGAGATAATAAGAGTACTACCACTCTAGAACCTCTTTTATAAGATACTAATCCCATTCATAAAGGCTCTGACTTTATGATTTCATCACCACCCAACGGCTCTACCTCTTAATGCCATCACACCGGGTGTTAGGTTTCAGTAAGAATTTGAGGGGACACAAAGATTCAGTCTACAGCATTCCATCTCTGGCCTCCCACAATTCATGTTCCTCTCACATGAAAAATGTATTTATTCCATTCCCAACAACTCCCAAATGTCTTAACTCCTTCCAATATCAACTCAAAAAGCTGAAGTCCAAAGTCTCATCTAAATATCACCTAAATCAGATATGAGTGAGACTGAAGGCAGGATTTATCCTGAGGCAAATTCCTCTCCAGCTGTGAACCTCTGAAATCAAATGTGTTCTGTGCTTCCAAACTACAATGGTGGGACAGGCATAGGATACTCATTCCCCCTCCAAAGCGAGAAATAAGAAAGAAAGGAGTGACAGGTCCCGAGCAAGTCTAAACATTAATGCTGGATAATAACCTTCTTTGGCTCTGTGCTCTGCCCTCTAGGCACAATGGGCTGTGGACCCCTTCCAGACCCACTGGGGCTTGGGTTCCACCCCCCCAGTTTTGCCAGGTAGGGGTTGGGTCTCCTAGGCTATAGGTGGCCTTACCCCTTGGCTTTGAGCAGCCCACACAGTAGCTCTCACAGGTTAGAGTCAGGTGCCTGTGGCTCAGCTGGGCTTTACTGGCCTGGGGTCATGAGGGCGGCTCCAACCCACAGCTCCACTGGGCAATGGAGATAAGTCAAGAAAACTTACTTTACTTAGGCAAGAGAGGCTAAGCTGTACCTTCAAAACTTTGCTTAGATATTTCCTCAGCCAAATATCCACTTTCATTACAAGTTCTACCTTCCACGAAACATTAGACATGAACACAAATCAGCCAAGTTTTTGTCACTTTATAACAAGGATCACCTTTTCTCCATTGTTCAATAACATGTTCCTCATTTCCATATGAGACCTTATCAGAATGCCCCCTTTGCATCCACATTTCTACCAAAATTCTGTTCAAGATTACTTAGCTATTCTCCAAGAAAACTGAAGCTTTTCTACAGTTCTCGCCTTTTCTTTCTAGCCTCTCATCAGAATTGCCCTTAAAGGTCCATCCATTCGTGGCAATGTAGGCTTTTTCTAGCATGAAGCTCAAGACTCTTCCAGCCTCTACCCATCACCCAGTTCCAAAGCCACTTCCACATTTTTAGATATTTATTACAGCAGAATCCTCACTTCCCAGTACCAATTTCTATCTTTGTCTGTTTGGGCTGCTATAACAAAAATACCAGACCAGGTGACATATAAACAAGGTGACTTATAAACAACAGAAATTTATTTCTCACAGGTCTGGAGGCTGGGAAGTCCAAGATCAAGACACTGACATATTTGGTGTCTGGTAAGAACCCACGTGCTCGTTCACAGATGGCCGCCTTTTTGTGGTAACCTCATTTGGAGGAAGGGGCAAGGCACTTTCTGGGCTCTCTCTTATAAGTGTATTAATTCCATTCATGAGAGCTCTGCCCTCACTACATAATCATCTCCCAAAGGCTCCACCTCCTAATACCATCATATTTAGGGGGACACAAACATTCAGTCTATAGCAATAATCAATCAAACACATGTTGGTTTTGAAAGAGAGGGGAAGGTTCTTAGTGGTAAGGGGAGATGGTGGCAGATTTCCATTCTGGGCAAATGAGAGAACAGTGGAGTTAATAACCAAGTAGGGGACATAAATACAGAGCAAGCTTGGGGTTTGGGGAACAGAAATAATATGTTCTTTTTGGTCTTGAGTTTAAAATACTTTCGAGTCTGCTAAATAGGCAATATGAAATATGGGTCTATTCCTCTAGACAAAAATTCTAGAGTTTTAGAAATAGAAAGTCAGAGTATAAACTGGGTACAAGAAACCCTAGGCATCTATTCAATTCTTAAATGCCTGACCATCTGGTTTTTACCAAATGTTACTCTTAAAGGAGACCAAAGATTTTCTAATCACCTAATCCAAAGGCTTATTCTTAAACATCTAACCACTACTGATTCCTTTACTGGTTGCTCTTTCTCTCCCTGGTCCCTGAATGTAGGCCTTTCCAAGGTTCTGTCTTCAAACTTCTCTTTTTACATTCTCTTCCTTGGGGACTTCAAATAGCTGCGACCCTCTCTTCCATGCAAATAGCTGCCAAATCTCCATCTCTCATCCTTGAACTCCATCTCAAGTCTCACAATCACCTACATTTCAAATAATTTTGACACCTGGATTTACTCAAGCACAGTGAACTTGGGCCAAATTGGGTTCTCTTTTCCTTCAAAACAGTTTCTCTTCCCCAATACTGTTACCTAGACTCAAATTTCACCCAGGGTCAACTTTGACACTGCCTACTTCCTCATCCCCTCCATTTAAATGGTTGTCATTTTGTTACAAGTTACAAAACTAAAAAGGTTTCTGTGTTGTGTTCCCACCTTTCCAATCTTATTGCTACCAACCCAGCTCAGTTCCTCATCAGTTCATTTAGACTGCTATAAACAGCCTACTAACCAGTCTGTCTACTTTCTCTCTCCCCATATTCTTTCAACTCATTGATAACAGATTAATCTTATAAACTCCCAATAATTGGTCCTCTTGCTAAAAAAATAGTTTGACATTGCTAACATAATTGGAAATAAATTCCCCACTTTGTTTTTGAATTCTCCACAATGTAACTCTATAGTGAAGTAGTTAAGAGTACAGATTTTATTACCAGTCAGACCTAGATTAAGATCTAAGAACATCAACTTAATAGCTGTATCATCTTGGGCAAATCATTTAATATCTTTTCATCTGGAAAGTAGGAATAATACTAGCACCATCTCAGAGTGTTCTGAAGGCTCAATAAAATAATGCATGCAGGGTATGTGGCAAGAAGCACAGCATGTAGTAGGTGCTCATTAAATGGTTGCTAGCATTACTTTCTTCTCTTCATCTTCCAAACAGCATCAACTTACGTCATTTGATATTTCCCAAACATATCCAATGTATTCTGTCTCTATACCTTTGCTGCTGTTATTCTCCTTACTCTATCATAACCTATAAATTACCTACTTTCAAGACCCACTTCAGATATCATGTCTTTCAAGAAGTCTTCCTGGATATCCTCAACCAGCTGCAATTTCTCCCTGCTTGACGTTCATGTCCTCTCAACTTCTGGTATTTACAACATTGTGACATAATATAATGAATTTTACTGCCTAATTCCCACCACTAGACTGTAACCTCTCTGAGGACAGAGATACTTTTTTTGAATCTCCAGCAATAAATGAGTTGATGATGGAAACATGGTTCTCTGTTGATCCCCAAATGCCTAAATAGTACTTTACATGCAGGAATCATTCATATCACTTCCCTAATTTTCCTCAATTTCTTCTATGTGTCTGTGGAGCATCTGGAACTGGTTAAATATACTAACGGATGGGAAAGGGGTTAGTGAGCCATTTTTTATCTATAACAATACATTACAATGCATTACTACTTAAATGGAATTTATTAAAGAGAACACCAAGGTCTGTAGAATCCCACTAAACAGTTCTAAATAACTTAATATAGTATAATTATTATAGATATTTGTAGCATTAAAGTGAAATTCATGAGCTAAAGAAAATATGGATTTTACATAAATTCTCCAAAGATTTCTGTATTTCATGAATGTTATTTTAGAATGTTATAGCAGTCTGAAAAAACTTAGAAAATAAGATAAATTCTTCTTGAACTGAAATATTACGCAGTCCCATTGTTCAACAGAACAAAGGTCTTAAAGATGGAGTATAGCCAATGTGAATTCTTATGAAGCATCACTTATTACAATGTATATGTACTTTATGACTGATGTATCCCAGATGGTAAAATTACAACATATCCAAGGAGTTCTGAATAATTTCAGAATTTAATAAGACAGTGTGAATAAATAAATACAGAATAGGAATGAAGACAAATGGCTACTTATAATAGAAATTGTTTTTATTGTATGTGAATGAGAAAAATAATGACTGTTCCTTCAAACAAAAAAACTTGCCATTTTTCTTTTGTTCTCCAACATTGTTGTTACAGGAAGTGCATATATTTTTAACCATAGACTAACCCAGACGATGCAGCTCTTTTTGGTTTGTGAAAAGTAATAGTATCTGCATCACTATCTTCAGAGTTGGGGTGTTTCACCATTAAAATTTCAATTTTCATCATTCCCATTTCTAGAAAATATCTCACTTGTAACCAATAATTGAATGACTACAACACTGAACCTGCCTACTTCCAAAAAGAATTTGAAGTGAAAATAAGATAATTTTAATATTATGGATTAAAATTTCGTAATATTCAAGAGACAGTAGAAAAAGATCAGGACTTAAGAGTCAAAAATGTAGTTTCTAATCTTGACTATGCAACTTCCTAGCTCTACAATTTCAAGAGGGCCTCAGTGTTCTTATCTTTAAGGTAAAGAGAGTAGGGCTAGATGATCTCCAAAAATTTGTCCTGCTTTCATATTTCTTGATTTTTCCATTCTGACTGTTCTTCGTCGGAAGTCCTCTACTCCTCTTTACTGGATTATCAGCTCCTCTGCTATATTCTTTTTAGCCATGTATCAGAGTCCAAATTTCACCAGCCACACTTTCATCACATTTGTGTTACGTCTTGTCAGCTCTGAAGATTGGTTAAACCTTATTAGCTTTGCAGTATGTGCTGGTTTTCAGTGTTTATTCTGTCTTCAGATCACATACAATCTCCCTTAACTTAGCAATCATATTAGTCTAAAAGCTGTATTTCTTGTCCATCATTAACATCCAACACTCTTCATCACTTTCAATTCCCATCTGGAGTCTTCAGTCTGATATCTTCCATCATCTTTCATGAAAGATGCTTTGATCACTATCTTTAAGACAATTAAATATGACAGATATGAATTCCCTTTGGCAAATGTGCATAGAGTGTTTCACTGTCCTTCCCACCTAAGCAGCCCAATATAATGTTATCAGCTCTGAAGTCAGGCAGTCTAAAAGGAGTCCAGAATCTACCAATTACTACTTGTATAACTTTGGGAAAGACATTTAATCTCTTATAATTTTATCTGTAAAATCATTATTTTATAGGGAGGTTACAAAGATAAATTTTTTAAATTAGCATATGTAATAAAGAACAGTGATAGTAACAAAAGGGCTTCTGTGCTAGGGACAGTCAAGTTTGGAAGTGCCCCCAATACTTCCAGAGTTGTAAATTTTTTTTTTCATTCTTAGGAAGATTACATGAAGAAAACCCAAAATACAGAGAAGGAAGTTAAGATCTATAATAGCAAAAAAAGATAGGAGTTCTACTGGGATGAATCTGAAGACACTATATATCAATCTAGCAAAGTTGAAAACTATTTAAGTCTACAATTTTAAGATGGTAAAGAATTATTTGAAATTCTCATATACTACTGACAAAAGTGTAAACTGGTAGAAACTTTGGGAAGGAAATTTTGAAATATGTAACGAGAGCCTTTAAAATGCATCCATATAGTAACAGTATTTCATCAAAGTAAATTGCTGATTTGGATAACTACATTATAGTCATGTAATAATAAAAATAATTCCTTGTTTTTGGAAATAGCATACTGAAGTATCAACTGGTATACTGAAGTATGAAGTGGTAGAGAGAGATCGAGTCTGCAACTTACTCTTTGTAAAGATTGTATTCTTTGCTGTGTGTGGTCAGCCCCTCTGGCACCAACACACTGCACATGCAAGCTGCCATTCCTATGGCATCTGTGATCTGGGAACGGGGGATAGTAGCTGGGTGTTAAAACTAACCATCGTTAGCTTTATGTGTCAGCTTGGCTGGGTCAGGGTACCTAGATATTTGGTCAAATATTATTCTGGATGTTGCTGTTAAGGAGTGTTTTTTAAATGAGATTAACATTTAAATTGATGGGCTTTGAGTAAAGCAGATTATCCTTCACAATGTGGATGAGTCTCATCTAATCAAAGACCTTAATAGAAAAAAACTGACCTCCCCCAAGCAAGAAGGAATTTTGCCAGCAGAACTGCCTTTGGACTTGAAATGCAACTCTCCCCTGAGTCTCCAGCCTGCTGGCCTACCCCATCAGATTTTGGACTTACTAAGATACAACAATCATATGAGCCAGCTCCTTAAAATAAATCTCCTTTCTCTCTCTCTCAACACACACACATCCTGTTGGTTCTGTTCCTCCAGAATTACCCTAACATGTGGGAAAGTAAAAACATCACATAACTCACTTACTGAAATTTAGCAGCTGCTTTCTTTAGTAAGCACTCTTCTGGGTGTTGTCAAGTTTTTATCAGACTCCAAAATTAGATTCCAGAGATCCAAAAAAGTTATTTCTAACAGTTTTTTCCAGTTTAATCACTGCTTTAGTGCCATTTTCAGTAATATCACCACAACTTACTCTTAAATGATTCAATATATATTTCCAAATATATATTGAATACATATTCCCAAATCATTATTTTCAAATGTTAACATTGAGAATATTTGGGAAATCTGGGTGTAACACAACTGGAAATTCTTTCTTATATTCTTGAAAATTTTCTATGAGTCTGAAATTAAATAAAAATAAAATGGTTTTTAAAATGTAGCTATCTTGGAGACTGGTTCAAGATGGAAGACTGAATACATGCCAGAGTCTTCTCGTGCCACCCCAGGTGTCAGGAAATTACAGAAGAGTATATATCCTAAAAGATGTAATTAAAAAAAAAAAAAGCAAGCAGTACCCCCAGGCCTCCAGAAACTATGAGGAAGCCTTTCATGAAAGAAAATATATGGGAATGAAGAGAAGGAAGCCACAGCCCCAAACACCCACAGAAAAAAAACTCCCACAAAGATGGTAGCTGGTCCAAGGCTGTTCTAAGATAATGAATGCATGAGGGGTCTCGGAAAACTAAGAGAGTGACTGGCTGGAGTACTAAAGTAAAGCATACAGGGTCACCTCTCTTTGGGCCAGGCTTTAAGCAACAGACATGTCTATCGTCAGGTAGAGCGGAGATAGCTAATCCTGGGGTGAAGGGGTAAAACAGAAGCTTCAGGAGGCTAGCAACACCCAGGAAAAATAGAGAGTTCTCACTACCCAGAAGAAGCCACTGGCTCACCCCATCCAGGAGCTTTGTCTTAACCACTCTTCCTTCCATATTTGGAGAAAAGCTAAAGCAAACAGAATTCATAAACAATCTCAAGTACACAGGTGAGCACTCAATCACAATAATCAAAGACAAAATCCAATAATGAGAGAGAGGAAACAAACCTAATAAAAGGAAAAATTCATTACCTATAAAACACAAGTTTAATAAATTAAATAGGATGGCATTTTAGAATATCCACTAACTTCAGAAAGATATGAAAGGATATTCATTTCTTAAAAGAATCAACAGAATATCATGGAAATTTAAATTTTGACCACTGAAATTTTAAAAAATCAATTGATACACTATCAAAATGGTCAGAATAAAAATAAATGAACTATAAGATTGAGCCAAGGGTTTTTCAAAGAATGCAGCCCATTCTTTAAAAATGATGTGTAAGGGACTTCCCTGGTGGCACAGCAGTTAAGAATCCGCATGCCAGTGCAAGGGACACAGGCTTGAGCCCTGGTCTGGGAAGATCCCACATGCTGCGGAGAACTAAGCCACAACTACTCAGCCTGCGCTCTAGACCCACAACTACTGAAGCCCACGCGTCTAGAGCCCATGCTCCACAATGAGAGAAGCCACCACAATGAGAAGCCCGTGCACCGCAACGAAGAGTAGCCCCCGCTTGCCGCAACTAGAGAAAGCCCGCGGGCAGCAATGAAGACCCAACACAGCCACAAATAAAATAAATAAATAAACAAATAAAAATTATGTGTAAGAGAAACAAATAAGCTAGGAAACAAGCAAGTGGAAATCTAACACATAAATAAGCAATCGAGTTGATCATCGTGGACTGCCATTAAAATAAACAAACAAACAACCGATAAACTGGGTGGCTTAAGCAACAGTCTTAAAGAGCAGAACAAAAATTTATTTTCTCATGGTTTTGGAGGTTGGAAGTCCAAGATCAAGGTTCTGGCTGACCTGGTGAGAGCCCTCTTTCTGGATTGTAGACGGCTATCTTCTCACTATGTTCTCTCTCACATAGCCTTTCCTTGGTGCATGAGCAGAGAACTAGAGAGAGTGAGAGAAAGAGAAAGAGCTTTCTAGTGGCTCTTCTATAAAGTCACTAATCCTATCAGATCAGGTCCCTACTTTTATGACCTCATTTAACCTTAACTATTTCCTTAGAGACCCCATCTCCAAATATAGCCACACTGGAGACTGGGGCTTCAACATATGAGTTTGGGGGGCACACAAACATTCACTCCATAACAATCAATAAAACCAAAGCTGGGTCTTTAAAAGGAGAAAATTCAGAAATAAATCATATTAGAAACACAACTGTAGAACTATAGAAAAATTTAAAAGTTCCTAGAGGATACCTTGTACATATTTAACATAAAAGGAAATTTTAAAGTCAGATACGGGGAGTATAATAAAAGAAAAGTCTATCTTAATCTCATTTAGGAAAGTAGATTTTTAAAATCCTAGCTAAAGCAGATCAGATCTGTAAAGTAAATCAGATGTGCTGGAATATTAAGAGAAAAATGGATCATGGCCAAACAGACAATGAGAAGTCAGAGTTAATTAGTCTAACACTGGTCCCCTCCAAGCTGGCGTCCCCAAAATGTGGCATCTTTCAAAGCTCCATGAAACTGGCAATGGCCCAGAGCCTAAGGCAATCAATACTGGTAAACCACAGTATGTGGACCCCAGTGCCACCCCTAACCCCCTTCATGCCAGGGAAGGGGATGGTGCTAACCCAGTCGTATACACTGGTGTGGCCCACTGTGAGTTAGGCATGGCAATCCTACGGCTAACTTGCAGCATCTTACAACTGTAACCAACAGTCTTAGATTTCCCTTCAACCTTGAATGCCATGCTGTCAGGACAGTGCTAGAATCAAAGTTCTGCCACATCTTATTACTACTATAGTCTGGTCCCTGATCATGCCAGGGGAAATCATGGTGCTTCTCTAATTATTCATTAAAAGCTCCATAGTTGAATGGTCAAGGGCCCTCTAATGGCATTTGCCCGATGGCCTGAATAGATTGTGCTATGCTCTGCTTCAGAGTGGAATGAGGCAATGGAGGTTCACCATTAAGTTACTGACTCTATCCATGTGAGCGTTCTCTAGTAAACATTGCTCCAGCAAGTCTGATATGTGGGCTGCTTGGCCACTTGCATTGTTTGCAATGACATGTCACATTACAGATTAGAGAAGGAAAACCATTATGATCATCTTAATATTTAAGATGATCCCAAAAGCATGTGAGAAATTTAAGTCACTCATGATTTTTACAACAAAAAATAAAGTTCAATCTCCACCCAGCACCATTTATAAAAATAAATTCCAGACTGACTAAACACTAAGGTAAAAAAGTATCAAACAACATATATAGCATTGAAGTAAAAATGCATTTGTATATAAAATACAAAAAAGTCATAAAAGATTGATAATCTTGAACATGTTGAAATTAAATGTTCTGTGTAACTAAAACTAAAAAAAGTTAAAACCATAAAATAAGTTGAAAGGCAAGAAAAAGACAAGGATGAAATATTTTCAATACATAGACATAGGGATTAATATTCAGAATACATACAGTATGAAGTGAATGTACCTGGTAGAAGAGCTTCATGAAAACTGGGAAGCCTCAAGGGTGCTTTTCTGTTTATATTGTTTTTAAAATTTTATAATAAGACTAAATGCATTTAATATCCTAGTAAAAGTCTGAGTATCAGTATCTAACAACATAAAAAGCACAAAACAGATTTGTGATTTCTAATATATGATTACAAATTGTATGACCATATATAGTACATTCCACAAGTCAAGAGAGGTAGAAAGGGGAAAAGAAGACCGTGGTTGGGTCTAGTAACAAACAAATACAGAAACAGAGATGATCCACATTAGAGTATATTCTACCAATACCAAGACCAGCCAAAATATACAAAATAAAACTCAAATATTACTCAAGAGAGAGTAGATAATGGCTAAGATTCCTATACTATATCTCAAGGTTACGGGAGCACCCACCCAACTTCACCATGTAGTTTGTGTGTACTGTAGTATGTAGGTTTTTTCAAAAGGACGAAGTATAGAATTTTAATTTTAGATTAATAATTATAAAATTATAGTATACCCATAAAAATGGCTCACTGCTTGTTATTTGTACTAATTTTTAAATCTAGTTTTAAATTTAAGCACTGAGTCACATTTTTATAAGGTAGGCAAAATGTTCTTCCCTCATCAGAAGAAGTCTGGAGACCTTTTTTCCTTGTACTTTTAGAAAAGCTGAAATGAGAGGCTTTAAATGAAGATTTTAGAATTGAAGAGCTAGACTTTCAGGATTCACTAATTACCTAATTTCTAATCTCAATGTTTAGAAAGCCTCACTAAAAGAAGCCATCCCCAAACCAGCCCACTCAGGATTAATACATACCTCTTTTCTTCTAATAGAATTTCTTTAATATAAAATGAAAATAAAATCCTAATAGGTTAAAACAAGCCAAATGCCCACTCTGCATGGGTAAATACTTCACAAAGTCAACTGAATCCAGAGCTATGCCTGAATTGTGCAGGTTCTCAGTGAAGTCATCAGTCATACAATACTAACAAAAGTCAACTAATTACATATTTAGTAAGCCCTCTAAGAAATGTACCCCAAGAGGCAGTAACCTGTATTTTGTGCCATCTTGAAGACATGCACATTTTATTTTTTCATATAGTGTAACATTTCAATAGAATTCCTTAGCTACTAGGTGATAATGCTTTGGTACTATTCATACAGGATCCCTTATCTTAAAAGATGTGGGTTTTCCCAAAAGAGGAGCTTTCTTCTCCTCTTTAGAGCTTTCTTCTCTTCTCCTCTTTCTTCTTCCTGCTTTAGAAGTCTCATATAAATTAAACACCCTATCAAATAGTAACACAGAGGGAGGTGACACAGGACGCAAGTCTCCTCTCTGTATATTTATTACATTCTCATTCAAGGTATTTACACTAGAAAGCTTACTGTGGCTTGATTAATATTTCAGTGGTAAAAGTCTGAGTGATCAGAACCTTGGCAAAACCTGAATTCAAAATTGTTAACAAATACTTCTAGTGACAAGCCTAAGAAATTATTACAAGTTTATTATTATGAGGGAAAACAATCATCTTTGAAAGATGCCTCAACCACTGCTTCTCAATATAGAAAGATAAAACGACATAATTAACCCTATCTCTGTCCCCTGAAATTTCCCTAATTTCATTCATTAGAAGCGGATTTAAAGACTTTTAAGAGCACTTTATAGCAGCATTCAGCTTCCTATGAAATACTCATTATCTTAAATATTATGTATACTTTTTTCTCTTTTAGTAAACTCGATACTGGCTTTAGAGCTTGTGGAAATGGAGAAAAGAACCAATTCAGTACCATCCTAGAAATTGTCTTTTGGCAGAATAGCAAATATCCAAATCAAAAACAGGATTGGAACTGTTAGGGGCTAAATTGTCTCCCCCGACCCCCAATTTACATGTTGAAGTCCTAAACTCCAGTACCTCCGAATAAAACTGTATTTAGAGACAGGGTCTTTAACGAGGTAATTAAATTAAAATGAAGTCATTAGGGTGGGTCTTCATCCAGTCGGAATGCTGTCCTTATCACAAGAGGAAATTTGGACACAGACAAGCACAGAGGGAAGACAATGTGAAGACAGAGGGAGAAGACAAACACTTAGAAACCAAGGAACAGAACCTGACCTTCAGGATCTCAAGAAGGAACCAACCCTGCCAACACCTTGATTTCAGACTTCTAGCTTCCAGAACTGTGAGAAAATAAGTTTCTGTTGTTTAAGGCACTTAGTCTGTAGTACTTTGTTATGGCAGCTCTAGAAAACGAATACAGCCCCTTCTGTCTTTCCAAAATTTAAATAGATTTTTGTTCCCCTTCTCTATAAGCCTCAGTCATCACCCCTCAGTGGAAATGGGTGGAGGCTCTGGCCCTGCTCCTCCAGCTTCTCAGATGCTGCTTTCTTATTGTTGCAGTAAGGCTTAAACAGATGGGCGTTAAGGAGGACTTCCCCCAAATGCCTTTAGAGATAAATCCACAACATATTTTCTGCCTTTTCCCACACGTGAGATTGAATGGGAAAGACAGCTGTCTTGTCAAAACCAGAAGCCATATCCATATCAGAGCTGTCATCTTGAGTGGTAACCGCACGAAAAGGAAGGGCTGGAGAAGTGCTTGATGTGGGGCTGTGGGCATCGGAGTCGAGAGACTGAGGTTCTTCCTGCAGTTTACTGAGCTGGTGGCTTCTTTATCCCTTTCCAATACAGTTTCCACTTTCTTTGGCTTCAAGATAGAGTCTAGACTGGGGAATGCCCTTTCACCTACCACGTGACTCTAGTTTGTTTGTTTTCTATCCTGCTGGCAGCTTTTCCTGTCTTTTCACAAGTAGCACTCACCCATTGCAGAAGTGCTCTGAAGGAGTCTCCTGGAACTGCAAGTAGCTCTAGAAGTCCTTTCAGCATTTACCGTCATTAAAGTGAGAACCGAAGAACCTAGCTCTGCAAATACGGCAGCCTTCTATACTTCAGTACATCTTTGGCTTGTAAAAGTCAACATCTTTTCTTCTAGAAATAGTCTTCCAAAAGCCGCCATTCCATCCTCAGTTAACATTCCTGAGGTGTGGCGTGTACACCATGACATTCCCGACCGCACATCCAGGCCCTCCCTCCTCAACTGTCTTATCTAGGGAGACTGTCTTCTGCAGCTGGTTCTCCATGAGAGTTTTTGGTTTTGCTTCTAACAAAGAAGTAGCACACAGCAGAGCTTCAAAAGCGAGGAAGGGGCAGAATCCATGGTTGTGGATTCTGGCATTACAAGGCGCTGAAGAATGTTTAGTATCTAAATGCATTCTGGACACTTGGTGGGATGTATAGGATAAGGAAATAAAGATTAAACGTATGGCTTCATCTTCATCTAATAGTTTTTTACTGGATTCCTTAGGATTTTCTATTTACAAAATCATGTCATCTGCAAACAAGAGATATTTTTACTTTTCCATTTCCAATCTGAATACTTTCAATTTCACTTTCTTGCCTAACTGCCCTTGTTAGAACCTTCAGTACAATGTTGAATACAACTGGGAAGAGTGGACATTCTTGTTTTGTTTCTTATTTTAAGGGAAACACTCTCATTCTTTCATCATTAAGTATGGTATTATCTGTGAGTTTCGTGTAGGTGTCCTTTCAGACTGAGGAAGTTCCCTTCTATTCCTAGTTTGTTGAATTTCTTTTTAAATCAGGAAAATGTGTTGGATTTTGTCAAATGCTTTTTCTGCATCTATTGAAATGATCATGTGGTTTTCTTTATTGTATTGATATACTACATTAATTAATTTTCAGATGTTAAACTAACTTTAAATTCCTAGGACAAATTTCTTTAGTCATTATGTATAATGTTTTTTATATGCTGCTGGATTCGGTTTGCTAGTATTTTGTGGAGGGTTTTTGTGTCTATATTTATAAAAGATAATGGTCTATTATTTTTTCTTTTTATGTCTGGTTTTGGTATCAAGGCAGACTGATTTGATTTTAAATTCTATGATGACAAACCTCAAAAGGATACTCAACACTTCTCCATAATCCTACCACAGTTCCCTTTAAGTTTACTTTCCCACTCACCCAGACAATTTCTGTCTTGAAAACACACTCTTCTGCCTCCCCACCTTAGCAAATGACCCCAGATAGGAAATATTTCCATGCATTCAATTACTGTTTTCATCTAGGATCAATCATAAGCACACAAACACAAAGATTTGAGCTTAGCTCACAGGCTAGGTCAATGCTAACATATACAAATTTAAGCCTCTTGTGGTGAAAACAGAACTGTTCGTCTTCCTTTTATTATACTTCCTGTGCTGTAGTTTCCAATATTCTGTATAATGCCATCACAATGCCAAGCTATCAGGGAGTCTTCTGCTATTACATGCAGAATATACTTGAAATATATTTATCATGTATATTATACAATTATCTGAACCCGGCATTAAAGATACAAATTTTAAAATAGTTTGATTAATAAAAAAATTAATTAGACTAAAGTTTACTAGTATTGTGACTATTTAATGTTTGTGAGTCTTAACTTTAAATACTTAACATCATAGGTAATGTATTATTAGAATATGTATCCTGTTAATATGTTCATAATATGGCAAGTTAACAGAAATAGGAAGATTAATATATAAAATAATAATACAATATGCAATTTTTAATACCTCTTTACAATTTTAGATATGATTTAACTGGCATTCTTATAATTACTAATGGCCATAATTAGTGTTATATAAGTTTATAACTATTCTAAATATTGTTCTATAAGAATTGAATAGTCTCTATGTTCAAAACTATAACTTTTTCTTAAAACAAAACAAGACAGGTGTTATTTCAAAGTCTACAGCAACAATAATCTACTACTGTATAATGAACTGCAACAATTGAGAACTAATATTTTTAATATAAGTTATTTCTGGTAAGTCAAAAGAAAATGTGACACACAAAAAAGGCTTGCAGCTTTTAACTTCACATGACTAAAGTAAAAGTGGCTGAATTCCATAAAAGAAAGCACAAAAAATGTCAACAAAAGCATTTACTTGTAGTTTGACTAGATACATTATTGAAGAAAAAAATTTTTGAGACAGTTTTCTTGCATTTTCAAACACTGAACATTCTGATAGGCAAATGAACTCTCAAAAACAAAATAGAAAAGTTATAAAACAATTTATATTGCAACAAGACTCCAAAGGATCTAGAGATTTATAATAATGAGAGTATAAAGTTGATATTTATATTTTTAAAAACTGCAAATTATTAACAGATGTTAATTAAAAAGTATCAATCTTATATTTATATATCCAGATAAAATATTATGAGGGCGAAAGCAAGATTATAAATGCATATGATGCTATGACTGAAACTACATTGTATCAGCTAGGATTCATTTCGTTGCAACTGACAGCCTAAGCCAAAAAATTAAAAATTAAAAAGGAAAGAAAAAAACTATTGGCTCATATACCAAAAGTGAGAAGTATGGCTGACATGAGGCAGAGCTAAATTCAGGACTAAATCAACACAGAAAAATCAGTAGCATTTCTTTACACCAACAACAAACTATCCAAAAAGGAAACCAAGGAAACGATTTCATTTACAATTGCATCAAACATAATAAAATACTTAGAAATAAATTTAACCAAGTAAGTAAAAGACCTGTAAAATGAAAACTATAAAACACTGATGAAAGAAATGGAAGATGACACAAATAAATGGAAAGATATTCAGTGTTCATGGACTGGAAGAACACTGTTAAACTGTCCCTATTATGCAAAGTGAGCTACAGATTCAATGCAATCACTATTAAACCCCTGTAACATTTTTACAAAAATAGAAAAAAAAATTCTAAAATTCATAGAGAACTACAAAAGACCCCAAATAGCCAAAGCAATCTTAAGAAGAACAAGTTAAAGGCCTCACACTTCCTGATTTCAAAAATACATTACAAAGCTACAGTAATCAAAACATTATGCTGCTTGAACAAAGAAAGATATACAGATCAACTGAACAGAACAGAGATAAATCCACACATAGATGGTCAACTAATCTTCAACAAGGGCATCAAGAATAGATAATGAGGAAAGGACAGTCCCTCCAATAAGTGGGGTTGGGAAACTGAATATGCACATGTAAAAGAATGGCATTGGGCCATTATCTTACGCCATAGACAAAAATTAACTCAAAATGGATTAAAGCCTTAAACATAACACCTGAAACTAGAACTTCTAGAAGACAATAGGGGAAAAGCTTATGACATTGGTCTTGGCAATGATTTCACAGATATGATACCAAAAGCACAGGCAATAAAAGCAAAAATAGACAAGTAGGACTGTACCAAACTAAAAAACTTTGCACAGCAAAGGAAACAATAAAGTGAAAAGGCAACCTGTGGAATGGGAGAAAATATATACAAACCATACATCCGATAAGGGATTAATATCCAAGATATATAAGGAGTTTCTACAGCTCAATAGCAAAGAAACAAATAACCTGATCAAGAAATGGGCAAACAAATAACCTGATCAAGAAATGGGCAAAGGACCAGAACAGACATTTTTCCAAAGAAGACATACAAATGGCCAGCAAGTATATGAAAAAATGCTCAGTGTCACCAACCATCAGGGAAATGCAAATCAAAACCACAATGAGATATCATTTCACACCCGTTAGGATGGTTATTATCAAAAAGTTAAAGGATGACAAGTGTTGACAAGGATGTGGAGGAAAAGGACATCCTTGTACACTGTTGGTGGGAATGTATATTGGTCCAGCCATTATGGAAAACAATATGAAGGTTCCTCCAAAAATTAAAAATAGAAGTACCATATAATCCAACAATCCCACTTCTGGATATATATCCAAAGGAAATAAAAGCCTTATCTCAAAGAGGTATCTGCACTCCCACGTCCACTGCAGCATTATCACAATAGCCAAGAAACAGAAACAAACACTGATGGATGAATGGATAAAGAAATACTAATATATATATTTACTAATATATATGTGTATATATATACACTGATATATATTTGTATATATTGTGTATATATATACTGATATATATATTTATATATAAAGAAATAGTGACATATATATAAAAGAATTACTGGACTTCCTTGGTGGCCCAGTGGTTAGGAATCTGCCTGCCAATGCAGGGGACATGGGTTCGAGCCCTGGTCCGGGAGATCCCACATGCCACGGAGCAACTAAGCCCGTACACCGCAACTACTGACCCTGCACTCTAGAGCCCGTGAAACACAACTACTGAGCCCGCATGCCACAACTACTGAAGCCCGTGCGCCTAGAGCCCGTACTCTGCAACAAGAGAAGCTACCACAATGAGAAGCCTGCGCACCGCAACAAAGAGTAGCTCCCACTTGCCCCTAGAGAAAGCCCGCGCACAGCAATGAAGACCCAATGCTGCCAAAATGAGATAAAGAAAGAAATGAATTTATTTAAAAAAAGAAGAATTATTATTCAGCCTTAAACAAGGAAATCCTGTCATTAGTGACAACATGGATGAACCTAGAAAGCCATTGTGCTGAATGAAATAAGTCAGGTGCAGAAAGAAAAATACTGTATGATCTTGCTTAATTTGAAAAAAGTCAGAATCATAGAAGCAGAGAGAATGGTGGTTATCACAGGTGGGGTAGGGAGAGGAAAATGGGGATATTTTCGTCAAAGGGCACAAAGTTGCAGTTATGTGGGATGACTAAGTTCTAGAGACCTAATGTACACTCTGACTATAGTTAGTAATACTGTATTGTATACTTGAAATCTGCTGAGAGTAAAGTTTTTTAAACAACGATAGAAACATTGTTTGCAATCTCCAAATATTAGATAGAAGGTAAATATTCTTTTTTTAAATTTACATTCAATTCTTTTTATTTTTGTCTATTTAATCCTTCTATATTTTTTATTTTATTATAGTTGATTTACAATATTACATTAGTTTCAGATGTATAACATAGTGACTCAGTATTTTTATAGCTTATACTCCTTTTAAAGTTATTATAAAATATTGGCTATATTCCCAGTGCTCTACAATATATCCTTAATTTTTTTTTTTTTTTTTTGCCACACTGTGCAGCATGTGGGCTCTTAGTTCCCCGACCAGGGATCAAACCCGTGCCCCCTGCATTGAGAGTGAGGAGTCTTAACCACTGGACCGTCAGGGAAGTCCCATTATATCCTTATAGCTTACTTATTTTATACATAGTAGTTTGCTCCTCTTAATCACCTACCCCATCTTGCCCCTCCCCCATTCTTCTCCCCACTGGTAACCACTAATTTGTTCTCTGTATCTGTGAGTTTCTTTCTGTTTTGTTATATTAATTCATTTGTTTTACTCTTTACATTCCACATAAGTGGTAACATACAGTATTTGTCTTTTAATATAGTAAATCTTAAGTGTTCTCACCACAGACACACACACACACACAAAAGGCAACTATGAGAGGTGATGGATATGTTGATAAGCTTGACTGTAGTAACCATTTCATAATGTATATGTACATCAAAATATCTTGTTATACATCTTAAATATAGACAATTCTTATAAAAATAAACTGATTAATTCAGGATTGATTTCATCAGGACTTGGTTTCCCTTAGTCTCTCTACTTTGCCTCCTTCTGCATTAGGTTCAGTCTTAGGTTCCATGTGAAAGAAGATGGCAGCAAGTTCAAGTCCAGTGTGAAAGGAGTGTCTCTTCTCCAGGAGTGTCTCTTCTCCAGGAGTCCACAAAAAACTCAGGGCATCACACTGGTTCTAAGTGGGCATATGTCTATCCCAGTGTCAGTGACTATAGGTGGTGAATATCATGTGCTAATTTTTAGGCATAGGTCACATATCCATCTCTGGAGAAAGATGTAGAGACCACCCCACCCAAAATACAGTGGAGGAGGAAGATTTTCCAGAGGTAAATTGGGGTGGAAGACAAAAAGAGTAGGTATCTATGCAATATTTGAAAATATATATATATATCAGAGACAAAAAGTAGAAGAAAATATAGAAAATAAAAATCTTATGGTGATAAAATTATGAATTGTTTTCTCCTCTATCTTCCAAAGTTTTTAAATGGAAATTTAAATATTGTATTATTTCATATAATTATACAATCAATCCTCATTACTTGCAGATTCCATATTTGCAATTTTGCCTACTCACTATAAATTATTTGTAACCTCCAATATCAATATTTGCTGCATGTTTGCAAGGTAACACTCTGCCTTCTTGCTTCAGCTCTCATACTGTAAACAAGTGTCCATTCCATGGTCTATTCAGGAATAATATAAATGTAAAATTACAAAATTAACATTTAAAAGTTATTTCTAAAGATATTTTAGCAACATAACATTATCTATCTTCGAAATAAACATTGTGAAAAAACGTATTTAGTATTAGACCTACATATATCAAAATGGTGACGACCTGCAGAAAAATTTGCTGCAGAAAATTAATTTATCAGATTTAGTATTATTTTTCTATACATTTTGTTCATAATTACAGCTTATATATCAGACTTTCAATTAAAATCAGTTATTGAAAATTCTAGAGAACTTTTAAAATATGAAAACAGGTTTCCAAATAAACCACCAAACTATAAATTTTCAATAAAAATGGTTTCAATCTCCATTGGCTCTGTAAACACTTGTGTACCCAAAATCTTAGTTTCTGATAAATTGTAACTTCTTGTTGCAAAAGTTAAATTGTAAAAATGTTTTATACACTTGTAAATTTTAGAATTGTAAAGCTGCATCAGGTAATATGCCAATAATGGCTAATTTTACAGTTACCTTGGAAAATGAAGATAATTAAGGGTTCAATAATCTTAGTCTCTAGGAATGTAATTATAATGTATATAAAAAGGGTCAAGCAATATTCCTAGTTCAAGAAAATTGACCTTAACCTACAAAAACATATATTCCTTTGGAATAAAAATCTGGTTTTCTTTAAATATAACAATATGGACAATACCTCAAACTAGATATTAATTTGTTCCTTTGCTCATTCTTTTTTTTTTATTTTTTTTTTTGGCGGTATGCAGGCCTCTCACTGTGGTGGCCTTTCCCGTTGTGGAGCACAGGCTCTGGATGCGCAGGCTCAGCGGCCATGGCTCATGGGCCCAGCCGCTCCGCGGCAAGTGGGATCCTCCTGGACCGGGTCACGAACCCGCATCCCCTGCATCGGCAGGCGGACTCTCAACTACTGCGCCACCAGGGAAGCCCCTCATTCATTTTTTTAAACAGATAATTACTGTGTACCTCTCACATGTTGCACAAAAGTTCTAGGTACTAGGGAAACACCAGTGAATAAAAACAGACACAGCAGGCATGAGTTAAAATTCCAGTAAGAGGGGAAACAGACAGTATATATAAGCAAACCAATAAATAATGTCAGATATTGATAAATACTAAAGGGAAATATAGGGTGATACGATAGGAAGGTGTGTGTGTTGCAGGAGGTTTGGTCAAGGAAGGTTTATATGGATGTATGACATTTGGGCCGAGACTTGAAAATTGAAGACACAGCCCATAAAGAGCCTTGAAAAGAGGAAATTTCTGGCCTACTTGAAGGGCAAAAATGAAGCCAGTGTGACAGGTAGTAAGTGCAGGGAAGATTTCCTGTCCAGATCTACTATCAATTAGGAAAAAATCAGAGAACCAAATAGAAAAACAGCCAACAGACTTGAACAGGTACTTCACAAAAGAGGCAATCTAAATGACCAACAAATATGAAAAGGTCCTCAAACTTAAGAATTGTAAAGGAAATGCAAATTAAACCTACAATGAGATACCACAACACACCAGCAATGCCAGTGTTAGAAAGACTGACAATGCCAAGTGCTGGCAAAGATATAAACAGACTGGAACTCTCATACACAGTTGATTGAGTTGCCAATTAGTATGATCATTTGCAAATTTGCTTTTCATTATCTACTAAATTTGAACATACTTCTAAGTACATACATACCAAATATCTATATCTAATATCTATATCTATCTCAAGATATGTACAAGAACATTCATACCCAAAACCTGTAAACAATTCAAATACTTATAATCTGTAGAACAAAAATGAAATGTGGTATACTCATACAGTGGAATACTACATAGCAAGAAGAATGAACAAACTCTTGAGACACAAAACTTGAGTGAATCTCAGAAACATACTGAATAAAAGAAGCCAGATATAAGAATACACACTACATGATACCATGTATGTGTATATACACCTATACATACATATATTTAAAACAAGTGGAGCTAATTCGTGGTGTTAAAAGTTAGAATGGCAGTTAGCTTTGGGTCAAGGGGCCATGAGGTAGCTTCTGTGGGGCTGGCAATGCTCTTCTAGGGTCCAGACAACTATGACAGGTAATATGTGAGGGGAAGAGATTCATCCTTAACCTGAATGTGGTTATACGAGTGTATTTACTTTGTAATAATTTTTGAGCTTTTCATCTATAATTTTTGTATATATGGTATAGTTCAACAAAGTATATATTTTTAAAATATATGACAGTATAAAGAATATATTTGAGTAGGGAGATGATGTTTTGGCCCTGGGTAGAAATACGGCTCTGAAGACAAATGGACTTATTCCATGCATGTTTTAGAGATAGAACAGGTAAGACTCATTGCTGTATTGCCTATAGTGAATAAGGGAAAGACAGGGATCAAGATTGACTACTAAGTTTTCAGCTTAAGTAACTAGATCAAAGTTAGTGACATTTATGTTTCCAGAAAGACAGAATGGTTGATCGCATTAGATGTTGTTTAGAATTTCAGTCATGAGGACAGAGAAGTTGCCACTGGATTTAAACATGGAAGTCATTGATGATCTGAGAGCAATGTTAGGTTAGTGCTGGGAATGAAGTCCTGATTGGAGCATGCCGAACTGTAACTATTAAGTAAGGAAGTGAAGAAGAAATTTTAGGTAACTCTTTGAGTAGTTGTTTTTGCTTTCCTGTGAATGGGGCTGAGAGATATGTAAACAGAAGAGAAAGCTTGAAAGCACTGGGGGATCAGAGCAAGTTATGACATGTATATTAAGCAGGTGGTTGAGAGATGGAGCCTGGTATAAAGAAATGAACTTGACTTACCTAATAATTTTGGTGGAAGATTAGGATCCAATACAATTCACCTTATCCTCTACCCCAATACCAGAAAGCTACTTCCTAAGAATCTTCTTTACAGCAAATGGTCAAATTTTTCTATTCTTAAAAGTTTTGCTATGTTTGGGGGCGGGGGGGGGGGAGTTTCCATTTTTCTCTTCGTTTCTTTTGCTTTAACAGCTTTGAGATATAATTCACATACTACAGAATTCACCCATTTAAAGTATACTATCATTTCTTTTGATGTCCTGGGTTCCTTAATGATGTTCAAGTATTATTTGTGTCAGTAACATTCAGCATAAAACAAAAAAAGGTTTTGGAAACAACAGAGAGATATTTTCCTTCTAAACTTTTATTTCAACAATCAATTTTAATATAAAAAGCATTTATTGTACAAAACAAGATTTCAGACAAACAGAAAACCCATTTCCAATTGTTGATATTCAGGAAAGAACTCATAGAAACATTCTGGAACTGCTATTTTTGTTGTTGTTGCTGCAGTTTTTAACTTTAGGAATCTTACCCTCATTCTATATACCTGCTCTTCTGGATATGTGAGGAAATAAACCTTTACCTTTTAAACCACTATTTGTCTTCCCAATTAGTTGAGGCCAGAAGCATTCTTAGAGAATACAGGCTTAAGGATTAATCTCCAAAATATATAAACATCTCATGCAGCTCAATATTTAAAAAACAAAAAACCCAATCTAAAAATGGGCAGAAGACCTAAATAGACATTTCTCCAAAGAAGACATACAGATGACCAAGAGGCACATGAAAAGCTGCTCAATATCAATAATGATTAGAGAAATGCAAATCAAAACTACAGTGAGGTATCACCTCACACCGGTTAGAATGGGCATCATCAGAAAATCTACAAAACAACAAATGCTGGAGAGGGTGTAGAGAAAAGGGAACCCTCTTGCACTGTTGGTGGGAATGTAAATTGATACAGCTGCTATGGAGAACAGTATGGAGGTTCCTTAAAACACTAGAAATAGAATTACCATATGACCCAGCAATCCTACTACTGGGCATATACCCAGAGAAAACCATAATTCAAAAAGACACATGTGGGGGACCTTCAAGATGGCGGAGGAGGTGAGATCCCAGGGAGAGGACTGGGGTGGGCTGCATGAACACAGCCTGAAGGGGGCTAGTGTGCCACAGCTGGCTGAGAGAGAGTCCAGGAAAAACTTTGGACCTGCCTAAGGCAAGAGACCACTGTTTCAGGGTGCAAGAGGAGAGGGGATTCCTTCCCTGTCTGCCCACAGAAGGCAGAGCACTGCCTAAACAAGCTCCAGAGATCGGAGTGAGCTGTAGCTATCAGCTCAGACCCCAGAGACAGGCATGAAACACTAATGCTGCTGCTGCAGCCACAGAGAATCCTGTGTGCAAGCACAGGTCACTATCCACAGGCCCCACCCTGGGAGCCTGTACAACACGCCACAGTCAGGATCCTGTGATCCAGGGACAACTTCCCTGGGAGAACGCACGGGGTGCCTCAGGCTGTTGCAATGTCAACGCCAGCCTCTGCCACCACAGACTCGCCCGGCATTCCAATTGTAACTACCGTATCCCTCCCTTTGCCCTGGCAGGAGTGACCCAGAGCCCCTAATCAGCCACTGCTTTAACCCCGTCCTGTCCAGGCAGGAAAAGAAGCCCGAGGGCAACCTATATGCAGAGGCACAGCCAAAACCAAAGCTGTGCCCCAGGAGCTGTGAGAACAAAGAAGAGAAAGGGCAATTTCTCTGTGCAGCCTCAGGAGCAGCAGATTAAATCCCCACAATAAACGTGAATTACCCTGCATCTGTGGAATACCAGAATAGACAACGAGTCAACCCAAAATTGAGGTGGTGGATTTGGGGAGCAATGGTAGACGTGGGGTTTGCTGTCTGCGACTGATTTGTTTCTGATTTTTATGTTTATCTTAGTATAGTTTTTACTGCTTGTTGTCACTGGTGAATTTGTTTATCAGTTGGGTTGCTCTATATTTTTTTTAATATTTTTTAATTAAAAAAATTTTTTTCTCCTTTTTCTTCTGAGCTGTGTGACTGACAGGGTCCTGGTTCTCTGGCCTGCTGTCGCGCCTGAGCCTCTGAGGTGGGAGAGCCTAGTTCAGAATATTGGACCACCAGAGACCTCCCAGCCCCATGTAATATGAATCAACGAGAGCTCTGCCAGAGATCTCCATCTCAACGCTAAGACCCAGTTCCACACAAGGACCAGCAAGCTCCAGTGCTGTACACCCCATGCCAAACAACTAGCAACATAGGAACACAACTCTACCCATTAGCAGAGAGGCTACCTAAAATCATACTAAATTCACAGACATCCCGGAACACACCACTGGACGCAGCCCTGTCTACCAGAAAGACAGGATCCAGCCCCACCTACTAGAACACAGGCACCAGTCCCCTCCGCCAGGAAGCCTACACAACCCACTGAACCAACCGTACCCACTGTGGGCAGACACCAAAAACAAAGGGAATGACGAACCTGCAGGCTGCAAAAAGTAGACCCCAAACACAGTAAGTTAAGCAAAATGGAAAGACAGAGAAATATGCAGCAGATGAAGGAGCAAGGTAAAAACCCACCAGACCAAACAAATGAAGAGGAAATAGGCAGTCTACTGGAAAAAGAATTCAGAGTAATGATAGTAAAGATGATATAAAATCTTGCAAATAGAGAAAATACAAGAAACGTTTAACAAAGACCTCAAAGAACTAAAGAGCAAACAAACAATGATGAACACAATAAATGAAATTAAAAATTCTCTAAAAGAAAACAATAGCAGAATAACTGAGGCAGAAGAACGGGTAAGTGACCTGGAAAATAAAATAGTGGAAATAACTGCCACAGAGCAGAATAAAGAAAAAAAATGAAAAGAATTGAAGACAGTCTCAGAGACTTCTGGGACATTAAACACACCAACATTCAAATTAAGAGTCCCAGAAGAAGAAGAGAAAAAGAAAAGGTCTGAGAAAATATTTGAGGAGATTATAGTTGAAAACTTCCCTAACATGGAAAAGGAAGTCCAGGAAGTCCAGAGAGCCCCATACAGGATAAATCCAAGGAGAAACACACCAAGACACATATTAATCAAACTATCAAAAATTAAATATAAACAAAAAATATTAAAAGCAGCAAGGAAAAAACAATAAATAACATATAAGGGAATCCCCATAAGGTTGACAGCTGATCTCTCAGCAGAAACTCTGCAAGCCAGAAAGGAGTGGAAGGATATATTTAAAGAGATGAAAGGGAAAAACCTACAACCAAGATTACTCTACCCAGCAAGGATCTCATTCAGATTCGATGGAGAAATTAAAACCTTTACAGACAAGCAAAAGCTGAGAGGATTCAGCACCACCAAGCCAGCTTTACAACAAATGCTAAAGGAACTTCTCTAGGCAGGAAACACAAGAGAAGGAAAAGACCTACAAAAACAAACACAAAACAATTAAGAAAATGGTAATAGGAACAGACATATTGATAATTATCTTAAACATAAATGGATTAAATGCTCCAACAAATACTGGCTAAATGGATATAAAAACAAGACCAATATATATGCTGTCTACAAGAGACCCACTTCAGACCTAGGGACAAATATAGACTGAAAGTGAGGGGATGGAAAAAGATATTCTATGCAAATGGAAATCAAAAGAAAGCTGGAGTAGCAAATCTCATATCAGAAAAAACAGACTTTAAAATAAAGACTATTACAAGAGACAAAGAAGGACACTAAATAATGATCAAGGGATCAATCCAAGAAGAAGATATAACAATTGTAAATATTTATGCACCCAACATAGGAGCACCTCAATACGTAAGGCAAATGCTAATAGCCATAAAAAGGGAAATCGACAATAACACAATAATAGTAGGGAACTTTAACACCCCACTTTCACGAATGGACAGATCATCCAAAATGAAAATAAGTAAGAAAACAGAAGTTTAAATGATACATTAAACAAGATGGATTTAATTGATGTTTATAGTGCATTCCATCCAAAAACAACAGAATAATCTTTTTTCTCAAGTGCTCAAGGAATATTCTTCAGGATAGATCATATCTTGAGTCACAAATCAACCCTTGGTAAATTTTAAAAAATTGAAATTGTATCAAGTTTCTTTTCTGACCTTAGCGCTATATGACTAGATATCAATTACAGGGAAAAAATGTAAAATATACAAACACATGGAGGCTAAATAATATGCTACTAAATAATCAAGAGATCACTGAAGAAATCAAAGAGGAAATCAAAAATACAGAGAAACAAATGACAGTGAAAACACAATGACCCAAAACCTATGGGATGCAGCAAAAGCAGTTCTAAGAGGGAAGTTTATAGTAATAAAATCCTACCTCAGGAAACAAAAGAAATCTCAAATAAACAACCTAACCTTACACCTAAAGCAATTAGAGAGAGGAACAAAAAAACCCCAAAGTTAGCAGAAGGAAAGAAATCATAAAGATCAGATCAGAAATAAATGAAAAAGAAATGAAGGGAACGATAGCAAAGTCAATAAAACTAAAAATAAAAGCTGGTTCTTTGAGAAGATAAACAAAATTGATAAACCACTAGCCAGACTCATCAAGAAAAAAAGGGAGAAGACTCAAATCAACAGAATTAGAAATGAAAAAGGAGAAGTAACAACTGACACTGCAGAAACACAAAGATTCATGAGGGATTACTGCAAGAAACTATATTCCAATAAAATGGACAACCTGGAAGAAAGGGACAAATTCTTAGAAAAGCACAATCTTCCAAGACTGAATCATGAAGAAATAGAAAATATAAAGAGACCAATTCCAAGCACTGAAATTGAAACTGTGATTAAAAATCTTCCAACAAACAAAAGCCCAGGACCAAAGGCTTCCCAGGTGAATTCTATCAAACATTAGAGAAGAGCTAACACGTATACTTCTCAAACTCTTCCAAAATATAGCAGAGGGAGGAACACTCTTAGTTTTATTCTACAAGGGCACCACACCTTAATACCAAAAGCAGACAAAGATGTCACAAAAAAAGAAAACTATAGGCCAATATCACTGATGAACATAGATGCAAAAATACTTAACAAAATACTAGCAAACAGAATCCAACAGCACATTGAAAGGATAATTCACCATGATCAAGTGGGGCTTACCCCAGACATGCAAGGATTCTTCAGTATTCGCAAATCAATAGATGTGATGAACCATATTAACAAACTGAAGGATAAAGACCATATGATCATCTCAACAGATGCAGAAAAAGCTTCTGACAAAATTCAACAGCTATTTTATGATAAAAACTCCCCAGAAAGTAGGCATAGAGGGAACTTACCTCAACATAATAAGGGCCATATATGACAAACCCACAGCCAACACTGTTCTCAATGGTGAAGAACTGAAACCATTTCCTCTAAAATCAGAAACAAAACAAGGATGCTCACTCTCACCACTGTTATTCAACCTAGTTTTGGAAGTTTTAGCCACAGCAATCAGAGAAGCAAAGGAAATAAAGGGCATCCAAATTGGAAAAGAAGTAAAACTGTCACTGTCTGCAGATGCCATGATACTATACATAGAAAATCCTAAAGATGTTACCAGAAAACTACTAGAGGTAATCAACGAATTTGGTAAAGTAGCAGGATACAAAATTAATGCACAGAAATCTATCACATTCCTATACACTAATGGTGAAAAATCTGGAAGAGAAATTAAGGAAACACTCCCATTTACCACTGCAACAAAAAGAATAAACTACCTAGGAATAAACCTACCTAGGGAGACAAAAGACCTGTATGCAGAAAACTATAAGACACTGATGAAAGAAATTAAAGATGATACAAACAGATGGAGAGATATACCATATTCTTAGATTGGAAGAATCAACATTGTGAAAATGACTATACTACCCAAAGCAATCTACAGGTTCAATGCAATCCCTAGTAAACTACCAATGGCATTTTTCACAGAACTAGAACAAAAAAATTTCACAATCTGTATGGAAACACAAAAGACCCCGAATAGTCAAAGCAATATTGAGAAAGAAAAACGGAGTTGGAGGAATTATGCTTCCTGACTTCAGACTATACTACAAAGCTACAATAATCAAGACAGCATGGTACTGGCACAAGAACAGAAACAGAGATCAATGGAACAGGATAGAAAGTCCAGAGAAAAACCCACACATATACGGTCATCTTATCTTTGATAAAGGAGGCAAGAATATACAATGGAGAAAAGACAGCCTATTCAGTAAGTGGTGCTGGGAAAACTGGACAGCTACATGTAAAAGAATGAAATTAGAACACTCCCTAACACCATGCATAAAAATAAACTCTAAATGGATAGAAAACCTAAATGTAAGGCCAGACACTATCAACCTCTTAGAGGAAAACATACGAAGAACACTCTTTGACATAAATCACAGAAATATCCTTTTTGACCCACCTCCTAGAGAAATGGAAATAAAAACAAAAATAAACAAATGGAACCGAATGAAACTTAAAAGCTTTTGCACAGCAAGGAAACCATAAACAAGACGAAAAGACAACCCTCAGAATGGGAGAAAATATTTGCAAATGAAGCAACTGACAAAGGATTAATCGTCAAAATATTCAAGCAGCTCATGCAGCTCAATATCAAAAAAACAAACAACCCAATCCAAAAATGGGCAGAAGACCTAAAGAGACATTTCTCCAAAGAAGATATACAGATTGCCAACAAACACATGAAAGTATGTTCAACATCACTAATCATCAGAGAAATGCAAACCAAAACCACAATGAGGTATTACCTCACACCAGTCAGAATGGCCATCACCAAAAAATCTACAAACAATAAATGCTGGAGAGGATGTGGAGAAAAGGGAACCCTCCTGCACTACTTGTGGGAATGTAAATTGATATAGCCACTGTGGAGAACAGTATGGAGGCTCCTTAAAAAACTAAAAATAGAACTACCATACAACCCAGCAATCCCACTACTGGGCATATTCCCTGAGAAAACCATAATTCAAAAGTAGTCAAGTACCACAATGTTCATTGCAACACTGTTTATAATAGCCAGGACATGGAAGCAACCTAAGTGTCCATGGGCAGATGAACGAAAAAGAAGATTTGGCACATATATACAATTGAATATTACTCAGCCATAAAAAGAAACAAAACTGAGTTACTTGTAGTGAGGTGGATGGACCTAGAGTTTGTCATACCGAGTGAAGTAAGTCAGAAAGAGAAAAACAAATACTGTATGCTAACACATATATATGGAATCTGAAAAAAAAAAAAAAACTTTTTTCTGATGAACCTAGGGGTATGGCAGGAATAAAGATGCAGGCATAGAGAATGGACTTGAGGACATGGGGAGGGGGAAAGGTAAGCTGGGACAAAGTGAAAGAGTAGCACTGACATATATACACTACCAAATGTAAAATAGATAGCTAGTGGGAAGCAGCTGCATAGCACAGGGAGATCAGGTCGGTGCTCTGTGACCACCTGGAGGGGTGGGATAGGGAGGTGGGAGGGAGACACAAGAGGGAGGGGATATGGGGATATATGTATATGTATAGCTGATTCAGTTTGTTATTCAGCAGAAACTAACACAACATTGTAAAGCAATTACACTCCAAAAAAGATATTTTAAAAAAGTAAAGATAACAAAGAGAAAAAGAAAAAAACACACATGCACCCCAATTCATTGCAGCACTATTTACAATAACCAGGTCATGGAAGCAACCTAAATGCCCACTGACAGAAGAATGGATAAATAAGATGTGGTACATATATAGAATGGAATATTACTCAGCCAAAAAAAGGAACCAAATTGGGACATTTGTAGAGACATGGATGGACCTAGAGACTGTCATACAGAGTGAAGTAAGTCAGAAAGATTAAAGCAAATATCGTATATTAACACATATATGTGGAATTTAGAAAAATGGTACAGATGAACCGGTATGCAAGGCAGAAATAGAGACATAGGTGTAGGGAACAAACATACGGACACCAAGGTGGGAAAGCAGGGGGTTGGTGATGGGGGGGGTGAATTGGGAGATTGGGATTGACATATATATGCTAATATGTATAAAACAGATAACTAATAAGAACCTGCTATATAAAAAATTAATTTAATTTAATTTAAAAACAAAGGAATACACCCTTGGTCGTCGAGGTCTTGAATCTGAGCTGCTGATTCTTGGAGGATATTATGTAGTCACGCCTATTGGTACCACTACAAATTCAGAGACTTCAACCTCAGATGAGGCCTCAGCACATCTTTAAGGCTATCCTTTTTATGTATTCTCTTTTTCCTCTTGCAATTCTTCAGTGATTATTCTAAACCTTTTTAAATCTCAGACCATTCTCCTCAGTCTCAAAAGATAAACTTTCCTCCTACATTACAAGGATTATCTCTGTCATTTCCCACCTCAATACCTAAAAGCTTATGTAAAACTGTTCTCTCACTTGCTTGCTGCTGTTTCAGACCTCAATTCTATTTTCTTTGTTCTAAAATACTTCTTGAGGGTTTGCTATGAGCCAGATAATGCTAAAGGAAAGACAAAATTCCTCTCCTCAAATAACATTAAGTGGTATTATGAGACCAATGCAGAATGATTTGGAAGTGTATGGGGCACACCTGAGACTTCCAGGTAGGGGGTGTGTCAGGCTACTGAGAAGAGGTGATGTCTAAGCCAATCTGAAAAATTACTGAGTAAGAGTCAATGCCCCTACCGTGTGCCCCCAGCAATCTCTACCCCCTCTCCATGCCACTCAACACACTGTATTGTAGTTTATTTAATGAGGTCCTCTACAAGACAAGGAAAATCCACTGGCAAGTCAGTCTATCTTGTTAACCACTGTATCCCTAGCACTTAAAAGAATACTTGCCAAAGAGAAGCACTGAGTGAATATTTATATTATGAGATAATGAAAATAATATGAACTTCAGCGTTAAAGCTGTCCTAGATAGTAACAATATTCAAATTATTTAAAAACTAGTATGGCTGTTTGTGTATCAGTTGAATATCAATCGTAGCTCTGGATTTAAATTTTGGCTTCATTTCCTATGCGATTTTAAAATTAAGGCAAATCAGTTAAATAATCTATCATTTTATCATCTGTTCATGTTGATGGTAATAATATTATAATTCATAGGATGGTTTTAATGATGAAATGAAAAAGCATATGAAAAAACCCATTTCAGTGCTGCTACACTAAATACATATAATAAGTGTTTGACTTCCTTTCTAGACTGCTTTTAAATGAGCTATATTTATAGTTAGATAAGAAAATTAAAATATGCAGAAACCAATGCAGAATGAGAGCACTCTATTTAGTCTTTCCTTCATGATTTTTCTCAAGTGCTCAACTTAACAAATGATTAGGTAGTTTGCTTCTAAACTTAAAATGCATTTATCCTTAATCTTTTCTATAATGTAAATTTAAAATTTGCTGTTCATTCATACCTAATTAACCAATTTGTGCCTGTATGTCAACCTTAGATTATATTTAACAATTCAACAGGAATTTAAGAGCCTATTATCAGTGCAAAGTTGTAATTTATCTTTATCATTCAGGGACTACTTTATGCAGACACTGCTGGGTAGCTTCTAGCTCAATAAATGCTCCAAGATGCTTAATATTTTCTTTTCTTTTTTTGTTTTAATAATGAGTATAACTGATGGATTTCATCCAAAATAAGAAATCAAAATATTGATAGAATGGAAAGAAACAGCTTACTGGCATATTTAAAGGATGGTATCTTTTGCAGCTTTAAATTGTTTCCAGGAAAAAGTTAACAAATAAGTAGAAATCTGATAAATTGTGCTAAATGCCAACTTTAAACCTTAGTAATCAGTTTATATGCTTTATGTCTATATTGGATGGCTGCAAGAATCCTAGTATTTTCTATTATTCAGTATATTAAGACTTGTGAGAATAAAACAACAGATCAAACAAGAATAATTAAGTTCTTCAGGCTGGCTACCAAATGCAATACTGTTATAAAAAGATTAGAATTATATCAGTAGGTTGAACAAGGAGAGTATTAATTTCAGAGCAGCTTATTTATTTCTCCCTACATGTGCCCATTCTCAATTGACCTTTATCTAAGCTATATTGTCATGTAAATCACACAGCTGATTTGCTTAAAGGTAAAATTTCTTCCACTAATACTGCAGATACGGTACGCGGGCCTCTCACTGTTGTGGCCTCTCCCGTTGCGGAGCACAGGCTCCAGACGCACAGGCCCAGTGGCCATGGCTCATGGGCCCAGCCGCTCTGCGGCATGTGGAATCTTCCCGGACCGGGGCACAAACCCGTGTCCCCTGCATCGGCAGGTGGACTCCCAACCACTGCACCACCAGGGAAGCCCCGATAATGATTTTTTAACATTTTATTAGTGATTGATTTAGAGACCTTTAGTTACCTATTTTTTCTTTTGTTGCCTATGCTTTTGGTGTCACATCCAAGAAATTGTCAAATCTAATGTCATGAAGCCCTCTCCCTATTTTTCTTCTAAGTGTGTCATAGTTTTAGTTGTTACATTTAGGTCTTTGATCCATTTTGATTTAATTTTTCCAGTGTGAGGTAAGGGTCAAACTTCATTGTTTTGCATACCAATATTCAGTTTTTCCAACCACATTTCCCCATGGGATGGTCTTGGCACATCTGTTGAAAATCATATATGTGAGGATCTTTTTGTGCTCTCCATTCTATTCCATTGGTCTATATGTATGTCTTTACACCAGTACAATGTTTTGATTCTGCAGCTTTGTAATATGTTTTGAGGTCAGCAAATGGGAAGCCTCCAGCTTTGTTCGTCTTTCTCAAGATTGTTTTGGCTATTTGAGTTCCCTTGAGATTCCATATTAATTTTAAGATGAATATTTTCAATTTTGGTTTTATTTCTGATAATAGCCATCCTAATGAGTGTGATGCTAATAATTTTATTCAATCATCTATTTCATTAATGTATTTTTTTTTATTCTATGAGTTAGTGAGGGAAACCTGTTAAAATCTTCCAGTATTGTGGGCATGTCTCCTAGTTCTGCCTAGTTTTGCTTCATATGTTCTGAAGCTGATATCCATTATCTGAAGATATAGGATCCTCTTTTAAATGTGATATCATTTTAGGACAAGTAAGAAGTAGAGCCATAATTCTCACACTAATATTGAAAATTTTTCTGGAGTTCCCCAATTCTCTGAGAATTTTTAAATTTAGAAAAGATGTCAAATGATAATCTAAGAAAGTAAATATTCTAAAATCATAATCAGGGTTAACTGAATGAAAACTTATAAAGGAGTAAAGATATCCAATTTCAATGTCTGAGCTGGCAGTGTTTCTAGAAGCTGGTGGTAAAACAGGCTAGGCTAGACTAAGAATAGACTTTTAAAACAAGCTAAGGAGTCATTCCAGGAGTTTAAGAGGAGAAACGTAATGGTAAGATTTACATCTTTAAAAGACCATTTAGCTATCCATATAAAGAATGACTTGGAAACTAAAAAACAAAAAGTTAGAACTAATTAAAGGAAACTATTATAATAGTTGGATAGGAAACTGTGGCATAGTAGAGACTATGAAAAAGATCCAAAAGATTAGCTAAACGGTAAAATCTACAAAATCAGGTGATCAGACTGGCTATGGGATGAGAGGGAGGGGGTTATTAAAGCCAAAAGGGAATGACATAAAATGACTGTCAAGAGAAAATGATTAACAAAATATAAGTGAATTAAAGAAAAACACACATCTTTTTGTTTTTGGAATTTTAAGAATCAACTATTCACAGACAACTGAAAAACCTACAGTTGGAAATTATGTCTGTAATTTTGCAACTGTTACAAAGTCAATGATTTCACTTTTATATCATGTGAGCTGTGAAATGGGTTTGGAAATTTTCCCTCTCTTTTGCTACATAGTCTACTTGAAAAATCTAATTTAACTTCTTTCTATACATCTTACTGAAGTTTAATGTCATCCTTTCATTGTTGTTTATTTGGTAGCTTTATAAAAATGTCTTTCCTCTGAAAAGCTGACTTTATCTTCTTGGTTTTTATAGTGTATATGTGACAGTCACAAAATAAAATTATTTCTTCCTCTCTTCCCATTTTAAACAGGGGAAAAAGTTTATTTTCTTCATAGGCATATATAGAAACTGTCATGAAAAAAAATTAATGGGAAGTAATTTCTCATCATGTTAAATTTCACATAGGTCTTGTCTATGTGACTGACTTCTCTGTGATAGATTTTACTTCTTTATACATTAAAAAGCTATTTTGCCCGTTTCATCTCAGTGCCTAAAACAATGACACATGGTACGTTCTGAATGAATATTTGTTAAGTATTGAATAAACTAATTAATTCATATCTCAGATAGTAAGAGTGTAAGTATCAAGCCTCAGAGAAGGGTTGCTCTTATTTCATTTAGGAAGAAGTGTAGAATTCCCCTTACTGGATCTTTTTTCCTTCTCTGTACAATCTTCCAACACCATCCTGGGGTCTCTGCTGCTGGTCTTCTGTTAGCTCTTCTCATATTTCTTCTCCCTACTCCTTACATCAAAGGCTTTCTAAGACTATTAAATTTTTCTTCACCTACATATGTTTCCAAAAGAAAGTCACTGCATTTAGTTTCTATGCATACAGTTATGACATTCATGTTTATTTTTTAAAAAATGAAAGCTGTCAGAAGCTAATTCCTACTGACTGCAAACATTTCAAGTCACAAAGTTATTATGAAGCACAGATTGCCTGTCCAGGATAAGGCTAGCTGCTAGAGACAGTAAGATATATTCCTTTTATAAATGGAATGTAAATGCCATAGTAATTTGATATCTACTATCAACCCATGCATTTGAAAAGCACATGAACAAGATCTGCTTCCACAGTTAGGAAACTGATATTATTCCTTTTCTCCTTGAATTCATATTATCTCACTTCCCCCACACAAGCTTATTGCAACATATTTTAGTACTTGAAAATACTTTAAATTGATCATATTTCTCTACACAAAAGAGTATATTTTAAAATTCCTGAGAACATAAATTTTAAAAATTGTCATCAGTATTGTGTTATCATTAATTTACTAGAGCACTACTGATCAAATGAGAAACTCAATATAAATTATGATCATTATAAAATATTGTAAGTCAGTTTTATTGGAAATGCATCTCATACAGAAATGGATAGCACCTTCTCCCCCCATTTAGGTCATGTATCAGAATGAATACTATTTGTTGTTAGGAAGAAACAGGGTTCAAGCTGATCCTATTCTTACATTTTGTGTTCTTCCATTCCAAATATTTGGGAGCAGAAGGATTTCTGGTTATATCAATAATCATTCTTCTGAACTACTAAATTATGTATCAAAAATCACATGGGGTATGTCATAAAATTATTTTTAATGATCAGCTGACAACTCAATTGAGTTTTTCTGAAGCATTTTCAAAAGCCATTGGAAATTACTACTCTTGTGAAACAATTAGCTACCCAGTTATTAGAATCATTTACTTTCTAACAAGACTTAGGTCAGATTAAATGTATTGCTTTAATTGTAGAGTGGGAGAGGGACAATTACAAAAGAGGAAAGGGGAAAGCTGCCCTGGTTTAGGCACACTCTGAGGCAGATCAATTTTAGGAAACAAACATGCAAGTAAACAGCGTGAAAATTAATACCCTTAAACTATCATTTACATAACCCCCTGGAAAGCCTTCATGTACTTTCCAAGGTTAAGGGTTAGGGATCCATGACGCCCAGTTTGCCTGCTGCTTCAGGCATATTCACAGATTCAGATACACAGTGTAACAGAAATCATGAACTTTGATTCTGCAATTCACGACATTCTGTGTGTGTGTGTGTATGTGTTTTGGTTGGGGGGGGTAGCAGTATGAGCAACCAGGTATGGGAGGAAAGAAGGAAAACAGACTATGTAGGCTCAGATACCAGATTTTTCATTATTGGTAGTATTTTTGAATCTGTTTTGTATCTCTGCCACTGAAACCATTCCCTTACCCTAAGGCTTTTAACCTGGACATGTGATAGGTGGGGGAGAAGAGAGGAAGAATGCTTTTAAGACATTAATGGACAAAATGACATTGAAGCTGATTTTAATATGAAAAGTGACATTGCTATTTCAACTTAAAGGTTTTGACATCTTAATTCTGTCCTGCTGACACTGCAGAGCCACACGTACACAGTACTCACAAAACACAGGGTAGAGACACAGAAAACATGATCTCTAGGATGGTATGATTTAATCAAATTAAACTAATATAAAATTTAAATCACTAACCCAAAATTCGCTTTACAAATTTTCCTCAAAAGATGTATTCTCTTTCCTCTAACAGTAAATATTCGTCACAGCTTAGAAATATATAGCTCCCACTAAAAAAACAAAACACAACAGCACTTTTTTTCATTGTTTTAACATAGTGCCTAATTAAACAAAAAATAAGGTTTGAAGCAGCTCTAATGATGCACAGTTGCCTAAAAACAGAAGGAGGCTGAGCCACAGTCAAGAGTTGTGCCAGGGCCTATATTCTTTGTTCAGATATTGTTTTGGAATCCAACCTACCCCAGGGTAAAGGGAATCTCACTGAAGCCAGTCCTCACTCTATCCTTCAGGAGCAGCTCCTGATGGAAAATATCAGGACCTTGGTGAGAGGATGGGAGAAGGCGGGACAGGGTGGGGGAGAATATCTTGTGTTACCTATTTTTTTGTTTACCACAACCTGTAAAACAGGACCTTTTAAAAAGTGCCTTGTGTCAAGTATATGTTTATAAAGACCTGAATCGTTTTGAAAATTTCAGACTTCATTTGTAGTTATAGAAGATGTAATAATGGTTTAAAAAAAATTGTCCCAAACCTGGCCGGTACAGATGCTTTTTTGGATGACTGTAATTCACAACTCCTCTCTTGCGGTGAAATGAACATTCCTGAAAAAAAAGCCTAAGCAACCTTCCAATAAACTTTAATAGAATTAAGATTTGCTCTGGAAAACCATCCACTCACCTAAGCAATTGACTATTAGTTAAGAGTCTAATGTCCCCCAAATTCCTTTCTTTCTGTTATCTACTTTAATGATAATTATCTAACCATTTTCTTTTCCCATAAAATGTCCCTACCAAGACTGTATCTTTTATTTGACTTATCGGAGGTCTTTTTCCTTACAGCAAGATTGTAATAAAACTTCAACTTCTGCTTATAACAAAGCATAAGTGTGGCAAGTTTTCTTTAATAATTTATTTGCTAAACTTAATTAAAGCGGATGCATAAGTGGATAGAAAGTGACCATTTCAGCTCAATTTAACAAATATCTGTATTACATTTTGTCATAACCTACCGTGGGTATGACTCTCCCTGCCCCCATTCCCTGGCAAAAAAAAATTAGGATGTTTTACTTGACTAAATTGATAGGCTTATGCATTCTGAATAAGCAAATAGTATTGTTAATAAGACCCACTTTTTTTCATTATTATAATAGGGAAGTGTGTATTATTAAAACGAAAACAGACTGATCACATATAGTAAAATACTGAGCTAAGTCATCTTATTTACTCAGAGAGAAAAGATAAAAATGAATTTTCCTTCTTTTTCAACAAGTCTCAAATTATTCTAAATTGTGAGTAAAGATTCAACATTTCTAGATCTACAAATCAGAAACCAGATTATCGTTTTACTTTTGATGATTTTGGGGTGCCTCAACCGATTTTGTTAGCATTCTTCAAAAACTAGGCAAAATATACCTCTTGGTGGTTTGCTTTTATTCTGTAAAGCGCATTACCAAGCCAATCGAAAAAAGATTCTTGTCCAAAATATTAAAAACACTGCTCTTACGTCCCAGCCTGATAAACTGAAGTGAATGGATCTTTCTAAATGATTACATTAATACAGATTTTAAAGTATTTTTTAAATGTCATGTCAACTTTAAGTTGTGCTCTTTGCTCATAACAGCTGTAAATTTTCACTTAAATCTAAAGCAAAATGAGAGGCTTAACAACAACAGAAAAATATTTTAAAGTAAACCCTAGAGCCGAATCCATTCTTGATGAGCTGACTGTTGGTTGATGAATTAGAACTGCGATGCGGGGCTTCGCTGGTGGCACAGTGGTTAAGAATCCACCTGCCAATGCAGGGGACACGGGCTCAAGCCCTGGTCTGGGAAGATCCCATATGCCGCGGAGCAACTAAGCCTGGGCACCACAACTACCGAGCCTGCACTCTAGAGCCCAAGAGCCACAGCTACTGAGCCTGAGTGCCACAACTACTGAAGCCCACGCACCTAGAGCCCGTGCTCCACAAGAGAAGCCACCGAAATGAGAAAGAAGCCCGCGCACCGCAACGAAGAGTTGCCCCCGCTCGCCGCAACTAGAGAAAGCCCAGATGCAACAACGAAGACCCAACGTAGCCAAAAATAAATAAATAAAATTAATTAATTTTTTAAAAAAATTGATGCAGAAACATCTTCCAACATAACACTGACTCCAACAATATTTAAGTCCTTAGTCGAAAGGGCTGGGGAGGAGTATCACTGTTGCTAACTGGCAGTCAGTAAGGATAAATGCCCTATAATTAACCATTTTCTCCTTTATTCGTTTAATCAAAAATAGGCCTACAGCTGGAGGGGTTCCGTCTGCCTGCGACCTCCAAGGACGGCCCCCAACTCAACTACTCGTGACGCCACAGCTCAGGCCTGTCCATCCTCTACCTGGCGCAGCCGGTACCACCCTCCGAAGTCAACAGCTTCCACAATGTTAACAAGAGCTGTGTGCGGAATAACTAGGGGACCCGGAGCAACGCCCCGAAACTAGTCGGGCTGTTAACAGCTCCCCCGCAGGCGCGAATCGTCACGGGTCCCCAGTTCCCGGCCACGGCTAAGCGAGAACTAGAAACCCACAAGAGCGCTACTATGCGGAGCCAACACGCGCTACAGCGTTCGGGGACCCCCAAGCGGACGCTGAGGGAAAAAGACGGCGCTGTAGGAGGCCAGCGACTCAACCTCCGCCAAGGCGGATAACTTCTTACCACACTGGCGCACCACCTCCGCCTCCCGCGTCGCCGGGGCCGCGCCAGTCCAGTCGCGGGAGCTCACTATACACGTAGTACGCCGCGGCCCCGCCCACCCTGCTGCGTATGCTCACGACACGTAGCACGCCCCGGCCCCGCCCACCCGGCGGCGGAGGCTCACGGGGCGCGTAGTACGCTGCGCCCTCCTTTTCTGCGCACTTTTCCCCCACCCAGCCCCAGCACTGGCTTGGCGAACGCCCTCCCATCTTCCTCCGGCCTGACTTCCGGTTTGCTTGCGCGGCCCAGGCTCCGAGCCGTGGATTACTGGAGGCCCCGTTTCCGGTCGTGAGTAGGACGCCCTCCTGGCCAGCCCCGTCGCTGCGCTCCCCCTGTGCGGCGCGGGGCTAGGGCGGGCGCTGACGGGGCCGGGTAACCGGCCTTCTCCGGCGGTGGCTCGGCCTTCGGCCTTGGCTCGGCCCTCCTTCCAGAGCCTCCCGGGCTGTAGCCGACTGGCCGGCGGCGCCGGCCCTGGCGCCACCGAGGCGGGAGAAATGGGAGTCCCTCCGCGGCGTTCCCGGAGCGGCTGCCTTTGCCGGGGAAGCGGCGCTGTCTTTGAGGAAACAGGAAGCCCGCGGTGACCCCTAGCGACCCGGTTTGTTTTTGGTCCGTTTCCAAACGCTGGGGAATCGAAACTCGGCGGCCCTGGGGGCGGCCCCACGGAGCCTGTGTTCGGGGTGAGTGACCCGCTCTGGCCGGCCCGGGGGCGCGGGCGGTGCCGGGACCACCCTCTGCTGCCGTCGCCGGTGCGGAGAGACGCGTCATTTCTCCAGACCTTGGACCAGGGAGCGGCCCGCCCGGCATCCTCGACCGCGTCTACTCGCGCGAGCCGGGTCGGGCCCCGCTTGGTCCTCGGTTCTCCCTAGTGCTTGTTTTCTTACCGTGCTCTGGTTTACCGTGGCGCCTGCAGTTTTATTTCATTCATTGGGGCTGCATTTAAATCGGATACCAAAGAGGGGCGTATGGTTAGGACGGTCCTGCTTGGGGTGATGTAAATCGACCCCTGTACATCACCGAGGGCTAACAGTAATGTTAGGTTTTTTCAGGATGGTTTTCCATCATTTGTTGAGTGGCTACTACATGCCAGGTAGGCTGAGTCCCTCGTCTCTACAAACAAGGAACTCAGATACTTATAAGTGAGAGAAAATACAGAAACTGTAATACAGATGAAAACAAACTGCTCCAGGATATATTGGAGATGTGCTGAGATGATCAAAGACAACCTACTAGGATTGAAATTGATCCTTGCCTCTTAAACATAGAAGACGCTTGCTTTCTTACTTTTAGAGCTTTAAATTTGACTGAATAAGATCTCAAGACATGATTTACATTACAGTTATCTAAACTTACCGTGTCTAATTTACCAACCTGTTGTGATCACTCCTTACATCGTCTGTAAGTTACGAATGGTACATCCTTCACAGGGTTGTTAAATTTTAATGCTATGTTTTTCTAAGATGGAAAGTTGTACACAAATGTAAGGTTTTAATGTTAAAGAGACATTGTAGTGAAATGGGAAATGCACTGGATTAAGTCAGAACATTAACTCAGAATCTGAGTGCTGAATTTACCACTCACTTGACGCTGCCTAAGAAACCAAAATTCATTTTCCCTATCTCTAAAATGGGAATAATCTTTCTCTACAAGGCATCAAAGCATAGTTTCCAAGAGTTTGCAGCTCTAGAGTCAGCTAGCCATTTTTTCATTACTGGCTGCCACTTTTTTTTTTTTTTTTTTTTGCTTTACGCGGGCCTCTCACTGTTGTGGCCTTTCCCGTTACGGAGCACAGGCTCTGGATGCGCAGGCTCAGCGGCCATGGCTCACGGGCCCAGCCGCTCCGCGGCATGTGGGATCTTCCCGGACCGGGGCACGAACCCCTGTCCCCTGTATCGGCAGGCGGACTCTCAACCACTGCGCCACCTGGGAAGCCCGCTTCCACTGTTTTAATTGCTCCATCTGTGATATAAGGAAATTCGTGCTCACCTCGTAGGTCTTATGTAGATTTAATGAATTGTTATGGAGAACAAATGAGCTAGTTCCCCTAAAAGTCAAAGCACACTGCCTGACATGCCAGCATAAAGCATTGTCATGATTATTAAATAAGGTGATTTGATGGAAGTACTTCATAATTCTTGAAGTAATGAAACCAGTGTCATTTAATTTTTTTCTTTCTTTTGGTACCTATATTTTGGATTAAAATACAGTTGTCATATCACTATTAGAGAATAAATAACACTAATACTAGTAACATTTAGTGTGTGAAGATGCTCAGTTGCATTGAGATGTATTATTTATGAAAGGAATGAAAAGAAGTAGACTGCCTTTCATACCTGTGCTAACCCAGAAAGAGTCTTACGATTCCGTAGCCAGGGTAAGCTTTGCTTTTTTTTTAATTTTAATATTTCTTTCATCTTTCCCTTACGGTACTTTCTCTATAGCGCCATTGGTGATTAAATTTCTATCTACTATACTTTAGATGTATGGTGAATGTTTTATTTGATTAGTTTATGGTAGTAGCGGTGGGAGGGGCTATGGGCTAGGTATGGTTCAAGATGTACACGGATCGTGGAATCTTCTAGGTGTAAACGAGATGCTTTGTTTAAGCTATATCTTGTTTTGTCCAAGCACACTTTCCAGTATGCTTACCTTGTTACAACTTGTCTCCTCTCGTATAGTTGCTTAGCATGGGTTAGTGAGCTGGGGCTTTGCTGTGATACTTGAGGAGGGTGACGGGCGGTGTGTGCGTGCTTCATGGCCTTATTCAATTAAGCACTCTGCTCTTAATTTACTACTAAATCCTCCTTTAGTTTTTAGATTTCATAAAAACTTTCGTGTGGATATAAGGGGTGTTCTTAGTATAGAAAATGTAGCCCATTTCTTCCCATCCCATAGGTTACACCTTGACCTAACGTTTTTATGTATGGTAGTTATGCTTACTTTCGCTCCCTTTTAGGGTTTGCTGAAGATGGCGGTATATAGACTGAAGTAGCAAGGGTTGGTGAGGTTAATTGGGGTTTATCGGTTACAGAACAGGCTCCTCTAGAGGGATATGAAGCACCGCCAAGTCCTTTGAGTTTTAGGCTGTTGCCAGTAGTACTCTGGCGAATAGTCTTGTTTTGTGACTATTTAGTTTACGACTAAGCATAGTGGGGTATCTAATCCCAGTTTGGGTCTTAGTTGTCGTGTACTCAGATTGTACTAAAGTCACTTTCGTGGTTTAGCTTAGTTTTAATTATGGCTTTTTACAGCTTAATTAGGATTTGACTTTATTTTGTATGATTCCTTAACACTCTTTACGCCGTGTCTCTATTAATTTGGGTCAGTCGTATGACCACGGTGGCTGGCACGAAGTTTACCAACCCTAGTTAACATGACTTAGTCAAACTTTAGTTCATGGCTTACTTTTTATCACTGCTGTGTCCCGTGGGGGTGTGGCTAAGCAAGGTATTGTGAGCTGCTAGTGTAGCGTGCTTGATACCCGCTCCTTTTGATCTTTGTGATTTGGAGGGCATTCTCACCGGGATGTGGATGCTTGCATGTGTAAGTCTGTTAAGAATTAATAGTAAGGCTGGGACCAAACCTTTATGTTGATGGGGCTGGCGAAGCCCACCCATCTAGACATTTTCAGTGTCTTGCTTTATGAAAAAATTTAAGCTACATTAACCCATGGGGTGTAAAAGATGTTCGTATAATTTCATTATGGGGCTTGTATCAGATTTAGTATTGATTTATGAAAAAAATTGTTCGTAGATCTAGGGACGAAGCTGTCTAGCGGGGTGGTGAATATCTAAGCAGATTAGTTTTGTAGGGGGTAAGGGGGGTTTGATCCACTACGAGATACAGTTTTTTGAGCCTGGGGGGAATAATGGAGTACTGTGTCCTGTAACCATTAATTTAATTGCACATGTTGGTTGTGCTAGTCAAATAAAAAATACATACAAGTCCAGCTACAATTTGCTTGACTGTGACGAGACCTTTTAAGGTCATAGCTGAGTCTGTGCAGGCCCCCCCAAAAAAATAAAAAATACCAAATGTATGGAATCTCAGTTATGTGTGAGCATGGGCTGATTAGTCATTAACCCATCGAGATGTCTTATTTAAGGGGAACGAGTGGACGATTTTAAGTTAAAATGTTCCTGAAGTAAGAACCAGATGTCTTATAAAGATCACCGTTAATGACATGTCCTATGTACAATCAATAATATTATGTAATATGTAAAATTAATAAAATTTAATATGACCTTTAACTGCTCGTGGGGAAAATAAATGAATGCACAGTAATACATAGCATGTATATGTATACATTTACAGGAAGACGCTATTATTGATATGTGGACATGCATGTGTATATGACTTACACAACAAAAGTATTATAAAATAAATTATTTTCAATACTGACATAGTACTGTAGCCTGGTGGTTATTCTACAATAAACCTTTTCAAGGAATAGTTTATGTAGAATTTCAGCTTTGGGTGCTGGTGGTGAGGTTTAATGCTTCTTCCTTGAGTCTTAGGGAGGTGTGAGTTTCTCCTTTTCCAGTTTCAAGGCCGGGGTATTTTGTTATACTACAAAGACTCTTCATTTTAGGAGTTTATTTTTGATAAGACTAGTTACTGGTATTAACACTAGGGATTAAGAGAAAATATAAGATGGATGCTGATTGGCCTACAATTATGTATGGGTGTTCTACGGGTTGGCCTCCAATTCATGTTAGAGTTAGGAGATCTGCGACTAGTACTCAGAATAAGAGTTGGCTAAAGGGTCGGAATATTATGTTTCGTTGTTTAGATGGAGGCAGTTAGTGGGTAGGCAGTTAGTGAGATAACTCGGTGAGGGTTATAAAAATGAAAGTGGGGTTTTTCATACTCTATATCTGGTGCTGAGTACATTTTTGGGCACTCACTGAATTATAGGGCATTTGACTGCTGAGGTACATAGTATCTTGAAAAATGGCACTTGACAGTCCCTTCTTTATAAACCAGTTAGCTCATTCCTGCCCTTAATTATTTCATTAAAAAAAGGGAAAGGTGTTGGTTTCTCTCTGTAAGACTTAATCCTTATTCCATAGAAGTGGGCACAGGGATAGTCTGGCTTTTGAGGGGTAGAAAGATGATGAAAATTCTAGATAAGATTCAATTCAGGAGGCAATGTAAAGTCGAGGAAAGAGCCTACTAAATAGGCCTTGATTCAGACCCTAGCTCTGTCACATACTGCCAGTGTGAGTATAGACAAATTTGCCTCACTTCTTTGAGCCTCTGTTTGCTCACCTGTGGTGACAATACCTTTCTAGTCAAGTTTGGTGTTGGCATAATATGTGTACTATATCTTTTACTCAGTTCCTGGTAAAAGTGAATTCCCTTCTATCTGTTTAGGTTGCCATACTGTATTTGCATTAAAAGTTTGCCTTCACAATATAGGAAGGGCAGCATCTCAGTGATGTAGTTCAACCCTGGCATTTTATTAGTGGGAAAACTTAGATCTGGAGAGGTAAACTAATCAATAATAAAGGTGGCAGATCTTAGACTAGAGTCTAGGTTTCTGAATCTCAGGCCATTGTTCTTTCTACCACTGAGTTCTGCCTTGTCCAGATTCTTATTGGGAAAATAAGAATCAATTTTGTGTTGCCTCTCAGAATGTGGTATTAAAAGCATAAATTTGGAAGATGGCTTATCTGGGTTCACATTCCCACCTTTGCTGCTGATTCTTTATGTAGGTGTAGGTAAGGTATTTTAATTTTTCTAAGATTTGTTTATAAATTAGGAAAATAATACCTACCTGAGAAGTAGGAAAATGCATGCTGTCCAGAAGAAATTTTCCTCTACCGTAATATTATTGGAGCCAACCTGAGGATTATAATCAGGAGACAGTCTTTAAGAAAGCTCTAAGGACTGTTCTGCCCCTTAGAGGTCAAAGCATAGTTATATATAAGTTTTTGAGACAAAGGATTATATGTCAAGTGACATATTTTTGACAGTTTACACAATCCAGATCTAAATGTACAAAGTGAGTAATTAGTCATGGGTCATTGTGGCCTCTTACGAGATTAAGAAGGAGGTTATCTCCTAAGGAGGTCTGGTTAATGCAGATGTACAACACACACCAAAGGGAGGGAGGAGGCCCAAAAGGGTAGAGAAAAATTTTATGTTTAAATTTTTCTTATTTTCTATAAAATATAAATTTTATCTCATCAGTTCCCCCTTTTGATCTTTAATCTTTTGATAGCATTAGGTGATCAAATATTTGGTTGCCTTATGCCACCAGGGTGGTTGCTTATGTGCCCTGGGTCCATCATGTCCTTTGGTGTTGGGTCTTAATAGCTTGTTTTACGGAGTGGTACTAGTGAGATGTCTGTCAAGGACTAATGGTCAATTCCAGTTGTCCAGTAGGACTTATGCCAATTCTACCTTACAGGTGCGTTGTGCGTGTTCATTAATTTATAGAGAGCTATATAGGATTGACAATAGGAGTAACAGTGTCAGTAGTAAACGTTTAAGCCAAGATCCTCCTAAATCATAACATTTTCCTAGTATTTTTTCTAAACTGGAGAGAGGAGTATTCAGAGTGGAAATTTGACTCTTCATATGTGTTATGAGTTAACAAATATCTCGGCCAAATGGTCATACTATTGGAAAAGTGATAGAAACCCAGCACACTAGCATTAAAGGCAAATTGGCAATGGCTGTTTCCAAGGCTACCCATAGGTGACCTTTAGCCCAAGGGAAACCAGTTGCACATCTTTCTAACCATCCTGGAGACAGCCAAGGCCATAAACTTGTTCCATGAGTCCATTAGGTCCCATTAGGAGCTACCCAATATCTTTTCATCTCGTGAAAAGGAGTGTTTTTGGGCATGTTCAGAACAGGTGTCATTAATTGGCCAGGTAAGAGGGTCCCACTTAGTGATGTTGAAGGTAATGTGTAGCTTGCACAATACTAGAGTTTCTTCTAAAATAAAATAGGGCCATCCAGTTAGAGCCTTGGAGAGGAGAAATCCTCCAAGGAAACCTAGGAGTACTGGACTTAGGTCCACAAACCTATGGTTTGTTTGGATTAATTTTTTGAAACTTGCAAATGATTGAGCCCAGGGAAGAAATACATTGGATTCATAAGCAAAAGTGTGAGCAATTGTCAAAGTAATAGTGTGCAGGCCTGGGTCATCTTGTGTCAGCTGTCTACTTCAGATGTCATTGTCTTCTTGTTCTGGTCTGGTAGTGCTGGTCCTAGTTAGTCAAAGTCGGGTGTCAGAGACAAGAGTTATAGTTCATTCAGGAGAGGAAGCCTGATATGGCCCCGTCCCACATGGCTGTACAGGGTCTTTTATCTTATGTCTTTTCCAGTGTGCATAATCTCCTGGTTGCAGGTCATGGTGAATCTGATCTTCATCCAAAAATAGATTATTGTGATCAGCTTTAGAAACAAACTAGAGTATTGTTTTAATAATTCAATTAAACTTTACAGTAATAAAGCATAACAACAAGGAGCCATCTAAGAAGTGAGTCTTAGGCGGTAAATATTAAAAAAAAGCCTCATTTAGCAAAACTAGAATTTAATATCCACTGAAGCATAATCTTTTTCTCTAAAATTACCCTTATTTCTACCAAATATAGCCATATTAATTTGTTTGCGAAATAAGTCTGTAATTGACCACATAGACCCATAAATTGGCTGTGTTGGAACTATTCATAAGGAATCTTAGATTAAACCTTTAAAAGACCTCTCAAGGCCAGATAAATTACACCAAAGGCTTGCCACAGATTCTGCCTGCAATATCTGTAGATTTGGGTGAAGTTCTCTCTTTTTGAGATCCCCAAAATACCTTGAGATTCCTGTACCTATCAGGAGGTGGCCTTCCTTATTTACCTGATAAAGGTGCTAGGAACCTAAGAGTTTCCAATTTCTGGAGGGAATGGTTGGATAGCGAGAAAAGATAAATGTTTCAATTCTACTTACAAAGGTGTAATTTACCAAATTGCTGTAAATCATAATTAGCTAGAGGGGAAAGGTTTCCTTGTATCCGGAAAGCACAGATTAGAAACCAGTGGTGTTTTAGCCAAAAACCAAAGGGAGGTTTTGGGAGTGGTAAAAGGACTGGTGGGCTTTAAATTGTTTGTTGAGCCACACCTCTGGTTCTGTAAAGACTGGATTTGTAATTTAAAAAAAAAGACACCTGTTTTTTGTTTTTTATGCGAGCCTCTCACTGTTGTGGCCTCTCCCATTGCGGAGGCTCCGGACGCGCAGGCTCAGCGGCCACGGCTCACGGGCCCAGCCGCTCCGCAGCATGTGGGATCTTCCCGGACCGGGGCACGAACCCGTGTCCCCTGCATCAGCAGGTGGACTCTCAACCACTGCGCCACCAGGGAAGCCCAGACACCTGTTTTTAATTACTCAAAGAATTGGATTGCCACAGCAATGATATCAAGACCTACCCATCCACCTATGTTGGAATGTTCTTTCCCTCACTGAGCTTAGAGGAGAATGCCAAAAAAAAATTCCTATCAGGCTCTGAATATCAGCTCTGGTCAGTTTAGTCAAACCAGTGGCCTTGCATCTTGGTAATCTATTTACAGAAACTTTTGAGGATCCTCCCTGGGTTTAAGAAATTCTTTAACTGTGGCCCTCAGTTGGCCTCTGATCTGAACAGGCTTACTTATAGCCTCGGGTGATTCCATTTCTAATGGTAACCACTTAATAGTGTCTTCAGAGTGGAAGGCAATTCAGACAGAGGATTACTAGAATGAGTACTTGAAGGGAGGTTAGAGGAGAGCAGTAGTTATGTCAGTCTTTTTTTTTTTTTTTTTTTTGGCCATGCTGCACAGCATGCGGGATCTTAGTTCCCGACCAGGGATCATCAGTCTTTAAAGGATTTTTTTTGTTTATTTTAGGTACTTGTTATAACATTAATATTGCATTAGCTTTCTACAACAAATCTTTCAATGAAGCTGTTTTGGCATTTTGAAGCCTTCTGGGGCTTCTGCATACCAATTAAAATAGATAAAATAATTTAAGATGAGAGCTCTCTAAAACTTCAAATTTACAAGTCTTTCTAATTCAAAGGAACTGAGGAGCTAGCCCTACAAATATTTTCTCATGCTAATCTAATTTTAGAAATGGGAAAAACTCTTACCACTCTTGTTTCCAGTAGACCCTGTAGGCAGTGTTCCAGGAGACTGACAGGATAAGAACTTAGCTTCTGCTGGCTTTCTTTAACTGTGCATGCAAAAATCAGTTTTGGAAAGCCAAAAAAGAGCCCCATCTTGGCCGTTTTAGGGCAGGATATCCTTTAATTCTCAATTAAGTAAGCACTTGCAAGCATACGTAAACCCAGCTGGCATCCCCATAGGTGGCAGTCTGTCTAGGAGCTGTTTGGCTTTTAAGGCACAGTTTCCCATTATGAATTTGGTAGTCTAATTAAGATATGAGATATGCTCTGAACAACTTTCTGAGGATAGAAAGGTGGATGGGATGTGTGCTGCTTCTCTCTCGCTCCCTGAGGAGTTACTCTTGGATTAGTTCTACTCTTCTACGTGTCTCGGTTTCTCCCTCCCCCAGTAAAGCCTCTGAGAGTGCTCAGAGTGAAACTGAGTAGGACACTGTGGGGCTCCTGGGCACAGAAGCCTTCCTGTACCCTGTTTCTTAACTCCGGCCTCCATGACTCTCCCTGAGTTCCAGAGGGCAGATTCAAACAGTTACTAATGCAGGAAGGGAGGGGATGCAGAGAGGAGGGAGGAGCAGCCAAGAAACAATTGTGCAGCCTTGGGGCAGGGTCCTGGTTCCCCCTCAAGGGATACACATAACAATGTCTTTAAGCTCTTTAAAATGTCAGCATTCTTCATACCAGAGAAAGACCACCTGAGACTACATTAAAGGAACCAGAGAAGCTCATTAAGCAGATTACCTGAGACCAGATGAAAGGAGGCACACCCTAATCTTATCAGCAACCTCACCCTTGAACCATTGCTATAAACTCATCACATCCTCCCAGGTGGGGACACACAGTTTTTTGGGGCAGGAGCCTGCTTTGTCCCCCTTTGCCTGGCAAAGCAATAAAGCTATTCTCTTCTACTTCACTCAGAACACTGTCTCCGAGATTCGATTTGGCACTGGTGCACAAGAAGCTGAGTTTTCAGCATCAAGAGCACAAGACAATCAGTCTTTCTAGTGTGCACCTCTGGAAGAGCAGTATTTAATGGTTGTAGTGGGTTCCCCTTCCCCTGTAGGACTGCAACATCACGAGAGTTGATCCTCAGATACTTACACTAGGTTCTCAGTCACTTGAGAATACCTTGTGGCTGGAAGGAGCAGATGTCCCTTGTTCTTCAGACCTGAATTAATTCAGTTTCTCATTTCACTAGCAGAAGTTTTGTTCAGACCATATATTAATTTGTTTTTTAAAATTTAACTATAACAAAAACCCAGCCACCTATGTTTCCCTGGGCCTCCTGCCCAGCCCAGATCCCCTTAGGTCTCCTGTCTGGGAAATGCACCGGTTACCCTTAAGACTCCAGCCTGAATAAAATTTGTAGGATCATCGCTTAAAAGTAATGAGATCTGAATATCAGAACTCATCAGAACATCTGAGCTGGTGGGGCTTAATGAGCCCATGCTGGTACTGAGCACTGGTTCACAGTAGACACCAGGTGTCCTCTGGTGGTAAGACATGGATGTCAACAAAAAGATTAATCAATAGTCTATCTAAGAAAGAAATGGGAAATATTATTTGAGCCAACCTGGTGATTGTACTGGGAGACAGTCTTTTAGAATGCTCTGAGGGCTGCTCCACCCATTAGAGGTCAAAGCACAGTTACATGTTTTTGAGACAAAGGGTTATACTCTAAATGATGTGTTATTGACAGTTTATACAATCCAGATCTGCCAAGTACAAAAAGTGAGCAGTGGGTCATGGGGTCATCGTGGCCCCTTAAAGATTAAGAAGGAAGTTATCTCCTAAGGAGGTCTGGTTAATGCTGATGCACAACACACACTAAAGGGGAGGGAGGAGGTCCAAAGGGGCAGAGAAAACTTTTATGTTTAAATTTTTCTTGTCTTGCCATAAAATACGAAGTTTATCTTATCACCTTCCACGTTCCTTTGGCTGGTCTAAGAATTAAATTGACATGAGGGTAGGTTAACGGGAGAAAATGAAACAAAAGTTTACTAATAAGTATACATGGGAGAGACCCAGGAGAACTGAGTAACTTGCCAAAATGGTCAAAGCCCTCGCCTTAAGTATTACCATTCTCAGCTAAAGACAAAAGGGGATGTTAAGGGTGAGGAAGAGTCAGTTATGGGAGGTTCCTAGAATAAGCACAGTAAACAAGGATAAGGTTGTTATAAGAGTTTCTAGACATTTGGTCATCCTCGCTTTCTGGAAGAGAGAGGGAAACACCCTTACAAATGGATATTTCCCTTAAAAATGTGAATGTTTCTTACAAAACGGTAACTCCTACTTGGTCTTCACAGTTTTTCCCCACCTCTCTTGTTTCTTAGAACATAACCAAAGAGACATATTTGGGGGGGGGGGTGAATTCTCCCCTACTATGCAGAAGCACTAGTACCTGTCATATGGTTAGTGAGCAATAAATAGGAAATATTAAGATGATTAAATACGACAGGATAATCATTTTTTTCCTAGAAAAAAGACTAATCTGGTGTCAGAAAATAATTCTATGTTTTCTAGTCTCTCACACCCCAGTATGTATAGCATACCTCAGCTGAAGTCCTCTCAATGTTGATTGTAGAAAAGAGTGAAATTTAAGGTCTCCTAAGATGAATTCTGATTAATAATGTTTGAATTTTTTTCTTCTTCTTTTTACATCTCTTCCCTAGCCTTCAGCAACTACTATTCTCTTTTCTACCCACCTCATCTGGCAGATTGTGCCCATCTTTCTCCATTAATATTGTGATATTGTGATTTGTAAGAAAAACATATGTGGTCACTCAGCTGACCAAAATATACTTCTCATATACATTTGGTCTTCATCCATGGTTCCTTGGCTCACAGCTCCCCAAACCCTTGGAATTATCTGAGGGAAAAGAGCCATGGGAGCATCTTTTGCCATAATATTTGGTCTCTTTTCCTCAGTTTCTGAAACCTTTTCAGAGCCATCAAGGTGACATAAATGGATATCTTGTTACTTATAAGAAGAGACTTTCCACCTTGACTGGATTTATGTTAATGAGGTGACTTTTGGAAAGCACCGCAGGATGAGGGCTGGTTGCCAGGGGAACTCACCAGGTGATTAGAGAATTAGAACTTTCAGTCCCATTGACCAGGGGGATGGAGGGTGGGAGGGTGAGATATGTTGAATCAGTTGCCAGTGATTTAATCAGTCATGCCTATGTAATGAGGCCTCCATAAAAACCCAAAGAGGGGAGGGTTTAGAGAGCTTCCAGGTTGGTGAACCAGAACATTTCCACATGCCACTATGCTGGCCCCAAACTCCAGGAGGCCAGAAGCTCCTTTGTTAGCACCTGGCCCTGTGTATCTCTACATGTGGCTGTTGATTCATACCCTTTAATATCCTTCGTAATAAACAGTAATCAAGTAAGTAAATGGGTTTCTTTGGTTCTCTAAGCTGCTCTAGCAAATTAATCAAATTCAAGAAGGTTGTGGGAACCTCAGATTTACAGCCAGTTGATCAGAAGTACAGGTAACAACCTGGACTTGCTGATCGGCATCCTGAATTGGAGGGAATCATTGGAACCTCCATTTTGCAGCTGGTCCCTCAGAAGTACAGGTAGCAACTTGGGCTTGCCTTTGGCTTCTGAAGTAGAGGGAAGTCTTGTGGGACTGAGACCTTTACGTGTGGAATCCCATGCCATCTCTAGGTAGATAGTGTCAGAATTGAGTTGAATTGTAGGGCACCCAGCTGGTGTCCAGATCATTGCTTGCTGATGGTGTGGAAATGCCTCCTCCCCGACACTGGAATTGGGTGATCACAACAACTGTTAATTGTTCTTGGGAATTTCATTGTTCTCAGCAATTGTCAACATCTTTCACCTCAGTCCTTTCTAATTCTCTTAATTTGTACTTCTCTTATGTAAACCTCTGAAAAGAAACAAAATCTAATTGCCAAATATGTAAAATGTTTTCATAATTATATATAAATTTATTTGTCTATAGATAAATATATCTCATCCTCCTATATTATTGTGGTTAGATGAAATGATGAATATGAAGTAACTTTCTGTAATAAGAACAAAATCTCCATGCAAAAGTTAGGTGATGACACTATTGTAAAGCAGTTATACTCCAATAAAGATGTTCAAAAAAAACAGAAGTTAGGTGATGTTTACCAACTGATAACATAGAACTAACCATGCCCACAAATGTTTAAGAGTACTAGTTATCATCGGGATTCTGTAAATCATGTAGTATCCACTTAGCTCTGTTTCCACTACAGTAGCGGTCCTTAAATTGGAATGGGACTTAAAGTCACATGGACTGATTACTGACAGTTCAGTTTGATGATTTTCACCCCAACATTCTGATTTGCATAGATCTGCACTGGAGCCTAGCAGTCAGTAGTTTTGAAGAGAACTCTAAATGATTCTAAGGCAGTTGTCCATTCCTCACTTTGCAAACACTGCTCTAGGTCAGCTCCAGTTTCTTAGAATATTCTTGTAAAAGACCATTTTTTGTGTTTCATGTTCCTGTAGGATACATTTATCATTGACTTTCATGATAGAGAGAGGCCCACTTAATCTTGTCTTGGGATAATATTTTTGACATTTGTTAAGTTTTAAAAATTAATATTATCAATTCCTGCTAGGCTATTTAAAATACTATCTAATCTTTTGATCATTCTAATCTTTGATAATAATCTGCTCATTGTACTCACTTTTTAAAGATTAAAGTAAACACAGGTTTGTTATTCTAAGATAATTTAAGTTATGGTAAATAAGGTTAGATACAGTATAAATTTTCGGAATGTTAAAGCTAGCTTTGTCTAGTTTAAGTCTAATAATTGCCAATTAGGCTTTTACCATTTATGCAGAAAATCAAATTTTCCGGGCCAGATACTTTGGATACCCATGAAGAGGCATTTCATCACAAAGTATATAAAGCTGAATCTTACTTTACTGTGAGTTAGGCTACTGCAGCTCCCTTTACTTCTCTGTAGAAATAAGGTTGAGGAAGGATGCTTGCATAAGCAATAAAGCCAAAGGTTACACATAGCCTATTTTGTTACTTTGCTAGCAGTTTTCCTTTCAGTATAGTAATAAATACAATGGGATATCTGCCTTCTATTATTTGGTACCTTTCTGAGATCTCATTTTCCCTGGCCCTGCAGCTTTTAATCTCCAGAAGTTGGGTGTGTATGGAGTAATATGATAAGCATTAATATTTCTGATACTTATGTGATTTTATATTTATTTTTGCAAGGATAGAAATTAAATTTTTCATTTTCATTTCATAACAAATTTAAATGACAACTATTAAAACAAAATTTGATGCATATCTGTGATGCAAGTGGATTTTCTCTTTGGTGTGCTTGGCTATTTCTCATATACTTTTTAAGACAGATAAGCAATTTTTTAGGACAGTGCATTCCAAGTCATGTTTATAGTATATAGAATAAATATATAGAATAATGATATAAAACTTGAAAAAAGATTTTTTAGGCAAATAATGTTTTCTTGTATTTAGAGAGAGACCATATGCAAATTTGGGTGATTTATAAATAAAATAGGCAACAGATATAAGTATATAAAATAAGCAATCTGACTATGCATTTTATCCTAAAAATGACCAGTTATCATACTTTATAAAATGTAACATCGTTAAATCATTATACTCCCTTCCATATAAGGTACTTAAAAACCTTCCAAAAGGTTCCCACTTTTGTAGTTCTTGATGAATTTAGTGTGTAAAAGATTCATTGGGTGGGCTTCTCTGGTGGTGCAGTGTTTGAGAGTCTGCCTGCTGATGCAGGGGACACAGGTTCGTGCCCCAGTCTGGGAAGATCCCACATGCCGCGGAGCGGCTGGGCCCATGAGCCATGGCCACTGAGCCTGCGCATCCGGAGCCTGTGCTCCACAACGGGAGAGTCCACAACAGCAAGAGGCCCCGCGTACCGCAAAAAAAAAAAAAAAAAGATTCATTGGGGAGGGAAAAGTACTAATAGTTCGGGCTCTGAAATCCAAGTTTTTGTGCTGATCTTGGTTAAACTTCATAACCTTTATGGGTCCCAGTTTTTCCGTCTGTGAAATGGGTGTAATAAGATTTTCCTACCTCATAGGGTAATCATGAGAGTTAATGGGGATAACATTTGTAAAACACTTAGCACAATACTACATTTGATTATGAATATATTTTATAGTTGCTGTATAAGTATTCCTCACATTCTTGAATCATGTCCAGGTTTTTCTTAAATTCCACAGAATAGGGACCAAATCCTATAGTCTCTTTATCGTAAAGGACGATCTCCATTGGTCTCCATTCTGTTTTTCCAATCTCATCTCTTGTCATTCCCCTCCTCATTCTTTTTCCGCATACTCTTTCAGGCCCTTGAACTTGTTACCCCTGCTGAAACTTAGCAAACTGTTAACGTTTAAGTACAGAAAGTACAATAAAAATAACCACGCTCTTCACCTAAGAATGCAGGGTTAAGAGTCATTTGATCTTTCCCTGTACCTTCTTTAAAAACTCCTCCTCCTCCCCACTCCTCAATCCTTTTAGCATTCTGTATTATCTCAAATATATTACTTCCCTTTATGGCATAACAATTATTTTACTGCACAGCCGTCTCCCACATTGGGTTTTCCTTGCTGAGTAAATGATTGTTTCATGATAAAAATGAATGAGTAGGAAGTCACACTGCTGACCTAGTTAGAACTTCGCGTAAAGCAAAAGCATATAGGCTTGGATCCTCAAAGTGCACAAACTGTGGGACACCATCTGTTTCAACTCTGTAGAGCAGTTTGTTTTTCAGCTGTCTTTAGGGAAAAAAAGAATGATTCCAGTTGAATAAATCCTGTCCATTTGGTTGGATAGTAAGATATTTTGATTTAAGTCAGATGTCTAAGATAGGCACAATTTTACTTCTCCTTAAGCTAGACTGTATCCTATCACTTAACTAGCCATGTGCTCTTATTCTGCTGGTTCCTCTTTTAAGATATAATGTGTGTGTGAAAGAGTGTTAGATAGAGACACATATGCCTACTTGAGGTTTGCAGTATGGGAATAACCCATACTTTCCTTTTGGAAAGGAAATATGAGGATTTCAGCTACTAGCAATGTGATTCGAATGATGTTTACTGTTATTTTGGAACAGAGTTGAATCCAGAGAGGAAAAAGTAAACCGTTCAGAGGAAGAAAACTTTACTCTTTATCCATCATTAGGAGAAAGTGCAGTTTTGTACTGGAAGCAGCAGGAGTTAATTATGGTTATGAGGATCTGCCATTTTGGGGGCATATTGGGGTATTTTTCAACTTTCTTGATAAACTGGCAAAGAATCTAACTTAAGGAGTTGTCCTACATGGTTAGAAATTGTTAAATTGGTGTTGGTGAAGAATGACTGAATCATAGGTTTCAACTACTCAGATTTGTAGTAAACACATTTATTTTTGCCTAACTTTCCTATAATCCTAGATATAAACAAATCACTGGACATGCCAAACTCTGACTTTAGTTGAGAGCAATTGGAAGCTTTCAGTTATAAAATCAGAAAAGCAAATAGACAATGATGGAAGACCAGTCCCTGAAAACAACAAACAAAACCTTCCCTTAGTATTCATGTTGTCTGAAATAAAGCAAAACAAACGTAACACGCGTGTGTGTGTGTGTGCGCGCGCATATTATATATACATAAACTGAATCACTGTGCTGTATACCTGAAGCTAACAGAACATTGCAAATCAACTATACTTAAGTAAAAAACAAACTTTTTTTAAATAAAATATACAATGGAGAAAAGACAGTCTCTTCAATAACTGGTGCTGGGAAAACTGGACAGTTCATGTAAAAGAATGAAATTAGAACATTCTCTAACAAGATATACAAAAATAAACTCAAAATGGATTAAAGACTTAAATGTAAGACCTGAAACCATAAAGAAGAGAACAGCCGGAACGCTCTTTGACATAATTCATAGCAGTATTTTTTTTTGGATCTATCTCCTAAAGCAAAGGAAACAAAAGCAGAAATTCACAAATGGGACCTAAATAAACTTAAAAGCTTTTTCACAGCAAAGGAAATAATCCACAAAATGAAAAGACAACCTACTGAATGGGAGAAAATATTTCCAAATGTTATGACCGATAAGGGGTTAATATCCAAAATATGTAAATACCTCATACAACTCAACATCAAAAAAACAAACAACCTGATTAAAAAATGGACAGAAGACCTGAATAGACATTTTTCCAAATACAGATGGCCAACAGACACAAGAAAAGATGCTCAGCATCATTAATCGTCAGAGAAATGCAAATTCAGACTACAATGAGATATCATCTCACATCTGTCAGAATGGCTATCATCAAGAAGCCATTGGTGCAGCTACTATGGAAAAGAGTATGAAGGTTTCTCAAAAAAACTAAAAATAGAGTTACCATATGACCCAGCAAGTTCACTCCTGGGTATATATCCAAAAAAAGTAAAAACACTAATTCAGAAAGATACATGCACCCCAGTGTTCATAGCACTATTTACAATAGTCAAGATGTGGAAGCAACCTAAGTATCCATTGACAGATGAATGGAGAAAAAAAGATGTGGTATATATGTACAATGGAATGAATACTACTCAGCCATAAAAAAGAATGAAATTTTGCCATTTGCAACAACATGGATGGATTTGGAGGGTATTATGCTTAGTGAAACAGGTCAGACAGAGAAAGACAAATACTGTATGGTATCACTTATATGTGAAATCTAAAAAATAAACTAGTGAATATAACAAAGAGACAGGTATAGAGAACAAACTAGTGGTTACCAGTGAGGAGAGGGAATGGGGGAGGGGCAAGATAGGGGTAGGAGGTTAAGAGGTACAAACTACTATGTATAAAATAAATAATCTACAAGGATATATTGTATAGCACAGGGAATATAGCTAATACTTTATAATAATTATAAATGGAATATAACCTTTAAAATTGTGAATCACTGTGTTGTACACCTGAAACTTACATAGTATTATACATCAACTGTATCTCAATAAAAAAATGAAAAAGAAATAGGAGTTTTAAAACATTTCCCCAATATTCACATTATTCCAAATATACCCTCTTTTTTCTGCTCATTTATTCAATGAGACATTCTATTTTATGTTTTTAAATAGCTGTCATGGATGCACTGGTAGAAGATGATATCTGCATTCTGAATCATGAAAAAGCCCATAGGAGAGATACAGTGACTCCAGTCTCAATATATTCAGGAGATGAATCTGTTGCTTCACATTTTGCCCTTGTCACTGCATATGAAGACATCAAAAAACGACTTAAGGATTCAGAGAAAGAGAACTCTTTCTTAAAAAAAAGAATAAGAGTTTTGGAAGAAAAGGTAATTTATCTGTTTACCTTCATTATGTTTGTGACTTAATAATTCAAAGCATTTGAAATTTTAAATATTTTTCTGCTCTGTCTTCCATGAGTACCAAATTTCTAAGGATAACTCACTGCTAATCTCAAAACCCTGGGCATTTTACTTAGCCTACTGTGTTTCACTTATCATAGTGCTTGGTGAATATTTGCAGAATAGGATTAACAACATGAAGGGATTAAAGTTCAAATATTTTTCTTACCTCTTTTTATCAGATTGCCTTACCTTCATAGCTGTATGTATTTTATTCAGGATTTTTTAATATGTGCAAAAAATTATATACCAACAAAGGAAATGAAGTGTCAAAGGAAGAAGTTCCTGGAACATTGTTCTGATATGTTTAATAACGTTTTCGTCAGTACTAAAATTTTACCACGACTGACATCTTTACCTCAACATTCTCCTTTGTTCTTGAACACACGTAATAAGAATGCATTTAACTGATGAAGTAATGTCTTCTGTTTACACCTTTTAATGCAGAAACTGTTATAGAATACATAAGCAAGGTAGCTGATTCAGTTATAAATCATCAGATCTACTTAGCTTATTGGGAAATCTTCCTCACTTATCCATTTATTGGGAAATCTTCCTCACGCATCCATTTATTTTTAAAGTTTAACTTAGTTCATTTTCCTTCAGATCATAGTTTATGATCCTTAGATCTTCAGTGTAGTGGTACATTACAGACAGGAGCTTGCACAAAGGGGGAAGGAAATGATCTAGTTATAAAAACTTAAGGATAGGGCTTGGTAGAGTTTCACTCATTTGGAGGAAGTAAGAAAAGACTCAGTTGTAAAAATAATCAATTTCTTTGTATTCGTATGAATTTTCTTAATGACTATTAAATAAAATTGTGACATACTGGATAGAGTGACAAAAGGTAACATTTTGGAGCTTGTAGTTAGGTTTATTCTAAAAGTCAATAGAAAAATGTGATTTGGTATAAGTAACATTGGAAATATTTCTGTACTTTGTGACCAACAATCCTAATAATTTCTCTTCTGGAATAATATAGGAATTGAACTAACACGTCTATTCCTTAAAATGTCAAGTACACACTAACTTGATATTTTTCTGATGATGGAAATTAAATACTGTGTGCTGGCTTGGAAACACATAAGCACTATGAAAGAATGCTGTACTGTGTTTAGTGTGACGAATTAATATTATAAATAGTTACTACAAAGTATAAGATACTGATTAAGTAAAAGCCTGAAAGAAGAGTTTTAAAAGTATCTGTTCTGTACTTTTTACTTTCTTAATCAGTAAAGCTTAATTGTGTGGAAGTGAAATGTTCACTTAATTGTAGTCCAGGCTTTATTCCTGCATTAGAGTAATTAAGGTCCAGGCTTTATTCCCTGCATTAGAGTAATTAAGGTAAGTCGTGCAGCCATAGAAGACTGACTTATTTTCTTATGTAGAACGTCCTCTTAAGCCTTGTCTTCTAATTTTATACCATTAGCTTATAGGAGCTCGAAAGGATGAAGAAACAAGTTCTGTGGGACGAGAACAAGTAAATAAGGCCTACCATGCATATCGAGAGGTTTGCATTGACAGAGATAATTTGAAGAGCAAATTGGATAAAATGGTAAGTTGGTTTGAAAAGGATGGTATCTGTATGTTGTAAATGAGTTTTCTCCTTCAAGAGGTTAAAATTAGAAATGAGATATTTACACTTATTAGATAAAAAATTTGCATGGTCAAGGCAAAAATAGAAAATTTTGATAGGAATATTTGTAAGTTATTTCTATACAAAATATGTACTCAATATGTAATGATGTTTAGGTCCTTTTGTTTTTTTTTTTTGATGTTTAGGTCTGAAGTACATCTAACACCACTAACTTCTTTTGAAAAATCATGACTTAGTAGAGTTTATCACTGTGTTTTTTTTAAAAAGCCAATGAATAATATGTCCTAAGTTAGAAAAAGATTAGTGAAAAACTGAGTTCATTTCCCACCTTGCTTTTCAAAGGATAGAATCAGTTTTTTCAACATCTACCTGAAAATTAATATATAATACCAACCTATAGATTTTATTGAATGTAATTTGGCATTTTCTCTACTTAACTAGAATAAAGACAACTCTGAATCTTTGAAAGTATTGAATGAACAGCTACAATCTAAAGAAGTAGAACTCCTCCAGCTGAGGACAGAGGTGGAAACTCAGCAGGGTAGGCCACTTAAACGTGTTATAATTATTCTAACGCAATTAATACATTTTTCCATTCCTGTGTTATATCCATGATCAGTTTGCTATATCTGTATCCTAAGGACTTATTTTTTAATTTTTAGGCTTATATTAATTGCTCTGCTTTTACAAAGTATCAACTTTTAACTTTTCCTTGGATATAAATTGTACTTTTCCTAGAGAAAATTTGATGGTTTTTATTCAGGGCTAGTTTGCAGTGAAGTAGATGAAGAAAGGAGTAGAACCCCATCCTCTCCAAAGCCTCTTGCCCACTGCTAGACGCCCTGTCATTGAGTAGTTACAGTTGCTTCCCCCCGCCCCAATTTCTAAAGGTTGTTACCAATGTGCAGATGAGATGCTATGTTGAAAAGTTAAGAGTGGGAGATATGGGTATTAGCCTGCTCCCATGCACATTCATTCTGATGAGACAAGCTGACGAGTAGGCCTCTGAGAGACCTTTTGATGGGAGGTTGAGGTGAGATCTCTCATGGCAGCTGATTGGGTCTTTTTCTATGTACAGAGCCTAAGGAACCAAGTCAAGGGTTAGTCCATATCCAGTGGTATTGAGTTTGTACAGTGGAATGTTTATGAATAAAATTGTTCGGAAGTTATGTTCTAGGCCTGATGGTCAAACTTTATACTTTCTAAAGGGACTAGATGTAGTGATGAGCTGAGTGAGCATCAGTTCACTCACTTCATTTAATTCTTATCACTCTCAACCTTGACGTATATAGATTATTCATCCATATATAATTTCAGCATATGCTTGATATGTGTTGTATATTTTAAAGTTTCAGGCTGACAAATTTGCTCTTTAACCTAAACCAAAAATCAGGGATAGGGGTAATTAATACATTCTAAAATAAGATTGCTAGATTTCTTATTAGCATAGATACGTGAAAATAATTACTGTTTTTCAGAAACTTAGTAATTGTTCATTATTTATATTGGTTTTTCTTTTAACCTGCATTTTATTGGCATAATCTTTTTCGAATTGCAACCAATGTAGAAGTCAGAAATAACAATTTTAATGTCCATCCTTTTTGTAGTGATAAGAAATTTAAATCCACCTTCATCCAACTGGGAGGTGGAAAAGTTGAGCTGTGACCTGAAGATCCATGGTTTGGAACAAGAACTGGAACTGATGAGGAAGGAATGTAGAGATCTCAAAATAGAGCTACAAAAAGCCAAACAAACGGTATTACAGAATTATTAAATTGAGAAATTCAGCATGCATATGTGTGCATCATATGTAGGATTTATTACTAAGTGTTAAATCATAGAGTTGACATAAATTATAACTACTTATAGAGTCACATTATCTGAAAATTCACCTTTATCTTCCCCTTTAATCATTTTTGCTAAAATATGATAACTATACTTCTAGCATAATCCCAGAATTATATTATGATTTTGTTGTTTAAAAGCTAATTTTTAAAAACCTTATTAGTTTATTAATTTATTAAAGCTGTTCTTTCAGACTTCCTTTCCTTCAGTTTCCTTAAGTCATTTTTTTCTCTGTAAAGTTTAAAGAGAACTCAGGTTTTAAGTTTCCCACTTCATTTAACGTAATAATTTGATTAATTTAGACATGACAGGAGACTTGCTTTTAGAATTACTAAAACAAAACTTTACAGCATCCACTAATTCTCAGAAGTCTAATACTTTTGGAGCAACTTTAATTTTCAGCTAATAGCTGAGAATGCAAGAATTGGGGTTGGCGGAGCGGGGGGGTGGGGGTGGGGAGCAAAACAAAAACCCTGCTTGAGCTGCTAAAGTGTGGTTAGCCTGAAGTCATCCACTGAAACACAAGTTGCCTCTCGGGTCCTCACCCAGAGTCTGTCTACTAATACAGTGATCCCTGGACAATGGGGTTGTGACCCGTGGAGGTCTGCTTATACAAGCTTATACAAGGATTGTTTTCAGTAAGTATACAGTCGGTCTTTGGTATCTATGGGTTCCACATCTGTGGATCGAGGCCACCACAGGTTGTAGACTACGCTATCCATTGTTGGTTGAATCCACGGATGCTGACCCGAGGATACAGAGGGACGACTGTGGGACTTGAACATACGCAGATTTTGGTACCCACTGCGGATCCTAGAACCAGTGTCCCGTGGATAGGATACTGAGGGACAACTTTACATTGGGTTCAGAAAAGCTTGGATAAATGTTTTCAATGTCATGACAATGCTGAGAATAAAAAGAAGGAATGATAGAGAAGCAGAGCAGTGTGGGAGCAATGCTCCAAACACAAAGTTTAAAATAATTATTACAAGAAATTGAAAAGTTTAATAGTCTGGAGTTCAATAGCCATTATATACATTCTGTACACTTATGTATTTCAAACTAAGGTAGCCACGTAGATAATTATTTCTCAGGTCAACATTTTGCCCATCAGATTATCCAGCACTACTAAGGAGCTATGTCCCCACCCTAGGTTCTTCTGAGCAGCCACCATCTGAAAGAGGAGCTCCGCCCACGCTTCCTGACTGCCAGCCAGCACTCTGCCCTGAGTCCCAAGTATCCTTAGATGAGCCAACAGGTCTCTCGTCTGTAATGTGGTCTTTACTGAAGGTGACCACTGGTTAAGAATGAGACAGGCATTAAGAATAATATAGCATCCTACCTTGGCCTTTACCCAGTGAACTCCTCTGAACTGGACAGTGAGAACTTGATTTGGAGCCCCCAGGCCTGATAAAGGGGAAACACCCACTATAAAAATTACTATCACCTCCCATTAGAGAAAAAAAAAATTGTTTTTCCTACTTGACATCTGAAGTTGATTTTCCTAGCTTTGCACCCGTGATCACATGCACAATTCCTTTAGCAGCTTCCAGCATCCTGTCCTGCAAGCCCAGTTGCCCGTAGCCCTTGAGAGGCTTCTTTTAAAAAGATGTGCTTGCAGGAAAAGATCTGCATCTTGAAGCTCTGAATTACAATTGTCAGTATATACTTTCTACTTGAAATGATTTGATAGCTTTTATAAATAATGGATATCTCCTTATAGAGTAAGAAGCAGAACCATGGAATCATAAAAACTTGGTTCATGATTGTGTTGCTTATTGTGACATTAGCAAACTCATTTAACTGAACTTTTTTCTATAAACTTGACATTAAATATCTAAGCAGCGTGGTGCCTAGTACATAGGGTATTCAATAAGTGAATGTGTTTCAAAAATTTTAATTAGGGTAATCCAGAAAAGCGCTTTAGGGGTGTATATGTGTATATGTGTTAATACAGTTCAGTTCTTATTATTTGTTTTCCACTAGGTGGTGCTAGAGGATAAATTTGCTTTTAGTTTAATTGATCTTTCACAAATCACAGAAACAGACTTGAAGGTAGAAGAAACTTTAGAAATCACTTGTTTTATTGCTGATGATGTTGCTTTATTGCTGAGTCTTTGTTGCTGAGACTAAGAAACTTTAAGAGTTGAAGGTGAGGGAAGGGAGGAATTTGTTTTTTGAAAAGGGGATTTAAGACACGGTCCCTTCTTCATAGGAATTTATTTGGCTGGAGGAGGGGAGATTTAAAGTCAAAAATGCTCACAACTAATATAGAGATATGAACCAAGGAAAGATGGAGTGGAAATTTATCAATTTATCAAGGGTTCCAAGTTTAAATCTTGGTATTGTGGGATGTGTACATTTCAGTCTTGTTTCAGAGGTGTTACTGGTCAGAGTCCTCTTGGATATGAGAGTCAAAGAGCAAGCTATGGAGAGAAAATTTATTTTCACATTAATAATCTTATATCTACTGTAGCCATACTTACAAATATTTTTAAGATGGTACTTTCTGTGAAACATATTTTATAATACCTTCTGAAGTGTGAAATAGCATCCTACATGGACAGAACAGTGGTGTTTTGGGGGCTTTGCCTTTTTTTAAAGTACTTAGTGAGCTCAGTTGATTGTTTGGTATTAAATGAGGTCAAGGTTCCAGGGTCATTTCCACTATGGGCCTTCTTTACTTTCTGTATCCTCCAGTTTTCCAGCCACTTATATTCAGAACAGTGGATCCTTTTAGAAAAACAGACCACTAGGACTGAAGCGTAGGAAACACTGGCTCAGTAAATGGAGTTGGTGTAGATGCCTAAGGTAGCCAATGACAGCCTCTTTGGAGATGCACAGTGTGCTGTGTGTACTAAAGGTTCTGAGCAGTCCTGAAGTACAGGAACCTATTTAACTTGAACAGTGTTTCCGAGGATTTTGTAGCTATGGGCCCATTTATGTGAAACTCCAACATCAGATGGCACAAGTTGGGAAACATATCCATTACTGCCTTTAGAACATGGCAAACTGATGACTGGCCAGGGACAGGGTCTTTGAGTATTAGAGACAATTCCTTTGTGCTTTTTACTAATTTACGTTAGATTTTCTGAATTGTTAGGTGGTAGCTGGAGAAATACTTCACCAAGCAAAACTGTTAGGTTTTTTGTTTTGTTTTGTTTACTATCATTGGCTTTAAAAACAAGTAAGATTGGGCTTCCCTGGTGGCACAGAGGTTGAGAGTCCGCCTGCCAATGCAGGGGACGCAGGTTCGTGCCCCGGTCCGGGAGGATCCCTCATGCTGCGGAGCGGCTGGACCTGTGAACCATGGCCGCTGGGCCTGCGCGTCCGGAGCCTGTGCTCCGCAGCGGGAGGGGCCACAACAGTGAGAGGCCCACGTACCACCAAAAAAAAACAAAAAACAAGGAAGGTTTCCATTGTGCGTATATGTATAAGTATACACTAATTAAAATGTGTATTTTTAATTAATTATACAGAGAAACGAAAAGTGACTTGATCTGATTCCTTCATTTCCTATGAGGAACAGGAAAGGAAAATGTCCAAGGTTATGTGCTTTGTTAGTGGTCAGACTTCCTCTGACTTGTGGGCCAGTTCTGTTTTCCCTCTCCACAGGGCTCCCTGAGATGCAACTAAATCATTTACAGTATTTAGTTGGTATTTTCTGAACAATCAGATCCAAAGACACTTTAACTTCTGTAGTACATTTTTTTTTTTTTTTTTGCGGTACGCCGGCCTCTCACTGCTGCGGCCCCTCCCGCTGCGGAGCACAGGCTCCGGGCGCGCAGGCTCAGCGGCCATGGCTCACGGGCGCAGCCGCTCCGCGCGCACGTGGGATCCTCCTGGACCGGGGCACGAACCCGCGTACCCTGCATCGGCAGGCGGACTCCCAACCACTGCGCCACCAGGGAAGCCCTCTGTAGTACATTTTGATATTTTACACTCCCAAACTCAGAGGACTTATGAAGTCCTTTTGTGGCTTTTTAGTGTTCCACTTTAAAAAATATCATTTAGATTATATAAATAAGAAATGGTAAAGTTAAATTTTGTTTTCTTAGTTTATACTGGCCATTTCTGCTAATAGAATTAGTGCCTGTGGTAGTCATTTTTATTTGTTATAGACCCTGAATTGAATGCATTGCAAACAAGTGTGTTACAGAGTTATCTTAAATGTATTAAGTCCACTTTTAAATATCTTTTATAGGTTCTTTTTGTCATCTATAACCTAAACTACTAAAACTTGGAAGTATATAAGGACTTTATGAAGTCCTTTCCCTGTCATTTTCTTGTGGAAAGAAGAAATTTATGTTAATCTTTTTAAACAACCTGTTAAATTTTGGTACTTCTTTGTAATAATATCAAAAAGTGAAATACCAATAAACTTCCATTTTCTGGTGGAATTCACTCAGCTATACCTGAAGAAACAGTAATTTGATCAATTTGTTACCCTTTTTTGAATATAGATTTCAGATTGGTATCATCAGAAATACATTTTGTAAGACTCCAAGGTCTTTTATGTGAGAGCAAGTGTATTTTTTAAAGAAAATTAAAGCATTAATGACTTTAAATAATTGGAAATGATTTAGAAATACCTGTATAAATTTGGAGTTATTTCATTAAAATTGAATATAAGATACTAGTTTTATGCTGTACAGTTACAGATGTATTCTGTAAAAGCTGAAGCACGTGTAGGGTAATAAAGTATTGAGAATAAATAGAAGGTAACAATTACAACTTTTAAACTGTTTTTTAAACAATGACAGTATCCATCTCAGGAAGACAATCTGAAGAGCAGAGATCTCCAAAGACTAAGCATTTCAAGGTATGAACATCCTTCAGCATTCAATAATAATACATTATATAATAATAATTATTATTCTGTAGGCCACTTTGTATAGGTACATAGATTTCTGTTATGATTTAACCTTAAAAACAGGTTGACACTATTTGGGTACTGCATGTAATTTCTGATCACAATGTATTTATAAAAAATATTTAACTGTTCCTTAACAACAGGCTTGAACTTGGGCAGTAGAAAGGTGCATATTGTGATGCCTTAGATAAAATTTTTGAACATTCAGTAATATTTTAGATAGGATTTTAGGGAGCTAGTTGTGCAGAAGTATTCTGTAATTCTGATTTTTACATGAAGAATTATGCATTTTCATACACAGCAATATCACTTTGTCTTAAGGGCAAACTTGGACAGCCTTACTCTTTGATAATGACATGAATTTTAAGAGAACTGTCCTCTTGGGGTAAGAATAAAAGTAGCTATCAGAGTTCATGTATGCTACTTTGGCCCTTTTTTTTCTCAAATATATATATCATTTTTATTTAAGTAACATAAGTGCATTGTTTTATCTGATAATTTTTGTTCTGCTATGTTAACATCCCCTCTCTCCTTGGATGCTTCCACCCAATGAAACATACTCATTTGACTTCATGGTTTGCTCGTTTGGCTTCCAAAATTTACTGAATTATCTCATACCTATTCTTCCTATCAAAAATCTAATGGAGAGAAATGCTCAGTTGGGGAAAACAGTATGAGGAAACATGGTGCAGCCCCTCTTCCTGTGTGAAGGGCCAGCAGTAAGTATTATAGGCGTCATGGGCCAGAGTCTCTATTGCAGCTTCTCAGCCCTGCCATTCAAACAGTAGTTCACTTATACCTTCAACTTTCATCTAAATATACAGCAAGGAAGTTTTTCCTTTTTTTAAAACATGTGTCTAGTATAGCGTCCATGTGAATTATTTTTCCAAGGTGTCTTCTGTGTCAGTTACCTTCTTTCTTCCTGTCAACCTAGGTTTCCCCTTATTAATTTTGTTGTATTTGTCATTTTTATAAGCCTTCTTAAACCATTTTTGGAAAGAAGCATGTTAGAATCAGTAGGTCAAATAAAAGGGCTTATATAGTTTATTAGAAGTACATGGTATAGAACAGGGCTTCTGCTTCCATTCATGGGCAGTGTTACATAATTTGGATCACTTCTTTTGAGAATAACTTGAAAAGTTGTCCGCCACCCACCAAAAAGATGTGTGTTTGAAGGCATCATATAACTAAAAAGACAGTGAAGGATCTCTAGGCCAGGATTTGGAGGAGGAGGAAGGCCCCAAGAGATGAGTCTGGTTTCTGAAGCTGAGAACTATGTAATTGTGGCTTTGAAGTACAGTTTTGAATTCTCTAAAGCTCAGTATCAATTCAGGGTATCAACTGAGAAAAAACTTTTAGAATGAATTAAGTTCAGTCTAAGAGTTTCTGTATGTTAAAGAACTGTGTAATTAAAGCGGGTCCTAATGGCTCCCCAGTGCTCAAGTACATTTCTGTGTTTGCAGACCCATAGCAGTGTGGATTGCAGAACTGATTAGCTCTCCCTCTTCTGGTTAGCAACTAGAAAACTAATAACCAAACTGTAGCTTACCCTTGGTAAACTTTATATCATGCATTTTTATGTTAGCCTCATTCCTGACTGCATTTTATCTTGTTTTTCCTTTACCTTATCATTTATACCTATTCACAGTTTATAGTCCTATGTTTTATTAGTCTTTAAGTTACGTCATCCACTTCTAAATGGAACAATTCAGATGATAAATTAAGTTTACTATATTAGAAAAGCACGTAGGAATGTTTCCATAAAACCATTAACTAAAAGTTCAGGTATTTTTAAGGATTATTTTCCAGTTATTTGGAAAACTCCCCTTTTTGGAACACCTCCGTTTTTGCATTTCCTCCATCATATTGCCAGGGGAACAAGGTGGTACCATATTGTTTCCTGAGTGAACATGTTAATTACTGGAGGCCTTTTATATGTTCCTCATTGTATACAGTATCATTTAACAATAACAGCCCTGCCCATCAGAAACTTGGCCAATGTCCTGCCAGTGTACTAGTTGGGGTTACCTTTATGTTGTTGCCTTCAGTTCTTAAGCCAGATCTAGGTATGAGGTAACTTCTTCAGATGCAAATTCTTGGTTTAGAAAATAGGGATTAGGTTAGTGTTTTTCACACTGTGCTGTGTTGCCTTAGTTGATCATGAAATTTTGTGAGTTAAGACAAGCATTTTAAAAATAAGAAAACAGAATAGAACATAACAGAATATGGGTTGTAGTGTAAAATGATTGCTCGCTGTGCCTTACAATTAAAAATATTTGAAAGATGCTTGTTTGAAGAAATCACAGTTGTCAAGATATACATTTCAAAGTCTCTAGTTCTTGGCTAAGACTATCCCATACTTTCATTTTAATTCCTCTGGGGAATGTAATAGTTCAATAAATTTTCAAAAGCTAAAGAAAAATAGGGCTGAAGTAAAAAAAACAAAATCAAGTAGATTTTTCTTATACAAGGAACATTCAGTATTAAAGAGTTGAACGTACAGTGTCAATTAAGAAAACTGAGCTTTTACACAGTTTTTACTATGTAAGCTGGACACGTGCCCCCTTGTTGAGATGTGGATAAGCAGGTTTCATTACGTTTAAAATTTAGAGGTGTGGAATTTTATACTGGGACGAAGAAGGTTGTGTTGGAAGTCAGTAGTTGGCAAATGTGATGAAGCTGAAGGTTATGATGATTTGAAAAATGTTACCCACAAAGGGCAGCAGTCAGTCACAGGACTGGATAGCTGAAAGGCAGCTTTGAACAGCAGCTTGTTAGAGTCAGGAAGTTCTCCGGCACCTGCTTTCTTGTGTGTGAAGTGAGCTCCCAGGTTGCCGCGTTTGTGTGAGAACCGGGTGAGGTGCCTGTCTAGCACATAGTACATGCTCAACCACTGTTAACTTTTTGTCTCATCTCTCTTATTTCTTAGGGTTTTCATTTGGGGTGCTTTGGTGTTGCATCTCAGTGTTCAAGTAGCTTTATGAGTTCTTTGTACACAACTATATATATCATTAGGATTTTGCTTGTATGGTATTTAAAGCAAAATTAATTTATATTCCCAGCTGGTGGGAGGTAGAAGGGGAACAGTTTATAGGCTCAAAAATACCTGGATAAGTAAAGGTTAGCTGGAGCTCTGCTAAAGATCTGTGGATGACAATTGTCCAGTCTTACTTAAGCAATGATTTGTTCAAGTAGAATTTAAAAAATTTTAACACACTTTGAAGACTATAGCACTTTAATATAAATGAAGTGTAAAGTAACTGCCATTACTTTGTTATCCACAAGAGGGAGAGCTTATACTTAGTAATAATTTTAGTTTTTTATATCTGTAGTTTTCTATTCAGGTGACATTAAGGGCCAAAGAAAAAGATTAGACATATGTTAAACTAGGTGACCTAGTTTTTGGTGTCACCTAATTTATAAGCAGTCTTCATTAAATTGAATTGGAAAATGTGTATTAGTGCTGCATTAACACCTCTATTATAATCTTCTCTTATTTTATATGGGTAGCTATTTTGAATGATGCAATGTTTGATATTCCAGTATCCAAACACTGTCTTGAGTACTGTACTTGCTTTTCTCCAAGTCAGGTACTGATTTACAATCTCAAGCCACTGTTTTTAATCTGTATGATTCATATCATGACTGTCTGCATGAATTAGCACATGTACAGTGTTTACACTTAGCTGCTACGTAATGTGAGTAACTCTTTTTGGGAAGCATGCTGAATGCCCAGAATTGCACCAAGGAACCACTGACTCTTCACACTTCAGACAGTTCCTATGTGAGACACTCATTGTAGCACACGGCTCAGATGTTGACTGCCGAAGCAGAGGTGGTTAACTAATTTTTGTGAAGTAATTATTTCACACCTATCAAAAACCTGCAAAAATCCCTGTGTTTTTTAATAGACAACTGGTTAACAAATGACGTTACAACAGATTAAAACAAGTAGATTTTTCTCAAAAGCAGTATAAAGTTTATTCTCCTGCTCCTATTGAAAGAATTATAGTCTGAGTGGAATGGGAATATTTTGACAAAAAAGGAATGTCATAATTCAAAATAACTTTTTGAATATATCTGTTGTTTCCATAATTAGAATAAGATATTAGATTTAGATATGAAGAGTGTTATCCTTGTAGTTTAAAGGTTTTTGTTTATAGCTAGACAGAAATTGAAGCATGACGTGACATGTTTGTTTAATTTGATTTCATTATTACTAAAATTATACTAATATCTTTAAGATGCAGTAGGGGTTGTTTGAACACTATGAGATCAGTTGTTGTATTCCTGTAAAGTTGTGTAATGTAAATTTGAATAATATCTTTAAGAGGCAGTAGGGTTGTTTGAACACTATGAGATCAGTTGTTCTTACGTATGTGTTGAAGATTTTGATTTATTTAGTTGGCAACTAAGAACCTAAAAAAAATCATGAATATGCAAATAAGAATGCTTAATGGAAGATGAAACTCAATAAAATTAGGTTTAAAATAACTGATTTATAACTTTTCAGATAATTGAGGTAAAATGAGAGGTATTTGTGAAGTTTTTATTTCTGTTTCATATAATCCTCTCTCCAGCTCCTTTTCCCTTACCAGGAAATCAGCTGGCTCTTCATGTCTTGTGCTGTCATGTCACATTGGTTTAGAACCAACAATATGAGACAGCCCAGTCAAACATAAAAGACTGGAATGCATGAAACCTAAATTTTAATGTGGGCTTCGGTGTACATTCAGAATTGATAACAGCATTTCAATTCACAACATCAGAACAGAATAATCAAAAGATAAATACAAATTCAAAATCCATCCATGAATGAATGTCACTTTATTTATTTATTTTTTTGCGGTACGTGGGCCTCTCACTGCTGTGGCCTCTCCCGCTGCGGAGCACAGGCTCCGGACACGCAGGCTCAGCGGCCATGGCTCACGGGCCCAGCTGCTCAGCGGCATGTGGGATCTTCCTGGACCGGGGCACGAACCCGTGTCCCCTGCATCGGCAGGTGGACTCTCAACCACTGCACCACCAGGGAAGCCCTATTCTTGATCAGATTTGCAAGTGAAGACCATATTCCTTACTATTAAATATATTAACGCCACTGCACATCATAGGCTATCATAAAATCTCAGTCCTGAGGAGAGCACTATTAAACTCGTTGGTTAGAATACTTTTTATAATACCCTTCTGTTTAATATAGTTCAGTTAATTGATAAAAATTAGGTCAGTGTTATTGTGAATAAGATTTTTTCACTTGTTATAATGCTCTATTTAAATATTTTAATTATTTAATGAGGATGTTTTGTTTAATTTGTATTATTTCACAACAATTTGAGCAGAAATGAAGATAAGCTCATTTCTATTTTAAAGTTATTCCCTTCTCTCCACAGAGAATAATAACCGTTAACTTTTTTTTTTAAAAAAAACAACCCTGTATTTCAGTGATAATATGCAAAGTGCATACTGGGAACTGAAGAGAGAAATGTCTAATTTACATCTGGTGACTCAAGTACAAGCTGAACTGCTAAGAAAGCTGAAAACCCCAACTGCAATCAAGAAAGGCAAGTCAGGGTTTGCCGGAAACCACTGATTCCAGCCAAACTGCTCAAAGAGCAACTCGTTATCGTATCTTATCGAAATCTCATCAAATGAGTTTGATAAGCCAAAGTATATGTAGTCTATTCACAGCCACCCATTCTCTGCTCTGGCTTCAGCCTCATACTGGTCAACTTCACACATAAAGGTGTTGCTGATGTGTGTTTCTTCAGTACTGTATTCTTTTCCCCTTGTGGCTTTTTTCTCAGCCAAGTGTTGCTTATGTGTTCAAGGCTGAGGTGTTAAGTTTGCTCTAGTTGACCTTTTACCACAACTACCTCATATATTAAAAAAAAAAAGACACCAAAAGCTACTTTCATTCCAGTGCTACAGAATATACCAAAGACGTAGCTCTTTAAATTGTTTTTAAAGAGAGAACTCTGATTCGTTACTTGGTTATTTTCATTTTTGTAAACTTAATTTTTCTTTCCTTAAAGAACAGATTGTTTTGAATAGAGACTAGATGCTATATTCACTTAGCCCTTTCAACCAAACAAAAATTTTCATTGCTTTGCATATTTAACTGCTTGGCTGATTAAACCTTTTCCTGAGTTTTGTGTTAACTAGTAGTGGCTACTTTGCCAAAGCTGTTTCTATACTGAGAAAAATCAGTGCATTTGTACCTTTTATTACGTAATGATTGTATTCCTGTAAAGTTGTGTAATGTAAATTTGAATGCTGTAAACTTTATTTTTAAAGGAATGAGATGTGACTTTTTATTTTTTAAAAAATCATTAATTTAAAATTGTCATTTGCACCTCAAATTGTCCCTAAAGAGGGCACGAGAGATTTTATAAATAGTTCTCCTCAGAAATGTTTCTTGTGGGGTGGGGGACGTTGCATGTTGGGACAGAAAGCTAAATTCAGAATTGCCTTTCCGTTTCTAGGGTTAGTTACTTACGAACCAGGCAAAACAATAAGGTACTTTGGCATGCCCCAACTTAGTTTACGGTTCATTTTGTCCTCAGGTTTTCCAGTGGCCAGGGTTACATATGAGACAACTTTAAGTTGATGGTAGAAATAAGACCTCTCTTAAATGAGACTCATGGAGTAATTTTTCAGTGAGCCTCTTATATACTAAATAGAACTTCCAAAAAATAATTAAGGAGAAATGCTCTCTACTCATTTGGAAACGCTTATTGTCGTGTCGTTTCTGAGCTGGTGAAGGATTTTAACCGCAAGTTTCTAGCACGTTTCCTACGACAGTGCCAGGCCTGGGGCCACCACTCTCCACAAAGAATTGAGTGCTTTGCGGAGTGGACAGAGATAAGCCCAGGTCACCTTTTCTCTAGACCCACATGTCACCCTGTCCAGAAGCTGAGCACTGTCACCTCCTCCCAAGAAAAGGGGCAGTGAGCTTATTTTTTAATGTGGTTCAGTTTCTTTCTCCTTTAAAACTAGAGTCAGGCCTTGGTGGCACTTGGTATCCGTACAGAGGGAGGGAGGCACGCCCTTGCTTTGTGTTGTCTGTGGCTGAACAGCAGCTGGAGAGCGGTCTGTCTTCTAAGCCATTACATGTTACTAAACTCATTTTTTTTGCTTTTTTTTGACCTATATTGTGACCATAGCAGAACTTACATTTACCATTATATATATTTGACAAGAAATGAGATGATTTTATAGCTTTTAATTTAAATTGTTTTATCCATTAAAGCCTTTAATATATATCAAATTTCAGTTGGGTCTCACCAATTCACAATGTAGTTATTTCTGGAAAAATTTACTTTTGGACCACCTATGGAAAACAGATTTGACTAAGCTAAGGAATATTACATCTAACAAAATTATTAAAACTTAAGAACAGCTTTCTTAGTCTCCACTGACACACAAACATTCTGCAAGCCTTCTCCAGCCATATTAAGAGCCAGGAACAGGGTCTTTACTTGTATTTTAAGTGAATTGGTTTCCAGCTTTTTAAAATAGGAATTTCCTCATGTTCACTATGATATGGGCGAGACAAGATTCCTGTGTCCATTTTGCAGACGAGAGAAGTGACACTTGGAGCAGTCAAGTGTCACCCTGTCAGTAAATAGCGGATCCAGGATTAGAACTGAGTTCATCTGTCAACTTCAAGTCACACTGCCACAGTGATCGCACTAACTTGGAAATGTCCATTTCCAGTTCTAGAATCAACCAAATTAACAAAGTGTTTGTTTACTGTTTTATGATCATAAATACCAGGACAGCTGATGCTTAGCCTGTGCTTTCTTTCAGCTTGTGCCCCAGCAGGATGCATGGAAGACCTTGGGAAAGACAGCACAAAGCTGCACTTGATGAATTTTACTGCAACATACAAAAGACAGGCCCCTCTCTCACCAAACAGCAAAACTCTTTGTCATGCCACGTCTTCCCCTTTACCAGGAGATGCAAAGGTTTTATCAGAGAAAGCAGCTCTCCAGTCATGGACAGATCATGAGCGATCCATTCCTCACGATGGCACAAACTTTCAGGAACACAATTCTTATGGCAGAAATTCTCTGGAAGATAATTCTTGGGTATTCCCAAGCCCTCCTAAATCAAGTGAGACAACATTTGGGGAAACTAAAAATAAACCTTTGCCTTTACCCAACCTGTCACCACTGCATTACTTGGATCAACATAATCAAAACTGCCATTATAAAAATTAATTATGAAGAGATTTATGACGTTCTCACGAGGTTGCTGTATCTCCCTCAGTGGTTTTCTTGGGAAATCATTAACAAACTGAAAGCAGATTTTGATTAAACTTTTGCAGAGTTCTTCAGTATTTACATTTGCACATAATGTACCCTATTATGTAGTTGATTTTTCAGTGTGAAAGAACACCCTCCGGCTAAGAATCAGATATGTGTTACTAATTAATAAACCTAAGGTGTTTCACAATGACAACTCTACCTTTGATGATAATTGTACATTTCTGCCCATCACATGAAGAATGGAATTGAAAGTTTTCAGACACGGTTTTACAAAGCATGTGAAATGCCTAACTCATAAAAATAAAGGAGACCATTGTATCAGAGAAAAAGCATGTTAAGTTGCTTTAAGTTGCATAAAGGAGTGAAATGGCAATGTGACTTAGGTTATATTTCTGCTGACCTTATAATGCGTAAGGATAAGGAAATTACAGTGGAACAATATTATCTGGGTTATTGCATCTATATGTGGTATTGTGTCTCAAAGTATAAGATTTAAAGTCATTTTATGATCACGATGTTGATAAAATTTAAAGTACAATTTGGATTTTAAGACTTGAAATCTGCTCGTTGAAGCCAACTCTGTCCTGGTACATCCCTCAAGTCTTAATTGAAAAAAAGTGATGAAATAGTTGAAAAACTATGTGGTGTGTGAATAAACTATTACAGTCATATACATTATCCAGTTAGAAGTAGGAATAGTATCACAAAGGCTTCAGTCTAATCTGTCCTTCAGTGCTATAGTGAAAATCCCAATGGGTGTGTAACTGTATAAAGCCGTTTTCTTCAAAGGGTCTACACCTGCTTGTTACGTAGAGCAGCTTATTAACTGGTTAAACTTTGTTTTGAAATGTAATGATTTTACTTATTGAGAAAGTGGTTTTTAATTAATTAGAATCCTAGAAACCAAATTCTGTGCTGTATTGATATATGATAATAGTATAATCATGAAATGTCCCCCAACGCTTTGATTCTAAGAGCCTATCATTTATAAACAAGTAACAAGGATAGCTTCATATGGAAATTTCTCTGTATTCTTTCAGGGTGGTGGTATTAAGAATATTAGTAATATATGTCTCCGTTCCTACATCTTTTGCCTGAGATAAAGCGTTTCATGTAGAAGGCCTTTATCCTTTTTGATAGACAGTTGCAAACACCGTGGACTCAAAAGAATATTTCAAATCTCTTCTACATTAACTGAATAGCATACATATATAAACAGTGTTCACCATTCACCAGATATTTGTCTTTCTATTATCTTACTCACTTATTCAAGCTTGTCTGTGATTAATGGAGTTGGTGTCAGATGCTGGAATTTATTCTGACCAATGAACACAGCTGACTCGAGGGAGTACAATCTCCTGCCAAGTAATAGAACAAAACCCAGTATGCATAAAACAAATACAAGACCCCAGGCTTTAGCGGAAGGAAGCAACTACCTGTGTAATAACAAAGCAGCAGAAACTATTTGTCATGTGGCTGCATAGGCTGTACATTATATCTAATCTCTAATGTAGCTTACTGGTTTGCCTTTTTTAAAACCAAGATGGAGCATTTTCCTTTGTAAAGAAAATAAGTCATATGACATAATGGCTTGATTAATGTTTTGAACAATGCCAAGACATTACTTAAAATAAATTATTTTTGTTTGAAATTGAAGTGGAAATATTGTCCTTGCCTAAATATTCCAGGGTCATGTACTAATTATAGGTTGTTAATCTGATTCATGTAACAGACATTTGTCTTGTTAAACCAACTTCTGAATGGAGACAATGCTTTTGCATCTAAACAATAGGGTAGCTATCAAACAGGTATGCTAGATGTTCTTGACAGTTTAGAGTGCTAAACAAATGATGTAAAACTATTTAGGAAAGGGTAACCAAAAGAAATTTTCCCAGTCATAAATTTTTAAATGTATTTTATGATCATTTCTGTTATTGGTAAGATTCAAAGAGAAGTGAGAGAATGGCCCATCTGTAGCTTATTTAAAATGGAAAATTTTGTTGACTTGTTTCATACTAGTTGAAGCTTGCTCCAAAGGACTTCCCTTGAAAATTTCTTTAACCTCCAGATTTTCGTTAAGGATAACCCAATTCAGCACATCCATAACTCAACAGAGTGAAAAGAACACGGATAACAACAACAAAAGCCTCTCAATCCTCCCCATTAGCTAAAATACAAGTTACATCTTCTCTAAAAGGAAACTGAGGTTCTGCTAAAGTGGAACCTAATTCATAACTAGAGCAGGGATGTACCTCTGTGGAACACAAGAACCAAACTAGAGGGGAGAGTTCAGGCTTCAAGCACTAAAGGACTGAATCCTGTGAAAACAGTCATGGTCTCATGCAGAAACGCTGTCTGGAGAAGGCAGATCGTACGGGTAGAAGATCTGTGGCCTGTAACTGAACAGGAGAGGGTCAGCAGAGGTGCAGGGGTGCCAGCCAGAGGAAGAGCCGAGTGGACGGGGACGGATTCCCCAGAGTACCATGCATGCAGTGGACATTTTTATACTTTATAACCTAGTCTGTCTAGCACTTGTGGGGAAGCAACATCTACATAGATGAATTTTCCACATAAAAATGAAGCTGGCCCCTCTAATTCTAATTAAAATAATTATAAAATAACCACAAGTTGTATATTTTTAGTAGCTTTTTAAAGTAACCATTTTGCCCTTTCCTCACTTAAGTCATTGAAAACAAACTAATTCCTGTGCTCTAGGAAATCAAAAGGCCCCCAGAGGAGCATGGGCTTGTTTACCCCCATGCCATGTGGTCTCTGTGGCTGTATCTGCTTTGCTTGTCTGCTCCTGTTGTCTCCCTCCTTTTGATCTGTATACCTGGAAAATGTGGTCTCTCTGGGTTTCAAATAAGAGTCAAGTAGTTCCTTTGAGTGGTCTACTCAAGAGCAAAGTGTGGAACTTGAACATCGCATGGTTCTTTAGGGTCCTATTTACTTTTAACTCGATGGCCTCAGTTAAACTTGTCCTAGTAGGCAGGAATTTCTATTTGTGATTTTAATAAAAACTATGTAAATACATAAAAATTTTACTTACCTGGAAACTAGTTGCAATGGCTATGGTGAAGAGTTAACAGCTCATAGGAAAAAAAGCAACTTTTAATATAAAAGCTGAATCTGGGATCAAATTATTACATCAGGACAGAAATTTTTTACACTAGTTCCTGAAACCACTACTATGTTACAAAATGGTCATTCATCCTTATAAAGAAGACTTTTTTTTTTTTTTTTTTTTTTTTTTTTTTCGGTACGCGGGCCTCTCACCGCTGTGGCCTCTCCCGTTGCGGAGCACAGGCTCCGGACGCGCAGGCTCAGCGGCCATGGCCCACGGGCCCAGCCGCTCCGCGGCATGCGGGATCCTCCCGGACCGGGGCATGAACACGCGTCCCCTGCATCGGCAGGCGGACTCCCAACCACTGCACCACCAGGGAAGCCCAAGAAGACTTTTTAAAAGATTAAAATATTTTCAGTAGCAGAATTAACAGGTCAAGGAATGCCACTACATTTTAGGAAATTTTCTATTAAAGATGTAAGTAAAACTAATTCATGTACAAGCACTTATCTCCTCATCTATGTTTCCAAATAAGCCTTTACTTCTACTAATAACCATTAAAGCGCATTTACCATGTCCAAGACTCCAAGTATGTCCAAGTACATACTCTACTTCCCTACTCAGTTAATCCTCAGTGGTGGAGCCAGGTTCATGACCATCCTGCTATACTGCCAAGTTATTAACTCCTTTGAAGGCTTCCATTCCTGCTTTCCTTTAGTTACTTCTGGTCCCATGATTAGTCTATAGATTGATGAGTAAGATTCATGTGGAAACCTAAAGACTGGTATCACTGTTAGAGAACTATAGCTGTTCTCTATATGAAAAACCCCATTACAACCCAGGCAAACCATGTCCCATTTCCCTGCTTATTCCTATGCCATTCAATAAACTCAACTTTGAAGTTTAAAAAAATATATTTTAGATAAAATTATTTCCATAATTAAGGATAAACCCATTATGCCCAGGTAAACCATGTGCCAATTCCCCACTTACTCCTATCCCATTCAATAAACTCAACTTTGAAGTTTAAGAAAAACCTTTATTTCAGATAAAATTATTTCCATAATTAAGGATAAAGCGGACACTTCTTTGAGTCCATCATTTCAGGTGACTGTGATTTCCATGAACATTGGCGTTACTGAGTATCATTTGAATATTTGCCTACATGCTTGTGGGAAGCTTCTGCAGCCTTTTCTTGGTAGGAATTCCAGTTTTTCTGAATTCTTCCCTTTCCTTCAGGTATTCCATTTTGCATTCTTCATAAAAGGCTGGATCATTATAGCTATGAAAAAATGAAAATCTTTTAAAGGGAATCACTTTGTAAGCATATAAGCTTATTTTAACAATAAATTCAGACATCCGGTTCATCAGGCACAATCTTTAGAAGCAGGTTTTTAGTAATGGTCATAAATTCATTGTAAACATTAGGCTACCAAATTAAAGAAAAAAAAGACCTAATGGTTCTTTTTTGAATACCAATGTCCCAGGATAGGACAATGGGAAGTCAGGGCACCCATCCTGAGGGATCCATGAGAGCAGACAAGACTGCATCACAATTATGTACACAAAGTACTACGGCAGTTGTGGCCCGAAACATGGGGCAGAGTGGAAAAAGGGGAGCTGTCAGGGGGAGACGTTTGAGTTGCATTTTGAAGGACCAACAGAAACCCACATAGAAGGCACATGTGGAAAATCCCACAGATGAGGAAAAACTGTGATGCATGAAGAAGGACAAGTAGATTAGTACCACCATAGCAGATCATGTGCAGGAGAAAGGGCATGAGATGCTGGAATGGGGAGGGCCAAATCATGGCGATCCATTCATGCCCCACTGAGAAGTCAAATCTACCCTGAACGGGCACTGTTCACAAAGCAACTGTAAGATCAGTTCTGTGCCTTAGATTGGGGGCCCCCAACCCCTGGGCCACGGACCGGTACTGGTCTGCGGCCTGTTAGGAACTGGGCTGCACAGCAGGAGGTAAGCGACGGGCAAGGAGCAAAGCTTCATCTGCCGCTCCCCATCGCTCGCATTACCGCCTGAACCATCCCCTCCCCGCCCCCACCGTGGAAAAACTCTTCCACGAAACTGGTCCCTCGTGCCAAAAAGGTTGGGACCACTGCCTTAGATGAATCTGACAGCATGTGGCAGATAGGCTAAAGGTGGGCAGCAAGGGTGTCCAATAAATAAGCTATTACAATAATCCAGACAAGAAATGAGGAGGACCTAAGCCAAAGGAAGCACAGTTCTGATGAAAAGGATGAAGTGGATCTGGGGGAGAATGAGGAGATGAAATCAACAGGAGATCAGGAAGATTCTAGATCCAAGACAACTATAATTCACAAAGACACGAGGCAGGAGTCAAAGGAGCTCTGTTCGGTTTCGGACCAGCAGAGGGAAGTGGAGACATGCCATGACCCATAGGAAGCAGCTGAATTCCACAGGTGCAAACTGAGCCTTCTCAGATTTAAAACGGAGAAGAGAACCTGGGGAACCAGCTTTAAGGAAGAGGTTAAGGAAGAAAAGGTGGAGAAGAAATAGGTAGAGATGCCGAGGAGACAGGAAAGAGCTTAAAGAGGGAAGCCAGATGGAAGGAACTTCCAGGGGCTTCCAGAGAGGGGTCAAGTATCAGAGAAAAGATGGAACCTCCCAGAAGAGCAGTTCCAGTGTCGTGAGGGCAGAAGCCAGACTGCAGTTTACTGAAGGATGAGTGAGAAGAGACGGGGAGAAATAATAGAACACAAAACTGACTCACGGTGTCACCAGGCGGAGATGAGAGAGGGTAGTGGCTCCACCCATGGAATGTTGACAGTAAGTAAAGCAGAGCCCCCACTCAAGCAAAGACAAAAAAGCAGTATTTCTTAGAGTATGTTGAGACTTGAGGTCAAGTAGAATTCTTCCTAATAGCTCTCATTTCTTTCCCACAAATGTCAGTCACTCCTCTTGGTTTGCTCCCCTCTCTTCTAAGCAGTTACAGCCTCCCCCTGCACCCCAGGATGGACTGGGACCTGTTATCTTCTCCATCTCTAGGGGGCGACAGATGGCAGGATATGCCAATGATTATCCAGATAACAAAAGCTAACAAATAACACAGACAAACTTTTAAAAAGAGCTAACAATTACTGAGTACATAGTATCTCCTATGTGCCAGCGCTGGGGTGACGTGTTTCCACGTGAGGAAGAATCACCCCACCTGACAGTGAGGACCCTGCATGGGTTGCAGGGGGAGCTACGCCCCGGGGGACCCAGGAGACACCAGCTCGCTGCCTTCCCCATGGTCCCTGCTCCTGGCTCCAGTGCTGCCCTGTCCCAACTAAGAATAATGAGTCCCTATGATATGATGACTGAAACCAAGGTGTCAAAATCTTTCAATCAATGTACAAAAGGGAATTTAACAAATTCAGTCACACAAATGTGAAAGAGGTTCATCTATTCATTCAACATCTCTTGGCAGCTCTAGGGACCAGAACTCTTACTTCTCCACAGTTAAACACTTAGTGCAGGTCTGGGCTCATAAAAAAGAGCAGCTACTAGAATTGTTTATTGACTTGAGCAAAGACATGCGGACTTGGAGTATGTTTCCTCATCTATAAATGTAGAGGTTCAGTATTCTAAAAGAGTCTATAAACTCATGTGTACATTATTTGTTATCAAAAAAGAAAACAATTTAAGATTCAGATAATCACCACATTTTATGTAATTGCCTAAGAAGTATCAAACAATCCTGACACAGATGCTTCACAGGCTAGGGGAGCAGAGTACAGAAGGAAGTAAGGGTTCGCCAAAACTAAGATCTCACGGACAACTACCAACTCCCTACTCACTAAAGCACTGTATCCACAACACTGCCTGTCAATAATGTGGGTGATAAAACATGTGGGGAGATGAGCAGAAAGCAGCTGCATTCAAAGGCCTCTGCATATTTTTACTTTAAGATTCAAGGAACTACAACAGAATATCAGTGAACATGATATTTAAGAATTATTTTTCAAAGTAATTTAACTTCAAAAATCTAAATTTACCTTTGTAGCCTTCATTTGATTTATTGCAACTCTCCTAGAAGTTAAATTACATTAGTCCAAAAGATCTCAAGGCTGGCAAAAGTACCTTTTCATTAGAAGAGATAAACATAATATATTCTATTTTCTGTTCATGAAAAGGAATTTATTAAATCATATGAAAAATCTTGTATTTTAATCAGATAAAATGCTGACAAACACACAAAACTTGAAAAGACCCTTCATAAATATGTTGTATCGTTTTTCTTAGAAGAATCTTTAACAAATTAAAATTTTAGACTCAGCCAACTATATGACAAATTTGGTGGGGAGAAGTAGAGATTACATATAATGAGTTAAATAACATACTCTTATCTACTACACAGACTACACACACACATATACACAGGAGCACAAACGCTGAGGTAACTACTTACTAAGCAGTTAGACATTCTTTCAATGCAGAATTTTCTTTGCGGCATTTTACTACCATAAGGATTCCAGAGTCCTTGCAACATTTAGTGAAATCTGAAATAAAAAATTTGGAAGAAAAAAATGACCTGTAATTACATCACTGTAATTGTTAACAGCTCTAAAATATTCACTCATTTAACATCTATTACCTAGACTGTACTTGGCTCACAGGACATGCTCCACGAAAGACGTGTACATGGATAAAAGGCAGAATAAAAGTCCTTTACTCTGTAGATTTGAAAGGGGGAGAGGAGACCTCTGAGGTGAAGAGTGAAGGAACTTCACAGAGGCAGAATGTAGAGAGTAAGTAGGATTTCTAATTCAGACATACTTCATTGTACTGCATTTTACTACTGTGCAGACACTGCATTTTTTTTTTTTACAAATTGAAGGTTTGTGGCAACACTCCTTTGAGCAAGTCTATCGGCACCATTTTTCCAACAGCATTTCCTCACTTCATGTCTCTGTGTCATATTTTGATAATTCTTGAAATATTTCAAACTTTTTCAGTATTAATATAATTGTTACGGTGACCTGTGATCAGTGATCTTTGATGTTACTATTGTAACTGCCAACACAGAGAAGATAGCGAGAGAACTGGAATTGGAAGTGGAGCCTGAAGATGGGACTGAATTGCTGCATCTCCTGATAAGACTTGAACAGAGGGGAAGTCGCTTCTTATGGATGAGCAAAGACAGTGGTCTTGAGATGGAATCTACTCCTGGTGAAGATGCTATAAAACTTGTTGAAATGACAACAAAGGACTTAGAATATTATATAAACTTAGTTGATAAGGCAGCAGCAGGGTTTGAGGGGACTAACTCCAGTTTTGAAAGCAGTTCTACTGTGGGCAAAATGCTATCACACAGCACTGCAGGCTGCAGAGCAATCATTCATGAAAGGAAGAGTCCTTCGATGCAACAAACTTCATTGTTGTCTTATTTTAAGAAATTCACCCCAACCTTCAGCAACCCCACCCTGATCAGTCAGCAGCCACCAACATCAAAGCCAGATCCTCCATCAGCAAAAAGATTACGACTCGCTGAAGGCTCAAATGATGGTTAGCATTTTTTAGCAATAAACTATTGTTTAGTTAAGGCATGTACATTCTTTTTTTGGACATAAGGCACACTTTAATATAGTGTGAACATAACTTTTAAATGCACCAGGAGACCAAAGAATTCGTGTGACTCGCTCTATTATGATATTTACTGTATTGTAGTGGTCTGAAACCAAACCTGCAGCATCTCCAAGGTCTCCCTACAGAGAAAAAGAGTATATTCTATGGATGAACAACAAGGTTCTACTGTATAACACAGAGAACTATATTCAAAATCCTGTGATAAACCATAATGGAAAAGAATATTAAAAAAAGAATGTATATATATGTATAACTGAATCACTTTGCTGTACAGCAGAAGTTAACACATTGTAAATCAACTATACTTCAATTTAAAAAAAAAAAGAGTATATTCTAGAAGAAATGAATAAGAAGAGTAAAAGGGGAGTTGTGCCCAGACACAGGCCTCTGGGGGCCAGTTTCTGTGTGTCTTCTGATGGCATCAATTTACCCTCTTTCTTTCACACAACCTGCCATGGTCCTTCACTTCTGATAATAGGGCTCCCATCCCATTCCTGAGTCAACTCTGAAATGCCCCAGAAAATCCAAACGGCTTTCTATCACATTTCCATTCTGGTAGTTTCCCTTTTAAATTGTACTGGCCCCTTGGCATCCTGCCTTCTCAGGACCACCAACCCAGAAAACCCAGGTGCCAGAGGCCAGCCACAGTGGGGCCCTCTGCTTCTCTACTGGGTCTGCTTTGGGTCAGACCAGGTCCTTCCTCAGGACAGTGTATGGGGTTCCCCTGCTTGGGCAGCAACTCTCCTGAGCTCTTCTGGTCCTTCTCCTACCCACTGGGGGCTCTAGTCCCAGCCCCAGCCGCCTCCAGTCTGTAACCAACCATGTCCATGTCAGACCTTAAAATATGACATCATCCTCACAGAGAAGCTGGAGAATAGCTTTTATAACTCTTTTAGTACAAAATTATCAGGATTCCCCTCTTTTCTTGAGCTCTGAATTACCCTTTCAGCTACTAAGAAATAAAATTTATAATCATCTTAAAGCAAGCAGGTAATTTCAGGAGTCTCCATGAAGACACAAAATATGTAACAAAAGTGAAATTTTAAACCACAAGCAAACTGAAAATGATTGAGATTTGTAAATGCACAAGAAACTCCTTCGAGGGGCTATGCCAGACCAAGAGGCCTATGGCACGGACGTCCAAGTCCACTGCACAGTCTGCAGGATGAGGGGCGATGGGAGTGAGGACAGCCGATGTGGGAGAGGACCTGACTTCAAACGGTGTGCGTGTCTGGTCACACACAGCGGGGCAGGGATGCTCCAGCTCAGAGCATGGGCTCCTTCAGCTTGCTGTTCACCAGTCTCAGAACTGCCACTGTTTACTGAGTCCTGAACCGAATCAGGCATCTTTTTCACTCAACTACACATGTTCTTGTCATCTCTTCACTGATGAGCTGGGCACGTGGGCCAAATCAGAGCAAGGGGACTTCCTGTGTCCTTTGATAAGGATCCCCTATGACTCAAAAAGGCAGAGCAGACTTACAATCAGCTCGTTCTCATCAAAGGTCCTGAATGGGGGGCCACAAGGTTATTGAAAAGTCCACTAACTTCCACTCTGGAAAGCCATTAGCATCCCTACATATGAACTGCTCTTCGTACAGCCTGATGTTAAGACCTGCCTTTCTAGAGGCAAGGGTTATGATCCTAAATAAGAATTAAGACAGGAGCAACCCTCAAAGGGAATGTGAACGTAAAGTTAATCCAGAAGTGACTGTTAGATGGTGGTGACAAACCGTGGGCTGACTCTTCGCAGCCTCACCATCACTCAGAGACCTGGATCAACCAGCACACTCAAGTATCATCTACAGAAAGGTCATGAGCATCATGAACTTTACCTCATGAACATATGCTAGTTGACCAAACCCCAATCCCTTGCAGGAAAACATGAATACAAGGGCTATTACCAAAAGTACACTTTCTGAATTTAACACACCCAATACTTTTACACTTGACAAATTCACAACAGAAGGCTTAGGCATTGAAATATGCTAAAATTTGTTTTCCCTAATATGACTAAAAATGTCCTCAAGTAGGGACCTGACTCCAGATAGCATTTATGTGTTCTGATTACAATAAAGGCACAGTCTCTGTATTTTCACACTTGTCCAGATCTCTTCAGGAGTAACTGTGACTGGCCTGAAGCCTCAAGCTGTTTGTAAGGTTTCTGTCACTTGTTTAGCAACAAGATTTTAATGAGGATCCTTCTTTCAAACCACATTAGCAAACATTCATATATCAGTGATGTTGCCAGATTCCTAGGATGGTATTCTGAAACAAGCCCAATTTAAATCTCTTCTGTCTCTCAATATTAAGTGTTAAAGAGCTTGTATACCTGTATATAAATAAATTATTCACCATTAAAGACTATGAAAATGAACTTTCATTCACTTACGTATATCTTAAGGTAATGCAAATAAATATCAATAAACAGTGAGAGAGATGATTAAAAGTTATTCCAAACTTTAAAGAAATGTGCTTAAAGATAGCACTCAAGACTTCTTTCTTCAAAATATCAAGAACATGAAATTCTATCCTTCTTCTGTAAACACTCATTTCTCTGAAAGAAACCACTTAACAAATAAACTATGGGTAAAAATATTCTGTGGGCATGATAAAATTTGGATCAAGTGAAGCTAGGGAAAACAGAAAGACATAAAGTCTCCTATTAGTCTAGGATAATGGGCAAAATAATCATACTGTGATTAAATACAAGAAGTCCATATAATTTCCAGTTTATATAAGAAAAAACTTGGGGAACCTCCATATAAAAGCAGTAAGAGAAAGAAATGGTTTGGAATTCATTGCTTTTCACACATTTAATTTATGGAACTTCTGAATGTATTTTAATATTTAAATAACCGCCAAAAATACGGTTTCCTGATTAAGCCAAGGATGAAGGGCAAGGCTGTGCGTGGGAGCAGAAATGCTTACCTTCCACACGTTTCATTTAGTCAGTTTCAAGCAACGTATTATTTTGCAAATGCAGTCATACAGGTAGAACTAAAGCATTCAATGAGAAATGACAATTTAAAAACATACAATATTAAAAGAAGTAATTCCAATGTTTCATATCTCTGACCAGAACCACTCCTTTTATGATTCCACTAACTTATATTTTCTAAAAAATCCTGAGCTTATGAATTTTTTACACAAGCATCTTTAGACATAGCACTTACTTCTAACTTTCTAGTACTTTTATTTCCTCAATCAGTAAAGTACTTATAGAGTACCTATTTTGTTTCCAGCATTACAAAAAGCAGAGCTCTATTTGGGTACCAACGTAATTTAGAATTTTAACATATAAGCTCTGTGTAATATTTCCATGACTACACCACCATCTTGATGGTTTCACTTTTAAATCTGGAACTTCAATTTAATCTAAAGGAAAGACATTTAGGAGGTCTTGCTTATTAAAGAAATGTAGTAGGCAGATTTTTAAATCACCCTAAATTCAAAACATATAATCAACTCTACAACTGGAAATCTTACACATAAAACGGCTTCCTTATAGTGAGCTAGATAATAAAAACAGAGATGTACTTGATACAATGTATAAATGATCTGTTGACCAGTTACTGAATCAGAAGAGGTTTTTAAATGATACAACTTGGGGACAGTCTAGATAGGTGTCAACTTTTCTTAAGATTTCACTTCAGACAAAGGTGTCTGTGAGTTTTAGATTTATAATAGAAATTGAAATCTAAAGCTAATTTTCCCAGGAGAAGCTATCTTCTAAGTGAAGACCTGTGTGCAGAGCCTCCTCAAGCTGTGGAGGCAGAGGGCCCTGGGTGCTGAGCTCACCAGCGTCTCGTGCAGGGGTGAAGACCTGAACCAAGGCATGTGTCCTCTCCCTCCTAATGGCTGCTCAGAGAGGGCAGCCATGGCCACAGGCCACAAAGCACATTATCTATATAATCAACGTATTTCATGAAGCTCATGGGAAATAGTTTGTAAACAGCTCTGACTTTATGAATACATTTGTTTATAAAATTTAGTAATGAAACTGTAAGAGCTCTTCACAACCTTTGAGTCCATGATACCAATAGTATGGCTTCTGGAAAGAATTCAATCCAATCCACCTACAAAAAAGCCAAATATTATAAATAATTCTAGAATGGGTGAGAAGCTACTTAGGACAAGCTCAATTTAGTTGCAAGAAGTGTATTAGTGAGTATCTGCCAGCAAACACTGTAACAACAACAAAATTCCATAGACAATTTTTCAAGAGATCCATAAAACTAACCCTTCAATGGAAAACATAACACGCAGAAGCCACCTCATCTTTTATGAGACACATTCACTGAAACACTGGTTTCTTCACTGCACTCACACCTCAAAATGTTTGTTTCCAAAGGTAAATCAAAACTACTGGGGCTTCCCTGGTGGCACAGCGGTTGAGAGTCCGCCTGCTGATGCAGGGGACATGGGTTTGTGCCCCGGTCCAGGAAGATCCCACATGCTGCGGAGCGGCTGGGCCTGTGAGCCATGGCTGCTGAGCCTGCGCGTCCGGAGCCTGTGCTCCGCAACAGGAGAGGCCACAACAGGGAGAGGCCCGCGTACCGCAAAAAAAAAAAAAAATACTGCAGGTGGGAAATCACCAAATCATGCCATCACCTTAATGTTTAAGAAGAGATCCAACTGCAAATATTTCATTTATTTTTTTCTTTTTTATTTTATATTGGAATATAGTTGATTTACAATGTTGTGTTAGTTTCAGGTGTACAGCAAAGTGAATCAGTTATACATATACATGTATTCATTCCTTTTCAGATTCTTTTCCCATACAGGTTATTACAGAGTACTGAGTAGAGTTCCCTGTGCTGTACAGTAGCTATACAGGTCCTTGTTGGTTACCTACCTTAAATATAGTAGTGTATATATGTTAATCCCAAATCATTTATTTTTTTCTTAAATTTTCAGAGTAGAATGAAAAAGAAAAAAGTCACTTACATTCCTGCCTTATAATAGTAACAACAACAATAATAGCTAACATCGTACTCATTACAACCCAGGCACTATCCAATGAGTTAATTCAGGCTTTCACAGTTATTAACTGATTCAATAAATTAAAATTTTAATTTTTTTCAAATATTCTTTCAGTACTTATCCCATAGGCTCATAAAATATCAGTCATTCATTCATTCAACAAACATTTTCCAAGTACTTACTACACGCCCAGCACTATGCTAGGTTCTGTGGTTTCCACGCTGAACAAGACAGAGGGAACCAACAGTCCCTGAGGAAGATAGACAATTAAAAAGTGCTACCGGGCGAGTGTGGTACCCACACAGACAGGGGAAGGCAGGGAGGGTGCTGTGGAAGCACAGAATTGGGACTCCAAACCCATCCAAGAGGGGCTTACCATCCTTGTAAGCTATGATCTACATTGAGTCAGCTGGTGGATGGAGGTAGAGGAGGACAGGCATGTACCACTATGACCAGCAGGCAGTGCTCAATGTTTAGGCTTTGTCCTGAGGGGAATGGAAATCCTTAGAAGGGTTTTACACAGTGAAATGGCACCATCAGATTTTCTTCTGCAGAGAACTAGAAGAGCTGGCAGGGAGGCAGGAGTGGGAATAACAGGGAAACTGGTTAAGATGTGAGTATAATAATCTGAGCAAGAGATGGCAAGGGGGTAAAAGGCAGAGGAGTAGAAGCATCAGTTCAGGGGGTAACAGACAAGGAGTCAGGGATAATGCCTACACCAGGAGTCCCCAACCCCCGGGCCCGTGCCTGTTAGAAACCCGGCCTCACAGCAGGAGGTGAGCAGCAGGCGAGCAGCGGGCGGGTGAGCAAAGCTTCATCTGCTGCTCCCCATTGCTCGCATCACCACCTGAACCATCACATCCCCACCCCCACCCCCCCACTGCCCCCCAGTCCATGGAAAAATTGTCTTCCACAAAACCGGTCCCTCGTGCCAAAAAAGGTTGGGGACCACTGGCCTGCACTTTTCACTGGGAGCAGACGGCTCAGTCTGATGACTCAAAAACACCAGAAAAGAAACACATATGACATTGTTCTGTTTTGGCTGCAGCCCGTGGAGGGAGATGGGGAACAGACGAGGACGAGTTTCAGACACAAACAGCTGGGGGACCTTTGAAATATCCAAGTGGACTCTCCAGAAGGCACTCAGCTCTACAGGGCTGAGGCAAGTTGGAAGAGACTGTTTTGACAGTAGTAACTTATTAAAAATAATGAAAAGTAAAGAGGCCCTGGGTAACCACTGGGCTGCCCATATTTAAGGGTCAAGCAGAGAAAGAGAGGAGACTGGAAGGCAGAAGGACCTCGGGGCATCACAGAAGGCGAAGGAACCAAGACACTGACCCTCTGTATAGAGATCAGGGTCCACTGGACCCAATTTTAATTTCTGAGTTTCTTTCATGAGGAGCTCTAACCAATATTGTAAAGATATTTCATGATTTTCATTTTTTCTTAGAGGCCTTCCATAAAATCACAGAAAACATATTTTGCAATACAATAAAACTCATTTCTATCTTGCAATTATCATATAGGTTCATTGCATCTTTGTATAAGGCTAAGACACAATATAGACTCTTAATGATCTTAATGAAACATTTTACTATATTATCATGATCTTAATGAAACATTTTACTATATTATCCTAGAACTTATTTCATCATGACTCAGCAATTATTCCCAACTATGCTAAAAAAGGCTAAAATAATATGAAAACAAAATGATGGAATCACCTAGAAAAATGATGCCACAGTGAAATAAACCTTCATTATTTTATCAGTTTTCTTATTGTACTGCTTGATGTATTACATCATCACTCATGAATACATAAAAGTAGTCTTTTGGTTTTTGCTTTCCTTGAACACAGTTGAGATTTGAGATTTTTTTTTTTCACTTTCTGATTATGTTAGATAGAATAGCCCCCAAAAATGTCCAAATCCTAATCCCTGGAACTGGTGAATATGTTAGGTTACATGGCAAAGGGGAATTAAGGTTACTAAGCAGCTGACCTTCAAATAAGGAGATTATCCTGGATTATCCAGGTGGGGCCCAAGTAATCACAAGGGTCCTGGAAAGTTGAAGAGGGAGGCACAGATGAAGAGGAAGAGACGTGATGATGGAGGCAGGGTCAGAGGGAGGTTATCCTGCTGGCTGTAACAATGGAAAAAGAGGAACACCAGTCAAAAAACTGGGTGCCTTGTAACAGACTGAATGTTGGTGTCCCCACAAAATCCATATGTTGAAACCCCACTGCACCCCCACTACCCTGCCACATGATGATATTAGGAGGTGGGGCCTTTGGGAGGTAGTTAGGATGAGATACGGTCAGGAGGGTGGTATCCTTATAAATGGGGTTAATGTCCTGATAAGAGTCAAAGGAGAGAGCTGGCTTGCTCTCTGCTCTCCACCATGTGAGGACACAAAGGTCTGCAGCCCGGAAGAGGAACCCAACTGTGCTGGCACTCTACTCTAGGACTTCCAGCCTCTAAAGCTGGGAGAAATGAAGTTTTGTTGTTCATGAGTCCTCCATTTGTTATTTTTGTTAGAGCAGCTCTGCTAAGACAGGCCTCTAGAAACTGAAAAAGGCAAAGAAATGGATGTTCCCATAGAGCCTCCAGAAGGGAATGCAGCTCTGCCAACATCTTTTTTTTTTAATTATTTATTTATTTAATTAATTTTACTTTCTATTTTTTTTGTGTTTTTGGCTGCATTGGGTCTTAGCTGCAGCGTGCGGGCTCTTCGTCATGGCACTCGGGCTTCTCTCTAGTTGTGGCATGCGGGTTTTCTCTTCTCTAGTTGTGGTAGGCAGGCTCCAGGGTGCGTGAGCTCTGTAGTTTGCAGCACATGGGCTCTCTAGTTGAGGCGCACGAGCTCAGTAGTTGTGTGGCACGGGCTTAGTTGCACCGCGGCACGTGGGATCTTAGTTCCCCAACTAGGGATTGAACCTGTGTCCCCTGCATTGGAAGGCGGATTCTTCACCACTGGACAACCAGGGAAGTCCCTCTGCCAACATCTTGATGTTAACCCAGGAAGACCTGTGTCACACTTCTGAACTACAGACGGTAATGTGACAAATCTGTGCTGTTTTAGGTTACTGAATGTTTTTAATTTGTTACAGCAGTGATAGTAAACTAATACACTGCCTATAGTAGAAGAAAGAAAACTGACAAAAAGATGATTCCCACGTATTAGATGAATCAGAAGATGAATGTGAAGAACTGAAAGCAGCACTCCAGACTCTGATGATGGTGGTGAAATGGATCTATAAACACAACCACAGACTAGTACCTTCAGATGACAGTATCCCAGGTGAACTTTCTCAAAATCAGGACCTGATGAGTAAATAACATACTTTGAAGGACAAAAAGGAAATATGGCATACTCACCCCATCAGTCATTTGACAAGAGGGACATCTCATGCACATGGCGTCCTGTAACAAGAACCTGTACATCCCACGTGCTAGGGACACACGGCAGTGTTCTCCCTCATCTTTTATGCTGAAGTATATGTGACCCAAATGCCTAAGGCTGGCTTATGAACAAAGATGACTAGAAGGAAATAGTATTTATGGGATGTATAAGTCAAAAAACTAAAAAAATTTGAAATTATGGAGCAAAAAGCATGACTATCCTCGCGTCAAAAAAAATTAGTAGCCAAAAAATCAAAGTTTTCAAAAACGTATTTTATGGATGCAAGTATAAGAACAAGGATTGCTGGTGCAGGGGGACTGACTAGAGGTGTGTTGGAATCTGGAACAATACTGACAAGATAGGTGTGTTCCAGGTCCACAATGAATTAGTTTCATTCAAACACATTGTATATAAAACTTCGAGTTTTATGAATATGAATTTCAAGTATTAAACTTGCATAACAGGGAAACAGAATAAAAATTGGGACTTGCTATGTTTAATTATTATTAAAATTTCTAAGGTCACTCTCCCTTTGTTCTTCCGTAAATTTTTTTGAATATGATTTTTAAATATAAAAATAAATAAAATGTATCCACAAATGACTATCTTTTCTGGGACAGTTTGGGTTAAAAAAGGCATGGTCAGGCTTCCCTGGTGGCGCAGTGGTTGAGAGTCCGCCTGCCAATGCAGGGGACACGGGTTCGTGCCCCGGTCTGGGAAGATCCCACATGCCGCGGAGCGGCTGGGCCCGTGAGCCATGGCCGCTGAGCCTGCGCGTCCGGAGCCTGTGCTCCGCAACGGGAGAGGCCACAACAGTGAGAGGCCCGCATACCGCAAAAAAAAAAAAGAAGGCATGGTCATTATTGCTGAATGCTAAGATGAGGAGTGAAAATCACCTATTGGTTTTTATGTTAACATCTTATGAAATTCTGCTGTCCAGAAATATCTTTGATTCACATAAGGTCAGAGAGAGGATTAGAACAAATAAAAATCATTGCTCCTTATCACTGATGCATTAAACATAGCTTTTATTTCCAACTTTTACTTCCAGGACAGTTATTTCTTTAATCAAGTGTTCATTAATTACAAAATAGGGTTCCTAACTTCAATGTGTTTATAATACAGTGATAGATACACAAAGCAATTCAATAATACCAAACAGTTGTGTCTTCACTGGGTAAACTTGGGTTTGTAACCCTCTAAACCCTGCACACGTGGCTACCAAACAAGGTTTGAAATGTGCCTACTCCTAATTTTGGCGTTCTGTTGGTATAAAAGACATACTGGATTGTGGGAGCTTAGGATGGAAAAAGTAACATAAACTACCTTGTTCATAGTTTTTATATCGATTGCATGTTAAGTAGATAATATTTATTTACTATATAGATTAAATAAAATATTTAAATTACTTTTGCCTTTTAAAAGTAATGTCACATTTAAAAAATGTGGCTACTATAAGTTTAAAATTATAAATATAGTTCACGTTATATTTCTATGGTCCAGTAAAACTTCCTGCAATGATGCAAATGTTCTCTGCACTTTCCAATAGTGTAGCCACTAGCCACATGGGACTACTGAGCACTTGAAATGTGGCTGATGCAACTGAGGAACTGAATTTTTCTTTCTAATTAAGTTAGTTAAAGTGACATGTGCATAGTGGCTGCCATTTTGAACAAGGCAGCCCTGGACATGTTTAGTTCCCTGTACTTCAGGTGAGTCGCAGACAGGCAGCTGGTGATGAGCTGCTCAGATTCTTTATCTCCATTTACTGGAATGGAAGTTCAATGGGAATAAAATGTGATTCCGACCAGGAGCCCTTAGTATGTAGCACTTGGAACGAGATGATCTCTGTTTATGGAGAACAAAGGGCAATAATACATTAATGCTGAGCCGGGTCTATATCTCCATTAGAATAAACTGTCTTATTTCAGGTGGCCTTTTTTTGTTTTTCCATTTCCTATGTGATTTCATGATTTTTTCTTGCAAGGTATTTAAAGATGTTAATAGTAATAGGAATAAAATCAAAATAATAATGGCCACTGAAATATACTATTTATTATACACCAGACACGAGTACTTTATGTTTATTAGCTCACGTGAATTTTTACAAATAACAGATAAGCACTATTATTATCTTCATTTACCAGACAAGGAAACCTGAGCTTTGAGTAGGTGACGTCACACATTTCCAAGACACACAGTGTGGCAAGGACTGGCCTGGAGCTAGGCCTCTTTAATTCCTGAAAAATACTTGTAACGACTATAGAATCCCACTTACTCCTTTCCACAATCAGAACACAGGAAAATCCTCCACACCCAGCAGAAATCCCCAGGGTCACAGGAGAGCTGTAAGCCCCACCAGTCACCTCACATGAGGTCACAACTGGGACCGGGAAGTGAGTGGGGATGGCTCAGCCCCTCCAGTCACCACCACAGGGAAAAAAAAAAAAGCTACAGGGCTTCCCTGGTGGCGCAGTGGTTGAGAGTCCGCCTGCCGATGCAGGGGACACGGGTTCGTGCCCCGGTCCGGGAGGATCCCTCATGCCACGGAGCGGCTGGGCCCGTGAGCCACGGCCGCTGAGCCTGCACGTCCGGAGCCTGTGCTCCGCAACGGGAGAGGCTACAACAGTGAGGGGCCCGCGTACCGCGAAAAAAAAAAAAAAAAAAAAAGATACAGCTTATGGCTCTGATTTCTTGCTCCTGAGCAATCACCTAAAATAAAATAACACCAGATACCTCACCCTCTGGCTCCACACCTCCTTTTCCAGAATGCCTATAAAAGATATTTAAATATTTAAAATAAAACTTGTAAATACTTAAAACTTTTAAATATTTAAAATAAAACTTTTAAATATATAAAATAAAACATATTTAAATATTTCAAATAAGGATTTTACACATTAGAAAGTGGCTTCTCCAAACAGTAGACAATGAAATGCTAAATTCTGTGCTTGGGATTCTAAGTGCTATCAGAATTGGAAAGGCAGACGTTAGCACAGCCTAGTGTGCCCAAGGAAAGCACCAAATCACCCCATCTCCTAAAAAACCTGCATGTGAGAAAGGCTTTCAGTCTCCCCTGATAAGAAAATCCATGTATATTACTGACAATGACAGAGGGGGAGGATTTAGAAAGTGACAAAGCAAGAGAAATTAAATGAATGAGTCTGGTTTACACCACACATTTTTGCTACATGTTTCCTCTTTGCCTGCCCCCAGCCTCCAAAGTTAAAAGACCTATTCATGAATACACACCCATCAGAGCAACCAACAAGGAAGCCAGCCCCTTTCTGAACATGGAGGTTTCCGGGCTTCCTTGCCATCCCCTAATAAGAAGCAGGATTACACAGAAGCAGTATCAATGCTATAAGTAACACAAATAATGCAAGCAATAAACCAGCCTGTTGTACCTTCCCATTCTAGGAGATGGCTTTACAGACTATTCTGGGGATAAGCATGGGTCAATGGGGACCATTCACCACCACTCATGGAGGGTCCAGGAAAGGACCCTGTTCTAGAGTTCTGGGGTGGAAATGGCCAGAGGAGGAAGGACTTAGAAACCATAAACCCTTCCTCAATTCAGAAAGTCCTTTCTAATCATCTCACTGTGTAAACACTGTGGGAACAGAAAACTCCTTATCTCACAAGGTAGCCAGTTTCATTGGGGTGTGTGTGTGCATGGAGAGGGGGATTTATAGCCTGGAAAACTAGAGTTAAGTCTCCTGCTGCTGCCTTCCTACCAAATACTACAGACAATGGCATTCCTATCTCTTCCTTTTCCTGGCTCAGAACCAATGTGAACACTGCTCCCTCCTTGTTGGATGTAGTTTCCACACTATTGACAAAACCTGCTCACCCTCTTCCTAGTCTGCTGGTTTGTCAAGTTTACTGATGTATCTAACACCTTTGCTTTGCTCCAAAAAAGGATTTGAAACAGCCTGGCATTTCCCTTAAGACACAGCATTTAAAAAGACAGTAAGTTCTTCATATCCAAACACAGGAGACAACTAAAATATAAAAATTACTATGGCTATGCCTTTTTTTTTGAATTTTTGAATTTTATTTTTTTATACAGCAGATTCTTATTAGTTATCCATTTTATACATATAAGTGTATATATGTCAGTCCCAATCTCCCAATTCATCACACCAGGCTATGTCTTTCTTAATGAAAATAAATACATAGCAAAAATCATTTGCAGAGAATCATTAAAAGAATGGCATATCACTAGCCATTCCTCATCCTGTGTTCTCTTAGCTGAGGCAAAAAATACCTTCACATAAGTAAAAAATAGCATTTGGCACCACTCAAAGCCACTTATCAGCTTTCTTTTAATCTAACAGTCACACCAACAGCCAGAGTAGAAATACTAAACCACAAAGCACTATCTGGCTGCTAAAGAAAGTGCACTGATCGGGGATGATGTCCAAGACTCAAAGTGAAAACAGCAAGGACACACACACACACATATGTGTACATATGTGCACCTATACAGACAGATGCTTGTGTAACACAGAACGGCTGGGTGGGTTGTGGGGGAGGATATGAGACTGGTGGTGGTGGTGGTCTTAGGAGGAAACCTGGGGCCTGTGGGGAGAACTTCAGAAACACGTTCCTACTGTATTTTGGTAGTTTGTCCATGTGTCAACCTTACAAAATGTAATTTAAAAAAAAGAAAGAGAAGAAAGTAATACCTTTGGGTAGAGGAGAGGGGAGAAAGGAGCTTTGACTTTGATGCGCAGAGTGAAAGGTCATCTCTTGATTTTTTTTCTTAAACAACCCTTTTCCCTTTTCCCGGAATTGCTGCTTAGCGACAACAGGGTGGGGACCCCTCTTTCTCTCACCAAGAACACCCCGTTCATCACACTCGAGGGATACTTCTACCTGGATGGCTTAATTTCATTAGATGCTAACTGTTCGCAAATACAAATGTGGTCATTCCTTTTTGCAAAATATAGAGCTGCAGAGATCCAACTATTTCCATCCCACAAATGCCAAGTGAAGCAGTCGTCCAAGGTAAAATGACACCATCAAAAGTCACACTCCTGGTTTTATTTTAATTTAACAGTCACACCAACCGCCAAAATGGAAGAAATCTGACACTGATAACACGTGCTCCCTTGCTAATAAATCGGTCCCAATTCTCAGTTTTAAAGAGGAAAAAAAGAATAGAAGACATGTGATGCTAAATTTAATTAGGCATTTAATAAGTGTAGTATCCCTACTTAACAAGGCAAATCCATCCTTTCCGTTCTGGCTGCAGTTTATTTAAAGACTTTACAATTTTACTACTTAAGGGAGAGTCCTATGGAGGTGTTATCTCACCATTTATATTTTCACAACACTTATGATATTGCTATCACACTCTTAAAATAAATAAAAAGCCCATGCCATGTCGTAGACCAATATAATGTTACATACTCTATTTTTATTTCTGGAAATAAACATTAAAATTTTTCTGTATTGCTCACTTGATTCTTGCAATGTTGAATATTAAAAAAAAAAAGAGTAAAGCTAAGATTTCTTTTTTTAAGTCCCAGGTATTACTTGAAAAGCAGAGGTTTTATCACTTGGATTTTTAAATTAGGTACTAGAAAATATATCATTAGAAAATTCTGACAACAATAGCATCTTATGACAAAATTATTATGCTTTTAATTTTCTATTAAATTGTGATTTATTAGCTTGCTACTTTAAACATTAGACTGGGTACAGAATGAATTTAGTGGTGCATTTAATGAGACAAGCAAGTAGAGGATGAACATGGAAAGATGATTTAACATGGTGGTGCATGAGCTATTTGATAATTCTAACACAGTACAAAAGAAAGCTTCTCTCTAGATTGACCATGGTTCGCTTAACATCACTGAATATCTAATACCTCCAACTCAATTAATTCTCACCTGATTAAGATCAGACTGATATTCAAACTAAATCATCTCTCCAGTCAAGTAGAAATCAATATTTCTGATTTTACTTTTAAATTACAATAGAAATAAAATGTGCACGTCTTCAATATGCCAAGAGTAGCTTTTCTATTCTAGTCTACCATGGCATGGATGACACAGTTGATTAAAGAATTATTCTAATTTGAGCACCAATATGTAGTCAGAATCTGATTAATTTGAACACAGAGATGGAATAAAGTAATTAAATATATCTTATACAGGGCAAATAGAAAATTGACATAAAGTAAACTTGACTTCTTTAAAACAAACTTCACTATTTATCATCTCAAATAGTTAGGAATGTGCTTTTATTACAGACTGATTGCTCTCGAAGGGGAGTCTTGTTTCGGGCACAGATATTTACAAGGTGGGCAAAGAAAAGAAACAGTTCTTTTCAGGTCATCCTCCTTCCATGACAGCCACCTCCAAAAAGCATGCACACACCTAAAAACAACCAGATTACTTTTATGACTTTTCTAGAAAAAGCAGGATGTACTGAGCAGGGTAAAAATGAGTGAATCCTAAAATGACAAAAGGCTGGCACATCTGTAACTTACACAACTAAAGAGAACATGAGATAGATCCTCCTCCCCTTTCACTCTTGAACACTCTTCAAATCCAAGACGGGAGAAGAGGAAAGCCCATTTGTTGGGTTAACTGAACAGAAAGTATTGTTTTGTTTGTTAGCAAACTCAACAATTCAGATGAAAATGACAGAAAAATTGCAAATTTTAAACAATACATTTAACAAAGCAAAATCACAGCTAACTGTACTATTTATTAGAACTGAAAACAATATGATTTAGAGTACTTAAGGCATGTCAAACATTGCTCATTATATATATTATGTTATATATAATATGTAAAATATTAGAAAGATTTTATATAAAATATATGAAGTATATATTATCTATTATATTTAAACCTCACAAAGTAGGTCATTACTACGTACTAAATAATTCATAGGTATTACTTACCTTAGGTGTACCTTTTCTCGTGTCTTAGATACCATGTCATAGGAAAGAATTTGAGGAACCAAAGAACTATGTAAATTAACCTGGAAATTTATATTTCCAAAACTCATATCCCATGAGAAACAGCCAAACAAGTTACTTATAGACCCTAACTAGGGGCATGAAAATCAAAATTTGTTAAGATATGACACTCTCCAAAGACTTGTAGAATTTGAGGCTGGGGCTGCCTGTGCAGCATGGGAGGTGGACCATCTGCATGTCAGACACAAAAGAATATTCTTGACTTTCATGAAAGACTCTGTCCTATTTTTCTTGAACCACACAGACATGTCAGTTGGATTTTCTTACAACTGAAGCGTATTTTCAGAGAAATATTTTTCTAATATAAACATATACGTATAATGTATTATATATGTATAATATCAAACAGTATATTTATAATATAAAATAATTCATATGTATATAAAATCACAGTGCAAGCACAAAGACTACTAAACCAGTGTACATACCCCATGTTTAAAGGGGCAGCTGTTGCTTTATTCCAGATACTGTCTGCCTTGCAGGAATGGCAACAGAATCCCAGATCTGAGGATTCATGTTTTTTTAAAGCTAGAATTTTTGTTTTATGTAAAATCTCACAATTTTAAGTAGCTCGGTTAACTTTGTTTTCTAAGACACCATGCACAGGAAACACAAAATACAAAACACGTATGTCTGCATAGTGGCTCCTGGTGAAGGCTGATGGTCTGTGTCACCAGCTTGAAAGACTCTCATGAACACTTCAACTCCAGAATAAATACGCACACGTGGTAATCCCCTCAAATCCTACCATCACTCATTCAACAACCACTAAAGCAGAAGTCTCCTAATAATGCTAAATAGCATCGCAGCCCTAGAAACAGAGGAATTAACTAACTCCCCCACCTCCTATTCTACAGACCTCAGCCTTTCTACGGTCCCGCAAGGTCATGATGGATGGAGAACATTCCTTTTGGGAACCAAAAACAGGGCATCGAAATGGGCCCTTCACTGAAAGTCTACATTCCCTCCAAGCCTGGGCTGGAGGGATTCCATGTGGGTTGCTGAACCTCTCTGACTGTGAGCTCCAAGAAGCACCTGAGCTAAGAAGGGTGCTTCATTTGGATGGACACTACTTTATAAAATAAATATGGGGATTCTTTTCGTCCTCTATTATATTACCAGACATTTAGTAAGCTAACAAGTAGTTTGTTTGCTGTCCTCCAGAAGTTTCCAATGGAGCAGCAGAGCAATGACATGTAAAACTAAACAGCAATTATGGAAAAATACAACAAACATCACATGGCAGTGGTGATCGCCCAGGAGGGCAAGTGCACTGACTATAGTAAGAGTCTGAAGGGCGGTGGGGGGAGCCCTCACCAGACTGCAGAGAGGAAGCAGGAAATTTAAAGGGCTGTCCCCATGTTTGCAAAGATGGATGGAAGAGTCCCAAGAAATGCAAAACTACAATCTTTACCTTTCTTCTCCTACTAAATAGTCTATTAAACAGTCTGTGAGTACAAATCATGAAATGAATAATTATTTTAAATATTTCTAATAATTTTACATTGTCAGAATCCAATATAATAGCTGTTCATTATATTCATGCATTATGGTGAAATCTAACAGGTCAAATACATGGGGCTTGGTCTTAAGAAGCTACTTTACATAAGATACTGCTAAATAAGACTTTTACTTTTGGTCTATATCTTATTAGTAACTTTCATTAAAATAATAAAAATAAACAGTAAAAATTAAATTAAAACATAAAATATTCAAAGTATAAAAATAAAGGATTTGGTAATTTTCTGTCATAAGAACAGAAGAAAGTAGAGAAAGTGGCTGTCACAGAGTTTTATTCGTTAAATTCCACAAAGAATAATTTTAAAATAGAATGTCAACAGGGTTGATTGAAATAAAGAGAAATAAATTAATGCTAAATAATTACTAAGGAAGTTTTGTTTATGGAAATGAATAATTCAGTGTTTTGCAAAGTAAATTCAAACAGCAGCTGCTTTGCTGACATTAAGCTAAAAAAAGCTTTGGCAAAATGTACAAACTTTAAAACTAGAGAATCATCATATTTTTTAATGTCAAATAGAAAGAGTTATTTCCTGGGTCTTCTGGTTTTAGTGTAAAATATTACACGGTTACAATGGTAATCGACCAACCATTTAAGGAGTCTCCCCATTACATTTTTCATGGGGCATATCTGTCACATTCTAGTTAACTGAATATATGCATTATTCCTGGCCTGTTGAGTCTTGGGACAGCTGGGGGAGATAGGAATTTAGATTTCTAACAGTCTGCTCCTAACCCACTTGGTCCTGGATTCTGTTCAGATCTCAAAATGAATCTATCGTTGCTTTTCACCCCACTGCAGTTTCATTTCTGTCTCTGAACTACTGGCTCCGTTTATGGGGAAGGAACTCTTCCTCCTTCAAAAAGAAAAGAACCCAAACGTAAAAAAACAAACACACTTTAGAGGAACTGCATATATTACAAATTAAGTTCATTTTTACTAAATAATTTATCCATGGTTTTTTAAGAATCAGTTTCTCAAAACAGCAGTAATACAGAAACATGAAAAATACTCTTAAGGACCAATTTGAAATGAAAAAAAAACACTTCCAAACAGTCACGTAAGACAAAGGGAAAACCAGGTTCTACTTACATGAAAATTTTTTAGGTTTATCTATTGCCTAACGCAAACTGAAGTCTGTACCCCTTTAGTGGATCATGAAAATTTAGCAGATTGCAAACAATATTTGTTTTTAAAAATGAAAGAGAAGAGGAAATAATGTACACCGTGCATTTCATCTATATAAACACATACATAAACACAGAAGTGCATATGTCTGTATACACTGGGTTGTACTTTAAAATGTATTTCTTACCATCAGCCGGGTGAAAAAATATTTTGAAAGCCACTGGCCTAGTCCACGCTAATTCTTATCTTCTACAACAGTAGAAAAAGAACTCAGACAACATATTCTAACTTCATTCTTTTGTTAAATATTTACCATTTCTATATGTACCTATTCTAGGTACTTGGAATAAATGAGTAAAACAAACCAGACTCTCTGTCCTTGTGAAGCTTACTCAAAAGAACAAGACAGGCAAGAAATACAATATTGTACAGCAGGCTAGAATGTAGACAAAGTTATGGGAAAAAAAGGAGAGAGAGGATCCATTTTATGTAGGATCGTTGAAGTAGGACCCTCTGACAATTTCGGGGGGAAAACTTAAAGCGAGTAAAGCAATCAATAACATTTGTATACCCAATGATAGCATAATACAAATACTGTAGTTTCTAATTCCACATATGAGAGCTCAAAAAATATTTATAAGGAAAATGGACATGAGGAAAGAATAACTGTAGATAAGACTAAATTTCCAGAACTGGATTCCTAAACACAAGGCAGGTGCCCCCTCCACCAACCACCAAAGAGAAGGCATAGCTGCTAATGCCAACTACATGGCTCTTGTGGAAATCAGGCAGGGCTTAATTTTAAGATGCCACGAAAATGAAAGTAAAGACTTAAGACAAAAGAAATACATAAAAACTGATTTAAAATCTTAAAGCAAACTGAGCTCAGATTAAAACACATCTATTGAAGAAACATTCAGTAACAGTATTTCTAGGGCAGCAAAGTGTGAAAACGGCATTCTCTATGCCTTCCAGAGTTAGATTCTTTATCTAATTGTTTTTCTAAAAAATCAGTAACATACAGTAAACATCTCTGCAACTTCTACCATGGTAACAAAACAACGAAGAAATAAGTTTGGCTAATTAACCCAAGCCTGATTTCTAATATAACTAGTGCCCTGAATAACAGGGAATGTGAGTACTGGCTGATGTTTTGGAATGATAAATCTAGACGTTACCCTACTAGCATCCACTAAGAACTTAAGTCCTCTATTTTGTGTAAGTCAATGAACACAGACAGATTTCCTGAAGAGACGATGGGAAAAATAAGATGAAAGGATGTCAGGTTAAAATGAGTTTTTAACTTGTAAATACAGAGTTTTCTTTCTTTTTATTTATGAAACACAAGCAGTTTAGTAGTTAACTTCTGCTATTCACTACTGTCCATGCAGCCATACAAGTTCTTTATCTTACTTACTTTGCAAAAGCCTATGAAAAACTCTCCTAAATCCATCTGACATCTGAAATGGTTAATAAAAGTTTACTTGTCATATATTGTAGATGGAAGAAATTTATTTCATATAAGAAAAAGAAAATACTGGGACTTCCCTGGTGGTCCAGTGGCTAAGACTCTGCACTCCCAATGCAGGGGGCCTGGGCCTGATCCCTGGTCAGGGAACTAGATCCCACATGCCACACCTAAGAGTTTGCGTGCCACAACTAAAGATTCTGCATGCCACAACTAAAGATCCAGCATGCCGCAACTATAAGATCCCGCATGCCACAACTAAAACCTGGCACGGCCAAACAAACAAATATTTTTTTTAATGCTAAAAAAGAAAAAGAAAGAAAATACTTTCTCCCAATTTTGCTATATAACTCCATATGTGCAACACTAGAAAGCTGTTCAGTAAGAAAATAAAGCAATTACAGAAATTTTTGTATATCAGTGGGAAACAAGCATGTCTCTTTTTGCAATCATAACACTCGAGTAAGGCTCTCAAAACTGTAATGCTCGTTCTATCTATAATTTTTTTGATGGAATTCATTTATTCTCATTGCCCCACAGCCGGCACTGGCATAATCACTAATGGGCATACATCGTGCTATGGTAAACAGAAGATCCTGGTGCAGCCCTTTCTACATAACTGGGCATTACTATCGTAAAGACCTTTTTTTTTTTTTTTGCGGTATGTGGGCCTCCCACTGTTGTGGCCTCTCCCTTTGCGGAGCACAGGCTCTGGACGCGCAGGCTCAGCGGCCATGGCTCACGGGCCCAGCCGCTCCGCGGCACGTGGGCTCTTCCCGGACCGGGGCATGAACCCGTGTCCCCTGCATCAGCAGGCGGACTCTCAACCACTGCGCCACCAGGGAAGCCCGTAAAGACTTTTTTTTAAAAAAAAATTACTAACTTTACATTTATTTTACCCAATTTTTTTAAGATGTGGACAATATTTTATTTCAGCTTATAAATACGTAGAATTATTTTACCCAATCAAAATGAGTTCTTAAAAAAAAATTATTCTCTTCCCTTAGTTGAAATCCACACAGTTCAAATTTAATTGTACGTACAAAATATAAAAGGTCTTAGGGAAAAAATGAACACAGATTTTTTACAGGACTCAAAACAAGGTTTTGAGTTAAGAAAAAGAATACTTTGAAAAGGTGTATGTTTTGGTTTAAAACCTTATTGTAATGCCTTACATTAGAAATCTAAGACTAAAGCAAATTTCTGCTAAAAGCTGGGTATCTTGCTCGATATGTCACAACCATCTACCTCAGACCTAAGGCGTCCAAGTTCACTGCTTCTGGAGAATCATCTGAAACCAAACTTTCGTTAAGTGTCATCAGACCTCTCTTCAGGGGCCTCTTCAATCACCAATTCCTGCTAATGTCTCCTCTGATTAAAGGTGAAATTTCTGGGCTTCCCTGGTGGCACAGTGGTTGAGAATCTGCCTGCCAATGCAGGGGACACGGGTTCGAGCCCTGGTCTGGGAAGATCCCACAAGCCGCGGAGCAACTAGGCCCGAGAGCCACAACTACTGAGCCTGCGCATCTGGAGCCTGTGCTCCACAACAAGAGAGGCTGCCATAGTGAGAGGCCCGCACACCGCAATGAAGAGTAGCCCCACTCACCGCAACTAGAGAAAGCCCTCGCACAGAAACGAAGACCCAACACAGCCATAAATAAATAAATAAATAAATAAATAATCAATCTACAGTTACAGAAATCTTGTAAAAGAAAAAGGTGAAATTTCTCAGGAATAAATACAAATTCCTGCATTTACATTTTAAAACAACATTCAAATTTTAGAAGAGAATGACAGATAAAGTCAATGTGATCCCATGATATGAAAAACAACAGGACACCTGGACCACTCGTATTAAAATCAGTGTCACAATCGCAGTGGCAGCTCACAGCCTATCTGTGCTCTTCTCTGGGGACCACACATTGAGATGGATCTGGACAAATGAGCATGTTCCTAGAGAAAGGGATCAGAAGACTGGGAGGTCTAAAAACCGCAGGGGTACACAGGCCACGTTATGGACTGGCCATGTCTTGGAAACCGACCCAGGGTGTGGGAAACTGGAAATACTTAAATTTAGCCAGAGCCGAAGCTCAAGAAAAAAAGCAAGACTGTGACTAGTAGAGCAGGCTTAAGTAACATACTGGAAGACCTTAAATGTAAGAGTTTAGACTGGACCCTACAGGCAGTGGAGAATGACATGGACCAAACAGTACACTTCAGCAAGCTCTACCCAGCAGCAATACTTAGTTAGGGTAAAGTTGGGGAAGGAAAGGAAATTTTCTAGATAGAGAAATCTAGTCTATACACTAAGAAAACAATTCACGCAACAGATACTGGGGATAGTTCTGGCTACAAATTGCAGGATATTTCAAGCTCATAAACCCTTCCTCAAAAAAAGTAAACAAAAGTTGTTTTAAAAAAGGAAACACTGGCTAGCTTCCACAATAAAGTAAAAAGGTATAGCTATGGTCTTATACCATAATTTAAAAGGGAGTAGTTGAGAAAGAAAGAAAAGATTCTGGCAAGGCTCAGCCCAGCTTCCACCCCCACTTTACCCCCAGAACACACTGGGAAGAGAAAATGAGCTAAGAAAGTCCTGAGAATTCACACTACTAGCACCCCTCATCCTTGAGAGAAGCAGACTAAGGGCATAAACGGGAATCCTAGAGAAAAGGAAAAAAACAAAACAAAACTTCTAGAATAAAAGCCTTCAGCCCCTCAGAGGACCCAGCAGGGGAAGAAGAGCCCCCAGGGCTGCCATTCCCCAGGCTCCCCAGTTAACAGAGATGGGCACCCAGAGGCAACCCCATAGAAAAGAGGACACAGCCCCAAGGGCTATTTAACAGAAACACTGCACTGGCCTGCGAGCTCCTTCTCCCCTCCCTCCAGGCTCCCACTAGGGACGAGAAACATCAGAAAAAGGTGGCAGGAGTGTTAGAGAGAATTAGCCCACAACTTTTCAGAGAAACAGCAGGGCAACTCTGCAAACACACCCTAAGGAAAAGAAGATTCATCTCAGATGTCACACTACATAGGAACTTCATAAAACATAAATTCAAGAAAGCTAGACTTCAAGGAATGGCTGATAAAAGAGAGTGAGATGAAAGAAGAGATAAAAATATAGACTGAAGACCAAAACAAACCCATAATAGTGGTAATAAATAATAGGGAATAGAGTAGACACAGCTAAAATTCAAGTGAGAGATTTTACAAGAATGACTTAGGATAATCACCATAAATACAGAGGAAAATTTAAAAAGGTCATGTAAAGGTAGAGAAAACCAAGGTGTGGTAGGCAATTACTGTAGGCAGCTTCTAAGGTGGCCTGGAAAGACCCCAGACTCCTGGCACCCACGCCCTGTTTGAGGCCTGACCCACAGAAACTGAGAGATGATAAATGTGTGCTGTTTGAGGCCACTGAGTTTGGTGTAATTTGTGATGCAGCAAATAACATCAAGTGTTAATCCCATGTCAAAGTTCATGTCAAAGGATGACTGGCATCTTAGAGGTAGAAAATTCAAAAAAGGAAAAGAAAAAAAGATATTTTAAATAACAATTTAAGAAAAGTTCTCTGACATGAAGAATTGAATCTACAAAGCAGAAGGACACAGTATATTCCAGAAAGAACTGATACAGAGCAATAAACACCCGAGATGCCAAACTCAGGGGTAAAGAAAGAATTTTTCTACTATCCAAACACAAAAAGTCAAATCATCCATGGCAAGATGGTTGCAAGGTGGGGCGGGGACCAAAGTCAGGCTGGCCTCTGACTTCCCAGAGCAACATCCAATGTCATAAAACATGAATGCAACATGTGCAAAGTTCTGAGGGGAAAAACATGACCCGACAATTTTACACCCACCCTACATGTCACACACGTATAAGGCAACAAGTAGTCATTTCCAAACATGATAGTAAGGATTCTAGAACCCAAAGATTCTTCTTAAATAAACTATGTGACAATGAAATCCAGCCCATCAGGCAATGGATCAAAACAAAGAAATACAACTAGGAGAAGATGTGGTGAACAATGAATTCATAGTTATAGAAAAGAAGTATTATAAATTGAGACCATGTAAAAATACAACTTACAAAAACCAGGACCCTAAAAGTCAGGATGTGGAGGGAGTATAATAATATTTTCAATACTGTTCATAATTAGAATATGAAATTTAAAAAACACAATGACTCAAGTTTATGAATGGTTTTTATATAATCTTTTCTTAAGATCTGAGGCAAATTTGGAAGTAATACATTTTTTAATCCAGAAAATTTTACCTGAACTTCAGCAAATCTTTCAGTTTAGTTTTGTTTTGCTAAATTCAACTTTTAAAAATCATGTATTTTATGTTATCCCTTCCATATATGTTCACAGAGAGATACCTGTATTTGTGAATGTTGACATTTAGGGTAATTTTGTGGAGGGGGTTTCATACTTTCTATATTCCTTACATTATATAAATTGAGAATTTATAATTTTTATTAAAAGAATGATGTTTTCTAAAAAACTAACAATCAGATGCAGGAGGAGGTAAATAATAGAAGTCTGAATTGGGGCAGAGCTATTGAAAATGGAAAGTCTCATATATTGTTGGAAAGATTCCTGAACTGGGACTAGTTAACCTCAAAAGCTCCATCTAATGCTAAGTTTCTAAGATCACAGAATTTCCCTAAATAAAAAGCTTTGCTACATGGAAATCCCTGTTTTCTATTATATTAGGTCTAGACTTTTTTGCTAGGCTTTCAAGGAGCACCAAAACAGAGTCCTAAGCTAGTCTTATAATTAGGCTAATCTCTGGTCACTGTCCCCAAAAATGCTACATTGTATTCAGCTTTCATGTTTTAACTCCTATTCGGGATACCTTCTAAATAGGTTATTTAGATGTTACCCGTTTATAGGCTATTTCTTCCCTAATAGTTAATAAGATAAACAAACGGAGTTTAGAAAGAAAAAAAAAAACTATCTAAATCTAACCTAGCTTCAAAGTCTATTTGTTGCATAAGATTCTTCCTAAATTCTTGGAATTTAACTAAAATTTTCTTTCAGAATTCCTAGAGCATTCATACTTTCCCATATAAAAACTTAACTCTAAATTAATGTTGCTTTGTAAATTATATTAGTTAACTAAAAAAAAAACACTTAAGCTAAAAGAATATAAAAATTAAGAATATTAGGTTAAATATAATGTTAAAAAATTTTTAGAAATATTTTTAATTATTTAATTTAAAATATTTTAAATAAATCTGATTCAAATAAATCTGATTTAAAAGTATGTTCTAGGGCTTCCCTGGTGGCACAGTGGTTGAGAGTCCGCCTGCCGATGCAGGGACACAGGTTCGTGCCCCGGTCCGGGAAGATTCCACATGCCGCGGAGCAGCTGGGCCCGTGAGCCATGGCCACTGAGCCTGCGCGTCCGGAGCCTGTGCTCCGCAACGGGAGAGACCACAACAGTGAGAGGCCCGCGTACCGCAAAAAAAAAAGTATGTTCTTAAACCTTTGATATTTCATACTAGGATTTAAAAAGATAATTTTATGCATTTATATGGAATGCTATAGTTTACAAATTGTTTTAATGCTCATTTTTAAATTTACTTCCAAAAATAATTTTACAATGATAATTATCCACAAAACCGCTGAGTACATTCAAAAACTAGAAACTTTAAAAATCAAAAGTATTTTTAAAAAAACTATGTGGCAGTAAGAAACAATTCATGGAACTTCATAGATTTATCACAGAAACATATTTACCATAATCCTCTTTAACAACAAAAAAACTACATCTGCACATAAGCAGCTAAAGCTCTCGTATTTGTTTTTCTCTCAACCATGACTAAAATGTTTGTATTCTTTGTTTTAATATTCCAACATATTCGAATAGCAGCTGTAGTTCTGGATTTCCCCCTTAATAGTAATTATAAAATCTAAAATTATTTTTAACTGGCTCCTTGAATAAGACCTAAAACTTTGTTAATAAACACTTAATTCATTTACAGTAATGAGAAAGAGCAGGGTAAGTCAGTGTAAAGATGTATACAGTTTAACTATATTCTTAAGAACAGGATTTCCATATATTTCTACCACAAGATGGAGATAAAGTAGATATATTTACATATTTCAAAAATACATAATTTTTATTACAGCATTTGATATCACTTAGCTTGTAATAAAGGCTGATCTTTAAGATAAATAGAAAGGTAAAAGTATTTCATGTGTGATCCGTTTCAATTAGTTATTTCCAAAATATTCTTTTGATTAAAGAGAAGAAAATATAAAGGCATATAATGTTTATATGTTTCAGTTCATTTTACACAGGGAACTACTAATATTAAGATGTTTTAAAAAATACACTGAAGAAGATGATTCATATATCTATACCGCTGTTGTCCCATAAAACTTTCTGCAGTGGTGGTGATGATTAGTGTCTGGATTATACAGTATGGCAGCCACAGTCCACATGTGGCTAGTGAGCATGTGAAGTGTGGGTAGTGTCACTAAGAAAAATGAAGTAGCTCCTGTGACTAGTGACTACTAAACTGGACAGCACAAATCTACACCACAGCCAATTTAATATTTTAATATATATCAAAATCCAATGAGTTTTCAGGTATTAAATTAACAGATAAAACCCGAACTTTAAAAATAATTACAAATTAATGATAAAATATAGGTTCTGACAGTTAGTAATCAAGGTTTTTCCATAACCATGAGAAAAAGAATGGCAAATCTCAATATAACTACGAGGTGAAAAATATATATTTAAAGAAGTAAAGTTTTATAGCACCCTTCCCAAAGGGAATCAAAGAGCATTATTAAAACATACATGCACACACACACACAATACACACTAACGTTTTAAAAATATATCAATAACCATGTGAACTTTTATATTTGATATACAAATGTGCTGAAATATACAGAACATTTAAATATCTACACACAAAATAAACTCCATATTTACCATTTACTCAAGTCCAAGTTCAGTTAACACTTTCAAAAACGGAAAAAAAAACTGCTCCCTCTTTCTGAACAGTAAAGAGCCTAACTCTACAATTACACAGTAGAGCACTTTGTGCCAGAGACAGAGTCCGAAGAGAATTGGACCTCAAGCAATATAAAGCTGGCCACCATTTAGGCTGGAGACCCAGTCCACAAAGATGCCACTCAAATCTCATTATCACATCCTGAGAGAATTAAGATTCACAATTAAACCACTTCACTAGGGTCTGCACTGGGTCTGGGCAGAAGAGGGAAGGCAGCTGACCTAAAAGTGCTTAAGAGGTGACACTGAGGAGGCAAAGGAGTATCAGAAAAGAATTCGTGGATCAATCACCAAATAATTCTTGAAAGTACGTTGATGGCTGGATTAGTCTGGCACACATGCTCTGACTTTAAAAGCAAACCAAAAAATCCCAAAAAGGATGTTTGATTAAACTGCCTGTAGGTTACAAAATGGGGACATTCTCATTTTCACTAGCGAAGTCAGCTTACTCTGACTAGTCACAGGACACAGAAAATGAATAGACACCCCATTCAGCAGACGGACCCCTCCCCCAAAGATCTCATTACTTATTTCAAAATGTGTTGTGTTAAAACTGAACCCCTAGAGGGCAACTCAGCTTCAATTTTTACTCCATAGTATACGTCAGTTCCTAACCAGTTTATAGATGCCATGACCTTGGAACTTTTCCTTTAAAACGAAAGGGAAATAGAAGAAAACTGAGATATTCCATCTACTACTGAAAAATATCATTACGGAATGTATTCTTTAACAGTGATAATTTGAAGATGAAGAATATGGTATATTTTTATTAGGCATATTCCCAAATAACCCCCATCATAAATGAATATTTGAATATTAACACTCTCAGTAGGAACCATATAGCAGATAGGAAAGACATACTTAACAAGTCTATTTAACATGAATGCTTTGCATAACTTTACATTCATTAAAATCGCACGTTAAAATGTGTAGGGAAAAAGGTGAAGAATCCAATCTCAATAACAATTAATCCTATAAATTACCCAGTATAAACCACTGTGTATAAGAAAACCAACGTTCCTTCAAGGTCAAAAACATGAAGAGGTTTGCCTGCTGCCCATCTAAACTGACTCTGCATTGTGAGGCAGAAGTGTTTATATTCAAATAGGCCCACTCAAAATACTGACATAGCCAAAGAAAGAGTCATTGTATCAATGTGAAAAGAATATTACCTACCATGGACACTAACTAACCTATAAAACTCAACAACGGTATATTGGACTCAGCCTCGTTTTAGTGAAACTCAGAAACTAGTCTACTAGTTTCTTGTTTCTCAGAAACAAGTCTAATATACATATATGACCAGAGTTAACAGAATGAGCTGAGAGTTTCACTGGACAATATACAGGATTACAATAATAACGTAATAACTTGATAAGTCATATATGTGTGTTTTTTAATACAAATAAGATTTTTAAAGGACCAACTCTCATGCTTGTATATATACTCTATAATACATACTAACTAGAACAAAATTTTAACTCAATTTGCAGGGTTTTTTTTAAATATTTTTATTGAAGTATAATTGCTTCACAACGGTGTGTTAGTTTCTGTTTTATAACAAAGTGAATCAGTTATACATATACATATATCCCCATATCTCCTCTCCATCTTGTGTCTCCCTCCCACCCTCCCTATCCCACCTTTCTATCTGGTCACAAAGCACCAAGCTGATCTCCCTGTGCTATGTGACTGCTTCCCACTAGCTATCTATTTTACATTTGGTACTGTATATATGTCCATATATACACTCCCACTCTCTTTGTCCCAGCTTACCCTTCCCCTTCCCCGTAACCTCAAGTCCACTCTCTAGTAGGTCTGTGTCTTTATTCCCGCCTTGCCCGTGGGTTCTTCATGACCTTTTGTTTTTAGATTCCATATATATGTGTTTAGCACATGGTATGTGTTTTTCTCTTTCTGACTTACTTCACTCTGTATGACAGACTCTAGGTCCATCCACCTCACTACAAATAACTCAGTTTCATTTCTTTTTATGGCTAAGTAACATTCCATTGTATATATGTGCCACATCTTCTGTATCCATTCATCTGTCGCCAGGACACTTAGGTTGCTTCCATGTCCTGGCTATTGTAAATAGAGCTGCAATGAACACTGTGGTACATGACTCTTTTTGAATTATGTTTTGCTCATGGTATATGCCCAGTAGTGGGATTCCTGGGTCATATGGTAGTTCTACTTTTAGTTTTTTAAGGAACCTCCATACTGTTCTCCATAGTGGCTGTATCAATTTACATTCCCACCAACAGTGCAAAAGGGTTCCCTTATTTCCACACCCTCTCCATCATTTATTGTTTCTAGATTTTTTGATGATGCCCATACTAACAGGTGTGAGGTGATATTGCATTGTAGTTTTGATTTGCATTTCTCTAATGATTAATGACGTTCAGCATTGTTTCATGTGTTTGTTGGTAATCTGTATATATTCTTTGGAGAAATATCTATTTAAATCTTCTGCCCATTTTTGTATTGCGTTGTTTGTTTTTTTGCTATTGAGCTGCATGAGCTGCTTGTAAATTTTGGAGATTAATCCTCTGTCACTTGCTTCATTTGCAAATATTTTCTCCCATTCTGAGGGTTGTCTTTTCGTCTTGTTTACGGTTGCCTTTGCTGTGCAAAAGCTTTGAAGTTTCATTAGGTTCCATTTGTTTATTTCTGTTTTTATTTCCATTTCTCTAGGAGCTGGGTCAAAAATAGAGTGTTCTGCCTATGTTTTCCTCTAAGAGTTTGATAGTGTCTGGCCTCACATTTAGGTCTTTAATCCATTTTGAGTTTATTTTTGTATATGGTGTTAGGGACTGTTCTATTTTCATTCTTTTACATGTAGCTGTCCAGTTTTCCCAGCACCACTTATTGAAGAGGCTGTCTTTTCTCCATTGTATATTCTTGCCTCCTTTATCAAAGACAAGGTGACCATATGTGCGTGGGTTTATCTCTGAGCTTTCTATCCTGTTCTATTTATCTATATTTCTGTTTTTGTGCCGGTACCATACAGTCTTGACTACTGTAGCTTTGTAGTCTAGTCTGAAGGCAGGGAGCCTGATTCCTCCCGCTCCACTTTTCTTTCGCAAGATGGCTTTGGCTTTCAGGGTCTTTTGTGTTTCCATACAAATTGTGAAATTTTTTGTTCTAGTTCTGTGAAAACTGCCAGTGGTAGTTTGACAGGGATTGTATTGAATCTGTAGATTGCTTTGGGTAGTACAGTCATTTTCACAATGTTGATTCTTCCAATCCAAGAACATGGTATATCTCTCCATCTATTTGTATCATCTTTAATTTCTTTCATCAGTGTCTTATAATTTTCTGCATACAGGTCTTTTGTCTCCTTAGGTAGGTTTATTCCTAGATATTTTATTCTTTTTGTTGCAATGGTAAATGGGAGTGTTTTCTTAATTTCACTTTCAGACTTTTCATCATTAGTGTAGAGGAATGCCAGAGATTTCTCTGCGTTAATTTTGTATCCTGCTACTTTACCAAATTCATTGATTAGCTTTAGTAGTTTTCTGGTAGCATCTTTAGGATTCTCTATGTATACTATCATATCACCTGCAAACAGTGACAGCTTTACTTCTTTTCCGATTTGGATTCCTTTTATTTCTTTTTCTTCTCTGATTGCTGTGGCTAAATCTTCCAAAACTGTGTTGAATAAGAGTGGTGAGAGTGGGCAACCTTGTCTTGTTCCTGATCTTAGTGGAAATGGTTTCAGTTTTTCACCACTGAGGATGATGTTGGCTGTGGGTTTGGCATACATGGCCTTCATTAGGTTGAGGTAAGTCCCCTCTATGCCTACTTTCTGGAGAGCTTTTATCATAAATGGGTGCTGAATTTTTTAGAAAGCTTTCTTTGCATCTATTGAGATGATCATATGGTTTTTCTCCTTCAATTTGTTAGTATGGTGTATCACATAGATTGATTTGTGTATATTGAAGAATCCTTGCATTCCTGGGATAAACCCCACCTGATCATATTGTATGATCCTTTTAATGTGCTGTTGGATTCTGTTTGCTAGTATTTTGTTGAGGATTTTTGCATCTATGTTCATCAGTGATATTGACCTGTAGTTTTCTTTCTTTGTGACATCTTTGTCTGGTTTTGGTATCAGGGTGATGGTGGCCTCGAAGAATGAGTTTTGGAGTATTCCTCCCTCTGTGATATTTTGGAAGAGTTTGAGAAGGATAGGTGTTAGCTCTTCTCTAAGTGTTTGATAGAATTCACCTGTGAAGCCCTCTGGTCCTGGGCTTTTGTTTGTTGGAAGATTTTTAATCACAGTTTCCATTTCAGTGCTTGTGATTGGTCTGTTCATATTTTCTATTTCTTCCTGGTTCAGTCTTGGAAGGTTGTTCTTTTCTAAGAATTTGTCCATTTCGTCCAGGTTGTCCATTTTATTGGCACAGAGTTGCTTGTAGTAATCTCTCATGATCCTTTGTATTTCTGCAGTGTCAGTTGTTACTTCTCATTTTTCATTTCTAATTCTATTGATTTGAGTCTTCTCCCTTTTTTTCTTGATGAGTCTGGCTAATGGTTTATCAATTTTGTTTATCTTCTCAAACAACCAGTTTTTAGTTTTACTGATCCTTGCTGTCGTTTCCTTCATTTCTTTTTCATTTATTTCTGATCTGATCTTTATGATTTCTTTCCTTCTGCTAACTTTGGGGTTTTTTTCTTCTTTCTCTAATTGCTTTAGGTGTAAGGTTAGGTTGTTTATTTGAGACATTTCTTGTTTGTTAAGGTAGGATTGTATTGCTATAAACTTCCCTCTTAGAACTGCTTTTGTTGCATCCCATAGGTTTTGGGTCATTGTGTATTCATTGTCATTTGTGTTTAGGTATTTTTTGATTTCCTCTTTTATTTTTTCAGTGATCTCTTGGTTATTAAGTAGTGTACTGTTTAGCATCCATGTGTTTGTATTTTTAACAGATTTTTTCCTGTAATTGTTATCTAGTCTCATAGCATTGTGGTCAGAAAAGATCCTTGATATGATTTCAATCTTCTTAAATTTACCGAGGCTTAATCTGTGACCCAATATATGATCTACCCTGGAGAATGTTCCATGAGCACTTGAGAATAAAGTGTATTCTGTTGTTTTTGGATGGTGTGTCCTATAAATATCAATTAAGTCCATCTTGTTTAATGTATCATGTAAAGCTTGTGTTTCCTTATTTATCTTCATTTTGGATAATCTGTCCATTGGTGAAAGTGGGGTGTTAAAGTCCCCTACTATTATTGTGTTACTGTCGATTGTGCTTTTATTGCTATTAGAATCTGCCTTATGTGCTGAGGTGCTCCTATGCTGGGTGCATAAATATTTACAACTGTTTTATTTTCTTCTTGGACTGATCCCTAGATCATTATGTAGTGTCCTTCTTTGTCTCTTGTAATAGTCTTTGTTTTAAAGTATATTTTGTCTGAAATGAGAATTGCTACTCCAGCTTTCTTTTGATTTCATTTGCACAGAATATCTTTTTCCATCCCCTCACTTTCAGTCTGTACATGTTCCTGGGTCTGAAATTGGTCTCTTGAAGACACCATACATATGGGTCTTGTCTTTCTATCCGTTCAGCCAGTCTATGTCTTTTGGTTGGAGCATGTAATCCATTTACATTTAAGCTAATTATTGATATGTATGTTCCTATTATCATTTTCTTAATTGTTTTGGGTTTGTTACATTAGGTCTTTACCTTCTCTTTTGTTTCCTGCCTAGAGAAGCTCCTTTAGCATTTGTTGTAATACAAGCTGGTTTGGTTGTGCTGAATTTTCTCAGCTTTTGCTTGTCTGTAAAGGTTTTAATTTCTCCATCAAATCTGAATGAGATCCTTGCTTGGTAGAGTTATCTTGGTTGCAGGTTTTTCTACTTCATCACTTTAAATATGTCCTGCCCGTCCCTCCTGGCTTGCAGAGTTTCTGCTGAAAGATCAGCTGTTAACTTTATGGGGATTCCCTTGCATGTTATTTGTTGTTTTTCCCTTGCTGCTTTTAATATTTTTTCATTGTATTTAATTTTTGGTAGTTTGATTAATACGTGTCTTGGCGTGTTTCTTCTTGGATTTATCCTATATGGGACTCTCTGTACTTCCTGGACTTGACTATTTCCTTTCCCATATTAGGGAAGTTTTCAACTATAATCTCTTCAAATATTTCCTCAGTCCCTTTCTTTTTCTCTTCTTCTTCTGGGACCCCTATAATTCGAATGTTGGTGCATTGAATATTGTCCCAGAGGTCTCTGAGACTGTCCTCAATTCTTTTCATTCTTTTTTCTTTATTCTGCTCTGCAGTAGTTATTTCCACTATTTTACCTTCCAGGTCACTTATCCGTTCTTCTGCCTCAGCTATTCTGCTATGCATTCCTTCTAGAGAATTTTTGATATCAGTTATTGTGCTGTTCATGAATGTTTGTTTTCTCTTTAGTTCTTCTAGGTCCTTATTAAAACGTTTCTTGTATTTTTTCCATTCTATTTCCAAGATATTGGATCATCTTTACTATCATTATTCTGAATTCTTTTTCAGGTAGACTGCCTATTTCCTCTTCATTTGTTAGGTCTGGTGGGTTTTTTCCTTGCTCCTTCATCTGCTGTATGTTTCTCTGTCTTCTCATTTTGCTTAACTTACTGTGTTTGGGGTCTCGTTTTCACAGGCTGCAGGTTCGTAGTTCCCGTTGTTTTTTGTGTCTGCCCCCAGTGGGTAAAGTTGGTTCAGTGGGTTGTGTAGGCTTCCTGGTGTAGGGGACTAGTGTCTGTGTTCTGGTGGATGAGGCTGGATCTTGTCTCTCTGGTGGGCTGGTTCACGTCTGGTGGTGATTTTTGGGGTGTCTGTGACCTTATTATGATTTTAGGCAGACTCTCTGCTAATGGGTGGGGTTATGTTCCTGTCTTGCTAGTTGTTTGGCATACGGTGTCCAGCAGTATAGCTTGCTGGTCATTGAGTGGAGCTGAGTTTTGGCGTTGGGATGGAGATCTCTGGGAGATTTTCGCCACTTGATATTACGTGGAGCTGGTAGGTCTCTGGGGGACCAATGTTCTGAACTTGGCTCTCCCACCTCAGAGGCACAGCCCTGGCGCCTAGCTGGAGCACCAAGAGCCTTTCATCCACACGGCAAAGGAGAGAAAGGAAGGAAGGGAGGGAGGGAGGAAGGGAAAGAAAGAAACAAACAAACAAAACAAACAAACAAACAAAGGAGGGAGAAAGAAAGAAAGAAAGGAAGGAAGGAAGAACGGAAGGAAGAAACGAACAAAGAAACAAAGAAAGAAAGAAAAAGAGAGGAAGGAAGGAAGGAAGAAAGAAAAGAAAGGAAGGAAGAAAGGAAGGAAGGAAGAAAGGAAGGAAGGAAGAAAGGAAGAAAGGAAGGAAGGAAGAAAGAAACGAAGAAAGAAAGAAAGAAAAGAAAGAGAAAGAAAGGAAGGAAAGAGAAAGAAAGAGAAAAGAAACAAAGAAAGGAAGAAAAAGAAAGAAAGAAAAGAGGTAAAATAAAATAAGTTATTAAAATAAAACACAAAATAATTATTTAAAAAATTTTTTTAAGTAATTAATAAAAAACAAAGAAAGAACAACCAAACTAAAAAACAAATCCACCAATGGTAACAAGCGCTGAAAAGTATACTGAAAAAAAAAAAAGGACAGACAGAACACTAGAACAAATGGTGAAAGCAAAGTTATACAGACAAAATCATACACAGAAGCATACGCATACACATTCACAAAAACAGAAAAAGGGGGAAAAAAAATATATATATATACACACACACATATATCATTGCTCCCAAAGTCCACCTCCTCAATTTGGGATGATTCATTGTCTATTCAGGTATTCCACAGATGCTGGGTACATCAAGTTGACTGTGGAGATTTAATCCGCTGCTCCTGAGGCTGCTGGGAGAAATTTCCCTTCCTCTTCTTTGTTCGCACAGCTCCTGGGATTCAGCTTTGGATTTGGCCCTGCCTCTGCACTTAGGTCACCTGAGGGCGTCTGTTCTTTGCTCACAGGACAGGGTGAAAGGAGCAGCTGCTTCGGGGGCTCTGGCTCACTCAGGCTGTGGGGAGGGAGGGTACAGAGTGCGGGGCGAGCCTGCGGCAGCAGAGGTCACCATGACATTGCACCAGCCTGAGGCATGCCGTGTGTTCTCCCAGGGAAGTTGTCCCTGGATCACAGGACCCTGGCTGTGGCAAGCTGCACAGGCTCCTGGGAGGGGAGGTGTGGATAGTGACCTGTGCTCGCACACAGGCTTCTTGGTGGCTGCAGCAGCAGCCTTAGCGTCTCATGCCCGTCCCTGGGGTCCACGTTGATAGCCGCGGCTCACTCCAGTGTCTGGAGCTCCTTTAAGCAGTGCTCTTAATCTCCTCTCCTCGCGCACCAGGAAACAAAGAGGCAAGAAGAAGTCTCTCGCCTCTTTGGCAGTCCCAGACCTTTACCCGGACTCCCTTCCGGCTACCTGTGGCGCACTAGCCCCCTTCAGGCTGTGTTCACACAGCCAACCCCAGTCCTCTCCCTGGGATCTGACCAAAGCGAGAGCCTCAGCTCCCAGCCCCCACCCGTCCCAGCAGGTGAGCAGACAAGCCTCTCGGGCTGCTGAGTGCTGGTCGGCACTGATCCTCTGTGCAGGAATCTCTCTGCTTTGCCCTTTGCCCCCCTGTTGCTGAGCTCTCCTCCGTGGCTCCCAAGTTTCCCCACCACCACCCTGTCTCCACCAGTGAAGGGGCTTCGTAGTGTGCAGAAACTTTCCTCCTTCACAGCTCCCTCCCACTGGCGCAGGTCCCGTCCCTATTCTTTTGTCTGTTTTTTCTTTTTTCTTTTGCCCTACCCAGGTACGTGGGGAGTTTCTTGCCTTTTGGGAGGTCTGAGGTCTTCTGCCAGCGTTCAGCAGGTGTTCTGTAGGAGGTGTTCCACGTGTAGATGTATTTCTGATGTAACTGTGGGGAGGAAGGTGATCTCCACGTCTTACTCCTCCGCCATCTTGAAGCTCCTCCTGTAGACGTTTTTGAGTGTAAATGTGTCGTCACACAAGGCCTGCCTTCCAGCAGGGCATCACTGGGGGCTCCTCACCTGCTGTGCTCAGGGCCAGGACCACCACAGTGGGGAGGGCAGAGGACAGGCACAGGTTGGTTAAGGACCACATCTCCAAGTCACAATAAGTGTCTTAACTGAAGTTGTAAACTAATTACTCACATGATATCCTATGAATTCAGGGATCTGAGACAACCACAAATCAAATCTCTGCTCACGTAGATTAGAATCTAGATTTGCAATTTGACAAACCAAAGACTATGCTGATGAAACACAGAGGAGGGACCATTACGTAGGGTGAAGTTTGTGTGCCATGAGGTTAGCGACTTTCTTAACAGGAAAGAGGGAAAGGGGGTAGCCATGTAATTTACAGGATAAAAGGGGATAGGGGTTGAAGACTGCAAAAGTATACTTGGGTTTATCACTTCCTAAGATGAGTTTGCTAAGAATCTTTGGCACTCTGGAAAAGAATTTGAATGCTGGCCTACATAATTTGGGGCTCGACCTCCATGATGGAAGTAAGGGAAATAAAGATTCAGGAAATAGAAAACATACACACAAAAACTAAGAATAGCTACAACAACAGAACAACCAAAACATATATAGTTAATACGAAAAAGAGTACCCCAGGCGGTGAAGTAGGTAATTTTAGTATATTCAAAATGACCTGAGAATGGAGTAAAACCCATATGGCTAATTACTATACGCTGCTTTAAGGGACAAGTCTGTGCCTTTGGCTAATCCCTGTTTCTCAACCTTGGCTGCACATTGAAATCACCTTGGGAGCTTAAAAAAAAAAAATACTAACACCTTTCTGTGAAGAGAGAAACCTGTGCATTGGTATTTTAAAAAAGATTCCCAGATAATTCTGATGTACAGCAGGGGTTGAGGACCACTGATCTGGCCTATGTGACAGATGAAGATCAAATGCACTTCAATCAGCAGGGCAGAGCAGAGGCTCCACTGTAAGAATGTGATGAGTTGAATTTATCATCTAAATAGATCTGACCAGGGAAGATATGGAAGGAAAAGATAACACAGAAGAACTCGCATGAAGCCTTTATCACTGAGGCACTGGACAAATAGGCCCACTCTGAAAATCACAGGGTACTAACAGAGAGTTCCTTAATACATTCAACAATATGGTCTGTTGAGGCCAAAATAAGAGAAAAACAAACAGTTCAAATTTTTCACAGTAGTATATCCAAAGGTATGGATATTTGTTACATTTGATATTTTAAATCACCAATATACCCAACACTCAGAAACAACTTCTGTTAACATTTCTTCATAGCTCTCTCTCTCCATACTATTAGTCATAATTTTGGTTTAAACATTTATTTCGTAACTTTCCCCCTACCATACTTAAACTCCATAAGGATGCAGACTGACTTGGTTTCAGTCATGCTTATGTACACAGAACAGTGCTAGGTACACAGTAAGTGCCCATAAGAATTTATGGAATTAGTTAATTTTGGTAAGCTCTTCTGTGTTTTTTAAAAACTTAATTTAATTAAACTAGGGATCAGGAAATTTTTTCAGTAAAGAGGTATATGGTGAATATTTTAGGCTTTGTGAGCTATGTTGTCTCTGCTGCAACTACTCACATCTACTATAGCAGCATGAGAGCAGCCACAGGCAACACCTAGGTAAATGGCCATGGCTGTGCTCCAATAAAAGAGAGACAAGCAGAGGGAAGGATTTGACCACTGAAGACCAACAACCCTGGGTGAAAATGATACATTATGCTAGTCTCTCATATCAGTAATGCATCATTATTATCACAAATTTGTGTATATCATCATTTCTAGTACCATAATTTTTAAAACCAGATTCTGTTGACATCTAAGTTTTTGACAATATTTTATATTATATACAATGCTATGTCACATCTCTGATAATTTCCTTACGACACATTCCTACCAATAGAGTTGCTAGGTGAAGCAATAGCCACATTTATGAATTTTTGTTAATTATTTAAAATACTCACAAACCCCTTTCCTGACATCATGCTCATCTATATTCCAAGCCAGCAGTGTAAATACCTGGTTCTCCAAAGCCTCATCAACATTATACATCATATACGTTTTCTTACCCACAAATACTTTATTATGCACATGATTAGAGTTCTATATTTACTTTTTCTTATTAGATGACATTTATATACAGTGAAATAAACAAATCTTAAATAAGCACTCAACAAAAGCATACACCTGTGCAACACAAATCAAAATACAGAACATTAAAATCATTCCAGAAAGTTCCTTTAAAGTCCCTTTCCAATCACTACCTGTCCCACTAGCACCCCAACAGTGCCACCGTCGTTTGGATTAGTGCAGCCTATTCTAGAGCACCATGTAAATGTTGCCTGTTCTAAAATATAATATTTTTTATAAGTATGTACTCTATTTCTTTCATATTTACATTCCACCCAGAGAGACAGTTTTGAGATTCATCTCTGCTATTAACACTATAACACTAGTTTATTCCATTTTACTGCTGACTAGTATCCACTGCATGAGTATACCACAGTCTATCCCTTCTCCTTTGGAAAGATACCTAGGTTATTTTTAATTTTTGGCTATTTGAATAAGCTACTATAAGTATTAATTGTACAGAAATGAAACATCAGTTTCATTTCTTCTGGGTAGAGTTGCCGGGTCAGCAGGCAAGTGTATGTTTAGTGAATGCTATCAGTGTTTTCATGGTAGCCATTCTGGTAGGTATGCAATTCCAATTACGTAAAGGTTACTATCTTTATGATATTTTCCTACAGGTCCCTGTAATTCTGTTCATTTTCAATCTTTTTTTCTCTGTTCTTTAGATTGACTATTTCTATTGATCTATCTCTAGATTCATGACTCCTTCTGCCATTTTTATTCTAAAGTTTTTACACCAGATATTGTATATTTTCAGTTCTAGAAGTTTGATTTGGGTCTTTTTTATTGTTTCAGATTCTCTTAAGATTTCTTGTCTTTGTATTCATTGCAATCATATTTTCCTTTACATTCTTAAACAATTACAATGTCTGAGATAAAATCCTTGCCTGCTAATTCCAACATCTTAGTAATCTTGAAGTTAGCCTCTGATAATTTTATTTTAAGAATGGGTCATATTTTCCTGTTTCTGTGTACACTGAATAATTTGGCATTGATCATGAATATTGTGAATGATATCATGTAAAAAGTCTGGATTCTGTTGTTTCTCAAGAATTTTTTTTCCTTTTTCCCTTAGGCAGTCAATTTTCTTTGCTGAACTCAAATGCAGAAGCCTGTCTCCCTGGCAATGTATAGTGGATAGCAGCTCAAATTTTGGTTCAGTTCTTTTAGCCTTAACTAAGCTACCTGTCGTGTGCCACATACATGGACTGAGCCAGGGTTTACGCACAGAATTTGATGCTCCTCTTCTCTGGCTTGATCCTTGTTGGGATTTATGCTCTTCCCCTTCCCTCCATGTATAAATACAAACTTGCCAGGGCCTGCAGTTACACCAAACCCTGTGCTTGGTTCTTCAAACCATCAAGACCAACATGTTTTTGTTTTTGTTTTGGTCAGAGTCTCAGCCACCCTACAGGGCAGAGAGTCACCCAGTCCTACTCCCTTCCTTCAATGTTTGACTCTCCTCTGATTTCCATCTGCTTTTGCTTACCCTCCAATGCCTTCAGGTAGTTGTCTTTAATATTTTTTTTTCTACAGAAGGATGTGTGTGATAAGAGCTAGTAGGCCAGGTCAGAAGCAGAAAGTCTCCATTATGAATTTTTAAATCATATCAAGTTTACAGGTTACATATAGTAATACTGGGTGTGGTTTGCAATTAACCCACTGAAAGTGAGAGCATGTTTAATAATATACTTAATAATATGTAATTTATCAGGAAGAAACTTTGTGTCCTTTGCTCATTTTTTAAACTGGATATTCACTGATTCCTTACAGATAGTAAATATTTATATACTAAGGATATCAAATCTTTGTCACATATGTTAGAAATATTTTCCTAGTTTGTGATCTTTCTTTCTATTATGTTTATAGAATATAACATACAGAAAAATTTACTTTTTCTATATTTATAGTTTTGTTGTATAAAATATAACATGATTCTTATATGTTCATTATGAAGAACAATCTATAAAAATAAAAAAAATCACCCACAATCCACACTCTTCCTCCCATATCCCTTTAAAAAAAAAAAAGTAATGTTTTCATTTTGGAGAATATGAAAAAAAACTACACGTAGGAAAACAAATAACCTATGATCCACCTTTTTCCTTCCCACATTTCCAAGTATTAATTTTTTTTTTTTTTTTTTTGCGGTACGCGGGCCTCTCACTGTTGTGGTTTCTCCCATCACAGAGCACAGGCTCCAGACGCGCAGGCTCAGCGGCCATGGCTCACGGGCCCAGCCGCTCCACAGCATGTGGGATCTCCCTGGATCAGGGCACGATCCCGTGTCCTCTGCATCAGCAGGAGGACTCTCAACCACTGCGCCACCAGGGAAGCCCCTTATTATTAAATTTTGAATGTATTTTTTTTCTATATGAATCTATCATTTTGTTATAATTAGTATAATACTAGGTATACAATTTTATATCATGCTTTTTTAAACTCAGCATTATGAACGTGTTCAGATTTGTTAATGATCCTTCATAAAATCGACTAGTAATTACCACATAATATTTTGAGTGTATTTTTCATATGATTAACAAGGTTAATAAAAATCAAGAAGACTTTCAATTTCACTAAAAACTAAACATCAAAAAGTACTGTTTTTTTTTTTAATTGGGGTATAGTTGTTTCACAATGTTGTGTTAGTTTCTACTGTACAGCGAAGTGAATCAGCTGTATGTATACATATATCCCCTCTTTTTCAGATTTCCTTCCCATTTAGGTTACCACAGAGCATTGAGTAGAGCTCCCTGTGTTATACAGCAGGTTCTTATTAGTTATCTATTTTATACATATTAGTGTATATATGTCAATCCCAATCTCCCAATTCATCCTGCCCCCCCTTACCCACTTGGTGTCCATATGTTTGTTCTCTACTTCTGCCTCACAAACAGGTTCATCTGTACCATTTTTCTAGATTCCACATGTACGTGTTAATATACGATATTTGTTTTTCTCTCTCTGACTTACTTCACTCTGTATGACAGTCTCTACGTCCATCCACATCTCTACACATGACCCAATTTCATTCCTTTTTACGGCTGAGTAATATTCCATTGTATATATGTACCACATCTTTATCCATTCATCTGTCGATGGGCATTTAGGTTGCTTCCATGACCTGGCTATCATAAATAATGCTGCAATGAACGTTGGGGTGCATGTGTCTTTTTGAATTATGGTTTTCTCTGGGTATGTAACCAGTAGTGGGACCGCTGGGTTATATGGTAATTCTAGTTTTAGTTTTTCTAGGAACCTCCATACTGTTCTCCATAGTGGCTGTATCAATTTACATTCCCACCAACAGTGCAAGAGGGTTCCCTTCTCTCCACACCCTCTCCAGCATTTATTGTTTGTAGATTTTTTGATAATGGCCATTCCGACCGGTGTGAGGTGATACCTCATTGTCGTTTTGTAAATTATAAAAATAAACATTTAAGTTCAACATGTACCTCAAATTATTATGCTATGTGAGTAGGACCACATTTTTAATGAGTGAATGGTCTACAGTGTATGTATGTTAGGGCTACAGCCCCCAAAAAGAGTGTTACAGAAAACAGCATTAGAGGTGTTCCCAGAAAACGAAGTGAATAATAAAAACTGCTTAAGTTATTGGAAGAAAGTAACTTTTTAATCTAGGTGAAGGCAGGGATAAATAATACACAGCAAACAAGATCCGTAACTAAAAAGCAGTTAACTACAAATAAACTAGCACGTAGGCCAAAAGGACAAGTACTAGACAAAGCATATCATCACCTACCAAATCCACCACTCATGTCTGACACAGCACCGGTGTGCTGGGCAGCCACTTCCAACTCATCAGAGTCGGCACAGAGAAATGGTATTTGCTGCCTTTGACCACACATCATTTTGACACAAATGGCTAATTTAGCCTCTTCACTGTGGTGTGAGACCAGGTACCCAGCACCAGATACTACAGCCAGCAGTACTGAAGGACAGTTTGATGAATTAACAAATCAATGTAATCATGAATTAATTCTGGAATGAAAGTGGTCCAGGTAGAACCTTAAAACCAAGGAACAAAAATGTCAGTCTTTATCACTGTCCAAATCGACGTGCATCAAACACACACCAAGAGAATTGACACTTACACAAAAATATTAGAAAAATACCAGAACCACCACAATTGGATAAACATTCGCTTCCTTTGTTTCCCTTGAAAACAATGACAAATTTTTATTACCGTCCAATACAGTGGCTTCAAACTTAGACGTCTACCAGACACCTCAAAGTTCACGTCCAGAACTAGACTCCTGATCTATCGATCGCCAAAAACTAAAATAAAATAATAAAATTTCTCCACACACAGCCTTCTCCGTCTCTGTTAACCACAACTCCATCCATTACTTGCTCAGGACACGAAACAGGGAGTCGTCTTTTTCTCTCTTAACTCTGTCTTCAAAATACACCCTGGGTGTGCTCAGTCTCACCAACTCCACCATTACCACCCCTCCACTTCACCACCCTCTATCAGGTGGACCATCACAGTAACATCCCTAAACTGGCGTCCCTGGTCTGCCCTTGCCCCATCCCATCTACTCTTAACGCAGTGGCGAGTGATGCTAGCACATTGCAGATCAGACCCCGTCTCCTTCCACTGCTCTAAGCCATTACTACCTTTCATTTGGCTCCTCAGTGCCCACAAGACCCTGATTCTATCCACTGTCACCCTCCTGAACACTCACTTCCCGCTCTCCTCCTCATTCATCCCACCCTAACCACAGGGACCTTTCTGGTGCTCCTCAAACATGCCAGCCGCATCCAGTGCCTCAGCATCTTTTCACGTGCTACTCCTGTTCACATCATTCCTCCCAGAGATACTGCACATCTCACTCCTTCACCTCCTACAAGAATTCTGTTCAAATGTCACCATCTTAGTGAGACCCATGCTGACCACCTACTAAAAACTGCAGCCCCGGGGATTCCCTGGTGGTGCAGTGGTTGAGAGTCCGCCTGCCGATGCAGGGGACGCAGGTTCGTGCCCCGGTCCGGGAAGATCCCACATGCCGCGGAGAGGCTGGGCCCGTGAGCCACGGCCGCTGAGCCTACGCGTCCGGAGCCTGTGCTCCGCAGCGGGAGAGGCCACAACAGTGAGAGGCCCGCGTACCACAAAAAACAACAAACAAAAAACTGCAGCCCCTTCTAACACCAGCACCCTCCCCACTGCCTTACCCAACTTTATTATTCTCCAGGTCACTTATATTTACTTACAATATTTATCTCCCTCCTTCCCTGAAACCTAAGGGCTATCATGGCAAATGTCTTTGTCTGTTTTATTTACTGTTCATATAATGGTGACTACTAAGTGGGAAATACTCAGTAAATGTTTTTGAATGACCACATTCCATATAACCCTAAGGGTCCATTCAAGTGCCTAAGAGAATCTGAAAATTCCGTTTTGGCTTTGTAAAAATATATTTTTAGTCATGTAATAATTGACCAACACTAAAACATATGCAAATAGTATTATCAAATGCTAACACTTTGGAGACAGCCAATATAGTAAAATATGATGCCAGAAAAACTTGTTTATGGGCCTCAAAACAAAATTTTTCTATTATATCTATTTAATTGAACAATACTCTGAAAATCTGAGTAAATCATAAGAAATCATTACTATTTAGAACTACTTCCTTATGTGATTTAGGATTTACTCTATATTTTGCATCCCTCAAAAAACTGAACCACAAAAATTAACTGGGAGATACATACTAGGCAACAACTGTTATAACATCTGATTTCAAATTTGCTTCCTGAAAATAATTGTTTTCATGTACTGACTCTGTAAATGTAACAAAATCAGTAACTTGTAATAATACACACAAAAATACTGCTTTTATCTGTTTTAGACATTACAGTTTGAAACAAATTCTAGCCCCATCCCAAAAAGAACTGATTATTTTTTAAATAGTTCTAAACCTACCAATCTAGTGCATTCCAGGGTTCTGTACAAACCAAACTTCCCCTTTATTTTCCGCAGACATACAAGATTTCTCTAAGAATGTATTTAGTAAAAATATAACTATTTGTGTGTATTTGCAAGAAGTTTACCAGTTACAGACTCTGATTAGAATCCCAATCACAACTCAAGGATCATCAGATAGCTTAAATGAAGTGTGATCTCGTACTCAGATTTTACATACAAGGGCATGGTACTGTTTAAAGATGACACTTAGTTTTGGATTAATTGCTCATAAGATGAAAGGATTTAAGTCTATTACAGTAGCAAAATAATTGAAAGTCGAATAGCTAGGAAACTAGGAAAATAATACAAACTTGTTAATACTGATAGAAGTTATAACTCACATTTTTATTAATAATATTTACTCATTTTAACAAATACTTCTAAGTTTCAAGCCATGTAATTTTTTGGTTTTGTGTTCAAATGTAGACTTTTCACTCTTATACCTTCAGAGATGAGTTGCATAAATCAGTTGTTAAAAACACTAGATTCATCTGCTCTGACAATATTCCCTGCTAATTTAGTCAATTAAAGATTTAGCTGAAAGTGGGGTGGGTGGGTGATGAACTGGGAAATTGGGATTGACATATATACACTAATATGTATAAAATGGATAACAAATAAGAACCTGCTGTATAAAAAAAATAAATAAAATTCAAAAAAAAATTTAACTTAACTTCTAAAACTAAAACATACTGCACCTTTCTTTGTGAAAGAAGAACTAGCCATTTTATTCAAGAGGAGTACTAATGTCCAATTACAGATAATTTTATTACAAAATTGCCATTATTCAGAAACAATACCAATAAGTCAAGACAATCATTAAGTCCTACAACAGAAGTGTGAATTAATAAATGTAACAGAACTACTAAGTCAATGAGCAATGACCATATCATATACTTTGTTCAGTTTTAAAAATCATTCAGCTGTACTTGTGACAGAGGTCTATTATTCGTGATGCCACTGGCATGACATCAGCCCAACAGACATACATAATAACTTTGACTGAACACAATTATTTAATTAAGTATTATAAAGTTATTAAATACATAATAATTTTTACTGTGGCCATGTGCAGAAAAGAGTTACCATGGCAGGCCTGACACCGCTCTCCTTAGACAGGCCTGCTTACAAGGCTGGCCCTTAGCTGGTGTCAGAACCTGGATTTGGGAAGCATTCCCACCATTCCCTAATTGATGAGAGCTGCTCACTGCGCCTAAACTGTCTGGGTAAACCACGTGGTTTGAGTTCAACACATGCTTTCCTTCTGGGAGTCTGGAATTTTGGTACATATTATGCAGAGGCTGCCACATTGACTGACTCCCAGTTAAAAGTCTGAGAACCGAGTCTCTAACAAGTTCCCCCGGAGACATTTCACACGTTGTCACAATTCAACCATGGTGGAATTAAACTCACGCTGAGTGGCTCTACCAGGAGAGAACTCTAGGAAGCTTGTACCTGGTTTCCTCTGGACTTCGTCCCATGTGCCTCTTCCCTTTGCTGGTTTTGCTCTAATAAATCTTAGCCATCAGTATGACTATATGCTTAGTACTGAGTCTTTGTAGGAAATCACCGAACTCAGGGGTGGTCTTGCGGACCCTGACACAGACCAGTGTAGGTCCAAAGAAGAGGACTTGTGCCTTAAATCTCTTTATATTTCTTAGAATATATAACATACTCTTATACATAAAAGATACTCATATTTTGTGATTTTATATATTATCCTCCTAACATATCCAAACCAGTCTAAAGATGTGTTGAATCTCTACATCAGTGTAACTTAACATTGGTGAACTGGTTAAATGGCAAAAATACATGTGATAATACACGTACAATTCAAACAACAAATGAAAAGCTCTGGGCAGGTTCAAGTAACAGAGTTGGATAGAAGATTGATTACTTTGACCATTTACAGTCTGCAGCCCTCCAATTTGTTTTAATGATGTCTTGATAGTTCTCTGCCTGCAAATATCCTAAAGAAGATCCTGGGGCTTCCCCGGTGGCGCAGTGGTTGAGAGTCCGCCTGCCGATGCAGGGGACACGGGTTCGTGCCCTGGTCCAGGAAGATTCCACATGCTGCGGAGTGGCTGGGCCCGTGAGCCATGGCCGCTGAGCCTGCGCATCCAGAGCCTGTGCTCTGCAACGGGAGAGGCCACAACAGTGAGAGGCCTGCGAACCGCAAAAAAAAAAAAAAAAAAAAAAAAAAGAATATCCTAAGCATTCTTAATTTGAATTTCTTTTTGTGTTAATTCATCCATCTTTGGAATTTAGCAAAATATAACATATTTCAGTTGTGTGTGACTGATAAAGACGGCAGGCATTTTATCAAGCTTCTGTGTTATTTAACGACAGTTCTGTGATGTGTCAAATAAACAATCCATGCTTCCTTATACTTTATACAATTCCTTTAGAACCAATCCTACCTATTGGCCAGTAGATCAAAAAGACTGCCACAGAAAACAATGAAACAAAAGAAACATTGAAATATGATAAAAGAAGGCCCAAGGGATGAAAGGAATGAGTTGGAGAATATATCCAGGTTAAAGAAAGTTCCAGGCCACCCCTGATGTCAAAGTACTTTTCTGGTCTTGATCTGTCATAACAAAAAGAAAAAAAGGTTCTTACTATTTTTAAGGCAAACTTCTTTACTCAGCATAGAGATGTTATATCAAATGCCAATTATGCATTTCAAAAAAGCAAAGAAATACAATGAATTTTTACAAAACACAGCAATTCGGTGACTCTTTTTCTTATGAAGTCTCTATTTCCAGAAAAAAAAATTTATAGCACTAGAATGCATACTTTACCATTATGTATGAACAAACAATATTTTTTAAAATATTACTAACATAGAAAATATAAATCATTAAATTAGTGAAGAGTCAAACACATGGGAAAAGTCACAGAGCGGGAAGTAGCCTCCAGAGGTCATCAAACCATCCTCCTAAAACACTACACATTGGTGTAAGTCCCCGATTCAAGAAAAAGCAATGATTCCACCATCACACTTGATGGAAGGGGACTTCTGTTTTGGCTTTTGGGAGGTGGTGGCCATTCTAGAATTTTTCTTCTGTACCATTCCCAGCGTATTCAGCATTCATTGTGTTACTTTGGTCGTTTATTTTAGTGGCTCTACTCACTGCCACTAATACCACTGGCAAAAGAAGAACATTATGAAGTTTTCTATTTAAATCCATTGTTCAACTGCCTTTCTTTTGATGTATGCTTTACCAACAGAGTTTATAATCTTGTGAAAGTTTATGTAGTAGTGAGATCCAGATTCTCAATTCTGTATCTAATCCCCAAGTCAAGCCATCTTTATTCATCAAATCAAAACTAAGTTATAAAGGAAAAAGTGATGAGCATTCTTTTTCTCTTCAAGAGGAAACAAAAAAAAATCTATTTTATAAAGACAAAGATTCTCAAGTTGACACCAGTTTACTACAAACACTGCTTAACTGTCACCCAAAAGCTGAGACTTTCTTGTTTCAGGTTATAATTTTCATTATATGGAAATGGCAAGGTTACCATGACTTCATAAAAATTAACTGTAGAATTAGAATCTTGTAATTATAGATAAAAGTTAAATTTTAGAAGTATCAGGGGCTATAACAATGAAACATTCTAAACATTATCCACTACTTAAGACAAATTTTAAGTGTGTTTAAACATAAGGTGAAATGTGCAATGCAGACTAAATCAGTGTAGAGTAAAAACCCAATAGTGTACATATAGATAATGAAGGGATCAGGGAAGCTGGTTAAAACTTATAATGAAGAGAGAACTAGTAAGAATATAGCAACCTGGCTGAAATTGATATTCATTAGGGTACTCTCACATCAATAGGGAGCATTTGGATGCTGTGGTCTTTATCAGTGTCCCAGCTGGTAATGGCTGAAGGTTAATGCCTTACCCCATTCTGTTCAATTTTCTATCCTAATTAGCCCTCCAAATCTATAGCTGTGAGCACCAAGTGTCTGTGCTCAAAAGAAACTAATTAATGCTAGCAAATTAGATCAAGTCCAAAGATCCAACAGCCAAACTCTTAGTTAAATGCTCCTTGTTAATAGGAAGTGTAGCTGTCAATAACTGCTGTTGGTGACTATAATGAGGCATCCTTTTTTTCATTGAAAGTGATTTCATTTCTCTTTGTCACTGGAAAAGCTGTTCCATTCCCTTCACAAACCTAAGTTGCTGGCAGCCTGACCCAATTCTTATGATCAGCCAGGTTGAAATGACATGAAAAAATAAAATAAAATCAAACAGAAAAGCTTTCCTACATAATCATGTTTCAGGAATTTAACAGAAAATCAGATCACTTATTAGAATTCCTATATCTTTACTCAAGAACTGTACAATTAGGATGCATAATGCTTTTATGTAAAATCCTGTAATTATTTAATAAAACAAAGGCTATAAACAGTAAATAAACCACAATGGAAGTGTTCTGATTCTAAATTCCGTCTTATTGTTCAGTTTAAACGTAGCTGTTCTGCTCCCACTTGAGCAATGCCAGTTTATGTTCTCTCCTAGTTCACATGGTTAAACAGGAAGATCATTCTTTTATAAAATAATCAATTTTAGATTCTAAAACACTGTTTTGGACCATATGGCCTGACAAAAAATCGATATATGATATCTATAAAAATTCAAATACTCAAAGATCATTTGTTATAACGTGTTCTAGTAGGGACAAATGCATTGAAATAATTCAAATGGATCTCAAATTTTAAGATGCTTTCAGTCTTCAGAAGATTTTAAATATGGTTAAAAAAAAAAAAAAGATCAACATCCTAAGCAACTTAAGTTTTGATAAAGAAGCAAAAACTAAACATTTTCTTTTCTGTACCATTACAAAGTAATAGGTGTGTAACACAAATATTTTAAAGTTATACTCTATTTCTTTCATTTCAAAGACCAAAGTTTCATTGCCTAAGAGCAAAGCAAAGGTAGTTCTGAAACCCAAACTCGACCATTTCACATTTTCATCTGAATCATGTAAGAAATCTGTAATTGAGTTATCTAGCTTTCTTTCATTCTAGATATCAGAATAACATGTTACAAAACCCTATAATTTTATTATCCATTTTTAAGTTTTATCCTCCCTCACCTGAATCAGGATATTTTTTTAAAGTGCTATGAGGCAGGTGGAGGGTTACCTCTTGAGACCATCAGCATGACACCCGCTGACGCCAGGTGTGCACTGAACCCTACCCGCAGGTGCCAACGGAGTAACTTCTCCTGCCATCTGGGGGTGGGGGAAAGGAAGGTGCTCTGATTATACAACTAATTCATAATGAAACCAAGACCATCAAATGATACTAATAAATTACTGATAACTTGTTAATAAATTTATTTACAGATGGATTTAATTCAAACCTGATTTATAGGTGGATTTAAAATGGGAATAGCTCATGATAAATCATTTAAGAAAAAGAAATGACCATCACACAATGTCAATTCTGAGGAACTATTCTTTTATTGCCTTTGTCCATCAGTCCCAGAGGTCATTCTCTAAGGAGATAGCATCTAAGGGACAGAAATGTGCCTAGCACCCAAATGTTATTGACACAGTCCCCAAACTACAGCTGACACAGCCTGGCTTCCCGCAGAGAAACTTGCCGGGCACTGCAGCCCATCAGCCCCAATAAGCATTACTGTGGTCCCTCAACGAAGGCTACAAGGGATGCTGGGAAAACAGTCCACGTCAGCACAATTTTACCACTGTTTCTTTGCCATGGACATTCCAAGAGGAAGATTTTTTTTTTAATTTATTTATTTACTTATTTATTTTTGGCTGTGTTGAGTCTTCATTTCTGTGCGAGGGCTTTCTCTAGTTGTGGCAAGCGGGGGCCACTCTTCATCGCGATGCGCGGGCCTCTCACTATCGCGGCCTCTCTTGTTGTGGAGCACAGGCTCCAGATGCACAGGCTCAGTAGTTGTGGCTCACGGGCCTAGTTGCTCCGCGGCATGTGGGATCTTCCCAGCCCAGGGCTCGAACCCGTGTCCCCTGCATTAGCAGGCAGATTCTCAACCACTGCGCCACCAGGGAAGCCCCCAAGAGGAAGATTTTTATTAAAAAAACATTTCTACAATAATACTGCTATCTGCTTTTCTAATTACCCACCATTTATGGCCTCATTTTTCATCTTCTACGCCTTTGTATTTTTCACTATAATATTACATATTAATCAACATATCTCTAGATTTATAGAATACAGGCATATTTTATATTAAAACATTTTTCAAAGAATACATGCATATGTGGGTGTCTAATGCATGCATTTACATAAATATCTTCTGCTCAGAAATGTAGAATATAGAAAAGTTTTTTAAAAGACTTGTAAGTACTACTGAGATTCCATTAACAATTCAATAATAGACAACAACGCCAAAGAAAATCATCTTAGACTATATTCCTATATGAATATGTTGATAGAGGAAAAACAGGCACACATTACATTTGATGTTTCTTCTTTCCCTATCAGAATCACCAGAATAACTTGTTTCTCCAAAATATGAATACAAGTTTTTCTCTCTATATAACTGTACATCTGGGAAAAAATGCTTTTTACTAGGAATCTGGGAGAATATTTTTAAATTGTAAATGAATTGAACACTGCCTGGAAGTTCTGAAAGCTGAAATACTGGTATCTGAGTGAAAGGGTAAGAAGCAATTCATACATATTAATTCATTGACTACTTGATTCCAAGGCTAAGGATTAAATTCAGATCATGTTATAAAAAACGTATTTGATCTTCATATGAATATTTGAATCTTACCTTGAACTTGTTCAGAACATCTCTCTCGGGCCTTTTCTCTCATTATTTTGGGGATCAAAACATCTTTTTCGACATGTCTGAGATGCTGCTCTGAAAAAAAAAAAAAAGATCTTCCTTTAATATAGTAAAGTCTCAGGTAAATCACCAGTTTAGGGGAAAAATAAGCACTCTGGTCTACTTAAAATAAAAGCCTAGGCAAATATATTAAAAAGTGACTCTTCTATGACCTCATGAAATTGTGACTCTTTAGTCACTGAAAATCATTCTAAATATTGTTTTATATATGAAAGAAAAAATGTGAGGGTGTAGGCAACATCTTTCTAAAACATTCTGCAAACTATGTTGCAACACTTTTATTTGATAACACATTCCATGTAGTCTTGGCAAAATTAAAGTCATAAAGTGTTATAATTTTTTAATTCATATAATCCACAAAAAGAGGATTTTTAGCAATACAGTACTGAGATCCAAGGATAGATGAAGAGATCCAAGATTAAGAGACGTGAGTAGTTTCTCCACCCAGTAACAAGGGTAGCTTAAGAAAGAGCTGGCAGAAGAAGAAAAAGTGGAACTCGTGTGCATAGAAAAACAAACTACAGGAGGTTTCTGTGCACTTTAAATAGAACTACCTCAGTTAGACTAACACAGCAGCCGAAGCACCTGCTCCTAACTCCCACCTGCTCCTCAAATTCCTAGAGAACCCTGAAATCCAAAGGGGTAAGTATCCTCCAAATGATCAGGAATTCTGAAAGGCAAAAGGCAGATGAGATCAGATTAAAGGAGGCAATCTTATCCCCAGAGTTTTTTCCCAGGAAAAAACTGATACCAAAAGTAGGAAGCGGGCTTCCCTGACGGCGCAATGCTTGAGAGTCCGCCTGCCGATGCAGGGGACACGGGTTCGTGCCCCGGTCCGGGAAGATCCCACATGCCACGGAGTGGCTGGGCCCGTGAGCCATGGCCGCTAAGCCTGCGCGTCCGGAGCCTGTGCTCCGCAACAGGAGAGGCCACAGCAGTGAGAGGCCCGCGTAACGCATAAAAGAAAAAAAAAAAAAAAAAAAGGTAGGAAGCATGCTCCACGCTCTGAAGCAGCAGAAACGGGGAGAAGGAGACATCCCTAGAGGAAACCAAAGCATTAGTGGTCGAAATACCACAGCAGGAGCCAAAGGAGGTCACTCTTCTGCTGCCTTCAGACCACAGGTAAAATAAGTAAATACAGGCACTTATCTCCATAAGATCAGAAAGTCTCTCAGTATCTATCTAGTGACACTTAAGACCAGGAACCCCTAAACTTTTCCTGGTTCCCAACATCCTCTGGATGCAGCTATGAAGTGATACAGTATTTGTAGAGAGGGTAAGAGGGCATCTCAAAAAGCAAACAAAATCAGCAACAACCAAACAGCCAAGAATCACCTAAATTTGTTGAAGGACAACACACTGAAAAGGAGAACCCAACTGTAATTAATCAAGAAGTAAACAACTCCTAAGAGGGTGAAAAGAGTAAAGAAAATAAGATTTTCAAATAAATATAATATACTGAAGCAAATAAAAAGACATGAGTTCTCAGAAAGAAACAAATCATAGGTCACCTAAATGCACTTTGATGAAATATCTGAAGCTCAAAAATCCTAAAAGCTTCTAAAGGGAAAAAAAAAATCACCACACAGAGGAACAGGACCAGATTTACATCGTGTTTCACAGGCAAGATGTGGATGCAAGAAGATAATGATGAAATAACATCAAAGTTCTCAGAAAGAATTACTTTATATCCAAGAATTCCAGAGCCAACTAAGAGTGAAATTAAAGATATTTTCAGATATGTAAGAACTGAAAAGTTTCTCTCTTTCAACCCCACCGAAAAAGAAATGATCTTTATCATAGTGTGACAAACCAAGCCACTAATCCAATGTGGTGATGGAAAACAAGAATCCTTCTGTATGCACAGGGAGCTCATGGGCAGGAGTTCAGGCAGGTAGAGCAGAAGTGACTCTCCTCTGCTTCTGTGTCTGGGGCTCATCTGGGAAGACTCCAGCCACAGGCCCTGACTTCAATAGCCACAAAAGCTGGGGCTGGAGGATTTACTGCCAAGAAGACTTCTTTCTTCACATATTTATCTGATGTGTGGACTGGAAAGGCCAAATCACCTACACAGGGTACAGTGGGTAGGTGGCCTTTTCTGAGCCTGTTGTGGAAGCCATGCAGCCTTGTTCCTGCTACCTTATATGTTGATTTCAAGTCACTGGGCTCAGCCTACACTCCAGTGGAGGGAGGGCCACATCACACAGAGCCTGAGAGAGGGAAGATACTGTTGTAACCTTCTTTGTAAAATAAAATCTGCCACAAGAAGTAATAGAGAATGTATTCTGATCAAATAAAATGAATCCATGATGTACAAGTGTAAATATATAAGGCATATTAGAAAACATACATTTAAATTTACATGTTAAAACTGTAGAGTACTTGAACAACATCATCAACTAACTTGACCTAACGTTTATAGAATACTCCACTCAATAACAGCTGAATATTTACCAAGATAAACTATAGTCTGGGCTAGGAAACAAATCTTAATAAGTATAAAAGAATTCAAATCATACAAAGTATGTTCCCTGACACCGGTGTATTTAAAGTAGAAATCAGTAACAAAAGGATCTCTTGATAATCTTCAAACATTTGGACACTAAATAACACACTTTAAAATAACCCATGGGTCTAGGAAGAAATGAAAAGGGAAATTAGAAAGTATTTTGAAATGAAAGAAAATATATCAAAATTTGTGTGAGGCAGCTAAAACAGTACTGATAGAAAAATTTATAGCACTAAAAGTTTACATTGGAAAAAACGGATAGTCTTAAATCAATGACTTAATCTTCCACCTTGAGAAATTAGAAAAAGAATAAAGAAACACAAAGCAAAGGAAAGAAATAATAAAACCTAAGCATAAATCAATGAAATAGAAACCAAAATAAACAAGCAAAATGATAAAGAAAAGCAACGAAACCAAAACTGGTTCTTTGAAAACATTATTAAAACTGATAAACCACCTTGCCAGTAAAAAAGGGAGGTCACAAAGATCAGAAACGATACACATTTTTATATAATAATAATGTATTTAAGTGATCTTTAAATGTAGGTCAATAAATTTGACAACGAAGATGAAGTGGACAAATTCCTTGAAAAACACAAATAACCAAACCTAACTCAAAAGGACATATAACCAGCAGAGCCCTGTATCTATTAAGAAAATTGAATCTGTAGTTAAAAGCTTTCTCACAAAAAAATTCCAGACCCAGAGAGCCTCACTGGTGAATGTGGCCAAACATTTAAGAAAGAAATAATATCAATTCCATACGAACTCTTTCAGAAAACTGCTCTGAAGCCAGCATTACCCTGATACCAAAACCTGATAAGACATTACAAGAAAAGAAAACTACAGTCCAATATCCCATCATGAATACAGATGTAAAACTCTTTACAAAAGATGAGCAAATTGAATTCAGCAATACAAAAAAGGATAATACCTCATGACTAGGTGGGGTCTATCCCAGGATTGCAAGCTTCACTTAATATTCAAAAGTCAAGAAATGTAATTCATCATATTAAAAAACTAAAGAAGGTAAGACACGTGGTTATGACAACAAGCCACAGAAAATACATTTGACAAAAACCTAATATCCATTCCTAATTAAAACCCTCAGTAAAGTAGGAACAGAAGGAAACTTCCTCAACAGGATAAACGGCATCTAAAGAAAAACCCACTGCTGATATCATATTTAATGGTGAAACACTGAATGTTTTCCTCCTAAAACAGGGAACAAAAGATAAAGAAGTCTGCTCTTACCATTTCTATTCAGCATTATACTGGATGTTCTAGCCAGTGCAATAAGGCAAGAAAAATAAAAGGCTTCCAGATTGAAAAGGAAAAAATAAAACCATAGTTACTCAAAGATCATATAATTGTCTATATAGAAAATCCAATAGAATCTACAAAAAGTTACTAGAACTAGTATATGAGTTCAGCAAGGCTTCCAGATACAAGATTAATATACAAAAATCAAATGGAAATGACATAATAAAAAGTCAGAGGACTAGAAAATAATTCAATAATAACCTTCCAATCTATAAAATAGAAAATGGCTTTTTAAAAAATGAACTGGGGCTCAGGAACCTGCAAGACAAGAAGAAAAGATCTAACATTGATTTTACCACAGTCTCAGAAAAAGAGGTAAAAAGAATGCAGGGCTGAAAAAATATTTGAAGAAATGACTGACACTTTTACGAACTAGTCAAAAGACAAAAACCTATTAATTCAAGAAAACAGTTAAAAACCTCAAGAAATACACACCCAGACAAATCATAATCATACTTCAGAAAATGAGAAAGAAAAATCTTCAAGGTGCAGGGCAGAAGTTGAGACACAGATGTAGAGAACAAAGGTATGGACACCAAGGGAGGAAAGCCACGGTGGGGAGGGGATGGTGGTGTGCTGAATTGGACGATTGGGACTGACATTTATACACTGATGTGTATAAAATTGATGACTAATAAGAAACTGCTGTATAAAAAAATAAAATGCAAAAAAAAAATCTTCAAGGCATCAGAGAGAAATATAGCAGAACAAAAATTCAAAAGACAAAGGCTTTCTCTTCAGAAACCAGAGGCCAGAAGGAAGTGTCACAGTATTTTTGAGTACTAAAAGAAAAGACCTGTCAATCAAAAATTCTATAACCAGAAAAAATGTTTTTCAGGATTGAAGACAGAATAAAGATAACTCAGAGGAAAGGAAGCTAAGGTAATTTCTTGCCAGCAGACCTGTTGTAAAAGAATGGCTAGAGGAAGTTATTCAGACAGGAAGGAAATATTAACAAAAGGAAACTCAGAACAACAGGAATGAAGAAAGGACAACACAAAGAATAAATGTAATAAACTATTCTTTTCTCGAATTTTAAAAATTATTTTTGACAGAAGCAAAAATTATAGCATTCTCAATGTATATAGAGATAATATTAAAGATGACTTCCAGATAAAGGAAAGAGGATAAAGCAACTTCGGTGGTAGTAAGATATCTACATTTTATTTGAAAGATAAAATGTTGATGCTAGTAGACTGTGATAAGCTATGTATGCATAATGTAATCTTTAGAACAACCACTTAAAAAAACTAAGAAATAAATTCAGAAACCATACAGATAAATCAAGTGGAATGGAGTTAACCAGACAGTAGTAACAGAAAGATAGCAGGAAAACCTCCTGACACCTGGAAATTAAATGACACACTTCTAAATAATTCATAAGTCGAAAGAGGAAGTAAAAGAATACACTGACCTGAATAAAAATGAAAGCATAACATATCAAAATTTGTAAGACAAAGCTGAAGCAGTGCTTACAGGGAAATTTATAGCAATAAATGCTCATATTTAAAGTCTCAAACCAATACAGTTGACCCTTGAACAATACGGGTTTGAACTGGGAGGGTCCACTTATACGCAGACTTTTTCCAATACATGGGTACTACAATATTACACAATGGCAGTTGGTTGAATCCACCACATTTTATTAGGACAGCATTACTCAGATACCAAAAGCAAATCAATATTTTTTTTAAAAAAAGCCCTAATATCCTTCATGAATACAGATGCAAAAATCCTCAACAAAATATTAGCAAATCAAATCTGGCAATGTATAAAAAGAAAAATACACCACACCAAGTGAGCTTTATTCCAAGGATGCAAGGTTGGTTCACTATTTGAAAAACAACCAATGTGATCTATCATATTAACAGTGTAAAAAAGGAAAGCCATAAGATCACATCAATTGACGCAGAAAAAAACATAAAATTCAACGCTATTCATTAAAAATGAACAAACAAAACTCAGTAAACTAGGACTAGAAAGGAACTTCTTCAATCTAACAAAGAATCTGCAAATAATCTATAGCTAACATTATACTTAATGGTAAAAGACTGAATGCTTTCCCTTTAAGAACAGGAACATGGAGTAAAACTGCATAGAACCATACACACAAACATATGCATGTATATAAAAACTGGTGAAAACCGAAAAGGTCTACTGTCTAGTTAACAGTATTGTACCAACGTCAAGTTTCCTGCTTTTGATATTTGTACTACAGTTACGTAAGATTTCACTGTTGGAGGAAGCAAGGTGAAGGGCACAAGAGACTCTACACATTAGTATTTTTTATAACTTCTGTGAGTCTGTAATTATTTCAAAATAAAAAGTTAAGGGAAAAAAACTGCTAGAAGAAATCACAGGAGAAGATCTTTATGTATTTGCAGAATATTTAGACTTGCTTACCCTCGACCATAAGAAAACAATCCAATTAGAAACGGGCAAAATATATGTATCTAACAAAGGACTTGACTCTAGAATATATTAAAAAACTCCTAATTATCAATAACAAAAATAGAAACAACCCAATAAAAAAGAGGCAAAAGGCTATAGTGGACACTTCAAAAAGAAGATTCACAAAACTGTAAATATATACGTGAAAAGGTGCTCAAAATCATTAGTCATTAAGAAAATGCAAATGAAACCTATGATGTCATTTCACACCCACCAGAATGACTAAAATGAAAAACAGTAATGACACCAAATGTAAGGAAGAAACATGGAGCAACTGGAACTTTCATACATGCAGGCGGGAGTGTGAGATGATAAACTTCTTTGGAAACCTGCTTGTTAAGTTATAAAGTTAAATATACACCCAGCCTATTTTCCACTCCCTAGGTGTTCATTTACCCAAGATAAACTAAAATATATGTCCAGAAAACAACCTGTACAAATCAGTTTATAGAAGCATTATTCATGATAGCCCCAAACTGGAAACAACCTAAATGTCCACTGAATACTATTTAGCACTACAAAAGGATGAACTACTGGTTTACTCAACTTGGGTGAATCTCAAAAATTATGTTGAGAAAAAGAAGCCAGGCACAAGAGTACATACCATAGGATTCAAGAACATGCAAAACTGGGCTTCCCTGGTGGCGTAGTGGTTGGGAGTCCGCCTGCCGATGCAGGGGACACGGGTTCGTGCCCCGGTCCGGGACGATCCCACATGCCGTGGAGCGGCTGGGCCCGTGAGCCATGGCCGCTGAGCCTGCACGTCTGGAGCCTGTGCTCCGCAACGGGAGAGGCACAACAGTGAGAGGCCCATGTACCGCAAAATAAATAAATAAATAAATAAAAATTTTAAAAAACACACCAAAAGTTAGTTGGGAAAAAAAAAAAGAACATGCAAAACTAATCTACAATGATAAAAATCAGAACAGTAGTTATCCATGGGCATTGAGACGGATATTCTCTGAGGGATGTCCTGTTTGGGGTATATGCATTTATCAAAACTCACAATCTGGGCTTCCCTGGTGGCGCAGTGGTTAAGAATCTGCCTGCTAACCCAGGGGACTTGGGTTCGACCCCTGGTCCGGGAAGATCCCACCTGCCGCGCAGCAACTAAGCCCACGTGCGCAACTACTGAAGCCCGCGTGCCTAGAGCCCGTGCTCCACCACAGCGAGAAGCCTGCGCACCGCAATGAAGAGTAGCCCCACTCACCGCAATTAGAGAAAGCCCTCATGCAGCAATGAAGACCCAAAGCAGCCATAAATAAATTTTAAAAAAAACCTCACAATCTGTAAATTTCACTGTGTGTGTGTGTATATATATATATATATATATATATATTTTACTTCAATTGACAATATGTTAACATTAAAACATGATACGAATCTATACTCACAGTGGGTGATTTTAACAAGTTAACTATCAGAAATTAAATAATTAAGTAGACAAGAAGTTTTATAACTTTCTCCTTCGAGAGACTATTCATCTTTTATTAGATTTATTTCTATCAGGAAAGGTATCTTTTCATAAATAATATGTAATTATTTATTGCTGGTAGGTAGGTTCAACAAAATTTTTTATATTGCCCTTGTAACCAATACAACCTTACTTAATTCTCATTAATTGTAATACTCTACCAATAGATTCTCTTCCAATTTCTTTTTTTTTAAATAAATGTATTTATTTATTTTTGGCTGCGTTGGGTCTTCATTGCTGCGCACGGGCTTTATCTAGTTGCGGCAAGCAGGGGCTACTCTTCGTTGTGGTGCGTGGTTTCTAGGCACACAAGCTTCAGCAGTTGTGGCACATAGGCTCAGTAGTTGTGGTGCACGGGCTTAGTTGCTCTGCAGCACGTGGGATCTTCCCGGACCAGGGCTCAAACCTGTTTCCCCTGCATTGGCAGGCGGATTCTTAACCACTGCGCCACCAGGGAAGTCCTCCAATTTCTATATAGACAACCATCAGGAAAGCTCTGTACCTTTCTTTTTCAATTCTGTCTATGTCTTTTAGAAGAACAGTGAGTAGTAACCAGCAGCACCTGTCTTGAGTGCTCAAATTCTGCTTAGAATTTTTGAAGTTACCCTCATGTTGAGATCTGCCTGTGACTTTACTCTCCTGTCTTTGTGTTGTTTTGGTATCAAAGTCACATTATTTAAACAATACATTAGGGACTTCTTTTTGTATTCTCTGGACCCCTTTGTATAAAAATCAAGATTATTACCAGTCCTTTGAAAGTTTGGTAGAAACCACCTGTGATGGTCAGCTTTATGGGTCAATTTGGTGAGGTGCTAGTCCCCAGGTATTCACACAAACTGTTGCTGGGAGGGTATTTTGCAGATGTGATCAACATCTTTAATCAGTTGACTTTAGGAAGATCATCCTAGAAAATCTGAGTAGGCCTGATTCAATCAGTTGAAAAGCCTTCAGAGCGCACTTGAGATTCTCCTAAAGAATTTCACCTGCAGACCATAGCTTTGGCTCATGACCAAGAGTTCCAGAGCTGCCCTTCCTGACACCCTGCCCTACACATTTCAGACCTGCCCAACAGTCAATCACATAAGCCAATATCCTGCCACGTATATGTGTACATGTGTGTGTGTACCTGGTTTAGTCAGGGTTTGGGAGTATGTATGTGTGTGGGAGATAGACGCAAAGAGAGTTTTAACTACTGATACAATTTTCTAAGGGCTTTCTATTTATTCTTGAGTCAGTTGCAGTTTTTAGTAAGTTTGTATTTCTCAAGGAAACTATCCATTTCATCTAAAATTTCAAAATAATGATATGAAGACGTTCACATGACTTCTTGCTCTTTACTACACCTATAACTGTATCCCAATTTTCACTGCCTATGCCAGGGGGTCAACAAACTTTTTCTGTTAAGGACCAGAGTGTAAATACTTCAAGCTTTGTAGGCTACAAACCACCTCAGTCATGTATACTCCTTTTATTTATTTATTTATTTTTAACAACCCTTTGAAAATGTTACTAACCATTCACAGCCTACAGGCCTTACCAGATTCTGCCCAGGGTATAGATTGCTGAACTCTGGCCTACATTATTGATTTATGCCTTCTCCTTTTCCTTAGCTTTGCCAGAGCTGCTATAAGATGAGAAAAAGAACACTAGCATACAGAAGGAACTGCAAGTATGGGTGGAGAGAAAAGGACAGATTGAGAGGGAGGCTCTGGAGGAGTGGTGGGACCTGAGGGGACTAAGGAACCAGGATGAGTCAAGGCGAGCTTCCCAGTTTTCTGGCTCCAAATGAAATGATGTAACCACTCACTGAGACAGGGAGACAAAAGAAACCCCAGGTGGTTCAGGGTAGACAAGCTGAATTTGAAGAGCCTGTGACACATCCTGTGAGTGGAAAGCTGGTATCTATTTGGAGGGAAGACAATAAAACTGGGGCAGTCTCCACACACTTCTTTTCTCCTTGTCTACAGTGAAAACCATATTTAGGCATCAGTAATTGACAGTATTATTACTGAACAGATTAGAAGAAATACTGTGATATGCTGATCTACTGTATATAATCAATTTCAGAATGTGATCTCTTCCTTTCACTCATACAGTTTTAATCTATACAACTCACCTATAATGTGTCCTGATGAACCCACTCTTTCTCTACACATCTTGCAGTGGTCTTAGATAAAGCACTAATTTTTTAAATTAGCTCCCTGAATAAAGACATAGCTTTGTGATACTGAACCATTTTTTCCATAAGTAAATTATAATACTGATTACCTAAATTTACCTATATTATAAATTCTAGGTTAATATTCCTCCAGAAACATTTTTTAAATGGCTTGCAAGAACTCCTTCTGATCATTCTTCTAAAACATATGACAAAGAAAATTCTAGAATCATATAAATATTGCTTTAGATTTTCTATACTCTTGGTGTTAAATCAGAAATAACAGACTTGAGAGTTCCCTGGAGGTCCAGTGGTTAGGACTCTGCGCTTCCACTGCAGGGGGCACAGGTTCTATCCCTGATCAAAGAACTAAGATCCTGCATGCCATGCAGCGCCCCCCCCCCCAAAAAAAACAGACTTAAAAATATATAATTAATTCTGATACCACTTGGTAGCACACTTATCATTAAATGTCAATTTTTAATTAATTATGATTTTATACATATTTCAAAGTTTCCCTCAACACTACAAATATTATAGATATGGCACTTTTTATTCACAAAATTACAGGGTGATTCCCTCAATGTCAATATGATGCATATGTTATACATTTGCACCAAAGCCTACAAAAAAATCAAATTTTGAGAATTTGCTACTCTATAGTCACATGAATTTATACTGAGATGAAGAATCAGGATAACACCACCAGGGAAAATTTCCAAAGCTCTAACTTCTCAACATTCTATCATCATCTGAAAGTCAATTTTCACCTTTTTCACTAGCTGACATTGTTAGTTCAGACTTTGCTCTGGGGCTCACGTGTTCCTGCAACATGCCATCCTCAATTACAAGGCAAATGACAGCAGCACTTGTCATGAATCCACAAAAATAACAGTGACGCAACTCAGAGCATCACAGAATCTTCCACTGGGAAGAAGTGACACCACCGGAAGGGCAAGGAATGCCTTTTCAACACTGAAAATGTTCTAATTTAATTAATTTAATTGTTATTTAGATAATGCCACTTTTTTTGTCTTTTTTGGAACCTCCTAGCTGCACTTACTTGTTCCCGCAGACATTTCCATGCTACTGTTTACTGGAGGAAAAATAAGAAAAATGTTTGTAGTAAATGTGCAAAACTGTTCTTATTAGCAATGGTTTCTACTTTAAGTCCCTCTTCTATACCAGCTACCAAGAGTCTCCAAATGAAGGGCCCAGGCAGATAGCATTGTGTACAATACAGCAGGACCAGAGCTCTCCACTGGTAGCTTTGCACTGCGTGCTTCACACCAGGAGCCCGGGAGGACTCCGGTCTCAGTGCTCAAAGACACTGATGCCCCAACCAGACTTCCCTGTGTCTGCCAGCTCGGTCATACCCACTTCTACAGCGACAGTGTAATATGAAAAAGGGGTGGGTGGGCAGGGGTATGGAGACTGGGAAAACAAAAACAGGGAAGATCAGTGTCCCTTTCCCACCGTCTTCCCTTCAAGCCACACTTGAATTGACAAAACAAAGAAAATCCATAGCAGGAAAGATTTTCCCCCTAACAGTCCAGCAGCCTCTGGCTATGAAACCTCAAGATGAAGGCCAGGAACACCCTTTAGTCTTCTTAAAGGCCCCTCAGGTTAAGTATCTGGATTCTGTTTTGCACATAAAATGGAGACTCACAGAGGGGATATAACCCAGGCCTCTGATAAAAGGGCAGGCCCCAAATCTTCTTCCACAACCCGACCCCTCACCTGGGGCAGTGGCCTATTTCAGAGGACTTCAGCAAACAAGGTCCCGTGAGCTTCCAAAGTCACGGTGAAGCCTGAAAGAACCCTTGGACAAGAAGATTGTTGGTTTCAGAAGCATCGTTTTGAACAAGCAAAATTCAAAACTTCACATTTCTTGATCAGAAAGTAAAGCTAAATGATTCTGACCATGGAGAAAATTATTTTTTTAAAAAAAAAGCAAAAGGACTGATTTGTCAGTTGGCTGAAAAGTACCTTCACAGAGAATAAACATCAAATATCAGGTCAGTCAGTAACAACAGAATCTTTTTATAAGCTCAAACTTACAAAACCCAGAAAGCACATCAATGAAGCAGATGTGCCTATTTCTGCTCTGCTTCTGGGTCACACACCACGGACTTCCCACAATCATTGTGCTACATTTGTACTCCTCTGTCCTATCAGCTTCCACTGGTAGTAACCACCTCGTTCACACCACATGTGCCCATTTCCCCAAAGCACCTATTTCTTGGACCTCAGATTCTGCAGATTGCTAGGTGTGAAAACTTCCTCTTCCACCCACATTACTTTAACCAAGATGAGGCCAGAAAGGGACAAGACTAAAAGTATACCAAAGCAGGAAATCGACTTATGCAAGAAGACATGCCAATTTTAGAAAAGCACTGCAATCTCCATTGTGGCCGTAATGTCTTAAATGAAAAGGCTTCACATTTACTTTATTTGGTAAAACTTCAAGACTGCCTTTTGCTACAAGCACAATCTCCCATTGATACCTAATAGAAAATCAGCCGTGTTATTACAGGAAACAGAAGGAATAAATGACAGCATGCCTGGGCCTCCCAGCAACACACCCCTGATTTATTTTCCCTCCGGTGTCCGTCTGGAACACAGTGGGCTACTTGCATCCTTACGAATGCTCCTCAATGCCTCTGGCCACACTAGCTCTACCAGTTCTTCCCCTCCACCTTGTAATAGTTCATAAAATTTAACAAAACACATGGACCACTTTGATAACACAGCAAGGGAATTATTTTTATATTGAGACCTTATTTACTTATTTCAAAGATTCAATCCTTGCTTAAATCACTCACATCTTTCTCAGGATAGCCTACAGAGCCAGTCTGAGTTCTGAGTTAAAACCAGTTCCACAATACAACTTTCTTCCTACCACCTTCACCAGACTGCCTCTGGCTAACCTTGGCTGAAATTCAAGTTCACCTTCAGAACAAAAATTTATCAAAATGAGGATATTAAGATAAATAATTAAGATATGTGTACTGTAGAGGCTGAAAGCAAACTCTAAAGGAGTCTCAAAAATATTCTGAACTATGGTAACACTGAAAAAAGTATAAACACTCCCTAGGTAAGCTCTGCTCCTACTCCTCCCGCGGCAATCCCACAAGGCTCCACCTTAAAAATGGTACTTTTTATGCTGTGCTCTCAGTGCTTGCCTACATCTCCAAATCTACTCGGCCCACATTTTCAAGTACCTGTTAGTAATTCCCAAGTCCCACCAGCATCAGAATTTCAACTTAAAATTTCTATAGTTTAGGGCTTCCCTGGTGGCGCAGTGGTTGAGAGTCCACCTGCCGATGCAGGGGACACGGGTTGGTGCCCCAGTCCGGGAAGATTCCACATGCCACAGAGCGGCTGGGCCCGTGAGCCATGGCCGCTGAGCCTGCGCGTTCGGATCCTGTGCTCAGCAACGGGAGAGGCCACAACAGTGAAAGGCCCGCGTACGGCCAAAAAAAAAAAAAAAAAAAAAAATGTATAGTTTAAATCTTTATTCTGCCACCCCAGTGGTTATATTCTCCTTCTTAGCTTAAAAAAAAAGCCAGCTTAGATTTATATAGTACACAGAAAAAGCACAATAAATATTTTCAGAAGAAAGGAAAAAGTGGTGGCAGAAGGGATCATTTTACAAACGCCATCACAGGCAGGAGCAGGCGTTATGAACCTGAGGCTTACAAAGCTCAAAGCAATCTTGCATCATCACCCAGCAAATCACTAGTCAAGTCAAACTCAAGCTCAATCTTCTGTCTTTATTTTCCATCTCCTACCTCTTATTTCCTTATCAAAGTTTACTTATTTAACATCACACTCAACTCTTGTTCTACCCAAAGTGCTCCCTGACCCCAGCACCTGAAAGCGAATTCTCCACCCTCTAACCCCACGGTGTTTCATGCACAAATGCTATGGCTCTAATCACACGTGGACTTAGAACACAGCACAGCACACTACCTACGAAATCTTCTCCTGCTAGATCAATGGTTGCTACAGACTGAACTGTGTCCCCACCACCACCATTTTCATGTCGAAGCCCTAAACCCAAAATGACTGTAGCTGGAGAGGTGATTAAAGTTAAATGAGCTCATATGGGTATAGCCCTAATCTGATAGGTGGCCTTGTAAAGAAGGGGAAGAACCAGTAGCCAAATCGGTCTGCACCTTGACTTCGAACTCCCAGCCTCCCAAACTGCGAGAAAATAAATGTTCACTGTTTAAGCCACCAAGTCTATGGAATGTTATTATGGCAGCTCAAGCAGACTAAGACAGGGTTTGGTACCAGAAGTTTTTGATTCTGGCTGCATCTAACAACCACACCTGAGAGGGCTTTTAAAAATTGTGATGTCTGGGTCCCACCCTAGACCAGTTAAAACAGAGATGCTGGGGTAACACCCAGGCATTGGTATTTTTAAAAGCTCCCCAAATAATTCCAATATCAGATTCTAGATTAAGAACCACTGCACGGGACTTCCCTGGTAGCACAGTGGTTGGGAATCCACCTGCCAATTCAGGGGACGTGGGTTCGAGCCCTGGTCTGGGAAGATCCCACATGCCACGGAGCAACTAAGCCCATGCACCACAACTACTGAGGCTGCACTCTAGAGCCTGCGAGCCACCACTACTGAGCCCGTGCGCCTAGAGCCCGTGCTCTAGAAGCCACCGCACCGCAACAAAGAGTAGCCCCCGCTCACCACAACTAGCAAAGGCCCGCGCGCAGCAATGAAGACCCAACGCAGCCAAAAATTTTAAAAATAAATAAAATAAATACATTTTTAAAAAGAAAGAAAACAGGCGTATCATGCCAGACACCCAAGGGTTAAGGGGCATAGCCCAAGACCCCTTCCCTCACCTGGCTGTCCAGCCTAAGTGACTGGAAGACATTAAAAAAATTTAAAAAAAACACTGCACGAAACTTAAGTATAATGAGGTCAGAGACCATGTCTCATTAACCTCCATAACTCCAACTCCTAGCATATAGTAAACATGCAATAAAACTATTTAATAAATGACACATGTATTTAAATTTTCTATATTTGATAATCATTATACTAACAAATAGTTGAAAAAATATATTCATTCATTTGATATTCATTCTGTTAAACACTTATCAGGCACCTACTATGTACCAAGCAACATGCTAAGGACTGTTTATACACTGATGTACCTTATTCTGCAGCATAAACATTTAAAACTCTGTCTTTCAATTAATCATATTTAGTTAATTAACAAATCCTTTAATCTGGAAAACCTCCCAGTAACAGTTCTTTAGCAAAATCACAATGCAGGATAGTAAACACCACGTTCTTAAAAATGTTTTCCCTCAATCTCTTTACTTACGAATGTAAAAGTATAATGGGGGCTGGTGGGGGGAGAAGGTTAATTTGGGAATCAAATTTGGGCACATTTTGTGTGGCCCACTTCTATCAAGTCTAAGGTACTTGCGTTTTTGACATCTATACACCTAGACTTTCCTAAAAATATAGCATTAACACCCCTAGAGATAAATAACCATACTAATCAAGTCAATGAAACATGAACTTTCCGTGCTGAGTCAAGAACCCCTTGAGACCAGCTGGAAGTATTTAAAAACATACAAGTTTAAGGCTTGAAGCAGCCTCAACTTCTGATACATCTTACTCTCCCTGCCCCTCATCCTCAAATCTCAGATTATGCCATTCAGAATTCTTAAAGGACCTGAGGTTACTGGCAAAGTCTGAAACAAGTCAGTCCTACTCATTCCCAAATTCAATTCGGTGCTAAATGCGTAACAGTACAGTGCCTCCTGGGGCTGGTGGAGAATGTCTTGCAGTCTAGGTGTAATTAACTGGCCTATCCTTTCTAATCATCCTTTCGCTAATATAAAGGTATGGAACCATATGAAAGACATTTACTGGTCACCACGCAAGGAAATATTCCCATTTTCACATCAGATTTTTCTTCATCTCTCAAGTTATGTGATACATATAGACGTACCCCGTCTATAGGTTTCATTCCATTTCTCAAGGAAAAAACTCTAGATTAGAATGAAAGAAACTCCATACCCAGGTTATTTGATATTTTGGTGGTTTTTAAAATTCCAAATATTAAAAAAAAATTTGCAAAACACTGGAGGGTGGTGACCATCAGGGAAAGCATCCTCTGAAATTAATTTTTTTAAAAAATGAACAAGACTTAGATAAGTGTGGGGGTGGGGCAGAAAGGGAAAAATTCCAAAAAGAAGGAACAGCATGTCAAATGGCCTAGATGAAAAACAAAAACAATTTGGCATGTTAGGTATATTTAAACTTTTTTACCACAACCCCGAGACACTTTACACCTGGACGCAGTACACACATCTATGTGTATTTATGTATGTGTGCAAGGGTATCCCTTCCTACCGGACCTGCCTACCTGATCCAAGCTCTCACTACCCAAACTAAGGTTCCTAACACTCACATAAGTTATTTTTAGGATGGAGCTGGTGTCCCTCCCGTGGCGGGGAACACAGGTGCCTCCTGAAGGAGAGAACCTGAAGCATCACACCTGCAACCTTCCCAGCACCGCCCTGGGGCATGGGAGCACTTGGCGGTTTTCCTTCTCGGGGTCCCCTCCCCCTACCCCTGCAGCAGGCCTGGGCTGACAGGCATCACAAAGCCCAGTTCCCTTGCCTCCAAAGCAGGACAAGCCCTGCAGCACACCCTTACTCAGCCTCCTCCCCTCCTGCTCCTGTTCCCCTCCCTCCCTGGCAGGTTTTTCCTAAGAACACTCCATGAATAAATGATCTGCACATTAAACACCCAAGTGGTGCCCAAGTGCCCGAATCTCGTTCCTCAATACCGTGCCCAAGTAAAGGAACCACAGCTTGTCTGAGAAATGAGTAATTCTATGGCTGGGCCAGGGGAGGCCCTACAGAAGCCAGAGATATCTTGTGTGAGAAAAAAAAAAGGAAATGCTCAAAAAATGATGGGAGCACATCCCAAGGACCCAGAAGCTGGTTTGAACGAACTCTCACTGGCCAAATCTGAGAAAACGTGAGTACCAAAATAATTACACATGGTAACAAATGATGAACCATGGAGAAGATAGAAATTCATGAGTCCACACCAGTAACAAATCTGTAAGTTTCTTGTCTACAGCAAAATGTCAACAACCATCTAATAAACGTGGAGAGAGCACTGGAGGTAGAAAACCATCATTCTGTAACCATCATAGGAAAGACTGAATCAGGCAAAAATCAATGGAGGCTCAATTACTTATTAATTACAAGAGAGGAAAAAACATAGCAAAGAAATGGGACAAGACCTTGGCCGGGTGGTCAAAATTACAACCACCCACGAGGGACGGACCTCCCATGCCTCCAGGTGTGATGCCCCAATGCAGATGGTTCAGCTGAGATCTCGCTTGGGCTCTGAAAAAAAGTCAGATCAACACACAATGAAGGAAAGTTCTACCTGTCACTCTTGCACTTGCAGTGTCTTCCTGTTATTCTTGGATAAAATTCAAACTCCACCAATGGGATTAGGAGACATTGCATGATCACAGTCCAAACCCCACGGGGCCTCCAAAAACATCCCTCTTTGACTTCAATGCTTCTCTCTTTCCTGTGCTCTCTGCTAATGCCAGCGTTTTTAAATTTCGGAGAACAGAGGACTTCCCTGGCAGTCCAGTGGTTAAGAATCCGCCTTCCAATGCAGGGGACTTGGGTTAGATCCCTGGTCAGGCAACTAAGCTCGTGGGCCACAACTACTGAGCCCATGTGCTCTAGAGCCTGCTCGCCGCAATGAAAGATCCCGCATGCCGCAACGAAGATCCCACGTGCCGAAATAAATAAATTTCAGAGAACAGTTTCAGGTTGTTAATCTAATGAGACAAAAGCAATATATTTTCTAGTGCAAACATGATTTGAGCTTAGCAATACATAAAACGTGGGAGTCAGATTTTTAGCTCTCAACTTGAATATAATTTGTGTGTAACCAGATACTGTGAAAACACAGAAGCAATAAAATAAAAAATTTTCTAATCAACTACATTATAGTATTTTTCCATATTAATCACACAATGCTCAGAAAAAGAAAAAAAAAAAGATTCTCCCAACCGTTTAGATGTCTAACTTGAAAAGCAGAATCTTCCAGTGACTGAGTGTGCTGGTATACCTAAAGCTCATCTACCTCCATCTCCTTGGGAACCACTAAAAGAACCCATGCAACCTAAGTATTCCAAGAGCCGCCATAATGCCATCCTCCCAAGATACACACATCTTACTCACGGATTCCCCTTATTCTTCCCCACGTTCTTCCCCTTATTAGACTTCTGGAAGAAAACACCCATGAAGGGAGACACACGCACACACTTAAGGGAAATTCTCTCCTGCTGCCCCCACTGTGAATCCACCCTAATAGACGGGGCAGGGAAACTTCCTACCCTGCTCAAAGAGGAAAAGGTAGAAGAAAAACAGAGGAGAAGAGAATCTCTTCCAGTTGTTAGAAAAAGTAAGAAATCAAACTTCTCAGGCCCAGGTTCCTGTGAGTTGTCATCTGGGAATATAATCATGTCAGATGATTTCTCTGGACTCTGGAAGCAGCAAAGGCTTAACTGGGTGTCCTTTCAGGACAGCACTGGGCTGGACTTCCCATGACTGGGCTATTTTACAACTCGTTAGGGGCAGAGGTTAAATTCTAGAACTTTATCCAACAGAGATAGAAATAATATCTGACCAGTGGGAAAGATAATGCCCAAAATGACAGTTTATGGTCCTATTTAAATTAACCAGCTTTTATCTAAGCCAACAATCTATGACATATTCTAGCATCTACCTTCTCAATGCTTTCTGGAGTGTTTTTTACATTTTACTGGTTCCCTTACTAATTACTGAGTTGAAGAAAATCTTCAACACATATTCACTTTGTATTAGCCTAAGTAATCATTCTACCTTTCTGGAAATTCTGCTTCAACAAGCACCACTTGTAACACCCTTTCTATAGGTGATCAATAAACAACCTCTAAAATTTCAATCACCTAAGCTTGACTGGAGTTTTAAAATAAATACAATACTTGCAGAAAGAGTTATAAATTGGTAAAGTTATAACTTGGAATAAGACTAACTGCTTAAGTCCTTTTATAGGAGAATGAACTATACTGTATATTTCTTGAATCATTACTATGTGATCGAAGGTCCTGTTTACAGCTACAGATGTAGGGAGAACTTCCCTAGGAGCAGGGAGATTAGGCTGATAAGAAAACAAAGCTGAAGATCAAGTCAATAAACCTGGGAGATTTCAGAGCTGTGTTTCTCCTCTGCATGTTAGAACTGCCCATGGACTATTTTAAACCGCCAGAGGCTTGGGCAAAGTAATTCTGAACATCTGCAAGTGCAAACAGCAACTAGTATTTTTTTTAAATTTCTCTCTCCCTCACACTTTCCCTGGGTGTTTTGGACTCTCCTCCAGCTTTTCTTCTTTGCACTCAAATAGTAAGAGAAAATAGGGAACGTAATTATGGCTGATAAGCTTCCAAAGAGTGCTGGTATTGCCTCTACATTCACAGAAAGGAAAATTGCTTAAATAAAACTACATATAAGTATGCAACCTGCATTTCATTGTTGGGTTCAGAATTTCTTGAGAAAAATGGACAGTTTGTTAAAATGGCAGTTAGTTAAAAGCCGCTGCCAAATGAAAATCAAACTTGTATGAAGATTTTTTAAAACCTAACATAAACCAATGAGAAAACAGATTTTGCTATATAAGCTTCATTTGGCATATCTACTCATCTCAGAAACATACCACTGTGTACTGTAAGAAGCAAGAGGAATATCAAAATATGAACCTATGTTTCAACCTATGAACTAAACAAAAATTAAGTTTAAAAAGAAAAAAGCTGACTTCAATACATTTGTATCCTGATATTTAAACAAAGAAATATTTAAAAAATCGTCCTACTTGCTGAGTCCACTTTCTTACTTTCCATTCCAGTTTTGTTTCCATGTCTGCTTTCATCTGAATTTCCAATGAGCATCATGTTGTTAGACTGGACCATCACCAGCCACCCAGCTGAAGTCAAGAGCCTAGGAATTACTCTTCATGCCTCCCTTTCGCTCACCACTCTTATTCTATTCAACAGCAAGTCCTGTCAATTTCTCCTCCAAAACATCTTCCGAAGCTTTGTCTTTCTTTCCATGTCTTCCTAATACCAGCCCAGGCCAATACATACCAACATATCTGGCCTGGACTGCTGCTAACATCTTAACCTTCCTCTCAGGGCCCCTCTACAATGCTACCACTGCTATCAGGGTAGTAAAGGCATAAAGTATCATATTATGTCACTGCCCTCTTTAAAACCTTCCACACGTTTTTGATAACATCAGGAAAAGTCCAAATGCTTTCTTATCACCGCTCAAGCCCTGCAGCATCCAGGTTCTGCCTACCTTCCCAGCATCTTTCCTGACAGATCTCCTCCACACTCTGGCCCTCACTGCAATCAAATCATTTAAGCACTTGCACCTTGGAGCGCCTTAGCATACTGGTTCCTTACCTCTTTACAGGACTGCTTTCTCTGGTCCTTCAGATGCCAATTCACATGACACTTCCTCCTAGTGCTCTTCACTGACCCTTCCACCTAAAGTGGTCCTCGCTTTACCATCTACCTCTGTCACCACTTATTTTCTTCACGTTTACCACAATCTGTAAAAGTGTGTAACGGGGAGAGAGGGGTGCTGCCTTCTTTCTTCCACCACTAGAACACAAGATCTAGACAGAGCAGGGACTTTCTGTCCTATACACTAGTTTCCTAGGGCCTAGAACATGACACGACACACAGTGAGGTGGCAACAAGTATCTGTTTACTCCATAAGGACTCAAACGGCGGCACGGCCGGCAGCACGGCCTGCAGCCCGGGCTGGACGTGGGATTCTGAGTCCCACCCGGACTCGGCTCCCCCAGCCACAAGACTTGTCAGCTACACGTCTATTTCCTTGTCCCCGAGTCACCAAAGGGGCTGTTTCACGTCTTGCTCTCCAAAGGTCGGAAGCCATTCCTCCTCCCACCGCCTTGAGTTTTCACGTCCATAAAACGAAGGGAATGTCCTAAAGCCAATCAGCACTCCCCCCAGACCCGCAACTCTGCGAGCATCCTTCGCGCCGGATACCGCAGGGGACCCCTGAGGACGGCGTCGGAGGCGGGCACTGACGCCGCGCAGCACCAGGAGGGCGCGCCGAAGTCAAGGGGACGGGACCGGGAGTCCGGGGACACTTTCCAGAGAAACGGGCCCTCGTCCTGACCGGTGTGTTCAAGTCGGACCACAGATATTTAAAGGAGCCTGTGCCCCAAACTGTGCAAAGAGCATGATGACAAGGAAGCAGGCGCTAGAGGGGAAACGTCTGCAAGCCACAGTCGGACCACCATCCCCGAACCCTCCCGCCGAGGGCCGGCGGGCCGGGCGCCGGGGACGCGGGAGGGCGGGGCGGCCTCTGCGCCGCGCCACCTCCAGCCCGCCCCCTGCCCCACGCCCGCCGCACGCCCCCGAGGATCCGTAACCCCCGCCTCCCGCCCCGTACCTGTGGGGTCGAGGGCCATGTCCGCGCGCGGGAGGTGGCAGCCGCGTGGCCGCCCGCACAGGTGGGGCGGGGCTGGGCCCCACGTGAGATGCGGTGGGCGGCACGCGGGATCAGGAGGAGGAGCGCGGGGCCCTACGCAAAACTGGGCGGCCCCTACCCCTCTGATTTCCTGGTCGCGACTTCCGCCGCCCACTGCGCCTGCGCACTCCTAACCCCGCGCTCAACCCCGACCCGAGTGAGAGGACTTGTTGGAGGGAAGGGCCGGGGAGGGCGCGTCGCTGCGCGCCTGGGGTCGGGGGGGGGGGGGCCGCCTGGACCGCGCAGGCGCGCTGGGGACCAAAGGGAGTGCCTGCTGGCCCATCCTGTAAGTAGCGTGCCCGGGGGATGCGCGTCCCGGGGCGAGTCGGTTCAAGTCCAAGCCTCTCCCTGCACTCCCGCCTTCGAACCAAAGGAAACAGACTGCTCCTTTGTTTTTTCTTCGTTAACGTTCATTCATTCATAAGTGTCTATTTCATGCCTGCTAGGTTCCAGCCACGGTTCTGAATACTAGAGGGAAATAACTGGATAAAAATAAGGTCCTTAAGTCCCGAGGCGCACAGTGTTGGCGGGGAACCCGGGTATGGGCAGCACGCTGCTAAATGCGGCGAGCGGCACTTAAAGGTGGTGCAGCATCCTTGCACTGTGTGTAGCATCCTGATTCCGCGCCCCCCCCGCCCCCCGATCGGAAGCCTGTGCCACCCCTGGAGGTTACAATTAGGAAGTGGGCGTTAGGGGTACCTCTGTCTCGTGAAATGATACCCTCAGGGCGCACAGACCGACTTGGGTGATGCTACAAATCCCCACTCTGGCAATTAAAGCTGCATGTTTGTGAGAAAAAAATGAAGGAAGGTGATAGCCATCGTCCTCAAGAACCCCAACTGTCCCCTTCTCAGTAGAAGAAACTCTGAGTAGCAATGATGCTCATACCCACTCACCAACCAGCCTTCAGAAAGGCTCCCTTGTCGTATCTAGGTGTAGCTAGCTCCAGCCCCCGAAGGGTGAGGTGAAGGGTGAGGTGCGGATGGGGACAGATGCGGATGGGGACAGATGGGACAGATGTTAGAAAAACAAGGAGCAGCTGCTTCCCTGTGAGGGATTTAAAGCTTTCAAAACGATCCCCTCCCCACCTACATGCAGGCCCTTCTCCCCTGCTGCTGCTTCCGCCTGGTCAGTTGGCAGAGAAGCTGACGAGGTGGAGCAGGGCTGGGAAAGTGGGTCTCTGCTCAGCAGGTCTTCCGTTTAAGGGCCTATTTGGGCATAACGGCCCTTATTACAGCTGTAGAATGAGGTGCCAAGCTGGAGAATTAATGTTTCACTCAGCCAGGCAGGAAACTGGGTATGTTTATAAATGTGTTTAGAAGCACACCAAATTCATTCTGGAGGTGAAGAATTTAATGTAGAAAGTAACTCTCTTTGAGGAGATGAGGTGAGGTATAAAAACACAAGTCAGACACACTTAAGTAGTTAAACAAAATCTTCCTTATACAAACGGGTGTCATGGTAAAGGCGGATCCTTGGAAAGCATCAGAGACCTAAATGCCTCCACCTGAATCCTGCTTCATGACCCGTTAGCTTTCTAGGTTGGCTAAGTCCCAACGCTTCTCTTGACTTTAGTTTCTAATTTGCAAGGTTGTTGTGAGAAATAAATGTAATACCATTAACACTCTTTCAGTCATTCAAGGACCACTTCCACAGTTTTTGCCATCACTGAGTATCACTTGAACCATTATTATTTAATGTTTTTTTATTTAAATCAACTCACTTAAAAAAAGAAAAAACCTAAATGAATACTCTCTACTTTAGCCTTATCCTAAGCAAGAATATCTGTAAAATCATGGGTGGTGTGTGCCCCATAAATCAGTGTATGGTCAGGCCACTCAGAATGGCTGTTCTCTTGCTCTCTGTACATCCCCTGCCCAGCCAGTGCCTGCCTCACCTACACCCTACTCATGACTGACCTTCCTATGTACTTGCCCCAGGCCCCAGGTCCTGCCCACTGTCTGCCATACACGGTGGGATGTTGGTCCAGTACCTTGCTTCAGACACGTAAGCTCTCTCATCCATTAAACCATTGATGTCTCTGTTGCCGACTCCAGGCAGACTCCTTTCTTGGGTCTTGAAGCTCTTCCTGCAACAGACTGCTAGACCATCACACTAGGAGCACTGGCAAAAACAGCACATCACTGCCTGGTACACAATAGCGCATTCCTCTCCTCCCTCATATGAAACTAGGTCGTGTGGGGGCAGTCTTTACAATCTGCATGGGAAAGAGAAGTCATTTTCTTTTAAGTTAAATCATAAAAAGGCAATTGGCAATTCAAAACAGAAGAAATTTCCTAAGGGATCACACTATGAATAGACAATTTGGGGGTGCTTACTGCCATAGGAGCAGAAGAGGGAGGAGGGTCCGTAGTCCTGGGAATGAGCAGCAATTGTTATCCAGCCACAATCCTGGGATTCAGGCATTGAGACCCTAACGGCCCCACAGTTGCTGTCACAGAAGATTGAGTGCCAGGACGGTTAGAAAAGACGTCAAAGATAAGGAGAAATTAAGGTTGGCCTTGAAAGATGGGTGGCAAGGGTAGGCAGAGAAGAAGGCTTGCCATGCTAGAAGAATGAGCAGAAGTGTCTGGGGTTCGAGCTGTTCTTGAAGGGGCGTGGAAAAGGAGGGAGGGAAGAGAGAGAAGGACACAGGAGCAGGAGCGCAGGGGGAGCTCAAGGCTGCGCTGCGGCTCAGGGGTGGGCGACGCCCGAAACCATATTGATGAACATGGGGAAGCGAGGATGGTTATAAATAAGACTGAAAATGTTAGAAAACCCAGATTCCCAAAGCCTTAAACATTAGGTTGCAGAGGATTTGAATGTGTTGTTATAAGCAGCTGAACGCTAACAAGTAGAAAAATGGCATTGTAGTCAAAGTGATGTTTTTCAAAGATTTTTCTGTAGGACAGATTTCAGGGGTGCGGAGAGAGCTAGGAGTTGAGCAGAACAGTAAGGAGCCTATTGCAGTCGTTGAGGCAGAATCAGATGATAACCTGAACTGAGGTGTGTGAAATGTACAAAGAAAGGGTGAGTGTGAGAGTAATTGCAAAGGGAGAATCTATACTTCCTAATTGTACTTAGTAGAAAAGGAGTCGAGAAGGATTTCCAGGTGATTCCATTCCTTGACAAATGTGTACAGACCAATGAGAAAGTCATGGTGATTTATTCCTGAGGGTCAATCTGCCCTTGACCCTCATTACTGGGGAGCAATACTGAGACCAAGGGGAAGTCAGGGAGAAGATGCAGGACACAAGGGAGCGAGGACAGCAGCTGAACCATGGCAGAGCATGTGAGGTGTGTAGACTAAACGTCTGTGTACATGCATATATTTATGTATACATATATATTTATTTTTTAGTCTAATAGCCAAGGAATGTGCAAGTACAAACAAATATCTTGTTTATCAAGTCAATTCTGACTGGATCTAGCATTCCTTTTTTTTTTTTTTCCCCCCCGGTACGCGGGCCTCTCACTGTTGTGGCCTCTCCCGTTGCGGACCACAGGCTCCAGACGCGCAGGCTCAGCGGCCATGGCTCACAGGCCCAGCCGCTCCGTGGCATGTGGGGTCTTCCCGGACCTGGGCATGAACCCGCATCCCCTGCATCGGCAGGCGGACTCTCAACCACTGCGCCACCAGGGAAGCCCTAGCATTCCTTTTTGCTCTAAGTTGAAATCCAGTTATTGTTTTGAAATTGAAATGGTTAGTCAGCCCTGGCTTGCTTCTAACTCCGCCTAGCTTCTGAATCAAAGACGATACCTTTTTGTGTGTGTGATTTTTTTTAATTGAAGTACAGTTGATTTACAACATTGTTTTAATTTCTGCTATACAGCAAAGTGATTCAGTTATACATTCTCTTTTAATATTCTTCTCCATTATGGTTTATCATAGGATACTGAATACAGTTCTCTGTGCTATCAGTAGGACCTTGTTGTTTATCCATTCCATATATAGTAGCATACATCTGCTAACCCCAAACTCCTACTCCATCCCTCCCCCAACACACTCCCCCTTGGCAACCACCAGTCTGTTCTCTATGTCTGTGATTCTGTTTCTGTTTTGCACGTAGGTTCATTTGTGTCATATTTTAGATCCTACATATAAGTGGTATCATACGGTATTTGTCTTTCTCTTTCTGACTTACTTCACTTAGTATGACAATCTCTAGTTTCATCTATGTTGCTGCAAATGGCATTATTTCCTTTTTTATGGCTGAGTGGTATTCCATTGTATATATGTACCACATCTTCTTTATCCATTAATCTGTTGATGGACATTTAGGTTGTTTCCATGAAAGACCATACTTTTTAATCCACCTATAGCTCTGCTCTGCCCGATCTTTGAGCCATTGAGAATTAAATTTGGAAGAATATTAGAAGCCCTGTTCCTACCAGTAGACAGACTTTGGAACTAGTTCTTGGTTAGAGGATCTCTATCTGAGGGTCGCTGGTGGCCCTGTCTGCTTTCTGAGCTGTGATTTAGCTCCCAGAACACCACAGCCTGTGCCCTCTCCGATTTGAATGGCCTGAAGTCCAGGTTGGTACTTGTACTATTCACTAGGGCTGCCATTACAAAGTACCACAGGCTGGGTGGCTTAAACAACAGACATTTATATTCTTACAGTTGGAGGCTAGAAGCCCAAGATCAAGGTGCTGGCAGGGTTGGCTTCTGCTGAGGCCTCTCTTCCTGGCTGTAGATGCTATCTTCTCCCTGTGTCTTCACATGGTCTTCCCTCAATCTATGTCTGTGTCCAAATTTCCTTTTCTCATCAGGAGACCAGTCGTATTGGATTAGGGCCCACCCTAATGAACTTCCTTTAACTTAATTACCTCTTGAAAGACCATATCTCCAAATAAAGTCACATTCTGAGGTACTGGGACTCAGGAATTCAACATATTAATTTGGTGGGGATACAATTCAGCCCATAACAGCTCTTCCCTGAATCCCAAATTACTTGGCTGGAGCCCTGACAACCTGCCTCGTGTTAGCCTCTCCCCAGAGGAATATACTTTGTCCCTGTTTCGCTGGTGGTTAAATAGGACCCCTTTCACTCAGGATCAGCCCTCTGAGCCACTTCAGAGCTCCTGTCCGCCCCTCATTGCCCATATCCAACTGATCACAACTTCCACTCAACCTTTATTTCTTTTACAACCACACTGTCATCACTCTTAGTCCAAGATCACATTTGCAGAGATGATGACAACAGCTTTCTACCTCGCTTTCTGTCCTCAGGCCTTTCCTCCACCCACCCATCCATCCTCTCTAATCCATTTCACCCTCAAAGTCAAATATGATCATAAAACTTGTCATATCAAATCCTTCAGTGGTTCCCTGTGCAAATAAAACCATTTCCTTTAACGAGCTCACAAAACTCTTTATAAACTAGTCCCAGCTACTATATCATTCTTTCATAATCATTCCTGTACTCTGCAATTTCTGCTATATAAACTTACTTGCAATTGTTTATTAAAGTATCTGTGAGACTATTCTGTGAACTATCCCAGGAAAATGGGTCAGATTCTGTGTTGAACATAAACATTTGAAACATTGCAGAAAGAGTATGTAGTGGAAGGAGAGGGCCTTTAGAACTAAACAGAGCTGAATTCTAATTCCATTTCCCCTTCTTTTTAACTTTTTTTATTGAGATATAACTTATATACAGAAAAGGGCACAAATATTTGTGCAGCTGAGTTTTTAACATATGCCCATACTTTTGAACCACCATCCATGTCAAGATATAAAACATTTCTCATCATCTAGAAGGTTCCCTGATACCCCGTCATATCCAAACCCCACCCCACAAAAGTAACTACTCTCTTGACTTCTATGAGGATTTATTAGTTTTGCCTGCTTTTGAACTTTAATAAATGTAATAATACAGTGTGCAGTCTTTCATATCTGGCTCTTGTTCAACTTGAAAGCTAAGAGACTCATTCACATGTTGAATGGACCTACCCATCTCCTCTCGTACATCTAATTTCCATTTGATAAGTCATTCTCCACCTGAGCCTCAGTTTTCTCAATAAGACTATCCCTGCATGACTGATGTGAGCGTTAGATGACCTATATCAAATCTTACTGATGCTTTCTGCCACAAAGCAGGCTGTTCCTGAATTCTAGCTATTGTTACTGTGATGAGTATCTTTTACTTTTAGAAAATGGATCTTTTGAACTATTATTGCACTATATTCAGTTTTTTTGTTTTTGTTCTTGTTTTTTTAACAGAGTAGTTCAGAGCTACTTTGCCTTCAGGACTGAAATCTAGGTAACAACATGTTTAAATCAAGATTATGTGAAGCACCCTTCAAAGGAGATTTAACAGTGTGCCCTATCACTTATCAGGTGAGAAAAGAAAAGTGTGAAAAAATCACCTCTCACCTCTGCAGAAGGCTTTCTGTGTTTTATGTTTTATTTTTACTGTGTATCGTTTTTAGGGTGGCCTCCTATGAGAGAGACCACAATTTTCTCTGGGGTCAGAGACTCTTATAATAATAAAGATCATGATAATATACAACATGACTTACACTGGATATCTCTTACGTTGGTCTCCTGCAGATGCTATGATCTTTGGAAACTTTTTTACAGGAGCTGACAAACTTGACAAACAACAGTAGTGCTTTTTGTTGTACACTGAGTCTGAAATATCAGTGACATCCTAGTTAGCTGCACTGAAAACATCTCAAGGTTCTTTTGCTTATTTAGAGGGAATAAGCAGTGAGAACTTTAGTGACATACACCAACTAGCTCTGCATTGTTAACCTGACAAGGACAAACTTGCTGAATTCATTATCTATTTCTCCTCCAAACTGGAGAACCTACTATGTACCATGCACCATGCTAGTCCTGGGGAAACAAAGAGAAGTAAGATGAAGTCCCTACCCTCAAGGAACTCAGAGTCTAGAGGGAGAGAGACAAACACATCAACAAATAATTACAGCCCAACATGAGAGAAGGTGATGTGGTAGCCTGGAGGAGGGAGAAATTAATTTGAATACCAAGGACTTTATATAAATGCTTATACTTGAATACCAGTGTCCTCATGTCCTGACATGACACCTCTCTTTAAGGTGCCTGACCTTAAATAAGTCAATGAAGCTTTGCCTCAGGACATATTAGATACGGGTCTAATTACATCAGTTTATTTCCTGAGGATGAAATTGTAAGATGCAAAATGTAGAAGCCATTAAGAGACAAGTTTTCTATCATGTAAAGAAAAGGTGATGCCTCTTTTCAGCCAAAGAGATACAGACATTTGAGACTGAGAAAATCCAGATGAACTGGAACCTCTGGTTATTTTCACTGAGGTTCAGCTCTATTCCTGCCTTTCTGTGTCTTCACTCTTCTTTGAGCCACAAAGGCTTGTGTATGGGACATGTCTGGTACACCCTCTCAGCCCCAGCTCTTGCTGTGGCCACCAGCGCTTTGTAGGTTTCAACCATCGTCAGGTGCAACCTGGAGGCACCTCGTGTGTCTCACTCGCTCCTCTGACACCTTGGAGTGGAGCATCCACAGGCTCTCTCAGCTGTCATACACACAACGACTTGCAGAGGGAGTTAGTGCCCAGGGGCCCACCTTGATCAAGGTGGGTGGGATCCAGTGGATAAATATGTCCTGCTTTCTATTCCCTGGGCAGACAGTTCTGAAGCACACTTTATACGACACCTCGAAGGCCCTGTGGTATCCAGCCCCAGTGACCTGTAACATGGGTCCACGTTATTATCCTTCCCTCCTCCCCTGATTCATTCTTCCCTCTCACTCCTGCTCCTGGGATTGTACTCCAAGACAATCCACTTGTACATGATCTAGGCTACAAAAGCACTTGCTGATTGCTTACCACTTTTCGTTTAAGCTAATTCAAATTGGTTGTCCTAATAAATACAAACACCTGCAATGGTTCCCTCACTGCCCACAGAATAAGGTCATAAAGCAGCAGAACTGAATGGGAACCCGTGGAAATCCGACCCAGAATTTACATTCTTTTTTTTTTTTTTTTTTGCGTCGCGGGCCTCTCACTGCTGTGGCCTCTCCCGTTGCGGAGCACAGGCTCCGGACGCGCAGGCCCAGCGGCCACGGCTCAGGGGCCCAGCTGCTCCGCGGCACGCGGGATCCTCCCAGACCAGGGCGCGAACCCGTGTTCCCTGCATCGGCAGGCGGACTCCCAACCACTGCGCCACCAGGGAAGCCCCAGAGTTTACATTCTTGACTTCTCTGCTGCCGTGTGAATGTCTGTCACCCTTTCCGCAACCATCAAATTCTAACTATGCAAAATGCCATTGGAAATACATAAAAATCCAGGCACAAAAGAACAGACTACTGTCCCCAGCCCACTATTTGCCTGCTCTTTTCCTATTGTGACCTGAGTCTACATTCCACACTTTATTTCACTGTTTAGTGTTGAAGTTTTAGGTTGTTTCTCATTTTTCGTTTAAAATTAACACTGAGATAAATATTCTAAAAATAAAGCTTTCATCTCTAGCTCTGTTTATCTCTGAAGGATAATTCCTAGAAGTAGAATTACTGTGCCAATTACTGTGGATAAATTGTCAACAATAGGTAAAGTCATTTAAATATATTGGCTAAATTGATACAAACAGGCATGTTGTTAAAGCTTATTGAGTCTCATTAGCAGTGATAAATATTTTGCATGCTTTTATTGTCCTCCTATGAATTGTGCATATTATTTCCCATTTAAAATTAGGCTGTCACTATTTTCCTTACTGATTTATACATTATCTTTCTATATAAAGCCTTTTTCTGTCCTGTTTGTGGCATTTATTTATTGTAATTGTTGTTTTCCTTTTACTTAATTTGACAGACTTACATATGGAGTATTTTTCTGTGTTGTTTATCCCATTATTTAATTCTTAGCGAGAGATAACTCATTCTCTCCTCTATGTTTCTTCTGTTTTCTGTTGGTTAAATAATAGATTTCTATTTTACATCTATTTCTTTTCTTCCTCTTTATTTCTTCTTATTACAGTAGGAATTGAATATCTAACTTGACCACTTTTTCCAAATAACAAACCCACTTTCCTAACACTATTTTCCCAGAAGTAGTTACTGAATAACCTCTCTTTTCCTTTTCAGCTCTATCTTATCTAGGATCTATTTCTAGGCTATTCATCCTGTCCATTTCTCTGCCTATTTCTGTGACTGCTGTTACTGTCACAGTCTTTTCATTTTTCAACTGACTCAAGCTCTGGATAGGTAACGCAAAAGGGGCCACCTGTGAAATACTGCTAATGACAGCCTCTTCAATTTACCATTAAGAGGGCAACATAAGCTGCATTTTCAGAAGGTATGAATAACCCAACTCTTAGTTAATTATACTGGAAGTATATAGTATCCCAATTATAAAAAGTATTAACCATGAAAAATTGCATGCCCTGTTTACTTTCAGGGTAAAAAACACCTTCCTGAATTTGTAGATTGGTTTTGCTTTGTAGGTTGGGTTTAAGTATAAATGATAGTATATTTCTCCCATAAACTAAATAGGTTAAAAACAAAGAAGAAACTGTCAACTTCTCTAAACCAGATACAAGAGATAACAGCTAAGCCACTATGTCAAATTTAAAATGAAAAGTTTTAACTGGGACAAAGAAATTGACAGCAAAAAATCCTTACAGAAATTATGGTATTATATAAAAAGCTCAATTTTATCACAACTAGATGAAATTCCCTAGAATTTGTAATTTCAAATTATTATTGGTAACAAACAAGAACAATGGGCGATGTATGGCCTGATAAGCATTATTCTCTAGTGCTGACGCTTTTCTGATTTTGATTCTTTGATCTCTTGGTCCAAGAGTGGCCCATTTTCTCAGTTTCGAAAGTATAGAGATATTCCCTTCCACTACAAGGCAAATAAAACCACCTTGAGAGGCCACTCCAAAAAATGGGGAACAATAATTCCCAATTATGTCCAGTGTGCAGTACTGTCAATATTAAATAAAGAAACAATGTTGGAAATGCTAGCCAATGTATGACATGCAATTGGTAGTCAATAAATATTAGATGTCCTATAGTAGTACTTATGCAATCTGTGAATCCCAGAAATACCTTAGGCATATCGATGAGCTTACCCTTAGGAAATAGAAATGGCCATAAGCGATCACATTTTCTCGTCAAGAGAGTGAGTTGCTCTTGTAGTGGTCCTGAGAAGACTGTTGAAACACATGAGTACCCAATTAGACACCTGGTGTTCTAGAAAGGCTATTGGAGGAGAGAAGGAGTAGCTCTGCTCCTTGGGGGAGGTACATTTTCCACTATGCAGAATAGAATCACATTCCCTAAGAGGACGTTTACTGTCAAGGGATGACAGAAGTAGGAAATCATTAAAGGTGCTGCTTCCATAAATGGGTGCAGAAGCATTCTCAGCTCCTCTGAGACATCCAACACTGTTGCCTACCCCCATCTGTCCTTTTAGAAAACCTTTTGTCTCAATAAGATTGATACTATACTCACCTACTTCTCCCACGAATTCTGCTCTTTTTTTTGTTCTTTGACTAACCCTCTTTCATTTAAAAATTTTTGGCTTTCCCATTACATTCAATTTTGAGAGCTCTGGCCTTCTCTGTGGGCTTTCTCTTAGAAAAGTGATCCATTCTCAGGGATGCAACTGTTGCATTCTATGTGGAGGGTTCCCAAATGTTACTTGAGTTCTAATTTCTCAAGTTACAGGCTTGCATCCCCAGCTCTCCACTGAATAGTTCTGATGTCTTACTGATAACCTCAAACTCGGCACATTAGGAAAGACTTACCTTCTGTCATCCCTATTTCAATCAATATTGTCAGAGCTCAGCTAGTACTTAACATCTGAGTCATCTTTGAATGGGAAGTTCTGTATTTCACTCCCTAAATCCAAACTATGTTGTGTAACTTCCTGTAAAACCATGCATCTTTCTTTCCTCACAGTCAGTGTATCTGTGCAGACCCATACCCCTTTCCTAGCCAGACTATTTCTGTAGCCTCCCAACTGCTTCAGACCTGCAGGTTTTCTTCTCTCCCATTCATTCTGTGCACAACTACATGATGCCTTGTAAAACCATTTTCTGTCTCATCATGTCATTGTTTCCTGCAAGCCCTTTAATGACCCCAGATTTTCCACAGGCTAATTTCCAAATTACCAGGCCTACCTCTGGCCTGATTTGAGTTTATAATCCCACTCCTTCCCCCTTATCTCCATCAATCTGGAGCCCCAGTTCATTCCATTTATAGTAAGTTTCAGAAACGCAGTTACTCTTTAAAGAAAGGGTGAAACAGAGCCCTAAAACCTTTCTGAGATACTTTGTATTCTGTCCAGGACACCTCCTTATGATTACAAACCCATTCTTTAGAGATCCACTTTGATTCCACAAATTCAAAGTAGCACTAGTGTTCTAGAAGTCACCCCAATAAGCACCTTTTGACACTCCCCTTATAATCTGAACATTGAGAACATGTAATTTTGCCAAGTTTTTTCTTCATTCATACAAAGATCATAAAAAGAAATAGAGGCTTCAATGTTTGTATTTTCATCACTTTAGGTTTATTTTTATTATAAAATATTTTAAGTAAAAAGTATAATAGGTAGTCCTGTACCATCACCAGATTTATTAGATGGGAAAGGTCAAACGACATATTTACTGCAGGTCACTTTAGAAAATGTTTTTCACTTTGGTACATTCTACTAGTGAATGTTTGCTCATTGACAGCTATTAATGATTGGATATTATAATTTTAATCTGCTGATTAAGAAGCAAATAAACTTGCATTGATTTCTTTGGCAGTGTCTCAGGGATCACAAGAATGAGTCCTGTGACCCAAACTTCTAGTTTACCTGAAGCTCTATAAATTAATACTGTGGCAATGACCCAGAAGATACAAAATATAGTGAAATTTCTGTAATGTTTGTGTTAACTGTTGTCTATGGCTTGATGGGAATGGAAAAAGAGTCCGTCTAGGAAAGAACAAATCTGTAGGTATTCTTTTATTAGACTCAGAACTAAGTTATCCAGTGAGTTTCCCATCATGTCTTAGCTACCAGGAAACTTGCAGTATTTTAATTGCTAAGTTTCATAAATTAACTCATCCCAGGTCCCTGATACATCTGTTATTCTCCTCTTTTTTAACAGGTTTTTGTACTTTTAATTCTTAATTGTCTTATTTACATGCTTTAAAAAATGAATTTAATCATTTATTGAACATGTGGGTATTTTTAAAAAAACACAGAAACATACTAATGTGACATAGTGATGAAAATCAGAGAATTCCAAGATACAATTTTTCACCTCAAATTTAATCAAGTTTCTTATAGAGATGACATTGATAGTTACTTGTTTTAAAAGAGAATAATAACAAAGCCTAATTTTCATGAAATCCACAGTAATCTAAAAGCTTTAATTTCATTTTACCATCCACTTTCTCTTAAACACCAAACTTTTTACCCTAGCTAGTAGCAAAAGAATTGATGAAGATGTATCAACTTTTCTTGCCATTTTGATAACATAGTCAAGGACTCAAATTGAAATTTTAAAAAATGGAAAGAGAAATAAGATCACTGAATTATTTACAAATGGAGAACTATGTTGCCCACTAAAGTCCCTCATTGTAAAAGTGAGGCATCTCAGTCTCTGTTCATGGTCCACAGATCAGTCTGGCCACTGTATTCATTGAAGCAAAGCAATGGGAAGAAGCTACAGGACTTCAAGGAGAGGGATCAGTAGATCTTAAATGATTGCCCAATGGAAAAAATGTCCAGTCTAGAACCCAGCTTTCCTGACAGGCATACCTGGGATCATTAAACCTGGTTTGTGTAATGTTTCATGTTGAGGCATTCCTGTTTTCAGCAACAGTATTATAAGCCTATGTTGGCTAAAGTAACCACTGTTAAAGGTCAGGATTTATTTGACTGTGTAAATTCTCTCAGGTCTGTTGAATAGCTATGTCCACTGTTGAATCTCTCATTAATATCCTGGGCATTGACATAGGTGTTGATTCAGTGGTGAATAAAACAGTGCTTGTGGCCCTCAAGAGGCTTATGTCTACAAGTAAGTTTTTAATGATCATAATGATCTCGAGAAGTAGTGAGGCCTTATGGGGACTGGGTTGTATGTGCACAGGAGGGCTGCCTTATTCAGCCCTGCTTGTCTCATCATTTACTGTTTAGCACTGATTCTGTAGAAAAGGATGTATACTTAGTATAAAGCACTGGGCTAATTTGGGATGGGGTAATGAATCAGCTATGTAGCTGGATTTCAAGGCATTAACAGGAGGGTTAATACGTCTTTCAAATGCCACACTATGAGGCAACAAGTGATAGTGCCACAAATATGCACTTTGGCTTTAAAATATAAATATAGATAAATATTTTTATCTAAAGACTTTACTACAATGAACATGGAATACTGGTCTTAAACCTCCAATTATTAGATCTACATTCCTCCTAAAGTATCACTGCCTTTTCCCAATTATTATTTCTTAAAGAGAACACACAGATACACTTAGAAAATTAACAAAACAATGAAGATGAAGCTTATCTCTCAATTTGGTTTTTATGCACCTATCAAAAAAGAACTTGCTGTGATAGATGTTTAATTGCCTATTCAGATTAGTCTGCATTTTAAATGGAAATGACAAAGTCCAGAGGAAAAAAATAACTGACTATTCACTCAAATATGATTCTCTTTTCTTGGTTCTTCCCAGTTTATGGTCCTGAACTATACCTCTCTTTCCCTTTTTAACCTCATGTATTTAAAAATGCTTATGGTAGCTCTACTTTTAATTTTTTGAGGCTCCTCCATACTGTTTTCCAAATTGGCTGTACCAATTTACATTCCCACCAACAGTGCACTAGGTTTTCTCCACATTCACATCAGCATTTGTTATCACTTTTCTTTTTGATGATGGCCATTCTTATAGGTATGAGGTAATATCTCATTATGGTTTTAATTTGCTTTTCTCTGATGACTAGTGATGTTAAACATCTTTTCATGTACCTGATGACCTTCTGTGTATCTTCTTTGGAGAAATGGCTGTTCAGGTTCTTTGCCCATATTTTAAACTGGGTCATTTGTTTTTTTTGCTATTGAGTTGTATGCATCTTTAAATATTTTGGATATTAACCCTTTATCAGATATATGGTTTGCAAACATTTTTTCCCATTCCATAGGTTGTCTTTTCACTTTGTTGATAGTTTCTTTTGCTGTACAGAAGCTTTTTACTTTGATGTAGTCGCACTTCTTTATTTTTGATTTTGTTGATTGTGCTTTAGGTGTCATATCCAAAAATCATAGCTAAGACCTAAGTCAAGGGGCTTTATTCTTATGTTTTCTTCTAGGAATTTTATGGTTTCAGGTCTTACATTCAAGTCTTTAATCCATTTCAAGCTAATTTTTGTGAGTGGTGTAAGATATGGATCTAGTTTTATTCTTTTACATGGACTTTTTCAAATATCCCCAGTATCATTTACTGAAAAGATTATCTTTTCTCCATTGAGTATTCTTGGGTCCCTTGTCAAATACTAGTTGACTGTATATGCTTGGGTTTATTTCTGAACTTTCGATTCTGTCCCATTGGTCTATTTGTCTGTTTTTATGCCAGTACCATACTGTTTCAAAGACTATTATCTTCATAGGATAGCTTGAAATCAGGAAGTGTGATGCCTCCTGCTCTGCTCTTCTTTCTCAGGATTTGTCTATTTGGGGTCTTTTGTGGTTCCATATAAATTTTAGGAGTGTTTTTTCTACTTCTTTAAAAAATTGCCTTTGCAATCTTGATAGGGATTGGACTGAATCTATAGATGGCTTTTGGTAGTGTTGACATTTTAACAATATTAATTCTTCCAATCCATGAACACAGGATACCTTTCCATTTATTTGTGTCTTCAATTTCTCTCATCAATGTCTTGTAGTTTTCAGAGTAGAGATCTTTCACTTCCTTGGTTGAGTTTATTCCTAAGTTTTTTATTGTTTTTGATGCTGTTGTAAATGGGATTGATTATTTCGCTTTCAGAAAATTTGTTGTTAGTGTATAAAAATGTTACTGATTTTTGCATGTTAAAAATCATTTTTTGTATACAGCAACTTCACTAAATTTTTTTGTTTACAGCAACTTTACTAAATTCATTGATCTAACAGTTTTTTGGTTGAGTTGTTAGAATTTCTATATATAAAATCATGTCATCTGCAAATAAAGACAACTTCACTTTTTCCTTTCCAATTCTGATACCTTTTATTTCTCTTTCTTGCCTGACTGCTCTAGCTAGGACTTCTACTACTATGTTGAATAGGAGTGGTGAGAGTGAGCATCCTTGTCTTGTTCCTGATTTTAAAGGAAGAGGTTTCAACGTGTCACCATTGAGTATGATATTAGCTGTGGGCCTGTCATATATGGCCTTTATGATGTTGAGATATGTTCCTTCTATGTCTAATTTCTTAACACATTTTTATCTTGAATGGATGTTGAATTTTGTCAAATGCTTTTCCTGCATCTATTGAGATGATTATAGGATTCTTTTCTTTCATTCTGTTAATGTGATGTATCCCAGTGATTGATTTGTATATGTTGAATAATCCATGCATTGCAAGGATAAATCCCACTTGATTATGGTAAATGACCTTTTTAATGTGCTGCTGAATTTTGTTTGCTAGCATTTTACTGAGTTTTTTGTATCTTTGCTTATCAGGAACATTGTCCTGTAGCTTTCTTTTCTAGTAGTATTTGTTTCTAGTTTTGGTATCAGAATAATGCTAGTCTTGTAAAATGAGTTTCGGAGTGTTCCTCCTCTTTCATTTTTTCAGTCCTTGAGAAGGATTGGTATTAATTCTTCTTTAAATGTTTGGTAAAATTCACCAGTGAAGCCATCTGGTCCTGGGCTTTTCTTTGTTGGGAGATTTTTGATTACCAGTTCAACTCCTAGTAATTAGTCTATTCAGATTTTCTATTTCTTCCAGATTCAGTCTTGGTTAAGTTGTATGTTTCTAAGAATTTTTCATTTCTTTTAGGTTGTCTTGTTTGTTAGCATACAGTTGATCATAATAGCCTCTTATGATCCTTTGAATTCTATGGTATCCATTGTAATGTCTCCTTTTTCCTTTATAATTTGATTGATTTGGGTTCTTTTTCTTTTTCCCTCGGTTAGTCTAGCTAAGTATTTGTCAATTTCGTCCATCTTTTCAGAGAACCAACTCTTAGTTTGGTTAACCTTTTCTATTGTTTTTCTGTTCTCTATTTCATTTATTTCTGCTCTAATCTTTATCATTTCCTTTCTTCTGGTAACTTTGGACTCTTCTTTTTTTAGCTCCTTAAGGCATAGTGTTAGGTTGTTTGTCAGGGATATTTCTTGTTTCTTAATGTAAGTGTTTATTGCTGTGAACTTCCCTCTTAGAACTGCTTTTGCTGCATCCTACAAGTTCTGGTATGTTGTGTTTCCATTTTCATTTATGTCAGAAATTTTTAATTTCTCCTTTAATTTCTTCTTTGATCCATTAGTTGTTAAAAATTAAAAATAGAACTACCATATGATCCAGCAATTCTATTTTGGGCATATAACCAAAAGAAAAGAAAGCACTAACTCAAAAAGATATCTGCATCCCCATGTTCATAGCAGCATTATTTACAATAGCCAAGACATGGAAGCAACCCAAGTGTTCATCGATGGATGAATAGATAAAGCAGTTGTGGCATACAATGGAATATTACTCAGCCATAAAAAGAAATGAAATTGAGATATTTGTAGTGAGGTGGATGGACCTAGAGTCTGTCAGACAGAGTGAAGTAAGTCAGAAAGAGAAAAACAAATACCATATCCTAACACATATATATGGAATCTAAGAAAAAAAAAAAGGTCATGAAGAACCTAGGGGTAAGATGGGAATAAAGACACAGACCTACTAGAGAATGGACTTGAGGATATGGGGAGGGGGAAGGGTAAGCTGGACAAAGTGAGAGAGTGGCATGGACATATACACACTACCAAACATAAAATAGATAGCTAGTGGGAAGCAGCCACATAGCACAGGGAGATCAGCTTGGTGCTTTGTGACCACCTAGAGGGGTGGGATAGGGAGGGTGGGAGGGAGGGAGATGCAAGAGGGAAGAGATATGGGAACATATGTATATGTATAACTGATTCACTTTGTTATAAAGCAGAAACTAACACACCATTGTAAAGCAATTATACTCCAATAAAGATGTTAAAAAAAAGATACAAACTCCACTGATAACTATATAATGATATGTCTTAAGTTTAAACATCTCTGAGACATATTTTGTATCTTATCCGCCCCTCTAGGCTGTAAAATGACAGTAGATAGGGATCAACTTTGTGTTTGCCACACGCTGCACGTTGGTCTTAATAAACATTTTTTTCTTCAAAAAAAAAGAAGTCGTGGCATATGTTTGCAATGGAATATTATTCAGCCATAAAAAATGAAGAAATCTTACCATTCACAACAACATGGATGGACCTTGAAGGCATCATGCTAAGTGAAATAACTCAGAGAAAGACAAGTACTGTATGATCTCACTTATATGAGGAATCTAAAAAAAAACAAGAAAACAAAATTATAGAAAAAGGAATCAGACTTGTGGTTATCATAGGTGGAGGGTGAGAGGAAAGAGAATTGGAGGAAGGTAGTCAAAAGGAGCAAACCTCCAGTTATAAGATGAATAAGTACTAGGGATGTAATGTATAACATGATGACTATAGCTACACTGCTGTATGACATATAGGAAAACTGTTTAGAGAGTAAATCCTAACAATTCACATCACAAGGAGAATTTTTTTTCCTTTCTTTTCTTTTATTGTATCTATATGGATGGATGTTAAATGAGCCTATTGTGGTAATCACAATATATGTATATCAAACCATTCTGCTGTATGTCTAAAGTGATGTATGTCAATTATTCATAAAACTGGAAAAATGCTTAATTAGGGAAGGATCTGAAATTTTCTTCCTTCTTTTTTGAGGTGTCATGCAATTAAAAAGTTGAGAATCTGCTTAGATGTTTGAGGAGCACAGATTATACTGAACAATCTACCCTTTAAAATGAAATAGAATGTTGTAATCATAAATAGCTCTGCCTTGCAGTCATTTCTGTAATTCTGTCTAACATTCATATTGTCATTTGATTAGTTAATCATCCATTTTCAAAGGTGTGAATGTGTTTTCACACGTCTGCTAAGACAGTGTTAACTATGAAACTATAGATAGCAATAGAGATTAATTATCTATTGCACAAGTTCCCACACCTTGTGCTTACCAGATAGAGGAAGAGAGTGCATGTCAATACAGGTGTGATTTCAAAAAATGGAAAAAAAATATGAACTGAAATGAGTTCAAGGTGTACTTTCAATTGCCATATCTTTAAAATGTTAACCGCATTTACACTTTTAATTTTATTTCATAAAACAACTGATCTCCCACGTGTAACAAGATTTGTTTCCTGAGTGGATTGATGCATCTCTTCCTTTACAACGGAGTGAATGAAGTAGAGGCTTTTTATACATGAATTAGTCTTTCATGGAATTAGATAAGGGAACAGAACTCTTTATCAGATTTAACAATGGTTGTAACTTCAGTAAGACAAAACTAGAAAGTTTAAACGTGTCCTCTGAAATTGAGCCTTCTGAGCCCTCTGGTAACTCAAAACAATAACAATAACTATGATTATAATTATAATAGTCGATTTTGCCGCTGCTCTCTGACCCTAATGATGAGATCTGTTAATTTAGAGTCTAGTTCCCCATCTCTTTAGGGTCTTGATTTTTCTATCTCTGTGACTCATTAGTTTTGATGTGTAGATATGACTGAGAAGAGGGACTAAGGGACAGAAGTTTATCTGTAGCCCCCTTCTTTTTGGAAGTAAATATATGTTCAAATTTTAACCCATTATGAGAGATCATACTCCCTCAGTACTAAAGCAATATTAGCTTTGGCCCTACACTAAAGTGGTACAACTGATCATTAATATCCTAATAGCCTTCTTTAGGCTGGAACCCAAGTACTGAAAATGAACACGAATTTACTTTCCTCATTCAGAAGATGTCTCTTCCATCTCATATGCTGTCTTCTTTCTTCCAAAGTGTGGGTGAAACCAGCTCCCAGGCCTGTTCTGTGTGGACATTCAGACAAAACTGCAGACCTCAGAGCAGCAACCTTGTTCTTTAAGTGCCTCCAGCTTAAATACACAGTTCCAAATTGCTTCTTCTTTCTTGGTTTGTTTATAACAGCAAGCAAGGAAATGCCAAACCATTAGGGTTTTGGGTAGCAGGAAAATGAGTTAAAAACCAAATAACATTGGTTTGTTTTGGACAAAGTAGCATAATATTCCAATATTTCTAACCAGTCGAATAGCATCATACCATGTTGCATCACTGCAAGTGGGATGGTCAATTCATATTTAGTTCCTCTTCCTTAATAAAGTCCCAGCTCTACACTAATGTACTTTCCACTGAGTGAATCAGAATGGCCATCATTTATCACCATGGCCCCACTTAGATTTAGAACACTTTTGTTCTCAGACTTATTCTGACCTTCTGGAAGGCCTAAGTTAACCAGGCAACACCTGAGAAAGCTTAGCCCTGGCAGCATCACTGACAATTTGGCAACCTTCCAACAGTAACATTTGGGAGAAAATTGGTAGAAAAGAAGAAAGTGACATGTGACCAAGGCCGGAGACTTGTTCTTGTAAATGAGATTCCAGAATAGTAAGCTTCATCTTCATTGGGCATGCCTTCCAAAGAAGGAGAGCGCTATGCCCTCAGGGGCGTATTCCAACCTTACTGCTTTTGCCCATCTGCAGACCGACCTAACAGAGAGAAAACACAGTGGGTTGAAAGAGAAGGGAGTTTGGGATGTGGGAAACCTCAGATCTTAAGGTTTAAGATTTTGAATGTTTTGACCAGCTCCAAATGTGCTCATTAGAGCCATACATTGGCCAGCCTTATTGTCTATATGCCCTCTAATTTGGGGCAAAAAATAAAATAACTGAAGTTTCTCTTGAATTCAGAGTTGGTTCTGAAACAGAATGATTCTCTGGAACGTGAAGCAGGTGACCTCCCCCATTCTTTGGAGTAGTCTAAGCCAGAGAGGGTCTTGTGGATGACAATAAACTCCTCATCATTCCTGGCTTTGGGGACATGCTCCAGAATCATCTTGAGACATACCAGAGTCACAAAGAGATTTAGGAGTATGTCAGTATTGACATGTGTCAATGACCTTCCAGTTTTCTGCTTGGCATTTAGAAATAAGTTTTATAGATATCTAAGGTTCAACAATAAAATAAAATCATTTCAATTAACAGGTCATAGTACTTTCTGTGTGTTTGTTTTTTTCTTTATTAGTTGTTACAAATAATTCCTTTGCAATAGGATTATTATAGGAACTAAAAATATTAAATATTTATATTATTATGCCTAATATTTACTATGTGCTAGACCCTCAGCTAAGCACTTTATGATCTCAATTAAATCATCACAACAAATTTACAAAGTATAACAAATAAGGCAAATAAAATACAGAAATGTTAAATAATGTACTTAAGACTACAAACACAGAGAACATTCATAATAGCTAAAAAGTAGAGCATGCTTATTTGCTAGCTGGATAAGGAACAGTGACATTACAATGATTCTTCTTAGTCTTCAAGTGACATCCTACTTTTGTTCCATATATGCTATCAAGTCTCCAAAGATGATCCTGCAGTGAACCACACCCCTTGGCTCCCTCCCATGACCTGTGACTTACTCAGAGCTATTAGAATGTGGTAGAAGTGGCACATTGTGTGACTTCCAAGATTAGGTCAGAAGAAGCTTAGTATCTTCTGCTTTGGTCCCATGGAACACACTCTCTGGGACTGCTGATATGCTTTCTCAGAGTTTGATATCCTGAGACCATCATGCTAGAGAAGCAGTGTGTGGGCACTGCAGTTAAGCCCAGACTTCCAGCCATCCCACCAGAGTGCTTCAGACATGCAGCGAGGTTGTCTTGGACCCTCCAAACCAACCCACATGCCACAGCTGAATACCACTAAGTGACCTCAGTCAGTGTCACAGGGAGCAGAAGAATCACTCTGGAGATCCCTGCCAGATGCCTAACCCACAAAATAATGAGTATAAATACATGGCTATTGTTGAAGCCATTACATTTGGGTGTAAATGGTACCTGGAAAGAGGGTGCTCCATAACCCAAATCTTAAACATGTGACAGTGGCTTTGGGATGGGCAGTGGGTGGGTGTAAATTCAAACACCTCAAGAGGCCATTGATGAGGACTCATATGACAGTGAGGGAAGTGTTATTTGAAGATGGGGAAGCAGGAATCCTTGTCATGAACCCGCACACAGTTTGGCAATTTTGTTGCCTATGGAGACTTGGAAAATAGAATGGGTACTTGAAATACTTATGGGCTTGACTGTGAAGATTTCCAGGCAGAATGCAGAAAGTGCCAACTGGCTTCTTCTACTGATTATAATAACTTACAAGAAGAAAGAGGGATAAAATAAGGAAGGAACTGTTAACTTTTTCAGTCAAATTTAGAGGAATCACAATATATTCAGGATTCATTGGGCTTGAAAATAAAACTGTTTTCCATCCCCAGTGTCTCCCAGTAAAAGATTTTCAAAATAATAAATGGCAAGACCAAATCCAGAACTATCACTGGAACATGACTTTAAGGTAAATATCTCAAGTATGCAGTTGTAAGATACTTTGTTAGGATCTCAGAAAGATTTACGGGCAGACTTTTATAAACTCTCTCAGTAACAATGAGGCTTTTAAGAATTTTAAGGGTTTTGTCCCATAGCATCCATACATGTGGCCCAGATATGGAAGGACTTGTCTCTGAAAGAAATGTGGGTGTGGCTTTGTTTATTGAGGATATTATAAATTGATACAAGAAAACCACAAAATTGGTAAGGGAATCAAAACAGCTTGGAATGAAAGGGACAGAGATAGTATAAAAAATTAATTTCTATATGCAGGAAGCAGGCTAAGAAAGCTACCTTGCTACAAACACAGACTTTTTTTATGGAAGAGAAATCATGATTCAGAAGTAGGAGCCAAGAGCCCACAGGTCAAAGCCAAGAGCCAAGAATAACGCACTTGCAGGGTGAGAATTGGGCTTCAATCTAGGGGAGGTGGCATAAGCCTGGTGGATTTCAGATTTGCTACAGACCTATGACTGCTCTGTACCTTCTGTTCCTTCTCTTTTTGGAGGAGACCGTCTGTTATGGTAATCCAATCTCTCACCATTTCGGGTTGAGAAACATTTCTGTTTAATTCACAGGTCTTATGATCAACAGGAACTTGATGACATATAAAACATATGAACAGATGAAAATATATGGACCCTTCTAAAGAATGCTCACAGTAGCTTCAATCATTATGATCTCAAAATTGAAACAATGCAAATATCATTCAACAATGAAAGAAGCCAGACACAAAAGACTACATATTGTATGATCCTGTTTATATTAAGCTCAAGAACATATGAATTAAGCTATGATGATAAGAGTTGCAGGAGAGGCTGGCTACCTCTCGGGGAAGAGGAACTGACTGGAAAATGTCATAAGGAAATCTTCTAAGGTGATGGAATATTGCAAAGCTTGGTCTGGGTGATGGCTACATGGCTGGATACATATGTGAAATTAATTGTGCTATACAATTAAGGTTTGTGCATTTTTACTGTGTCAATTATATCACAATTAAAACTAAGTAAATTGGCATTGTCCTGGGAGATCCAGATGTAGTAAACACACATGCACCGAGAGAATTTTCTTAGCACTGCACTGCTCTCTGGGTCAGTCATTAGTAGGGTTTAATAGGGCATCCCTTTCTTCCTTTTCTCCAAATATTAGCTGACAAGGAACTAAATTTTAGTATCAGTGAATCCTTATACCAATTATGATTTAATCACTGCTATTGTACTTCTTGTTTTCTGTTAGAATATTCTTTCATTTTGAATCATTCTCTTTGGAGGTTCTTGCATTAATTTTGCCCTTGGTATTTCACTTTTGACTTATACCGATATTGGAATCCATTACTTTTCATCATCACTTTAATTTAATGTCTTTCAATGTCAGTAGTTCCTAAATCAGTCTTCAAATCACAGGCTAACAATTCATAAGCCATTAGAGCAGTATTTGTTCATAACTCTCATTGGTATTGTGCAAATCACCTCCCCGATAGTTTTTATAACTAGGAGAAGGAACACTACTTTGCATATGAACTTGTATTTTATGATGGGTAATCTGGTTTTGTTCTTCCCTTTTTTATTCCTTTGCTTGAGATAAATTCACTGCTTCTTGCATGTTCCAAATTTAAACCTGACACCTAGATAGAAAACTGACAAACAGGAAATGACTGAAGGAAGAGGCTCTTCCTACCATGTTTGATACCATCAGACACTGTTTGTAAAATCTTTTTCTTTTGTTTGGGCACAAAGGAGTGGGACAGTAATAGCATCAGTTTATACACTTATCCCTTTGTGCCTATGTTAATAATAAAAAAGTGATTGTACAATTAGTACAGTCTCTTCCTGTTCTCGCTATGTAATTTGGTCTGGATCAACAAATTCTTGCCTAAGATTTGGTCTAGATTATTTAGCTCAACACCCTTTGCCTGAAGAGTTACAAACCAATAATGATAATAAAATGTAATGTGTCCCTTTTGGGGCATTTTCCCTAACCCTTAGAGAAGAGTAATTGTGTGTTCCTATTTCCTTCATTCCTCATGAATGGAGGCTGTCCTCTGCTGACTCAGTGCATGAACTTCAAGCCAATCTCTTAGATAATAGGCTTCCATCTTCTAAACAAAAGTGATACTGGAAATAGGCCATGGTTTAGGTGTGAAATTCAGGATGTTTCATAACTAACCATGTAGGCCAACCTTGGATTAACTTTTTAAATTAGGCTTTCAATCATAAGGTTAGTACGGGCTCATTATGACCATTGAAACTGTGCAGAAGCATATTTTCTAAAAAAGTAAAAGTCTCCCCTGCCCTCTGCCTCCCACCTTCACTCCCTTCCCCACAAAGTAACCGTCATCACCAGTCTGCAGAGATCTTTCCCTTTCCATGCATTTCCACTTAAATACCTCATGTATCTATGTAACTGTTTTTTTCTCTCTCTTTACCTAAGTGAAGTTGTACTAGACAGAATGACTCAAAATTTAGTTTGTTCACTTAAAAATATAATGTGGATATCTCATCTTCTTACTAAGAGCAATTTATCTCTTCAAACATTTTGAAATAAAAAATTTTGTGGTTAATTTTTAAAATTATTCTTACTTTTTACAAATAATATATTGTCTTGATAGAAATTAAAATATTACAGATGGGGCTGAAGTTCCTTTGAATCCCTTCTTTGATTTCTGTCCCACCCTCAACACTCTCTGGGTCACCACTGTGAGCAGCTTTGTAAATGTCCTTCCAGACCTTATTCGCATTTACATACCATTATTTACAAATTCATAACAATTTATAGTAGTGTTTTGTATATGTGTTTAACTTAAATAGTTTTCCACTGTATGTAATGTTCTACCTTGTTTTTTTTTTTACTCAGCAATTGAGTAAAATGTAGTTAAATGTAGTTCCTTATATCATAATTATACAAAACATATACATTTATTAATGCATTAAAAGCAATACCCACCTACCAAAATTTGTAGTTTATGACTAGAATTTTATTTAACTGGTAAAATTTTATTTAACTGATAATAATTTTATTTAACTGATAATATTTAATTTTATTTAATAAATTTTATTTAACTGATAATAAAAAATGCAGTAAAATATGTGACTTTGTCAATAATTTTGACAATATCAAAATGCTTCCTTTTGCACAGGAACAAAGGAAGTTAGTGTGAAGTGGAATTACTGGGTCACAGAGGTATGTATTTTTGTTTGTTTCAATAAATACCACTGAATTGGCCTCAGAACTGTCTGTACCAATTTCAGTTCCCCTTCCTTCACACTATCACTAACACTTGATATTGTCAGGTTTTAAAATTTTTATCAATCTGATAGGTAAAGAATGGACTGTAATTTGCAATGCCCTGATTATTAGTGAGGTTTAGCATCTTTTCCTAGTCATTTGTGTTTTTATTTCTGTAAATGACTTGTTTATATCTCTTACCTATTTTGCTCTCATGTGTTTTAACTTTATTGATTTATAGAAATACTTTGTATAATTTGGATATTGATCCATGTTGTATTTACATATGATACAAATATCTTTTTCCAAATTTGTCACTTCTCTTTGAACTTTGTTCATGGTATTTTGTAAGAGATTTATTTAAATTTTGATATTGTCAAATTTATTGGCAAGGTTGTGGGCATATTCTTCTAAATTTTCTTTACTAGCACTTAAATAAAGTATCAGGGTTACTAGCTTTGATGGGTAATTTTATTTGTGAACTTGACTGTGCCATGACATGCCCAGATAGCTGGTTAAACATTATCTCTGGGTGTGTCTGTGAGGGTGTTTTTGGAAGAGATTAGCAGTTGAATTGGTGAACTGAGTAAAGCAGAAAGCCCTTCCCAATATGGGTGGGCATCATCCAATCCACTATGAGCCTGAATAGCACAAAAATGTGGAAGAAGATTCAATTAACTGGGCTTGACTGCTTGGGCTGCAACATCGATCTCTCTTGCCATTGGTGCTCCTGTTTCCAGGTCTTCAGACCCGGATTGGAGTTTACACCATTAGCTCTCTGACTCTCAAGTCTTTGAGCTACATCACCAGCTTTCCTGGGCCTCCAGCTTGCAGACAGCAGATAGTGGGGCTTCTCAGCATCCATAATTGCATGAGCCAATATATTGTAATTAACCTCTCTCTCTCTTTATATATATGTATATATATATATATATATATATATATATACTCACACACACACACACACACACACACAAAAAACAGAAAATTATAATATATAAAACAAAATTTTAATATATATAATTTTATATGTTATATATATAACAACAGTATATATAAATATAATATATAATATATATAATTTATATATAAATATTGGAAGATTTATCAGGGAAGAGATTCATTCTTTGGAGAATAAATGAAGAGGTTTACATATACAAATTATATATTTTGTAGACAGACTTTTTTAACATACTGATAAAATTAACATATTTCGGTATAACCATTCTATACCAAGACTGTGCTAAAGGTCGCAAGATTTACATACAGGGGCAAGGTGTAATGTCATGGGAGTTTAAGAGAGAGATTTGATCTCTCTGCTGTTGGTGGTGGCAATGGTGTATTTGGGGAAGAGCAGGATTACAGAGGGTCTAGTGGTATTTAAGATATTTCTTGATTTTATGCAGGATTACAGAGGGTCTAGTGGTATTTAAGATATTTCTTGATTTTATGCAAGATTACAAGTGGCCACAAATTATCTGACACTGTTCCCATTGAATGTGGACTGGCCTGTGACTGCTTTCATAAGCAGAGACTGCCACTAGTGACACCCGGCCACGTCTGGACCAACCTTTTCAGAGGACTACAGGCAGCTTCCGCTTTGGTTTCTGGGCACCCTCAGTCGCCATGACGACCTTGGGTTAGCAAGAGAGGAGCCAAGGTGAGCCCAGCCCTCCCGCTGCTCTTGCCAAGGCACTAGGACATAAGTAAAGCCATCTTGGAGCTTCCAGATATGTTTAGCAACCTTGAACATCACCCAGCATCCCTTTTGATCCCATGTGCCTGAACTCCTGATCCGTATAACCACAGACTTCTCACAGAGCAAACACAAACCCTAACGGAATCATCTAGAAATAAATTCCAATGTCTGCCCTTGAAACAATTAGGTGTTTTTGGTACTGTCAGTCTAGTGCAAAGTATGAGCACTGTGGCTTGATTCAGTGTGGGATCTGCATTGTAAGTATCAGGACAGAAGAGGATGGGGGATCAGCAGGCACCATTTTCTTATTTTACACTTGACAAACTGTGCCTGAGAGAGACTGAGTGACCTGGCTAAGGACTCATAGGGATTAGTGGCAGAACCTAGAACAGACTTTGGATTCCTGACCCTTCTGGAGCTTTTTGCTGTACTGCATTGCCAGCCCCAAGCACGTGTGTGGCCACGTGTGCACAGACCCACTGGGCGCAAAAAGATTATTTGGTCTTAAAATTGTATAACTCATTAATTTAAAAACTATGTTACAAGCTGATTTCTAGGACCAAACAATCATTTTAACCACCAGTGTATACAGTAGTATGCTAGCAAATGTTTAACACCTGCTTCTCTGAAGACAAAAGAAGTCCTAATTTGTAGGATTTGCTAAATGCTATGGTGTAGGTGATCCCACTGTGGCCAAATTCAAGCTACCATTGCAAGGTTACCTGACATGAACTTGGGAGTTGGGTAGAGACATACAGGGGCGAGCTGGCCCAGCACGCCAAGGAGGACACCACTTCAGGAAAAGTCAACATAAACACGCCTGTCTTAATTTGAAAGAGACACATCTGAAGTGATTACTCACAAAAGACTCTTTAAAAAATGAGTCACTGTATTGCTTCTTTGAAGAGCTGGAACTTTTAAGTACATTTAAATATTATTGGGGGAACAATATTTCAATTTACTTACAGCATATAAGTAATGAATCACTGCCAAAAACATTGATAGCCCTTGTGGACAATACTCACCAAATATTCCCCATGCTCCTCACGTTTCCCAGACTCCCTTGCCATTGGGTCAGACCCATGTGACAAGTTTAGACCAATGGCTTATGAATTGATGTGTGTAACCTCTGGACCAAGGTAGTCAAGGGCTGTGACTTCTCTGTCCTGCACAAAGCCTGGAGGCCAGAGGCTGAAGTGGCGGCATCACAGAATGAAGGCAGCCTGAATTCTTGAATCAATAAATGGAAGACAACACTGCTGACCCTCTTCAGACTTTGCAAGAACAAGAAAAAATTTTATGTGTCTAAAGCCATTGAGATTTGGGGGTTTGTTACGACACCACAGCAAGGATTATCTTGACTAATAAAGTTATAAAATCAACTTGAAAGCTAACTTCCTTTTCAAGGTACTTTTCATATATTTGAACTGGTGGAAACAAGACGACGACATGACTTAGAAACAGAAGAATGAAAATGAGATTAAAAATGAGCCTCCAGTTTCCTATTAACCAGCAACTGTTTCTGGTGCTTTTTAATATGGGAATAAGGCTCACAGACTATTAGGAAGCCTTTTATATATAACATTAATTTTTTAATAGAATTTTTATTTATTTTTTAGTAAATTATTTTATTTATATTTGGCTGTGTTGGGCCTTCGTTGCTGCACACGGGCTTTCTCTAGTTGCAGCGAGCAGGGGCTTCTCATTGCAGTGGTTTCTCTTGTTGCAGAGCACAGGCACTAGGCATGCAGGTTTCAGCAGTTGTGGCACATGGGCTTAGTTGCTCCACAGCACGTGGGGTCTTCCGGGACCAGGGATCAAACCCGTGTCCCGGGCATTGGCAGGCGGATTCTTAACCACTGCGCCAACGGGGAAGTTCCTATAGCATTAATTTTTATTTGGAGGCCTAACCAATTTAAATTATAACAATAATGTTTATATGCCTCTTTTAGAGCTATCAAATCATTTTCATATCCTATATGAATTAGTTACTTCATTCATTTATTTATTCATTAAACAACTATTTATTGAATGTTTATGATATTCTGGTATGAGATGTTGGGAATATAATGGTGAGAAAAAAACAGCATAGACTCTGCTCTCATAGAAGCTGGAATCTGGGAGGTTACTCAGAAGTTAATCAAATAATCTAACAGTTTTTTTTGTTTGTTTGTTTTTTGTTTTTTTTTTAATCTAACAGTTTTAAGAGCTTTGAAGGAAAAGCATGGGATGCTGTGAAAATGTAACAGGGGCATTTCTTTGATGAGTTAGTGGTTGAAGTGGTAAGACAAATAACATTCCTTTCCCTGAGGAAGTGATATTTGAATGGAAATATGAAGGATCAATAAGAATGAAAATAAAGAGAGAAGTGGGAAGAGAGTATTAGTTTCTTATGGCTGCTGTAACAAATTACCCCAAACAGTGACATACACGAACATAATTTATTATCTTACAGTTCTGGGGTTCAGAACTCTAAAATGGGGTCAGCAAGGCTTCATTCCTTCTGGAGGCTTCAGGGCAGAACCTGTTTAAGGGAAGGATTGCCTTTTCCAGGTTCTAGTGCCCACCATGTGCCTTGGCTCCTGGCCCTCTACCGCTCTGCTTTTGTGGTGTTGACTCAGAACCTCCTGCCTTCCTCTTATAATGACCCTGTGATCACATTGGGCCATCTGGATAATCCAGATAATCTTCCCATCTCAGGATCCTGAACTTAGTTACACTTATAAAGTCCCCTTTGTCCTATCAAGTAACATATCAATAGGTTTAGGGGATTATGACATGGACATCATTGGGGGCCATTATTTTGTCTACCAGAGTGTGTGAGACAGAGGGAACAGCATTTATGAAAACCCAGAAGTATAGGGAGCTTGTCTCATTGCAGAAACAGAATGAAGTACTGTGACCAGAGTGTCACAGTGAGGGGGGGACACTGATCTGAGATTGGCCCGGAAAGAGATGCCAGGCTGGGTCCTGCAGAAACTTGGCACCTTAGCCAGCTCAGGCTGCTGTAACAAAATGCCATGGACTAGGTGGCTTAAACCACAGACAGTTATTTCTCACAGTCCTGGAGGTGGGGAGTCAAGATCAAGGTGCTGCCCTATTTGGTTCATGGTGAGGCCTCTTCCTGGCTTTCCCAGATGACTATCTTCTTTCTGTGTCCTCATGTGGTAGAGAGAACAAGAGCAAGCTCTCTGGTCTCTTCCTATAGTGACACTAATCCCACCATGAGGGTCCCACCCTCACGAGCTCACCTAATCACCTCTAAATACCATCACACCAGGGGTTAGGGCTTCAACATATGAATTCTGGGAGGGACCCAATTCCCTTCATAGCATCTGTAAACTACTTCAAAGGTTTGGGTCTATGATTATCCTAGAACACTTGGAAATATCTCTGTTTACCAAGAAGAGATCAGCTAAATGCACTTTCAAGACTGTTTCTAGCCCTGAAGTGCTGTGGAATCCAAAATGTACCAAGTAAAATTCATAATAATTCAATCTTGTAAAATGCAGATAATATTAGTATCTGCAACACAGAGTTGATGTGAAGACAGAAGAAGAACCTCATGTAAAGCATTTATAACAGTGTCGGGCACATAAGCAGCACTATATTAATATTAGCAATTATTCCCTAACTATGCAAAATGAAGTCTTATGGATCTATAAGGATCTATATTATAGTTACCTGTCTTTGTGGGATTTTTAAATGAAAGATGAGTGAGTTGGGGTGGGTGGAGGATGAGGAAGCAACACAATTCAGACTGAAAAAGAAATGGCAAGCTAGGGAGTATGAAACAACAACAAAAAACCCAAATAAAGTGGCTATCTAATTGTGTCCCTGGTGAATCCAGTTCAAAGGGACAAGACAGACTGAGTGCATAATAGAACAAATGAAGCACAGTTTGAAAATCTCTGGGAATTCTGAGACGTCTTAGGCTTCCCCTGATGGAGTTGAAAATTGTAGTGAGCAGAATGCTGGACCCACAGTGTATTATCAAAGGACAGGGACCACTTATTCAAGCTAGACACTTAGTGCTGTCACACTGATGTGACAGAGAGTGGCACTCAAGCACAGACACGGGGCCATTTTAGTCAAGATAAATATTCCTCTGTGTTGTAGTATATTCTGGGTTGAAATCTGCTAAGGCATACAGACATTGTTTTTAAGTTAGTCCAGAATGACAAATTTTCTACACAACTTGTAAGAAGTACTGTACTGCTGACTAGTAGGTAGGGCTTAATGTTGTTTGACTTTATACTGTCTTGGGTTGGGTTTCTCCAGAACAGACATTGGGACAAGGATTTGAGTGTAAGTAGCTTATTTGCGAGGAGATCCCAGGAACTGAAGTGAGGCAGGGAAGGGAAACCAGCCAGTATGGGGTTGGGGATGGGGGGGGGGGGGGGGGGGGAGCTAAAGAGCAGATTTCTGCTGTGGGCACTGGGACCCACCCCCTGGAGCTCTCAGCATGGCACAGAAACCTCCTTAGGGCTGCTCTCTCCCCAGGGTACGTACACTCCCATCTGTCGTTGGCTGAGGACTGCTTGGGGGAGGGGAGGCCAACATTTGGGGGCCAAACCTTCTCTTCCAGTCCGAGAAAGGCCTCCTGCTGTGCTTGAGGTAGAAGCTGTAAGAACCTACCTACCGGACAGAAAGTGCCAAGAGGATACGGCCCCTGCTGTGTGGATCTCAAACTTAACATTCTTGGCATCTATGAAATATATTGAAATGTACCCAGCATGACTCAGACCTCTCTTGCCTACCCATGGATATCACTCTAACAATTTTCTCCTCTCTCCTCTGCATCATCAAAATTTCCCTCTCAGCTGGATATGGTTTTGCATAATTATAAAAACATGCCCTGCCATTTTTCCATCATGATCCCCTTCTCCCTCTAGTTGATGCCAGATTCCTCTCTTTCCATTTGCAGAAATCTCATTGAAAAAAATTTTTGTACTCTATGTCTATAATTATTTTCCTTTACTTCTGGAATCAATTAGAAACTTTTTTGCCCCAAAAATAGATTTTCAAAAGATCACCTGTGAAAATCAACAAAAATAAGTAACATTGTATTTGGTTTGTTTAGTTTTGGTTGTTTTAACAGAGAAAGTAATGGTGCTGGTAATACACATAAAATCAGTCTCTTGCTGTTAAGTTTATACTGTATTTAGCAACTTATAGATAGATAAGTCAAGGTCATCAGTACCTTTCATGACAGCAAACCAAACGATCAATTCTCAATCCTATTTTACTAGGCTTGTTTGACACAGTTTTATATTCTCTTTTTTGATAAAAATTTTTTCCACTTGGACATCACATTCTCTTGGTTCCTCCCACCTGACTTGTTTCTTTTGCTGAAACTTTGCTGGTTCTGCCTTATCTCTCTGACTTCAAAATACTGGTGCATCCCCACCCTTAATCTCAGCCCTTTGACATCTTCTCTTTTCCATCTACTCTTTGGTGATATTTATTGGTTTAATGACTTCAAATACCATCTTTATGCTAATGACTCCCAAATTTATCAGCTCAGGATTGCCTTCATAACTCGTTTCCGTTCAAGTAGTTCTTACCTCAGGACGGTTATGCCCCCCACTCCCACTTTGAAAGATATTTAGCAATGACTGCAGACGTTTTTGGTTGTCACCACTGGGGGGATGGGTGCTACCTGCACCCAGTGGGTAGAGGACAGGGATGCTGCTAAACATCTAACAATGCACAGGACGCCCCACAACAAAGAGTAATCCAGACTCAGAGATCCACAGTGCTGATGGAGAGGACCTGCTCCATTTTCATTCATACAACAGCCATTTAAGGTGCCCATGGGATGTCTAACCAACATCTCAAACTTAACAGCTCCAAGACTCAGCTCTGACCAATGCATCCTTCCCCAGTTCAATTAAAGGCATCTCTACCTTTAGAATTGCTCAAGCAGAAAAAGTTGGAGTCATCCTTGGCAACTCTCCCAGCCCATAGCCAGTCCATCAGCAAGCTCTATGGCTCAGTCTTGAAATCTCCTTACCTTTATGCTATTACCCAAGTTCAGACCCATCTACTACCTGAACTATTGTCTGCATTTCCAAATATTCCACCCCCTTCTCAGGTCTCCTGTAGTCTATCTGCAACCTGAAAGACAGTGGTCTACTTAAAATGCATGTGGAGTCAGGTCACATTTCTGCTCAACATCTTCCAATAACCTCTGGTATCACTTAGAGTAAAAGTCAACATCCTTTCAAATTAATTAAAGGTACATTAGGCTCATCGGCAAAACATGGAGCAGAAGACTTGCACACAGTTTCTAAGAGCATCGAATGGCAGAGCCACTTTGGAAAATCACTAGACATTATCTGGTGAAGGTGTAAATTAACACGTCCTACAGTCCAGCAATTTCACTCCTAGGTATACACCTGGAGTTGAGAAATTCCTGCTCTTGTGTACAGCAAGTTGCTCATAACAAAAACTGAAGACAAGCTAAATATACATAGATAGGAGAGTGGATAACCAAGTTCAAGTACAATAGAACATGAATGAATTCCAGCTATATCTGCAACATTGATGAATCTCAAAATAATACTGACAAACAAAAGCAAGTTGCAGATGAATTTATGTATATACACACATACATATATACATGAAGTATATGTGAGTAAAGTGCAAAGGCACTTAAAAACTAAACGATATATATATATATCAACAGATATAGTTGATAACTGATAACAAAATGTAAGAGAGTGAACAACACAAAATACTGGATACTGGTTACCTGGTTGGGGAGGCAAGAAAATAGGCTTTTAGATGAACACCCAGGGAGTTAACATCAAAGTTTTTTGTAATATTCAGTTTTTTGAGCTGGGTGGCAGATCCTCATGATATTATAATTTTTTAAACTATACACATATTGTATAGTGTGCCACATGCAAATATTTTTTGTACATTGTACTAGTATCAACTTCTATGGAATTAAAAGCAAAAGAGTCTTGCATGTATAACCCTTATATATTGGGTTAGCCAAAACGTTTGTTCGGGTTTTTCTGTAACATCTTCCGTAACGTTAATACTGCATCCTTCTAACCCAGAGAAAAGTCAACTGGTGAGTTTTAAACAACAAAAACCCAATATCACGACACACTTCTGCACGTATTAGTTGTTACTTCCTTTGTAGCTATCATGGGACTTGGAAATGAATACAGGGAAGGCATTTAAAAATGGGACAGCAGTGGTAAAAAAATTTTTTTTTATAGTTAGTGTGCAGATCGTTTATAAGTCAGGGTTTGGGGAGGAAAATGGCACTGTTTTAGTTACCTATTACTGTGTAACAAGTTACCAAACACTTGGCAGCTTAAGATAACAGGCCTGTATTATTTCAGTTTCTATGGATCAGGAATTTTGCCAAACCTTAGATCCTCTGCTTAGGGTCTCACAGGGCTGGAATCAAGGTGTGGACTGGGCTGTGTTTTCATTTGGGGACTCAACTGGTGAGAATCCCTTTGAAGCTCAGAGTTCATTTCCCCATGGCTGTGGGGTTGGGGTTTAGCTCTTGCTGGTTGTTAGCTGGAGGCTGTGTGCACACCTAGAGGCTGCTTGCAGTTCTGGTCACATGGTCACTTCTCCTACGTGGCCACTTCCTTCATCAAGGAGAGGCTCTAGAATGCACCTGTTTTAGCGAGAAGAGTCTTACACAACATAATGCAACCACAGGAGTGACATCCCAACACTTTTGCCACATTCTCAAGAGGAGAAGATTGCACACAGGCAAGAACACCAGGAGGGGGGATCGTGGGGGGCCACCTTAGAGTCTTCCCACTGCACGCACACATGAAAAAAGATGATTGATTAGAGTTTAATGAAGGGTCTATTTACCAAGAAAGGTATGGGCAAGATTAAGAGTTGGCAACAGGGGATCTGAAGCACTCCAGGGCTACCAATACCAGGTAGACTTTACTACTCCCAGGCTCAGGGGAGGGCTAGGGGCTGGGAATACAATGGACAGAGAGGGCTGGATGCCCAACAGCGGGTGCAGCTCTGACCAGGGGGCACAACCACTGCCAACTTGTAGCCTAGAAAGGAGAGGGCAGGGGCATATATAGTCCAACCAGCAATTTTCAAAGAGTGGTGTGGGGATTCCTTGGTGTCCCCAAGCCCTTTCATAGCTATTTTCAAAAGTATTTTCATAAAAATACTGAGATATTTGTGTTGTTTTCTCTAATTTTCTCTTGAGTATACAGTAGAATTTTTCAGGGACTACATGATGTGATATGGCAACAGACTGAATGCAGAAGCAGATATGAGAATCCAGCTGCCCTCTATTAAGCCAGATATTAAGAAGATTTGCAAAAATGTAAACCTGTCAGTTTTATCACTAATTATTGTTTGTTTGGAAAAATATATTTTTCATAAAACATTTTAATTACTTTAATGTACTATGGAATTATTGTTATTTTTCAACTACATTAATAAGTTAATGTAAAAATTTCCAACAGATGTAATTTTTCTCTATATCATTTTCTATATCAATCTATTTTATCATATACCTATGTCAACAGATACAAGTTTTTCAGTTTTAATATCTAATATGGTAAAATCAATAGATACAATTTTTGTGTTAATTTCTAATATCAATAGATATAATTTTTATCTTTTAAGAGTTTCAGTGAGTCCTAAGACCAAAATGTTTGAGGCCCGTTGCCAAAATCCCATCCTTCCTCCACTTTCTGCTGTCCTGAGGGTGGTTCCCATTGGATGAACGAAAGTGGAAGCCAGGAGAGAAGCCATCAGCTTGGTGGATGTAGTCACAAAAGTCAGACTTCCTTTTGACTCTTTGGGTCTTGAGTAACTCCCATCCTTATCTCCCTCCTCACTTCATACAGCTTGGCTCTGGGCCAGCTCTGATCCACTCTAGTGCTTGTTCTGAGTCAGAACTGCAGGTCCTGGAAAAAAATATCTTATTCAGACCCCACAGCTCCATCTGCCCAGCATGAACACTTGGATGACATGGGATAAAGTCAGATGACCAGGCTTTGCCCCTGTCTGTATTAAAAACCTTTCAAGACTCTTCCACTTCGGTTAATTGTTTTTCATTTTTTGAATGGAAGTATGGTTGATTTACAATGTTGTATTAATTTCTGCTGTACAGCAAAGTGATTCAGTTATATATGTGTGTGTGTATATATACATATTTTTTAAATATTCTTTTCCATTATGGTTTATCATAGGATACTGAGTATAGTTCTCAGTTATTTTTAGTCCATGGTCTTCAAGAAAATTCCTGATAGCTTTTATAAGTCCCTTGAGATTGGGAAAGGTTAGAGGGATTTTGACCACACATAAATAATTGACCTACTGATGTATATTTGTCTCCTCATAGATAGTTGATTTAAGTCAGTGTACAGGGCCTGATTTGTTCTGAGAAAAATGATGAGGCAGAATTTCTGAATCTACACCACTGATCAGAGTTTTCCCTTTAGGTCTCAGGGCTCTCCGTATTGGCCTGCCAACTTCCTCCCTCTCCCATGAAGGTTTGCACACATATGGTGGCTTATCTTAGTTTGTACCTTGCTGTCTTAAGTCTCTCTTTTTTCTAACTTGTTGACTTTGATGACGTGATGTTCTGTTCTCTGCATCTTAGAAGAGAAGGATATTCAGGTGGCATAAGTGACTGCTCTGTCATGAACCAAAGATGGTGCACCACAGGTGATGTGCCAGAATGAATCCAAATCTTGCCTCTTATGATACAATGTTGGACTTCTGCTTTCAGAATTAGAGAGCAACTGGAACTTGGTGGAAAAGAAACATAAAGCAGAGATTGTAGAGGGACTGATTGGCTCTCTGTGATGAAGTGGTGAAGACTCAGATGGTTGAAAATAGTGCTTTGTAGGCCTAGAGGATCAACTAGGACCAAAGAATGGGGCTCAAGCCTTTCACCACAGCTCTCTGTCAATGAGAACTTGCTGATACCAACCAAGCACTGACTAGATGGTGCTTTCCTTGTTATTTGTAAACTTCTGTGAGTATCAGTCTCACAGATTTTCTCATGGTCTTCACACTCTCTCTTGATTATTTTTATCTTGTATATTCCATTCTATGAATCTTTGTATCTGAATCTGACCTTGCTCCTGTTCTTCTGTTTTTTGACTTTTTTTTGCCATCTCATATTGATTCATTATTTGGATCTTGGTATTAATAACTCACGGTTAACTATAAGGCAACAGTAGAAAAGTAGTTTCTACAGAGACTTATAGCGACAAATCTAGCTTCTAGCTCAAGATTCTAGCATCTAGCTTGTCACAGGCATTCCACAAATATTTGTTGAATGAATGAATAAATGAATCAAAAATAGCCTTTAAGCTTCCATAACATGCACAAAACCACACATTTTTAGCAATACTCATACATTTTTATAACATAATTATCAGCCATATTAGCTTGAAAAGAGAGCATAAACATGTATGTGTGGATATTTTTGATATGTTTGAAAATAATATGCAAAGCAGAATATATACAAAGCAGAATAGAAGGTGACACAGACATCTGCAGGTCAGTGCAAAAAAAAAGTGTTACCAGACGAAATGTACAAATGATAAACATTTTCAGTAAAACATGTTAATAATAAAGCATAATGTACATTTAAATTGTACAAGTAATATTGTACGTTATATTTAAGAGATGTTTGGGTCAATTTATAGCCTGGCACTCAGAAATGGGTACCTGCCATCTTCAAGATTCAGTTTTTATGGCATGAATTCCAAGAGAAACAAGTATAATTTTATATTTTGTCTCTGTTCTCTTTTTAGTTATAAAATAATTTCTTCCAAAGGGATAGCGAGACATCAAGACTTCCCTTCTTTCAAGTTTTCCTGGCTATAGCAAATGGGTATCTGAGTGGCTAACATCCTTTCTGTGCCTTGGAAGACATCACAGTACTTTTTCCCCTACTGAGCATGGACTTATCAATACAGATTTCCAGGTAGCTCTTTGGCTGAGCTTACCTGACATCTTCAACTTAGGTCATTTCTTACTTCAGAAAAAATCTCATTTGCCAAATAGCAGCCTCCATCTCATTGCCATATATATATATTTTTTAATAAAAGTGACTTTTCTCTTCTAGACGGCCATTTTACCAAACATTGCCCAGTTCACAGGGTTCCAGTGAGGTCTTCGGAAGAGTTTTCTTTATTTGGGGTTAGTTTAGTTACTGACACTGCCTGATGTCAGGAGTCATTCCTGGCTCCACTGAGGCCCAGAGTCAAGACGTCCACCTGTCGGGGGAGAGAGCAGCAGAAAGAGCACCCAGCTGCGGCGACACAGTTTTATCTGGGCCCATACATGGGTCCACCTTCCTGCTTCTTGCTCTACAATGCACTCCTGGGCTTCAACTTGCTAGTGATTCTCTTGGGTGCAAGCTTCCCAAAGGCTATGGCCATGTCAGTCATGCTCACCACTGAATGCTCAGTTCCTAGAAGTGCCTGGAATAGTGTGCTCATGAATGACAGAGGAAGGACAGAAGGAAGGAAGAGAGGGAGGGAGGGAGGGAGGGAGAGAGGGAGAGAGGGAGAGAGGGAGGGAGGGAGGGAGGGAGGGAGGGAGGGAGGGAGGGAGAGAGGGAGGGAGAGAGGAAGGAAGGAAAGAAGAAAGGTTGGCTAGCTGATTATCCACTCTTGGTGCCCTGTTTCTCTGGTTTGGACATTCTGGATTCCTTTGCCATTATTATTCAGTGAACATAATTCCATCCCCTGTCCGCTTCCCCTTGCTTGTCCTGACGTCTGTTTGTCCCCTTCTGGCTCTTGATTCCTGCTCTAGTGGCCATATACTGTCTCTTGACACTCTAAGGATTGTGGGGTTTTTTTCTCTAGACATAAAAATGCATTAATTAGATGCTTTTTGCCTGGAGTAACAACAAACCCTGGCTCAACTGCTTTAAACAACAGGAATGGCCAATATCTCATGTAACAAGAATTCCAGAGGCAGAGCAGCTCCGGGTGTGATCTGATTAGGGCTCTGCCTCTGCTCTTGCGGTTCTCATGGTTCTGCCTCCTCCATGTTGGCTCTGCCCTCCCAGTGTCTTCACTGGTCATAACGGAGCCACCTGCTCATGTAGAAGAACCCGAACCCTGTGCTGGGTCTAGACCAATCAGCACCTCTTTCCTGGGGTGGGGGAAGCCCATGAACCTGAACTTGAAGCTGGGAACTCCAAGAAAATTGAAGTCACGTTAACAAGGAAGAAAGGAATAAGTATTGGGAGAGAAGCGTCTTAGTTTTGGTTACCCCAGAAGCAGATCCTAAAACAATGTGTAACTAGTTTATTTAGGAGATGAAACCAGGAAACACCAGGGAAGAAGGGAAGTGAGAGAAAGAAGGGAGGGCACACTGTAGATCAAGTTACAAGAATGGTCAGTGAAATTCATCAGGCTGGGGTCAGTGTGGCTATTTCTCAGAGTTACCCCACCAGGTTGTGCTGGGGTTTCCTCCAGGGGTACTTACACCCGGCACCTCCTGTCTGTGCCCCATGAGGCTTAAAGAAAGCCCTCTGGCAGGGAGCTGTAGGTGCTTCCAGTAAAAAAAGTGCCTACAGAATGTGGTAGGAGCGCTGACAGCATCTGCTCCAGCAAACAGCAGGGTTTGCCACCGACACCAACTGTTTAAATTTGTAATTTCATCCTTAGACTTTTAGAACAACAGGGCCAGCCCCCAGACTAATCTAAAATAAATGCAATCTTCATCAAACCATGTGCCTTATAAACATGAACAGTTGTTCCAACTGAGCCGCAGAGATTTTTGGAATGAATTCTGTGTTCCTGATTACCCTTGAGACTCAGATGTCAACTTCGAGAACAAGTGGTGGCAGGGGTGGGCCTGTGGGGAGGCCTGCATCAGATGCTTTTTCATTTTTAATTCTTTTTTATAACGCTGTATATTTTTTAACAAGGCATAACGTTTTCAAAGGAAATATCTTTTTAAACAGGAATGACAAGAAGCTCTAAGAACTTTTTAAAAGAATCACTTTTAAAAAATTAAGACGATATTGTTAGAGCAGTTTAAGGTTCACAGCAAAATTTAGGGGAAGGTAGAGATTTCCCACATACCTCTGACCCCACGCATACATAGCCTCTCCCATTAAGAAGCCCCCCACACCGAGTGGTACATTTGTCACAATTGATGACTTACACTGACACATCATAGTCATCCCAAGTCCATAGTTCACATTACCACTCACTCTTGGTGTTATACATTCTATGGGTTTGGACAATGATGTATCCATCATTATGGTACACAGAGTATTTTTACTGCTCTGTTCACCTCCTTACCCCTAGCTAACCCCTGGCAACCACTGATCTTTTGACTATTTCCATAGCTTTGCCTTTTCCACAATGCCATACAGTTGGAATCATATAATATATATCCTTCTCAAATTTCTTTCACTTAGTAATATGCATTTATGGTTCCTCTATGGCCTTTTCATGGCTTGGTAGCTCATTCCTTTTTACTCCTGAATGATGTTCCATTGTATGGATGAACCACAGTTTATTTATCCATTCACCTCCTGAAGGACATCTTGGTTGCTTCCCATTTTTAACAATTATGAATTAAGCTACTATAAATATCCACGTACAGGTTTTTATTTCAGCTCCTTTGGGTAAATACCAAGAAGCATGATTGCTTAATTCTTTCAGAGTATACTTATTCTTGTAAGAAACTGTCCAAGTGTCTTCTAAAGTGGCTGTTCCATTTTTCATGCCACCAGCTGTGAATGAGAGTTCCTGTTGCTCCACGTCTTCACCAGCATTTGGTGTTGTCAGTAGTCTGGATTTTGCTATTCTAATAGCTGCATAGTGGTAGCTCATAGTTTTAACTAGCATTTCCCTGATAACATATGATATGGAGCATCTTCTCATATGCTAATTTGTCATCTATATATCTTCTTTGGTGAGGGGACTGTTAAGGTCTATGGGTCCATTTTTAAAATCAGTTTGTTTCTTATTGTTGATGTTTAAGGGTTGTTTGTATATTTTGGATAACAGTCCTTTATCTGATGTGCCTTTTGCAGATATATTCTCCCAGTCTGTGGCTTGTTTCCTTATTCTCTTGACAACATCTTTCACAGAGCAAAAGTTTTTAATTTTAATGAAGTCTAACTTATCAATTCTTTCTTTCTGGATTGTACCTTTGCTGTTATATCTAAAAAGTCATTTTCATACCCAAGGTCATCTAGGTTTTCTCTTCTATTATCTTCTAGAGTTTTACAGTTTTGCATTTTACATTTAGGCCTACAATCAGTTTTGAATTAATTTTTGTGAAGGGTGTAAGGTCTGTGTTTAGATCCTTTTTTTTTTTTTTTTGTATGTCTTGTTGTTCCACCACCATTTGTTGAAAGACTATCTTTACTCCATTGTATTGCCTTTGCTCCTTTGTCAAACATCAGTTGACTACATTTATGTGGGTGTATTTCTGGGCTCTCTACTCTGTTCCATTGATCTAGTTGTCTACTCTTTGCTCAATACCACACTGTTTTTACCACTGTAGCTTTAAAGTAAGACTTGAAGTTGGGTGGGTTTGATATTCCAACTTTGTTCTCTTTCAATATTATGTTGGTTATTCTGGATCTTTTGCCTCTCAATATAAACTTTAGAACCAATTTGTCAATATCCACAAAAAAACATGCTGGGATTTTGACCAGGATTGCACTGAATGTATAGATCAAGTTGGAAAGAAGTGACTTCTTGACAATATTGAATCTTCTTACCCATAAAAATGGAATATCTCTCCATTTATTTAGTTTTTCCTTGATTTTGTTCATCAGAGTTTTATAGTTTTTCTCATATAGCTCATGTACATATTTTGTTAGATTTATACCAAAGTTTTTCATTTTGGGGGGTGCTAGTGTAATGGTGTTGTGTTTTTAATTTCAAATTCCGCTTGTTTATTGCTGGTATATAGGAAAGTGATTGGCTTTTGTATATTAATCTTGTATCCTTCAACCTTGCTATTATTATCACTTATTAGTTCCAATAGGTTTTTGTTGATTCTTTTGGATTTTTTACACTGACAATCATATCATCTGCAAACAGTTTTATTTTTTCCTTCTCTCTCTATATGTGTGTGTGTATATATATATATATATATATATATATATTTCCTTTTATTGTCTTATTGCATTGGTTAGAACATCTAGTATAATGTTGAAAAGGAGTGGTGAGAGGAAACATCCTTGTCTTGTACCAGATCTTAGTGGGAAAACTTAAGAGTTTTTCACCATGAAATATAGTTATGGATTAAGTATTAGCTATAGAGTGTTTATAGATATTCTTTATCGAGTTGAGGAAGCTATCCTTTTGCATTTTTTTTAACTAGAAAAGTTCAAATGGAATGTCTCTGTGGGGAAGGCATAAATAAATGTGAAATAAAGAGGATTCATTTCAGTATTGTGATGGACTGAATTGTGTCCACCCCAAATTCATGTTGGTGTCCTAACCTTAGTACCTCAGAGTGTACCCTCATTTGGAAATAGGGCTGTTGCAGGTGTGATTTGGTAGGGTAAAATGAGGTCATTCTGGAATGAATGGGTGAGCTCCTACTCCAGTATGACTGGTGACCTTATAAAAAGAATAAATGTCCTTATAAAATGAATATATGTGTGAAGGGACAGACACACACAGCGAGAAGGCCATGTAAACATGAAGACAACGATGCAGGAGTTAAGCCTGCATCTATAAGCCAAGAAATGCCAGCAAACTGCCAGGAGCCAGGAGACAGGCAGGAAGCAAATTCTCCCTCAGAGCCTTCAGAAAGAACCAACCTGCCCATACCTTGATCTTGAACTTCTAGCCTCCAGAACTGTGAGACAATACACTTCTGTTATTTATAGCGCTTTGTTATGGCAGGCCTAGAAAAGTAATACAATAACTGTGAAATGTTTACGATGATTTCCTTTAAGAGCGAGTGTAATTGCTACTCAAGATTTCTGAGAAAGGTTGTTCTGTTAGATGTGAATGAATGTTTGTGGTCCTGGTCTCTTAGCACCAGTGGTAAATCACAAAGATTTGGGTCACCTCATCCTAGTTGCAGGCATGAAGGAGACCATGTAAATGTATATTTCAGGAATTAGTCAGACTTATCCAGATTTTTCAGGACAAAAATCACTACAGGAAAAAACTGCTGTAGTGGGCTTCCCTGGTGGCGCAGTGGTTGAGAGTCCGCCTGCCGATGCAGGGGACACGGGTTCGTGCCCCAGTCCGGGAAGATCCCACATGCCGCGGAGCGGCTAGGCCTGTGAGCCATGGCCGCTGAGCCTGCATGTCTGGAGCCTGTGCTCTGCAACGGGAGAGGCCACAACAGTGAGAGGCTCGCATACCGCAAAAAAAAAAAAAAAAAAAAAAAATTGCTGTAGTGATTGCTGGAGACTTTCAATAATTTTCTTCAATAATTTTGTATTGTAAAGCCGTATAACCCTTTCCTTTGTGTGTCTGATAGTCACTTATAACCTGTTTGTTTAGTGAGGTCAGTTAGACTAGGGTTAGAGAAGGGGTGTGAGTGACAGAGGGGAAAGACTTAGTCACCTTGTTGGGAAAACTGGGATACTGAATGGGGAGTGCGGTAGATGGAATTACAACTCTGTGATTCAGCTCAGTTTCTGTTTTAAAAGGAGCCCTTCAACAGTTTTGCAAACATTATTCCAAGCTGCCATTCAATAAATGTTTTTGCAAAATTTCATGTGCATATCAAGTGCATTACTCTTGTTTTCAGCAGAGGTTCAAAGCAAACTATAAAAAGTGATGTCGACAATAATTTGAAAAATCACTTTGTCAAGTAGGATTGGCTTTTTGAAATTACATTAAAGAATCTTTATTGTTTATTTTATTTTTATAATATTGAAATACCCTGCACCAGCCAGTGCTTTACATAGCTTATTTTTAATACTTTAAAGGCACTCAGGTAGTTATTATTGTTTCTGTTTTGCAGGTGGCAAATCAAAGGCTTAGAGAGGTTAAGTAATTTGCCTCAGATCACAAAGCTCATACAGGGTCAAGGACTCATATCTGGCTCTGTCTTGCTCCAAAGACTCTGTTCTTATTCTAAGTCTCCCGCCTCTTTATTTGATCATAGTCTTTTATTTGAGTTTCATTAAAGCCAGTTGTAAGCACCAATTATGGTAGGAGGCATTCTTACATGGTGTAGGACTATAAACAAAGTAAGCTCTAGATTCTTTCCAAATTCCAAGATTCTGCAGTACTGTGAGAAACCTAAGAAATTCTTTGGGTATCAGGGCCTTAAACAGAATGAATGGAAGTCCTTCCCCTTACAGAACGCCTGCCAATTGCAGCCAGAGCAACTTTTCTAAGGCATGAATCCGAGGATCATGTGGTTCCCTTACTTAAAAGTCCCCCATGGCTTTCACCTGAACTGCAAAATCTAGTCTCCTTGCCCTATTCCATGAGCCTTAGAGAAGGAGGGAGGGCGTTATTAATAATTAAATTGGGCTAAAGAGTGGTAACTGGGGTTACTTGGGGCCAACCTGAACGTCTGGTCATTTTCCCTCAAGTTTCTACCTGTTCTGTCCTCACCTCTCCCACTTCGTGGCCCTTAAACCTCCCTGCATCCCCCGTCTTGGCTGCACGGGCCCAATTTCTGGGTGGTGAACACAAGACTGCTTGTTTCTGTCTCAAGGAGTTGGCTGTCCTTCTGCTTGGAATGCTTTCCCCAGACACTCACAGGCCTCCTCCTATCTCACTGTTGAGGCCTCAATTCAAATATTTCCTCCACAAGAGTGGTCACCGTGCGCAACCAGGGTTCCATGTCCCTGCCCCCCACTCATTCTCTCCCATCGCAGCCTCTTTCATCTTCTTCCTAGCACTCAGCACGTGTATTCTTCTGCAGATTCATTGTCTGAATCCCTCCACCAACAGACAAGCTTCTCCAGGGCGGGGACTTCATCTTGTTCACTGCACAGAATGTAGCAGTTTCTCAAAATACACATGTTGGTTATCTGGCTGCCTTTAAAAGAATGGCAGCTATTAAGATATCTTTCCTGTCTGTAAGAGTAGAGATGCTTTTGTATAGAGCATAAGGATCTGGGCCTGTCCACCTCTCCATCCTCGCTAACCACCTAGCTCCTGCCAGCTCTGGCCTTCTTACAATCCCGCCTGGAGGGACTTTCCTCCCTCTTTCATTATTTCTTCTTCTTGTCCTGGGCCTGCACCTCCACTGGAATTTCTTCACTTCTCTAGACCATGCCCTCATGGTATCCTACATTTCTATTATCCCAACAGCCATTGCACTTTATAATCTTTATCTGGTTAATTGTCTCTTCTCTGTTAGACTATCAGCTCCACCCAGAAGGGGTCATTTTCTATATTCTGAAATCTGGGGTGTTGTCCATGGCATTGTACTTGCTTAGTGAATGAATGAATACAAAAACATGCAGATCTCTCAACATATCTGCTTCACTCTGGCACTCTCTTAGACTTTTACATCTTTGCCTTTATCCTAAAAATATAACAGTTCCACACTCCAGGCATCAGCACCAGATTTATCACCACCTCCTGATTCATCCTCAATTTCTAGATGTTAGGAGATCCTGCTGCCCACAGCATCAGTGCTAAGCTAAAAATCTTCAGCCTCTTATTAGCTCTCAACATCTAATGAGTCACCACATGTGGTACTTGTTTAAAACTGTCTTGCTTTTTTCCATTGCCTGGTGCCAAATATCTGCTCTCTTGTCCCTTTAACAGAAAGTCTCCTTATTGCCATCATTATGGTCAAAATTGGTGAGTACACCTGCTGTCAGATTTTAGTGGATCTCATGGTGTGCAATCAGCTGTTGTTTGAGCTGTCTAATTTCAGCATTAGAATACTGGTAGATCGCATTCTGCTTGGCACAGGGCAGCAGATATGTGGTTCCAGAAGCAAGTTAGATGCCCCAACTACCTCTGAATTAGTAAGATGCTGAAATCAAGATTATGGGCATTAATGTACCCTTAACCTCAGCTAGCTGTACACCAAATGATAGTGGAGGATGCGTGTGAAACAGTGAAAACTTTGTCATCACTCTTTCTTATTTGTATTAAGGATAGGGCTTCTAATTCTTTAAGGATGTTTGTATATGCACAGAGACCATCCATCATCGTTCCTGTGGAGACGCCGTATAATAGGAGCCCTGGACCAGGACTTCATGAGGTCAGATCTCAGTCCCCACATGCTTGTTATGTGGCCCAGGGTAAGTGTCAGTTTCCTCGATTGCAAAGTGCAGATTATAGGAGTAAACAATTTATAGGGCTGCTGTATATGTGATGTGCTTCCCCTGTACTACGGCTTATATCATCCGACTCCTCTTCTTCATCATCATCATTACATTCTAGTCTCTACCCAGTCAACAAAAGCAGAGAAACATCCATCTGGTAGATCTTTTTTGTGGCAAAACAAATTAAATTTTAATTACTACCAACATCACACCTGTATTTGGCCTAGGACAAATTACATTCGGTGGAGGAAGAAATGATGAAAGTATCTCTTCACATTTTAAAGCTGTTTAAAAAGTCATTACAATACATTGTCCTGCTATAATTCATGTCCGTGTTCTATTTTTGCTTACCTGTCACCCTTCCTCCACACACTGTTTTGGCAGATCATCATCAACTCGTGGTTTATTGCAACTGCTTATAGGTCTGTACAAAAGGAGGTCTGAACTAAAGGAGGTTTCTGAATACTTTTTCTTTTTAAGAAAACTACAGAAGTAACCCATACTAGTTGTAACAAATTTAAAGAATATAACAGAATAAAAATTGTAGCCTAAACAAAACAACAATTAAAAAAAAAACCCTTTTCCATTACAATCCTAATTCCCAGAAATTACCATGGATATTCGGATATATCCTTTTATATCTGTCTGTCTCTGTCTCTCTGTGTGCTCACCCCTAAAAATCAACACGTCACATTTTATCTGTGACTCAGGGCCCAGTTCAAATGGCATCTTAATTTCCTTGATTGTTCAGATAATTACTTCTGTAAGTAAACCTAGGCTCCCTGAAGTCTTTATATCTATCTTTTAAAAATGCTATTTCTAACTTTATATTTTGTGTTTTGTTTACACACTGATCTTCCCTGCTACACACAAACTTCTTGAGGATAATATATGAGTCAAGATTCATCCTGTTGTAAGAGATAAAATCACAGCTTAAGCAAAACAAGATAATGTATTAACTCAGGACACTGAGTCCAACAGGCTTCAGGCGTGGCTGGTCCAGAGCCTCCATCTTGCTCCCTCCTGAACTTTGCTTTTCTCACCTTGGCCTCATCCTTCTCACAGGCTTTTTTTCACATCATTTTCACTGAACAATTCCTTTTGAAAGAGCACCTCTTTGCTCATAAATCTGGCAAAACAGTTCCAAATAGGACTTTTTTTTTTTTAATTAATTAATTAATTTATTTTTGGCTGCGTTGGGTCTTCGTTGCTGCGCGGGGGCTTTCTCTAGTTGCGGCGAGTGGGGGCTACTCTTGGTTGCAGTGTGCATGCTTCTCCTTGCGGTGGCTTCTCTTGTTGCGGACGGAGCATGGGATCTAGGCACATGGGCTTCAGTAGTTGTGGCACGTGGGCTCAGCAGTTGTGGCTCACGGGCTCTAGAACGCAGGCTCAGTAATTGTGGCACATGGACTTAGTTGCTCCACGGCATGTGGGATCTTCTCGGATCAGGGCTCGAACCCAAGTCCCCTGCATTGGCAGGCGGATTCTTAACCACTGAGCCACCAGGGAAGCCTCCCAAACAAGACTCTTATTGGTCTATCTTAGGTAACTGTAAGCCTGTCACACCAGGTAGAAGACAGGAATGTGTTGAGTGACCGGCCTGGGTTGTGAGCACTGTCTTAGGCCTGAGTACGTGCAGGAGAAGAAATCAGAAATGGATGCTGGGAATCCAGAGACATGCTGGTGACCAGGTCCTCATCTGACTCACCCTTGGGTCCTCCATGATTCTTAGATGGTGCCTTGGTGTGCACTTGCTCAGTACTCAAATATTTGCTGAGTGAAATGACCACATCCTTTAATTACTTTCCACCCAGTAGCAGGTGAAGAGGGGGCAGTAACCTTTCTTCAGGTATTTTGAGCTCTTTGAGGTCTGTTAACAGAATTAAGAGGACCAAGTTTTGCTGTTTAGAATTGTTTCCTTAAAAGAGTTCCATGAAACTGATTTTATGTAAAGGGAAAAGAAAGCTTAAGGGAAAGAGATGCCTGTATCTTGTACCAAAAAGTGGGGAGAGAAAGAGGTATTTATCTGGGTCTCTGAAACTTCAGATTGATTCCCCGTACCCCTCCTGCTTCCTTGTCCCCTTGCTCTGTGCCAGGATGGCACCAACAGCTTCCTTTGCCCTTTGGTTCCCAGCTGGCTTAGCTAACAGAAAATCAAGGGCAGGAAGTGAGCAGGGTGGGGTGTGTGTTCCTCTAACTTCTGCATTGCCAGTCATTGCGGGTTGGCTGCAAGAAACCAGAGTTTGTTTCATAGATTTTGATAATGGTTCCTTCCTTTTGCCACTTCAGGCCTGTGGATGACAGGGGCTACCAACACTGCATATTGATGGTTTTCCTAAACCCCTTTCACACCTCTACAAACACTGTTAACCCTTGAATAACACATAACATAGTTTGAACTGCATGGGCCCACTTAAACATAGATTGTTTTCAATAGTAAATACTACAGTGTTAGGGGTCTGCAGTGGGTTGACTCTGAGGATTTGGAACCACGGATACCGAGGAACCATGAAGAGTGAGTTATACTCCGATTTTGACTGTGTGGTGGGTCAGCGCCCCAACCCCTGTGTTGGAGGGTCAACTGTAGTCTGTTTACTGAACTCTCCTTAAATTGCCAGGTGGAGTGTTCTCTGCATTTCCTGTTGGGTCATTGATACTTGCCCAATCAAAATGGAAAACAGCAAACAAAGCCTATATTCTGATAAACTTAAAATGTTTATTTCAGGGGGTAGAGTGGGGAGAAAGACAAGTTGGTTTTTGGCAGCTCTATCTTTGGAAACCTGAGTCTTCATACTTTGTAATATTTGCCCCATTAAAACTGCCTTTGGGGCTTCCCTGGTGGCACAGTGGTTGAGGGTCCGCCTGCCGATGCAGGGGACACGGGTTCATGCCCCGGTCCGGGAAGATCCCACATGCCGCGGAGTGGCTAGGCCCGTGAGCCATGGCCGCTGAGCCTGCACATCTGGAGCCTGTGCTCCGCAACGGGAGAGGCCACAACAGTGAGAGGCCCGCGTACCGCAAAAAAAACCACAAAAAACAAAAAACTGCCTTTGATGGTTATTCTCATGAAATGTATTGGTACAAAAAACTTTTTTTTTTAAGAAACAACATTATTCCAGGCCCAACAGCCAGTCAGTATTCATGAATTTTAATATTTTGAAAGCTACAGTTTTATTTCTAGAGACAAGGAAAGCATAAATCCATTGGTCCTCTTAACTAATGAAATAAGAGGCAGAAAAAAGCATTTCATTAATCACCACTGCATCGAAACTGTTTTAATGAACTGATTTTAAAGGAAATAGCTGAACAATTCCATTTTCGTGAGGCTCAAATGAGAAAACACGCTTAGAGTTTTAAAAAAGAAAAGTGTTTCTCTCCTTCCAATTAAAGAAAATTAATATTAAGGTATTTCAAATGACTATCTAAAAGCATTGTGACCAGGTATGCAGTTTCATCATGTTCTTTGGTTTTAAAGTGAGTTACTTTTGCAATGAAGGCAAGATGTATTATTCTCCTTTGCTGTGACATTTACTCCCAGCCTGTTTATACCAATGCAGCTGCTGTGAAAGTCAGTGCTTTTTCTTGTTCTTTCTTTTTTCATTCTCTTTTCATTTTAAAGGCATATATGCGAGTCATCTGACCCAGGTTGCACACGAGCTATACAGCGTATGGTTGGGGTAAAGAACATCGTCTTTTGTTCAACAGTTTTTGTATTTCCTTCCAATCTTTTGCTTCTCTGGTCCTCAAATAAGGCTAATTACAAAGAAAAAAAAGGTGGGACTGGTGGAAAGGGAGGCTTTAAAACCATTCCTTTTGCAGCAAGGAACAAAAGAGAGTACCAAGGGCATGGCTAGGCCTCAACAAAAAGAAAAGAGAAAAATCACCTAATGAGGATGTCGAGATAAGTGGTTGTGAAGAAAACTGACAAAAAAGAGCTTTTAGTCTAAAATCCATAAATAAGTGTGCATCAGATGGGTACTAGAACAGTTTTAACAAGACAGGCCATGAAAACTCTATCCCTCTATGCAAGAGCTACACGCCTTACAGAAATCTCCTTTCTTTACAAGATATTTTTCTTTCAAATATTAATTTAAAAAGAAATACTTGAAAATTAAGATGTTTTATTCATGTCTCTGAATCCATTATAGAGTGGGTACCACATAAAGGGTTGTTTTTGAGATAATTATCAATGCTGCCGGCTTCTTAGAGGTCAAAGGTTTTGCATGAACATATGAAGTTGTTCATGAAGAAAAACTGAAAAGAGGAGATTCTGACCTTGGAGACTACTGTGGCATTTTCACTTTTCAAATGGAAGAAGCAGCAGATATATTTGAAGTTTGTTAACTCTATATAGCTCTTCTTTCTGTCTTTCCTGATACGTTTGAGCCTTGCCTCCTGTTCTGAAACTAGGAGACTGGTATTGCTGTACTGGAAGCAATGATGGTTCAGACATAGAGTTACGACCTGCCTGCTTTTGGTTGTTTCCTCAGCTGGTGCAGCAATCTTTTCTAGACTGGTGGTTTAACTGGGCAGGTAAACACCCTGGCTCTGAGGTCAAGCAGATTTGGATTCAAATGATGCTCTATTACAGTCCTCCCTCTGTGCCCACAGGGGAGTGGTTCCAGGACCCCTGCGGAAACCAAGATCTGGGGCTGCTCAAGTCCCTTATATAAAATGGCTTAGTGAAGTCGGCTCTCCATATCCATGCATCCTGCACCCCCGGATTCTGCATTCGTGGGTATGGAGTGCCAACTACACGTACTAACTGTATTGGCCAAACTTGTCTCACTTGTAAAGATGGAGATAAAAAAATATGCCTATCTGAAAGATTTATTGTGAGAATCAAATGAGACGATATTTGTAAAGTGATTATCGCACTGCTTTGGTGCATGGAAAACAATCAGTAAATGGTAACTATCATTATACTTATGATCTCATTGCTATGCTGAGAACCTGCACTGTGCTAAACAGTGTGGTTCACAACCCTTCCAGACTCAGTGCCACAAAGATGAATATCAGCCTCCAGATATTCATAAGCTACAACCCCCACCCCCAAAAAAGCAACCAAAAAACCCTACCTATAAATAAAAGAGAGAGAAAAAGAAAGTAGTATAATGAAAGAGTCACATGTTTACCTAAATCAGAATCCCCACCAGTTGGAAAGCTACGAAGCAGACTGTCTGGTATTGAAATACCAGAACCAACACTGCAGTTAGGAGCATGATATTTCAAAATAGTGAACATCTCTCTGTAAAATTCTGAATAAAACAAAGGACAATCTTCCATGGATTTACATGATAGTTAGATTTCTGGAAAAGTCGGTGAATCTAAAAATTGTGCTAAATATACTTGGTGTTAATATGAAAAACAAAGTTATTTTTTCATCATTTTAGCTTTCATCATTATAGCTGACAAGTAACATAACTGAGTGTCATGCAACCTAAGACAGGACATCCAAGAAATAACTACACACTTGTGTTACCGAGAGTGGGTCCGGCTGCTCACCACTCAAAAGCCAATAAAGAGGCAGGGTTAGTGGAAAGGAAAGTTTGCTTTATTTCAGAGGCCAGCAACTGGGGGAGGGGAGGGCAGACTCCTGTCCAAAGGCCAACTCCCTCGACTGACAATCAGTGGGTAGAGCTTTTATAGACGGAGAGAGGGGGCTACATGCAGAAACAGCACAGTCAGCTCTGACATGTACTTCAAGCCAGCAGTGATACACCTCACCTCGTAAGTAGTTATACTCTGTGACAACTTCATTAGACAATTCTTTTCCATCATGAACACTGGAGTCAAAAGTATGGTTAGAAGTAAAATAATAGCTTTCCATTAGATTAAAAAAAATTTTCTTTTTACTAATATTTCTATCTGAGATGTCTCAGGGGTGCTCTGGACAACTCAAAGTTAGCTAGAGAAAGAAACTTACAATCTGTTATCAAAAACAGCTCAATATTCCAGGAGAACTTTGTTCTCTTAACACAGAGAGAAAACCAAATTCAGTCTTGCATCAGTTTACTGTTAATAACAAAATTCATTTACCTAATTAAACTCAATCTAATTTTAATCCTGACAATGTACAAAATTCTTTTTTCAAAGTTCCTTTTTCACAAACCTTTTAGCACTTTCTGGATCCATATTAATTTTTCCCTTGTTTTCCCATACAGAAGCCACCAGCCCTACGACAAAATTATTCTTTTTTTCCCAACAAAAATATCTCACCTTTATACCTTCTCTTGCTGACAACACATATCGTACTTGCTTTATATACTGAAATGCTTCCCTTACCATTTTTACATATTACAGTTTTTAACCTTGAAAACCTTAACAAAACCAAGAAACAAGTAATTGAACTGTTATACCAGCATTTTTTGATTGGCAAACTTAAGAACATATTTCATAGCCTCTAAAAACATATATTTTTTTCATAGCACAATTTCTCTTTAATGGTACAAGATGTTTGTTTAACAAACCTAAGCCCTCTTTCCTCTCTTTTTTCTTTTTTCTTGGCTTGAAGTTTTACTAATTTACCCAAGGCTGAAGTCTCAGGCAAAGTGGGCTGTGTTTTTATTTTAAAGACACGATAAAAGTTAACTTCAAGCTTTATCCTAGGCATATTTTTGTTCTCTCAGGGTCAGAATTGTGAAAACAGTATTTTATCAAGCTAGCTTTCTCTAACTGCATATGCAAAAAGAACCAGTTTTGGAGTTTCAAAAGAGTTTCATCTTAACCAATTTTCTCCAGAGTCTAAAGAGTACTGTTGCCATACATTGGTTTAAAAAAAAAAAAAAATCTTTTTCTTTAGTCATAGTTTTATAGCTAAAATTTTTCTTAATGAATTGAACCTGAATTTCCCATTTTACAAAAGGCAACAAGAATACCAGTCACACAAATGCAATACACACTCACACACCCGAAGACAGAACTGTCACAAACCCTCCAGAGGATGACTGATACAGAGTCCCAGACAAACACTTCCCAACACAAATGGGCCTTGACGTCAGACACAAGTCAGAACCAATTAGGAATACACCCAAATGACACTCAGTGCTCGCAAAGGGTCCTCAACATCAGAAACACGTCAGACCAATTGGCAAAATGCCCAAATAGCACCTCATGCTCAAAAGAGAAGTTTTCCAGACGCACACCAGTGCACTTACTCAGTCTTGGAGCTCGTCAGCTCGTCCAGAGGCATCTTTCCGTTCCACCAAGGAAAAGCGTACGTTGGCAGCCAGTGCCGAGCAGGGGAGAAACAGGGAGGAACCCTGAAACAAATGGTTTCAGCAGCTGCTAGGAACGTCCCCACCTAACCCCTCTCAGGGCAGGGCCAGTGAGCCATGAGCAGAGGACTCCTCACCGCCTTCCTGCCACATCATCATGGCGGCCGCTCTGCTTAGGAAAACCTGGGAGCCAGATATCGCGAGATCCCAGCCTCACTTTTGGCGCCAAAAGCTGTTAGTGAAAGTGGATCCAGCTGCTCCTGCTCAAAAGCCAATAAAGACGCAAGGTTGGTGGAAAGGAAAGTTTGCTTTATTTTGGAGGTCGGCAAATGAGGGTGGGGGGGCAGACTCCTGTCCAAAGGCCGACTCCCCCCACTGACAATCAGTGGGCAAGAGCTTTTATAGGCGGAGGGAGGGGGCTACATGCAGAAACAGCAGTCAGCTCTGACGCTCATCTTGAAATTGGTCATCCACCAGTGGTCAGACTACCATCATCTTGATTGCTTTAAGTACAGTTAGTCTTTAGTTCCAGGGTTGGTTTGTTCCCGTTTCTTTGAGGCCAGCTTTTGGAATTGTGGCAGCTTATGTCATGGTCATGATGTAGTTAACTTCTTCCACCTGGTTTTAGTCTCTATAAGACAGCTCACAGTCTCTGAGCTCACAGCTCAGAATATTATCTATAGCCCTTGAAAAGGAACTAAAGTCCTTCACTTTGCTTAATGACTAAACTATTATTATTTAGTTTTGTTGGACTGTTTTCCTTTGTTTCTGCATTTCTCTTTTTTTTTTTTTTTTTTTTTTTTTTTGCGGTACGCGGGCCTCTCACTGTTGTGGCTTCTCCCGTTGCAGAGCACAGGCTCCGGACGCGCAGGCTCAGCGGCCATGGCTCACGGGCCTAGCTGCTCCGCGGCATGTGGGATCTTCCCGGGGCACGAACCCGTGTCCGCTGCATCGGCAGGCGGACTCTCAACCACTGCGCCACCAGGTAAGCCCTTATGTTTTAATTCTTAAAATTAACAACAGGTGTTTAAGATAGAGAGGTTGTGATATTGTAATTTATTAAAGGAAATATATATTTCACTTTAGTCCCCTCCCTGGCACAGAGCTCCTAAATAAAATTCTTGGAATTTCCTGTGATGAGAGCTTTAAAGGTGTCTTTTGCTATGTTAACGAGTGACTTTTGGAAAGCCCTCCCACCTAAGGATGGGAGATGGTTGCTGGTGGAGCCAACGCAGTGATGAGAGGTTTGGAGCTTTCAGTCCCACCCCCTGAGCTCTGGGGAGGGAAGAGGAGCTGGAGGTGATTTAATCACGGGTGAATCATTACCTGTGGCCAATAATTTAATCAGTTGTACCTGTGTATTGAGGCCTCCATAAAAAACCAAGAGAGCTTCCCTATTTGTGAACATGTGGGGGTCTGGGGAGGGTGGTGCACTCGCAGAGGGCAGGGAAGCTCCGAGCTCCTTCCCACAGACTTTGCCTGTGTGTCTCTTCCATCTGGCTCTTCCTGAGTTGTATCTTTTCACAATAAACGGGTGACCTAGTAAGTAAGATGTTTCTCTGAGTTTTCTGAGCTGCTCTAAAAAATTAATCAGACCCAAGGATGGGCGGGGCCTGGACTTGCTTTTAGTGTCTGATGTTGGGGGAAGGGTAAGGATGGCCGTCCTGCAGGACTGAGCCCTTGACTTGTGGGATCTGACACTCCCTCCAGGTAGATTGTGTTAGAGGTGAGTTGAATTGTAGGACACCCTGGTATTAGAGAGGTACTTGGTGGTGTGGAATAAAAACACACATGTTGGAATTGGTGTGGAAATCTTAGAGGCTGAGGGAGATTTGACGCACACAGAAGAGGAGGTGTCAATGTGACCTTGGAGGCAGAGAGTGGAGGGATGAGGCCGCAAGCCAAGGATGCAGGCAGCCGCCAGAAGCAATTCTCCCCTTGAGCCTCCAGAGGGAGCACTGCCACGTTGACGCCTTGATTTCTGCCCAGTGATACTGATTTTGGACTTCTGGCCTCCAGAAAGTGAGGGAATAAATTCCTGTTGTCCTGCACCACGAAGTTTGTAGTAATTTGTTACAGCAGCTGTGGGAAACAAGTAAAACTAACATATTAGTTATGGTAAATGTGTTTCAGGTTCTCACTTTGGGACAACTAAACTGGTCCGTTTTGCATAGTCACATGACTATGACTACATGAAAGCCAAGCAAAGATGCTAATCTTCTAAACAAAGAGGCACCAAGGGAGAGACTGGACCTGGGGACTCACAGGACTGAGAGAATCACGAAGACATTCTGCACTGGGTTTGCACTGCACTATCTTCAAGACCTTAGAAAATTCTCATTAAAAGTTATAATGCTGACTTTGTTAAAAATACCGTGGTCCCGGGGAGCACAGATGCCTGCAAGAAGCTGGCTCAAAATTGGCAAGAAGAGCACAGCAATGAATAGTCCTTGGTCTGTGGTCCAGAGCAAGTTGGGGGCTGAAATGGCAAATGACAACCAGGGAAGATCTAGGAAGGTCTGAGCACTTCTCAGGTTCCTGGGGGAAAGAAATAGAGTCAGTATCTGGATTTCCTGAGATCAAACAGAGTGAGACTCAAACTACTGTGATTTGGCATTTAAAGGAAGTGTGACACGAAAACAAACTGAAATTTTTAAATCATAGTCCTTCTAAAGCTTGGAAAAACATGCAGCACAATGCCTTATTATACTAACAAAGGAGCTGAGGCTCACAGGAATCATCAGAGTCTCAGTTTCCCTGTCTTCAAAGTAGGAAAGGTGGACAAGATCTTCTTAAGTAATTCTAAGTGGTGGAGGGAATGGCTGCTGGAGGGCAGCCAAGTGTTTGCTGCAAATTGTGCTGAGTATCAGCCTGCTTTCTGATAAAATATTAAGGTTGGGAATATTTGCCTCACAGCTAAAATTTACTATTTGTTTCTGAGGCTTTTGCTGCCTGTGTTTCTGTCACTTCTTTCTTGATTGTACAACAGCCCCAGCCTTCTGACAAACCTGCTTTGGAAACTGACCAAGAAATGCTAGCTTGCTCCCAGGGCCGAGAGATGGCATGTCACTTTCTCATCTGGAAAGAACGACTCTAGAAAAGGCCATTTCTCCTTGTATTATCTATTGGTCCACCAGCCACCTTTAGGCCAAATCTGTCAGCCTTCTGTGTGTCTGCTCCAGGACCAGGCCTGAGCCTGAAACTTCTTTTGTACCAGGGAAACTTCCAGATCAGCCCCACACTCCTCACTTGGCTTCTCCGTGGGCAATAAAGCAGCAAGTTCCATCACCGATGTCCAAATGGCAAATGAGAAGTGATGGTTTGAGTAGAAGGTACTGTCTGGAAAAGAAGAGAAAGGCAGCGCTTGTGACAGAGCTGTTCACACTTTCCCTGCACAGCTGGGAGACATTAGCTGGATTTCCCCAGACTGGTCTGCTTTCTGGCACCGGTGAGTTAAAAACCCCCCAGAGCCTCCAAGTTTAGCTGGACTTCTATCATACACATTTAGCAGCTAAATCACCAAAAGTCGCTTTCAAATATTCATGCAAAGCTGCATCTTTACCCAAGGTCAGGAGTTCAATAGAAGTTAGCAAAAAGAAAAAAAAGGAATGGGAGGCAGAGGGCAAGAAAACAAAGAGAAAATATGGATAGATTACCTTGGTTCAAAAGCTGCTTTCTTTTCGAGGGAGTTTGTGCTCAGGAAGGTAGATAAAAGATAGTTCTGCAATAAGTAGGGTGTAATATACAGTAGGAGAATGAACACAAATAATATTTCCATGTATGTTGATTTCTACTCCTGCCACCCTACTGAGTGGATGGTAAGGAGGTTAAGCATTTGAAATTTAGTAAATAAATAACCCACATTTCAGGATGCTTTCTTTACTACACTTATATCCAGCAGTCTGGTCTGCCTCTATCAAAGGCTGTCAACTGATTTTATACAAAAGTTATATGTAAAATCTGTTTAACACAAAATCTGTTTAGTAGCAAAATATGTGGTCTTTTTATTGCTTTTGTCAAAGCTATCTTAAATCAGACACCAGAAAATGTTTTTTATGAATACCTTTTAAATCTTGTGTTATTTGCATAGTGGAGGGGAAAAATCCAAAACACAGCCTCAGAATAGAAAAGGCTGGATTCCAGCCCTACCTCACAGCCAAGTAACAATATTTTCAGAGTGTCCTATAACTATGGGGCACAGCATCCTGTTCCCTTCACTTTAATGGGAACTTAATTATGAAAAATTCTACTTTTCTCAATATCAAGTGTTCTATTAACAGCTTCTGATCGCATAGTCAGGTGCTATCTCTGGAACTTTTATTTATACCTCACCTTATTCCAACAGAAATCCCAAGTTGCTCTATGGGCCAGCTTATAGGACTTTGATATAGCTTTCAGATTTTAAATGTTTTTCTGAATCTATACAGCAATATCAGAATGGATTTTGAAAGTGTCAGCTCTGATTTAAAATGGCTTAAAACAGGATTGTGTCTAGAAATCTTCATTTATAGCTTGTACCTAAATAATTTTTTTTTGTACCTAAATAATTTAATCCTGCTCACTTAAATGATCTATGTATTCCCTTCTGCCCCAACGTATATAAAAATTAAAAAAAGACAAACATCCTTCCACATGTTAATGATATAATCTTAGTATTACAATATAAGAATGGCCTCAAGAGTAATGACACCTGCTGGCAAATTCCCAATTTAAGTAAAAAGAAAAAAGAATTCTGTCTCAAAAAAGACAATATTTTAGCATTTAGATCTGTGGTTTCCCTGTTTTCTAGAGCCGGGGGCTCATGAGAGCAGAGCTAGAAAGACTGAGGCAAATGGAAACAGCTCCAGCCCACCCCTCAAAGAGCAGCACTTTCATTGGTGGTGGTTTTATTTATTGGACTTCTACATAAAATTCAATTAAAGAAAAGGATTTCTTTTTAAATTCTTATTTTATATTGGAGTATAGTTGATTTACAATGTTGTCTTAGTTTCAGGTGTACAGCAAAGTGATTCAGTTATACGCATATATGTATCCATTCTTTTTCAAATTCTTTTCCCATTTCTTGACCAAAAAACAAAAAAGAATGGAAAACAAACACAAAAGCCTGATCTAGGTGGAAAGAGGCAAACCAGGAGCCATGAGAGCAGATCTTGCCCGTGGAGTTTTTTGGCCCGTCATTAAATTTTTAAAACCATGTTACCAATATTTAAAGACAAGTCATTTTACACAAAAATCTGGATCTCTTGACAACTGGGGAGGTCTGAAAACACTGGGATCCCATTCCCACAGATAACTGGGTCTGGGTAACCCCCTTTAGAAAGTCACACACCCTCCAGTTCACCAGGTCCCCACACATCTGTTGACCAGAGTGAAGTATTCTGTAATTAGAGTGTTCTGAGAGTATAGTGAAAGAAACAATAGAGGATGTGTCCTGACCATACCAGACAGCACACAGCTCTCTACCCTCTGGTGTGTTGCCCAAGATGCATGCCTGCTCAAACTCAAGCTTTGTGACTTAGACAAATTGAGTCTTTAAGGGACAGAACGCAGCAGCTTCCACCAGGGCGTGGTTCAGCTTCAGACAGATTGGGGGTTTGGCAGCCTTATGTCCTTGGTAGCATTTTGTGAAGAGAGGCTGGCACTACCTGGGTTAACTTCAGGTAGAATCAGGAGGACATCAGTTTCCTATCACATACCAAAGGATGACTGATTGCAACTCTGCTTTTGTCTAACAGCCCAGACATCTTCCTCCCTTCTCCACCCTACAGTGATCTCAGAATCACAACTGAGATGAGTCAATACAGGAAGGTTGTGTAAAGAAGAGCTTTTCCAACCTGTTTGTACCATGACCTGCAGTACAGAATGTATTGGGCCACATGTACACACAAACTCACACGCACACAAGTTTTGTGTTCTAGCACTTGCCCTTGCTAAGTAAAAATATCCTATTTTGTATTCAAATTTATTGTTTCATTTTTAAAAGTGCTGTTTCTGACCTAGTGTACTGATTTCACAGTCCTTAGTAGGTCATAATCTGAAGTTTGAAAAACATGGTTTAAGAGACATCCTGTTAACTATTTACAATAGCCAAGACATGGAAGCAACCTAAATGTCCATAGACAGTTGAATGGATAATGACGATGTGGTACATATATACAACGGAATATTACTCAGCCATAAAAAAGAATGAAATAATGCCATTTGCAGCAACATGGATGGACCTAGAAATTATCATACTTAAGTGAAGTAAGGCAGACAGAGAAAGACAAATATATGATATCACTCATATGTGGAATCTAATTTAAAAAAAGATACAAATGAACTTATTTACAAACAGAAGCAGACTTACAGATATCAAAAACAAACTTATGGTTACCAAAGGGGAAACGTTATGGGGAGGGATAAATCAGGAGCTTGGGATTCACATACACACACACTACTATATATAAGATAGATAACCAACAAGGACCTGCTATATAGCACAGGGAACTCTACTCAATATTCTGTGATGACCTATATGAGAAAAGAATCTAAAAAAGAATGAATATATGTATATATATAACTGAATCACTTTGCTGTACACCTTTACTAACACAACACTATAAATCAACTATACTCCAATAAAATCAAAATATTAAAAAGAAAGAGAGACATGCTGTCAATTTATCTCCTAGATTTTTAAAGTTCTCTCTCCATGGTAGTGGTCATAAGAAAATAACGTCTATGTGATATTATTTTAACTCCTTATAGAGATGCTAAAATTGAATTATGAATTAATATTTTACCCTTGTCTTTCATCAAAGGCTGAGATAAGATACAGCCATATTCATGCACAGTGTTCTTTGCAGGGTTGTATTCTTGATGTGTTCCTCTTGGAGTTCAAGAAAATTTTGGTCGTGACTGGTATACAGTATTTTACTATGTGATTATTATGGAATAACATCTTTCATTTCCTGTTTTTCCATGACCGTTAGGAAACTTAAAACTTTAATACACGTCTGCTGTAGCTTTTCTTAACCTGGATTTTCTAGTTTGATTATTTCTTCTCCATCTCTCCAAACTCACTGTCTTTGCCATTATCAGTTCTCATCTAAATTACCGCAATAGTTACTAACCACTGTCCCTACTTCCTCTGCTTCTTATCCTACTCCACACTGTTCTGGAGTGATTTTTGCAAAACGCAGATGTGCTGATCTAAAACACAAAATGACCTCCCCCATGCTTCACATGTTTCCATGGTGCCCTTCAGGGTCACCTCCACGTGCTTTGACTGGAAACTAAGTTAGGTAAATATACTTATATAACATTATAATTTGTAGTACTTCAAAAGCATAGATAGAAAAAGAGAAAAATGTCTAAAGGGCAAGCAAAGAATATGTGGTTCTAGACTGTTTTATTTATGACTATATATTATTTTTTTTAGTAATGTACATATAGAAGCACATAAAGTTGATGCTTATAGAACTAGGAATGATCTGACTTACTCAACAAATGAGAGACATCTAGGTATGGATCTTAAACTGGTGGCTCATAGGCCAAATTCAGCCCTCAGCCAGGCTTAGCTTCTCATGTTCAGCATTTTAAAATTTGCCCCTTGAATACCTTCACATAGACGTGTGCTGACTGCTGTACCACTCCTGACTGCCCTACTCATAGCCCATCACATTCATTTCAGTGACCTGCAAGACCCCAATGGCTTTAGAATTTATCATTCTTGATAGAAAATTAAAAGATCAAGGAGAGGTGATCAAATGGGGTCCTTCTCATCATAATCTAGTTTGTCTCCCAAATACTGGTGTTGCTTCTCCTTCTCATATTCCGTCCATGTTTTATTCTAAATGTGCCTGAAATCCCAGAGGAAAGAACTGTCTTCCTACCAGTCTAAATAAATAAGTAAACAAACAAACAAATAAAACCTTAGGTAATGTAGTGAGCACAGCATCACTGATCAGGTGGTGAGACTGAAGCAGGAGGGGTGAGCTATGCAAAGAGCCAGGCAAAGAAAATTCTAAGAGAAGAAACAGCAAGTGCAAAGGGCCTGCAGCAAGAAAGAGGCTGGTGTGTTAGGTCAGTGTGACAGAGGCTCAGTCAGAAAGAACGAGAATGGCTGTGATGTTAAAAACATTGCCAGGGGTTGGAATGTGAAACACCTCTAGACCACAGTAAGGAGTCTGGGTGTTAGTTAAGCAGTGGTAAGAACCCTTTTAAGAGTTTTGAGTAGGGGGTGTTGTAGTATGATTGTAGTTTTGACCACTGGGCAAGAATGAATCATAGGGGAGCCAAGGAAAGAAGCTGAGAACCCTGCTAGGAGGCCACTGCCGCACACGAGGTGAGGGATGCTGGTAGGTAGACCAGGTGCGGTGGTGGAGGTGGAGAAAGTGGGTGGATGTGCGTGAAACACGTTTGGAGGATGAATTGACAGGAATTGCTGGTTGGCTGGTGGTGAAGGCACTGGAGAAGTAGTATTCAAGGATGATTCCCAGGTTTCAGGCATTATTAACTGAGTGGGCGATGGTATGGGAAGGCAGGGGATGAATGAGGTCATGTGGTGGTGAGTGGGAGAAGGGAAGGCCTGACTCCTTCTGTGCATGTCCAGTTTGAAACCTATTAGCCATGCACTGAAATGGGATTCGGAGGAGAAGCTCCTCACTGGAGACAGATCAGCACTGGCTAAAGTTGGAACTTCAAGCCTTAGTCAGAGTGTAGACAGAAAAGAGGAGGAACCCAACTGAAGGTCAGTGATCTTCCAATAATAGGAGTTGGAGTAAAGCAAGAGGAACCAGGAAAAAGTCCTGAGGAGGAACAGCTGGACAGGAAGAAAGAGCACAGGGAGAGTGTAACGTCACCAAAGCCACACAGGGAGAAGACGTCGTCACACTGTTGAATGATACTCAGAAGACAAGGAAGGTGAGGATGAAAAACAGCCGTAGGGCATCACCAAGTGTGGGTCCTTGGTGACCTGAACAGAACAGTTTTGGTGACTGGTGGAGTGGAAGACAGTTGGAAAGAGGTTGAAGAGAAAGTGTAAGGAGAAGAAAATGCTGATGGTATAAAAAGGGAGTACCTGAGCTTCTCAGTAAGTAGCTCTGCATCTCTGCTGTGAGTTCCTTGGATAGCTTTAAGCAGCATGAAAATATGAATTTGGGGAATATGGTTTCAGCGTTTGTCTTACTTTCAGGGCCCCTTTCAATTTGAGGAAGTCACCCCTTCCCTTGGTTGAGTCACCACTGATGTTTGTCAACCAGCTACTCTTTTCAGAGACAGTTTTCCAACTTGGCTGTGATCATTCCACTCGTCCATGTACTTCAGGGCTCAAGGTCATATCAAGATGGTATGTTGGAGTCTGTACAAGTTTAATTGATTTAAAACTTGGACTTGGTAAGAGAGTCTCTTGAGATATAACACCTCCCTCCCCCTGGCAGGATTGGGGATGGGAAACAAATCATACACAGCAAATATCATTTATACCATTCTAACATGTTCATAGCATGTTCACAAAATCCTAACAAAGGGATGGAGAATGCACATGTGACAGGGAAGGTCATAACATGGGAAATATACAGTCATTTTAAGAATAGATGATCCAATAAGGAAGTTGTGGGTAAGTTACTGACCCCAATGTTCATTTTTAACTTGAGGAGATATCAGTATTTAGAATTTCAATATCTAAAACTAAAATGAATTCTGTACCTCTACACAGGAAAAAAAATTACTATTATTTTGTACTTGTCAGTATCTAAGCAACAATTCTCTTCTCTGTTAATCATGAAGGAGTTGCATATCTCATTGCAATTGCAGAGCTGTAATAGTCTTTTATGTCCTCATTTTAGAAATTCTGGATCCAGCCAGAACATCGCAATTTAGCCCCAAACACAAATTAAGTCCATTTTAAGCTAAGGGAGGGATCTTGTGTCTTGAGCCTCTGATGATTATAGTGTAGAATCATAGAAGCTTCCACTAGAAGGAATCCCAAATTTACCCTTAATGAAAGTGTCCACCTAAATAACAGGGGTCTTTCAAATCCTGCTTGAAAATTGTGTCGATGGTGTGCTTACCATCAGAGCCAATATCATTTTGAAACAGATCTCACAGAAAATTACTATGATTTCAACTCTATTCTCATCACAGGTATCACAACACTCAAATATTTAAAGCACATGACAAAGTCTCTCCATTAAAATATTCTCTCTTCAAGGCAAATAACAATAGCAAATAAGTGTTACCTTCTTGTTGAATATTTACAACGTGTGCCTGTGCAAATTGTTTTACATGTTTTATCCCATTTAACATTCACAGTTCTGGCCTGAGGTGGTTGTGGCCAGCTCTATCTGTCTCCATCTCTCTTGCCTGCCCTCCTGCCGCAGAGGATAGCAAATCAAATGCTCTTTCTCATAACCTCTCTTGCAGCGAGAGAATTGTTTTGGTCAAGGAGACACAGAGGAAAATCTGCCAAGGGGATCCTGGGAAGACATTTCCTCTTTCTTGAAGGGAGAGGGTCATTTTGGGGGGTGTTTCTCTTCCTCATTCCCCTGCCCGCTCTCACTGCTTCCAACTTGAAACTTGGACTTGAAAGTGTGAGAATGAGCTGTCTGAGGCACTGCTGCCATTTCAACAGGGGTAGGAAAATCAAGGAAGGCACAGAGGACCTGCAAGCCTCCCATCAGGAAGCTGCTGGGGCAGCCCGAGAACTGCTCATGCCTTTATGGACTGAGCCAAGGTTAGCTTGCTCTTCAGTCACCTGAAGCCACTTTCACCCTGACTGATTCAGTGGGCAGGGTTAATATCCTCATTTCACAAATGACTTGAAACACACAGGAAGATGAATATCCTGAGGCTGCCCCGAGGGCAGAGTGCAGAACCCTGACTCAATCACATAGACTCAGAACAAAAACATCATCTCCTCCAGTTCCCTGAATCAAAATTTTCAGGTCCTGCTTTATGCAGCCTCATACTGTCATAATTTGTTCTCTCAGTACTGTATCTCTCCTTTGAGATTCTTGGGAATTTCCTGGTGGTTCAGTGGTTAAGACTCTGTGCTTCCACTGCAGGGGGCACAGGTTCAATCCCTGGTCGGGGAGCTAAGATCCCACATGCCCTGCAGCGCGGCCAAAAAAAGAAAAAAAATTCCTTATTTGTCCTTTGAAATTCTTGGAGCAGGCAGAGTCCCTCCATAATGTGACTAGTGTAGACGCCAGCCATCACATTTGGAACATGCCCATAAACATGGGCTGGAATTTCACAAGCTTCTACTCACCCTCATACTGATTCATGTTAAGGTTTATTATTTCTGCAACTTCCCTCTGACCTTCCAATATCTATATAATGGAAATACTTTTAGAGAATTAAAAGGAGTCGTGTAAGAAGCATCTCCTTTCATCATTTGCCTTCATACATACACACGGGCTAATGTAGAATTCTTTTTTTTCCAGCTTTATTGAGATACAGTTGACATATAACATTGTATAGGTTTCATACACATATATAATGCAAAATGATTACAGCAATAAGGGTTGTTAACACTTCCATCACCTCACATAATTATTGTTTCTTTTTCGAAGTGAGAGCATTTAAGATTATGCTCTAAGCAAATTTGAAGTATATAATACAGTATGAACTATAGCCGTCAGGCAGTACATTAGGTGCCCAAAACTCATTCATCTTATAGCTGGAAGTGTACACCATTTGACCAGCATCTCCCATTTCCCCCACACTCAACCCCTGGCAACCACCATTCTGCTCTTTTTTTCTATGATTCAGCTTTTTTAAAAGAGTTTTTAAATTTCATTTTTATTTTATATCGATGTATAGTTGATTTACAATGTTGTATTGCTTTCAGGTGTACAGCAAAGTGATTCAGTTTTTTATATATATATATATATATATATATATATATATATATATATATATATCTCCACTCTTTTTCAGATTTTTTTCCCATATAGGTTATTACAGAATATTGAGTAGAGTTCCCTGCATGATCCAAGTTTTTCAGTTTCCACATATAAATGAGAATATTTAGTATCTGTCTTTCTCTGTCTGACTTTTTTCACTTAGCACAGTGCCCTCAAGGTTCATCCATGTTGTCACAAAAGGCAAGATTTCCTTCTCTTTTATGTCTGAATAATATTCCATTATATATACAGATCTCCCTTGACTTACAGTAGGGTTATGTCCCAATAAACCCATCATAAGTTTAAAATATAGTAAGTCAAAAATGCACTATTTACCATGACACTCCGTCTAACCAGTTATTTTTGGACCCTTAACTGCTGATATGCCCAGAACACATATGACATATGAATATGTCACACGGGTTAGAATTGAGAGCTATGTTGGAGCCAGTGACCAAGCAGAAGGAAGGAAGGAGTAAAGCCAAGATCTGTTGCAGTTACAATTTCCTTTGATCACTCAGTCTTTCCTCCTTTCACAGGAGGAGAGCATAGAAGGATATATTTCTAGCCACACCTTTTAGGTTTTTCCCAATACTGAGTTCTCTTTAATATGTTATCCTGATTCCTACTATTTTCATAGGAATCAAAATTAGTCTCTAAGGTCTGGATTTTCTGTTTCCCCTGATAACACATTACTTTTTAAAATCTAAACTTAAAGAATTTCACTAGGTCTTCATGAGTACCTAATTGCCCTGAGATTAGCTATGGGGTCAATTCTTTACATTGGATTTCGGAACCTGTAAGTGTGAATCCATTTACTCTTTATCATCACTTTAATCAACTCTAACGACTTTTGTTTAATTATCCTACTTCTTCTCCCATGAAGAGCCTATTCTAGATTTTGGCTCACTCACTGCAAGATTAGAAAAGCCCTTTAGCCTAAAATTCTAAACAAGTCTGAGATAAGCATGTCTAGAGTTCAGCGTTACCAAAAGAACTTGTCATAGCTAAAACCAGGAAGAGATTCAGGAAATTATGCTTTGTAAAGAGCGTTACTATTATCTGAAGTGTGTTCTCTTAACTGGTAAAGATGATGTCAAATAAGGAAAACTATGATATGAGTTTCTCTGAGAACATATTCAGAAATGTTTTATTGCTCTGAATTTAATCTAATTGAGCACTGTAGAATTTGGACATTGTAGAAATGTCTTCTTCATTAATGAGATTTACAACTTAGTTTGCCTCCCCAGTAGAAGGAAAAATTGTTACTATTGACCTAGTTGAAGAAGAAACCAGAGTTTGAAGCTACTCATCTGAAGCCTTAAGCTAATAGAAACACAGGTAACTATGGAAACAAAATGATAGCCCATCATTGTTAGAATATTACTGGCATCATTTATCTTAACAAATTTTATGAGTTAAACCTCTTAGAAAAGACAAGTGTTACATGCTTTGAAGTTGGTGTTCAGTTTCCAATGGGCCATAGTTGAAGAGACTTGTCACAAGACCCACCACCCACTTCCTTCCGATAGGCACTCAGATGAACTATTTGCTGGACATTATTTATTAAAACAATCTCTAACATCTTGATCTAGGCTGCCAGGACTCTGTGCCACCCCAAGAATATAAAATCAAAATCAGGCATTGCCACAAAAGTGAAAACAATTGCCAGTGAGTAGGAAGAATGACCAAGTTCTACTAAATTTTAGCACGAGGCATTAGAGAATAAAAGGTGAGGAAAGTATTGGTAACAGTACTGTGAATTCACTCCCAGTCCTCTTCCAAATAGTGCCAAGTTCCAGGGAAAACCTGTACATTTGCCAGATACAACTCTTATGTATTCTTGAATGGAGTGGAAATTGATGCAACTTCTTTGGAGGACAATTGCCTTTGAGAATTTCATTTTTAGTAGTCTGTGCAACATATATAATCCACATGTTTTCAAAATTGTGTATGACATTCATAAGAACAGATTGAAAGCAGTATAAATATGTCAGTGAAGGTTCACTCAATTATGGTACATTCACACAGTGGAAGGCTATCTGTCCTTAAAAAGTGTGAGCTGCAATGAAACAATCTTCAAGATGTTTTAAGTGAACAAATAAAATACATAACTTTCTCCCCCTTCCTGGTATATATTTACATTGAATTTCTCTGGAAGGTGACACACAGGCAGATGACAGTGCTTCTAGAAAGGGAAACTGAGAGGGTGGGGAACAGGGCAAGGAGGAAGAATTTCATCCTACCACACAAGAGTTTAGATTTTTAACATGTTTATGTATTGCTAATTTTAAAAATTAATTTTTAAAATGGATGCATTGCTATATTCACAGTATCTGTGACTTTTATCATCAATGGAAATCCCATTTCTTATTATATCACAGTTGTTTCAGCTACCTGGAAATTGCGAAGTTCAACAGCATTAGAAATTAGAGTTGTTATTAAATTAGATACTAGATCTTGTTATTTGTGTGCTAATAAATATAGATAACTACCATAAATTGTATTTTAATAACATTTGATTAACTGTATGTTAATATAAATATTTTCTTTTTATGCCTTTATTTTATTCCTTTAGAAGTGTTATTCTGAGAAGTCTACAGGCTTGACCAGATTTCCAAAAGTTCGAGGGGACAGAAAGATTAAGAAAGTCTAGAGTGATGGGCATTTCCTGAAAGATGTGTGACTGACATAGGTCTCTCCTTCCTTCCTCCTCCACCCCCAAAAAAACCCTGGAGGAAACCGGGGCACTGAAAGGACATGCGAATGGGGACCAGGTGGAGGGTGGCCTGCAGTTCAGCCTTGGGAGAGGTGTGTCATCACTGCTCCTACTTCTCACCACACAGCCTCAGAAGAGTCATTGCAAGCCTGAGGGCCATTTTGAGATTAGCAGCCACAAAAGAAGCCCAGATGGCTGGCTTGGCCCTAATGCCAAGGTATCAAAAAATTGCTGAAGTGTGGATGGACTCAGAACCAGAGTGTGGACTCCCCATTTTCTCCTGCTCCAAAGCAGCAGACCAGTGGGTTACAGCCCCAGACCCATTGGGGTCAGTGGTGATGCCTGGAGGGCTGTGCTCTGGGGCTCCTCCCTCCCCTCTGCCTAAATTCACCAGAAAGTGTACCAGCCATGATGTGACCTACACCCCGCACAATGCCAGCGTGTTGCCAAACCCCCAGGGGAACAGCCTTCATAGCCCGAAATGCATAGACACTTGAGGAGTGCAGTCACTATAGAAACACACACTGTGTGTGTGAGGCAGATTTATGGACCAATGGATCCATACTTTAAAGTGAGACTGAAATCCGCAGAAATCTGACATAGGATATGTAGAGTTGAAGTCCCAGTAAGTAGAAGAAATCTTGCCCACTGTCAACAGTGACAAGTTGGTCAGTAATTTGCTGTAAGTCCATGATGAAAACTGAAATATTGATAAAGTTACTAGTAATTCTTATGAGGGCCCAGAGTCATAAAAACCAAGTAAGCAACCAACCAAACAACAGCAACAACCACAGTTAGTATCAGTCAGGAAGGGCCTCTTGGAGCAGAGCTTTGAACCAAAGCTTTAAGATGGACAAAAATAAGGTTTGGTAGAGGGGAAGTGAGGACATTCAAGGCAGACAGACAATATGCATCAAGGCACAATATGTTTTCTGGACAGAAAACCCAGACTTGGAAGAAGCAAGCGGATTCATCTGGCTTGAGCTGAGAAAGTGTTTAGAAGCATGAGGAAAGGACAGAAAATTGATGTAGGTTATTGAATAAAAGATTAAGGAGTTTTACATACTAGGCTGAAGGTAGCCACCAGAGATACTTAAGCAGGCAATTGACAGATATCCATTGTACTACACTGATATGTAGGAGTTTGTAAAATACACATGAAATCACATTCACAGACTTCCTATTTAAATCTGCCCTCATTAATAACGTCTTCTGTGCTGTTAAAGTCTGGAGGCATCACCAATGCTCCGATGGATGACATGGTGGGAAACAGGAGTTTCAGGGTTTCATGATAATGTATTTGGGATTTTGTAGTCCTTCTTAGCAAATTTCAGTTTCCAGAAAAGTCATCCTGAAAAAGAGTGCTCTTAGGATTTTTATATAATCATTGACACAATAAATGTCGTGGTCAAGATGTTAGGATAACTAGTATTTTTGACAAACTGAACATGAAAAAGTATTCTTAGTCAGTTAGGTTATTTTCTGTGCTTATTAATGATTTCAGGAATCCTTATTGTGAATTCTGAGGGTAAGATTAGAAGTGTGGTTAGAAGTTTTTTTTAACAAGGTGCTGTTGTGTTGTATCTATGATGTCTACGTATTTTATGTCTTCAAATCCTCACATAAAAAGGGGCCCATATACTTATTTACTACTTCATTCACTTCATACAGTTTATAATCTGATATTTCCCAGATTTGAATCCAAAAGTTTAATTGTTTGTATGTTTGCTTGTTTATTCTTTAAACTAGGATTTTGATAAGAATTGGATGTTAAATAATTTGCGATTATTTTCTTGGATAGGGTTTTGTTTTGTTTTAAATTTATTTTTATCCCATAGTACCTACAAATAATTTTAGTTATCAAAGATTTTTTTGTTCAGCAGAACAAAAATCCACCAGTCTCTTGACTCCTCTTTCACAGTTCCTCACAACGGGGCCCAGAGTAAATCATTTTCAGCTTTTTTTGTTGTCTCCTCTGACATTTACATCAGTATTTTAATATAATGTATACAGCCTTTTTCTCTTGATTCTGGCTAAGAACTAGACAAAATCACTGTTGCCCAAATCATTGTCATTTTAATTCTCATTCTTTTTGATATGACCCATCTTTCTTAAGGTCTGTTTTGTCCCTATTGTTTGGACATTTCGCAGTCCTGTGCCAGACTGTAGGTTCTTTTTCATGCATTGTGCTGGCCCTCATATTATTCAGTTTGGGGAAATATTCTTGTATTTCTTCTGCATCATTTTCTCTATTCTTCTTTTTCCCCTGGAACTTAGAATATTGGAACTTTAATTTTCTCTTCTTCTATCATCATCTCTTTTTCCTTGTTCAGTTTTGGTAGAGTTCCTCACCTTTGTCTTCCAAAGTTTCCACAGAGTTTATATATTTACTCACATATTTTAAATTGCCTTTCCATTTCCTTTAGTGCTATGCTGTTCTTGTTTTCTTTGTGTAATATTCCCTTATCTCTCTAATGTTTTCTCCAACGTTTTCCTCCTCTTGCATTTTCCCTTTTTTTTCCTGTTTCTGCTTTTCCACTTTGCTTATTTCAGCCTCTCTATTTCTTGTTGGAGATAATCCTCAAATACATGGTTATCATTGGCTGTTCTTTTATGTTGAAGAGTGAGGCACTAAAAAATTGCCTGACATCTGTTTGTGCAAGGGGAGGGGGTGTGGGCTGGTGGCTGCATTGCAGGCAATAGAGAGGCCGTCTGGCTTTTTAAAGGGACCCCTCTTATCAATACTAGTGTCTTCCCTCTAGAGCTGTTTGTTTTCTCCACAGAAGGAGTTTCCAATCTCCTGTTTAGAAGGTGAGGTGATGACAGAGGAAGATAAAAAACCCAGCTGATGGGTGCTCTGGAACCGGATGGGGAAAGAAGCCAGAAGGTTTCTCAGCAGTCAGGGTGTCGGTATTCACTGGGTGACATTGTTTTCAGTGCGCCACCCCTTCTACTGTCTGCCCTTGTACCTGGTATCCCTAGTCCTGAACCTGTGGTTAATATAGAGGATAAAACATGTAGTTTCTTACTAGAGTAAAAGAAGCACTCTGACAGTGCAGAACAGAAGTGAGAAGTAGAAGTCCCCATCTCCAGAACTGACCTCCCATTTCTGAGCCTTTTGCAGGTTCTGTAGACACATCTGCTTGCTTCTGTGGCCACTCTTCACACACACACACTCAGTTGCTTAGATAGGACCTTCCTTCTACCTTCTACATCATTTATGATTTGTCCATCATTTTCTGTATGTACATTTTATTTGAATTAAACATCTTCCAGTCTCATTGGCAGTGGAATTTGGTTTTTTGTGTCTTGTTGCTGTTATTGTATGGGAATGATCTTTGGAGACAAGAGGTCAAAATACATCTTTATTAGGTTAACCTTGAAATGAAAATCTCCTGGAAAGTGATTGAAGAATAGATCATTTTTGTGATTGGCGAGGACTGCATAAATTTTATATTAACACTGTCCAATAAAAGTTTTTGAGATGACCAGGAATATTCTCTTCTGGCACCATTCAATAGGGCGATTACCAGCTCACGTGGATACTGAATACTGAAATGTGGCTGAGGAACTGAATTTTTCATTTTGTTTAGTTTAAATTAATTTAAATTTTAATGTCTCCAAGTGGCTAGTGGCTATTGTATTGGACAGTGCAATTTTACATGGTAAAAAACTTGAGGAGCCAAACTAAGACTCCAGGCCAGATAGACGGCCGTTTCCAATATGGCAGTAGATTTAGTCCTTTCTCACTCATAAATAATTAATGCAATTCCCAAATACTATATTCTATATTTTTATGGTATTGTGGAGATTATTTTTTGCTGAAAGTTCTATATGTCATCTATCTACAGTAAATGTCAAGAGTACTCCAATGGAATGTCCAATTATTTTTAAGAGCTTTCAGGAAAAAAACTAGCAGAATCAATTACAAATAGCTCCACCAAAGTACAAATGAAATCTCCTACTGTATGAATGTATTAGCTATGTGTTAATTAAGTTTTAGAAGGAATTTGCTAAAAATAACATTTTAGTTTGAGAATAATTAATATTCAGTCCTCTTATGGCAGTTATTGAAAAAAATCTTTGTCCTCTGAGGCCCCTCCATATTCACTGTCACAAAAACATGTAACTTGCATACAGAAGGAATATTGTTTGTTCTATTTGTTATAGCCAAGGGGCATTTATCCAGAGCATCCTGGTCATTGGGTCACAGGATGAAAAGAAGGAAAAACAACACAGCTCCATTGCAGCTCGAAGAAACAGACTGTTTCTGTGGAGTCTGAGACTCGTACTGGTGTGTCTGGAGCAGGCTTCAGATGTTGTAGTAACTGGGTGTCAGGATGAGTCTTTGCTGAGTAACCCATCATAATTCCTGTTTCTGGAACTAAACACCAAGGAAACTCAGGTGAAAGCTGAGATCCACGTTACATGATGTCTATCAGCTTTCTTCGTGAGATGAAGAGTGATGGGGAGAGAACCGTTCCCAGGCTCACTTCCCTGTGTAAACTGTTGTTGAGGAGTAAACTAGAATAATGTCAGGCTGGAATTTCCATCAAATTGCCAGCTCCACACTTGGAGGGGGGTGAAAAATTACTAAAAGAGTCATTTCCTATTTGTAATAGGAAAAGCGAATCCTCTGATAAGATTACAGTCATGGACTAGCTAGATACATTAACTATTCTTCGGTAGAAAATTTTTGATCACAGTTCAGTTGTTTATAATGATAATTTTGACACAAAGGTAAACAAAATGCCAAAATTCCTTTTTGCATTGCCAGTGCCCAGTAGGGACTGTTTTGGTATGAGTCTATGTAATGTTTGTGTTAAAGCTGAAAGGCTGAATACTTGTTAGTTTCTGCAATTGAGAATATGACTAAACACCTAAATTTGGGTTACATTTTTTACCTATCATTCTACTGTGAAGAAGATTAATTGGTTGGTCTCAATAAAGGTTTATGTCTAAATTCCAGCAAAATATGGCTTAAGCATGGGTCCCTGTGCAATGTGTGTGATGTATAAATCAAACACTTGTGAACCCCAGTGTTCTCCGTGTACTGAAGGGTACTAATGACTTTAATAAGAGTGAAATGTTGTGCTTAAAGCAAACTGATTAACCTTGACAACAGAAGTGTAAACAAGAGTCTAATGAATATTAATTTTTCTTCTTTCCTGCATTAGCTGTAGCTGTTGACTGATTAGCTCTGACACCTACATGGTCAAATTAACAAGCATATTTGGAAGATATTTTCCATTGTGTATAATAGCAACAATACTCCTGAACTTTGGTAGCTTGTTAATGGCAAGTTGTCATCATTTTTTAAAAATCGATCAGATTACCTTTAAAGCAATCCTAGATATTAGCTCCTCTATTGTAAAAAATGCATATTTTGGAAAGGGTGCATCTAGTTTCAATAATTTATAATGGGATTTCAGAGGCTAAACCATAATGTAATAATGATTGTGTTATTAGACTTTCATATGAGCTGGAATTACTTATAAGCAGCACTGATTCAAGGGCAGGCTGGATGTAGCCAGAGCTACCATATTGAACTAAGTGCCACTTCCCATTGTGTCCTTGCCATCTGTATCATGACATCAAAGGAGACAAGGCAGGAGCAGATGGCACCAATGGCACACAAGAGCAAAAGTCACACCCACAGCATGCTGCTGAGTAATGAAAGTGAGGGGACGCAAGGCAGAAAGCAGAAGGAAATTAAGAAAGGGTCATGGTGGAGGTGGTTACCCCCACCATCACTGCGAGAGCAGCAGCCCCACCCGCTCCAACCCCCTCTCTGGGGAAATGCTCTCCCACCGTTCCCAGCATGTGCTTCCAGCAAGGGCTGTCATGTTTTTATAGGATCCCAACCTCCCTCACCTTAGCACCTGACCCAGTGCAGACCCATTTTGCCTAGAATCTGAACTAAGAAAAAAGAGGTCTTCCTTCTCCAATGGTGATGAGAAGCACAAGTTGAGAAGCTGTGAGCTGTCAGTAGTGACGTCTCCAGCCATGAGGAGGAAACTAGCCTATGGTCAGGGAGAATGACAAATAATACAACACGACGTGAGAAACAAGGATGGAAGATACTTGAGGGTGGGTTGCAGAGGACAAAATCTCTGAAATGGAAGACACATGGAGTCAGATCTAACTGTCCCTAATCATGCAGGTAAAGGTGTAAACTTTACAGGCCATGGTCGGAACATGTAAAGACTGTGGTACCCAACCACACTGGTCAAGACTGGCCAGGGCAACACCTAGACCATTTGCTTCTTCTGATCTAAACTTGCAAAATAAGCAGGGCTGTTTCACAGTCAGTCACTTTCTCCACAATAAGGGAAACCATTTAGCTCCGGCCCAACAATTCCTGCCCCTCCCCAGGTCCACTCCATTCAGAAAGCCTCTTCAGAATGCCCAAAGTGCTGCCTTCTCTTAATCCTCTTAACTCTAGTGGAAGCCAGAAAGCTCTCATAAATTTATCCTTAGAGATCACTGGGATGTTCAGGGTCTTTGCTATGTGTCTAATGTGAGTTATCCCTGCAGAGCAGATTGGAACTGGAGAGAGAGACAGTGAGCAAGAGGGACATTCAGTGAATCTACACTGGTTAAAGTATTTTATAGTCATGATGATATTGTGATGGTAATGTGTCAAGTTCTCTACTAAATACATATATTAATCCATTTCCTTCTAGCAACAACCCTAGGAAGCAAGCACTAAAATTATCACTATGTTAGAGATGAGGAAACTGAGGCACAGGAATATTAACTTACTCAAGGTCACATGACTGATAATTGGCAGATCCTAGATGGTAACCAGGTAATCTTGTGTCTGTGTTACACCAACTCAGTATGAGGATGGGTATAATAAGGTTGATTTGCAAGTGATATCTGAATGATACTGCAAAATGAGGGCCATGAGAATTTTCTCATGGTGCAGTGCATACAATATCTGTTATTTCTGTCTGGGAACAGTCATGCCTAAGGGACACCAATATGGAATGGCAGCATAATACTGTGAAAAGAACATGAGATTGAGCTAGCAGGCTGAGATTTGGGAAGAAGAGGTGGTTTATCCCATTAGAAAAGTTTTTTTATCCCAACTGAATCTTTTTTTTAAAAAATTTTATTGGAGTATAGTTGATTTACAATGTTGTGTTAGTTTCAAGTGTACAGCAAAGTGATTCAGTTATACATATACATATATCCATTCTTTTTCAGATTCTTTTCTCATATAGGTTATCACAGAATATTGAGTATATATGTATGCTATACGGTAGGTCATTTTTGGTTCTCTCTCTCATATATAGTAGTGTGTGTATGTGAATCCCAAGCTCCTGATTTATCTCTCCCCCACAATGTTTCCCCTTTGGTAACCATAAGTTTGTTTTCGAAATCTGTGAATCTGTTTCTGTTTTGTAAATAAGTTAATTTATATAATTTTAAAATTAGATTTCACATATGAGTGATATCATATGATATTTGTCTTTCTTTGTCTGACTTTCTTCACTTAGTATGATAATCTCTAGGTCCATCCATGTTACTGCAAATGGCATTATTTCATTCTTTTTTTATGGCTGAGTAATATTCCATTGTATATACGTCTTCTTTATCAATTCCTCTGTTGATGGACATTTAGGTTGCTTCCATGTCTTCTTGGCTATTGTAAATAGTGCTGCAAGGAACACTGGGGTGCATGTATCTTTTTGAATTATGTTTTTTTCCCAGATATATGCCCAGGAGTATCCCAAGTGTATCTTAAATGGTGTGACCTTGTACCAACCATTTCACCCTTTTGGCAGTTAGTTTTCTTGTACATAGATAGCCATTTAAAAATTATAACATTCCATTATTACATGCTAGTATAGTTGGTCATGTCTATAGAACTTACTTTTATACTTGGGATTAAAAGTGAAATTTCCTGATCATTCAGCAACTGAAATTTCCCATCTTTTGGACAGATGTATAACACTCCCTCAGGGAAGTAGGCATTATAGCTATTTAAATGTTTCTTTATCCAAATGAAAGTCAAATATCCAAAAAGTCAGGGCTGGCTGGTGGGAGTGGTCCATGGGACATGGGAATTTTAGGCTTGGTGTCAAGAGCCAAGTGGATGCCTGCTTTCAGCTCACATAGTGAAAGAAGTTTTAATATTGGTAGCTTCAAGTCCACGCTTTCTGACATGGATTCTAGTAGAAAAGAAAACAGAGAAGTACAAAAATTAATTTCTGCCTGGAGATAGTTCATTTGGGAATGAGATGGCCTATAACCGAAAAGTTTATTTATCTCTCTCAGAAGAGCACTACAAGTAAAAGGAATCAGTTCTCAAAGCTTGTGGGATGTGCAAGTGGGCACAAGGAAACTTTTGGTGTTGCTGGATATGTTCTATTTCTTGACTGTGGTTTGTGGTTGTGGTTACATGGGTGTATACATTTTTCAAAACATTGAACCATACAATTAAATTGGATACATTTTATTGTATTCAAATTCAATAGAGTTGAATAAAAAAAAAAACCTCATGTTGACACATTGTTAGTTTACTCAAAAGGATTCTGTCTCAATTTTTTGAGCTAAAGATAATCAAAAATTCCCAAACACTTAATTCAAAATATGCTTACCTCTCAACTCACAAATTCATTTAGATAAATGATCCTTGTAAGGAAATATTAATTGATGAGAACTAAAATTAATCTTTAGGATGTTCACTGCAAAGTTGCTTATAATAGGAAACAGAAGGACACAAGGTAAATGTTTGGCCTTGTGGGATGGCCAGAACGTTAGTTCAGAGCCCAGTTCTGCTGGTTCATAGCTGGAGATTTCAGGAAAGTTTCTTAACCTCTCTTGCCTTAGTTTCTCTATTTCCAAAATGAGGTTAAGAATAATACTTACCTCATAGCATTGTCATGAGGATTAAATAAGACAGTGCTTGGCACATAACAAGTGCTGAATATATAATCATTAACTGAACAAAGTGTTTCTCTTCAGATTACCAGAGTTCAAGCCTAGCAATTGTCCATTTTGATGTTATCTTTTTTCTAGGTCCATGTTGACACAGTGATTTTATAACAAATATACTGAATTTTGATGATAAACATAACAAACTATTTTCATAAGAGTTGTAACTTAAGACCTGTAGAACTTTCTTCTATAGCCTTCTAAGCAATCCTCTTTATAATAGTGTGTATACTATGCTACCTTTTTAAAAGAGAAGGTATATAAAAGTCCATGTGATTTTTTTAATGGAACAATAAACTAAAAATAAATATAAATGGCTATCTATAAAGGGAAGGAAGGCACAAGGTGGAGATGAAAGAAATGGAAGCCACACTTCTCTGAATGTAATTAGTTTCATAGTTTTGTCTTTGTTTCCATGTAAATGTTTTATTTAAAAAAAAAATTAACCCAAAAACGATAGCTAATTTTATGTGTCAATTTGTCTGGGCTAAGTGATGGCCAGATAGACAGTAAAACATTATTTCTGGGTGTGTCTGTGAGGGTGTTTGTGGAAGAGATTAGCATTTGAATTGGTGACCTGAATAAACCAGATCCCCCCTGCAGCCCCACCCCATGCAGGTGGGCACTGAGGGCCTGGAGAGAACAAAAATGTGGAGGAAGTGTGAATTTGCTCTCTCAGTCTGAGCTGGACATTCATCTTCTTCTGCCCTCAAACAGTGATCCTGGTTCACAGACCTTCAGACTCAGATTGGGATTTTCACCATCTGTCTCTCTACCTTCAGGCCTTTGGACTCAGACTGAACTACACCCTAGGGTCTCCAGCTTGCAGATGACAAATCATGGAACTTCTCACCCTCCCTAACCATGTGAACCAATTCCTATAATAAATCTCCTCTTATATGTATCTATATATATCTTAATGGCTTTGTTTCTCTGGAGAACCCTGATGAATACATCCAAATTTTTAAATCCCTAAAAAATAAAAGCAAAATGAAACATAATTGTGGGCTTAACCAGATACATAACTTTATTTTATATATATGTATATATATACAATTATGCAGAATTAGTGGGATATACCTCAAAGACAAAAAGAAGTACAAGGAAAGCAAGCTATGTTTAATAATAATATTGTTCATAATAATTATTTTGAAATTGTATATTGTTAGGATCAAGCAAAGACATAATTATATTAATTGAATATCATTAGAAACCAAAATTCTCAGCATATGAGAAAGGAGATACAACTATAAAAGCAAATAAGTTAAATAAAAATTGTAAAGTTATTCTAATATTAGTTCATACTCATGAAATATTTTTTCTTAAAAAAAAAGTTCCTAGTTCTGTCTTTTGAAAGGCCTGGAAACAATGACCAACCCTGTGGCAATAAGCACCCTTATGCTCAGACTGTGGTTTCTAAATACCATTTCCCACTAAAAGGAAACAGAGTTGTTGGAGAAATGGCTGAATCCAGACTCGGGTAAGTACAAAAAGAGCCTCTTCTGCCAAAAATCAAGGAAGCTATCAACGAAACTAAAGGAAAGAGAAGACAGCTTGAGGGGTCTGACTTTGGGAAAGGTGAAATAATTTTTCCATTCAAAATATATGATTTTAATGTATTAAAACACATCAAACTTTTTAAAAAAATCCATGAGTTCCTAATAATAGGCAATTTTTTAAAAACCATCAAGTATTTCTTCTATTTTTATTTCATAAAAACTTTTGCTTCAGGGTAACTAGTAAAGAACTTTATAATAGTTGGATCATGTTGAAAACACATTAACCCATTTATTTCTTTTAATAGCACCAAATGAAGAGACAATACATTAAATGCCTTCTGATCTGATATGGAAGAATTCAGGATCACCCATGAAATATTCTTACAAAAAAAGTAAAACCAAATCTGATCAAGCCTCTGGGTCTAATTATCAGTTTATTGAAAAACCAGGGACTAGATTAATGATACATATGACTAATCAGTAAATCCAGAAAGTGGGAAATTGAACATGACAAATGACCTGGTTTCTTTAATAAATAGCAAACAAAAAAAGTGGAGATTCTATAAATTAAATGAGACTTAAGAGCTATATGGACCTACGCCACATGTGTCTCTTGTTGTATCTTCATTTGAACAACAAAGAAAGAATATCAAATAAAAATTATAAGACAACTGGAGAAATTTAAGCCATGATTACATATTTGATTATATTGAAGAATAATTGTTGTTTCTATTTTAGGCATTATAATGGTAATATGTCTGTATTTTTTAAAAATTTCTTTTAAAAATACATTTTGAAGTATCTACAGGTAAAATAAAAGGATGCTTAAGATTTGCTTTAAAATAATCCAGATTGGGGATGAAGGGTTAAAGTAGGTGGGGCTATAAGTGAAACAAGTTACACAATGTGCTGATAATTGTAGAAACTGAGTGATGTATTCATGGGTTTATTATACTAGTCTCTCTACTTTGGTATATGCTTGAAAATTTCCAAAATAAAAAGGTACCACCTTCTCCTGATTCCTAATGTAGTTTTTGGATTCTTTGTTCTTTTCACACTGTTACTGTTTTATGGTGGATGTCTGTAATTAAATTGTGGGCTGAGGCTTCTTACAATTGAATCAAAACAAGATATGCAGAGTGGGTGGTAGGTGGGAAGCCACCGGTATATTAAACCTAAAAATCTGGCTTTTAAGGAATAATCTATTATTAATACTACATAATTACATGTGTCCTTACTTTTGTTTGACTTCCAATGAAGCAGCATTTCTTCATTTTGCTGCCACTGGATAATAGTGTGCGATGAATGTCAAACATAATTAAAACATAGCAGAGCACAAGGAGAGACATTGTCAGCAGCTCCTGAATACAGTGCTGTTTTTCATCTGGTAAAAAACTGTGCCACAGGCAGCTGAACAGATGCTGCATTTAACTCAAAGGAGTTTATAGAGAAGGGAAGCAATTTCACAAAACAATGTAACCCCATTCATCTCATCTCCTGCCCTTTATTACCTGGACTCTTCTTAGAGTCTCTTACCTGTTTTCCTTGCCTCCAGGCTTTCCCTCTCTAATCCTTAGTTTCCTAAAACTTGTCGGTTCAGATCCTGCTCTGGCTGCTCAGGACCCCACAGTCTGCTTAAGTTGATCTTGCCCCTGATCCTGGCATTCAAAGCCTGCCGCCATCTGGCTCCAAGCTTTGTTTCTGGCCCTGGCTCTGGCCACTCTCTCCAACATTCTGTGCCCCAGGCAAGGTAATTCCTTATTGTTTCCTTAACACAACAAAACTCCTCATTTAAAATTGCCACCTAGTTACAGCCAACTTCCACCTTTTACTGCCCTCCACCCCCACCCCCCACCTCACCACTACACCAGTGCAGTTAACCTGAAAGGTCATTAAAACATTTAAAATATTAAAAAAAACTCCCAATCCTTTGATTGTCATTCCCTACCTCAATGTCCGCCATTGGACTTTCAAAGTCATATACATATGCATTCAACTGTCTTCTCCAGATTCCAAAGCAATTTGTCAGTTTCCTCCCACTTACATCACTTTCCTAAATCCTTTCACTCCCCCAGTTTCCTTCTTCCTAGTCAGGCTCACATTTTTTACCCTGTACCCACCAGGTCCCTACATTCTTCACCCTTTGTGATAAAATTACTTGTTAAATGTGTATCTCCCCAACTAAACCAAGAATTTTGTATGGCAGCAACCACATTTGTCTTTTTCTTTCTTTCTTTTTTTTTTTTTACATCTTTATTGGAGTATAATTGCTTTACAATGGTGTGCTAGTTTCTGCTTTATAACAAAGTGAATCAGTTATACATATACATATGTTCCCATATGTCTTCCTTCTTACATCTCCCTCCTTCCCACCCCTCTAGGTGGTCACAAAGCACCAAGCTGATCTCCCTGTGCTATGCGGCTGCTTCCCACTAGCTATCTATTTTACATTTGGTAGTGTATATATGTCCATGCCTCTCTCTCACTTTGTCACAGCTTACCCTTCCCCCTCCCCATATCCTCAAGTCCATTCTCTAGTAGGTCTGTGTCTTTATTCCTGTCTTACCCCTAGGTTCTTCATGACATTTTTTTCCCTTAAATTCCATATATATGTGTTAGCATACAGTATTTGTCTTTCTCTTTCTGACTTACTTCACTTTGTATGACAGACTCTAGGTACATCCACCTCACTACAAATAGCTCAATTTCGTTTCTTTTTATGGCTGAGTAATATTCCATTGGATATATGTGCAACATCTTCTTTAACCATTCAACCGATGATGGACACTTAGGTTGTTTCCATCTCCTGGCTATTGTAAATAGAGCTGCAATGAACATTCTGGTACATGACTCTTTGAATTATGGTTTTCTCAGGGTATATGCCCAGTAGTGGGATTGCTGGGTCATATGGTAGTTCTATTTGTAGTTTCTGAAGGAACCTCCATACTGTTCTCCATAGTGGTTGTACCAATTCACATTCCCACCAGCAGTTCAAGAGTGTTGCCTTTTCTCCACACCCTCTCCAGCAATTATTGTTTCTAGATTTTTTGATGATAGCCATTCTGACTGGTGTGAGATGATATCTCATTGTACTTTTGATTTGCATTTCTCTAATGATTAATGATGTTGAGCATTCTTTCATGTGTTTGTTGGCAGTCCGTATATCTTCTTTGGAGAAATGTCTATTTAGTCTTCTGCCCATTTTTGGATTGGGTTGTTTGATTTTTTTGTATTGAGCTGCATGAGCTGCTTGTAAATTTTGGAGATTAATCCTTTGTCAGTTGCTTCATTTGCAAATATTTTCTCCCATTCTGAGGGTTGTCTTCTGGTCTTGTTTATGGTTTCCTTTGTTGTGCAAAAGCTTTGAAGTTTCATTAGGCCCCATTTGTTTATTTTGGTTTTTATTTCCATTTCTCTGGGAGGTGGGTCAAAAAGGATCTTGCTGTGATTTATGTCATAGAGTGTTCTGCCTATGTTTTCCTCTAAGAGATTTATAGTGTCTGGCCTTACATTTACTCTTTACTCCATTTTCAGCTTATTTTTGTGTATGGTGTTAGGGAGTGATCTAATCTCATACTTTTACATGTACCTGTCCAGTTTTCCCAGCAACACTCATTGAAGAGGCTGTCCTTTCTCCACTGTATATTCTTGCCTCCTTTATCAAAGATAAGGTGGCCATATGTGCGTGGGTTTAAGCCCAGATAGAAAGCCCAGAGGGGCTTTCTATCCTGTTCCACTGATCTATATTTCTGATTTTGTGCAAGTACCATACTGTCTTGATTACTGTAGCTTTGTATTATAGTCTGAAGTCAGGGAGCCTGATTCCTCCCGCTCCGTTTTTTGTTCTCAAGATTGCTTTGGCTATTCGGGGTCTTTTGTGTTTCCATACAAATTGTGAAATTTTTTGTTCTAGCTCTGTGAAAAATGCCAGTGGTAGTTTGGTAGGGATTACATTGAATCTGTAGATTGCTTTGGATAGTAGAGTCATTTTCACAATGTTGATTCTTCCAATCCAAGAACATGGTATATCTCTCCATCTATTTGTATCATCTTTCATTTCTTTCATCAGTGTCTTATAATTTTCTGCATACAGGTCTTTTGTCTCCTTAGGTAGGTTTATTCCTAGATATTTTATTCTTTTTGTTGCAGTGGTAAATGGGAGTGTTTTCTTGATTTCATTTTCAGATTTTTCATCATAAGTGTATAGGAATGCCAGAGATTTCTGTGCATTAATTTTGTATCCTGCTACTTTACCAAATTCATTGATTAGCTCTAGTAGTTTTCTGGTACCATCTTTAGGATTCTCTACGTATAGTATCATGTCATCTGCAAACAACGACAGTTTTACTTCTTCTTTTCCGATTTGGATTCCTTTTATTTCCTCTTCTTCTCTGATTGCTGTGGCTAAAACTTCCAAAACTATGTTGAATAAGAGTTGTGAGAGTGGGCAACCTTGTCTTGTTCCTGATCTTAGTGGAAATGCTTTCAGTTTTTCACCATTGAGGACGATGTTGGCTGTGGGTTTGTCATATATGGCCTTTATTATGTTGAGGAAAGTTCCCTCTATGCCTACTTTCTGCAGGGTTTTTATCATAAATGGGTGTTGAATTTTGTCGAAAGCTTTCTCTGCATCTATTGAGATGATCATATCGTTTTTCTCCTTTAATTTGTTAATGTGGTGTATCACGTTGATTGATTTGTGTATATTGAAGAATCCTTGCATTCCTGGAATAAACCCCACTTGATCATGGTGTATGATCCTTTGAATGTGCTGTTGGATTCTGTTTGCTAGTATTTGTTGAGGATTTTTGCATCTATGTTCATCAGTGATATTGGCCTGTAGTTTTCTTTCTTTGTGACATCCTTGTCTGGTTTTGGTATCAGGGTGATGATGGCCCGTAGAATGAGTTTGGGAGTGTTCCTCCCTCTGCTATATTTTGGAAGAGTTTGAGAAAGATAGGTGTTAGCTCTTCTCTAACTATTTGATAGAATTTGCCTGTGAAGCCATCTGGTCCTGGGCTTTTGTTTGTTGGAAGATTGTTAACCACAGTTTCCATTTCAGTGCTTGTGATTGGTCTGTTCATATTTTCTATTTCTTCCTGATTCAGTCTTGGCAGGTTCTGCTTTTCTAAGAATTTGTCCATTTCTTCCAGGTTGTCCATTTTTTGGCATAGAGTTGCTTGTAGTAATCTCTCATGATCTTTTGTATTTCTGCAGTGTCAGTTGTTACTTCTCCTTTTTCATTTCTAATTCTATTGATTTGGGTGTTCTCCCTTTTTTTCTTGATGAGTCTGGCTAATGGTTTATCATTTTGTTTATCTTCTCAAAGAACCAGCTTTTAGTTTTATTGATCTTTGCTATCATTTCCTTCATTTCTTTTTCATTTATTTCTGATCTGATATTTATGATTTCTTTCCTTCTGCTAACTTTGGTTTTTTTTGGTTCCTCTTTCTCTAATTGCTCTAGGTGCAAGTTTAGGTTTTTTATTCGAGACGTTTCCTGTTTCTTAAGGTAGGATTGTATTACTATAAACTTCCCTCTTACAACTGCTTTTGCTGCATCCCATAGGCTTTGGGTCATCATGTCTCCATTGTCATTTGCTTCTAGGTATTTTTTGATTTCCTCTTTGATTTCTTCAGTGATCACTTCATTATTAAGTAGTGAATTGTTTAGCCTCCATGTGTTTGCATTTCTTACTGATCTTTTCCTGTAATTGATATCTAGTCTCATAGCGTTGTGGTCGGAAAAGATACTTGATACAATTTCAATTGTCTTAAGCTTACCAAGTCTTGATTTATGGCCCAAGATATGATCTATCCTGTAGAACGTTCCATGAGCACTTGAGAAAAATGTGTATTCTGTTGTTTTTGGATGGAGTGTCCTATAAATATCAATTAAGTCCATCTTGTTTAATGTATGTTTTAAAGCTTGTGTTTCCTTGTATATTTTCATTTTGGATGATCTGTCCATTGGTGAAAGTGGGTTGTTAAAGTCCCCTACTATGAATGTGTTACTGTCAATTTCCCCTTTTATGGCTGTTAGTATTTGCCTTATGTATTGAGGTGCTTCTATGTTGGGTGCAAAAATATTTACAATTGTTATATCTTCTTCTTGGATTGATCCCTTGGTCATTATGTAGTGTCCTTCTTTGTCTCTTCTAATAGTCCTTATTTTAAAATCTATTTTGTCTGATATGAGAATTGCTACTCCAGCTTTCTTTTGGTTTCCATTTGCATGGAATATCTTTTTCCATCTCCTCACTTTCAGTCTGTATGTGTCTCTAGGTCTGAAGTGGGTCTCTTGTAGACAGCATATATATGGGGTTTTTTTCTGTATCCATTCAGCCAGTCTGTGTCTTTTGGTGGGAGCATTTAATCCATTTACATTTAAGGTAATTATTGATATGTATGTTCCTACTCCCATTTTCTTAATTGTTTTGGGTTTGTTATTGTAGGTCTTTTCCTTCTCTTGTGTTTCTTGACTAGAGAAGGTCCTTTAGCATTTGTTGTAAAGCTGGTTTGGTGGTGCTGAACTCTCTCTACTTTTGCTTGTCTGTAAGGTTTTTAATTTCCCCATCAAATCCGAATGAGATCCTTGCTGGGTAGAGTAATCTTGGTTGTAGGTTTTTCTCCTTCATCACTTTAAATATGTCCTGCCCGTCCCTTCTGGCTTGCAGAGTTTCTGCTGAAAGATCAGCTTTTAACCTTATGGGGATTCCCTTGTGTGTTATTTGTTGTTTTCCTTTGCTGCTTTTAATATGTTTTCTTGGTAATTATTATTATTTTTTTTGTGTGTGGTACACGGGCCTCTCACTGTTGTGGCCTCTTCCGCTGCAGAGCACAGCCTCCGGACGTGCAGGCTCAGCGGCCATGGCTCACGGGCCCAACCGCTCCGCAGCATGTGGGATCTTCCTGGACCGGAGCATGAACCCTTGTCCCCCGCATCAGCAGGCGAACTCTCAACCACTGCGTCACCAGGGAAGCCCTGTATTTAATTTTTGACAGTTTGATTAATATGTGTCTTGGCGTGTTTCTCCTTGGATTTATCCTGTATGGGACTCTCTGTTCTTCCTGGACTTGATTAACTATTTCCTTTCCCATATTAGTGTAGTTTTCAACTATAGTCTCTTCAAATATTTTCTCAGTCTCTTTCTTTTTCTCTTCTTCTTCTGGAAACCCTATAATTCAAATGTTGGGGCATTTAATGTTCTCCCAGAAGTCTCTGAGACTGTCCTCAGTTCTTTTCATTCTTTTTTCTTTATTTTTCTCTGCAGTAGTTATTTCCACTATTTTATCTTCAAGGTCACTTATCTGTTCTTCTGCCTCAGTTATTCTGCTATTGATCCCATCTAGAGTATTTTTAATTTCATTTATTGTGTTGTTCATCATTGATTCTTTCATCTTTAGTTCTTCTAGGTCCTTGTTAAATGTTTCTTGCACATTCTGTATTCTATTTCCAAGATTTTGGATCATCTTTACTATCATTATTCTGAATTCTTTTTCAGGTAGACTGCCTGTTTCCTCTTCATTTCTTAGGTCTGGTGGGTTTTTACCTTGCTCCTTCATCTGCTGTGTGTTTTTCTGTCTTTTCATTTTGCTTATCTTACTGTGTTTGGGGTCTCCTTTTCGCAGGCTGCCGGGTCATAGTTCCTGTTGTTTTTGGTGTCTGTCCCCAGTGGCTAAGGTTAGTTCAGTGGGTTGTGTAGGTTTCCTGGTGGAGGGTACTAGTGTCTGTGTTCTGGTGGATGAGGCTGGATCTTGTCTTTCTGATGGGCAGGTCCACATCTGGTGGTGTGTTTTGGGGTGTCTGTAGCCTTATTATAATTTTAGGCAGCCTCTCTGCTAATGGATGGGGCTGTGTTCCTGTCTTGCTAGTTGTTTGGCATAGGGTGTCCAGCAGTGTAGCTTGCTGGTCGTTGAGCTAAGCTGGGTCTTGGTGTTGAGATGGAGATCTCTGGGAGATTTTCACCATTTGATATTACGTGGAGCTGGGAGGTCTCTTGTGGACCAGTGTCCTGAAGTTGGCTCTCCCACCTGAGGCACAGCACTGACTCCTGGCTGCAGCACCAAGAGCCTTTCATCCACATGGCTCAGAATAAAAGGGAGAAAAATTAGAAAGAAAGAAAGGAAGAAAGGAAGGAAGAAAAGAAAGAAAGAGGATAAAATAAAATAAAGTAAGATAAAATAAAGTTATTAAAATAAAAAATAATTATGAAGAAAAAAATTTTTTAAAAAAGAAAAAAAAAACAGACAGATAGAACCCTAGGACAAATGGTGACAGCAAAGCTATACAGACAAAATCTCACACAGAAGCATACGCATACACACTCACAAAAAGAGGAAAAGGGGAAAAAATAATAAATCTTGTTCTCAAAGTCCACCTCCTCAATTTGGGATGATTCGTTGTCTATTCCTGTATTCCACAGATGCAGGGTACGTGAAGTTGATTGTGGAGCTTTAATCCGCTGCTTCTGAGGCTGCTGGGAGAGATTTCCCTTTCTTTTCTTTGTTCGCACAGCTCACAGGGGCTCAGCTTTGGATTTGGCCCTGCTTCTGCGTGTAGGTCGCCGGAGGGCGTCTGTTCTTCGCTCAGACAGGACGGGGTTAAAGCAGCAGCTGTTTCGGGGACCTTGGCCCACTCAGGCTGGGCGGAGGGAGGGGTGCGGATGTGGGGCGAGCCTGCGGTGGCAGAGGCCGGTGTGACGTTGCACCAGCCTGAGGCGCGCTGTGCATTCTACCGGGAAAGTTGTCCCTGGATCCTGGGACCCTGGCAGTGGCGGGCTGCACAGGCTCCCCAGAAGGGAGGTGTGGATAGTGACCTGTGCTCGCACACAGGCTTCTTGGTGGCGGCAGCAGCAGCCTTAGGGTCTCATGCCCGTCACTGGGGTCCACGCTGTTATCCGCGGCTCGCGCCTGTCTCTGGAGCTCCTTTAAGCAGCGTTCTTAATCCCCACTCCTCGTGCACCAGGAAACAAAGAGGGAAGAAAAAGCCTCTTGCCTCTTCGGCAGGTCCAGACTTTTCCCGGACTCCCTCCCGGCTAGCCGTGGTGCACTAACCCCCTGTAGGCTGTGTTCACGCCGCCAACCCCCGTCCTCTCCCTGTGCACTGACCGAAACCCGAGCCTCAGCTCCCAGCCCCACCCGCCCCAGCCGGTGAGCAGACAAGTCTCTCGGGCTGGTGAGTGCCGGTTGGCACCGATCCTCTGTGTGGGAATCTCTCTGCTTTGCCCTTCGCACCCCTTCCGCCGTGCTCTCCTCCGCGGTTCCGAAGCTTCCCCCTCCGCCACCCACAGTCTCCGCCCGCGAAGGGGCTTCCTAGTGTGTGGAAACTTTTCCTCCTTCACAGCTCCCTCCCACTGGTGCAGGTCCCGTCCCTAATTTTTTGTCTCTGTTTATTCTTTTTTCTTTTGCCCTACCCAGGTACGTGGGGAGTTTCTTGCCTTTTGGGAGGTCTGAGGTCTTCTGCCAGCGTTCAGTAAGTGTTCTGTAGGAGTTGTTCCATGTGCAGATGTATTTCTCCACATTTGTCTTTTTCACATTGTAATCCCAAGGCCTGCAGCAAAGAGAGAAAACAAATATTTTCAGTGAATGAATGAATGCAGCAAGTCTCTTTGTTTTATTCCCTATTAATCAGCCAATATTAACTTTGTTTTCTCCTTATATTAGTGCATCCTCCACTCTATGTCAAGAATCATTTTTTCTTTCCTTTCCTTTTAGAAAACATTTCCTAAATCCAAAATTCCCTTACACCAATTTTTTTTAGCATATGCATAAACTCCTTACATTGTCCTTACATACCCATATCAGGGCTCTAAAATAGGGAAATTGAAGAATAAACAAATGTTTGGGGAAAAGTTCAGCCTAATCATAGAAAACGATGAATGTATAAAATCAGTCTTGGTGCACTGCAGCCATGGGCCAAATCCAGCCTACAGACTGTCTTTGAAAATGATGTTTTATTGGAACCCAGCCACACTCATTCATTCACGTACTGTTTATGACCCTTTTGTGTTACAAGGACAGAGTTGAATAGCTGTGACAGAGACTGTGTGGCCCACACACCTAAACTATTTACTATCTGCCCTTTACAGAAAATGTTTGAGGACTCCTGGTATAAAAGATTGGTTTTTTTTAGGGGATGATGTAGGAAGGATTTGAGTTCTGGCTAATTGAGAGGAAAGACTTCTCCAGGTAACACAGTTTGAGCTACACAATGGACTTTTGGCAATGTGCAGGGAACCTCCCAATAAAAAGGTGTAGTGTCACAAGGTCAAGATAAAAGCCTGAAGGAAAATCGTCTATTACTAGAGAAACAGCAGTACCAACGGGAATGCTCTGTTGGCGGTTTGTGTGAACTCGCGAAGCAAGTATCCAAAGGAAATGGTTCCAAACCCACATCATAGCTGGGTGTGTGCTCCTGAATTAATTATCTGAGTGTTTTTTGTGTTAAACAAGTGGCTTCTGGGTGATATGAAGGTTGGTGCTCAGAGCCACGGTTGGAGTAGAGTATGAGACCCAGGGACACAGGATACAAGGAGCAGACAGATGGGTGCCCTTGGCAATGAGTTCACCAAAAACCATGGGCCTCCATCACCCCACATATGAGATGGGGGGCAATCATGTATAAATGCTTAAATAAGAAAATGTGTATAAAATTATCTGGCATAATCAAATAAATGTATCCTTGGCTAGGCTGAATGGGACACTGCAATCTACCACCAAGGATTTTGTCATCATCATGGATATTGGCAGAATAAGCTCTCCATAAATAATAGTGCTTTTTCTGACAGTAAAAGTACATATACATGTTTATATGGGGACGTTTGATGACCTGGAATTACTATCAGATTTTCCCCTGATCCCAAAGTCACATAAGAAAATCCTGGCCCTGTGGGATTAGACAAGCAGGCAGCATTACCTGCTCCACAGTCTTTCCTACTCTTCATGTAAGACCATTTCTGATCTGGCGTGTTTGACAATGACTTGCCCAGAAGACAAAGAAATTGTGCTTACATGGCATTTTTCTTTGCCCTTCTAGAGGGAGTGCGCTTTTATTTGTTCATTCAGGGCCTCCCTTGTGCTAGATGTTCTCAGACTTGAAAGCACAGTAGTGAACCTTAGTACTTCTTAAGGGAATACTTGCTGCTGTAATGATAAACTCCAAATCTCAGCGGGTTAAGCCAACAAATATGTATTTCTGGCCTCTGTAAGGTCCACTATGCAGAAAGAGGGAGAGGACGCTCTGCTCCATAGAGTGATTCAGGGACTGGGATGCTGGAGGCTCTGCTGTCTTCTGTCCACGGCTTCTAAAATGTCCTGAGTTAGCAGATGAGGGCTAAGAGAGCATGGAGGATGGGTCAAGTCTGGAAGAGATACACCTCAATTCCATGCACCTTTCTTTGGCCATAACTCAGTCGTGAGGTCCCACATAGATGCAGGACATGCTAAGCAATGGTTGTCAATGGCTAGAAACCCCTTCCTTGCAACAATTCTACGTTGTTAAAGGGGAGCATAAACTTTTGCCAGCTGACCATGCTGCCACCCTTTCCTATAAAAGTGAGACACCATTAACAATTACATGTAAATATTTGAGCAGGATTCCAGTTCTGAAATCCTAAGAGGGGAATTGCTAAGAGGGGAATAGAAGTTCACATTTTTCGCCACAAAAGGGCTTACTGGGAAATTTTAGTAAGCTGTATCAGACTCTCTGAATGAAACCCATAGGGTGCTTTCACACCAAAAGCAGTAAAAGATAGATACACACAAAACAAAAATTAATGCAGAGGTTTTTTCTTTTTCAGTGTAACTTTATTTTACCACTTTTATTAGATCATTCCATTGTTTTCTCAAATGTTTTTCTTCTCGAATTTGCTACTATAATCTCAGAGGCTGCATCAATCAATCAATCAATCAATCTTTGTTGGAAATTTACTTGATGAGCATCTGTCATGGTATTTAATTATAGTTAACAGCAACCATAAAAAAATGCATTAATGACATTCACAGTTCTGAACCGTTCATCATGAAATTATCTGGCTCATGTTGTATTATGAAGTTTTTGCCAGGGAAAAAATCTAGAAAGTTCCATCTATCATAGACCTCTGGGTCCTAATTAAGCAATCAGAGTCAACAAAGTGTGTATTAGTGTAAGATCACATACCTGGGGGTCATTAAAAAGCTGAAGTCTGTTCTCTGAAAGTCAATTACAATTTGTAGTGTCACAGTATCACTGTAAAATGTCCTATATTGTAACTGAAAGTATCTCCAGAGTTAAGAAGAGAAAGTTTCAATCCTTCTTCTGTGGGTCACTCAGTCTGAAAGGCATTTACCTTTAGGTCAATAAATAACTCTACTCTGTAAGAGTTTTTACCTAACTAACATATAAGTGAAACGGAGCAGGACCCTGTGGTCCTTGACCCCCATGTCCTCAGCCTGCCTTTTGTCTGTGAAAAAACTTTAGTCAAACAATAAGTTTAATCAGAGAAGTGAGAAAACGCAGACACAAAGGAAAAGAGTCAAACGAGACCAAATAATAATAGTTTAGTCATTAAGCAAAGTCAAGGACCTTTAGTCCCTCCTCAAGTGCTAGAGATAATATTCTCAGCCATATCCTGTGAACTATCTATATTATAGATACTGAAATCCCCACCAGGTGGAAGAAGTTAACTACATGATAGCCAGACTGTAGCCATGACATAAGCTGCCACAATTCTGAGAATTGGCCTCAAAGAAATGAGAACAAACTGACACTGGAACTGAAGACTAACTGTACTTAAAACAATCAAGAAGATGCTGATCAGACCCCCACATGACCAGTTTCAAGATGACTGCCAGAGCTGACTGTGCTGTTTCTGCATGTAGCCCCCTCCCTCCGTCTATAAAAGCTCTTGCCCACTGATTGGGGGGGGGGGGAGTCGGCCTTTGGACAAGAGTCCACCCCCAACCCCCACCCCTCCAGGTTTCTGGTCTCTGAAATAAAGCAAAATTTCCTTTCAACCAACCTTGCTTCTTTACTTGTTTTTGAGCAGGAAGCAGCTGGACCCAATTTAGGTTAAGTGTTTGGCTCCCAACATAAGGCTGCCCTCTCGCGATATCTGGCTCCTGGGATTTTCCCAAGCAGAGCAGCCTCCATGACACCACGCCGGGTTGGCTGCGAGGAGTCCACTGCTTGTGGCTTGCTGGCCACCGAGAGGGGATTTGGGAGGACATTCCTAGCAGCTGCCGAAACCAGTTGTTTCAGGGTTCCTCCCTGTTTCTCCTCTGCTCTTCACTGGCTGCCAAATTATGCTTTTCCTTGGTAGAAGAGAAAGATACCTCTGGATGAGCTGATGAGCTCCAAGACCAAGTAAGTCCACCGGTGTGCACCCAGCAAACTTCTCTTTTGAGTACAAAATGCTATTTGGGCATTTTGCCAATTGGTTCTGATGTGTGTCTGACATTGAGGACTGTTTGTGTTGGGGAGTGTTTGTTTGGCACTCCATATGGGTCGTCCTTCTTGGAGGATTTGCGACAGTTCTGTCTTCTTGTGTGTGAAAGTACATTCCACTTGTGCGATTGGTATCTTTGTTGTCTTTTGTAAAATGGGAAATTCAGGTTCAATTCATTAGAAAAATTTTAGCTATGAGATTATGACTAAAGAGAAAGAAAGATAATTTTTTTTAACAATGTATGGCAACAGCATTCTTCAGACTCCAGAGAAACCTGGTTAAGATAAAACTCTTTTGAAACTCACAAACTGGTTCTTTTTGCATATGCGGTTAGAGAAAGCTTGATAAAATACTGCTTTCAGAATTCCGACCCTGAGAGAACAAAAATATGCCTAGGAGAAAGCTTGAAATTAACTCTTATCATGTCCTTGAAATACAAAAACAGCCCACTTTGCCTGAGACTTCAGCCTTGTGTTAATTAGTAGAACTTCAAAAGATAGGTTTACTAAACACACATCTTATACTACATTAAAGAGAAATTATACTATGAGAAAAATGTAAGTTTTTAGAAGTTATGGAATATGTTCTTAAGTTTGTCAATCTGTAAATGCTGGTATAACTGTTCAATTACTTGTTTCTTGGTTTTGTTAAGAATTTTAAGGGTTAAAAATTTTAATATGTAAAAATGATAAGGGAAGCATTTCAGTATGTAAAGCCAAGTAAGATATGCGTTGTCGGTGAGAGAAGGTACAAAGAGTGGAGATATTTTTCTTGAGGAATAAAAGGAAAATAATTTTGTCCTAGAGCTGGTTATTTATGTATGGGGAAAATAGGGACACAATATGGATCCAGAAAGTGATAAAAGGTTTATGAAAAAGGAACTTGGAGAAAACAATTTTGTATGTTGTCAGGATTGATTAAGATTAGATTGAATTTAATTAGATAAATGAATTTTGTTATTAATAGTAAGCTGGTACAAGGCTGGAATCTGGTTTTCTTTCTCCCTGTTAAGAGAACAAAATTTTCATGGAATATTGAGCTGCTTTTGATAACAGATGGCAAGTTTCTTTCTCTAGCTAACTTTGAGTATTCCAAAGGGGCCTCTAAGCATCTCAGAAGAAATATTAAAGTAACTAGGGTTATTTGGTATGTTAAATTATATTGAAAACATTTGATAACTTTCAGATCATACTGCTGAACTGGGTAAGAAATTTAAAGAATTCTAATGGAAAGCTATTGTTTTGCTTCAAACCATATTTTTGACCCCAGTGTTCAGGATGGAAAAAATTGTCTAGTGAAGTTAACACAGAGTATAACTACTTATTATGTGTATCATTGCTGGCTTTAAGTTTAACACTAAAAGTACATGTACAATGCTTGTGTGACAATTGGGTATAAGTGATGTATAGCCTATAAAATATTTCCCCATCAACATACCTTTCTGTAGTTGTTTGTTATGTGTAATTAGTTGTCCCCCAATGTGGATGACTAGACAAATATATAAACAAAAAGTTGGCCTAGCACTGAGGGACATGAATGCACCCAGAGCAGGTAACTGAGCCACTCTGGCAATGTTGGAAAAATATATTGATTTTTAAGTGCTTTCTATGGAAAGATTTACAATTAAAACTGAAAAATGATGGAAGAAATTTTCACATATTGAGGTATGGGGAAGTCATTCTGGCTTATACATGATTTAATCTTTAAGCTAACCAAAACAGCCTGTTTGTGGCCTATTAAGCATACACTGTACATCCACTTTACCCATTAAGGAAAAAAAGAACACATTTAGAGAATAATACAAAGTTGCATTTTGATTATTATCCTCATTGTAATACATCTACTAATTTTCAAATGTTTGTCCAGGTACTATGACAAAGTAATCAAAAAGAGAGATAATGTTTTCATAATACAAAATATTGATGCTATAATGTTTTCATAATACAAAATATTGATGCTAAGCTTGGAACTTGAGATTACTTCCAATTCTCTGTCCATTCCCCAAACTAGGCAGGACTACACCCCACTTTAGCAGGAAGTAGCCAAGAGCAGTTGTCGCCCCAATCCCTCAAAGAGTTGGGGAAAATTGGAACAGAAATGTAAACTAAAAAAAAATTCCTCTGCCAAGTCTATGATTAACCTCTCTATCCCAAACTTTATTCCCTATTTTGTTCTGTAACTGTCCCTCCTCAAGATTGAAGAGTATCAAAGAAAAGGGGAGATTGAAATGGAGCAGGACCCTATGGTCCCCCCCCCACGCCCACTCCACGTTCTCAGCCTGCCTTTTTGTCTGTGGAAAAACTTTGTCCAAAGAATAAGTTTAATCAAGAAGTGAGAAAATGCAGAAGCAAAGAAAAACAATCCAATAAGACTAAATAATAATAGTTTAGTCACTATGCATAGTCAAGGAACTTTAGTTCCTCCTCAAGGGCTGTAGATAATATTCTGAGCCATATCCTGTGAGCTGTCTTATAGATACTGAAACCCTCACCAGGTGGAAGAAGTTAACTACATGATGACCAGACTGTAGCCATGACATAAGCTACCACAATTCTGAGAATTGGTCTCAAAGAAATGGGAACAAACTGACCCAGGAACTAAAGACTAACTGTACTTAAAACCATCAAGATGATGCTGATCAGACCTCGCATGACCAGTTTCAAGATGACTGTCAGAGCTGAGTGTGCTGTTTCTGCATGTAGCCCACTCCCTCCGTCTATAAAAGCTCTTTCCCACTGATTGTAAGTGCGGGGGAGTAGGCCTTTGGACAGGAGTCTGCCCTACTCCCTCAACACCCCTCAACCTGGGTTGCTGGCCTCCATAATAAAGGAAACTTTCCTTTCCACAAACCTTGCCTTTTTGTTGGCTTTTGAGCAGTGAGCAGCCAGACCCAACTTTTGGTAACAGGATTACAGGATCATATGGTAACTCTATTTTTAGTTTTTTTGAGGAACCTACATACTGTTTTCCATAGTGGCCGCACCAATTTACATTCCCACCATGGAATGTAAATGTAGGAGTGTTCTCTTTTCTCCACACTCTTCTCCAATATTTATTCTTTGTAGACTTTTTGATGATGGCCATCTGACCTGTGTGAGGTGATACCTCATTTTGGTTTTGATTTTCATTTCTCTAATAATTAACAATGTTAAGTATCTTTTCATGTACCTGTTGGCCATTTGTATGTCCTCTTTAGAGAATTGTCTATTTAGGTCTTCTGCCCATTGTTTTGATTGAGTTGTTTGTTTTTTTAATATTGAGTTGTATGAACTGTTTGTGTATTTTGGATATTAACCCCTTGTTGGTTTCAGCATTTGCAAATATTTTCTCCCATTCTGTAAGTTGTCTTTTCATTTCGTTGATGGTTTCCTTTGCTGTGCAAAAGCTTTTAAGTTTGATTAGGTCGCATTTGTTTAATTTTGCTTTTTTTCTTTTGCCTTGGGAGACTGACCTAAGAAAATATTGCTACAATTTATTGTAGAAAATAAAATAGCAGAAAATATTTTGCTCTATGTTCTCTTCTAGGGGTTTTATAGTATCACGTCTTATATTTGGGTCTTTAAACCTAAATTTACCTAGCATCATAACTTTACCAATCTTGACTGATACACCCAGAATCTAAGTTCCCACCAACCTCAAGGCCAGTGAAAGAAGACAGTTTTCCTTTCACCAGGAAAAGTCTAAATCTTGCCTCCCAAATGATTGAAAGAAGGGAATTCCATTGTTCATTTCTCCCAGGGAAAACTATATCTACAAAACTCACATCAAAACTCAATAACTGATTATCAGTACATTTCCCAAAATATGGGTCATTCCATATTTTTATTAATGACAGCTTTATTGAGATAGAATTGGATGTAATTCACATACCATAACATTCACTCTTTTAACATATATAATTTAGTGGGTTTTAGTATATTCACAGAGTTGTGCAACTATTGTCACTAATTTTAGAACATTTTTACTCTCCTCCAAAGAAATCCTGTTCCCGTTAGCAGTTATTCCCCATTTCTGTCCTCTTCCCTCAGCATCTGGTAACAACTAATCTACTTTCTAGTTGTCTCTACAGACTTGCCTATTCTGGACATTTCATATGAATGAGATTCCACACTATGTGGTCTTTTGTAGCTGGCCTCTTTAACATAATGTCTTTGGGTTCATCCATGTTGTACCAGGTATCAGTACTTCCTTTTTGTGGATGAATAATATTCTATTGTATAGATGTACCATATTTTGTTTATTTATTCATTAAGCAAAACAGATAATGGACATTTAGGTTGTTTCTACTCTTCAGCTATCAAGAATGATGCTGCTGTGAATGTCTATGTACAAGTTTTTGTATAGACATATGTTTTCAATTCTGGGTCATTCAATCTTGGAATTACATGTGGACCACAGACAGCCTTGTCCTTTTTCAGAATCTTTCTTCTGCTCTGAGATGGTGATGTTACACATCTGTAGTAGTTTCCTGTAACTGCTGTAGCAAATGACCAGACTTTGGGCTTAAAACAACACAAATTTATCATCTTAAAGTTCTCAGGTCAGACGTCTAATTGGATCCTTGGGCTGAACTCTAGGTGTTGGCAGTTTCCTTTTCTGGCTTCTACAAGCTGCCTGCAGTCCTTGCTCTTGGTCCTCTTCTGTTTGCAAAGCCAGCAGTCTTTCTCACACTACGTCACGGTGACTCTGTCTCTTCTGCCTCCTTCCTCATTTAGAGGTCTCCTGTGGTTATGCTGGGCCCACCTGGATAATTTAGGATAATCTTCTTATTTTAAAGTCAGCTGATTAGCAACCTTAGTTCCTCCTTACCATTCCCAGATTCTGGCACAGACACTTTGGGGGGGCATTATTCTGCCTACCACAATACCTCTTTAACTGGCTTAGAGTCTCTGCTCTTAATCCTCTGAAACAACTGTTTGAATACACATACACACACACACTAAGGAAAAGCAATAAACTACAGACTCAAGACAATACCTGAAAAAAAAATCTATATGGTGGGAATGCAAAATGTTCAGCCACCTTGGAAGATAATGTAGCAATTTCTTTCAAAACTAAGCATACTTTTACCATATGCTTCAGTAATCATGCTCCTTGATATTTACCCAAATGAGTTGAAAACTTATGACCACACACAAACTTGTAACCTTATTCAGAACTGCCAAAACTTGGAAGTAACTGAGACATCCTTCAGTAGGTGCATGAGTAAACAAACTATGGAACATGCAGACGATGGAGTAGTATTCAGTGATAAAAAAAGTGTTATTAAGAAAAAAATTAAAGATACAGAGGAAATTTAAATGCATATTGATGAGTGAAAAAAGCTAATCTGAGAAAGCTACTTAGTGTATGATACCAACTATATGACATTCTGGAAAAGGCAAAAATATGGAGATGGTAAAAAGATCAGATCAAACTCCCAAGAGTTTGAAGGAAAAGACTGAGGGACAAATAGGGCACAGGGGATATTGAGGGTAGTTAAACTACTCTCTATGACACTGTGATGGTAGAAACATGTTTACATATTTGTCAAAACCCCTAGAATGTACAACAGGAAGAGTGAACCTAATGTAAACTGTGGACTTTAGTTAATAATGTACCAATGTTTGCTCATCAATTGTAACACATGTGCCACACTAATGTGAGATATTAATAATAGGGGAAACTGTGTGTGGAGGGTTGAGGGGTTATATGAGAACTCTGTACTTTCTTCTCAATTTTTTTTTTTTTTTTTTTTTTTGCGGTGCGCGGGCCTCTCACCGCTGCGGCCTCTCTCATTGCAGAGCACAGGCTCCGGACACGCAGGCTCCGGACGCGCAGGCCCAGCGGCCATGGCCCACGGGCCCAGCCGCCCCGCGGCACGTGGGATCCTCCTGGACCGGGGCACGAACCCACGTCCCCTGCATCGGCAGGTGGACTCTCAACCACTGCGCCACCAGGGAAGCCCCTCAATTTTTATACGAACGTAAAACTGCTCTAAAAAATAAATTGTATTAATTATTTAAAAATTCAAACTACAGAGATATACTCTGACCACTATAAAAGTAAGGTTTCACATTATTTCTCAGAAAAGTGTAGGTCCTTAGCTCTACCCTTCTCAAATGTCTGGATTTCAGAAATCTTTCTCTCATGTGTACAATTAAAAGCCTATCAGTGTGGTTTACCCCAAACAAAAGGTCAGTTGGATTTAAAAATAAATTGTAGCCCTTAGCTGATAAAAGACAAAACTTCTAAACAACAGTTTTTACAGAATCAGCTCACTAAAGTTTCAGACATTCATAAGGCCCATCTCAGTCACCATCACCTTGTTGCACCTGTAACACAGTTAAGAAATCCAAGAATGGGTCTCTAAGCTCAGTAGCTATTTATATTAGCTGAAATTCAGAGGAATTTCATCTCAGATGGCAGCCACTGTACATTTAATCTCAAAGTAAGCTATTTTTGCACTTTTCAAGTCATCCTCAGACCTCCCGGGGTTTACTCCTTTAGAAAAGGAAAAAGTCTCCCCCAGTGAGTACTGAAATAGACATCTGAGCGCTGCCACCATTTCTTCTCTTCTGTGAGGATTTCTAGCAAGTCCAACTCACTCATCATTAACAGTTCTCTTCAAAAATTATGAAAATGCAAGTCAATCACTAAGAGAGTGAGTTTATTTAAATCTTAGGCAAGGGTTTCCCTGATGGTGCAGTGGTTGGGAATCTGCCTGCCAATGCAGGGGACACGGGTTCGATCCCTGGTCTGGTAAGATCCCATGTGCCGTGGAGCAACTAAGCCCGTGCTCTGAATCTACTGAGCCTGCACTCTAGAGCCCTTGTGCCACAACTACTGAGCCTGCGCGCCACAACTACTGAAGCCTGCGCACCACAACTACTGAAGCCTGTGTTCCTGGAGCCCGTGCTCCGCAGCGGGAGGCCTGCGCACCTCGGCAGAGAGTGGCCCCCACTTGCCGCAACTGGGGAGGGCCCACGCACAGCAACGAAGACCTAACAGAGCCAAAAATAAATTAATTAAATAAATAAAATTTTAAAAAAATCTTAGGCAAGATTCTGGGCTGAGACTCTTAGAGGAGGTCAAAAAATTACAATTAACGCAAAACTGCTCAATTTGGTTATTCTTTTGTATTGAGCACACCACAATTAGGAATCTCTATAACTTTCGGTCAAGAACTGTGAAGAACCGTCTGCGATTTTATCCCACTTATATGCTAAGAAGTCTGTCACGATTTCATGGGTGCTGGTGGAAAGCTGAAGACTCCTGGGTCAGAGATGGAGGCTTTGTTACACGACACAGTGAGCAGCAGGGAGTGAGCACATGTATGTGTGTCAGTTATCCTTGTCCCTAAGTTCCACAGGGCAACACAGGAGGACCTGGGTGGTGCAGGAGACTGCGTTGCAGGAGATCAGACTTAATTCAGCTTAGGAAACTCACATCTTTTACAGTGGCTGATAAACAGATCAGGCCTTTCCTCTGAGGAAAATTAGCCTCAAGGCTGTAAGCACATCTACTCTTGCTCTGGAGGGAGGCATTATCTCTATCTTTCAAGGATTTTCACTATAGAAACATCTTCGAAAGAATATTCTGGGAGAAAATCTTATAAGGCATGCAGAAACATGTGACCCAAGGAGAACCATCTCCTCATCTTTCCTTGAAGTTTCTGATATATGCTGTACTCCCTATAATAAGATAATCTGACTGATCTGACAAATCCACACCACTCTTTAATTTATTTTTATTTTATTTTGAAATTTTATATTGGAGTATAGTTGACTTACAGTGTTGTGTTAGTTTTAGGTGCACACCCTCTTTTAATATGTGTTTTGAGTGTTCCTTCCTATCAGAGACAGTGATTTGTCTAGAAGGGTTTAGATTCTCACCTATTGCCCCTTGAAATTGAAGTCTGGTTTAGTAATGTGGTTGGTGGTCAGAGAGGAATCCAAGCTAATGGCCACATGTGGGCACTGAACCAACTACTGCAATCAGCTGAGCTAGAAACCATCTATTAGATTCAGCCAGACACTGGGAGCAATCGTGCCTGCCACCTAACCCTAACCCTAACCCTAACCCATACCCAGTCAATCACCAATCCCGTTGACACACTTGGACCAGACTGCCCTCTCCAGCGCTCTCCTGCATGGTCCATGTCCTCTCCCTGCCCTGCTAGACCTGCTGTATTGTCTCCTCACTGGCTCCTTTCCCTCCCGATTGCCTCCTCTCTCCCCAGGCTTATCCAACTCCACTCTGCCACTCACATAGCTGCCAGAATAAACTTCTAAAATGCAACTCTCAACATGACACTTCTGAAAAATCTACAGTACCTCACAGACTGCAGGATAAATGTCAGCTTCTTAGCATGGAACATGGATCTTCCTGTAATTTGGCTTCTGATAAAAACTTTATGCACAATACTCATTTTATCCTGTCTTCTGCCTCTAGCACGTTCACTGGCAAAATAGTGGTAATAATAGTATCTGCCACCTAGGTTGCTATGAGAATTATAGGTGTTAATACATGTTAATTGATCAAGACAATGGCTCAAAATAGTCGCTCAAGGGGAGTCATGAGAAGAGTAATTCACTAGCCACATCAAACTATCAATTTATCCAATAGGCTAGATGAGCCATAATCAACTCCCTGAGGACTTCTTGGATACTCTGTTATCTTGGGCACTACTTTTTCTCATTACAGAGCCTATAATAAAATATTATCTTAAAAAAAAGTGCTTACAGTCCACTCTCCTCACTGCAGAGTAAAATCCAAAAGGCAGGTTTATGTTTTACCCATATTTGGATTCCTAAGGCCATCCCATTGTCTGTCACATAAAAAGCACTTAATAAATATTTGATGAACAGTGGTATGCTGTTTCTGCATTTATGGATACAAATGGAATACTACCAGCAGATCTTTCCATGTTCTTTTCTTTTTTTGCGGTACGCGGGCCTCTCACTGTTGTGGCCTCTCCCGTTGCGCAGCACAGGCTCCAGACGCGCAAGCTCAGCGGCCATGGCTCACGGGCCCAGCTGCTCCGCGGCATGTGGGATCTTCCCGGACTGGGGCACGAACCCGTGTCCCCTGCATCGGCAGGCGGCCTCTCAACCACTGCGCCACCAGGGAAGCCCTCCTGTTCCTTTGAAGTCATTAGGTTTTGTAGCTGTAGCCTTTACTTACAGGTCTTCTGGAGGTTTTTGTTCTACTTGTTTTCAGTTTTAATACTTTTTTATTGAAGTATAGTTGATTTACAATGTGTTAATGTCTGCTGTACAGCAAAGTGATTCAGTTATATATATGCATATATATATATATACATTCTTTTAAAAAATATTCTTTTCCGGGCTTCCCTGGTGGCGCAGTGGTTGAGACTCCGCCTGCCAGTGCAGGGGATACGGGTTCGTGCCCCGGTCCGGGAAGATCTCACATGCCACGGAGCGCCTGGGCCCGTGAGCCATGGCCGCTGAACCTGCGTGTCTGGAGCCTGTGCTCCACAATGGGAGAGGCCACACTAGTGAGAGGCCCACGTAGCGCAAAAAAAAAAAAAAAAAAAAAAAAAAAAATTCTTTTCCGTTATGGCTTATCATAGGATATTGAATATAGCTCCCTGTGCTATACAGTAGGACCTTGCTGTTTATCCATCTGATATATAAAAGCTTACATCTGCTAACCCCAACATCTCACTCCATCCCTCTGTCAACCCCCTCCCCCTTGGAAACCACCAGTCTGTTCTCTATGTCTGTGATTCAGTTTCTGTTTCATAGATATGTTCATTCATGTCATATTTTAGATTCCACATATAAGTGATATTATATGGTATTTGTCTGAAAATCTTTGTATGAAATCTTTGTCTGAAAAATTTGTATGAAAATCTCTAGTTGCATCCATGTTGCTGCAAATGGCATTATTTCCTTCCTTTTTATGGCTGAGTGGTATTCCACTCTATAGATAGATGCCCCACATCTTCCTCATCTGTTGATGGACATTTAGTTTGTTTCCATGTCTTGGCTATTGTGATAGTGCTGCTATGAACATAGGGGTGTATGCATCTTTTTGAATTATGGTTTTGTCTGGATATATGCCTAGGAGTGGAATTGCTGGATCAGATAATAATTCAATTTTTCGTTTTCTCCTTAAGTCCTTTGCTCAGAAACCTAATAGTTTCTTACTGTCACGTCTTATCTTCCCCTCTCCCCCACACCCCCACTGTGGCTAGAATTATTATATGTGAATAATTCAGGAGTCATATTCATACTATTTCTTGTTGATAAATCTATTAGGCAGGCTTCTGGGTACTGATTTTTTAGTTAGTCCAGAAACTCAGTGTAGAAATATCTCACCTTATAAGATCCATTTACTTAGAATTTAAGTGAAAGGAAGGTGTTATTTCTTTGCTGCTGTATTTTGTCTCACTACCCCTTCTTGTTAGTTTTCATTTTTGTATGTAGTTTTCTATGTAGATTCTAGAAAGTAAAACAAGAAACACATTCAAGGAATCCCCTATGTACTCAATTATCTTTAAGAATACATGATTCTGATCACTTTATTAAGGTGGTATTCACCAGCTTTCTCCACTGTAAAGCTGCTATTTATCCTTTTTAAATTAATCAGTATTTATATGGAGATGCTTCAAGACGATGTAAATATTTTGTTCCTCATCAAGCTTTTATTCACTAACTTAGTCTCTATTGATAATTGTTGCCTGGGTCAGTTATTACTACGATGAGCTCCAAAAGTGATGATTTTCAAACTCACATCATGTGTCCTTTATGTAATGCATTAGGAATGACAAAACATCACATATGTGGTGTTCCTACCCAAAATGTATAACTTGAATCTGATCATGAAAGAAATAAGACAAGCCAAAATTGAGTATATTCTACAAAAGAAATGGCATGTAATCTTAAAAATGTCCATGTCATGGAGGAAAAAGAAAGGCCGAGGAACTATTACAGATCAAAGGAGCCCTAAGAGACATAACATTTAAATGCTATGTGGTATTTAAATGGATTGGGTACTGAACCAGAACAATTCACCGTAAGGGCATTATTGGGACAACTGTTGAAACTGGGGTGTTGACTGTGGATTAGACAATCATATTGTATCAGTGTTAAATTTCACAAATATGGTAATGCACTGTGGTTATGTGAGGAGAATATCATTGTTTAATAAATATATAATTGGTGCTAAGGAGTAATAGGGGATGATGTAGGTAACTTACTCTCATGGTTCAGAAAAAATAGTACACATATATATTCAATTACAGCAAGAATGATAAGAGTAGTGTGGCAAAGTGTTAACAGTGGGTGAATCTAGATAAAGGGTTCATGAGAACTCGTTGTACTACTCTTGCAATTTTTCTTTTAAGTTTGAAATTATTTTAAAAAATTCAACTCTTGCTCTGCATAAAAAAATATGAGTCTATGATCTTGGACATTTATTGTTGTTTTTGAATATGAAAAATCTTTTTTAAATACTATCTTAGAAGTCTGTTCTCCTTTTGGTTTATACTTCTTACCTGCAAGAAACTTATCTGTATATGTATTCTCCAATTGTAGAGAAACCCCTAATTACAAAAACAAGATAGATGAGACTGTATAGTAAGCAAAGGACACTAGAAATACTGACACAATCAAGCCTTTGGGAGCCTGGAATATCAATCATTGCAATTAATGATTCAAAAAAAAAAAAGCATCTCTGGAAATCCAGCTCTCTTTACTTCCCCTTAGCAGCTGGTGACCACTAGTCTCTTGCCTAAAGGTTATGCTATTGCTATTCTCAGGACTTAGCTTTTTTCTACTGCTGATTTCCTCTACTATATCTGTTTCTCCTTGTGTATCTTGTCTTCAAAATTTTTCAGAGGAAGGTTTGGTTGGGTTACTTAGTCAGCATCTAATATTGAGCAATGCCATTGGGTGGAGTCCAGTGCATCTCAAAGGCAGCTGGACTCCCCATGTCAAGCTTAGGATTCCAGTTTGATGTATATCAGAATCAACCCAACTATAAATTCATAGCAGAGATGGTATTCCATGTTATAGCATGAATTCAGGTTATGGCCAGTGGATCATAGAACGCAAAGAAAAGAAACCTATGAGAGTAGAACAACTCGTGTCACTTTCTTCAAAGGGGACATTCCTTTCCCCCTCACTCAGACCTGTCAGGGGAAATGAAGATTGGCTAGTGCCTATCTGAGTAAATCTACCTACCCCCCATGGAAACCAAATGTACTTTATCTGTGCTACAGCACAGGTATAGGAAAGCATGGTCATTTGTGCCATGAAACTCATTGAGTTTGAAATCAAAGAGACTGACTCCAATTCCTACCCCCATCACTTATTGGCTTCATGGTTTTGGAAAATTAACTTGTCTGACTCTTGGATTCCTCACTGGTCAAACAAAGATGACAATAACAGCCCCTTGGAGGAGATTAAACAAGATGATATGTACAAAGCATTTAGCATAGTGTTTGGCACATAATAGGAGTTCAGTAAATGACAATAGTTGTTATTATTACTATAAAATCTGCTTTAAAGCTACTGCCTATGTGCAGCTAAGGGCAGTGTATAAAGCTTTTTTCATCATATTAATCTGTATGTGTGAGGATCTGCCCTGTATATTCGGTTCTTCTGCTTTCTGATGCCTTTTTAAAAAGAATATTTAAATATTTTTGAAATTGTTTAAGACTCACAAGAATTTGTACAATTAGTTCCCATGTATCCTTCACCCTGCTTCACCCAAAGAGAATATCTTATCAACACTGTATTTGTCTAAACCAGGAAATTGACATTGGTACCAACTATGAACTCAACTATAGAACTTACTTGAATTCACTGGTTGATTTTTTTCCTCCTTTCTTTCAATTCTTTTCTACCACAATCTCTTTCTTTCTCTTATTCCTGATGCATTTCTAGTTTACAGGTGACAATTTCCTAACTTAGAATTAACAAAAATGAAGCATCCCATTTCATTGCACAGTATCACAAGATGTTTGTGAGCCCACGTTGTCATAGTCATCATACTCCCAGAAAGGTGGGCTGAGACCTCTCTGTAAAACATTGGTCTTTTTCTTTCTGAGAAAGACCTGAAGACTAGCAGAATGGCTCTTCCAATGGCTCTTCTTCTTACTAAGAAAGAACCACATGGAGTCTGGTAGGAGTCGGGGAGAAGCCATCTAGTTGGGACCCACACTCCTGACAAGTGACCCAGAAGAGGAAGGGGGATATCATGAGCTCAGGAATCTTCCCTAGGGAGTGAGGTATTCAAGCCCCACATTGGGCACCCCAGCCCTGGGGTGAACATTGCACCCCAATGTTCATAGCAGCACTATTCACAATAGCCAAGATAAGGAAACAACCTAAGTGTCCATCAACAGATGAATGGATAAAGAAGATGTAGTACATATATATACAATGGAATATTACTCAGCCATAAAAAAGAGTGAAATTCTGCCATTTGTGACAACATGGATGGAGCTGGAGGGTATTAGGCTTAAAGAAATAAGTCAGAAAGAGAAAGACAAATACTATATGTTTTCACTTATATGTGCAATCTAAAAATAAAACAAACAAATATAATAAAACAGAAACAGACTCACAGATACAGAGAAAAAACTAGTGGTTACCAGTAAGGAGAGAGGTCAGGGGAGGGGAAAAGTAAGTGAAGGGAATTAAGAGATACAAACTAGTAAGTATAAAATACAGTACAGGGAATGTAGCCAATATTTTATAATAACTTTGTATGGAGTGTAATCCCTAAAAATACCGAATATTGTATACCTGGAACTAATATTGTAAGTTAACTATACTTCAGTAAAAATAAAGGAAGCTCCTACTTGTTGAGGTTAGGGTAGTCTTTGACTTATATCTGTTACTAAATAAATAGCTTCTATCTATCCGGAATAGAAGAATTAAGAATTAAGTTTTCTAATTCAAGATTTTGATTTTATACCACTTTTAATTAATGATCTAATGAAGTGGAGAAATTTTTACCTTTGAAAAGTATATACTAAGTAATTTTCTCTAAAGGAAAGAACTGCTTTTGGAAAAATACATTGGGAAGTACTGGGTCAGAATGTGAGTCCTCCAAGAGCGAGTGTGAGTTGATACAGAATGCCTGAAGAAGGGCGTTCCTCTACCTGAAATAAGAGCAGGAGTTCGTTGTTTTCATCTCAGAGGGAAAGGGATGTGAGTGGCTACAGGACATTCTTGAGGAGGTGAATGCTTATGATTCCTCCTAAGATTATTTATATTGCTATAGTTTGAGCCCCTCTTTTATCTTCACCCAAAACTCTTCAGTGAAGTCTGTTAAACTCATGTTCATTCGTGTTTTTCACGTGTTCATGTATTCATCCATTCATTCAACAAATTTTAATTGAGAAACTTTTATGTTCTCAGTATATTCCGGGCTTTGAAGTTACAGTAGTGAACATGTCTGAGTCCATGATCTCTTGGAGCTTACATTCTACTTGGGTAGACAGACAATAAACAGATTAATAAATGCACAACATGTCAACAAACTCTCAAACTCTCAAATATTATGAAAAACATTAAAGCAGGGGTATTGAGGTAGTGTGTTATTTTAGGTGGGGCATGGAGGAGGTGACATTCATTCCTGAATGAAGTGAGGATGAAGTCTGGAAGGACAGTGTTCCAGGCAGAGGGAACAGCAGGTGTAAATGTCTTTGAGGAAGAAGTCAGCTCGTCATGTTTAATATAAAATAGCCTCGTGTGCTTTGAGACCTGTGAGAAACAAGGAGAGTTTTAGGAAATGATGTGCATGATTGTTATGGAAGATAAGAAAGGACTAAGTTCTGTGTAGTGAAATGAGTGGAACAGAAGAAACTTCCAGAACCCAGGGGCCTGAAAGTTGTGCCGGTTTTGAGAGTATAAGCCATCATCTGCTTACACCACGTTAGAAAACTTAGATGCTAATTTGGACTTCTGAAAAAAAGGGACTGGTGAGGGCTGAAGACATTATGGTTTCATTTTGGAGGGACAAGGAGACACTATGGTTTCCTCTGATGTAGCACTTTAGAAATACTTGAACCTTTATCAAAATTTTAATTTTAGGTCATCATAGTTTTCAAGAAGCCATTGTGTCACTACTGTTTAATAAGACATTAAATTCTGGTAATAAAATCACTAGGATGTAAACTAAACAAAAGAGCATCTTTGTCTTGTTCCATACTTCTCAGCTCCTAGGGAAGTGCCTGGCACATAACAGGAAATCAATAAGTACTTGCTAATGGAGTGAAGGTAATAAATCATTCAAATTTGAAATCCAAACAGTACACATACCCATCCTTAAAAAAGGAAATTTGTTTATTTATTTGAAACTTTAATATCATGGATAATTATGTATTTTTCTGTAGCCAGAGGGTAAATAGCACACAACCCATGATTCATCTTGGCTTCCTAAGGAGGATATTTTTTATGAAAAAATATAATTTGATTACAGAACATCTGTAATAGCTTCCAATATTTTCAAGTAATACATGCTTAATTTAGATAGCCAATGTTCCCAGATTCTGTGACATATCTTATTACCCAGAAGAATTGGTTTGAATAGTGTCAATCTAAACTGAAAATATGCCAGGTTTATTAACACCAGCATTGACAGACTTTTTAATTAAGTTGCTGATTCTGTCAATAATACTGTTTCAGAAACAAGAAAAGAGTCAGATAAGCATTTCTCTTTTTATAACTCTTATTTGGTAACTTTTATTTCATATAGATGTGGAGTGGGGTAAAGTTGCAACAAAAGTGCAAGAATCCAAACAAAATTTCATGATGTTGTTTTATTGCTGTAAAAATAAAGATGTTTTAGTTTGCTCCTCTAAACAGAAGTTTTCCTTATCAGAAACTTTGAATGAACTAATTAATTAATTAAAATTTGCTGTTTTAAATGTACAGATTGATTCTCTAGAATTCTGGTTCTTGGATATATTGTTGATGGAATCTTCAACATTTGTTTATCATATAGCTTTCAGTGTGCTAGAAGTGTGGCCAGACAACACAGTCAAGAAGAGTTTACACTGACAGATTTGCCTAGGGCAGGCTTCAGCTGCAGAGAGCTGCCCTGACTGAGGTCACACCCTCTGGGGCCAACCGCACCCAGGGACTGCTCCAGGCAAGGCTGTGCAGGCCTCAGCATCCCAGCCCAACACTGGACAGTGCTGACAGCCAGAGACCCAGGAGGTTGGTGAGGCTCCGTCAGGCCTGCTTCCCAGTTTGCCATCTCTCTCTCTGCCCAATCCTGTTTCCTCCCCCTCCTTTTGGTATGTGTTTATCATGACTCTAATAAATACCTTGTACCCCACATTCCACCTTAGCATCTGCTGTTCTAAAGAATCCCAACCGTGACACCCAACGAATACCACGCAGTAGCACAAATTCAGGCGTGACACAAGCCCACGGAACTGTCAACAGTTTAGCTGTGCAGACTCACTCTCACCATATTATTAACATTCCGGTGATGCAACTTTATATTTGACACCATTGAATGTTTGGGGGTCTATTTATAGTGACCTGGTGGATTTTTGTGTTATTGTGTTGTATTTTATTTTATAGTATTAATCAATACTTTAAACTTCCTCTCAATTTTCATCAAAAACAAGAGTTTTCCTTGTTCCCTCACCCTCTCAACCGACAGCTAGGACAGTAGCAGACAGGCCAGCTATCTTTAGGGAGGAAAGAATGGCTGCTTCTCTGCTTCCTTCTCAACTGGCTGATGGAGCGTCAACCTCCTCCAGGGCCAAGGCCGGGGAAGGGTCGTCCCAGAGCACACACTGCCCTTTGCTCCAGTCGTTGGAGCAAGTGCAGGCACCTCCTGGACACTTACAGAGTATTCAGCTGGAGTGCTCAGACTTACCATATCTGAGCACCCCAGCTGAATTTATAATTTAACATCCTGTCTCCTACAGTGACTTCCACTTTCTTATGCTTAGTATTTGTGTGGTCTATCTCTTTACATTCTTTCGTTTTCAATTTTTCTGTGTCTTTATTCCCTAGAAATATCGCTTGTGAAAAGCATGTAGGTGGGTATTTTTATATGCAGTCTGTCAGTGTAAGTGGCAGAATTGGCCACCTTTGCAGACAATTCTATGGCTGGCATATGTGAGTAGTAGGGACTCAAGATCTTTCCAGGAGCACTAATGGGGCTGGCAGAGGTTGCTGGTGGCAGCCTCAGCCTCATCTTTCTTTTTTCATCATGGACCTCAGCCTGTCCACCTAATCAGCCTATGTCCTCAGCCTCTTTATTGTCTTTTCCCAAACATCAGGGAATGATCTGATTGGTTCATCCATGGACAAACACCAAACAAGTGTTCACTTTCTCATGGGAAAACTGCATTCTAGTGGACAAGAGAACTCCTGCTTGATTTAAAGCTAGAGGAGAAAACACCGAAATATTGACTGGGGAAATTTTTGTAGAGGTCTCACAGAGGCCAAAGGAGAGATATTACTCCAAAAATCTGACCAGGCAAGAAAAGCTAACCTTTGATATGTTTCCCTATTAAGGACTTCTACAAGGAACAGACACATTTTTGATATACTGCAAACACAAAGATGTCACATGATTAAAATGTTAAAGTGGAAGGAATGAAATTGGGAGGTTTTATTCTCTGTGGTGGAATACAAGACCTCTATATCAATTAGAAAGCTTTTAGCTGCAAGTAAAAGATTCCTCAACTAACAGTGGCTTAAGCACTATGACATTTAGTTATTTCACATAGCAAGGAATCTAGAGATTCCAGTTTTAGGGCAACAGTTTAAAAAATGTCTTTAAAGCTCCAAATTCTTTTCCATCCTTCTGCATCCCAGTCTCAGAATTTCTTTTTAGTTTGGTATTGGTGCTTGTGCCTCATGGTCACAAGATAGCTACTGTAGCTCCAGTCATCATGGTTACATTCAAAGAAAGGAAATAGGCACACAACCCATGGCTGCCATCTTGAATTGCAGTATCCATGCAGACCCACCAAGCCGAGGCATCAGGCGCAGTGGCTCTGTGCTGGGAACCCTAATCCAATGTGTAAGGTGCAAGGCCTCTGCACAGGCTCCCTAAAGGCAAGTGAAACCAAACCAAGCACAAAAGAAGAGCTACTTTTTGCATGAATTACCTGGACATTTTCCTCCAAAGGAAATGAAGTTTGAGGAAAATTCCAGCAGACTGATTTAGACAAAGTGTGCTCCATGAAATGAGGGACAGATCTGTCTGGTTCTACACTGAATCTCAAGCTCTCACCTCATAATTTCTCACTAGGCACTCTGATCTGAAGTGCCGGGTGCGATGCCACTGCAGGAAGCACCCTGTGAACAAGTAAAACTAGACAAAGCACAAAGGAAAAGGATAAAAAAAGCAAGCCGCAAACACTCTGAAAAATATGCCTCTGCACCTCTAGCTCTTGTAGAGCTTGGCATCTTCAGTGGAGTCTCCTGCTGCAGGGGGACCTTCAAGATGGCAGAGGAGTAAGACGTAGAGATCACCTTCCACCCCACAAATACATCAAAAATACATATACGTGTGGAACAACTCCTACAGAACACATACTGAACGCTGGCAGAAGACCACAGACTTCCCAAAAGACAAGAAAATCCCCATGTACCTGGCCATGTGGCTGACAGGGTCTTGGTGCTCTGGCCTCGTGTCAGGCCTGAGCCTCTGAGGTGGAAGAGCTGAGATCAGGACACTGGACCACCAGAGACCTCCTGGTCCCACGTAATATCAATTGGCGAGAGATCTCCCATAGATCTCTGTCTCAACGCTAAGACCCTGCTCCACCCAATGGCCATCAAGCTCCAGTGCTGGATGTGCCATACCAAACAACTAGCAAGACAGGAACACAACCCCACCCATTAGGTGAGAGGCTGCCTAAAATCACAATAAGTTCACAGACACACGAAAACACACTGCTGGATGTGGCCTTGCCCACCAGAAAGACAAGATCCAGCCTCATCCACCGGAACATAGACATGAGTCCCCACCACCAGGAAGCCTACACAACCCACTGAACCAACCTCACTCACTGGGGGCAGACACCAAAAACAATGGGAACTACAAACCTGCAGCATGTGAAAACGAGACCCCAAACAAAGTAAGTTAAACAACATGAGAAGACAGAGAAATACACAGCACATGAGGAAGCAAGGTAAAAACCTACCAGACCAAACAAATGAAGAGGAAATAGACAGTCTACCTGAAAAAGAATTCAGAGTAATGATAGTAAAGATGATCCAACATCTTGGAAATAGAATGGAGAAAATACAAGAAACATTTAACAAGGACCTAGAAGAAATAAAGAGCAAACAAACAATGATGAAAAACACAATAAATGAAATTAAAAATACTCTAGAGGAAATCAATAGCAGAATAACTGAGGCAGAAGAATGGATAGGTGACCTGGAAGATAAAATAGTGGAAATAGCTACTGCAGGGCAGAATAAAAAAAAAAAAAAAAAGCAAAGAATTGAGGACAGTCTCATAGACCTCTAGTACAACATTAAATGTACCAACATTCGAATTATAGGGCCAGAAGAAGAAGAGAAAAAGAAAGGATATGAAAAAATATTTGAAGAGATTATAATTGAAAACTTCCCTAACAGGGGAAGGGAAATAGTCAATCAAGTCCAGGAAGCACAAAGAGTCCCATACAGGGTAAATCCAAGGAGAAACATGCCAAGACACATATTAATCAAACTATCAAAAATTAAATACAAAGAAAAAATATTAAAAGCAGCAAGGGAAAAGCAAAAAATAACATACAAGGGAATCCCCATAAGGTTAACAGCTGATCTTTCAGCAGAAACTCTGCAAGCCAAAAGGGAGTGGCAGGACATATTTAAAGTGATGAAAGGGAAACACCTACAACCAATATTACTCTACCCAGCAAGGATCTCATTCAGATTTGACAGAGAAATTAAAACCTTTACAGACAAGCAAAAGTTAAGAGAATTCAGCACCACCAAATCAGCTTTACAACAAATGCTAAAGGAACTTCTCTAGGCAGGAAACACAAGAGAAGGAAAAGACCTACAATGACAAACCCAAAACAATTAAGAAAATGGTAATAGGAACATACATATCGAAAATTACCTTAAATGTAAATGGATTAAATGGTCCAACCAAAAGACATAGACTGGCTGAATCGATACAAAAATAAGACCCATATATATGCTGTCTACAAGAGACCCACTTCAGACCTAGGGACACATACAAACTGAAAGTGAGGGGATGGAAAAAGATATTCCATGCAAATGGAAATCAAAAGAAAGCTGGAGTAGCAATTCTCATATCAGAAAAGATAGACTTTAAAATAAAGACTATTACAACAGACAAAGAAGGACACTACATAATGATCAATCCAAGAAGATATAACAATTGTAAATATTTATGCACCCAACATAGGAGCACCTCAATACATAAGGCAAATGCTAACAGCCATAAAAAGGGAAATTGACAATAACACAACCATAGTAGGGGACTTTAACACCCCACTTTCACCAATGGACAGATCATCCAAATGAAAATAAATAAGGAAACACAAGCTTTAAATGATACATTAGGGCATCCCTGGTGGTGCAGTGGTTAAGAGTCTGCCTGCCAATGCAGGGTTCAAGCTCTAGTCTGGGAAGATCGCACATGCCACAGAGCGACTAAGCCCGTGCACTCAACTACCAAGCCTGCGCTCTGGAGGCCACGAGCCACAACTACTGAGCCCACATGCGTAGAGCCCATGATCTGCAACAAAGGAAGCCACCAAAATGAGAAGCCCGTGCACTGCAACGAAGAGTAGCCCCTGTTCACCTCAACTAGAGAAAAGCCCACATGCAGCAACAAAGACCCAGTGCAGCCAAAAATAAAATAAATAAATAAATTTAAAATTTAAATGATACATTAAACAAGATGGACTTAATTGATATTTACAGGACATTCCATCCAAAAAAACAGAATACACTTTATTCTCAAGTGCTCAGGGAACATTCTCCAGGACAGATCATATCTTGGATCACAAATCAAGCCTTGATAAATTTAAGAAAATTGAAATCTCATCAAGTATCTGTTCTGACTACAATGCTATGAGACTAGATATCAATTACAGGAAAAAAATGTAAAAAATACAAACACATGGAAGCTAAACAATATGCTACTAAATAATCAAGAGATAACTGAAGAACTCAAAGAGGAAATCAAAAAATACCTAGAAACAAATGACAATGAAAACACAATGACCCAAAACCTGTGGGACGCAGCAAAAGTAGTTCTAAGAGGGAAGTTTATAGCAATACAATCCTACATCAAGAAACAAGGAAAATCTCAAATAAACAACCTAACCTAAAGCAGTTAGAGAAAGAAGAACAAAACCCCCCCAATGTTAGCAGAATGAAAGAAGTCATAAAGATCAGATCAGAAATAAATGAAAAAGAAATGAAGGAAACAGTAGCAAAGATGAATAAAACAAAAAGCTGGTTCTTTGAGAGAATAAACAAAATTGATAAACCATTAGCCAGACTCATCAAGAAAAAAAGGGAGAAGACTCAAATCAATAGAATTAGAAATGAAAAAGGAGAATTTACAACTGACACTGCAGAAATACAAAGGATCATGAGAGATTACTACAAGCAACTATATGCCAATAAAATGCCAATAAAATATTACTACAAGCAACTATATGTCAATAAGATAGACAACCTGAAAGAAATGGACAAATTCTTAGGAAAGCACAACCTTCCAAGACTGAACCGGGAAGAAATAGAAAATATAAACAGACCAATCACAAGCACTGAAAGTGTGATTAAAAATCTTCCAACAAACAAAAGCCCAGGACCAGATGGCTTCACAGGCGAATTCTATCAAACATTTAGAGAAGAGCTAACACCTATCCTTCTCACACTCTTCCAAAGTACAGCAGAGGGAGGAGCACTCCCAAACTCATTCTATGAGGCCACCATCACCCTGATACCAAAACTAGACAAAGATGTCACAAAAAAAGAAAATTACAGGCCAATGTCACTGATGAACATAGATGCAAAAATCCTCAACAAAATACTAGTAAACAGAATCCAGCAGCATATTAAATGGATCATACACCATGATCAAGTGGGTTTTATCCCAAGAATGCAAGGATTCTTCAATATATGCAGGTCAGTCAATACGATACACCATATTAACAAAGTAAATGATAAAACTATATGATAATATCAATAGATGCAGAAAAGGTTTTTGACAAAATTCAACACCCATTTATGATAAAAACTCTCCAGAAAGTAGCCATAGAGGGAACCTATCTTAACATAATAAAGGCCATATATGACAAACCCACAGCCAACAACGTTCCCAATGGTGAAAAACTGAAAGCATTTCCTCTCAGATGAGGAGTAAGACAAGATTGCCCACTCTCACCACTATTATTCAACATAGTTTTGGAAGTTTTAGCCACAGCAATCAGAGAAGAAAAAGAAATAAAAGGAATCCAAATTGGAAAAGAAGAAGTAAAGCTGTCACTCTTTGCAGATGACATGATACTATACATAGAAAACCCTAAAGATGCTACTAGAAAACTACTAGAGCTAATCAATGAATTTGGTAAAGTAGCAGGATACAAAATTAATGCACAGAAGTCTCTTGCATTCCTATACACTAACAACGAAAAATCTGAAAGAGAAGTTAAGGAAACACTCCCATTTACCACTGCAACAAAATGAATAAAATACCTAGGAATAAACCTACCTAAGGAGGTAAAAGACCTATATGCAGAAAATTATAAGATGCTGATGAAAGAAATTAAAGATGATACAAACAGATACCATGTTTTTGGATTGAAAGAATCAACATTGTGAAAATGACTGTACTATCCAAAGCAATCTACAGATTCAATGCAATCCCTGTCAAACTAACAATGGCATTTTTTGCAGAACTAGAACAAAAAATTTCACAATTTGTATGGAACACAATAAACCCTGAATAGCCAAAGCAATTTTTTTTTTGTTAAACATCTTTATTGGAGTATAATTGCTTTATGACAGTGTGTTAGTTTCTGCTTTATAACAAAGAGAATCAGTTATACATATACATATGTTCCCATATCTCTTCCCTCTTGCATCTCCCTCCCTGCCACCCTCCCTATCCTATCCCTCTAGGTGGTCACAAACCACCTAGCTGATCTCCCTGTGCTATGCGGCTGCTTCCCACTAGCTATCTGTTTTACATTTGGTAGTGTATATATGTCCGTGGCACTTTCTCACTTTGTCACAGCTTACCCTTCCCCCTCCCCATATCCTCAAGTTCATGCTCTAGTAGGTCTGTGCCTTTATCCCCGTCTTACCCCAGGTTCTTCATGACATTTTTTTTCTCTTAGAATCCATATATATGTGTTAGCATATGGTATTAGTTTTTCTCCTTCTGACTTACTTCACTCTGTATGACAGACTCTAGGTCTATCCACCTCACTGTAAATAATTCAATTTCGTTTCTTTTTATGGCTGAGTAATATTCCATTGTATATATGTGCCAAATCTTCTTTATCCATTCAACTGTTGATGGATATTTAGGTTGCTTCCATGTCCTGGCTATTGTAAATAGAGCTGCAATGAAGATTTTGGTACATGACTCTTTTTGAATTATGGTTTTCTAGGGTATATGCCCTGTAGTGGGATTGCTGGGTCATATGGTAGTTCTATTTTGAGTTTTTTAAGGAACCTCCATACTGTTCTCTATAGTGACTTTATCAATTTACATTCCCACCAACAGTGCAAGATGGTTCCCTTTTCTCCACACCCTCTCCAGCATTTATTGTTTCTAGATTTTTAGATGATGGCCATTCTGACCAGTGTGAGATGATATCTCATTGTAGTTTTGATTTACATTTCTCTAATGATTAATGAGGTTGAGCATTCTTTCATGTGTTTGTTGGCAATCTGTATATCTTCTTTGCAGAGTTGTCTATTTAAGTCTTCTGCCCATTTTTGGATTGGGTGTTTGATTTTTTGTTATTGAGCTGCATGAGCTGCTTGTAAATATTGGAGATTAATCCTTTGTCAGTTGCTTCATTTGCAAATATTTTCTCCCATTCTGAGGGTTGTCTTTTGGTCTTGTTTATAGTTTTCTTTGCTGTGCAAAAGCTTTTAAGTTTCATTAGGTCCTATTTGTTTATTTTTATTTCCATTTCTCTAGGAGGTGGGTCAAAAAGGATATTGCTGTGATTTATGTCATAGAGTGTTCTGCCTATGTTTTCCTCTAAGAGTTTTATAGTGTCTGGCCTTACATTTAGGTCTTTACTCCATTTTGAGTTTATTTTTTTGTATTTTGTTAGGGAGTGTTCTAATTTTGTACTTTTATATGTACCTGTCCAGTTTTCCCAGCAACACTTATTGAAGAGGCTGTCTTTTCTCCACTGTATATTCTTGTCTCCTTTATCAAAGATAAGGTGATCATATGTGCATGGGTTTACCTCTGGGCTTTCTATCCTGTTCCATTGATCTATATTTCTGTTTTTAGGGCAGTCCATACTGTCTTGATTACTGTAGCTTTGTAGTATAGTCTGAAGTCAGGGAGCCTGATTCCTCCAGCTCCGTTTTTTGTTCTCAAGATTGTTTTGGCTATTTGGGGTCTTTTATGTTTCCATACAAATTGTGAAATTTTTTGTGCTAGTTCTGTGAAAAATGCCAGTGTTAATTTCTTAGGCATTGCATTGAATCTGTAGCTTGATTTGGGTAGTAGAGTCATTTTCACAATATTGATTCTTCCAATCCAAGAACTTGGTGTATATCTCCATCTATTTGTATCATCTTTAACTACTTTCATCAGTGTCTTATAATTTTCTGCATACAGGTTTTTAATTTCCTTTGTAGGTTTGTTCCTAGGTATTTTATTCTTTTTGTTGCAATGGTAAATGGGAGTGTTTTTTTAGTTTCACGTTCAGATTTTTCATCATTAGTATATAAGAATTCCATAGATTTCTGTGCATTAATTTTGTATCCTGCTACTTTACCAAATTCATTGATTAGCTCTAGCAGTTTTCTGGTACCATCTTTAGGATTCTCTATGTATAGTATCATGTCATCTGCAAACAGTGACAGCTTTGCTTCTTCTTTTCCAATTTGGATTCCTTTTATTTCCTTTTCTTCTCTGATTGCTGTGGCTAAAACTTCCAAAACTATGTTGAATAAGAGTGGTGAGAGTGGGCAACCTGTCTTTTCCTGATCTTAGTGGAAATGGTTTCAGTTTTTCACCATTGAGGACGATGTTGGCTGTGGGTTTGTCATATATGGCCATTATTATGTTGAGGAAAGTTCCCTCTATGCCTACTTTCTGCAGGGTTGTTATCATAAATGGGTGTTGAATTTTGTCAAAAGCTTTCTCTGCATCTATTGAGATGATCATATGGTTTTTCTCCTTCAGTTTGTTAATATGATGTATCACGTTGATAGATTTGCATATATTAAAGAATCCTTGCATTCCTGGAATAAACCCCACTTGATCATGGTGTATGATCCTTTTAATGTGCTGTTGGATTCTGTTTGCTAGTATTTTGTTGAGGATTTTTGCATCTGTATTCATCAGTGATATTGGCCTGTAGTTTTCTTTCTTTGTGACATCCTTGTCTGGTTTTGGTATCAGGCTGATGGTGGCCTCATAGAAAGAGTTTGGGAGTCTTCCGCCCTCTGCTATATTTTGGAAGAGTTTGAGAAGGATAGGTGTTAGCTCTTCTCTAAATGTTTGATAGAATTCGCCTGTGAAGCCATCTGGTCCTGGGCTTTTGTTTGTTGGAAGATTTTTAATCACAGTTTCCATTTCAGTGCTTGTGATTGGTCTGTTCATATTTTCTATTTCTTCCTGGTTCTGTATCGGCAGGTTGTACATTTCTAAGAATTTGTCATATTTCTTCCAGGTTGTCCATTTTATTGACATAGAGTTGCTTGTAGTATCTCTCATGATCTTTTGTATTTCTGCGGTGTCAGTTGTTACTTCTCCTTTTTCATTTCTAATTATATTGAACTGAGTCTTCTCCCTTTTTTTCTTGATGAGTCTGGCTAATGGTTTATCAATTGTGTTTACCTTCTCAAAGAACCAGCTTTTCGTTTTATTGATCTCTGCGATCGTTTCCTTCATTTCTTTTTCATTTATTTCTGATCTGATCTTTATGAGTTCTTTCCTTCTGCTAACTTTGGGGGGTTTTTTTTGTTCTTTTTTCTCTAATTGCTGTAGTTGCAAGGTTAAGTTGTCTATTTGAGATGTTTTGTGTTTCTTAAGTTAGGATTGTATTGCTATAAACTTCCCTCTTAGAACTGATTTTTCTGCATCCCATAGGTTTTGGGTCGTCGTGTCTCCATTGTCATTTGTTTCTAAGTATTTTTTGATTTCCTCTTTGATTTGTTCGTGATCACTTCGTTATTAAGTAGTGTATTGTTTAACCTCCATGAGTTTGTAGTTTTTACAGATCTTTTCCTGTAATTGATATTTAGTCTCATAGCATTGTAGTCAGAAAAGATACTTGATACAATTTCAGTTTTCTTAAATTTAACAAGGCTAAATTTGTGACCCAATATATGATCTCTCCTGGAAAATGTTCCATGAGCACCTTTGAGAAATATGTATTGTGTTTTTTGGATGGAATGTCCTATAAATATCAATTAAGTCCATCTTGTTTAATGTATTATTTAAAGCTTGTGTTTCCTTATTTATTTTCATTGTGGATGATCTGTCCATTGGTGAAAATCGTGTGTTAAAATCACCTACTATGATTGTGTTACTGTCCATTTCCCCTTTTATGGCTGTTAGTATTTGCCTTATGTATTGAGGTGCTCCTATGTTGGGTGCATAAATATTTACAATTGTTATATCTTCTTGGATTGATCATTATGTAGTATTGTTCTTTGTCTCTTGTAATAGTCTTTATTTTAAAGTCTATCTTTTCTGATATGAGAATTGCTACTCCAGCTTTCCTTTGATTTCCATTTGCGTGGAATATCTTTTTCCATCCCCTCACTTTCAGTCTGTATGTGTCCCTAGGTCTGAAGTGGGTCTCTTGTAGACAGATATATACGGGTCTTGTTTTTGTATCCATTCAGCTAGTCTCTGTCTTTTGGTGAGAGAATTTAATCCATTTACATTTAAGGGAATTATTGATAATATGTTCCCATTCCCATTTACTTTATTGTTTTGGGTTTGTTATTGTAAGTCTTTTCTTTCTCTTTTGTTTCTTGCCTAGAGAAGTTACTTTGGCATTTGTTGTAAAGCTGGTTTGGTGGTGCTGAACTCTCTCAGCTTTTGCTTGTCTGTAAAGGTTTTAATTTCTCCTTCAAATCTGAATGAGATACTTGCTGAGTAGAGTAGTCTTGGTTGTAGGTTTTTCTCCTTCATCACTTTAAATATGTCCTGCCAGTCCCTTCTGGCTTGCAGAGTTTCTACTGAAAGATAAGCTGTTAACATAATGAGGATTCCTTTGTGTGTTATTTGTTGTTTTTCCCTTGCTGCTTTTAATGTGTTTTCTTTGTATTTAATTTTTGATAGTTTGATTAATATGTGTCTTGGCGTGTTTCTCCTTGGATTTATCCTGTATGAGACTCTCTGTGCTTCCAGGACTTGATTAACTATTTCCTTTCCCATATTAGGGAAGTTTTCAACTATAATCTCTTCAAATATTTTCTCAGTCCCTTTCTGTTTCTCTTCTTCTTCTGGAACCCTTATAATTCGAATGTTGGTGCATTTAATGTTTTCCCAGAGGTCTCTGAGACTGTCCTCAGTTCTTTTCATTCTTTTTTCTTTATTCTGCTCTGCAGTAACTATTTCCACTATTTTATCTTCCAGGTCTCTTATCTGTTCTTCTGCCTCAGTTATTCTGCTATTGATCCCTTCTAGAGAATTTTCAATTTCATTTATTGTGTTGTTCATCACTGTTTGTTTGCTCTTTAGTTCTTCTAGGTCCTTGTTAAACGTTTCTTGGATTTTCTCCATTCTATTTCGAAGATTTTGGATCATGTTTACTATCATTATTCTGAATTTTTTTTCAGGTAGACTGCCTATTTCCTCTTCATTTGTTAGGTCTGGTGGGTTTTTAACTTGCTCCTCATCTGCTGTGTGTTTTTCTGTCTTCTCATTTTGCTTATCTTACTGTGTTTTGGGTCTCCTTTTCGCAGGCTGCGGGTTCATAGTTCCTGTTGTTTTTGGTGTCTGTCTCCAGTGGCTAAAGTTGGTTCAGTGGGTTGTGTAGGTTTCCTGGTGTAGGGGACTCGTGCCTGTGTTCTGGTGGATGAGGCTGGATCTTGTGTTTCTGGTGGGCAGGTCCACATCTGGTGGTGTGTTTTGGGGTGTCTGTGGCCTTATTATGATTTTAGGCAGCCTCTCTGTTAATGGATGGGGCTGTGTTCCTGTCTTGCTAGTTGTTTGGCATAGGGTGTCCAGCACTGTAGCTTGCTGGTCAGTGAGTGAAGCTGGGTCTTGGTGTTGAGATGGAGATCTCTGAGAGATTTTCACCATTTGATATTACGTGGAGCTGGGAGGTCTCTTGTGGACCAGTGTCCTGAATTTGGGTCTCCCACCTCAGTGGCACAGCCCTGAAGCCTGGCTGGAGCCCAACAGCCTGTCCTCCACATGGCTCAGAATAAAAGGGAGAAAAAATAGAAAGAAAGAGGATAAAATAAAATAAGATAAAATAAAATAATTAAAATAAAGAATAATTATTAAGAAAAAAATTTTAAGAATTAAAAAATAAGGGCTTCCCTGGTGGCGCAGTGGTTGAGAGTCCGCCTGTCGGTGCTGGGGACACGGGTTTGTGCCCTGATCAGGGAAGATCCCACATGCCACAGAACGGCTGGGCCCGTGAGCCATGGCTGCTGAGCCTGTGCGTCTGGAGCCTGTGCTCCGCAACGGGAGAGGCCACAACAGTGAGAGGCCCACGTACCACAAAAAAAAAAAAAGAAAAAGAAACTGGACGGTCAGAACCCTAGGACAAATAGTGAAAGCAAAGTGGTACAGACAAAATCTCACACAGAAGCATACACATACACATTCACAAAAAGTGGAAAAGGGGAAAAGTAATCTGTCTTTCTCCCAAAGTCCACCTCCTCAATTTGGGATGATTCGTTGTCTATTCATATATTCCACAGTTGCAGGTTACATCAAGTTGATTGTGGAGGTTAATCCTCTTCTCCTGAGGCTGCTGGGAGAGATTTCCCTTTCTCTTCTTTTTTTGCACAGCTCCTGGGGTTCAACTTTGGATTTGGACCCGCCTCTGCTTGTAGGTCACCTGAGGACGTCTGTTCTTTGCTCAGACAGGACGGCCTAAAGGAGCCGCTGATTTGGGGGCTCTGGGCCACTCAGGCTGTGGGGATGGAAGGGTGCGGATGTTGGGAGAGCCTGTGGCAGCAGAGGCCAACCTGATGTTGCACCAACTGAGGCACGCCGAGCGTTCTTCCGGGGAAGTTGTCCCTAGGTTACGGGACCCTGGCAGTGGTGGGCTGCACAGGCTCCCGGGTGGGGTGGCGTGGAGAGTGACCTGTGCTTGCACACGGGCTTCTTGGTGGCTGCAGCAGCAGCCTTAGTGTCTCATGCCCGTCTCTGGGGTCCGCATTGATAGCCGCGGCTCACGCCCGTCACTGGAGCTCCTTTAAGCAGCGTTCTTAATCCCCTCTCCTCTCGCACCTGTAAACAAAGAGGCAAGAAAAAGTCTCTTGTCTCTTCGGCAGCTCCAGACTTCTCCCAGACTCCCTCCCGTCTAGCTGTGGTGCACTAACCCCTTCAGGCTGTGTTCACGCCGCCAACCCCCGTCCTCTCCCGGCATCTGACCGATGTCCGAGACTCAGCTCGCGGCCCCTGCCCATACCGGCAGGTGAGCAGACAAGCCTCTCGGGCTGGTGAGTGCTGGTCGGCACCGATCCTCTGTTCAGGAATCTCTCAAGTTTGCCCTCTGCACCCCTATTGCTGCACTGTCCTCCGTGGCTCTGAAACTTCCCCCTCTGCCACCCACAGTCTCTGACTGTGAAGGGGCTTCTAGTGTGTGGAAACCTTTCCTCCTTCACAGCTCCCTCCCACTGGTGCAGGTCCCATCCCTATTCTTTCGTTTCTGTTTTTTCTTTTGCCCTTCCCAGGTACGTGGGGAGTTTCTTGCCTTTTGGGAGGTCTGAGGTCTTCTGCCAGAGATCAGTGGCTGTTCTATAGGAGCAGTTCCACGTGTAGATGTATTACTGATGTATCTGTGGGGAGGAATGTGATCTCCACGTCTTAGTCTTCTGCCATCTTCTCCTGGAGCCTAAAGCAATCTTGAGAAGGAAAAACGGAGCTGGAGGGATCAGGCTTCTGGACTTCAGACTATACTACAAAGCTACAATAATCAAGGCAGTATGGTACTGGCCTAAAAGCAGAAATATAGTTCAATGGAACAGGATAGAAAGCCCAGAGATAAACCCATGCACATATGGTCACCTTATCTTTGATAAAGGAAGCAAGAGTATACAGTGGAGAAAAGACAGCCTCTTCAATAAGTGGTGCTAGGAAAACTGGATAGCTACATGTAAAAGAATGAAATTAGAACACTTCCTAACACCATACACAAAAATAAACTCAAAATGAATTAAAGACCTAAATGTAAGGCCAGACACTATAAAACTCTTAGAGGAAAACATAGGCAGAACACTCTATGACATAATCACAGCAAGATCTTTTTTGACCTACCTCCTAGAGAAATGGAAATAAAAACAAAAATAAACAAATGGGACCTAATGAAATTTAAATGCTTTTGCACAGCAAAGGAAACTATAAACAAGACAAAAAAGACAACCCCCAGAATGGGAGAAAATATTTGCAAACGATGTAACTGACAAAAGATTAATCGCCAAAATATACAAGCAGCTCAATATCAAAAAAAACAAACATTCCAATCCAAAAACGGGCAGAAGGTCTAAATAGATATTTCTCCAACGAAGATATACAGATTGCCATCAAACACATGAAAGGATGCTCAACATCACTAATTATTAGAGAAATGCAAATTAACACTACAATGTGGTATCACCTCACGCAAGTCAGAATAGCCATCATCAAAAAGTCTACAAACAATAGGGCTTCCCTGGTGGTACAGTGGTTGAGAGTCCGCCTGCCAATGCAGGGGACACAGGTTCGTGCCCCGGTCTGGGAGGATCCCACATGACGCGGAGTGGCTGGGCCCGTGGGCCAGGGCCGCTGGGCCTGCACGTCCAGAGCCTGTGTTCCGCAGCGGGAGAGGCCACAGCAGTGACAGGCCCATGTATCACAAAAAAAAAAAGTCTACAAACAATAAATGCTGGAGAGGGTGTGGAGAAAAGGGAACTCTCTTGCACTGTTGGTGGGAATGTAAATTGATACAGCCAGTATGGAGAAGTATGGATGTTCCTTAAAAAACCAAAAATAGAACTACCATACGACCCAGCAATCTCACTACTGGGCATATACCCTGAGAAAACCATAATTCAAAAAGAGTCATGTACAAAAATGTTCATTGCAGCTCTATTTACAATAGCCAGGAGGTGGTAACAACCTAAGTGTCCATCAACAGATGAATGGATAAAGAAGATGTGGCACATACATACAATGGAATATTACTCAGCCATAAAAAGAAATGAAATTGAGTTATTTGTAGTGAGGTGGATGGACCCAGAGTCTGTCATACAGAGTGAAGTAAGTCAGAAAGAGAAAGACAAATACCATATGCTAACACATATATATGGAATCTAAGAAAAAAAAATGTCATGAAGAACCTAGGGGTAAGACGGGAATAAAGATACAGACCTACTAGAGCATGGACTTGAGGATATGGGGAGGGGGAAGGGTAAGCTGTGACAAAGTGAGAGAGTGGCATGGACATATATACACTACCAAACATAAAATAGATAGCTAGTGGGAAGTAGCCGCATAGCACAGGGAGATCAGCGAGGTGGTTTGTGACCACCTAAAGGGGTGGGATAGGGAGGGTGGGAGGGAGCGAGACGCAAGAGGCAAGAGATATGGGAACATATGTATATGTATAACTGATTCACTTTGTTATAAAGCAGAAACTAACACACCATTGTAAAGCAATTATACTCCAATAAAGATATTAAAAAAAAACGAAATTGAACTATTTGTAGTGAGGTGGATGGACTTAGAGTCTGTCATAGAGAGTGAAATAAGTCAGGAAGAGAAAAACAAATACTGTATTCTAACACTGTATTCTAACACATATATATGGAATCTAAAAAAAAAAATGGTTCTGATGAACCTAGGGGCTGGACAGGAATAAAGATGCAGAGGTAGCGAGTGGACTTGAGGACACGGGGAGGGGGAAGGGTAAGCTGGAACAAAGTGAAAGAGTAGCACTGATATATATACACTACCAAATGTAAAATAGATAGCTAGTGGGAAGCAGCTGCATAGCGCCGGGAGATCAGCTTGGTGCTTTGTGACCACCTAGAGGGGTGGGATAGGGAGGCAGGGAGGGAGACACAAGAGGGAGGGGATATGGGGATATATGTATACATATAGCTGATTCACTTTGTTATAGAGCAGAAATTAACACAAGATTGTAAAGCAATTATACTCCAATAAAGATGTTAAAAAATAACAAAACAAAGAAAGGAAATCTTAAGTAAGCTGGTCAGAGAAGCAGAAAAAGAGCTCATTGCAGGGTTATTTCTCCTTCTGTTAGAGAAGAGAAAACAGCTCTTTTTATAAATAGCTTTTTATAGGGAGAAACTTTGTCAGTCATTAATGTTCACAGTTAGGATGTATATGGCACCTGGGGCTCAGCTGCCTCAAGACACTTGCTGCTGAGCAAAGCACTCGGGCAGACCCTGCGCAGGACATGGGTGGTGATTACAGGACCAAGGTCTGGGTCAGAACCAGCTGCTGGACTCAGGAGTCCACTCAGGGATCTATAACATAAATTTTTTTGCCAGCTTTTGATGAGAGCTTGAGGCTCAGTAAAGTTAGTTACTTTTCCTCTTTGAAGTTCATTCTTTCCTTGTAAATCATCCCAAGAGGCTTTGTCAGTTTACTTCGAAGCAACCACAGAATTCTGACATAATCTTGATATTGCTCCCCATGCCTTAGAACAAGGATATCTTGTTCAGAGCTTTGACTGAGCTCACTCTCCACTCGATTACCAGGATACTGCCTCAGAATCTTTCTCAACACAGTGACTTAGGCAGCAATTTCCAAGAGATCAGAGTGGGCACTCAAGATAAAATGATACCTGGCTTTTTGTACTAATGTTGGTTTTATAGCTTTAGAAAAAAGCGTAGGTAATTGTGATAAACAATGCACTCTTTTCTTCACTCATTCATTCATTTATTGAAAACTAACCAAACTCTTACCAAGTGTCAGGTACTTTGGTAAGGCCTGGGTATATGATGTAAATTAATCCTAGAAGAATGGAACAAAAATAAAATTTAAATTTGCAGCTCAACACCACTGCCACATTCAGTAGGTGTGAAATAACAAATCCTAGATGTGAAGTTTTATTTCGTAGTCTCTTGGTTCAGCTTATTAAGGTAATGCTGGGTTGTCATTTTCCAATGAAGCCCTTTTGCAAAGAGCCTGGAGAGAAACAAGGCATCCTGGAGCATTCAAGTATCTCCTCTGTCCCTTTCAAAACAGAGCAAACCAAACACAGCCCCATATGCCAGAAACCCAGCCTGTAGAAGACGGAATGTTGAGGAGCCTCCCCAGACAACAAACCTATGGCTCCTTGTGGAGCCCAGCTATGTCTGGAGATGAAACAATTGGGATGTGAGTTTCACATCAGTGGTCGGGGCAGCAGCAGAGGTGTGGGGATGGTGCACTTTGCAGAGGCTTGTCTGCTTTTTCACTCTTTGCCGAGCTGCTGCTGTCGCAGGGCTGTTTGACAGTCCCAGGGAAAACGCCAGCAGACCTGACCCCTCGGCAGCGGCTCTGTAACTGTGGGGCTCACGCCGGCAGATTGGCATCTGCAGGCACATCTTTAGCAAGTTGGCAGCCTCTGTGCCCTTCGCAGGTTGCAATCAAACCTGCCTTCTACAGCGGCCTCTTTCTGGTTGATTAACTTTAATGTAATTTTAATTAAAAACCACAGTGTCAAAGGGTTTAGCTACTCGAGAAATGAGCACAGACTGTGGCCCAGTGGCAGCAGTCACTTGGAAAATGGAAATGTGTCTTGACAACGTTGTGCGGGGGCCAGATAAACAGGGTCGCTGCAGTGCTTTGCGCTCAGGCAGCAGGCAAGGCAACATCAGAACTAGAGGCCGCGTGGACATCAGGAGCTCTAACGTATGAATTTCAGGGGCCATCAACATATTTTAGAGCTTGTTCAGTCCTGGCACAAAATGCACTCCACAGTGGCTGGCTGCGCCCATTCTGTTCTCCTCTTGGCACTTCAGGCTCTAAATCAACACATATATCTGAGTTGAATGTGAATCAAATTTCAGGCAAGAAAAAGTAGCCAAGCCTCACTGTAGTCTTCAATTGTAGACCTTTTTCTTTTTTTCCACTATATATATTTTATAGGAGACTGGAGATTTTAAATATTAGAAATAGACTTTCCTTTCAAGGAAATGCTTCCTCTGGGTTATGAGTCCTTGACATCTTTACAAATAGGGCCAAGGAACTAAAATGAAATGATGTCTTCCAAAAAAGATTGCTGCACTGCTTGAATTGGAAGACAAGAGGGGATAACCTTGCTAATATGTTTGCTCAGGCTAGTTTTAGAATATAGATTTTATCCACTGGATCTTCTTATGCATTAAGATATAAACATTTTACCATTTCTAGTTAGCCTGAAGATCTTACCTTTTTCAATTCCTCCTTTCCTTTATTTTTTCTGGGTGATGTTGCTAACGGTGAAATGCATGCTGTGTGGGAGAAGCATTTTATCAATGCCAACCTGGTGAACGCCTCTACTCCACACTGAAATGCCCTTTATTCTTCCTCAATGTAGCTAAATTTTCAGGGCACAACTCTCAGGAGAACACCTAGTGACGTCAATTCTTCGGAGGAGAATTTCCTCCACCAGGTTTGCGGGATGCTGGGGCTGCGTTGCTGACAGATGGGGCCGGTACAGGTGGGCCCGGAGCCATCTGAACAGAAGGGGCCCCTGGTCCCTGACAGAGAGGATAGACAGAACGGTGGGGGAGAGTTTAGGGTAGTGGACAGGGAGGGGCGAGAGGAGGCCTGGAGGATTTCTACACCGAATCCAGCAGAGAGGAAGAAAAGCAAAAACAAGCAGATGGGTGGACTAAGAGAGGTGATTTGAATTGTATAACTTGCTTAAGAGACTAATAAAAACCAATCTCCGGGGATAGAACTTCACTGCAGGCAATCTTGGAAAATTAGAAATTTAACTAAGGTTGCCAAAGCAAAGACAAACACCAGGAAAATAAATATGAAATGAAGGTAGAACAATGAATTGTGTGTCAGCTTGCAGGCTGAGTCCTTTGCAGGCCTCATACACGCCCAGGTAGTCATTCTGTGGCTCTTCAGATGGTAAAGAGCCACTGTTACCTCTCATCTGCATTGCTTTCTCTATTAAATGACAAAATAGAATTTTGGTTGTCCACTCAGCAGATGATGTAATTGTTCAGAATGGACTTAGGACAACTCTATACATTTAAAGAGTTCTTATGATGACAATCAAAAAAGCAAAGCAAAAAAACCACCTATCAGAGTAGGATCTGAATAAGTTAAACTAGAGCATTCCAAAAATATCTTCCCTGGAATATTATTTTTTCAGGATACTTATACATGTCTTTTGGGAAAATGGCCCTATAGTGAAATGAATGTGGGGAGGCCTGGGTTACACACCGAATCGATTTTTTTTTTTTTTTTTTTTTAATTGCAGGACTTCTCAGGACTTTTTGTGCTCTCTGACGTATGAAGCTTTTCTTCAGTTTTGGTCTGGGAGCTCTCTTTGAAACGTATTTCTTGAGGCTAGTTTGCGAAGTACATACCTCAGGAAACAGAGTGAGACTCTTAGACCAGGCAGCAGAGCCTGGGGCTTTGTCCCTGCCAAGGATGTTTTCTGTGTGGGTGCATTTACGGTGGACATGGGTCTACATCTGCACTGCGGCTTGTGGTCAGAAATGGCTGACACGGCCCATTCAGCTTATATCTAATAAAAGAAATCAAAATACTAAAAACACTCTCTTTGCAGGTGCCTTCAGGAGTGGTGGTGTTTTTATCTATTTTGCAGTAGATATTTTGAATTAAAGAGTCTATATTTGGTCAGAAGTGATATTAAAAATTCATTTCTAAAAATTACGGCCTAAACACTGACCGGAATGGATCCTGACCATATGCAGAGCTGTATTTGTGTGTGCCCATGGAATGCCAAAACTTCAGCGTTTTTTGGTCTTCATTTGTAATTTACAGTGTCCTCATTTACAATTAATAGCAAACAGCCCTTAAGCTCTATGACAACAGAAACAACTCTTTGCTTAACCTGTGTTTCCAACATTTATGCAGTCTGGACTCAACAAATATTATTAGAACCAATGAATTATCTCTCTGGATAATGTTGGATACTAGTTGGGAAAGCCCAGAAAGCATGGGAAACTTGCACCAAAGAATGTTGGAAATAACCTTACATCAACAGCTAAAACAAAATTTTCTTTTTCTTTGTTAAAAGTAATATTGAGCACGAATTCAATGTAAGTCAGTCTGCTATGCACCCTGGGAGATAAATAGGTGAGAGTAACAGAAAGGGACTCTTTAGGGAGCAGATAATTTGGTGGGGTGTGACTTTAACACATGAAGGATAAACCAAATGGGTGAGGGGGTGGAGGGGCTGGGAACTGGGGAGTGTGGGGTGAGTACAGAGCTAGCCATGCTCAGGCTCAAGTTTCCAAATGGGGAAAATGCACTGCATTTAGACTCCATTCAGCCACATAATCAATGTTGGCATTACCTTGGTTGTGATACCTACCAGGGCTCTTGGCCTCCTTAAGCAATAGAAATTGATCAGAGGCCAGACAAGAAATTCAGGCAAGGCTTTATTGGGGTCCCTGCTGCAGGACGGGGGAGTGAGAACAAACAACAAGTTCCCTTGCTCACTCCCTGAGAGAGGGGGTGGCGAGCAGGTTCCTTACATGGGGTGAGGGTAGGGGTGTGTCCAGGGGTTGGGCCGAGGTGTGGCTTAGGTGGTCTGCCCACCCCCTTGGTGGTGGTGTGTGCAGGGGGGCATGCGCAGTACCCTGCTTTTGCTCCTGGCTCTTCAGGAGTGGCAGCTGGAGGGTTTTTTTTTGGTCTTTTTGTATCTTTTGTCCATAATTTGCCCCAACTGTGCATGCACGCAATTATTTTTAGTCCTTTATAGTTTCTTTGTATTTTGTTGCTGGAGGACAGGTGCAAACATTGCAGCACTGCAACAAAGGGTCCCAGGTCCCAGCCTGTTTCAGTTGGGGACTGAGGAAGAAGGGAAGGCACATTCAATGAGGAAACTCCTGTCCATCCCGTGAGCAGGCGGAGTCCAGGTCTTGGGAGATGGCCCAATGGCTATAAAAGGATCTCAGCATTTCTCCTGCAGGATGACAACAGTAACCCTCACATTTGCATACCATATTTTTTCACTACTTTAAAATCCATTTTTGCACTTAATGCTCACAACAGCTCTGGGTGGAAGGAATTTTTACTCTAATTTTACAGATAAAAGGATACAGAGGCTCAGAGCAGTTAAAGTCTTAATGGTGGTAGGACTAGTAGATTCACTGCTGACTAGAGTGGAACTAAAATCCAATTGGTCTGTGTCTGAGTCCTCTATCCTGACTACTTTCCATCAGCACAACCACCTTGAAGGCAGGTAGTTTTATCTTTGCCCCAAGGTCCCACCGAACCCATATCTAGAGGAATCTTGTTTCCTTTGGGCCCGGGACAATGTTTGGTGGTATCCCACGTGGCCTGAGCACCCAGCAGGCCTGACAATGGATTCCTCAAGCACCTTTCTGTACTAAGTAAGCAGTAATACTAACATTTGTCTCCATTATTGAACATTTTACTTTGTGCCAGGCGCTGCTAGGCATGTTTTGTGTGTTATTTGCCTGTCTACCCACTGACTACAAATCTCCTGGAGAGACAGAGTACGTGTTACTCATCTGTGAATCTTAAGAAAATTTGAGACCTCAATTGAAGTAAAAGTACTTTACTTTTCAAATGCTGTGGGCCAGTCCCCATATATCTTACAAGCGTTGTTTAGGACTGGGAGGATACCACCACACAAACACAAGTTTGATCTCTAGAGAAAAATTTCAGTTTTGTAAGCAGTTCAGTTTTGTAATTCCAAAATAGCCTGACCCCCAGTCTCTGTTGCAATATAAGCTTCATGAGGATAGAGCGAGGTTTGTCTTTTCTATTCCCTTATGTCCAGCATCTTTCTTTCCCTGGAACATAGTAGGTACTCAGTAATTGTTCAGTAAATGATTAGCATTGTATTTTTTCGTTTTGTGGGCAGATACAATTTTGATAAGTGCTGGAGGTGGAACACGGCAGTGACTGCTAATGGTAAAGCTTTGTTTTCCCAGGAAAATTTGACTGTCAATCTGATATGGGCAAATGTTGAACAAAATCTATCCTGGAACTTTCCTGATAGCCAATGAATCTGGAAAGCAGAAATGAGGAGTTAAATTATAATTGGTATTCGTTATCAGCCAATAAGATAGATTTGGGGAGAAAATGGTTATTTCTGTAAAGCTTGGGATTCCACATTCTGAAATATTATTACATATTCATTTAATCTTCTATGTACTGAGGAAGTTTGGATAAGAAGGGCTAAGGGGTAAACTACCACTAATTGAGCAAGGAGTCTATGCTGGACACTTTCACTTTCCATGATTTTATTTAATCGGTATAACTCATCAGAATAGGTGTTATTATTTCCAACCTACAGATGGGGAAATTAAGGCTGAGAGAGGTAACTGACTAACTAAGTCCTAAGTATAACCTAGTCAGTGGTAAAATCTTCTCAGCAATTCCCTCACTGACAAAGTTAACGTTCTTTTCTCTCTGCAATTCTGTGCCTTGTATGTAATTCTAACATGGCATATATTACACCATATTTTAATTGTCTGTGTACATGCTTATCTTGCCTGACAGACCATGAGTATTTCTAAAGGAGCTGAGTCGTGCTCAAGGCTGCATTCCTAAGCTTTTATCATGATCCCTCTTCATGGAGTAAAGCAGTGACTCTCAAACTTTAGCAAGCATTAGAATCACTGGAAGGGCATGTTAAAATTCAGATTTTAATAGTGAAGTTTTCGGCTTCCTTCGGTCTGGGATGAGGCCCACAATTTTGAATTTCTAACAAGTTTCCAGGTACTGTTTCTGCTGCTCGTCTAGGATGACACTTGGGTTTAAAGCCCTCAATAAATGTTTATTTGTTTAAATGGATGCTGACTGGGAAAACGTAAGCCTCATTTACCAGTTCCTTCCAGGTATTAACAGTCTCCTTGGTTATGATATCCTATCAACCATAACTAGTGAAAATGGCATTTATGAAATTGAAAGACCTCAAGTTAAATATAAAGTAGCATGATTGGAAAAAATGTTACATTGCCTTTCCCCTCTTCCCATTCTTAAGGCTACGAAGGAGGTTATGTACCAAACAGAGTCTTTGTTTTACTGCCTGGGATGTTGGATGTGTCAAGAAAGGGAAAGCATAGAGAAGACTGCATCCACTTAACATAAGACAAAGATGCTGATCAGACTGGGGGTGGGGGACGCAGTGGGAGAGGCCACAGAGATGAGGGGAGGTGGCAAAGGAGGCTGCAGTGAGACAAGACACAGAGAAAGAAGAAGAAAGGGGACCCTGGCAGACAACACTAGGAATGGAAAACTGTTGAGAACAAGAAAGATCTTCAAGAGGCTTTTAAGAAAAATTTGTTGTGTTATGTGAGATATAGCTCCGTCCTCTTTCTTTCCACCAAACTATAGGTTAAAATCCCCATTGTGGATTCCACTTCTGGAATTGCAGTGTGAGGACCTCTGTGGGCTCATTCCTCAGAGAAATAAACATAACAAACATATTTAAAAAGGAAGCAACAATTTACTGTGGAAATTGTACTTAGGTCATTCAGCAAATGAGGAAACATTTACTCAAGAAAATCTACTACAACTAAGAAAGGAAAGCAAGAGTCTATGGCACTTGAGCAAGGGGTGGTGAACATGACTGACAGAGCCTGTCCTTCTGCTTCTGCTCTCAATCTACCAATTGTCATGCATAACTCTTCCTATTAGAAGAACAGTTTTTTTAAAAAAATTAGACTTGGATAAAAGAAGCATAGTTTTCTGAGTAGTGATGTATTTGTATTGTTTTAGATATGAAAGGAGAATATAAATATTTCCTCTCATATCTGAGATACAGATAGATGAAAGATAGATAGGTGACAGATGATAGATAGCTAGAGATATGATATATATAAATATAGATATATATGATATATAGAGAGATGATAGAGATGGAGAGAGATACGATGTAGCTATATATGATATATAAATATATATATAGAGAGAAAGAGATGATAGCTATATCACTCTATATGAGTGATATATCACTCTATATGAGTGATAACAGAAGAAATCCAAGCCCAAGCAAGAGTGACCAGATGTCCCACAATCCAGAGACCAAAGAAGTGATGAAGTTAAACATCCCACCTGGCCTGACTCCAGGTCCTCTGTTCTCACTGCGCTAAGATGGGACAGACCCTGGTACAAGCTCCTCTGCATTGGTTGGAATCTGCTGAACCTAAGGACATCACAGCAGTGGTGGTGGCCAGCCAGCTCCAGCCATTCCACAGCTTGTGCCTTCGGGGCCCAGGCCAGGAGGGGAATCCCTCTATGGAATACCAGTAGGCATCATATTGCTATATAAGAATTCAAAGGTCATCTTGACCCCTCATCCTCACCTTGAGTCTTTCAACTTGGTCTGGTTCAATATTGTTTCACCTTGGTGAGTTTTTACTCTTCAAGGAGTACTCATCAATAGTCTTGTAGGCAGGCTTCCGTTTTCTTTTTCTGGTTACTTCTGACTCCTCATGTAGTGCTCTCTGTACAAAGTAGGCTCAATAAATGGTGCTGACAATTAAGTCACTTAACAAGTATTTACTGAATGTCTGGTGACCAAAACAAAGATAGCATACTCTCGACGTTCAAACTACCAAATCTACTGATCATTCCTTCCTGCTTGTCCCTCCTTGCCTTTTATTTAATTGAAGTATAGTGGATTTACAATGTTATATTAGTTTCAGGTGTATAGCATAGTAATTCAGTATTTTTTCCAGTTATATTCTACCATGAGTTATTATAAGATAATGGGTATAATTCCCTATGCTATACAGTAAATCCTTGTTGCCTATTTTATGTATAATGGTTTGTATCTGTTAATTCCTATCCCTAATTTGCGCCTCCCCCTCCCTTTCCCTTTGGTAACCACAAGTTAGTTTTCTCTATGTGAGTCTGTTTCTGTTTTGCATATACATTCATTTGTATTATTTTTAGATTCTCCATATAAGTGATATCATACAGTACTCGTCTTTCTCTGTCTGACTTATCTCACTAAGCATAATATTCTCTAGGCCCAAATGCTGCAAATGGCAGTATTTCATTTTTTATGGCTGAGTAATATTCCATTGTATATATACATCACAACTTTTTTATGCATTCTTCTGTTGATGGGCACTTGAGTTGCTTCCATGTCTTGGCTATTGTAAGTAAGGCTGCTGTGAACATTCATTGCCCCCTCACTTTTGACACCTTAAATGGACTCCCATGGCAAGCTTTCTCATTTCTCTTCACCATTATTCAAAAATTATAAGGAACTGAATCTGTCCCCAGTAGTATATGACTAGTGTAAGTTAGAGCCACAGCTGGAACCCAGGTCTATATGTAATCAGAGATCAAGAAACAGCCACATCTTGGTGATTTTATTCATGGGGAGGCAGCCCAGATGGCCCAACACACAATACATGCTTCTAAATCAGAGAACATTTCCCCAAGGACATTGTTAGGACACTGTCCAGCTAGAAGATATTTAGAGAAAATTCACTCCTTTACCTGCCCCAGGGAAATGGGAAAATTCAATGCCCCAGCCATTTACCCTAGAGAATAATCCACGCTGGAAATTTTGCTTAAAATATTCTTTTAAAAGGCCCTTCTGTCTTTATTATGACTATAAGGCTGCTGAGTCTGCCTGAGCATATGAGGTTGCAAAGAGTATTTCTTTTGATTCAGACCTTGCATTCTCTATAAAATGAAAAGATTCTTGGCACATAGTTGGCAATTACTCTCTAGGTTTTCTGCATAACATAGGTTTTTTCACTAAGCTTTTAACTCAATAGACATCAGGCTCCAGTGAAAATACGTGTGGACTAACACGAGCAGAAATAAACAGGATTCTAATCAATTTAGTTGTTGACAAAAGCATGTGGTTTCATTGCTTGGGGGCAAAGTGTTAAGAGTGGGCTCTGATTTCTTGCAGGCACACCCCTTATATATGTGTGCAAATAGGGTAATTAAGTGTCCAATTACCAGAGTTGCATTGGCAAATGGGGGCTTTGTGTGAGTAAAATTCTCCATAGTTTGGGACCAGCTGAAACTTAGGTCTTTTATTTTTGAATCCATCCCCCACAATAACATAGGCATGATGAAGTTCCCACCTTGTCTCAATCTGAAGCCGTGATTCAAGACTTCCCTGTAGTTTGGTGATTCAGTGAAGCGGACAGCCAGTGTTAGAAGCTGGAGGTTTTTCTTTCGTACTCTACTCTGAAAAATAATGAAGCATTTCAAGTGCTTTCAGATTGTCCTTTTCTTCCTGCCAGCTCTGTAGAATGGATTACTGAAGGTGAAATACCTGTAAATATTCTTCATGAAGATTTAACCCTATGTAACCAGAAGGTTGAAAGACCATTCATAAAACAGCTTTATTCTTCTCTTCCTCAGTCCTTGGGTGAAATCTAACAGGTCTCATGACTTTTTCAGACTTAAGGTAAGAAGTTTTCTGCGCACTTTTAGTCATTAAGCTGGTCTCTTTACAGAGATTAAGATGTTCTTTCTGGGCCCAGGTCTACTCCAGAGAGACTAAGTATACTCCATCCTGTCTCTTTCAGTGAATGCAGAGAAACATCCTGGATCTTAAACTCTCTGAGGAGCCTGAACAGTAAATGGTGGCAGGCAGATGGGGGAGGAAACCAGAACTCTAAGTACCACTGAACCCGTGCTGAATGTACCGTTTTTCCCACCGGTCATCTCCTGCTCTAGACCCAAAGGTAGCAGGAAACCTGGAACCATGCACCAGGTGTTACAGTCAGAGCTCCAGGAAAAGTCCTTGAATTTTGGTCTGAAGAAGGAGAAACAGAGCCCTTGGGGTCTGAGAGGGAGGAAAATCCCTGTTTTTATTCTTTCTTTACATCCATTTGGCCCCAGCTCCCAGGGAGTCCTGTGGTGGTGGCAATGGCAGTGGTGGTTAGTAAGGTACCCAAAATTCCAAAGAAGAGAACTTATCTCACCAGATAAGGTGAGATAAGAATTCTCATGTTTCTCCCTCTCTGTCCTCGTTACCTGAGCTTGGAGGCAGAAGGAGCTGGCCCTTTACTCTTCCTCCATTAGCCTTTAATTTGCAGACGGCTTATACACTTCTGGAATATTCCTTTGCTACACAGACCACCAAATTTGTGTATTTATTTCATATCCAGAATAAATCTCCCTTATTGAAAAAGCCTCCTTTCCAGAAATAGCTTTACCTACCCCCGTTATAAGACTTTATTACGACAGTCTCATAATTTTCTCTAGTTTACAGGCTGCCGTTTTCTTCCGTGGATTCACTCCCACCTTCCAGGGCTTGGTTTAGTGCTTTCAATAAATGTTTAAATAAAACACCAAATTTGTCACCCTCTAAATGAAATATCCCAAGAGATATGAAAAGATATACATTACGATATCAGTTAAACATTGAAAATCCATAAACAGAAATGAATTTATATGAATATTTTATTATAGATAAGACTGCCATACAATTTGTTGTCCAAGCTGGGGAATCTTTGAGATTGAAAGGGGAAAGAGGCACTAAAATAGTTAAAGGACAGTATTTAATCGACAACAGGTGAAGATTGGAACATACTCTAACCCTCATTATAGACGTTGTGGCAAATGCCACCTCGTCTCTTGTTAGAGTTTTTTGTGACTTTTTCTCCAGCCACAGTTCTGGATGTGTGTATGTATATATATATATATATATATATATATATACACACACACACACACACACACACAACCTCCTGTAGAAATGTACATTTTAACCTCATGTCATAGTGTAGACTAAGCCAGCTAAGGAAGAAAAAGATGTAGAAACTTTAATGTTGCTTTTAAAATTATCTTCATGCAGCTTCCACCTTTCTTTTTATCTTTGTCTCTTATCTTTTTCCAAATACAGTTTTTCCCATCCAGAAAAGGACAGTTCCCTGGCACCTTGCTCTACTGTGATGTTTGTGGTCAAGCATTCTGACTTTTAGAATCTTTCTCATGGGTGAACATCTAGGTTTTGCTCTGTACTATCTATGTAACTTCAGCTCTCTTATCCTCAAGTTTTCTCATCTGTAAAGTGAAAATAATAATGGTAGAATCTCTGAGGGATGTTGTGAGGATTTACTGAAATAATTTGCATTGAAGTTCTTAGAGTGCCTAGCTGACGTCAGTGGTCAATTAGGGTCACCTCTCATTAGAGTGACTATATAATTCATGTAATTGGTTGTGCAGTCTGGCACTGGACATAATAATTTTGTTGGGATAGCAGGCTTACCCTGGCAGCACAAACTTAGTGAAGTTATCTCAGTTAAATCAGAACATGTGTTCACACCACCCTGTTTTGTAAATGACCCTCTACAGAAGTACCCTGATGACCAATTTCCATACAGTGCCACGGAAGGGGAGCTTTAGCATACTGTACACAAGCCCAGGGTCCTAAGAGAGGCTTAAACCTAAGAGACTTAGAGATATTTCATCTCTTCTAAAACAAAGTACAACTCTCAGGCTGAAATGTGCCAATCCTGTTTTCCCAACATTGAATTGGGAGATGCTCCTTTCTAGTTAATTAGCAAGCATCAATTAAACACCTACTGCGTTGGAGGAGGGATACTTCTAGGATGGGGGAGAAGGTAGGAGCTGGCAAAGAACTTAATAACCGAGTCTTAAGCCAAACCCCAAAGAAAGCCGCTGCCGCCACCACCACCACCACCACCACAACAAAACATCACACTAGGTTGCTGAATGCAGAGCAAAACTAAATTTCTTTTTCAAATCCAGAATATTTACCCCAGAGTTCACTCTAATTATCAATTCTCACCAAGCTTAAATCTATATCTTCTAAAATTATCAAACCAGATCAAACTTAGAGGACCATCTGCCTTAGACAAAGCCAATATTTAAATGTATTTGATTTGCTAGAGAAACATATTCATATGTGGGCACATTCTTATTTGGGCATGGGTGGTGAAGACCAGTGAGTTAGACCTTGTCAAGGGATCCTAGGCTCGGCTGAGTTTCCTCCTGAGCTAGTTGTTATGGCTTCCGTTCATCTGAGGGAAAGAATCCTGAAAGGACCAGGAAGGTGATGCTCTTTGCCTGTCCACTTAGGACATCAACTCAACCTTGAAATGATCTTACACCACTTCATACATCAAAAGGCAAAGAGCCCTTATTGTAGAATAGATATTATTTTGATTGTCTATGTTTCCATCGTCCCCTGGTTGGCTTTCCCATTTCCCTAATTCCTCTGGAAAACCAAAGTGGGTTCTGGTCCTGGTTCACCTGCTCAAGACTTCACATAGTTCTTCCCATGAAAAAAAAATTATCCTGGATGCTACAAGCTTTAAAAGATAATTGTGAATAACTTGACTATTTGAGGAATATCACGCCCTGGTTAATTACATATTCTATTAACTTACAAGTTAACAGAGCATCTTCCTGCTGCCTCCCCTCACCAACACTGCCTCTAAAAATTTTGGTCAAGCAGTCACCTTTCTATGTGAAAATATTATCTAAGTATGTGTATATGCATTTTTGTGCAGTTATTTGTATCCTATTTTTTCCAAAATGAACTTATTTTGCCTTTGTAAGTACAGTTTATCCCATTTTACTTTTAAATAGTAAATTTCTTACAGTCTTGTATTGTAGGAGTGGAAAACTACAGCCCCAGAGCCAAATTCACCTATTTTTATAAATAGAGTTTTATTAGATCACAAGTACAACCATTTGCTTACTCATGGTCTGTGACTGTTTCTTGCATTACAACTTAAGAGTTAAGTGGTTCCTACAGAGACTTCATGGCATGTAAAGCCAAAAATATTTATCATCTGGTCCTTTACAGAAAAAATCTGCTGACCCCTTGTCTAGTATAATCATTCTAAACACTGATAGTCATTGGACAGATTTATAGAAGGTAAAGTGTGGCATATTCTGTTGAATATATTCTAAACCTAGACCATAACTTAGAGATACTTAGGTTTAAGGAAATTTATTCCTGACATTAGCTTTTATTTTTCCTTGCTTGCTGAATTCACAGCAATCAAGATTTCTTTCTTTCTCTCTTTCTTTCTCTCTCTCTTTCTTTCTTTCTTTCTTTCTTTCTTTCTTTCTTTCTTTCTTTCTTTCTTTCATTGATGTATAGTTGATTTACAATGTTATTTTTAGGTGTACAACACAGTGATTCAATATTTTTATAGATTATACTCCATTTAAAGTTATTACAAAATAATGGCTATATTTCCCTGTGCTGTACAATATATCCTTCTTGCTTATTTATTTTATACACAGTAGTTTGTACTTCTTAATCGCCTATTCTTACCTTGCCTTTCCCCTCTTTCCTCTCCCAACTGGTAACCACTAGGTTGTTCTATCTGTGAGTCTGTTTCTGTTTTGTTATATACATTTGTTTGTTTTGTTTTTTAGATTCCACATATAACATAGAATATTTGTCTTTGTCTGACATTTCACTGAGCATAATAACCTCTAGGTCCATCTACGTTGTTGCAAATGGCAGAATTTCATCCTTTTTATGGCTGAGTAATATTCCATTATGTGTGTATATATATATCATCTTCTTTCTCCATTCATCTATAGATGGACACTTATGTTGCTTCCATATCTTGGCTATTGTAAATAGTGCTGCTATGGACATTAGGATGCATGTATTTTTTCAAATTAGTGTTTTTGTTTTCTTTGAATATATACCCAGGTGTGGAGTTGCTGGATCATGTGGTAGTTCTATTTTTAGTTTTTTGAAGAACCTCCATACTGTTTTCCATAGTGACTGCAACAATTTACTTTCCCACCAACAGTGTACAGTTGTTCCCCTTTCTCCATATCCTCTCCAACATTTGTTATTTGTAGACATTTTTATGATAGCCATTCTGATAGGTGTGAGGCAATATCTCATTGTGGTTTTGATATGCATTTCCCTGATTATTAGCAATGTTGAGCATCTTTTCATGTGCCTGTTGGCCATCTTTATGTCTTCTTTGGAAAAAAGTCTATTCAGGTCTTCTGCCCATTTAAAATTTTTTTTTTCTGTTGTTGATATTGAGTTGTATGAGCTGTTTATATATCTTAGATATTAACCCCTTATAGTCATATCATTTGCAAATATTTTCTCCCATTCAGTAGCTTGTCTTCTCATCTTGTTGATCGTTTCCTTTGCTGTGCAAAAGCTTTTTTTTTTTTTTTTTTGCAGAACGTGGGCCTCTCACTATTGTGGCCTCTCCCACTGCGGAGCACAGGCTCCAGACGTGCAGGCCCAGCAGCCATGGCTCACGGGCCCAGCTGCTCTGTGGCATGTGGGATCTTCCCGGACCGGGGCATGAACCCGTGTCCCCTGCATTGGCAGGCAGACTCTCAACCACTGCACCACCAGGGAAGCCCTGTGCAAAAGCTTTTAAGTCTAATTAGGTCCCATTTGTTTATTTTTGCTCTTGTTTTCTTTGCCTTAGGAGATAGATCCAAACAATATATATATTGCTATGATTTATGTCAAAGAGTCTTCTGTGTATGTTCTCTTCTATGAGTTTTATGGTTTCAGTTCTTACATTTAGGTCTTTAATCCATTTTGAGTTTATTTTTGTATATGGTGTTAGAGAATGTTCTAATCTCATTGTTTTACATGTAGCTGTCCAGGTTTCCCAGCACCACTTATTGAAGAGACTGTCTTTTCTCCACGTATATTCTTGCCTCCTTTGTTGAAGATTAATTGACCACATGTGAGTGGGTGGGTTTATTTCTGGGCTCTCTATCTTGTTCCGTTGATCTATGTGTCTGTTTTTGTGCCAGAACCATACTGTTTTGACTACCATAGCTTTGTAGTATAGTCTGAAGTCAGAGAACTTGACACCCCCAGCTTTGTTCTTTTTTTCTGAAGATTATTTTGGCCCATTAATCTAGATTTCTCATGTAAAATACAGTAAATTCCCAGTAAAGCATAGTTCATGATGACACAGATTCAACTGTTCCTCATGAAAAGTTATATCTCTAAGTTACATAAAAGCTTGAGGTTATTCAATGAAATTTACCAGTACTGAATATATCCTCTGTGTTCATTAATATGTTACATATTTGGATGGAAAGAGGAGTAGAAAACTTTAAACATGTTCCTTCTTGTAGTCTTGATGGGGAGATATAATCCTAATAATGCCTTCAACAATTGAAATGTACAAAGAAAAGAATGAATACCACAGAGAAGCCAGAATTTGATCTTTCATTTATTATCATTAATTTATCATTAATTTACACACATTAGTTCAGCACTTACCCCAGCCCAAGCCCTTTGGTTGGTTGGCCTGAAGTCTAATGTAATACAGAATAAGTTTGGCCCCTGGTCTCAGGGAGCATGTAGCTAGAGAGATAATTCATTACCAGAACAGAATAAGATTAGTCTTTAAAAGAGTTATAAGCCAGGTCTTCCGATAGCTGTCTTAAAGTGTTTGTCTTACACGTCAATGTCCTGTTTTTCAACTAGTCAAGGGCTCAATCTGAGGGGAAAAGAAGGGGCATATTTTTATGTTTTATTTTAGATCCCTGGTTCCTAAAATTGCCTGCACATTGAAATCTTCAAGTGACTCCAGTTTGCAGCCAAAATTGTGAGCCACTGGTTTAGAGCAATTCTTCTCAAACTGTAATGTGCATACAGATGACCTGGAGTTCTTGTTAAAATATACCACAGGGAACTATATTCAATATCCTATGATAAACCATAATGGAAAAGAATATAAAAAAGAATGTATATACATGTACAACTGGGTCATTTTGCTGTACAGCAGAAATTAACACAACATTGTAAATCGACTGTACTTCAATTTAAAAAATAATAAAAAGGAATGCAGACTTTTAAATAGTAGGTGTGTGGCTGGGGCCAGACAATGCTGATGCTGCCGGTCCATGGAACACATTTCCAGTAGCAAGAGTTGTGGTTTGGAGTGTGTGTGTACGCGTATCTGAGTGCATGGGTGTATGTGCATATTCTTAATATAGCTGTTATGTAAAAATAGCTATATTAGGTCTAAAAGCCAAACTTATCTTCTCTCTGGGTTTCAACCTGGCATGGCACACTCAACCAGAGGAGATCTTCCTCTTGTCTATGGAGGATTCCTGATGAACCCACCTATGCAAGGACCCTGGATAGCTGACTCATGCACACAGAACCCTCCTTAGGCCATCAGGACGGTTCTTTTTGCTGCTAGCTCAGGTTTCTGCTCAGATGTGCTTGTACTGCTCGCTCTGGAGGGGCTTTGCTGATAATGGCATGAGGGCATTCAATTAGCACTTCCAGGTCTCTCTGGGTGTAGACGCCTCATAATTTCTTCACTAATGCAGTTGGATCTTTTTCTTTTTCTAAATCATTAGACATCTCTTCCATGTTACTTTTCACTTTCCAGCCTGTAGTGGATAAAGATTCTATTTTAATACCATCTCAACACATTTGTGTGTTAGGATAATTTGGGGAGAAGACAGGTGTTAACTTATTTTTTTTAAAGAAAAGTTTTATTTTTCTGAATCCCTCTGAGACATCGATCCTGCTTCCTGTCTTCATTGAAAGCCTAGTAGGAAGACTTGGCCTTGATCGTAGGTGCAGCGAAGGCTGTGTCTGCAGATGAGACTGAATCTGTGGAGACAGAGAGGGGAGAGGGATGGGCCAGAGAGAGCAGACTCCTCGGGGTCGTGCCTGCAGAGTAGGAGGTAAGGACCCCTCTCTTTGGGGAAAGGGCAGAGTTGGTACATTCCTCGCTCAAGTGGGGCCAAGGTAAGACCTGGGGGTGCTTCCTCTGATGTGAATTGGGCAGGAGACATCATGTTTTAGGGCTTCTCACACTTTAATATGCACAGGAATCCTCTGAGGACTTCATTACAAACGTAGATGCTTCTTGGTTAGGTCAGGGCGGGGCCTAAGTCTGTGCGTTTCTAACAAGCAGCGGATGCTGACACTCAGGACCACACTTCCAGAGGCAAAGGCTTGGGGGCCCTGGTCTTCAGCCTTTTCTCCTCAGAATCATCTGGAAAGCTTAAAAAAATCCCAATAGTCAGATCTTACCCTAAACCTATTTGTAAATCAGAAATCCATGGTAGAGGAGCCAGGAATCAGGAGTTTTGAAAGCTTCTTGTGTGATTCCATTGTGCAGCTGCCTGGGCTGAGAAGGCAGGAGAGGAACGTGAGAGTCAGTTCTCAAAGTGTGGTCCCAGGGCCAGAAGCATCAGCTCACCCAGGAAATTGTTAGAAATGTGTTTTTGGACCCTGCCCTAGACTGGCTGAATCAGAAATTAGAGCTGGCCTGGCAATCCGTGCCCTGGTGAGCTGTCCACCTGAGCTTGCACACTAAGACGTGAGAGCCACTGCTTTATATATTCAGCATCTCAGAGTGGCGTGATGGTCTGGGTAAATACACGATGGATATTAACATGGCTCCCAGCAGCCTCTGTTTAGAAGTAGTAGCAGAACCCACTTACCAGCTATTGAGTGCTTACTCTTTCCTAGGTGAAATGCCAAGCAATCGACTCACAAAATCTCACTTGTTGGCATAACATCCTTGACAAGTAAATATTAATTTTCCCATAACACAAATGAGGAAACAGATTATGGCGGTTAGGCAATTTGCCAGCTGTCACAGAGCTGGTAAATCAGGATTCCATTACAGCCTTTCTGATCCATGTGCTGTCTCCTAATCTAGGCTGGGCTTCACAGGGAATAAACAGACGTGTCATTCACTCATTCTGCAACCATTGTGAGCATGTAATATAGGCTAGGTGTCCAGCTACATCTGTCCAGAAGTGGTCCTTGTCTTCATGAGCTTATGAGTGAGTGGGCTTCAGAAAAGAAGCTGGCCTCTATTGCATAGATGGCTGCATTCTATGGAGGTAAAGTCCTTTGTGCTGTGAGCAAAAGTACCTTCTTGGGAATTGGAAGGTGGGATAGCAGAATGGGAGAAAGATCCCTGGAAGAAGTTACACGTAAAGTGATACCTGAAGGATGACTCTGAAGAATAGGATGCTGGGAGGTGAGCTGGCAGAATGTTCCAGAGAGAGACAGAGGCCTGTGTATTCAAAAGCCCAGAGATAAAGAGAGTGTTCCCCTGAGGTGGTTGGAATATTACTTTGATTTATAACAAATCCAATCACTTTTATTTATTTATTTATTTATTTATTATTGGCTGTGTTGGGTCTTTGCTGTGCGCGGGCTTTCTCTAGTTGCAGCGAGCGGGGGCTACTCTTCACTGAGGTGCGTGGGCTTCTCATTGTGGTGGCTTCTCTTGTTGCAGAGCACGGGCTCTAGGTGCATGGGCTCAGTAGTTGTGGCACACGGGCTTAATTGCTCTGTGGTATGTGGGATCTTCCAGAACCAGGGCTCGAACCTGTGTCCCCTGCACTGGCAGGCAGATTCTTAACCACTGCGCCACCAGGGAAGTCCCCCAATCACTTTTAAATTCCTCTTGCAACTGCTTCAGTTTGATCAAGCATATTAATTAAATTTTTGTTTAAAAGCTATTCCTGTTCTTCCAAAATAATGAATTTCCTGTGATATTAACACCCAACCAGATGATTCTCCATTTGTAGGCATGGCTTTCACTGAATGAGAAAGAGTACTGTAACGGTTTTTTTTTTTTTTTTTTTGTATGTTTGTTTGTTTTTCAGATCAAGGGGTAAAAGGTGAAAGCTCACAAAGTCCACAAAATAATTTTTAGGAAAATTACAAGTCTCCAAAATGTCAGGATTTAACCTGACATTTAATATTAATGTCATTTGGAATTAAATAGTCCATAGCCAGGATCCGGAAGCTTTGCTTGAAGCAACAGCAAATAAGTGGTGTTCCATCATACTTTGGTTGGGAAAACAAATGCTTTTCTTTGGAATGAATGCAGAACAAATGTCCTAATTATTCAGCATTTTGGCAGGACCAGTGGAAGTAGAAATTTAATATCTGTGCTCTCATCAGTCTTTGGAATAAACCTAACCACTCCTTTACTAGAAGTTTAAAAAAAACATAGCAAACAAACCTCCCAACTCATTCAGTGAAGCTGGTAATTTGATTGCTGTCCTTGGTTCCTACCTCCTTCTCCTTTCCTCCTTCATTTCCCCTCCTCCCCTTTCCACCTTGGAGGATTCTTTCCAGATACAGTATTGCTCAGTTTCTTGAGTTATCAATAGCTGGCCTTGAACATTTGTGTTAGTGTTTTGTGATCAGAACCTAAACTTTGGGACCACATAGACCGGGAGTCAATTCACAGATTCAACACCTACCAACAGAGTTTAGTCATGCAACCTTTGTTCCATGGGCTCTTTGTCTATACAATGAGGGCAATAAGTGTCTACCTGGAAGGACTTGTAAATGTTGCAGAGATAATGACTTAAAACAATTAAATCAAAGAATGATTGTCTCCCCTTTAAATCGTATGCTGTTTTGTAATCTTTGATTTTCATGGTTCTGTTGGGAGGCTGATTCCATCAGAGAAGAGGGCAAGTACTGCCTGGATCAAACAACTTATTGTTCATCTTTTAATCTCAAAGCTAACTTCCTTCTTCCTTCCTCCCTCCCTTCCTCCCTCCCTCCCTCCCTCCCTCCCTTCCTTCCTTCCTTCCTTCCTTCCTTCCTTCCTTCCTTCCTTCCTTCCTTCCTTCCTTCTTCCCTTCTTTCCTATTTATGTTTAAAACTTACATATAGCAAATTTGACTTTTTTGTGTGTGTATGGTTCTATGAAAAATTTTTAATAGATTTTATTTTTTTAGAACAGTTTTAGGTTCATAGGAAAATTAAAGGGAAAATACAGAGGTTTCCCCTATATCCCCTGTTCCCACTCAAGCACAGCCTCCTCTGCTATTAACACCCCCCACAGCGTACCTCCGCTATTACTGATGAACATATATTGACACATCATTATCATTCAAAGTTCATAATTTACCTGAGAGTTTGCTCTTGGCATTGCCCTTCTATGAGATTTGACATTATACATTATAGAATGACATGCATACACCTCACTTGATCGGACTGGCCACTGTTATAAGAACCTGTAGTAGGTGGCCTAAGGGGAGCAGAAAAACATCACAAGTCTTAGTTCTATTGTCATTCTTTCAAAAAACCTTAGTCTTTTAGTTAGATGGAGACTAGGTTGGGTCTAGAGCAGTGATTGACCGAAGGCATGAGGCAAGTCCATTCCAAGTCAAAGAGTTTGATTTGATTCACTAATGTTGAAGAGTTTGTGTCAGAACTCACTTATATTGAAGAGTTGATATTCAAATTAACTCAGAACTCAGAGACCATTTGCTTGTTATTTCACCCATTAGTTTTAAATTCAACATCACAAGAGGCACAAAAAAACAACAAAGGCCACATAGGCAGCTGAAAGATTTCTGTCCAGTTTCTTGCCTTCTTCTTGCCACAAAAGGCAGATTAAAAAGGCATCATTTTCTTTGACATATGCAGTGTGCAGTCACCTTGCCTGTTAGATTTGGTAGGGAGGGATGGGCTTCAGGGGAGATTTGCATATACATTTCCATTAGGGTTCAGGACATTGAAATCCACATCACCCTGGACCACAGAATCCTGAATGCACCATTATGGACCAGGCCGAGCGTGTGTTGCTGCTGCCTTTGGCAGGTTCAAGTCTTGCTCTGGGTGTAATATTTTGTGACTCATTTTTCCTCAAGCATAGAGTAATAGGCTTTAAGTTTGCTAAGCTTTTCTGCCAGCCCTTCGGCCCCTGCTGTTCCATTATATTGAACTTGTAAGCAGGATGCTCTGTCGGCCTCACCCAGATTACCTCGGCAATACGGCCCCGCTGAGGGGCTGGTGTCAGGATAAGTGATTGGGAGGGAGGTCCCCATCTTGGCATGCTGTTCTCATCTTATTAAATTCAGCTTTGTGGAAGCAGGGAGCCTGCCTCTCAGTCACACTGGCTCAAGCCTGATCCAACTGCTACTGTCAGACAATATGAAAATAGGCACCACCACAGCTCATGGCAGGTGCTGCTTCACAGCTGAAAAAAAAAGAGAAGGAAAAGGAGTCCAGGGTTAGGGTTAGGGATATCATGATTAGGATTTCATGAGCCTGTGTGAGCCCACGTTATTTTCCTCTTCCAGACACTTCACTGGACTAAAGGCCTAATTCAGGGAGTCTCGTGTTTTTGAGAAATGCACAAGTTTCCATGCTTTTGGGGGCAGAGGCAGATGTGTGGGGAGTTCAGCTCAGAAGACTGCTTTTATCTGCATTCTTTGCTATAGGCTCTAGTGGGCCTCAAGGAAGCTCCTGTTTAAATGAAAAACAACAACAAAAACAAACACTCTTAAATCCCTGGGAGTCAGGAGGGCCCTAAAATCCTTCCCATGAAATCATTTAAGTATCTTAGTGTAACGAAGCGGCAGAGGCTCTGCTCCATTGAACAAAACAGAAAACCCAGCCCTGGAAAGAAGTCACTGTGTGGGTGTGAGAGTCCTCAACTTCCCCCCAAATTTCTGCCTTACACTGTGTTCTGGTTACATAGAAACCACTCCAGTGTTTAGTGGCTTAAACTGACAGGCATCTCCTTATTTTTTGCATTCTGCGGGCTGGCACTCTGAAGAGTGGACATTTAAATGACTGGAGCCAGATTCAGCCTCCCCAGCACTGACCTGACACTTGATGCTGTTTCTCCTGTTAAACAGGCCTCGTTAGATGCTCTTCTGCGGGCCTCACTGGGATCTCCCGGCAGCTGCGCTCAGGTTAGGATGGCGCTGGGGCATCCAGAATCCTTCCCTCACAAGTCTGACGGGCACCTCGGCAAGGACGCCCAAGCCTGGGCTCGGCTGTTGGGGGCCGAGTGGAAGGTTGATCCTTCTCTTTCTCTCCTTACATTGGCCTTTACATGGGGTGTCTTCACCTGGTCTCTCCAGAAAAGTAGCTGGACCTCTTACATTGTGGCTCAAGCTGCCAGGCCTTGAAACTGTCCCGTGTCACCTTCCCTGTCCTAGCAGTTGAAGGGAGTCACAGGCCCAGGCCAGGTCCAGCCTCCAAGTAGACTACACACGGGCAGGAAGGCTAGAAAGTGGGGGTCCCTGGGAACCATTTTTGGACACCAGATCAAGTGTGTTCTGTACTTTGGTCTTCAGCCTCCAACTGTAATCTAGTGACATCAACTGTCCTTCAGGATATACCTTCCTGCACACATTATTTATTTATTTACTTTAATTTACTTTTTATTTTATATTACAGTATAGCTGATTTATAATGTGTTAGTTTCAGGTATACAGCAAAGTGATTCAATTATGCACATACATATATCCATTCTTTTTCAGATTCTTTTCTCATATTGGTTATTACAGAGGGTTGAGTAGAGTTTTCTGTGCTATACAGTAGATCCTTGTTGGTTATCTATTTTATGTAAAGTAGTGTGTGTATGTTAATCCCGAACTCCTAATTTATCCCTCTCCACACCTTTCCCCTTTGGTAACCATAAATTTATTTTTGAAGTCTGTGAATCTGTTTCTGTTTTGTAAATAAGTTCATTTGTATCATGTTTTTAGATTCCACATATAAGTGATATCATAATATTTGTCTTTGGCTGTCTGACTTCACTTAGTATGATAATCATTAGGTCCATCCATGTTGCTGCAAATGGCATTATTTCATTCTTTTTTTGGCTGAGTAGTATTCCTCTGTATATATGTACCACATATTTTTTATCCATTCCTCAGCTGATGGACACTTAGGTTGCTTCCATGTCTTGGCTATTGTAAATAGTGCTGCAATGAACACTGGGGTGAATGTAGCTTTTCAAATTATGGGGGATGTGGAAGGCAAGTCTCTAAGTGATTGAGTCAGGGTGAAACCAGAGGTACATAGTCATTCCTCAGCATCCAGGGCAGTTGGATTCAAGACCCCCATGGACACCAAAATCCATGGATGCTCAAGTCCCTTATAGAAAATGCATAGTATTTGCATATAACCTACGCATATCCTCTTGTATACTTTAAATCATCTCTAGATTACTTATAATGCATAATACAGAGTAAATGCCATGTAAATAGTTGTAAATACAATGTAAATGCTATTGAAATAGTTGCTGGCCTGTGGCTAATTCTAGTTTTGCTTCTTGGAACTTTCTGGAATTTTTTTTCAAATATTTTTGATCCATGATTGGTTCAATCCATGGTTGCATTTTAAATTTGTCTTTTTAATTTCAGTCATTCCAGTGGCTCTAAAATGATAAATCATGGTGGTTATAATTTGAAGGATGTCATTTTAGAGACACTTTCCTCTGGGTTGAACCCAGCATATCTTTTTAAAAAGGCAAAGACCAGAGAGAAAGATTCATAGAAACACCAACCCTTTTTTTTGTCTTTGCTCAGGATTATTTATCAGGTTATTGTCTTAAATGACAAATAATGAGGATAAAGGAAATAAAGTGATTGCCAAGGTGTGCGGTGTTGACTACTGATGAAATATGTACTAGAAAATATGGTACCCGCATCTCATCTCACAGAGAGCATTGCTTTGGCTGAGACTATTTTTCTTTAATTGAAGTATAGTTGATTTACAATGATTTACAACATATATATATATATTCTTTTTTTTAATATTCTTTTCCATTATGGTTTATCATAGGATATTGGAGACTAAGTTTTAATGAGTGGATCTTTTAAACAGTAATGTAAGTATGTTAGTACAGTAAGAAGCGTGAGGGTGGGGCCCCAAAGGCTCAAGTTTGGGGACCAGCGGTGCAGCAAAAGGGCACTAGACTGGGGGTCCAGGGACCCTGAGATTGAATCCCAGTCACTCTAGAAGGACTTTAACCTCCATGAATCTCAGTTTGTCGTTATAAAAGTGTTGATGATAAGACCTCATTTCAAAGTGGTTGAGAAGACTGAACAAGATTTAAATACTTTACTAACTTATTTTAATAAGATTAAAATGATAGCAGAGAGCGGTTTCACAATTAATCTTATATCTCAATCAAGTTAACATTTCCTATCCCTGCCTCCAGTGGCCCAGAGGTTGAAAGATTTCAGGCCCTGGGGTGTCAGTCCACGATGGCACCGAACGCTTTGGGCTGACATGTGGGAGAAAATAAGCTTTCTGAAGGCAGAAGTGGCCAAGCCTGGCTATCTCTTTCCCAAACCCACTTCATTCATCCCCTGGGAAGAGAGTTAGACCACACTTCTCCCATTTCTTCTTTTTTTTTTAACATCTTTATTGGGGTACAATTGCTTTACAATGGTGTGTTAGTTTCTGCTTTATAACAAAGTGAATCAGTCATACATAAACATATGTTCCCATATGTCTTCCCTCTTGCGTCTCCCTCCCTCCCACCCTCCCTATCCCACCCCTCCAGGCTGTCACAAAGCACCGAGCCAATATCCCTGTGCCATGCAGCTGCTTCCCACTAGCTATCTACCTTACTACGTTTGTTAGTGTGTATATGCCCATGACTCTCGCTCGCCCTGTCACAGCTCACCCTTCCCCCTCCCCATAACCTCAAGTCTGTTCTCTAGGAGGTTTGCATCTTTATTCCTGCTTTACACTTAAGTTCTTCATGACATTTTTTTTCTTAAATTCCATATATATGTGTTAGCATACGGTATTTGTCTCTCTCTTTCTGACTTACTTCTAGGTCTATCCACCTCATTACAAATAGCTCAATTTCGTTTCTTTTTATGGCTGAGTAATATTCCATTGTATATATGTGCCACATCTTCTTTATCCATTCATCCGATGATGGGCACTTAGGTTGTTTCCATCTCCGGGCTATTGTAAATAGAGCTGCAATGAACATTTTGGTACATGACTCTTTTTGAATTTTGGTTTTCTCAGGGTATATGCCGAGTAGTGGGATTGCTGGGTCATATGGTAGTTCTGTTTGTAGTTTTTTAAGGAACCTCCATACTGTTCTCCATAGTGGCTGTACCAGTTCACATTCCCACCAGCAGTGCAAGAGTGTTCCCTTTTCTCCACACCCTCTCCAGCATTTATTGTTTCTAGATTTTTTGATGATGGCCATTCTGACGGGTGTGAGATGATATCTCATTGTAGTTTTGATTTGCATTTCTCTAATGATTAATGATGTTGAGCATTCTTTCATGTGTTTGTTGGCAGTCTATATATCTTCTTTGGAGAAATGTCTATTTAGGTCTTCTGCCCATTTTTGGATTGGGTTGTTTGTTTTCTTGTTATTGAGCTGCATGAGCTGCTTGTAAATTTTTGAGATTAATCCTTTGTCAGTTGCTTCATTTGCAAATATTTTCTCCCATTCTGAGGGTTGTCTTTTTGTCTTGTTTCTGGTTTCCTTTGCTGTGCAAAAGCTTTGAAGTTTCATTAGGTCCCATTTGTTTATTTTTGTTTTTATTTCCATTACTCTAGGAGGTGGGTCAGAAAGGATCTTGCTGTGATTTATGTCATAGAGTGTTCTGCCTATGTTTTCCTCTAAGAGTTTGATAGTTTCTGGCCTTACATTTAGGTCTTTAATCCATTTTGAGCTTATTTTTGTGTATGGTGTTAGGGAGTGATCTAATCTCATACTTTTACATGTACCTGTCCAGTTTTCCCAGCACCACTTATTGAAGAGGCTGTCCTTTCTCCACTGTACATTACTGCCACCTTTATCAAAGATAAGTTGTCCATATGTGCATGGGTTTATCTCTGGGCTTTCTATCCTGTTCCATTGATCTATCTTTCTGTTTTTGTGCCAGTACCATACCGTCTTGATAACTGTAGCTTTGTAGTATAGTCTGAAGTCAGGGAGCCTGATTCCTCCAGTTCCTTCTTTCGTTCTCAAGATTGCTTTGGCTATTCGGGGTCTTTTGTGTTTCCATACAAATTGCAAAATTTTTTGTTCTAGTTCTGTGAAAAATGCCAGTGGTAGTTTGATAGGGATTGCATTGAATCTATAGATTGCTTTGGGTAGTAGAATCATTTTCACAATGTTGATTCTTCCAATCCAAGAACATGGTATATCTCTCCATCTATTTGTATCATCTTTAATTTCTTTCATCAGTGTCTTATAATTTTCTGCATACAGGTCTTTTGTCTCCTTAGGTAGGTTTATTCCTAGATATTTTATTCTTTTTGTTGCAATGGTAAATGGGAGTGTTTTCTTGATTTCACTGTCAGATTTTTCATCATTAGTATATAGGAATGCCAGAGATTTCTGTGCATTAATTTTGTATCCTGCCACTTTACCAAATTCATTGATTAGCTCTAGTAGTTTTCTGGTAGCATCTTTAGGGTTCTCTATGTATAGTTTCATGTCATCTGCAAACAGTGACAGCTTTACTTCTTCTTTTACGATTTGGATTCCTTTTATTTCCTTTTCTTCTCTGATTGCTGTGGCTAAAACTTCCAAAACTATGTTGAATAAGAGTTGTGAGAGTGGGCAACCTTGTCTTGTTCCTGATCTTAGTGGAAATGCTTTCAGTTTTTCACCATTGAGGATGATGTTTGCTGTGGGCTTATCATATATGGCCTTTATTATGTTGAGGAAAGTTCCCTCTATGCCTACTTTCTGCAGGGTTTTTATCATAAATGGGTGTTGAATTTTGTCAAAAGCTTTCTCTGCATCTATTGAGATGATCATATGGTTTTTCTCCTTCAATTTGTTAATATGGTTTATCACATTGATAGATTTGCATATATTGAAGAATCCTTGCATTCCTGGAATAAACCCCACTTGATCATGGTGTATGATCCTTTTAATGTGCTGTTGGATTCTGTTTGCTAGTATTTTGTTGAGGATTTTTGCATCTATGTTCATCAGTGATATTGGCCTGTAGTTTTCTTTCTTTGTGACATCCTTGTCCGGTTTTGGTATCAGGGTGATGGTGGCCTCGTAGAAGGAGTTTGGGAGTGTTCCTCCCTCTGCTATATTTTGGAAGAGTTTGAGAAGGATAGGTGTTAGCTCTTCTCTAAATGTTTGATAGAATTCGCCTGTGAAGCCATCTGGTCCTGGGCTTTTGTTTGTTGGAAGATTTTTAATCACAGTTTCCATTTCAGTGCTTGTGATTGGTCTGTTCATATTTTCTACTTCTTCCTGATTCAGTCTTGGCAGGTTGTGCATTTCTAAGAATTTGTCCATTTCTTCCAGGTTGTCCATTTTATTGGCATAGAGTTGCTTGTAGTAATCTCTCATGATCTCTTTTATTTCTGCAGTGTCAGTTGTTACCTCTCCTTTTTCATTTCTAATTCTATTGATTTGAGTCTTCTCCCTTTTTTTCTTGATGAGTCTGGCTAGTGGTTTATCTATTTTGTTTATCTTCTCAAAGAACCAGCTTTTAGTTTTATTGATCTTTGCTATTGTTTCCTTCATTTCTTTTTCATTTATTTCTGATCTGATCTTTATGATTTCTTTCCTTCTGCTAGCTTTGGGGTTTTTTTTGTTCTTCTTTCTCTAATTGCTTGAGGTGCAAGGTTAGGTTGTTTATTCGAGATGTTTCCTGCTTCTTAAGGTGGGCTTGTATTGCTATAAACTTCCCCCTTAGAACTGCTTTTGCTGCATCCCACAGGTTTTGGGTCGTTGTGTCTCCATTGTCATTTGTTTCTAGGTATTTTTTGATTTCCTCTTTGATTTCTTCAGTGATCACTTCATTATTAAGTAGTGTATTGTTTAGCCTCCATGTGTTTGTATTTTTTACAGATCTTTTCCTGTAATTGATATCAAGTCTCATGGCGTTGTGGTCAGAAAAGATACTTGATACAATTTCAATTTTCTTAAATTTACCAAGGCTTGATTTGTGACCCAAGATATGATCTATCATGGAGAATGTTCCATGAGCACTTGAGAAAAATGTGTATTCTGTTGTTTTTGGATGGAGTGTCCTATAAATATCAATTAAGTCCATCTTGTTTAATGTATCATTTAAAGCTTGTGTTTCCTTATTTATTTTCATTTTGGATGATCTGTCCATGGGTGAAAGTGGGGTGTTTAAGTCCCCTACTATGAATGTGTTACTGTCGATTTCCCCTTTTATGGCTGTTAGTATTTGCCTTATGTATTGAGGTGCTGCTATGTTGGGTGCATAAATATTGACAATTGTTATATCTTCTTCTTGGATCGATCCCTTGATCATTATGTAGTGTCCTTCTTTGTCTCTTTTAATAGTCCTTATTTTAAAGTCTATTTTGTCTGATATGAGAATTGCTACTCCAGCTTTCTTTTGGTTTCCATTTGCATGAAATATCTTTTTCCATCCCCTTACTTTCAGTCTGTATGTGTCTCTAGGTCTGAAGTGGGTCTCTTGTAGACAGCATATATAAGGGTCTTGTTTTTGTATCCATTCAGCCAATCTGTGTCTTTTGGTGGGATCATTTAGTCCATTTACATTTAAGGTAATTATCGATGTGTATGTTCCTATTCCCATTTTCTAAATTGTTTTGGGTTCGTTATTATAGGTCTTTTCCTTCTCTTGTGTTTCTTGCCTAGAGAAGATCCTTTAGCATTTGTTGTAAAGCTGGTTTGGTGGTGCTGAACTCTGTCAGCTTTTGCTTGTCTGTAAAGGTTTTAATTTCTCCATCAAATCTGAATGAGATCCTTGCTGGGTAGAGTAGTCTTGGCTGCAGGTTTTTCTCCTTCATCACTTTCAGTATGTCCTGCCACTCCCTTCTGGCTTGTAGGGTTTCTGCTGAGAGATCAGCTGTTAACCTTATGGGGATTCCCTTATGTGTTATTTGTTGTTTTTCCCTTGCTGCTTTTAATATGCTTTCTTTGTATTTAATTTTTGACAGTTTGATTAATATGTGTCTTGGCGTATTTCTCCTTGTATTTATCCTGTATGGGACTCTCTGGGTTTCCTGGACTTGATTAACTATTTCCTTTCCCATATTAGGGAAGTTTTCAACTATAATCTCTTCAAATATTTTCTCAGTCCCTTTCTTTTTCTCTTCTTCTTCTGGAACCCCTATAATTCGAATGTTGGTGCGTTTAATGTTGTCCCGGAGGTCTCTGAGACTGTCCTCAGTTCTTTTCATTCTTTTTTCTTTATTCTGCTCTGCAGTAGTTATTTCCACTATTTTATCTTCCAGGTCACTTATCCGTTCTTCTGCCTCAGTTATTCTGCTATTGATCCCATCTAGAGTACTTTTAATTTCATTTATCGTGTTGTTCATCGTTGCTTGTTTCATCTTTAGTTCTTCTAGGTCCTTGTTAACTGATTCTTGCATTTTGTCCATTCTATTGTCCATTCTATCTCCAAGATTTTGGATCAACCTTACTATCATTATTCTGAATTCTTTTTCAGGTAGACTGCCTATTTCCTCTTCATTTGTTAGGTCTGGCGCATTTTTATCGTGCTCCTTCATCTGCTGTGTGTTTTTCTGTCTTCTCATTTTGCTTATCTCACTGTGTTTGGGGTCTCCTTTTTGCAGGCTGCAGGTTCGTAGTTCCTCCTGTTTTTGATGTCTGTCTCCAGTGGCTAAGGTTGGTTCAGTGGGTTGTGTAGGCTTCCTGGTGGAGGGGACTAGTGCCTGTGTTGTGGTGGATGAGGCTGGATCTTGTCTCTCTAGTGGGCAGGTTCACGTCTGGTGGTGTGTTTTGGGGTGTCTGTGGCCTTATTATGATTTTAGGCAGCCTCTCTGCTAATGGGTGGGGTTGTGTTCCTGTTTTGCTAGTTGTTTGGCATAGGTTTTCCAGCACTGTGGCTTGCTGGTCGTTGAGTGAAGCTGGGTGCTGGTGTTAAGATGGAGGTCTCTGGGAGATTTTCGCCATTTGATATTATGTGGAGCTGGGAGGTCTCTTGTTGACCAGTGTCCTGAAGTTGGCTCTCCTACCTCAGAGGCAGAGCCCTGCCTCCTGGCTGGAGCACCAAGAGCTTTTCATCCACACGGCTCAGGATAAAAGGGAGAAAAAGTAGAGGGAATTAGTAGAAGTATGAGGAAAGAAAGAAGGAAAGGAGGGTAGGAAGGAAGGAAGAAAGAAAGAAAGAAGCAAAGAAGGAAAGAAGGCAAGAAGGAAAGAAAGGAGGGAGGGAGGAAGGAAGGAAGGAGGGAAAGAAGGAAAAAAGACAGAAAGAAAGAAGATACAGTAAAAATAAAATAAAGTATAATAAAGTTATTGAATTAAAAAATTCTTATTTAGAAAAAAAAAGGGACGGATAAAACTTTAGGACAAATGTTGGAAGCAAAGTTATACAGACAAAATCTTACACAGAAGCATACACATACACCCTCACTAAAAGAGGTAAATGGGGAAAAATCATAAATCTTGCTGTCAGAGACCACCTCCTCAATTTGGGATGATTCGTTGTCTAAAGGAGGGAAGGAAGGAAGGAAAGAAAGAACGAAGGTAAAGTATAATAACGTTATTAAAATTAATTATTAAGGGGCTTCCCTGGTGGCGCAGTGGTTGAGAGTCCGCCTGCCGATGCAGGGGACACGGGTTCGTGCCCCCGTCCGGGAAGATCCCGCATGCCGCGGAGCGGCTGGGCCCGTGAGCCGTGGCCGCTGAGCCTGCGCGTCCGGAGGCTGTGCTCCGCAACGGGAGAGGCCACAACAGCGAGAGGCCTGCGAACCCAAAAAAGGAAAAAAAAAAAAAAAAAAAAATTAAGTATTAAGAAAAAAAATTTTTTTAAAAAAACATGGACGGATAGAACCCTAGGACAAATGGTGGAAGCAAGACTATACAGACAAGATCTCACACAGAAGCATACACATACACATTCACAAAAAGAGGAAAAGGGAAAAAATCATAGATCTTGCTCCTAAAGTCCACTTCCTTAATTTGGGATGATTGGTTGTCTATTCAGGTATTCCACAGATGCAGGGTATATCAAGTTGATTGTGGAGCTTTAATCCGCTGCTTCTGAGGCTGCTGGGAGAGATTTCCCTTTCTCTTCTTTGTTCTCACAGCTCCCAGGGCTCAGCTTTGGATTTGGCCCTGCCACTGCGTGTAGGTCGCTGGAGGGCGTCTGTTTTTTGCTCAGACAGGATGGGGTTAAAAGAGCCGCCGATTCGGGGGCTCTGGCGCACTCAGGCCGGCGGGGAGGGAGGGGCACGGAGTGCGGGGTGGGCCTGCGGTGGCAAAGGCCGGCGTGACTTTGCACCAGCCTGAGGCGCGCTGTGCGTTCTCCCGGGAACCTGGCAGTGGCGGGCTGCACAGGCTCCGCGGAAGAGGGGTGTGGAGAGTGAACTGTGCTCGCACACAGGCCCCTTGGTGGCGGCAGCAGCAGCCTTAATGTCTCCCGCCCGCCTCTGGGGTCCGCGCTTTCAGCCGCGGCTCGCGCCCGTCTCTGGAGTCCGCGCTTTCAGCCACGGCTCGCGCCCGTCTCTGGAGTTCCTTTAAGCAGCGTTCTTAAACCCCTCTCCTCACGCCCCAGGAAACAAAGAGGGAAGGAAAAGTCTCCTGCCTCTTCGGCAGGTGCAGACTTTTCCCCGGACTCCCTCCCGGCTAGCTGTGGTGCACCAACCCCTTCAGGCTATGTTCAAGCCACCAACCCCAGTCCTCTCCCAGCGCTCCGTCCGAAACCGAAACCCGAGCCTCAGAGCCTCAGCTCGCAGCCCCGCCCGCCCCGGCGGGTGAGCAGACAAGCCTCTCGGGCTGGTGAGTGCCGGTCGGCACCGATCCTCTGGGCGGGAATCTCCCCGCTTTGCCCTCCGCACCCGTTGCTGTGCACTCCTCCGCGGCTTCGAAGCTACCCCCTCCGCCTCCCGCAGTCTCCGCCCGCGAAGGGGCTTCCTAGTGTGTGGAAACTTTTCCTCCTTCACAGCTCCCTCCCACTGGTGCAGGTGCCGTCCCTATTCTTTTGTCTCTGTTTTTTCTTTTTTTCTTTTGCCCTACCCAGGTACGTGGGGAGTTTCTTGCCTTTTGGGAGGTCTGAGGTCTTCTGCCAGCCTTCAGTAGGTGTTCTGTAGGAGTTGTTCCACGTGTAGATGTATTTCTGGTGTATCTGTGGGGAGGAAGGTGATCTCCGCGTCTTACTCTTCCGCCATCTTCCGCCTTCTCCTCCCATTTGTTATTACAGTTACCTGTCACCAGGTGAGTAACTGGGCTGATCTTTATTATGTTAATTCAGTGAGATACTGGCATTCTTTGTTACAGCATCTCTCCCACCCTGAGTAATACAGTAGGCACTACTTACAGCTTTGTGTAGAACTTCCAGAAATTTAAATGGGTGCCTCTCAGGTGTTCAGTAAATACTTGTTGAATTAATGATCAAGGAGCAAACCAATAATTGATTAAAAAAAGAAGGTATAGGTTGAGGAGTGGAGGTAGGAAAAAACATTTTGCTTTCTTTATTAGGTTGTTCAGGTCTGGCCCATGGTAGAGGAAGTAATTTTAATTTCCTTACTCACTGGGTTTTAAATTTTTCTGTTATCTCATGGGCCTATTAAGTGTTGGGAAAGCTTGGGAAGGTGACATCCAAGACTGTTTACTAGCAGCCAGTGTTTTCTCTACTAAGTCTAATTCCTCTCTTTTAAAATATTTTACTGCTGTAGGAGTGGCACCTGGTACAGAAAAATCAAAACCAAACCAAACCAAACAAGATAATAACTGTATTTTAAACGATCATTTCTTGGCCTTATTTTAATCTGGGAATGAATGTCTCCAGCAGTATAAGTGTCAAAGACAGAATGAAATTTGAAAAGTGCTGTGCAGGCTAACCCCACTTGTTTACTGATTCTCACCTCCTTAATAATCTGCAAACTCAATACTTCTCACAGAAAACCCAGCAGTCTCACCCCAATTTTCCACCAAGATTTCATAGCCAAGAGCTGTAATGAGGTCTCCTACAAGTGTAACTCCCATCATGTTTACCGAACATGTTATGGTATCTTTACTGAAAGAGTCTTGTCAACAGTGTGTGTCTCTCTGGGCACAGTTTACAGGGTGATTCAGTAAGCTTACATCATTTTTTTTTCAATTAATCCTCCCTCCCAAGAAATGTGCTAATCTGTCTGTACTGGGCCTCCTTGTCATTGGTGTGAATTATCTGATTTTTACTGTTTTCAAAGGCATTTTGCATATTCATAAAATGTTATTATTCAAATGTACCATATTAACCCAGAGTGCATTTTAAGCCAAAAGTAATTAATTCTGTTTTGGATAAATCAGTTAGAATTGGAGTAGAGACTGTATGCTGGTTTTGTCTAATTACTTCTAGAGAAGCACGTGCAATACAATGAACAGATAACACTGTTAGATCCTTTGTGAAATCATACATTTTCTGAATCAACTGAATAGCAGTAAATTAGTCATGGTACATAGGGTAAGGGTATGTCTAGCTTTAAGAAAATTCAATATAAAAGTCAAGCTTATGATGGATTTAAATTATGGGGCAATTATTTGTATTACAGGTTAATTATTTGCCTACAAGAGCTTGGTAATTTATTAGTAATTTGACAAAATAGGCTAAGAGGTTAACTGAAGGCATGAGTCAGAAACGTTTTCTTTAAAAAAAAAAGTAAGTATTTTAGGGTTTTGTGGGCCATATGGTCTCTATCACAGCTATTCAGCATTGCCTTGGTTGGAGTGTACGTGGAGCAAAATCAGCCATGGATAATAAATAAATGAATACTCGTGGTTCTGTGTTCCAATAACACTTCATCTGTGGACACTAAATTTGAATTCCATATGATATTATTATGTTACACAATAATCTTATGATTTTTTAGCTTCTGGGCCATATGAAATCAAGGGATGGCTGGATTTGGCACAAGGGTTTACCAACACTTGATTTAAAGTATTATGAGCGATCAGAGAGAAATGAAGGTAAAATGCCTGCTATCAAAACGAGTCTGGAGACTAGACAGCAACACAGAAGTGCAGCTTGGAATTAAATATTCATTGCTGGAAGGTCTCTGGCTGCGTGGTCCAGATGAGCTCCGGGCACAGGGACACGCCCTGGCTCAGCCTGCAGGAGAAATCGCGTCTGTGCTCTTTCATTAGATGCGTTCTTTCCTCCTCTTTCTATTTGCTCAGGGCTCATGCTGAGGAGTTGATGGGATTCTGACGAGTTTCAGCCTCATTTTCCAACTTACTTTTCTGCCTTACACAGTATAATTTTTAGTCTTGGATGGCTCAGAAGAACGAGGCAGATTCATGAGATGCCAACTCAGAAGTTGTGGAAGAGAGCCTTGAAATCTACATTTCAACAAACCAGCCAGAATGTACTGATGGGGGTTCTGGCAGGCAGAGTACTGAGTACTCTCTTTTCTAGTCCAACCCTGGCTTTTGTCTCCTTAGCCCGTCTTCCATCTGCCCCTCCTTCTCATTCCTTGGTCTAAAGACTCAGCTGTGGCCTGGAGTTGTCTTTTTTGGGATATAGCTTATGGAACAGAAGGTCAGTGCAGTCTTACCTCCACTGCAGCTAAAGTGATCTTTACAATATGCCACACTGGAATCTAAAATACTATGCAAATCAACATATCTATGAAACAAAAACAGACTCACAGACATAGAGAACAGACTCACAGACATAGAGAACAGACTGTGGTTGCCAAGGGGGAGGGGTGGGGGAGGTATGGATAGGGAGTTTGGGGTTAGCACATGCAAACTATTATATACAGAATGGATAAACAACAAGGTCCTACTGTATAGCACAGAGAACTATTCAATATCCTGTGATAAATCATAATGGCAGAAATATGAAAAAAATATATGTATAACTGAGTCACTTTGCTGTACAGAAGAAATTAACACAATATTGCAAATCAACTATACTTCAATAAAATTAAAAAGAAAAACAAAACAAAATTTTAAAAAAATGCCACACTGCCCATGTCAATACCTTGCTAAGTCCTTTGTTGATTTCCTCTGCATTTGGGATCAAGGTAAACTCACCAAGGCCTGCCCAGTGTGGTCCTTCATCCCATCCACATTTTCAACCTGACCTCATGTTGATTTCCCTTCCTCCCACATCCTCTCTGTGCCTCTGCCTGCCACGGGGCCTTTGCACTTGCAGGTTCCACTGCCTGTTCCACTTTACCTCTTATTCCTCCCGGTTGATGTCTACACAGGCTTCACATTTCACTCAAGTGAACTTTACTCATGAAAGCCCTTTCTGACGTCAGCTTTATAAAGTACTCATATACCAGGTGGCACTAATCATGGGGGAAATCTTACATTTGTTTTTGTGATTATCTGACAAAGACCTGTCTCTCTCACTTGGACTCTGAGCTCCATGAGGACAGGGGTCAAGTTAATATTTGGCTCACATTTGTATTTTCTATGCCTACCGTATTGCCTGGATAAGTCATTTGTTGAGTGAATGAACAAAGGAATGAATGAATGAATGAATAAGAGAAGGATAAATTATGTGGTCTGCTCCAGGCAATTAGAAAGTCTCAGAAAGTGTCCTGCAACCATGAAAGACCCCACGCTGCCCACAGGGAACCAATGGGGAGAAACCCGAGGGCTTCACGCTGTCCTCTGCTCCAATGCGAGAAGCTTGGTCCCTGAACCAGTGCGGGGTCATGCTGGAAAGGGTATCATTTTTGAGAGCAGAGGCAAGAGGGCAGTAGCCCCACCACAGCTGACAGGTATAAGGAGGACAAGTGTAAAGGAGGAAGAACTTCTTGAGAATGAGGATTGTAATAAAATTACCAATATGTTACGAAATGTCAGAGAGAAGAAAGAGAATGAGGTTGCCCAGACTTCATGTGTCAGATTCGTGTGACAGAATATGTTGATTGGTACATACATTTTTTGGCAAAAGTTGAGTGTGAGGGCACAGACCTGCTCTACCAAATTGTATTGGGGAAGATCAAATGATGGCCTGACCTCTGCTTAAATGCCTGATTCTAGATTTTCAACTGTTTGCAAGTAGGTATTATTACACTTACGATACATAAATGACTTGTATGTGCTCTTAAAACATGTTTTTAACTCATTTGTTTTTTTATGTAATGTTGTCATTAAGCTGCCCTGACTACTATGGAAATGTAATCTATTAATTTTTAAAAACATGATTTTGAATATCATCTAATGAACCAAATGTAGTCAAAATTACACTTGTCACAATTTTTTATTTTTGCTGGGGAAGAAATCACTTCATTCTCTTAGCATTGAGCACATAGTAGGGGCTCAGTAAGGTTTCTTGAATGATTAAAAGATTATGCTGTTTGCTTATGAGCAGAAAATAATCCTTTAGTTGGAGCTTAAATCCCATTTAACAAACTCAGAATGACATGTGTTGGAACAAAATCTCTAAAGTCTCCTATTTCATCCTTTTATCCCATATAGTTTTTTTCTAAATAGTTCCCAATGGGAGGTACCTATACTGTCTTCCAGGATTTTTAAGGGCAGAGGTGCCATGGTCTCCCAGGGTCAATCAGCTTCATGCGCAACAGACCACCCCAAGCCTGGCAGCTTGAAATAATAATATTGATTTAGTTAATATTTCTATGGGTTAGCAGTCTGGCCTGGGCTCAGCTGGGTAATTCTTCTGGACTCAGGTGCCAGTGAGTGAGATGGCTGCCTCCTGAGTGTGCTGGATGCCCCTGGGTAAGGGAGATGGCCTCTCCCACCCTCCAATGGGCTAGCTTAGCCCAACTGGGCAGCTTTCCAAGAGCAAGGGCAGAAGTTGTAAAGTGTCTCGTGGCCTGGTCTCAGAACTGGCACATCGTCACTGCCATCACAGTAGACCCCCTTATCCATGGTTTCACTTTCATTTACCCACTGTGGTCCAAAAATATTTACTGGAAAATTCCAGAAATAAACAATTCATAAGTTTAAATCACACACCATTTTGAGTAGCAATGATGAAAGCTCACACCGTCCCACTCCATCCTTCCAGGGATCCCCAACCATCAACATGGTCATGCCTCCATGATCCAGGAAGCAGATGGTCCTCCTTCTGATGTATCATCAGAAGGTCAATAGTAGCCTATAGCTACGTCACAACACCTATGTCATCTACCTTCTCCATCTCATCATGTGGGCATTTTATCATCTCACATCATCACAAGAAGGGTGAGTATGGTACAATAAGATATTTTGAGAGAGAAAGAGAGAGACCACATTCACATGACTTTTTACAGTATGTTGTTATAATTGTTCTATTTTATTACTAGTTATTGTTGTTAGTCTCTTACTGTGCCTAATTTGTAAGTTAAACTTTGCCATAGGTGTGTATGTATGGGAAAAAAACATAGTGTATGTAGGGCTCAGTACTATCTGTGGTTTCAGGCTTCCACTTGGGTCTTGGAGCATATTCCCAGCAAATAAAGGGGGCGGGGGTGTGTGTGACTGTACTTTTTATTTGCCACAGAAAGTCACAAGGCCACCCTAGAGTCACTAGAAGGGAAATAGTCTCCACCTCTTGATAACAGGAGTTGCAAAGTTACCTCACAAGGGACACTGATACCAGGAAAGGTGCTGGATTGTGGTTATTTCTGTGATCTGCCTTAAGAACCCCTTCTCTCTTCTATCAAGACTAGTTCTCCATATCAAATCAAAATCATGCTTCAGCTTATTACCAGTTTGCTATATTCTTCTTTGATGGCAATAGTCACTATCCTCCATATCCTTTTCCTCAAGTTAATAGCATTAATTTTCCCTTCAGTTCTCTTTTATCTTCAAAAATGTTTGATATATTGTACAAAATATAACCTGAGAAATTGATCCTTGAGAAGGAGAGATTAACTAGGTACCTTTGAATCCCTTGAAGGTTCACCACATCTGAGAATAAACCCTATCTTGGGCACTCACATATGCTAAACAATAATAACAGCAGCAGCAGCTAACACTTATATAGCACTATTTGTAATCAGGCACGGTTCTAAGTGCTTTACATATAATCCTCACAATAACCCCCTGTGACAGGTACCATAATTATCATTTCCCTTTTATAAATGGGAAAAATGGAACACAGAAAGGTAAAGCCAAGACCACATGGGCATACAGAAGCAGAGTGAAAATTTGCCTGCAGGCAATGTGGCCTCAGAGCCCATGTTTTGAATCACTACAAAGTAGTGCCTTCTGTGTGACTTCAGACAAATCACCCAACATCTCTGAACACACATTTGCACATCAGCAAAGTGGTAATTGTGTGTCTACCGACACACAGATGTGTGGTGAGACTCAATGAGCCCATGTATCTGCAAATCACTGTAAAAATGTGAGACAAAATTTTACTTTTATCATGAACCTGACCCGGTCATGTTCTTCACTAAGAATTTGAGAAGTCCAAAGAACGCACAAATTGTTACATGGTTCCTATGTGCTATTTAAATAAAGGAACGGATGGTGTCTGTTTAAATGCAAATCAGTCTACAGTGTTAGTGAAATTGATATCAGTGTGATTTTGGGTTAACTATTCTGGTGTGAGGTTTTATTTTTCCATCAAGTGTCCTTCCCCTAGTCTTTCTCCAAAGATGAAGACAACTCTGCTAGGAAATCTGAGGGAAGAATAAGAACACGAGCTCCCCTTAAAGTCTGTTGGACCCTCTTCCCTGTGTTGCTGGAAATTGTACTCATGTGTATTTCTCCCCAACAAATATTTTGCAATTGATATTTCTTCATCATCGTGAACCCAATTTATAGCAGTAGGCATGCAGTGTATTATTTTTGGAGCAGTGCTATATACACTGGAAAGAATTTGCACATGAGGGCAAAATGGAACAGACAACTGCTTTTGGGGACTGCACAGATTAGTACATCATTGCATACTAACAAAGTGCTAATTGCTCCTTTGACCATGGGCCCAGTTTACAGAGCTTTTGCACAAATGTGCTCTGTGCACTAAATTACAAAACTAACACTGCATTATTTCTCAGTACAGCTTGCAAATTCTTGTAGGGCAGTATGAATTAGCATTAATTAAACCAGAGAAAGAGAGAGAAAGACAGAGAGAGAAACAGAGAGAGAGACAGAGAGAACTAGCTGTAGAGAGGGAGATACATTTTAGAAAGAACAGACCAGATGCTAATTACTTAAGTTACAAATGTTGCACTTGTTCCGCAATACTAGTAAAAGCAAATAGCATCTCTTCTCAATGCTTGTATTTGAGAAATACAGTTTCAAGTCTGTAGTGAATATGAACATTGGTGATTAATAGCTGAAATAAGAAATGGTGATTGGCCTTAGCTGTTTTGTGTTTAATCAAATGTGTGTGACTAATTCTTGAGGGGATTATTTGCGCTCAAGATTCCAAATAAATTCTTCCAAAGCAGCTAAGAGAATCTGCCAAGTAGTGAATGAATGAGTTTTCATCATTGGAAAGCATGGAAGGTTCGTGTATAATTTCTCTTACCCTTCTCTTTTTTCATTTAGTCTAGTGTTTTCATCCTTGCGTGTAAATTTATTACACCTCTGCATATGCTAAAGTACTTGAAAAGTACCTTAGAGTCGATGATTTCCTTATTTAATAAATATTTGTCGAGTATCTAATATGTGCTAAGCACAGGAGGTGCAAAGAATCTTTATCTTCAAGTGGCTCAGAGTCTATCTGTATAGATGGGTCCATAAATGACTAACGCTACCATAAACAGACAAATGTCTCCCTCAAAAACTGAATAGAACTGCTGCTGTGGGAACAGAAGGCAGATGGCCATTTCTGCCTGGAAGGATTAGAAGAGGTGTGGAGGAGCAGAGATTTTCCTGTAGTACCTGGAATGATGCATACAGGTGCAGACAGGGCTTGGATTGTGAGCTGAGAGTGGGGAGCCAGGAGTAAGGAATGGTACGACTCTGAACTTGGACTATGGCAAGGCGATGGAGAATGAAGAACAGATCTGAGAACCTTTGCAGAGGTGGACCTGAGAGCATGGGATACCTACTTAGTCTTGACAAGTGAGGGAAATTGACCTCAGAGTTCTGCGTATGGTTCTCCATTAATGCACTAAGAAGACAAGAGAAAGGGCAGACAGAGGGAGCAGGTAAATGAAGGCTGAGGTGGTGTGGCTACTTCTCTGCCCACAACCCCCGGGACTTCTTTACCAGCTCCTGGTGGATTTTCACTCTCAGCCAACACTTGGGAGCAGCCCGAACCTGTATCTCTTTGCCAGCAGCCAACCTCAGCCTGCTGAAACGCCTTCATCTGCATTTACAGAAAGAGGAAACAGCTGGGAAATTACTAAGAGGATTAAGGAGCCCAAGACCAGCCCTTACCCAAAGGCTGTTATAGCAGGGAAACAGGTATTTCTCCATCCTTGTATCTAATTGGGAGAACTTTGATGTATGACCTACATCCGTGTTTCTTAAATTTTAGTTTGCTTATGAATCACTTGAGAGACCTTGTGAAATGCAGATTCTGATTCAGTAGGGCTGGTGTGGGGTCTGAGATTCTGCATTTCTAACACGGTACTAGTGACTGATTCTGCTGGTCCGTGGACCACACCTTGCGTTGCAAGGAGTTACCACTGTCTTCAGAGTCCCCTGAGGGATTGAAACAAATTTACCCATTCTCTTTCTTGACATTGCTTCCTTGCTTAGCTTCCCTCTCTTCCTGGTCCAGATTCTCCTCTCCCCCACTAGACTTTTCTGAGAACCCTTCTCAATAAATAACTCCAACAGGAATCCTTATCTCAGTGTCTGCGTCTGGGGAATCCAATTTAAGACAGAGCCCTTAAGTTTGGCTTTGAACATGACATATGAGGTGCAGAAGAAATACACAAGATGAAATGTCCAATAGGTAGAAGGCACTGGTGGCACTTGTGCCTTCCTTCTCTGAGTTCTCCTTTCTTAGTGTCCTGAGAATACAGAACATGAAGCAGAACTTTGTTGTCTCTGGTTTGTCCCTAACAATTTAAAAGAGCAAGTTTTTCTTGTTAGATTCTAGGTTGAAATCTTTGAAAAGATGTGGCGTATGTGACAAATCCCATGGACCAAAATATTCTGTTTGTTGAGTGCTTCTCAAACATCAATGTGCATCAGAATCAACTGTCAGTCTTGCTGAAATTGTGTAGGTCTGGGAGGGGCCTGAGAATCTGCATTTCTAACAGGCTCCCTGCTGCTGTTGCTGCTGGTCTGCAGACCACATGGACCACACTTTGAGAAACAAGGATCTAAAACACTTTGCTTATCCTGAAGAGTAATTTTCAAGGAAATACTCTGAGACTGAATGAAACACTGATAGCAGCAGTAGTAGAAGAGGTACTAGAAGTAGTAATAGTAGTAGTAGTGAGCACAAAATTAAGGTTTTGACATCTGTACACACACATGAAGCCATCAGCACAATCAGGAGTGAGTACACTCATCACGACAAAATGTTCCCTCCTGCCCGCTTGTCATCCCTCCCTCTACTCCCTCCCCCACTGCAGGCCACCAAACTGCCTCCTGTCACTATAGGTTAGTTTGCATTTTCTAGAATTTTATGTACATGGAATCATGCTGTTTGCCCTCTTTATTTTGTCTGGCTTCTTTCATTCAACATCATTATATTGCGATTCATCCATGTGTTGCGTGTGTCAGTACTTCATTCCTTTCTGTTGCTGACTGGTGTTCCATTGTATGGATATGCCACAATTTGTCCATTCTCCCATTGATGGATATTTGGATTTCTTCTAGTTTTTCAATGTTACAAATAAAGCTGCTATGAACAATCATGGAAAAAAATAGTAGTGACAGCTGACATTTATTACTTACATTCGGTGAGTAGGAGCACTTCCTCTGTGCTTAGTAAGTATACTAGCTCACTTATTCCTCACAATGACTCTAAGAGGTCTAAGAATAAAGAATGGTCAATCTTTTAATAAGGTGACTACTGTTCTATACAGAACTTTCTTGACTTATGATGGGGTTATGTCCTGTTAAACCCATTATAAGCTGAAAATATTCTGAGTCAAAAATGCATTTAATACACCCAACCATCGTAGCTTAGCCTTGCCCACCTTAAATGTGCTCAGAACACTTGCATAAGCCTACGGTTGGGCAAAGTCATCTATCACAAAGCCCATTTTATAATAAAGTGTTGAATATCTCATGCAATTTATTGATTACTATACTGAAAGTGAAAAACAGAATGGTTGTCTGGGTACAAAACGGTTGTAAGTGTGTTGATTGTTTGCCCCCATTATCACATAGCTGCCTGGGGGCTGTGGCTGCCCTGCATCACAGGAGTGTCCTATCTCATATCTCTAGCTTGGGAAAAGATCACAATTCAAATTCAAACTACAGTTTCTACTGAATGAGTGTCACTCTCACATCTTTGTAAAGTTGAAAAATCATAAGTCAAGCCATCATAAGTCAGGGATTGTTTGTGCTGGGAACTTCAGAATGTTTGAGGCTTAACCTATACAAGTCTAAAATATTTGGAGTTGTTCTGCTAGTCACCACATTATCTCTAAGAGGCGAGGACATTCTTGGGAAATGAACAGAGTCTAACTTATTTTTATCTGGGGAGCCATGGGAAGGCACCAGATGTATGAGGTAGCAATGAATGAAGTGGCCTCCATGGTGATGTCACAGGTTGTTGGATTGATTTCAAAACTCAGCTTAACCCCCACTTTACCCCACCCTTTTGAGTCAGCTTTGGGCAGTTGGGTCTGAAAATGACAAGGATGACTCAAGCTTTGAAATCTCTATGAAAACATGAGACATCTCTTCGCACCCTCAGCGATCTTTGTTTTCTTCCAAATGCTAAGAACCCACACTTTAAGAAAAAAAGGGGGGGCAAACTATGTATAAAATCTTCTGACTTAATCAAAACAAATATTTCTCCAAATCTGCTTCATTTGTGCTTTAAAAAACCTGAAATAAAGTTCAATTAACAATTGAAAGAGGAGTATAGTCACTGTATTTCCTTATTTTCAGAAATCAAATGTTAGGATATAATCAGGCAGATTTATAATTGTGAAGAGAACCTGTTTTTCTTTTGCATCAGGCTTTGATTTGTGAACAAGAAGACCTACCATGGCTTGAAAGAAACACATGGTCATATCTATTTCTCTCTTATTAAACGTCCAGAATCATTCATGAAGTGTGTGTTATGGCTCCTCTCTAAGGCACAGATTTAAAAATTATAGTGGATTAAGGTGAAGCGGAAGGAAGCAAGCTGACTCTGGGTGGGGGCCGGGGTGGGGGAAATAACATAGTACGTCCTGGACTATGAATGAATGTGGAGGAATGTGAGAGGGCCCTCTTCTTGGTGTTATATGTGTGAAGTAATCATAAAGTATAACTGTAATGAATCCAATTCTGAAAGTCCACTGTTCTGTAAAGAGAGGAATCTTTTTTAGCACCTGGGGAAATTCAGGTGATGGCAAACTTAGGCAAGAGGAATTGGACTCAGGCTGTGTCAGTGCTGCCTTTTCAGCAAATAATCTCAGAGCTGGAGGTCAGATTCTGACCAGAGAATGTGAAATATGGTGTTAGGTTTTTCAAACAAGAAGTAGCATCTACTGTTACCGGGAAGGGAAATTAATTTATGAGGTTGACAGAAATTCCCACACTGTGTTATATGGAACAACAGGTGTTGTGAGTGAGAGCATTAAAAGGGCTCTTTTGTCAATTAAGTTTGGGAAACCATGCACATTTGCTTGTGGAGATTCTCAAGATGCACAAACATACTAGAGGTTCGGAGGAGACCTGCTTCTTGTTTAAGTTCACTGAAAAAGGATTCTCAGAAAGTAGTATTATGTAGAACTCAGTTCAGGAAATGGAAGAGAAGTTTTGGAAAAGTACTTAATTGCAGAGAGGTGTGTGGTGACTTAACCAGTAGGTTGAGTTGCTTACTATAAAGAAGTAGAGAAGCTTTATTAAAAGTATAGCTGTAATACTTGGCCAGATAGTGTACTTCAAGCAGAATGCAAGAGACAAGATTGAGTTGAAAACGATGGGCGAGTTAAGAGTTCTGCCTAGGAAGCAGGGTCATCAATTGCTTGACTTTAGGTCCTTAAGAAATCAGTCATCTGTGCTCAGGGAGGTCATGTCTTTTATGCCTTTGGATGAACGTGCACAGGAGGTGCTGGTGGTGAGGGGGCAGCTCTACTTCAGTTTCCTTGTAAAGTAATTGTTCATTCTTATTTTGCCAAAATCCTAAAAAAGTCTATCCTTACCTAGTCTTCGGAAGTAGAAGGATTACATTTTTTGAACAGAAAATGACAAAATCTGACTATTTGAAGTCAAAAGTGCCCAGGTTGAATTTTTGATCAACACAGCAAAGGAGGCCAAGATACTCTGAAGTCCAGGCATGGTGGTACCACACACAGAGCCACAGCCAAAGTCAGAGGGAAGCTGGCTAAGATCTGTAGAAAGAAGAAAACATGCCTAGGAGAGCAGGAAGCTGGTCTGGCCGCCCTCCCATCTGGGCATCCCTTCATGATCCCCTTTGGCTTGAATTGTTGATGTCTTTACTGACACTTTGGAAATTCACAGCTACCATGGAAGGCAACAGGGGATTTCTGCCTTACCACTCTCCCTTTTACTTCTTGTCTTTGTTCAGTTTGTGGCCTTAATGCCATCCTGAGGTTGAGCTGTCACTTCAAGCTTGTTAGTCAAATTACGGTGATTAATGCAAACAGCCAACATGAACTTTGGGCTGCTCAGATGTTAGATAACCCACGAGCTGGGAGGGAGCCATCCTTCTACATATCCTAAGTGACTCAGACATCTTTCAACACCAAAGAGAGTCTTCCTCAAGCACAAAATTCTGTGATTCTTAAGTGACTCAGACACCTTTCAAAACCAAAGGACAGCCTCCTGGTATTTGATATAAATGTGATGGCCAAGTTCTTTTCAGAAGATAAAAATAATGAAGCTGTTCACAGACAAATGGCTTCTGGTGAGAAAGGGTTGTGCTCTGGTGACTCCTATCTGGATGCTGACCTTTACTAGAGGGTTTTCAACAAAATTCAAGCCTCCATCATCTTTTCTTCTAAATGGAGTCATTTTCTTTAATTGGGTTTGAGAAACAATTGAGAACCAACACTTCTTACTGGTTTAACTTTTACATGTGGTAAATGGTGATGTATCCATTTCCCCCCCTAATTTGAAGCAGGCATTTTGAAGACTAATAAGAAAAATAAATATAAGATACATAGAACTTTGAAAGAAGCTTACTTATAGAAATGAGACAAAATAAAATATTATTGCATAATAAGGAAGCCTCAGTTCAGAAATTCTCCAGAGAATAAATCACCAAACTTTCTGACCTAATGTAAATTTAGAACTCTTACCGCAAGGGATTTCCTGCCTAGACTGGTGTGAAGAAACCAACTATGAGAAAAATGTTCCAATAACATAAATTGAAGTTTTATTGCTGGGGGATACCCTATGAAACCAGCCATTTCCATTAATGCATTTTATGGTTTTTTTTTTTTTTTTTTTTTGGAGATTCGCAGGCCTCTCAATGTTGTGGCCTCTCCCATTGCGGAACACAGGCTACGGATGTGCAGGCTCAGCAGCCATGGCTCACGGGCCTAGCCGCACCGTGGCATGTGGGATCTTCCCGGACTGGGGCACGAACCTGTGTCCCCTTCACCAGCAGGCGGACTCTCAACCACTGCGCCACCAGGGAAGCCCCATTTTATGATTTTATAAAGTGTGCTCAAAAGGGCCAACACAGGCAAAATTTTGATGCAGTTGGTTTTGTCCAACTTTTGTCTCGTGGGGGCTCATCATCTAAGACCAGATTTTAAGACCCAGCATCTCATTCGATCCCCACTATTCAGAGCTTGTTGATACTATATTGTTATTCCATCATGAAGAGTGGTCTGTCTCCATCTCCATCATAAGGAAGTGAGATCATTAAATCTGGTGTTGTCTTGGGCCAATTTTTATATCTAACCCACTGAGTAACATAGGAGTATGGAGTTCAAACTGAAGATTAATTTTTTGGAGATGGTGGACTGACCTAGCATGGTCATCTAAGTTTAAGTTTCTTTTAAAGTCAGGTATTATTTATATAAAGTAAAATTCATCCTTTTAAATGTATATTTCTAGAAGTTATTTATTTATTTATTTTATTTATTTATGTTCAGCTGTGTTGCTGTGCGCAGGCTTTCTCTTCATTGCTGTGTGCGGGCTTTCTCTTTGCTGTGGTGCGTGGGCTTCTCATTGTGGTGGCTTCTCTTATTGCAGAGCACAGGCTCTAGGCGCATGGGCTTCAGCAGTTGTGGTGTGTGGGCTTAGCGGTTGTGGCTCGCAGGCTCTAGAGTGCAGGCTCAGTAGTTGTGGCGCATGGGCTTAGTTGCTCTGCAGCATGTGGGATCTTCCCCAACCAGAGCTCGAACCCGTGTCCCCTGCATTTGCAGGTGGATTCTTAACCACTTCGCCACCAGGGAAGTCCTAGAAGTTTTGACAAACACAGTCATGTAACTGCAATCACTGTCAATGTACAGCATATGTCCATCACCCCCAAAATTCCCTCATGCCACATGTAGGCACTTTCTTATAAAGCAAAATGCACTCTTGGCTTATAACTCAGTAGCCCCCATAAACAGAAAAAAAATGTACACGTATGTTTATAAGGGATATTTTCATTGTTCTTCCAAACTGTAACTAAGTCAAATAACACTCTCCACATTCCCAGCCCTCAAGAAATCACTGATTTATTTTCTTTCTCAATGTCTTTGCTCTTTCAATGTTGTATAAATGGAATCATATAGACTATAGTCTGTGTGTATGAGTGGGGGGTGGTGATCCAGCTTGCGGTTCTTTGATATCCTTGGATCTGTGGTTTATAACTTTCATTATTAAAAAAAAAATGTGTCTACTATCTTTACAACTTTTTTTTTTTGTCTTGAGCTCTCTTCTTCTTCATACTAATTACTTGTATGTTAGAATGTTTGACCTTGTCTCACAGTTCTCAAATGTACTGTTCTTTTTTCCTCACTCTTTTTCCTCTTTTGTGTTTCAGTTTTGGTAATTTCTGTTGCTCTCTTTTCTTGTTCACTGTTTATTTTCTTGGCTCTATCATATCTGCTACTGAGCCTATCAAAGGCATTCTTCATCTCTCTTTTCATGATTTTATTTCTAGCATTTCCCTTTGACTCTTCCTTACAGTTTCTATTCCTCTACTGAAATTCCCTGTCTATTTATGAATGCTGTCCCTCTTTCTCACTGGAAATTTTAACATATATATGATAGTTATTTTAAATTCCCAGCCTGATAGTTCCAACAACTGGGTCATGTCTAGGTTTGTTTCTGCTAATTGCTTTGTTTCTTGGTTTTTCTTAATTTTTTGTATATCTCATCACTTTTTATTGAATTACAGACATTGTGAGTAGGACAAAAGGGACTGAAGTAATGTTATTTATTCCTGCAAATAGGCCATTTTTGGGTGCTTGGCCATTAATGTGGGAGTTGAATCTATCAGACTTGAGCTGAGTCTGGGTTTTTTCATTGCTATGGTCACCTTCTGTACACCACTGGCTTCAAATTGCTCTAGCATTGTCTTATGTTTGGGGTGGTGGTGAAGAGATTGGAAAGTTTTTCTTAATGCCTTGTGCCTGCCCACCCTCCCAGCTTTCAGCCTTCCCTGGCATCCTGCTCCATAGCGAGGTCTCTCTCTGAGACAGTCCCTCAGTGCCTGCTGGCTCTGGGTGGGGGCAGGAGTGGCCCCTACTCTTCTGCTCTAGCCTCGGCCCCAGTGATCCTGGGTATCTGAGCCTTGTATGGGGGGCATCGTCAGAGATCCTGCACCTCCTGCCCATGCCAGTCACACTGGCTGGTATCTTTGCCAATTTTGTGCCCCCCTCTCAACAATAGAAGACCTTTAATATTATTTGTGTAGGATCTTGGACCCCAAATGATTTCCGGCTCTTCCCCAGGGATGAAGGGTTTTCTTCTTATTTTCTTTCTTCCCTAGATGCAATGAATTTTCACCTGTGCCATTGAGCTGACAGGGTTTGCTGCCTCTCCTCTAACATCTTAAGGATTACATTTTGTAGGGTAGAAGGATACAGACGGGGTTCTTTTCTTTTCTCCAGCAGCAGCTGTTCACCTTCTCTAGGCTTTCTCATGAGCACTTGGTGGAGTAGCCATGGAGAAAACCTTGTGAGCAAGGGGAAATTCCTCAAATGTCTCAGTATCCCATAGGTCCTATGCTGTCATGATTGCCCTTACTCAGTCTTTAGCAATTTGTTTAGAATTTTAGCTGAATTCTTTATACCTGCATGGATGATACCAAGGTTCTTCATTTCATCTTCTGCTGTAAGTGAGCCAAAGCTCTTCTCCAACATTTCCTTGGAGAAGCCTCTCTTTCCTTGGATTTCATGCTATTTTTTTGCCCTATAACCTCAGTAATCTGAAGAGTACAAGGAAAGTTATGATTTTGTAATTTATTCAGCTTTTGTTGTTGTTAGCAGGGATATTGTCTCTAGTTTCTACATCCCAGGTCACAGTGGAACTCTGAACCATGAAAAAAAGAAGTAGGGGATGGGTCAGGAGAGGATGGGAAGGCTCTATTCAAAGACATGTTTCCAGGAGAATTTACAGATGATGCACTTTGGGGTCGTGGATCTGAACTTGAATTGGCCTGCCAGAAAGGAAGGGGTTGTTCTCTTATTTCTAGATTAGTTTTAAGAAGCCTTAGGAATCAAGATTGAGTCCAGTTTGGATCTGATTTCCAACTATGCCCTCTCAGTTAACCCAACAACTGGCAGTAGGTAGTAAGCCTGTTCTCTGGTTCCTGATTTAGTGCATTTTCAAACTATTTCACCCACAGTAGCCCAGCTTTTCCTGATGTGGGTCTGTAAATGTAACCTAGGCCATCTGGTTTCTCCCTCCTGGGTGGCCAAATGTTATCCTGCCGACTGCTTTCATTTGCTAACATGTATACTCAGGAAATGGTGACTCTGTCTGAGTGGAAGGGAAAGGATAATAGAGTATGAATGAGACAATAAGGAAAACCATTGCTCCTGTTTATCAAGCACTTGCCATATACTAGGACTGCGTGAAATGCTTCCCTGCATTGTCTCATTTGATTCTCATAACAAGCCTAAGGGTAGGTACTATTTTTATCTCACTGTAACTATAAAGAACCAGTAAATGAATTTAATAAGTGGTTTTGGAAAAGACTGATAGTGACATGCCAAAGAATGAAACTAGACTACTATCTTACACCGTACACAAAAATTAACTCCAAATGGGTTAAAGACCTGAATGTAAGACCTGGAACCATAAAACAAACAAACATAGGCAATAAGTTCCTTGACATTGGTCTCGGTGATGACTTTTGGATCTGACTCCAAAAGCAAAGGCAACAAAAGCAAAAATAAGTCAGACTACATGAAAGTAAAAAGCTTCTGCATAGCAAAGGAAATCATCAAAAAAATGAAAAGGCAGCCTACTGAGTGGGAGAATATATTTGCAAATGTTATACCTGATCAGGGGTTAACACTCAAAATACGTAAAGAATTCATACAACTCAATATCAAAAAACAAACAATCCAATGGAAAAATGAGCAGAGGACCTGAATAGACAATTTCCAAAGAAAACAAACATTCCAAAGATGGCAGGGTTGAGGAAGATGGCGGAAGAGTAAGACGCGGAGATCACCTTCCTCCCCACAGATACATCAGAAATACATCTACACGTGGAACAACTCCTACAGAACACCTACTGAATGCTGGCAGAAGACCTCAGACCTCCCAAAAGGCAAGAAACTCCCCACGTACCTGGGTAGGGCAAAAGAAAAATGAATAAACAGAGACAAAAGAATAGGGACGCTACCTGCACCAGTGGGAGGGAGTTGTGAAGGAGGAAAGGTTTCCACACACTAGAAATCCCCTTCATGGGGGGAGACTGCGGGTGGCGGAGGGGGGAAGCGTTGGAGCCGCGGAGGAGAGCGCAGCAACAGGGGTGCGGACGGCTAAGTGAAGAGATTGCCGCACAGAGGATCGGTGCCGACCAGCACTCACCAGCCTGAGAGGCTTGTCTGCTCACCTGCCGGGGCGGGCGGGGCTGGGAGCTGAGGCTCGGGCTTCGGTCGGAGCGCAGGGAGAGGGCTGGGGCTGGCGGCGTGAACACAGCCTGCAGAGGGTTAGTGCACCACGGCTAGCCGGGAGGGAGTCCGGGAAAAAGTCTGGACCCATCGAAGAGGCAAGACACTTTTTCTTCCCCTTTTGTTTCCTGGTGCGTGAGGAGAGGGGATCAAGAGCGCTGCTTAAAGGAGCTCCAGAGACGGGCGCAAGCTGTGGCTATCAGCGCGGACCCCAGAGACGGTCATGAGACACTAAGGCCATTGCTGCCGCCACCAAGAAGCCTGTGTGCGAGCACAGGTCACTATCCACACCTTCCCTCACGGGAGCCTGTGCAGCGCGCCACTGCCAGGGTCCTGAGATCTAGGGACAACTTCCCTGGGAGAACGCATGGCATGCCTCAGGCTGGTGCAATGTCATGCCTGCCTCTGCTGCCGCAGGCTCGCTCTGTACCCCTCCCTCCCCACAGCCTGAGTGAAGCAGAGTCCCCGAATCAGCTGCTCCTTTAACCCCGTCCTGTCTGAGCGAAGAACAGACGCCCTCAGGTGACCTATACACAGAGGCGGGGCCAAATCCAAAGCTGAATCCCGGGAGCTGTGCGAACAAGAAGAGAAAGGGAAATCTCTCCCAGCACCCTCAGGAACAGCAGATTAAATCTGTACAATCAACTTGATGTACCTTGCAACTGTGGAATACATGAATAGACAATGAATCATCCCAAATTGAGGAGCTGTGTGGATGAAAGGCTCTTGGTGCTCCAGCCAGGAGTCAGTGCTGTACCTATGAGGTGGGAGAGCCAAATTCAGGACACTGGTCTGCAAGAGACCTCCCAGCTACACGTTATATCAAATGGCGAAAATCTCCCAGAGATCTCCATCTCAACACCAAGACCCAGCTTCACTCAACGACCAGCAAGCTACACTGCGGGACACCCTATGCCAAACAACTAGCAAGACAGGAACAAAACCCCACCCATTAGCAGAGAGGCTGCCTAAAATCATAATAAGGCCACAGACACCCCAAAACACACCAACAGATGTGGACCTGCCCACCAGAAACACAAGATCCAGCTTCATCCACCAGAACACAGGCACTAGTCCCCTACACCAGGAAACCTACACAACCCACTGAACCAACCTTAGCCACTGGGGACAGACACCAAAAACAATGGGAACTGTGAACCTGCAGCCTGCAAAAAGGAGACCCCAAACACAGTAAGATAAGCAAATTGAGAAGACAGGAAAACACACAGCAGATGAAGGAGTAAGGAAAAATCCACCAGACCTAACAAATGAAGAGGAAATAGGCAGTCTACCTGAAAAAGAATTCAGAATAATGATAGTAAAGATGATCCAAAATCCTGGAAATACAATGGAGAAAATACAAGAAAAGTTTAACAAGGACCTAGAAGAACTAAAGAGCAAACAAACAGTGATGAACAACATGATAAATGAAACTAAAAGTTCTCTAGAAGGGATCAATAGCAGAATAACTGAGGCAGAGAAATGGATAAGTGACCTGGAAGATAAAATAATGGAAATAACTACTGCAGAGCAGAATAAAAAAAAAGAATGAAAAGAATTGAGGACAGTCTAAGAGACCTCTGGGAAAACATTAAATGCACCAACATTCAAATTATAGGGGTCCCAGAAGAAGAAGAGAGAAAGGGACTGAGAAAATATTTGAAGAGATTATAGTTGAAAACTTCCCTAATATGGGAAAGGAAATAGTTAATCAAGTCCTGGAAGCACAGAGAGTCCCATACAGGATAAGTCCAAGGAGAAACACGCCAAGACACATATTAATCAAACTATCAAAAATTAAATACAAAGAAAACATATTAAAAGCAGCAAGGGAAAAACAACAAATAACACACAAGGGAATCCCCATAAGGTTAACATCTGATATTTCACCAGAAACTCTGCAAGTCAGAAGGGAGTGGCAGGACATATTTAAAGTGATGAAGGAGAAAAACCTACAACCAAGATTACTCTACCCAGCAAGGATGTCACTCAGATTTGATGGAGAAATTAAAACCTTAACAGACAAGCAAAAGCTGAGAGAGTTCAGCACCACCAAACCAGCTTTACAAAAATGCTTGGAACTTCTCTAGGCAAGAAACACAAGAGAAGGAAAAGACCTACAATACCTAACCCAAAACAATTAAGTAAATGGGAATAGGAAGATACATATCGATAATTACCTGAAATGTAAATGAATTAAATTCTCCCACCAAAAGACACAGACTGGCTGAATGGATACAAAAAGAAGACCCATATATATCCTGTCTACAAGAGACCCACTTCAGACCTGGGGACACATACAGACTGAAAGTGAACGGATGGAAAAAGATATTCCATGCAAATGGAAACCAAAAGAAAGCTGGAGTAGCAATTCTCATATCAGAGAAAATAGACTTTAAAATAAAGACTATTACAAGAGACAAAGAAGGACACTACATATTGATCAAGGGATCTATCCAAGAAGAAGATATAACAATTGTAAATATTTATGCACCCAACATAGGAGCACCTCAATACATAAGGCAAATGCTAACAGCCATTAAAGGGGAAATCGACAGTAACACAATGATAGTAGGTGACTTTAACGCCCCACTTTCACCAATGGACAGATCATCCAAAATGAAAATAAATAAGGAAACACAAGCTTTAAATGATACATTAAACAAGATGGACCTAATTGATATTTATAGGACATTCCATCCAAAAACAACAGAATACACATTTTTCTCAAGTGCTCATGGAACATTCTCCAGGATAGGTCATATCTTGGGTCACAAATCAAGCTTTGGTAAATTTAAGAAAATTGAAATTGTATCAAGTATCTTTTCCGACCACAACGCTATGAGACTAGATATCAATTACAGGAAAAGATCTGTACAAAATACAAACACATGGAGGCTAAACAATACACTACTTAATAATGAAGTGATCACTGAAGAAATCAAAGAGGAAATCAAAAAATACCTAGAAACAAATGGCAATGGAGACATGATGACCCCAAACCTATGGGATGCAGCAAAAGCAGATCTAAGAGGGAAGTTTATAGCAATACAATCCTAACTTAAGAAACAGAAAACACCTCAAATAAACAACCTAACCTTGCACCTAAAGCAATTAGAGAAAGAAGAACAAAAAACCCCGAAAGTTAGAAAAAGGAAAGAAATCATAAAGATCAGATCAGAAATAAATGAAAAAGAAATGAAGGAAACGATCGCAAAGATCAATAAAACTAAAAGCTGGATCTTTGAGAACATAAATAAAATTGATAAACCATTAGCCAGACTCATCAAGAAAAAAAGGGAGAAGACACAAATCAATATAATTAGAAATGAAAAAGGAGAAGTAACAACTGACACTGCACAAATACAAAGGATCATGAGAGATTACTACAGGCAACTCTATGCCAATAAAATGGACAGCCTGGAAGAAATGGACAATTTCTTAGAAATGCACAACCTGCCCAGACTGAACCAGGAAGAAATAGAGAATATGAACAGACCAATCACAAGCACAGAAATTGAAACTGTGATTTAAAATCTTCCAACAAACAAAAGCCCAGGACCAGATGGCTTCACAGGCGGATTCTATCAAACATTTAGAGAAGAGCTAACACCTATCCTTCTCAAACTCTTCCAAAATATAGCAGAGGGAGGAAGACTCCCAAACTCATTCTATGAGGCCACCATCACCCTGAAACCAAAACCAGACAGAGATGTCACAAAGAAAGAAAACTACAGGTCAATATCACTGATGAACATAGATGCAAAAATCCTCAACAAAATACTAGCAAACAGAATCCAACAGCACATTAAAAGGATCATACACCATGATCAAGTGGGGTTTATTCCAGGAATGCAAGAATTCTTCAATATATGCATATCATTCAACTTGATACACCATATTAACAAATTGAGGAGAAGAACCATATGATCATCTCAATAGAGGCAGAGAAAGCTTTCGACAAAACTCAACATCATTTATGATAAAAAACCCTGCAGAAAGTAGGCATAGAGGGAACTTTCCTCGACATAATAAAGGCCATATATGAGAAATCCACAGCCAACATCGTCCTCAATGGTGAAAAACTGAAAGCATTTCCACTAAGATCAGGAACAAGACAAGGTTGCCCACTCTCACCACTCTTATTCAACATAGTTTTGGAAGTTTTAGCCACAGCAATCAGAGAAGAAAAAGAAATAAAAGGAATCCAAATCGGAAAAGAAGAAGTAAAGCTGTCACTGTTTGAAAATGACATGATACTATACATAGAGAATCCTAAAGATGGTACCAGAAAACTACCAGAGCTAATCAATGAATCTGGTAAAGTAGCAGGATACAAAATTAATGCCCAGAAATATCTGGCATTCTTATACACTAATGATGAAAAATCTGAAAGTGAAATTAAGAAAACACTCCCATTTACCAATGCAACAAAAAGAATAAAATATCTAGGAATAAACCTACCTAAGGAGACTAAAGACCTGTATGCAGAAAATTATAAGACACTGATGAAAGAAATTAAAGATGATATAAATAGATGGAGAGATATACCATATTCTTGGATTGGAAGAATCAACATTGTGAAAATGACTCTACTACCCAAAGCAATCTACAGATTCAATGCAATCCCTATCAAACTACCACTGGCATTTTTCACAGAACTAGCACAAAATATTTCACAATTTGTTTGGAAACACAAAAGACCCCGAATAGCCAAAGCAATCTTGAGAACAAAAAATGGAGCTGGAGGAATCAGGCTCCCTGACTTCAGACTATACTACAAATCTACAGTAATTAAGACAGTATGGTACTGGCCCCAAACCAGAAATATAGATCAATGGAACAGGATAGAAAGCCCAGAGGTAAACCCACACACATGTGGTCACCTTATCTTTGATTAAGGAGGCAAGAATATACAGTGGAGAAAAGACAACATCTTCAATAAGTGGTGCTGGGAAACTGGACAGGTACATGTAAAAGTATGAGATTAGAACCCTCCCTAACATCATACACAAAAATGAGCTCCAAATGGATTAAAAACCTAAATGTAAGGCCAGACACTATCAAACTCTTAGAGGAAAACATAGGCAGAACACTCTATGATGTAAATCACAGCAAGATCCTTTTTGACGTCCCTCCTACAGAAATGGAAATAAAAACAAAAATAAACAAATGGGACCTAATGAAACTTAACAGCTTTTGCACAGCAAAGGAAACTATAAACAAGACCAGAAGACAACCCTCAGAATGGGAGAAAATATTTGCAAATGAAGCAACTGACAAAGGAGTAATCTCCAAAATTTAAAAGCAGCTCATGCAGCTCAATAACAAAAAAACAAAAAACCCAATCCAAGAATGGGCAGACGACCTAAACAGACATTTCTCCAAAGAAGATATACAGATTGCCAACAAACACATGAAAGAATGCTCAACATCATTAATCATTAGGGAAATGCAAATCAAAACTACAATGAGATGTCATCTCACACCAGTCAGAATGGCGATCATTAAAAAATCTAGAAACAATAAATGCTGGAGTGGGTGTGGAGAAAAGGCAACACTCTTGCACTGTTGGTGGGAATGTAAATTGATAAAGCCACTATGGAGAACAGTATGCAGGTTCCTTAAAAAACTACAAATAGAACTGCCATACGACCCAGCAATCCCACTACTGGGCATATACCCTGAGCAAACCATAATTCAAAAAGAATCATGTACCAATATGTTTATTGCAGCTCTATTTACAATAGCCAGGACATGGAAGCAACCTAAGTGTCCATCAACAGATGAATGGATAAAGAAGATGTGACACATATATACAATGGAATATTACTCAGCCATTTAAAGAAATGAAATTGAGTTATTTGTAGTGAGGTGGATGGACCTAGAGTCTGTCATACAGAGTGAAGTAAGTCAGAAAGAGAAAAACAAATACCGTATGCTAACATATATATATGGAATCTAGGAAAAAAAAAATGTCATGAAGAACCTAGGGGTAAGATGGTAATAAAGACACAGACCTACTAGAGAATGGAATTGAGGATATGGAGAGGGGGAAGTGTAAGCTGTGACAAAGTGAGAGAGTGACATGGACATATATACACTACCAAATATAAAATAGCTAGTGGGAAGCAGTCGCATAGCACAGGGAGATCAGCTCGGTGGTTTGTGACCACCTAGAGGGGTGCGATAGGGAAGGTGGGAGGGAGGGAGATGTAAGAGGGAAGAGATATGGGGACATATGTATATGTATAACTGATTCACTTTGTTATAAAGCTGAAACTACCACACCATTGTAAAGCAATTATACTCCAATAAAGATGTTAAAAAAACAAAGATGGCAAACAGGTACATGGAAAGATGCTCAACATTGGTAATCATCAGGAAAATGCAAATCAAAACCACAATGAGATATCACCTCACCCCTGTTAGAATGGCTAATATCAAAAAGACAGGAAATAACAAATGTTGTCTAGGATGTGGAGAAATTGACACTCTTGTGCACTGTTGGTGGGAATTCAAAGCAGTCACTAGAAAACAGTATGGAAGTTCCTTAAAAATTTTAAAATAGAACTACCATATGATGTAGCAATTCCACTTCTGTGTATTTATTCAAAGAAAATGAAAATACTAATTCAAAAATATATATGCACCCCCATGTTCATCGCAGCATTATTCACAATAGCCTAGTTATGGAAATAACCTAAGTGTCCATTGAAGGATGAATTCATAAAGAAGTTGTGATATATATACATATATATATATAACATATATATAATCATAAGTATATGTGTGTGTGTATATATACATATATATATATATATATATATATATACACACACTCAGTCATAAAAAAGAATGAGATCCTACCATTTGCAACAACATAGATGGACCTTGAGGGCATTATGCTTAGTGAAATAAGTCAGAGAAAGACAAATAGCGTATGATCTCACTTATGTGTGGAATATAAAAAACAAAACAAACAAAAAACCAAATAAGTGCGTAGACACAGAGAACAGACTGGTGTTTGCCAGAGGCAAGGGGTGGGTGAAATGGGTCAAGGGGGTCAAAAATACAAACTTTCAGTTATAAAATAAATAAGCCCTGGGGATGTAATACACAGCATGGGGATTATAATTAATAATACTGTATTTTGTATTTGAAAGTTGCTAAGAAAAAAAAAAAGAGCCTGAGACACAAAGAATTGAAGTAACTTATACAAGTTTGCAGACCTAGTAAGACATAGACCCAGATCCAACCTAATATCTTAACTACTCCTGAGGTATACTGACATCTGTCCAATAACAGCATTTAAAAAACAGAACAAAACTGTTTGATTTCTGGAGTGATGACTCCCATCTAGAATGTCTTGGGTTAATGGAAATTTTCTATGAAAGCGCTGACTTTTGGAGATGATGCCAAGGATCTTACAGAAAGAGGAAATGTCATTGCCTCAGAGAAACCCTGTCACTCCTGGATGGTGGAAGTCTTCCCTCTCTTCCCAGTGTCAGAAGCCTGCTCAGATGTCACCCTAAACAAAAATAGTAGCTGTGACAGTAAAAGGCAGACAATGGAGGGTATAACAAAAATCCCGAGTCCCTGCTTCCCACCTCGGGCTTGAAAATCTACCCTGAGACCCGTGGCCAGGGTTTGAGACCCAGCTGCTAAAAGCCTTTCCTTGGTTTCTTCTCAGTGAGCTTCAGTGACTATGAAAGCTTTGGACAGGCACAGCTGTGGGAGAGCTGGGGACCGTCTTGTTACATTTCTATAAAGAAGAGCAGCTGACCACATATCTGGATCTACCCAAGGATGAGGAATGTACTTCTTCTAAAGTTTCTTGTAAGTTTTTTTTTTTTTTTTTTTTTTGCAGTACACGGGCCTCTCACTGTTGTGGCCTCTCCCGTTGCGGAGCACAGGCTCCAGACGCGCAGGCTCAGCAGCCTTGGCTCACGGGCCCAGCCGCTCCGCGGCATGTGGGATCCTCCCAGACCGGGGCACGAACCCACGTCCCCTGCATCGGCAGGCGGACTCTCAACCACTGCGCCACCAGCAAAGCCCCTCTTGTAAGTTTTGAGGCAGAATAAACACATTCAGGTGGAGGAAGCCAGATTTTGTCTAATCTTATACCCATTTTTTTCTGTGCTTCTTCTATTTTATTCTTATTATAAAAATGATACAGTCACAGATAAAGAAAACAAACATGGTTACCAGGGGATGGCAGAGGAGGGATAAATTGTGAGATTGGGATTGACATATGCACACTACTTTATATAAAATAGATAACTAACAGTAACCTGATGTATAGCACAGGGAACTCTACTCAATACTCTGTAATGGCCTACATGGGAAACGAACCCTAAACAAAACAAAATAAACAAACAGAAAAAAAAAAGAAGTAGAGTCGTAGATGTAGAAAACAAACATAGGTTACCAGGGAATGGGGACGGGGAGGGATAAATTGAGAGATTGGGATTGACATATACACACTATTATGTATAAAATAGATAACTAATAAGAAGCTACCGTATAGCACAGGGAACTCTACTCAATACTCGGTAATAGCCTATATGGCAAAAGAATCTAAAAAAGAGTAGGTACATGTATATGTATAACTGATCCACTTTGCTGTACACCTGAAACTAACACAACATTGTAAATCAACTATACCCCAATAAAAATTTTATAAAAGAAAAAAATGATAATGTCACACATTGTGTAGCTTTCTATAGTCTGCAAAACATTTTACATATACTATTTCATTTCATTTCGTCTTATGAGAGCAGTAAGGTAGATGGAGAAACTGAGGCACACTCTAGCAAAGAAACATGCACGTGAGAGTAAAATGAGGAAGGACAAGAGATGGGTCTGGATCAGCACCCTTTGTGATGACAGGACTTGTTGACTAAACTTGTCACCTGGGTACCTATGGTCCAGTCTCTGTCCTGGAGATGAGTCAGTGGGGCCACACTATTCTTGTTCCCTCCCCCTGTAGCCCCCCATTACTTGGAAAATTCGGACCAACTTACAGTTCTGTCTGCAGTGCCTGTTTGCCCACATCCTCACCAGGCCCAGCTATTATCAGTTGCTAACAATTTTGCCCATCTTATTAACAGTGGAAAATGGTATTGCATGGGCATTTCAATTCATCTTATTCTTATTAGAGTTTGAGTATCTTCTCATATAGGCTGTTTGTAGTTCTTCCTTATGAATTGCCTCTCCATCCTCTGCTTGATATATGTTTATAAATCTCCATATTTTCAATCTTTGAATCAATTTTAAAGTATTTCTCTTATAAACATACATGCAGCTGTTTTCTTTTAAAACCTAATCTGAAAGTTTTTCTCTTTCGATGGGGAAGTTAAAATCCTTTGCTTTTCTTGTGGTGACACGGGTGTTTGATCTGATTTTCGTCTCTGTTTGCTGCGACCCTCTCACTCCTGGCACTGGATCGGCTGGATTTTCTTTGTTCCTTTTCTGATTTTGTGTTGTACTTTGCTTCTAGTATTTTGAAAGCTGTACATCTTATTTCTGGTTATCTCATGTGTAGCCATATATTTTTAATGTATTGACACATACTTTTCTATTGTTCAGAATAAATCAATGTTTATAACCCATATCCTTAAAACAGGTGTTTGACATATTTTCATTTCTTCTTTTCTCCCTAGAATTATTTCGGTTAAAGATTTTTAAATTTTTATTTATGATTTCTTTCTCTCAAAAGTTTAGTGATTCTTGCTTGTCCATTTAATTTGATAAGTTGAAGGCTGGAGTCAGTAGTATAAGCAGCTAATACGGGCTTTTCATAACACATATGAGGTTTTAGGTCTGCAGTGGGGCTCTGCTTTCACTGGGAAGAGTTTCTTCATTGGACAGAGAATGACAGGATAAAGGCTTCTCTTGGGATGTGGGCAGAGAGTGTGGTACCTCAGATTTAGGAGGCAATGTGCTTTAATACTTGCACTTCACCTGGAGGAGATGCCTTTCTTTTTTTTTTTTTTTTTTTTTAACATCTTTATTGGGGTATAATTACTTTACAATGGTGTGTTAGTTTCTGCTTTATAACAAAGTGAATCAGCTATACATATACATATGTTCCCATATTTCTTCCCTCCTGCGTCTCCTGCCTTTCTATTTTATATCCAAATTCAGAATTGCAGTCCACTTTTCTCACCTGTCCCAATGCTCACTTTTCATTCTCAAAACAGGCCCCTGATTTATTTAGAGACCATTTTTGTAGTTTTAACCTGAGCCCAAAACCATGGCCAAGTGCTGAATATAGGAAGATGGATGGGGGGAAAGATCAACTGGCATAACTATCAGCTGTCCTCTGGTTAATTATCTCAGAGAGCATCACTGACTCAGCCTTTGCTGAATTTCCACTGAGAAGGCTTGGACTGCACTAGACAGCCCCCCTCACTCATGGCATGACCTGGGATTGCCAGTTCATGCCTTGATTTTTCTATCCATAAATCATTTCTGTTTCTGTCTTCCAAATACCAAATTTCTGATCCAGAAGTGACACCTTTCCTCATTTAACACATTTAACCAGGATTACTGACATTTCAGAGACCAGGAACCTGAGGCTTTGAAACGGCAACCTTGAGAAGTAGGAGGTATCATCCAGGGGTACCGTGAGGCTCCCACATTGACAAGGTGGGGTAGGGGAAGGCCGTTCTGGGAGCCGGCTCTGCTTCTCCCGTCAATGGGCATTGAGTTCCTTCACACTTTTTAAGCACCAATGGTACTCTCTTAAAGAATGGTACTCTCTCTTAAATGGTACTGTTTTAAATGGTACTCTCTTAAAAAAGGGTATTCTATTAAAGAATGGTCCCATTCTTTAAGAAGATGTTATTTATGGTCTGATTCAGGTGTGTGAGATGCCATGAGCCGTCAAGAGCACGTTGCCCTTGGGAGACTGGGGAAGCATGGCAGCTGGAGCAGACAGAAATGGATGAGGAACCCCTCTTCCATCATCCTTTCGTTAATTTATTTAACCAAAATGTGTTGAGTGCCTACCCATGATCATATATTCTGTTAATACTGGGTTTGCTGTGGTAAATAAAATAAGCAAGCTTTCTGCCCTTGTGGAACCTGTGGTCACCGCTGTGGTCATATCAGCACTTGGCTTATACTTTTGCTTCTTTTATTTCAACTGTCCTCAGTAAGAGACCCTACTAGTCAATGCAGTTAAGCAACTGCTTTCACAGAACTTTGAAACTATCTCTAGTATTGTACTATGAAAATAAAACAGGATTTTACCAACGTTGAATTTTGATCAAGAGAGTCACACATTTTTTAAATGACTTTTGTTTTAGGTCTCTTTAGAAAGACATTGCAGTGAAGAATGCTTATCCAAAGTTAACACATTCATTCAGGGAAGGCTTCCTTTTTTTTTTAATTTTTATTTTATACTGGAGTATGGTTGTTTTACAATGTTGTGTTAGTTTCAAGTGTACAGCAAAGTAATTCAGTTATACATATACATGTATCTATTCTTTTTCACATTCTTTTCCCATTTAGGTTGTTACAGAATATTGAGCAGAGTTCCCTGTGCTATACAGTAGGTCCTTGTTGGATATCTATTTTATATATAGTAGTGTGTATATATCAACCCCAAACTCTCAATTTATCCCTCCCCCCAACCTTTCCCCTTTGGTAACCATAAGTTTGTTTCTATGTCTGTGAGTCTGCTTCTGTTGTGTAAATAAGTTCATTTGCATCAGTTTTTTTTTAAGCTTCTTCATATAAGTGATATCATATGATATTTGTCTTTCCGAACCACCTTTACCGTGTTGGATGGCATATTGCCATCTTCATCAATGGGGGTCTGTAAACTATGCAGCCAAGGTGAGAAATGAAGTCAGATTCAGACTGGACTCAAACCTCAAGGTAACATGTGGCTTTGGACATGTTCAGGGTTCTTACCTGGGTTTCACTGTCCTTGTCCAAAAAGGGAGAATGGCATTTGATAATGTCTGAGGTCATCTAGCAAGAACGTTTACTGGGGCTAATGTTAATAAAAATAAAATATGACACACTCTGTTTTCCTCTTTTTATTTCCACCCACAGAAGACTTTCCTTGGGGTTAGTGGGCATTCTGTGCAGGAGGAACAAAGAAGAGAGATGGCCACTGGGCCTACAAAGTGATGGTCTCACAAAGCCTCACGCTGCTGTCGGGTGGCACACCTCAAATTCCCTAATAAGGTGTCAGAATGAGCCGCTTTCTGAAGCAGGGCTCAGGTTTGAATGACCAGACAGATGCCTTTCTTTGTTGTCTGTGAAGCCCTGGTGATGGGAGAGATCCCTGTTGGGAGAAAAATCAAGGCAGAATGGTTCCTTTTTATAAGACGGTATGAGACGGAGAGATTCTTTCTGGGTTTCGGATTTTTTTCACCCTTCTGTCCTCCCCTCTTTCTCATCACCCTCACCTTCCTCTCCCACCCCCTCTCAAAGGAGAGCTGGAGAAAGCAAGCTTTGGGAGCTGAAAAGGTTAGGACTTACTTTTTACTGCAATTCACACCTTTCCCAAGGAGATTCCTTAGAAACCCCAGTAATTGATGAATGATGTTTATTGAATTGGTCTCCTCAAATTGTCACTGGGAAAGCGTGAGAAACTGTTACACATCCTGCCAGCAGCCTGCTGTGCAGACTCCGGCTTAAAGGCCCCCTTAGACTTTGCATGGAAGGTGGGTCCATCAAGATTGTTCCAAGGCTCTAAAGATGCCTTTCCTCCCCTTCTTCTTCTTCTTGCCCTGGTGTCACCTCCAGCACCTCCTGGCCAAACCCACTTATCTACATGCTGGACACACACACACTTATACAAGTAACTATAAGGAGCCTGTGGAACGTATATAAGAACAAAAGCTCAGGAGTCAGACTGCCTGGTTTCTCCGTTTAGCAGCTGTGTAATCTTGGTCACTTCACCTTTTTGTGCCTCAGTTTCCTGTACATTGTAGGGTTGTGATAAGGGTGAAATGGTCTCGTCCATGCTCAGTACTTAGCACAGGGCTTGGCACATTGCCAGCGCTCTATAAACGTTAGGTCCTCTGCCTGTGATAGACTTTCACTGTGCTTTCATCTTTGGAGTTCTGGGGAGTGGATACCTCTGGCAGTGAGATTTCAAGTAAAGCACTCTCAAAAGACCAGCCCAGATTGAGCTGGGTTTTCACGTGTGGGCGTCGGGGAGGTAAAGTGCTGTGTGTCCTTGCCCTTTGTTCTCACATGAGTTCAAGTCCTGAAAGCAGCTTAGGGACTGGGTGGTAATGGCCTCTAAGTGCCCTTTCAAAGGAGGCAAAGTTAAATATCACCTGCCTGGTGCTGAAACTTATTTCTAAGAAGAGTAGGTTAAGAGAACCAGTTGTATGAAGCAGAGCTGGGAAATGACCTGCTGTGGTCAACCCATCCTGGCAAAGTCCCTGAGTGCTCTCTGTCCTGTGTCTGTGTGTCCCCACCACTTCTGCAAGTGTCACTTCAGCATCACTTCGGGAAGGAGGGAGGGAGGGTAGGTGGGTGGGGACTTCTGATGTGACTCTGACAAATACAAGCAATGGGAAACTTGACAGTTTCTGTCCACACGAGCTCCCTCTGTTTTCTGTTTTCTTTTTTTCTCAGTTGTAATGAGCTCTGGTTTCCTTTAAGTTTAGTTTTGACTTTCAACCTTAAGTAAACTCTGGTGGCAAGGTCAGTATGATTGCTTTGTACAAGACCTGTGGTTACGTGCACAGGGCTGCAGGGACACCTCCTTGGGAAGGACCTACTCTCCAGTTCCCAAACTTGGCTCCCATCAGGTGAAACTAGAACCTAGTCCTTTTAAACCTCCCCTTCCGGTACAAAAATTGCCTGCAAGGATGGCAAATGAGAGATTCTTAGCTGCCATACATCTTGCTTTTATGGGAGGTGGGTCACAGATTTTTCCAGGCTGCTGAGAAAGGAGAGAAATACTCGTGTTAGTTGAATATGCATGTGTCTTGTACAGTTTAAGGAAAAGCAGAAACAAAAACATCTTCCCACCCTTTCCATTAATGGAATAGAGGGTTTTAGCTAACATGCATAGAACTTACCACACAGACTTCCTGTGGCATAAACACACAGGTCCCTAAAATAGACAGATTTTAAAAGAAATCAAAATAACAGAAAATAGGAAAAACTCTCCATCACACATAGGACACCAAGCTTTGTGTGTGTGTGGGGGGGGGGGGGGTCCTAACCTTTGAGGAATAGAAGCTCTCTTTCATTTTTGTGAGGCCTGATGGCTAAAAGGAGACAAAGATGGTGGCAGGGAACTTACCAAGATAGTGTCCGGTAAAGCTGTTGAATAGAGGTAGGAGGACGGTGCTCTATGCCTGTATCCTGGGCTTCTGCCAGCCAGCACTTGTGTGCACATGCATTCATTCATTCACTCACTCACTCATTCATCCATAATTCTGGCTAATAGTATCAGCTAAAAGTTACAGCCGTGGCTGTCAGCTAGAAAAAAGGGGGCTGTGATAACGGCTAAGACAGCCGAGGTGACTTCCTCGGGGAGAAGGAGGTCACAGATCTAGAGACCCGGAGATCTCTAAATGCTGTCCTTTGATGAAAATTAAAATTAGGGGAAAGCTGTGCTCTCAAAAGCTATGCAATATGAGGCTTTGCTTATGAGACTTAAAAATTCCTGTGAGCCATGGTGGTGATCAGGACTCTGGCTGCTGCTGAGAGAGGGGAGAGGCAAGGAGACTCTGAGAGCCACACGGGAAATCAGCTGCTTCTGTCTTAAATCCCCTGGAAAAGGCAAGTGTCCCTTTCAAGCGAGCCATTCCAGGACCTCCCCAGGGAGGGCAGGCCGACTTCCTCCCCACAGGCCCTGCACTGGCAGGAAATCTTGCACCCAGAAGCACATTCCTGCTGATCCTTGCCTTTGAAGTGTGGGTTCACCCACAACATGTGAGTCAAAGACACATCAAACAAGTGGCAACCCCCAACGGCCAGAGTAAGGCCACTGCTTTGTGAGAGAAGTTAGCTTGGAGATTAGTCACACCTCATGCATCTCATGCAGAGTAACCTTTGCTGTTCCTTGCCTACCTTTCTTACAGGTAATTTCAAAATAAACCCCTTTCTTTTTCAAGACATTTTGAAAAAAAAAAAGCAACTCTGACCTATTTACATATATGATTATATCAGCCTTCGCAAGAGTTCTTCAATGTGTCTCAGGCTCCAAGCTGGAAATTTGTCTTATGCAGTCTCCTTTGGGATCCCTCCTTACTTCAGTTGACATCTCTAAATACATGGAAGAAAACTGGGGACCTTCCATTTTTAACTGATTATATTTTAGCTTCCCAAAAATGAAATGATCGTGGATTTGCATATCTCCACGACCATTTCACTTATCAAATATAAAGGTGTTAATATTTGAACTGGAAAAATAATAAACCTAAAAACACAATCTTAATTCTAAAATGTGTGAGCAAATTCCATGGAGGCCAAATGGACAAAAAAACCAACAGATCTGAAAACCAGTCTATCTCTTGGACTATAGGTCCAACTGGACCCACATGAAGGCTGCCTGACAGCCTTTTTTTTTTTAAATTGAAGTCTAGTTGATTTGCAATGTTGTGCTAATTTCTGCTGTACAGAAAAATGACTCGGTTACACACATATATACATTCTTTTTTAAATATTCTTTTCCATTATGGTTTATCACAGGATACTGAATATAGTTCCCTGTGCTATACAGTAAGACTTTGCTGTTTATCCATTCTAAATGTGATAGTTTGCACTGACAGCTTTTAGCTACCTCCGTGGGACATCAGATATCACCAGTTCCATGTGAGAGGAGCAGGAATAAATTAGAACTAACCCATCAATGCATGTCTTTTAAAAAACACATTCACTATTTTTGTGAAATGATACTATTAAACTTATAATCATTGTAAAATTCAGATTGGTCAGACATGTAAAATGAAGAAAATGCTGTTTTCTCTTGCTTCGCCTCTTAGCAGTTTCCCTTCAGATACTTTCTCTCTTTTTTCACAGAAGATTCCTTTTGGAGTGGTGTTTTTCTCACTCGGTCAATAATCAAGCAATCACAAATATTCAACAGGAACCAAACCTAAACAAAGTACAGTTCATCCTTCTAAACCCTGTTCCATCTTCCTAGCTCAGCAGATGCAATGAACCTATCTAAGTACCATTGCAAGTGATCTAACTTCTCTGTGTTTCCACAGCACTTGGTGCAAGTCTCAGGGCACTGATTTATACTAAACGTTGCTCATATGTGATTTTCTAGTGCATATGCCATCATCCATAAGTTTTTACATCATCTTTCCTCGCATCCTGGTTCCCCTGGCTGGCACACAAGTGCTTCAATTGGTTTGTATATGAGTGTATTTCAAACTTCATCAAAGGATCTTGCCATCCCAATTTCACATTTTTAAAAACTAGATTTTCATTGCTATTATTATCCAGTGTATTATTTGGCTAGGGCAGCCATAACAAAATTCCAAAGACTGGGTGGCTTCAACAACAGAGATTTCTTTCTGGAGGCTGGATGTCCGGGATCAAGGTGCTGGCGGGGTTGGTTTCTCCTGAGGCCACTTTCTCTGGCTTGCAGACGTGTCCTCACACAGCTTTTCCTCTGGGAACATGAACTCCTGGTGTCACTTCCTCTTCTCATGAGAACTCCAGTCCTCATTCAACTTTGATCACCTCCTTAAAGGGCCCATCTCTGAATACACTCACATTGGGGCTTCAGCATAGGAATAGTGGGGGGACACTGTCTGTAACACCTTGGGTGGTAGCTGTGTTCTAAGACGTCCCCTGGATTCCCCTCCCCCTGGTATGAAGATGAAGGGTTTTACTCCTGGGACTAGGTTATGTTATATAGCAGATCTGACCTGCAGATAGTGAGATTATCCTAACTTAATCACGCAAGACCTTTAAAAGCTGAGTGTTTTTTTTTTTTTTTTCTGGCTAGCAGCAGAGTGGAAAAGGGGCTTGTATTTGAAAGAGATCTGATGCAAGGGAAGTGCTCTCTTGCCGAGCTGTGGGAGTCACATGGCGGAGGCTCAAAAGTGGCCTGAGGAGCCAAGAGCAGCTCCCACCCAAAGGCTGGGAAACAACAGGGACCTCAGTCCAAAGCTACCAGGAATGAACTCTCCCAACACACAAGTGTCTTGAAAGCGAACTCCTCCCCAGAGCCTCCAGAAGACAGCCCAGTCTAGGCAGCACCCTGATTTCAGCTCTGTCTTGCTCTGAGAAGAGACTTTCGACCCACAGAACTGTGAGATAATAAGTGGGGGTTATTTTAAGCTGCTCAGGTTATGGTAATTCATTACACAGTGATAGAATATTGATAATGCCCAGGTATTAATAAGTCATCAGGTCACCCACAGACCATGGAAACAGAACCAGCTGAAGCTAATTCTCCTTCAGCCACGTGCGCATCATCTTTTGGACCAAGTTTCCTAGTGTTTCTCACACCTTAATACACACGTGCATCTCCTGGGGGTCTTGATAAAGAGCAGACCCTGATTCAGTAAGTCTATGGTGCATCCTGAATTACAGTATTTCTAACGAACTCCCAGGGGAGGCTGATGCCTCGTTCTGAGGGTCACACTTAGAGTAAAAATTGTATACTTAGGAAATTGGTTTTATCCTCAGAGCCATGGGCAGGCTGAGTCTATCTTCTCTTTGCTTTTTAATAGTTGGTTAGTCACATTTCTCAAAGGATTTCATCCAGAATTTCTCATGTTACTGTTAAGGATGTCAGAAATTTGAGGTCTGTAGTAACAATAGTTAATATTCATTGAAGATTTGCTATGTGCCATGCACTGTGTTTACACGAATCCCTTTATTTAAATCCTACAGCCTCCACGTAGGATAGAGAGTGTTGTTATTTCGATGTTGGAATCCAAACCTCCAGGAAGGTAAACAACTTGCCCAAGATCACATGGCTTCCAGGCTGGAGTTACAGTTCAAATCTAGAACTTTCTGATACTCCCAATTGTTATTTTATACATCCCTTCCTTCTAACAGATCTGAAAATAGAAAACAAAAGAAACTGACATGCCCACTCTCTAAGCAATCAGGGAAAAAAATGCATTTTCTTTTGTCCCCCTTTCTGACTCCAAAGACTTGTTTAAGAGGGACCCCTGCCCAAAATTTTGATTTGGAATACCTTAGAGAAACTACTACCGTTTACAAGTTTCTGTGAGATTTTTTTGTCATGCTGAGGTTGGAGCCTCTTTAGTTTAGCACAGGCCTTTCTCAGGTTTCTGAAATGCAGAAATAGACCAAAACCTTAGTTTGGGTGGGGATCAGAGAGATAGAGAGCAAAGCGTAATAGAAGAAGAACATTCGGGGGCGGGGAGGACTGGCAGCTGCAGGTTGAGGACAGTGTGCGGGGAAGGAACACAGCAGGTGTCAGGACCTTAGGAGGAAAGACGAACCATGGGCAGGTCCTTGCAGGTAAATGTCTTCGAAGAATGATTGAAGGACATTGGGATGCCAGTATATTGTTCCCTCTACTGAACTCTGGTTTCCTCTGCCTCCTTAACTCCCAAACTTCCAGTCAGAGGCTGGAGAGGGCTTTGTTTGGGAGGGGAGGGACGGGCAGTCCAGTGAAGACAGTGTAATGGTTTCCTCTCCATACTCTGCTAATGCCGGCCTGGTGGCAGCAGTGTCCCACAGAGAAAGGCCACAACCCCAGAGCTGCAGACAGTGAAACCAGCAGAAGCCCAGGCGCCCCCAGGACCGCAGACTGGACCCTGTGTTGACGGGCCGCCTGCAGTGTGAGTGACTCAGCAAAAACGTGTCTCTACCACAGGGCTTCTCAGCCTTGTTCTGTGGGAATCTGGGCCTTGATCACCTTGGTTGGGGGGCTGTCCTGCGCTTTGTGGGATGTTTAGCAGCATCTCTGGCGTCTACTCACTAAACGCCAGTAGCACACTTCTCTCCCCAGCTGTGACACCAAAAATGTGTCTAGACATTTCCAAATATCCTCTACGGGCAAAATCTTCCTGGTTAAGAACTGCTACCCTACAACAAACCCTCCAGAGGGTCCAGGAGGTGCTCAGACACCACAAAAGCATGGGGTGTTGATTTACGCCATAGGACTAGAGAAATCCAGGCTGGAGATCTAGGTTACAGTATCATAAGCAGAAATGTAGATTCAGAAAAGATTTTGGAGTTAGAGGTGGTTGTGTCTGTGTGTCTAGCTGTTTATGTTTAACTGGAACTGGTCTCTAAAGCACTTTTCCCCTCAGGAAATAAAAGTTCTGAGGATCTCTCACCATTAGCAAGCTATGATGTTTGTCCAATTCAAACACAGTTTTCCTTTACAAAAAAATTCTAAGTATTTAATTGAAATTGCCAAACTGAAGGCCCCAAAGGAGATTCTTCCATTTTGGTTACCAACAGGCAAAGATTGTGGTTTGGTTCAAGCTGCTTGTGAGCCGTCTGCCCGCCACAAGGGCTGCATTTATAGCACCCTTGATTCGATGTGACATTTTTTCACTCTGAGTCTTTTGCCCATATTTGAAGAGACCCACACAGGGGACCTTATTAAAATCTGCAGAAGCCTGTGATGGCGTGAGGATGCACTTATGTGAACAGGAGGGAGAGAATGGATGTTTTATCTTCTGGGAATCTGGTGGTTTTATTTTATAGGAACTTACAAAGGGAAAAGAAGATGCTGGTCTCATTTCAAATGGACTGCCATGTGCCCTCTGCTTGAAAATCTAAGTGGCCAGGGTAAAGTTTAAATTGTTTCCATGACTGACTAAAGCAGGAATTGCTTCTTCTGTTCATCTACAGATTCCTTGGCTAATTACAGTGAAGAGATGTTGTGGAGATCACAGAGCAACAGATCACACACAGATGAGCCCCTGTGTGCTAGGTCTGGCCCACTCGAGTCTGTGTTCATGCCCAGAAAAGATGTGAATTCCACTACCTCCCTGTCCTATGAATACCTGACTTGCTTTTCTAGCAAAGGGCCCAGGCCCCAGGAGTGGAGACAAGGAGACAAGGCTCCAAATGAAGGCTGTGGAATAGGCAAAGCTTGTCCCCAAGTTCCCTTTTCTGTCCCTTTTCTATCTTGGTGAAGCCTCCCTCAATATTCTCATGCTTTTCTAGATGTAAACAAAGGTGGCAGAGGGACCACCGGGGGATGGGGTGGGCTGGGGGCTACTTTGGGTTGTTGTGGTCAGGGAGGGTCTCTCCCAGGAGGTGGGATTTGAGCTGAGTCCTCAGCTACACAAAAGGATAAGCCTGGGAGATTCTGGAGAAAGAACATTCCAGGCAGAGACCTGACAAGCAAAGGCCCTGAGGCAGGGTGAGGGAAGCCTATTCAAAGGAAGAAAGGAGGGCTGTGTGGGTGGACACGGAGGGCAAGAAAGAGCAGCAGGGGATGAATAGGACAGGGAGGAAGGGGCAGGCCACCCAGCCCTTGGCAGGCCACCCCGAAAACAGTGTTTATCCTGAGTGCAACGGCAAGACACTGAAAACATATAAAAAGCCCTTACAAAGTGAGAGGGAAAAAAACCAGCAATGGAAACTTCATGAGTAGATTGCTTATGGAAAAAAAAGAAAGAGAGAGAGAGAGAAAGAGAGAGAGAGAGAGAGAGAGGGAGGGAGGGAGGGAGGGAGGGAGGGAGAGAGAGAGAGAAAGAAAAAAAGAAAGAAAGAAAGAAAGAAAGAAAGAAAGAAAGAAAGGAAAAGAAATACAAACAGCTCTTATGCATTTGAAAAGACACCCAATTTCAATTTCTGTTGGCAAAGCAGTAGAGAAACAGGCAATACATTGCTGGTGGGAGTGCAAACTGGTCCAACCCTTGCTGAGGCTGGGACTTGCTGACGGACTAGGTATGGGAAGAGGACCAAGGTAAGAATCAGAGATGATGCCCAAATGTTTAGCTTGAACAGCAGAGTGGGTTATGGCATCCTTTACTGAGATGGGGAGGGTGTAAGAGAACAGGGTGTGCAGGAGACCATTCACAGTGCAGTCCACCCAAGCTCAAGGTTGGATATGTTACACTGGGGGTCCCGACCACGCAGTTAAGGGAGGATACCATAGGCAGTGGTATGTGCATGCTAGGAGCTCAAGAGATATGATTTGAACTTGGCAGCCTATATTTGCCATTGAAAATCACAGTCTCAGTGGGTCCCTACACGCTTGCTAGCTTCACACCGTCCCCTCCTGGGGTAGATAATAATCATGCTCAACTTTCAAGGTTCATAAGAATCACCTGGAAAATTTAAAAACTCCCTATTCCTAGACGTCATCCCTAGATGTTCCGATCATGCAGGCAAGCATTGGGTTGGGCCCAGGAAAATTCATTTTTAATGTATGCCCCAGATCATTCTGATGCCAGTGGTGTGAAGGCCACATGATGAGAAAACAGCCTTAGAACTCTGTAGGGCCAAATTCAAAAACCACAAGAGGACCTTTTAAATTATATAAACCACTAACATTTATACCTAAATGGATCTGGAACACTGGCTAAGTGTTTTATGCTCATTAACTCAATTCCTTCTTTTTTTTTTTTTCTAAATTTTTATGTTTAAAAAGTTAACAAGTTCACATGGTGAAAGGTCAAAACAATATAAAAAGGGAAATGTCAAAAAGTATTGCTTCTGCCATTGTTCCCACCCATTATATTTCCAGCTTTGTTACCCGTTAGGACTCCTGTTTCTATTAGTTTCTTCTGGGTGCTACAAATATTTATTTTTGAAAATTAAAGGAAATAGAAATATTGGTTCAAATGAAGGAAGGTTGTCAAAAGGTAAAAAGAAAAAAATAATGCAGATGATGTTAAAACAGACATAGAAATTTTGAAAAGAAAAACAAGTGTAAATATATTTTCTCCCCAACTCTTCACCTTTCTTACCCACTTATGTGCAGTATCTGCTCCTGACTTTTTTCATTGAGACCTTTCCACGTCACTACATAGAGAGCAGCCTCATTCTTCGTTTTACAACTGCATAATATTCCGTGGTACACATACCCCCGGTGTAATATCATCAGTTCCCTGTGGATGGACTGTTGGATTGTTTCTAATCTTTGGCTAGTAATTAATGCTGCATATAATGTATATTCATTGCTTCATATATTTGAAGTATATCTGTAGGATAAATTCCCGGAAGTGGGATTTCTGGGTCAAAGGGTAAATGCATTTGTAATTTTGATGACAGTTGCCAAATTGTCCTCTGCAGGGGTCGTACCATTTTGCGCCCCCACCAGCAATGTATGAGAGTACCTGTTTCCCCAACCACCTTGCCAGCAGAGTGTTGTTAGACTTTTGGATTTTTGCCAATCTGATAGGTGAGAAATGTTATTTTACTGTCTTTTCACTTTGTCTCTTATATCAGTAAAATTGAGCCTCTTTTTTTCATATATGTCTATATGTATATGCCTATATATATATATGCCTATATATATATATATATATATATATGAGAGCTGTTTGTATTTCTCTTTTTTTTCTATAAGCAGTCTACTCATAAACCTCTTGGCCATTTTCTTCTCACTTTCTAGGAGCTCTTTATATGTTACAGAGATGAGTTCTTGTGATATCAGACACAGATACTGTTTCCAGTTTTTCTTAGGATTTGATTTGCTTATTTTTTAAACACGTTTGAGTGTATTAATTTTTAATGGCCTCTGGATTTTAAGTACTTACAGAAGGCCTTCCTCCACTCCAAGGTCATGAAAGAATTTACTCATTACGTTCACTGTTTCAACACTCCTCTGAGTCCGTATCATTAGCCTTATTTTATGGATGAGGACACTGAAATCCAGCTGGATCTCCCTTAGCACTAAGCTTTCTCAGAACACTATTCAAGGAGTAAAAAAATGAATTCCTCTTCTCAGTATCACTTTGCATCCTTTTTGCTGGGAGATTTGTGAAGGTTATTCTTTGTTCTTGGTTCTGAACCTCCAGTTTTAATGCTAAAACACCTGTGACCATTGCAGCAAAACTTCTGCAAAATATTATCTAGGTTGTAAGACAAAGTGGTCCTGTTATTTCTGAGGCTTTTGTATTTAAATAAATACAGAATCGCCCAGGTCCTGTAAACATTCATGTTTGCATTTAAACAAACACAAAATATCTCCCAAATCTTATAAACATCGATGCTGGAAGCCAGCATGTTGAAGCAGCCAGGACCACGCGCACCACCTACGGACGTCAGCAAATGTCCCTTTTAATTGAACGCTCAAAAGGATATCTGCCGGCAAGCAGAGCGGCCCTGCGGGGGCCACGCTGGACAGCATTAAGGGCACCTGGACTCCGTGGCAGCCCTTCGTCCCTGTCTCTCCCTTTCTCTCTGCCAGAGCCAGCAGGTAGGGATATGCTGACGTGTCTATTGAGGACTAGGAAAAATACCGTGTGAGAGCCAGTTCTCTGAAGGACGATGACCCAGTTGAAGCCTTCTACCTGCAGCCTCCTCTTCCTACTAAACCCTGGAGCTCTCAGAAGCACAGTACCGAGCCATTCACCCACACATTTGGCAGAGGAGTGCCTTATACAGGGTAACCCTCAGACTGAGATCGTGATTTTATTTTTTCTAAGATTGACTCTGATGGACTGGTGAGCACTGCCTAGAGCACTGCATTGAGATGGATTCCAAGGCCACATCTAGGCACAGAGCTGTATGGCTCTGAGATTGATTAGTGATGTCTGTCTCCAACATGGTAGGGGAAGAAGTCATACGCATGCTAAACACCTGTCAATCCTGATTTAAAGGTTTATACTTGGTTTATAGAACCAAAGCCTAGTGGAGATGACTGAGATAAGCTTACCCACCCCAAAACGCTGAAGTTTTAGAATGCTTGGCTCTAGAGAAGTTGCTCTGGTTTATTTCCAGAGGGCTTTTTTTTTTTTTTTTCCCCCCGGTACGCGGGCCTCTCACTCTTGTGGCCTCTCCCGTTGCGGAGCACAGGCTCTGGACACGCAGGCTCAGCGGCCATGGCTCACGGGCCCAGCCGCTCCGCAGCATGTGGGATCTTCCTGGACCGGGGCACGAACCCGTGTCCCCTGCATTGGCAGATGGACTCTCAACCGCTGCGCCACCAGGGAAGCCCCAGAGAGCTATCTTTATTATTTAAAAGGCAAGATTTGTGTTGGTTTTCCCCACCCTGTACTCTGCTCTCTCCCTCATTTCCTTATCTGAGATCCAGTGCTTCAGGACCTAACACAGGGCTTCCCAGCAGTAGATGTTCAATGAACACTGAATTGAATCAGATCACATACAGCAGATTAAGTTTAAAAAAGTACTTTGCGGGCTTCCCTGGTGGTACAGTGGTTGAGAGTCCGCCTGCCGATGCAGGGGACACGGGTTTGTGCCCCAGTCCGGGAAGATCCCACATGCCGCGGAGCGGCTGGGCCTGTGAGCCATGGCCGCTGAGCCTGCGCGTCCAGAGCCTGTGCTCTGCAACGGGAGAGGCCACAACAGTGAGAGGCCCGCATACTGGAAGAAAAAAAAAAAGTACTTTGCCCATATTCGTATAGTCTTTCAACAAATACTTATTTGGCATTTACTTATTTGCATAGAACTAGTTAGTTAACTGTTGGGATTACAGGATTAAATGATTAGATTTGATCTCTAAAGTGTAGATTTTCCCCAAATGTATGTTTTAAATTTTGATGAAGTACAATGTATTTTTTCATTTATGACTCACGCTTTTTTGGTGTCATCTAGATACTCTTTTCTTAGCCCTAAATCTTGAAGATTTTCTCCTATTTCTTTTTTATAGTTTTATATTTGCATCAATTACCCACTTTGAATTAATTTTTGTATAAGGTGTGAGGTTTAGGATGAAGTTCTTTTTTTTCCCCAATAATATATCTATTTATTCATCTTTTTTAACTTTTTATTTTATATTGGAGTATAGCCGATTAACAATGTTGTGATAGATTCAGGTGCACAGCAAAGGGACTCAGCCATACATATACATATACATGTAGCCACTCTTCCCCAAACTCCCCTCCCATTCAGGCTGCCACATAACATTGAGCAGAGTTCCCTGTGCTACATACGGTAGGTCCTTGTTTGTTATCCATTCTAAATATAGCAGTGTGTACATGTAGATCCCAAACTCCCTAATTATCCGTTCCCCCCATGCTTTCCCACTGGTAACCATAAGTTCCTTCTCTAAGTCTGTGAGTTTGTTTCCATTTTGTAAATAAATTCATTTGTATCATTTTTTTTTAGATTCCGCATATAAGGGATATCATATGATATTTCTCTTTCTCTGTCTGACTCACTTCACTCAGTATGACAATCTCTAGGTCCACCCATGTTGTCGCAAATGGCATTATTTCATTATTCTTAATGGCTAATATTCCATTGTATATATGTAACATATCATCTTTATCCATTCCTCTGTCGATAGATATTTAGGTTGCTTCCATGTCTTGGCTATTGTAAACAGTGTTGCAATGAACATTGGGATGCATGTATCCTTTCAGACCATGTTTCTCTTCAGATATATACCCAGGAGTGGGATTGCAGCATCATATGGTATCTCTAATTTTAGTTTTCTTAAGGAACCTCCATATTGTTCTCCATAGTGACTGTACCAATTTACATTCCCACCAATGGTGTAGCAGGGGTCCCTTCTCTCCACACCCTCTCCATCATTAATTATTTGTGGATTTTTTGATGATAGCCATTTGACTGGTGTGAGGTGATATATCACTGTAGTTTTGATTTGCATTTCTCTAATAATTAGAGACGTTGAACAGGTTTTCATGTGCCTCTTGGCCATCTGTATGTCTTCTTTGGAGAAATGTCTATTTAGGTCTTCTGCCCAATTTTTGATTGGGTTGTTTGTTTTGATGATATTAAGCCTCATGTGCTGTTTGTAAAGTTTGGAGACTAATCCCTTGTTGGTCACATCATTTGCAAATATTTTCTCCCAATCTGTGGGTTGTCTTTTCATTTTGTTTATGGTTTCCTTTGCTGTGCAAAAGCTTTTGAGTTTAATTAGGTCCCATTGTTTATTTTTGTTTTTATTCCCATTATTCTGGGAGACAGATCAAAAAAGATATTGTGGGGCTTCCCTGGTGGCGCAGTGGTTGAGAGTCCGCCTGCCGATGCAGGGGACACGGGTTTGTGCCCCGGTTGGGAAGCTCCCACATGCTGTGGAGCGGCTGGGCCCACGAGCCATGGCCACTGAGCCTGCGTGTCCAGAGCCTGTGCTCCGCAACGGAAGAGGCCACAACAGTGAGAGGCCTGCATACTGCAAAAAAAAAAAAAAAAAGATATTGCTGTGATTTATGTCAGAGAGTGTTCTGCCTATGTTGTCCTCTAGGAGTTTTATAGTGTCTGGTCTCACATTTATGTCTTTAATCCATTTTGTGCTTATTTTTGTGATTGGTGTTAAAGAATGATCTAATTTCATTTTTTTACATGTTGTTGTCCAGTTTTCCCAGCACCATTTGTTGAAGAGACTGTCTTTCCACCATTGTGTAGTCTTGCCTCCTTTGTCATAGATAAATTGACCATAGGGTGCATGGGCTTATTTCTGGGCTTTCTATCCTGTTCCATTGATCTATATTTCTATTTTTGTGCCAGTTCCATACTATTTTGATGACTATAGCTTTGTAGTATAGTCTGAAGTCAGGGAGCCTGATTCCTCCAGCTCTGTTTTTCTTTCTCAAGATTCCTTTTGCTATATGGGATCTTTTGTGTCTCCATACAAATTTTAAGATTTTTTGTTCTAGTTCTATGAAAAATGCCATTGGTAACTTGATAGAGATTGCATTGAATCTGTAGATTGCCTTTGGTAGTATAGTCATTTTTACAATATTAATTCTTCCTATCCATGAACATGGTATATCTTCCCATCTGTTTGTGTCTTCTTTGATTTCTTTCATCAGCATCCTACAGTTTTTGGAGTACAGGTCTTTTGTCTCCTTAGGTAGGTTTATTCTTTTTGATACGATGGTAAATGGAATGTTTCTTGAATTTCTCTTTCTGATCTTTCATTGTTAATGTATAGAAATGCAACAGATTTCTGTGTAATAATTTTGTAACCTGCAAATTTACCAAATTCATTGATTAGCTCTAGTAGTTTTCTGATAGCATCTTTAGGATCTTCTATGTATAGTATCATGTCATCTGCAAACAGTGACAGTTTTATACTTCTTCTTTTCCAATTTGGATTCCTTTTATTTCTTTTTCTTCTCTGATTGCCATAGCTAGGACTTCCAAAACTATGTTGAAAGTGGTAAGAGTGGACATCCTAGTCTTGTTCTTGATCTTCAAGGAAATGTTTCAGCTTTTCACCATTGAATATGATGTTAGCTCTAGGTTTGTCATATATGGCCTTTATTATGTTGAGATAGGTTTCCTCTATACCCACTTTCTGGAGAATTTTTTTTATCATAAATGGGTGCTGAATTTTGTCAAAAGCTTTTTCTTCATCTATTGAGATGATCATATAGTTTTATTCTTCAATTTATTGATGTGGTGTATCATGCTGGTTGATATGCAGATATTGAAAAATCCTTGCTTGAAAAATCCCACTTGATTGTGGTGTATGATCCTTTTAATGTACTCTTGGATTCTGTGTGCAAGTATTTTGTTGAGGATCTTTACGTCTATGTTCCTAAGTAATATTGGCCTATAACTTTCTTTTCTTGTGGTACCTTTATCTGGTTTTGGTATCAGGGTGATGGTGGCCTCATAGAATGAGTTTGGGAGTTTTCCTTCCTCTGCAATTTTGAAAGAGTTTGAGAAGGATAAGTGTTAGCTCATCTCTAAATGTTTGATAGAATTCACGTGTGAAGCCATCAGGTCCTAGACTTCTGCTTGTTTGGAGTTTTTAAATCACAGTTTCAATTTCAGTGCTTGTGATTGGTCTGTTAATATTTTCTATTTCTTCCTGGTTCAGTTTTGGAAGGTTGCACTTTTCTAAGAATTTGTCCATTTCTTCTAGGTTGTCCATTTAGTTTCTTGTAGTAGTCTCTTATGATCTTTTGTATTTCTGTGGTGTTAGTTGTAACTTCTCCTTTCTGTTTTCTAATTTTATTGATTTGAGTCCTCTCCTTTTTTTCTTGATGAGTCTGGTTAAAGGTTTATCAATTTTGTTTATCTTTTCAAAAAACCAGCTTTTAGTTTCATTGATCTTTGCTATTGTTCTCTTTGTCTCTATTTCACTATTTTTGCTCTGATCTTTATGATTTCTTCTACTCACTTTAGGTTTTGTTTGTTCTTCTTTCTCTAGTTGTTTTAGGTGTAAGTTTAGGTTGTTTATTTGAGATTTTTTCATGTTTCTTGAGGTAAGATTGTATTGCTATAACCTTCCCTCCTAGAACTGCTTTTGCTGCATCCCATAGGTTTTGGATTGTTGGGCTTTCATTTTCATTTGTATCTAGGTATTTTTTTGATTTCCTCTTTGATATTTTCAGTGATCCATTGGTTGTTTAGTAGCATATTGTTTAGCCTCCACGTGTTGTGTTTTTTATAGTTTTCCTTGTAATTTATTTCTAATCACATAGCACTGTGATCAGCAAAGATGTTGATATGAGTTCAATTTTCTTAAATTTCCTGAGGCTCACCCTGTGGCTCAGCATGTGGTCAATCCTGGAGAATGTTTTGTGTGCGCTTGAGAAGAATGTGTATTCTGCTGCTTTTGGATGGAATGCTCTATAAATATCAATTAGGTTCATGTGCTCTAATGTGCCATTTATAGCCTGTGTTTCCTTATTGATTTTCTGTCTGGATGATCTGTCCATTGATGAGAGTGAGGTGTTAAAGTCCCCCACTATCATTGCATTATTGTTGATTTCCTTTTTTAAGCCTGTTAGAATTTGCCTTATGTATTGAGGTGCTCCTATGTTGGGTACATATATATTTACAATTGTTATATCTTCTTCTTGGATTGATCCCTTGATCATTATGTAGTGTCCTTCTTTGTCTCTTATCATAGTCTTTATTTTAAAGTCTATTTTGTCTGATATGAGTATTGCTACTCCAGCTTTCTTTTGATTTCCATTTCCATGGAATACCTTCTTCCGTCCTCTCACTTTCAGTCTGTATGTGTCCCTAGGTCTGAGGTGGGTCTCTTGCAGACAGCATGTATACAGGTCTTGTTTTTGTATACACTCAGCTAGTCTATGTCTTTTGGTTGACACATTTAATCCATTTACATTTAAGGTAATTATCAATGTGTATATTCCTATTGTCATTTTCTTTATTGTTTTGAGTTTGTTTTTGTAGGTTTTTTCCTTCCTTTCCTCTTTTGTTCTGTTCTCTTGTGGTTTGATGACCATCTTTAGTGTTGTATTTGTGTTGCTTTTGTTTTTGTGTGCGTGTACCTATTGTAGTTTTGGGGTTTGCTGTTCCCATGAGGTTTTTAACATAACAGTCTATATATGTACACTTTTTTTTTTTTTAAGTTGCTAGTCTCTTTCCCCCCTAGAGGAGTTCCTTTAGCATTTGTTGTAAAGCTGGTCTGGTGGTGCTGAATTCTTTTAGCTTCTGCTTGTCTGTAAATCTTTTGATTTCTCTGTCAAATCGGAATTAGAGCCTTGCTGGGTAGAGTATTCTTGGTTGTAGGTTCTTCCCATTCATCACTTTAAATATATCATGCCACTCCCTTCTGGCTTACAGAATTTCTGCTGAGAAATCAACTGATAACCTTATGGGAGTTCCTTGTATGTTATTTGTCATTTTCCCTTGTTGCTTTTAATATTTTTTCTTTGTCATTAATTTTTGTCAATTTGATTACTATGTGTCTCACTGTGTTCCTCCTTGGGTTTATCCTGCCTGGGACTCTCTGTGCTTTCTGGACTTGGTTGACTGTTTCCTTTCCCATGTTAAGGAAGTTTTCAACTATAATCTCTTCAATTATTTTCCTAGGTAATTTCTTTCTCTCTTCTCCTTCTGGGACCCCCCATAATGCAAATGTTGGTACATTTAATGTTGTCCCAGAAGTATCTTAGATTGTCTTCATTTCTTTTCATTCTTTTTTCTTTATTCTGTTCCACAGCAGTGAATTCCATCATTCTGTCTTCCAGGTCACTTATCTGTTCTTCTGCCTCAGTTATTCTGCTATTCATTCTTTCTAGGGTGTTTTTCATTTCAGTTATTGTATTGTTCATCTCTGTTGGTTTGTTCTTTAGTTCTTCTAGACCTTTGATAAACATTTCTTGCACCTTTTGAATCTTTGCCTCCATTCGTTTTCTGAGATCCTGGATCATCTTCACTATCATTATTCTGAATTCTTTTTCTGGAAGGTTTTGACTATCTCCACTTCATTTAGTTGCTTTGCTGGGGTTTTATCCTCTTCCTTTATCAGTCATATAATCCCCTGTCTTTTCATTTTCTCTAACTTTCTGTGATGTGGTTTTTGTTCTGCAGGCTGTGGAACTGTAGTTCTTCTTGCTTCTGCTGTCTGCCCTCTGGTAGGATGAAGTTCTTTTTATTTTTTAATTTTTTTTAATGAATTTGCTTATTTATTTATTTTCTATCAATCAATCAATCAATCAATCTATCTATCTATCTATCTATGGCTGAGAATGTCCAATTTCTCTGACAACATTTGCTGGAAAGACCATCCTTCCTCCAATTAGTTGTGTTTGCATCTTGATCGAAAATCATTTGGGCATGTTTGTGTGAGTTTATTTCTGGTTTCCTTACTCTGTTTCCTGATCTATGTGTCTATTCCTCCACCAGAACCACACAGTCTTGATTACTATAGACTTGAATAGAATAAGTCTTGAAATTCCTTCCTCCCACTTTATTCTTCATTTTCAAAATTGTATTTAGCTATTCTAGTTTGCTTCCTTTTTCATATAAATTTTAGAGTAAACTTGTATATATCTACAAAAAAATCTTTCAAAGATATTGATAGGAGTTTTAGTTTGAGGAGAATTGCTATCTTTGGCATGTTGACTTTTCCAGTCATGAACACAGTATATCTTTCTATTCATTCAAATCTTTTAAAATTTCTTTCACTAGTGTTGTACAGTTTACAACATACAAGTTCTGTACATGTTTTGTTAGACCTACACCTAAGTATTTCATTTTTTGAGCAATTTTAAGTAGTACTTTTAATTTCAATGTCCATGTGTTTATCGCTAGTATTTAGAAATACAGTTGATTTTTGTATGTTTATCTTATATCCTATGACCTTGATAAACTCACTTAATAGTTCTAGGATTTTTTGATAGCGTCTTTGGAACTTCCTATATAGGCAAGCATGTCATCCACAAATAGGGGTGGTTATATTTCTTCCTTTCAGATCTCTATCTTTTTTTTTTTCTATGTAAGTTAATGCCTATTTATTGTCATATTGTACCAGTTAGAACTTCTAGCACTTTGCTGAATACGTGGTGAGACCAGGCATTCTAGCCTTGTTCCTGATGTTAGGTGAAAAACATTTCTTCACTAAGTTTAATGTTAGCTGTAGAGTTTTTTAGATGCTCTTTATTGAGAAAGTTCCTCTCTATTGTTTTTTAATTTTTTTTAAGTTTTTCTAAAAAAATCACGAATATGTATTGATACACTTATCAATCAATGCAGAAATTAGCCTGTTAATATACTGGATTAGCCTATTAATATAGTGGATTACATTGATTGATTTTCAAATATTCAAACAGCTTTTGATCCCTGGAATAAATTACCCTTGTTAATGGTGTATAATTCCTTTTATATACTGTTGAATTTTATTTGCTAATAATTAAGACCATCTTTTCCTTTTTCTGTCTTTTTCTGGTTTTAGTATATGGGTAGAATTAGCTTCATACAGTAAACTGGGAAATGTTCCCATCTTTTCAACTTTCTGGAAAAGATTGTATGGAATTGGTGTTAATTCTTTTTCTTTTTTCCACATTTATTTAAACATCTTTATTGGAGTATAATTGCTTTACATTATTGTGTTAGTTTCTGCTGTATAACAAAGTGAATCAGCTATACATATACATATATCCCCATATCCCCTCCCTCTTGCATCTCCCTCCCATCCTCCCTATCCCAACCCTCTAGGTGGTCACAAAGCACTGAGCAGATCTCCCTGTGCTGTGTGGCTGCTTCCCACTAGCTATCTATTTTACATTTGGTAGTGTATATATGTCCATGCCACTCTCTCACTTCGTCCAAGCTTACCCTTCCCACTCCTCATGTCCTCAAATCCATTCTCTACGTCTGCATCTTTATTCCTGTCCTGCCTGCCCCTAGGTTCTTCAGAACAAGTTTTTTTTTTTTTTTTTAAGATTCCATATATATGTATTAGCATACAGTATTAGTTTTTCTCTTTCTGACTTAATTCACTCTGTAAGACAGACTCTAGGTCCATCCACCTCACTACAAATAACTCAATTTTATTTCTTTTTATTGCTGAGTAATATTCCATTGTATATATGTGCCACATCTTCTTTATCCATTTATCTGTCGATGGACACTTAGGTTGCCTCCATGTCCTCAATATTGTAAGCAGTGCTGCAATGAACATTATGGTACATGACTCATTGAATTATGGTTTTCTCAGGGTATATGCACAGTAGTGGGATTACTGGGTCATATAGTAGTTCTATTTTTAGTTTTTCAGGGAACATACATACTGTTCTCCATAGTGGCTGCATCAATTTACATTCTCACCAACAGTGCAAGAGGGTTTCCTTTTCTACACACCCTCTCCAGGTTTTACTGTTTGCAGATTTTTTGATGATGGCCATTCTGACCGGTGTGCAGTGATACCTCATTGTAGTTTTGATTTGCATTTCTTTAATGATTAGTTATGTTGAGCATCCTTTCATGTGTTTGTTAGCAATCTGTTTATCTTCTTTGGAGAAATGTCTATTTAGGTCTTCTGCCCATTTTTGGATTGGGTTGTTTATTTTTTTAATATTGAGCTGCATGAGCTGCTTGTATATTTTGGAGATTAATCCTTTGTCAGTTGCTTCATTTGCAAATATTTTCTCCCTTTCTGAGGGTTGTCTTTTTGTCTTGTTTATGGTTTCCTTTGCTGTGCAAAAGCTTTGAAGTTTCATTGGGTCCCATTTGTTTATTTTTGTTTTTATTTCCATTTCTGTAGGAGGGAGGTCAAAAAGGATCTTGCTGTGATTTATCATAGAGTGTTCTGCCTATGTTTTCCTCTAAGAGTCTCATAGTGTCTGGCTTTACATTTAGGTCTTTAATCCATTTTGAGTTTATTTTTGTACATGCTGTTAGGGAGTTTTAATTTCATTCTTTTACATGTAGCTGTCCAGTTTTCCCAGCACCACTTATCGAAGAGGCTGTCTTTTCTCCATTGTATATTCTTGCCTCCTTTATCAAAGATAAATTGACCATATGTGCATGGGTTTATCTCTGGGCTTTCTCTCCTGTTCCATTGATCTATCTTTCTGTTTTTGTGCCAGTACTATACTGTCTTGATTACTGTAGCTTTGTAGTATAGTCTGAAGTCAGGGAGCCTGATTCCTCCAGCTCCGTTTTTCTTTCTCAAGATTGGTTTGGCTATTTGGTGTCTTTTGTGTTTCCATACAAATTGTGGAATTTTTTATCTTAGTTCTGTGAAAAATGCCATTGGTCATTTGATAGGGATTGCATTGGATCTGTAGATTTCTTTGGGTAGTATTGTCATTTGCACAATGTTGATTTTTCCAATCCGTGAACATGGTATATCTCTCCATCTGTTTGTATCATCTTTAATTTCTTTCATCAGTGTCTTATAGCTTTCTGTATACAGGTCTTTTGTCTACTTAGATAGGTTTATTCCTGGTATTTTATTCTTTTCATTGCAGTGGTAAATGGGACTGTGTCCTTAATTTCTCTTTCATATTTTTCATCATTAGTGTATAGGAATGCAAGAGATTTCTGTGCATTAATTTTGTATCCTGCTACTTTACCAAATTCACTGATTAGCTCTCGTAGTTTTCTGGTGGCATCTTTAGGTTTCTCTAGGTATAGTACCCTGTCATCTTCAAGCAGTGACAGTTTTTCCTCTTTTCCAATTTGGATTCCTTTTATTTCTTTTTCATCTCTGATTGACGTGACTAAAACTTCCAAAAGTATGTTGAATAATAGTAGTGAGAGAGGGCAACCTTGTCTTGTTCCTGATCTTAGTGGAAATGCTTTCAGTTTTTCACCATTGAGAACGAAGTTGGCTGTGGGTTTGTTATATATGGCCTTTATTATGTAGAGGTAAGTTCCCTCTATGCTTACTTACTGGAGAGTTTTTATCATAAATGTGTGTTGAATTTTGTTGAAAGCTTTTTCTGCATCTATTGAGATGATCATATGGTTTTTATCCTGCAGTTTGTTAATATGGTGTATCACATTGATTGATTTGCGTATATGAAGAATCCTTGTATTCCTGGGAGAAACCCTACTTGATCATTGTGTATGATCTGTTTAATATGCTGTGGATTCTGTTTGGTAGTATTTTGTTGAGGATTTTTGCATTTGTATACATCAGTGACATTGGTCTGTAATCTTTTTTTTAATGACATCTTTGTCTGGTTTTGGTATCAGGGTGATGGTGGCCTCGTAGAATGAGTTTGGGAGTGCTCCTCCCTCTGCTATATATTGGAAGAGTTGAGAAGAATCGATGTTAGCTCTTCTCTAAATGTTTGGTCGAATTCGCCTGTGAAGCCATCTGATCCTGAGCTTTTGTTTGTTGGAAGATTTTTAATCCCAGTTTCAATTTCAGTGCTTGTGATTGGTCTGTTTATATTTTTCTTTTTTTTCCTGGATCAGTCACAGAAGGTTGTGCTTTTCTCAGAATTTGTCCATTTCTTCCAGGTTGTCCATTTTATTGGCATATAGTTGCTTGTAGTAATCTCTCATGATCGTTTGTATTTCGGCAGTGTCTGTTGTTACTTCTCCTTTTTCATTTCTAATTCTGTTGATTTAAGTCTTCTCCCTTTTTTTCTTGATGAGTCTGGCTAATGGTTTATCAATTTTGTTTATTTTCTCAAGGAACCAACTTTTAGTTTTATTAATCTTTGCTATTGTTTCCTTCATTTCTTTTTCATTTATTTCTGATCTGATCTTTAAGATATTTTTCTATCTGCTAACTTTGGGGGTTTTTTTGTTCTTCTTTCTCTAATTGCTTTAGGTGTAAGGTTAGGTTGTTTATTCGAGATGTTTCTTGTTTCTTGAGGTAGGATTGTATTGCTATAAACTTCCCTTTGAGAACTGCTTTTTCTGTATCCCATAGGTTTTGGGCCATTGTGTTTTCATTGTCATTTGTTTGTAGGTATTTTTGATTTCCTTTCTGATATCTTCAGTGATATCTTGGTTATTAAATAGTGTATTGTTTAGCCTCCACGTATTTGTACTGTTTACAGATTTTCTCCTGTAATTGACACCTAGTCTCATAGCGTTGTGGTCAGAAAAGGTACTTGATATGATATCAGTGTTCTTAAATTTACCAAGGCTTGATTTGTGACCCAAGATATGATCTATCCTGGAGAATGTTCCGTGAGCTCTTGAGAAGAAAGTGTATTCTTTTGTTTTTGGATGGAATGTCCTATAAATATCAATTAAGTCCATCTTGTTTAATGTGTCATTTAAAGCTTGCATTTCCTTATTTATTTTCATTTTGGATGATCTGTCCATTGGTGAAAGTGGGGTGTTAAAAGTCCCCTACTATGATTGTGTCACTGTTGATTTCCCTTTTCATGGCCGTTAGCATTTGCCTTCTGTATTGAGGTGCTCCTCTGTTGGGTGCATAAATATTTCCAGTTGTTATATCCTCTTCTTGGATTGATCTTTTGATCATTAGGTAGTGTCCTTCTTTGTCTCTTATCATAGTCTTTATTTTAAAGTCTATTTCGTATGATATGAGAATTGCTACTCCAGCTTTCTTTTGATTTCCATTTGCATGGAGTATCTTATTCTATCCCCTCACTTTCAGTTTGTATGTGTCCCTAGGTCTGAAGTGTGTCTCTTGTAGACAGCATATATATGGGTCTTGTTTTTGTATCCATTCAGCCAGTCTATATCTTTTGGTTGGAACATTTAATCCATTTACATTTAAGGTAATTATCGGTATGTATGCTCCTATTACCATTTTCTTAATTGTTTTGGGTTTGTCATTGTAGGTCTTTTCCTTCTCTTGTGTTTCCTGCCTAGAGAAGTTCCTTTAACATTTGTTGTAAAGCTGGTTTGGTGGTGCTGAATTCTCTTAACTTTTGCTTGTCTGTAAAGGTTTTAATTTCTCTGTCAAATCTGAATGAGATCCTTGCTGGGTAGAGTAATCTTGGTTTTAGGTTTTCCCCTTTCATCACTTTAAGTATGTCCTACCACTCCCTTCTGGCTTGCAGAGTTTCTGCTGAAAGATCAGCTGTTAACCTTATGGGCATTCCCTTGTATGTTATATGTTGTTTTTCCCTTGTTGCTTTTAATATGTTTTCTTTGTATTTAATTTTTGATAGTTTGATTAATATGTGTCTTGGCATGTTTCTCCTTGGATTTATCCTGTATGGGACTATATGCACCTCCTGGACTTAACTATTTCCTTTCCCATATTAGGGAAGTTTTCAACTATAATCTCTTCAAATATTTTCTCAGTCCCTTTCTTTTTCTCTTCTTCTTCTGGGACCCGTATAATTCGAATGTTTGTGCATTTGATGTTGTCCCAGAAATCTCTGAAAGTGTCCTGAACTGTTTTCATTCTTTGTTCTTTATTCTGCTCTGCAGTAGTTATTTCAACTCTTTTATCTTCCAGGTCACTTATCCATTCTTCTCCCTCAGTTATTCTGCTATTGATTACTTCTAGGAATTTTTTATTTCATTTATTGTATTGTTCATTTTTGTTTGTTTGCTCTTTAGTTCTTCTAAGTCCTTGTTAAATGTTTCTTGTATTTTCTCTCTTCTATTTCCAAGATTTTGGATCATCACTACTCTCATTTCTCTGAATTCTTTTTCAGGTAGACTGCCTATTTCCTCTTCATTTGTTTGGTTTGTTAGGTTTTTACCTTGTTCTTCATATGCTGCATATTTCAATGTCTTCTCATTTTCCTTAACTAATTGTGTTTGGGGTCTCCTTTGTCCAGGCTGCAGGTTCGTAGTTCCCATTGTTTTTGGGGTCTGCCCCCAGTGGGTAAGGTTGATTCTATGGGTTGTGTAGGCTTCCTGGTTGAGGGGACTGGTGTCTTTGTTCTGGGGATGAGGCTGGATATTGTCTTTCTGGTGGGCAGGACCAAATCTGGTGATGTTTTGGGGTGTATGAACCTAGTATGATTTTAGGCCGCCTCTCTACTAATGAGTGGAGCTGTGTTCCAGTCTTTCTAGTTGTTTGGCATGGGGTGTCCAGCACTGGAGGTTGCTGTTCGTTGAGTGGAGCTAGGTCTTAACATTGAGATGAAGATCTTTGGGAGAGCTTTTGCTGATTGATATTATATGGGGCCAGGATGTCTCTGGTCGTTCAGTGTCCTGAACTCGGCTCTCCCACCTCACAGGCTCAGGCCTGGCACCCAGTCAGAGCAGCAAGACCCTGTCAGCCACACGACATCTTGACCCCTGAGAAAGCTGCTCACTGGATGCACCACCTCAGTGGGGAACTGAGGAGCTCACTGGGAACAGGATACGATGCCACTGCTTAGCCTCAGGCACCTGAGGGACGACCTGGATGCTCCAAGGGTACAGTCCAGGGCATGGCAAGACGAGCTCCCACACCAAGGGACTGGAGTCCCATAGATTTTAGATCATGTTTCCATTTTCTTTTGTTTCTATGTATTTTTATATTTACCTTTGATTTCTTCAGTGACTCATGGATTGTTTAGTAGCATATTGCTTATCCTCCATGTGTTCGTGTAAAGCATCACTCGGGTGCATATAACACCTTATAAGAGGGGATTTGATTCAGCTTGAATTACAGGAAATAGTAATGGATGTGGCAGCCTGGACACCTATGCTCTAATCTCTATCCACAATTGACTATGTGCTCCAAGCCCTAGCCTCAGACTTGGGTCTCAGTCTCCAGACCTATGAGGTGTGGGCGGTTGAACTCAAGGACCTCAGAGGTACTTTCCGCCTCAGTTGCTGTGGTCTCCTGACAGGTGATGACCTCCTTGTGCATCAGGACAGCTGCCTCTCGATGGGAGGGTGGGGGGGAGGACTCGTGGGCCACCTTAATGACAACAAATAGCTCACATTGAGGAGAGATTACTATGTGTCAGATACGGTGCTAAATGCTTTATGTGTGATATTTCCTTTCCACTTACAGGTGGAAAAACAGAGGCTTAAAGAGTTAATTTACTCAAGCTCACAGGTCAAGTAAAGGCTAATGCTAGTGACCCTTTCCTTCGTCCCTTTGTGATTCTGCTGTTCACTAGACACATTTATATAGGAATAAGAGTCTATCTTATGTGAAAGAATATTTGACAAGCATCTTTGTCATTAAGGTTGACTCTAAATCTATAGCTGGATTTAAATTAGAGAGGCATCTCTGAACTCTGTCAAGATTATTCTGAATAAATTTTTTTTTGTTCTGGATTTTTAAAGTCTTGGCTAAATTGTTTCATATCCTGCTGAGCAAATATCTTTGTAACATAACACATGGACTTCATTGGTACAGATTGGAACCATAAAAAGATGAGCAAATCCCAAGATACAAAATATGCTTAGAGACAAAGTGCAAGACAGGTGCTGGATTGAAATGAAAAGCACAACAAAGTTGCAGTTTTGGAGTGCTTATTGAATAAAAATAAGCTAATTATGATGTATTGAGCCTCTAAGTAAATCTAAAGATTTTCTAGGAAATTTGGGAAGAATAGTGTTTTCTTCTTTTCCTTTTTTCTCTCTCCCCCTTCCCACTTCCCCTCCCTCTCTCTCTCTCTCTCCCTCCCCCTCTCACTTCCCCTCCCCGCCTTATCAGTCATTCGTCTCTTTGAAAATTTCTATTAGAGTAATATTCATGAGAAATGCTCTTCAGGTAATATAACTTGTTAAGTGCCCAAAGACTGAAGATGAGTATCTATTTCCAAGGTTGATAAAAATTTACAGACTTAAAGTTAAGGAAGCAAATATCCTGACCCATAGCCTGACAATTGCACTTTTCATGACATATCCTCTTTCTTCAAGATACGAAAAGGTGGAAACAGATTGATACAGATTTCCAAGGTGACTATGTAGTTATATGAGATCAACTGAAGACTCTTTGGAGAAAATTTCAGGTGATTTGGTCACACAATGTGAAATAAGTACTGTTCTCGTCTATTCAGAAATAGAAGTAATCCAGTGAGTTATAAGTATCTTTTAGGGACCTAAAGGCAAAATCAAGACCATTCCACAAAGTCCTAGAAGTGTGCTCCATACAGAGATAAGCTATAGTTTTATTGTTGTCTTTAAGTCTTGTTTTTACAACATCACTGTCATCGCATCTTTAAAGTGCAGTGGATTTTGAACCGTTCTGGGAAAAGTCAAAATGACTAAATATCACTAGAAATGATGGATGAAAGGAGACAGGACTTAGATCAGTGGGGCAGAGAAATCATGAGGAAGAAACCTAGATCTGCAGACAGAGAAATAGAACATCTGACCCTCAACCCCAGCAAATTTGCCTGATCTGCTTGCAAAGCCTCAGCATCATAGAAGCCAGGGGATCTCTCTATGCGGCTTGCCATGTCTTTAAAAATAAAAGGTAGACATAAGTTTTTGAAATAAAATAAAGGACAATGTAGCCATAGCATTAAGTACACCAAACATTCAGTGCTATAAATAAATACACAACAGAGGCAACACAGTGTAATGGAACTGGTCATGTCATGTGCATGATCAAAATTCTCTCCAAGCTCCCCATTATACTCAGTATATAAAGTCCCACCAAGTCTTACATGACCTGGTCCCTGGTTCTACATGACCCAGCCCCTAGCTGCATCTCCAGGTTCATTTCTCACCATGATTCCCCTTCACTTTCTACTTCTTACCCTCCTTCATTTTTTTTTCTCTGGCTAAATATTATGGTCCTCGGTTGGTTTTCTATCTTCCCCACCAGACTATTAGCTTCTTGATGCAGAGATTTTTATTTTCACTGCTATATTCCAGGGTCAGACCTGTGGTAGGTGTTCAAAAAATATTTTTGAATGAAAGAACAAACAATCAAACCAACAGAACACTAGACTATGTGTGTGTTGACTTGAAAGTCAATGTCTTTAGTAGGCGACCTTGGGAACCTCTAGGTGCCACAGTTTCCTCATCTCAAGACTGAGGAGTTTGATGAAGATTTTTAAAGTCTTTCTAGTCACAAACACATTAATTTTCAAAAATAATGCAACTTAGTTTTCTAGGTTCGTGTGTGTCTAGCATCAATTAACAGTACTTTTTAAGGTCCTGGTTCATGTGGACCTCTTGACCAAATTTTCTGTTTTCACTTTGAAATTTGTCTTGAAACAGTTGACATGTGTATATATCCATTCGTCCATGTCTTTGTATTGTTGAAGTATATTTCATTTTCTGCCACTGGATATCAAGAGGATGGAAGCCCAATTTTGTAATTTTTGCCACTTATATTTTATGTTTTATGATACTCATGTAGTGACAGGAACGAGTTGGAGTAATGTGGGCTTCAAAGCAAGATTGAAATGCAGTGAAAAGATTGAAACTAGATCTTTAAACAGCCCCCATTAAAGTTGTTGGGAAAATCTACACGCTTTAAGTGTTTTATGATTTTCAGTTTGACTGGTACTTTGTTTCTTATGATTAGCTCAGCTTAGAGGTGTTGCTTTAAAGAATATGAAAACTAGATTAGCATTAAAACCCAGTGATCAAAAAACATGCTAATATTTGATGGTTAGATAAAATATAATTAAGGATTCTATTTTCTGTTAAGCTTATAACTCTATGTATTATATCCCTAAGTTGGATCCAAAAGCTGGAACATTTTGAGCTAACCAAATGTTCCCTTTCTTTTATGCCTTGTACACTATTGAATTTACATATTTTTTCGTATACTATGTTTCAAATTAACCAACCCTCCTCCTATAATTTAGCCAGTCGAATAAACTGAAAATGAGAGTGTACAAATCAAAATTTTAATTTATAAATAAAGTAGTATTTAGAAAGAATTGACATGAACACGACCTCTAACACTTCTGAAATCTACAGAGACCCAATAAAACTGTACATTCCCTATAGATGTTTATGATAACATTTATGTATTAGCTTTAGTGGTGGGCATCTTGAACAAATGTCACTTTGAAATAAATAAACCAGGAATTGGTTAATATCTTTCTACTTTATTCTTCAGGCTAAGATGTTCTGAGAGACAAGTATCTGTTTTTCCAGACAAACAGGATTAAGTGAGAAAACCAAATCTGTCAGGAGCTCTCAATAAATATTTCCCCCTTCTTCCTTATGTCAGTGCACCCATTGTACCATTGATTGCACCCAGTTGTTCATCTTTGACTATTTGAATGTTGTGTTACTTATTGCCATCACCCAGAGGGGCACAGTGGCCCTCACACTCTGTGATTGGGACTTCATGTGTGTGGTGGTAAAAAGAACAGACTTTGAAGTCAGACGGAGCTGAGTTTGTTTGTATTTGACATTTAAACTCCATATCTCTAAGTAACACACTTATATCTGTGCATCCTGATGTTTTAGCTGTAAGCATTCTCTACTGACTTTTTCTATGGAAGAAAAAGATTGAGTTCTCTTTCACCCCTTCCATTTCTACCCGTTCATGAACACTTCTTATCTCCTTATACTGTTGGTTACATCATAGTCACTGTTGACATGACTGTCAATTCTCTTCACAGCTGAGAATGGGGTATACTATACTTTTATTTCCCTGTACAACTTTTAATTTTTTCCTACTGTTAGTAATAGTGTTAATTTTAATTTTTGTTGTTTGATTAAAAATAAAAAACACCAATCAAATTCCATTCTACTTTATTAATTGTCTAAATCTCCTCTTAAGATATTAGGTACTTATCACATTCTCATTCCTGTAGAAATGTGGAAACAGAAGAACCTTCTGATGTGCTTCAGTGTGGACTTGCTGTTCTCAACTCCAGTCTGGCTAAAAACGTGTCTCACTTCTCTTCTGAGCTGAACCCTCAATTTCCTGTGTCCCATGCCTTTCTCTTTCTTGGTTTACTCTCTTATTTTGGTGGAGCATATTTTCCAGTTGCTTCATAGGAAAAGAGAAATAAGAGGTAAAATTTTTGAGAACTTAACATCTGAAAATGTCTAATTTTACTTCATATTTGATTAATGGTTTGGCTAAATATTGCGTTCTGGGTTGGAAATAATTTTCCTTAAGAGTTTTGAAGGCATTGCTCCAACATCTTCTAGCTTCTAGTGTTGCTCTTAAATATCCCAAACCTACTCTGGCTTCTAATTTTTGTATATACTAACTTTTTAACTTTTTTCATTCTGGAAGCCTGTAGGGTCTCCTGTGAGGTCTTCTGCCTCATATTGTGAAACGTTGTGATGATATGCCTAAGTGTGGGTCTATCTTCCTTCTTCCTGCTGGGCATTTAATGAGCTCTTTTTTTTTTTTAACTTAATGAACTCTTCAATCTAGAAACTCATTTATTTCTGTCTGACTTTCTTCCTAGGAGTTCTTCCTTTCTTCTTGGGAAGTACAGTTCTGGGGAACTGTGTTGAATGATCTTCTTTATAACCTCCTTACCTCCTTTGTCTCTGGATAAGATGGTCTTTAAGATCATGTTGTAGATTTTAGAAGTGGAGGGATCACAAGAGGACATTAACACCAAGCCTCCAGGAGCTGCAGGCCTACAAAGGATTATTGTTACCAAATAGCAGATAAGGCCAACTGTTATCTAGAGCTTTTAAGTGACTTGTCCATTGTCACCCTGCTGGTTAGTCTTAAAAATATAACTAAATCCTGGGCTTCCCTGGTGGCGCAGTGGTTAAGAATCTGCCTGCCAATGCAGGGGACACGGGTTTGAGCCCTGGTCCGGGAAGATCCCACATGCCGCGGAGCAACTAAGTCTGTGCGCCACAACTACTGAGCCTGCGCTCTAGAGCCTGTGAGCCACATCTCCTGAGCCTGTGTGCCACAACTACTGAAGCCTGCATGCCTAGAGCACATGCTCTGCAACAAGAGAAGCCACCGCAATGAGAAGACTGTGCACCGCAATGAAGAGTAACCCCCCTTTGCTGCAGCTGGAGAAAGACTGTGCAGCTATGAAGACCCAGCGCAGCCAAAAATAAATAAATTAAAATAAATAAATTAAAAAACAATAACTAAATCCCAGTTCTCTGACCTCTAGGCTTTCTACTACATAAGACTGCCTCCAAAGTAAAGACTACATAAGACTGCCTCCAAACTCTTTTTAAGAGTTTGTAAAGTTCTTTCTTGGCATTAATTGAAAGATGCTGAAGATTTTGTGGCAAAAAAAATGGTTACCTCTTAGTCTCATTGGCATCCTACCATCTAGCTCTTTCTATTGTAATACTCCCAGCCCAAGTGACCTCATATTTATGAAATAAGAATGCCATTTGTTTACTTCGTGTTCATTGTTCGATTTAATTTAATTTCTTATTTTATGTAACTTTTGCATTCTTCAGAATTCCCAACACATGTTGTACACATATTATTTAAGCTCTTGTTTTAGTTAATTACTTTCTTCCTGTTGCCTTCTTAAATATTTATTAATTGAAAAATTGAAGGTTTTGTAGGGAAGAAAGGAATAAGTGAATTTTATCCCAATCATTCTAGTGTAGCATTTAAAAAAATAGTTTGAATTCTCTCTTGTGTGAATTGTGAGGTCTTTTCTAATTATTTTTCTCTTGGGATCTTAGTGAATTTTAATGATTTGTATAAATTGCACACCTTGAAGGGATTGGCTTTTTTTCTGAAATATTTGTCATGTATATTTTGAGGTTCTTTGTTTGTTTGAATCTTGCTTTTACCTTTCAATTCATTTGACCCAAAAAAGTTTAATCTTTTGTTATTTTTCACTTGGAAAACTTTTCCTCAACCAGATTTAAAAAATATTTTCTTTACCCCACCCAATAATTTTCAACGTATTCATTTGTTTCTTTTTATATTTTAATTCATGTGTATGGTGTGAGCAAAAAGTCTTACCAGGTATTTTTTTCCCTAATAACCTAGAATTGTTGAATATTTTCATTGCCTATTGTTTTGCAATGCCTACTTTATTATACATTATATTTTCATTTATTCTCTGATTTAGTTCTGGATAATTTGTTCTATTTTATTGATCAAGGTATTTTAAAATTAATATCACTATAATCACTATATCACTCTAATATCACTATAAAATTGTAATTTTATAGTTTTTTTAAACAATGTGGCCAACTTTACTACTGCAAAATTTTTTGAAAAGTGAATTTACACATGTTTATTACATCAACTGAATTTGAGAATAGTGATTCCCAATCCCAGAGTCTTAAATTCCTTAAATAGGGCATATCAAACTCGAACTATACCCATTTCCCCTTGCAGAGATTAAAATGTGCCCAGTTGGGAATTGCCCTATGAAAGAAAAAACATTTCTGTGGGGTTTCTGTAAATTTCTGTGAGTAGTATGCAGGCAAGAAAGAGAGGTTGCAGAGATTTTTTTTTAAATCAAGTTCTAAATTAAATTCTACTGCAATTTTGTTTAAAATGGCATTATATCTACCCATTATTTTGAGAGAAAATGTGGATTTTTAAAATGTCCAGCCTACTTACATAGAAACACAGTATGTCTTTCTACTTATACATTTTCTTTTATTTCTCTCATTTTGTAGTGTATTTCAGTGGAGCCCCACACATTTCTTGCTGAGAGCTTATGTGTAATTTAGGTATTTTATAATTTATGTAAGTGGAATATTTTTAATATCATGTCTATCTGAATCTTTTAATGTTAATGATTTCATATATTTATTTACCTATTCCTTGTCATGGTACCAAACTGCTTATTGTAGGCCCTCAATCCATAACAAAACCTGGGAGACAGATGTATTTTGAAATTCCAAACTTTAGATTTTTGGAAAGGTAATATTGCACCTATAGCACATGTTGTCTAATATCCACAGCAAGGTTTAAGGCAGCATCCCATAATCAATGTGCTGATAAACTGATATTCTTACTTAAAAAAGACAAATAAAGACTATAAAGAGCCTGATGTTCACTGAACTCCGATTTTACTGAAAAATGAGTGTGGGCATCAAACTTATGCAAAGAAGTCTGACTTCAGAGCTGTTTAGATGTCTGAAATATAGATGAGAGTTAGTGACCAGTAGTTCTAATGTTTTCACAGTTCACTCTCTTATATTATCTAGGAAGAGTCACATTTCTCCTTTTCAATTGATATATTGAAATTCTTTCATTTCTTACTGTATTTCATAAAATCCCCAAAACAATGTTTAAAAAATAATGGTGACACTGTTATACGTTACAACTTGAAGTAGATTGTTGACTTTTGTCATGCTAAAACAGTGTCCTTTCTAAGTTTTTTTTAAAAATCAACATTGAATATGAAACTTTATTGTCTTTTCCACTTTATATTAGTTTCTTGTTGCTGCTGTGATAAATTACCACAAATTTGGCGGCTTAAGACAATTTATTTTCTAACTATCTAGAGGTCAGAGTCTCAAATCAGCCTCACTGTGCTAGAGTCAAGGGGTTATCAGGGCCTGCTTCTTCTGGAGGCTCCAGTGGAGTATACATCTCCTAGTCTTTTCCAACTTCTGGAGGCCACTTGCATTCCTCAGTTTGTGGCCCCTTCTTCCTCTTCAAAGGACATCACTCCAGTATCTGCTTCCATTGTCACATGGCCTAAGTCTAACTCCACCACGTCCCTCTTATAAGGACTTTGTGTTTACATTGAGCCCACCTGAATCATTTAGGGTAATCTCCTCATCTCAAGATTCTGAACTTAATCACACCTGCAAAGTCCCTTTTACCATATAAAGTATATGCTCATAGTTTCCAGAGATTAGGACACAGACATTTTTGGGGGGATCATTATTCAGCCTACTATACCCTTCTATTAAGATGACCATATATACTTTCTTATTTGAATATTAAAGTCATCCTGTAGGTTATGTTGACACATTTTTTTCTAATATTAAACCATCTTTACATTCCTGGGGTGGACCCTATTTGGTTATAGTAGGTTAGTCTTTTCATATACAGTTTTAATGCTTTTTTCATGATATTTCTTAGTATGATTGATTCAATAGTCATACTTACTACTGGCCTACAGTTGTGTGTGTGTGTGTGTGTGTGTGTGTGTGTGTGTGTGTGTGTGTGTGTTTTATTTGCTTAGGTTTGGTAACTGACTTAACCTGACATAGTGTATGAGTCAGGTAATAAAAACTCAACTTATACTAGCTTCAGTGGAAGGGGGGTTTTCTTCACTTGTATATCTGAAAAAGATACTGGACTATCTCAAAGAATTGAAGGAAAAACGGAAGGAATCAAGCCTCAGGGATTGCAAGTAGTAACCTGTTGACTGCAGAGCTTTCTCTCTGAGTGTCACTTGCATTTTACGTTAGGATAGTCAGGCCCTCTCCATGTGCCAGGAAATGTGGCTACAAGCAGACCAAGCCCAGCAAATCCAGAGTCAAGAAGGAGCTCTTCTTTTCCAGCAGTGGTTGCGAGAGATGCCTCATCCAAGACATGTCCCTTCTTTGGGTGGCCCATGTTCAAATCAGATTGAGTGGGAGTTAAAAAAGCTGGACCATTTCATGCAAACTTAGGGCTCTCATAGCTTCAGACCTCCCTGTGGGCTCTGCTGGAGATGTGTCACAAGTCAACTTCTCCCTCTGCTCATTCCTGTTCCTTTTCTCTTTCTTCCACAGATCCCTAGGACACTCCTTAGTAAACATCCTGCCTGCTGAACACAGAATTTCAGTCTGCTTCCTAGGGAACACAGCCTCAGATACTTAGGGTGAAATAGTTTGCTAGGGAGACTGAAAACTAAAACCACTCTAATCATTTCAATTTCATTTGATACTATTATATTTAGGGGTTTTTTCCTACTTATTTATACATGAGATTTATCTATAGTATTCTTGGCAAGAGTGGGAGTTGGTGTGGTTCATATCCAGTTTTGTACCAGTGTCGGTGTTTTTATGAGAAAAAATGGAATGAGATTTTCTTTTACTATAAATAGAATATTTCTGTATTTTAAACTTTAGGGACAGAGTTTTCATGTAAAACTAACTGGACCCAGAATCTTTCTTAAGGACTGTTTTTTGATAAAGGAAGAAAATAATTGCCATGTTATTGCCTAAGGTTCAATTCAGTGCTGCATTTACACCCTTGAGCTAAATAAAGGCAGGCAGACTTACTTAACTGCCCCACTCCTTCTGTTTTTACTGCTCCAGCCCCCACATGTTGCTTTTCTTTTGCTTCAGAAGGTAAAATATGGATATCTCAGGATTATGTTTCTCTGATCATCGCCATCAAAACCATAGTTAACTGAAATTCTCCCTTCACTGTAACATGTAGCCTTGTCTTTTTCCACTTTAAGAACAGTTTTAGTCTCTTTCTCTCTCTTCTTGAATTTTTATGTACATTTTCAATGAACATTGAGAGAGGATTTATCAGGAACTGCTAACATCCCGCCAAATTGACACCGAAATCTTAATGTCTTTCTTTCAAAGGAGAAGAGCTCATACTAGCCTGAGCTGTAATCTCTCCTGCTTTCTTCACTCAAAGAACAGCTCTTGCACATACACCCACAAACACACACACACCCCCCAGAGTACTGAAGGTGTTCCCTTGATTGCATTAACTGTGGGTAACAATGCATAACATTAGCACTTCTATAGTGTTTGATAAATGTGATCAGTTTCAACCAGGGGCAACATGATACTGGGGAATTCTTAAGGCAGAATTTCCCTCTTGGATTCCACAGTTGCCTTAAAGAGTGGTGAAATGACAGGGTGCTTCTCCAAGGAAACCCCTGATAAATCTTGTTTTCTAAAGAAAAGTAGAAGAGACTTGACAAGAAGGGAGTTGAGGGGAGAACACATTTAAATCTATAGTTTCTACTTCCATTCACTTGGTCACACTCATGGTTCAGCTCTAAGAGTCCCCATGTATTTTGTTTTTTACAACAACCAACAACTAGTATAAACATTGCCTTATAAATCTGGCAATATGATTGTAGACCAAAATAAACCATGATTTTCCTACAGACAATTCATATTCTTTATACCTAATAAAGAACTGGATTTGAAATGTAGGGTACTTGATTACAATACTTGAAGTTTTAGAGTGGCCCAAAAGTTTTTAGTACAGACTTGAAGGTTGCTGGGCTAAACTAGAATAATAACTGTTTAGACAGAGGAGGGAGGAAAGGTAATTGCATTCATTCCTTGGACTTAACAGAACTAGCCTGTTACCAATGACTTCTCATGTGAGCTTGTAGAAGGAGATTTTGTTTTGACCCCAAATAGTAATTACTGGCCCTGAGCTAATAGAATGGATGCCTACAATGTTGTTCTTTTTGTTTGTTTGTTTTATGTCCTGCATTACCTCTATACCTGCCATAGGTTGATGAAAATGTATTTATCTGTAAGATTTTATTAAAACAAACATTTTATTAAAACAAACATGAAAGCATCGAAGGCATTACCTCTTTTCTAGCAGTATGATCTGTGAGCAGATTTTCTCAAACATTAATGTGGACCCAGTTCGCCTGGAGCTCTTAAAATGCAGATTCTGACTCTATAGGTCTGAGATGGGGCCTGAAGGTCTGTATTGTGTGGTCCACGAACTACACTTTCACTAGATCAGTATAATCCAGCCCATCTCATCCTGGGTCTGTCCATAAGGAGTCGTGTGTAATCTTGGGTATCTTACCAATCATCTTGAGAACCTGAATTTCCTTTTTTTCAATGTAAGATCTTTTGCCGACCCACATGTAGGCACCTTCTTAAAAAACTCTAACATGGGAATTCCAAGGTATCAAAGGATGAATTGCAGGTCGTTATCCTCATTTTAAAAAAATTTCTTTAAACAGCAGCTTAGAACTCACAAGGGAACATTTATTATTATAATATTGTTATTATTTACTTATATATATTATATTTATTATATATTATATATTACATTTTGGCAAATAATTTCATTTAATTCAACAAATATTTATTTATCCCCTTTTAGGGAAAGGCTTTTTGCTAGATATCTTCAGGCAAAACAAAACAAATGATGACCCTGTTCCTGCCCTAGTGCAATTTGTAAACTGGGAGGTTATTAGGAGCACTGAGTAAAATTTATTATCTAATATCTCAGGAAGGATGTCAAAGGATGATAACGGGTGGCAGTCTAGTGGGATATCTATGACAAGCCTTAGGAGCTTCTTATTTGGTTTGCCAGTCCATGGACTAAAGAGAAGTTTAGGGCACAGGCTGTGTGAGCTGTGCTGGAAACTTTGGGGCTCACCCGAGGAACGCTTGTGAGTTTTTCATTACAGGCTGTCCTCTCGGGTCCACAATTACAGACAGAAAAGCTAGCGTCATGTGAGAGCTCTAGGAGCTAACTACCAGCTACACCCTAGGGGTCCTGCCTTGCGTTCTGCCTCTGCAGGGTCTGAGAGGTGAGGGCCGTGACTACACTTCTGCTACTTATTGCTGGAAGGCCAACAAATTTGACCTGATAAATAAGGTAGAGAGAGATAACGTCACAAAAGAAAGATTTTTGTAGTGGTCAATGGAGTCAGAGAGTAAATTTTGGCCTGAAACCATCTAAGACTCCGTGGAGAAGGCCGTGTTTGAAATGGATCCAAAAGAAGGAAGATTTCAACAGGAGCACAAGGCAAAAGAGGCATTTGGGATGGGTGGGGGTGGGGCTGGGGGTGAGAGCCCGGCAACGGGAAAGCGAGAGCAAGTTCAGCAACTTCCCTAGTCTGGCCAGTAGAAGGCTTGCATTTTAGAGTTTAGTAAGAGAATAAGGCTATAGCGTCAGCAAGAACCAGACTGTGAAAAGCTCTGAATGGCCAATGAAGGGTCAGTAATTAACCTGCTACGTGCTGGTGATTCGTTAAAGGTTGTAAGCAGGTAAATTTGAATGAGGGCATTAGGAAAATTAACCTGACTGCTGTGTAGAGGAAGTACTGGAAAGGAGGCCAGTGGGGAGAACAGTGAGGAGGACAGTGGCAATAGGGAAAGAAAGCGAGGGGGTGATTTGAGATCCCTTCTAGATGTAAATAGACTGAAGAGACGTCGCAACTGCTTCCAAAAGAGAGCAATGAGACAATCACAGTTCAGCTGATACTCTGGAGTTGGAGAGGATAGAAACTTGCATGTTCAGCATTGGTGCATCTGTTGATGGAAGGTCATCAGAAATAGTCTCTGAAATAATAAGAAATAAACATTTAAAGCCCAATTTTTCTGAGGCCCTTTAAGGATTATTGGATACATATAAGGCTAAGCCCATTCCCCTAGGAATTGATCATTGATTACATCAAATATGCGTCAATTACCAAAGACTGTTTCCTTTCTCTCCATTAACATAGGCCAGTTATGTTGATCATGGTTTTTTTTAGAAAAAATATTTACCAATTACTTTCTTTTTGGTTGCCCTTCTGTTTTAATATTTCAGTCATGGAATTTGGGAACTTGGAAGGATCTTAGACTTCCTCCAGGGTGACTCATGCATATTACACAGGACATTTAGGTCCTGACAGAGTAATAATTTGCCTATGGCCATATGGCTAGTTAGGGGTAGAATGATTGCTGGTTTAACTGAGAGAAAATTATCCAACATAGCACTTTATCTATTTTTAAAAATTTTTTATTGGAGTGTAGTTGATTTACAATGTTGTGTTAGTTTCAGGGATACAGCAAAGTGATTCAGTTATACATATACATATATCCACTCTTTTTTAGATTCTTTTTCCATATATGCCGTTACAGATTATTGAGTAGAGTTCCCTGTGCTATACAGTAGGTCCTTATTAGTTATCTATTTTATATATAGTAGTGGGTATACGTCAATCCCAGTCTCCCAATTTATCCTTCCCCCCCTTCCCCCCCGGTAACCATAAGTTTGTTTTCTACATCTGTAACTCTATTTCTGTTTTGCAACATAGCACTTTAAACATGGCTTGTTATTAGCAGAATTTTGGATATTTTGGATAGTTGGGCCAAAGCACATTTCTTAAGACAAAATAACTCTGAAGTCGCACACTTCCTCAATATGAAGGACCCTCAGGTCAGTGACACTGGATTTCCTTTGAAATCTGGCTGTTTCTCCTTTCCACACAAACAGAGCAGGTGGGCAGGCAACAAAACAGCCCTGTACCATGGTTCCGCAGTCCTAGGAAAAGTGTCGCAAATCACTATCCCTCATCTGCTTTTATTTGTTTACTTTTATTTTACTAGAGGTTGTAAAGTCTTGCCTGAAATGTAGATATCATTTTACCCAATGTATTCAGAATCCATTCAGCCACAAGAGCCCCAGTGTGCTATTTGCCACCATGGAGCATGGCTTTATCTTTCCACGAAGCATCATGGGTGGCTAATGGATCAGATCATTTGAAAAGGATGCATGTCTTTGTGCCACACTTTTAAAAAAAATTTTATTTTATATTGGAGTATAGTTTATTAACAATGTTGTGTTAGTTTCAGATGTACAGCAGAGTGATTCAGTTATACATATACATTTGTCTATCCTTTTTCAAATTCTTTTCCCATTTAGGTTATTACGGAGTATTGAGCAGAGTTCCATGTGCTATACAGTAGGTCCTTGTTGGTTACCTATTTTAAATATATTAGTGTGTATATGTCAATCCCAAATTCCCAGTCTATCCCTCCCCCCTCCCCTTTCCTCTGGGTAACCATAAATTCGTTCTCTTAAGTCTGTGAGCCTGTTTCTGTTTTGTAAGTAAGTTCATTTGTATCATTTTTTTCTTAGATTTCCCATATAAGCGATATCATATGATATTTGTCTTTCTCTGTCTGACTTACTTCACTTAATGTGATCATCTCCAGGTCTCTCCATGTTGCTGCAAATGGCATTATTTCATTCTTTTTAGTGAGTGTTTTGTCCCTTCTATCAATACCCTCCTATCCAAATCCTCTTTCCATTTTCTTGTATGACATACAAGTCAGTGATGGACAGTCTTCAGCTGAATATACTTGTACCCGACCCCCCTTTTCACAGTTACCTTTGACCCCACTTTCCCTGCTGGCACAGAACTGTCTCAGCTTCAGGAGTCTGCTTCTGATGCCACACGCTTTCTTAAGCCAGTGGTTCTGCTGGCACTCTTTTCCTAGGAGAGCTGGCAATTCGACATTCTTTCCTCCTACCTATTTCAGCCATTGCCAGGAATTTACTTTGTTTTTTATCCCCTAATAGAAACAACATAATATGCCATCTCAGATGCTTCTAAAGATGGGCATCAGCTCTAGGGCTCATTAACATAATTTCTCAGTTCAGCTTCATCCACTAGTCTCTGCCGTGTTTTGACATCAGCCTCCTTTCAGTTTTAAATCTAAGCCAGTAAGACATCTCTTCCCAGCTTCTCTTTTTCTTCTCTCAAGTGTGAATATAAGATTTCTCAGTTATTATGCTGTTTATTTTTTTAAAGGCATCTAGCTTTGTGTCACTGTTGATGTCACTATTTGCAAACTGGCTTTGTCATTTTATGGACAGTGCTTGAGTGAAGAGCTCCCCGTAAATACATGCAAACTCTCAGTTCCCAACAAGCTCCCCAGCCCTGTTAATGAGAGGATTAGCAAGAGCACTGCACTGTATTTAACCTGCGGCACTAGTTCTGTTTCAATAAGACTTCAACAGCCTATTAAATGGAGTGGGGTCTCAATTAACCCACACAAAGGCCACTCTCCTGAACGTGGCAGGGAGGACCACATTTAGCATCTGCCTGAGCAGCTTGTTGGAAGCTGAAAATAAAGAGGGTGACATGTTCTTGCCTTGAGCTATGACATCACTGAAATGGTGATTCTAGTTCATCTGGACCGACTGAATAGGTGACAGCATTGAAACCTACTACTATCTCACCATATGACAGTTTTTTAAAAAACCAGAAGGTACTCGGCCACTCCCCCCATGCCTTCTTCCAAGGGAGCACCACATTGTTCCTGGGTTGGTAGGAGTAGTGGGTTAAGGACGTGAGGGTGGAGGTTGTCAGGGTGTGAGAGTTTGTGGTTGGGGAGGAGGGAGGTTGGTGTCCACAGAGATGCCCAGCAAATGTGTGTGTTCAAGCATCTCCTCACATAATTAGAAGCTAGAATTGGGTCCTCATCTCAGAAGCGTGTTTCACCGAACAGCCAGCCATTTCCTTCTGGGAACCAAGGTACAAGTAATGGCAAATCGCTGAGGTGGATTCTTAGAAACCCTCACTCTAATATTGTTAGAATTATTGGCTTATGGGGCTTGTAGGGTCAACTCTTCATCAGGATTTCAAGGTGTCTTGACTATTCCAACATTTGAGTCAAAAATGAAAGTTGGCGCTTCCCTGGTGGCGCAGTGGTTGAGAGTCTGCCTGCCGATGCAGGGGACACGGGTTCGTGCCCCAGTCCAGGAGGATCCCACATGCCGCGGAGCGGCTGGGCCTGTGAGCCATGGCCGCTGAGCCTGTGCGTCCGGAACCTGTGCTCCGCAATGGGAGAGGCCACAACAGTGAGAGGCCCGTGTACCGCAAAAAAAAAAAAAAAAAAAAAAAAAAAAAAAGTTGACTAATTAAGTAGAATGTTATTTTTTTCAGGATGACTTGAATCCAACTGCGGTGACAAACCAAAATCTCCTTTAATTTTCCGCATGTGAATTCTCCATGTGATAAAGTCAAAGAATTATTTGAAAAAAAAAGAAAAATGATTGATTGATGTTTTCTTGCCAATTTTTCCAATGGCAGTTTATTTTTCAAGCTACATTTTCTCTTGAAACTCAACCTTACATACACAAATATTGCTATGTGTTGACCGTGTAACTTTGTCTATATGTTTTGATTTTTTTCCATTGTATTCCTGAGGATAAAAGTGTGAAGTGTGTGCCTATCTAAATATTAATTAACCCCCTATCCTGTTTTACTCACCCTTCATTGCTTGTCACCTTCTAACATACTAGATCATATACTTATTAATCACTTTCATTGTTTATTGTCTTTATCTCATTGCTAGAAAGTAAGCTTAACAGAGGCCAGGATTTTGTTTTGCTTACAGATGTAGCTCAGGTATCTAGAATGATGTCTAGATACATTTATTGAACGTCTAGTAGGAGTTCAATAAATATCTGTGCAATGAATGAATCTAAAGAAGAAACATAAGTTATATTCTCCTTATGGAACCATAAGCAGCTGGCTCATTAGATGAGATTCCTGTATAAGAAAATAGTCACTGCCCTTCTCAAAAAATAAAGAAAAATCTTTACATTTTAGATTGATAGGCTAGGCCGAGTCACCAGAGTAGTTGGATGGGGTACTTTCCCTTTATACCAGAGGGGTGGGGGGCTGGTGGAATGTGATTTCCAAAACTGGGCCAGTGAGAAATTTGACTGAATGCTCACTAGATCTGAACACTTTTATTGTTCCAGGGTCTGATAAAAACACAGGTTTAATCAGGGGGAATTAGAGACACACTTTCTGAGGCATTGCATCGCAGATTCACATGTAAGGATTGCTAGAAATGCTGCATTCGTGCACCATGTTCACTGAAATTTTGCACCAAGTGTTGAGCTATGGATTGCTAAAAATGGACCACATATTGAAGATGTCATGTAATGCTATTGATTAATTGTAATTTATTGTAATGTGATACTAGTAAGCCATTTATTATGTAAATTTATTCACTTGATGAAAACTAGATTCGAATTATGGTTTGATTCCCTGTTAGCTTAGTGGAGTCTCAGTTATCTCATCTGTGAGGTGGAGATGTAAATACCTACCTCACTGGCTTATTGTGAGGATCAAACACTAAACACTACACACTAAAATAGAGTGCTTCTCCCCATGCCCGGCATATCATGAGCTCTTAATAAACAATAGCTATGGTTGATGCTGCTGTTGTTGTTGTTGTCACTAGATTCTGAAAACTCCAGGAAATATTCTTCCCTTACGGTTGTGTGAGATTGTGGCAAACATGTGACTCACTGTGGTTCTCCTACTTTTGTCAATTCCTCTCTTCCTCTTCTCTTGTCATCCCCCTCCCCCACACTCCCACCCCCTTCGCTCTTCACTGCTCCCAGGCTTATGGGCATTTCCCCTCACAGACTGTCTTTCTTCACAAATCACCCTCCTTTCTGGAAAAAGAGTGGGATTTATGGAAAGCCAAGGGGTTTGAGAGTCTCCAGGGAAAAAGAGATGAGATGAAGTAGTTGAGGGCTTTCGGTTGATTCCGATACTCTAGGACATCACGGGTGAACTTTAAGGATGTCTAGAGATGAATGGGCAATCAACTGAGTTGTTTGGAGGGTGAGGTGAGAAAATTTTCTGTGCTTATCAAGATGCTTAAAAGAAGGTATTTACCTCACACCAGTCAGAATGGCCATTATTTAAAAGTCTACAAACAACAAATGCTGGAGAAGGTGTGGAGAAAAGGGAACCCTCCTACACTACTGGTGGGAATGTAAATTGGTGCAGCCACTCTGGAAAACAGTATGGGGGTTCCTCAAAAAACTAAAAATAGAACTACTATATGACCCAGCAATCCCACTACTGGGTGTATATCCAAACAAAACTATAATTCTAAAAGATACATGTACCCCAATGTTCATAGCAGCACTACTCACAATAGCTAAGACATGGAAGGAACCTAAGTGTCCATCGACAGATGAATGGATAAAGAAGATGTGGTACATATATACAATGGAATATTACTCAGCCATAAAAAGGATGAAATAATGCCATTTGCAGCAACATGGATGGACCTAGAGATGATCATACTAAATGAAGTAAGTCAGACAGAGAAAGACAAATACCATATAACACTTATATGTGGAATCTAAAATATGATACAAATCAACATATCTATGAAACAAAATCAGAATAACAGATATAGAGAACAGACTTGTGGTTGCCAAGGGGGAAGGGGTGGGAGAAGGAAGGAATAGGAATTTGGAATTAGCAGAGGCAAACTATTAATATGTAGGATGGATAAATAGCAAGGAATACCACAGGGAACTATATCCAATATCCTGTGACAAACCATAATGGAAAAGAATGTGAAAAAGTGTATATATGTGTGTGTGTGTGTGTGTGTGTGTGTGTGTGTGTGTGTGTGTATGTATAACTGAGTCACTTTGCAGTACAGAAGCAATTAACAACATTGTAAATCCCAACTATACTTCAATAAAATTTAAATAAATAAATAAATAAATAAATAAAGAGAAGGTACTGACAATATTCTGGAAGCAGAAAGCCTAGTATAAGGAAAGAGGTGAGAAAGGTCATGAGAGGAGGAGAATGAAGGACCAAGAGAAAAGAAGGATGAAAACTTTGACAACCAGAGATCATTCCAGAGTCAGCCTGGCTTGGAGGTGTAAAAGATGAGTTTGGAACCAAGCCTATCATTGGGCAGCATTCTTAAAGCTGGTTTTAGTTCTTAAGATGTGAATAACTAGTCTCAGTAAGCTGAGAAATCCTGTACCTTTAAGGATTGTGGAACGTTAGAGAGATGAAAGCTATCACCCAACTTGATGGAAGGTTTTGATCATCTGTTTCCTATATGTGGTCAAATATTATATATCTTTACTCTTGAATATATAATACATTTTTCTGTGATTTTTTTTGTAAGAAAAATCTTTTTCTTGAAGTGTAATATACCTATTGAAAAGTGCATATATCATAAATGTTCAGCTTGGGGAACTTCACAAAGAAAACCCAGCCACGCACCAGCATTCAGATCAACAGATGGAACATCACTAGACACCCCCAAGGCCCCCTTGTGCTCCCACATGGTTATTAGCACAACCTCCCTGCCTTGACTGGGGTAACAGGAAGTGTCCTGACATCTAGAAGTTTAGAATAGATTCCCTGTCTTTGTACTTTATTTAAACAAAGTCATACAGTATGTACGACTGATTATGATTTAGTGTCTGACTTCTTTTTCTAAGACTTACTTACAATATTAAAAATTTTATATAACTTACTAAACAGATACCCAGGGTATGTATATATATATGTAAGAAAAATTAGTAAATCTTTTATAAATTGTGTCATTCATTTATTCAGTTGGTATCTATACCATGAGGGATATAAAGAAGGGAGAGATAGATCCCTGCCCTTAAAATCATCACATCTCTAGTGAAGGTTAAAGTGCTCTGTGGCTCAGCAGAGACAAAGGATGGAGTAAAGTGTGGAGTGTGTGGGAACAGAACCAAGCTCCTGGGCCACATTTTGTAGAAGGAAAAGTCAATGGGGCACCCAAGGGTGGGGCAGTGGCAGGGCTTCTCCCCAGATTCAGGCAGGAGAGGAGTGCTTTGTCTATAGAGAATTTAAAAATCATAAATCATAAATGAAAATGCTTTTTATTATCACCATGTGCCAACAATTCTATAATCATTATCTGTCATAATATCTCCCCTCTCAAAAAATTTTTGTGGCTCTAGGTTCTAGATGATTACTGTATGTGAAATCTTCAGATTAGCACATTTTTATTAGTAAACAGGTCATACTACTAAATAGGTAGTCTACATGGGAGTTAACGTAGAAAATGCCCAGTTTCCCTGTGGACTCAGCTACACGTGTTTGTTTCAAGAGCGAGTTCCCAAGGGTCCTGAGTCATTCAAGTTCACATGGGGCACAGTTTAGTCTTCACCCCCTATGGTGGATCCGAGGTAAACAACAATCGAGATGAAGAAACAGAACTTGAGTTACTTCATTCTGTCTTTCTTTGTGATCACTTGGAATTTTTCTGAGTGTTTAAAATTTAAAACAGTGAACCAGGGTGTGGGCCTCGAGCTGCTATCTCTTGTTTGGTAAGTGCAAATTTTAGTTCATATGTGAAATATTTTACATAATTTGATTATCTTTAAAATTGATATTTCTTCTTTTGTGTTTCTTAATTAACTAAGAAGTGATTGATCCAGAAATTACAATGTTCACTTAGTGATACAATTTCATGGTTACCTAAATTGGACCTTTTGCATTTAATTGGAAAGTCTTGATTCATTCCTTTCCCCCTTTTTCAAACATTGATATTTTACATTTTTTTTTTTTTACTAACATGATTTTATATACAAAATTCAATAAAAGGAAAGTTTTCATTGTTTGCATTTATTTTCTGGCCATGATCCATTTAATTTCATGATTATTGCCAAAAATAATTTTGTTATATAGAAGAGGATGTGTTAAAAATGGTCCACTCAGGGCATCAGATAAACAAGGGTTACCATTGAGAGAAAAAAAGTGCGCGGTATTTCAGCTATTCAAGGTGCTATTGCTAGTGAATTTTAAAAGAGAGTTATTTCCCTAAATTTTGGGAAGGACTGGTTCGTATCTTTCTCTAAATGAAAGTGAAAATGGGACTTGCCTAAAACTGGGAGTGCTTAGTGAACGTTAGATTTTGGAAGCCAGATGAAAGCATGGCGCCAACATGGCAGTTCACTAGGTCCAGGGCAGCTTGTTCAGTTTAGGAAGGGGCTGACCATCTGCTTTGGGCTTTTTAAGTGTGCTTAAGTAGTCTGAGATGGGCTTTGTTGCTTTGGGTCTTTGTGTTGGGGTGTATTATTAATCCAAATTGTTGGAAGCCAGTCTTGCAGGAGGTAAGGTTTTGAATTCCTGATGGTGTGTGAATGTTTATCCCCAAGGTTTCTCTCTGGGATGAATTGATTTGTGGGCCAGAAATGAGGCTGAATTCCTACATCAGGTTAAAGGCCCAAGGGTATTTGGTTTAGAAGCCTACCCCAAGCCCTCATCTGCATATGGATAAAGGCTTCTTCCCTCCTGGCCCAAGCTTGGCAGTGGCCAGTTGCTAATGCAAGCTGTTGGGGGAACAAAGCAGAAATCAATTTAGCTTCCACCTGAATGGAAGTAGGGCCAAAAGGAAAGGTCCCTCATCCTCATTAATGTTTACTCATTTTTTTTTTTTTAAATGCAGGAAACTATCTCTAGTCCCATTTCACAGACTTCTTCCACCTCAGATACTGAAAGAACCTTAGCTTTTCTTTATCTTTCCTTCTGCCTTAATCAGGCATCTCTTCTCCAGGTTTTCTAAAACAGTGTATTAGTTTGCTAGGGCTGCTATAACAAAATACCACAGGCCATGTGGCTTAAATAACAGAAATTTATTTTTAGCACAATTCTGGAGGCCAAGAGTCCAAGATCAAGGTGTCAGTAGGGTTGGTTTCTTCTAAGGGCCTCTCTCCTTGGCTCGTAGATGTCCGTCTTCTTTGTCTTCATGTGGTCTTCTGTGTGTGTCTGCATCCTAACCTCTTCTTACAAAGATACCAGTCATATTGGATTAGGGCCCACCCATATGACTTCATTTGGCTTTAATTACCTCTCTAAGACCCCATCTCCAAATACAGTCCCCTTCTGAAGTCCTGGAGGTTAAGACTTCAACATATAAATTTCAGGAGGGACACAGTTGTGGTGGGGGCATAACACACAGGATCTTCCAAGTGCTACTTGAACCTGAGAATGACATTTCTGGTCCTAAATGATGGATTAGCCATCTTTTCCCTTGCCTTGGAAAATGTTCTGTGTCAAAATAAAATATGACCTCAAGACAGGCTAGACCCACATATGTCCTAGTAAGTTAGCTGTAGGTTGTGGAGATGGGTGTTTCCTCAGCATCTGGCACTCGAGTGTGAGTCCTCCAATTCAGGGCTTTGGAAGATACATGACTAAATTAAAGAATCAAAGTTTGGGGAAGGCTCATATGCTGGGGAGAGGATGGGGAGGTGTTATTAAGACTATGATTTGTATTATTTGAAAATAATGTCTAAGTTCTCTTAATGAAGCAAATGAGTCAAGTGTGGTAAACATCTAGCAAGTTGGTCAAGAATTCTAGGAGGATAGGATTTAGTTGACACTGTCTTTATAAATGGATCCAGGCACATTATTGTAGCCATTGTCCTGATGGATGAAGGTTATACAATCCCAAGGCCAGAAACTAATAAGACCTGGGCAGGGCAGGGGGAGAGTGTGTATGTGGAGAAATCCCACTCTTTATGATTGTAGAATTCTCTGCTTATAGCTGGGAAAATGGGGAATTTGGTCCATTTCTATGCTGGGATCTTATAAGGAGAGAATATCAACTAGCATTTGACTTGTACTAAAAGATATTTCTGCCTAGAACTTTCTAGATTAGAAAAAGAGAAAGAAAATCCACACCTCTTGAAGATAAATAATCTAATTTAATCTGAGAAAGTGGTAAGGAATAACATGATTTTAAAACATATTAGAGCCATTGTTATTGTGATCAGGAGAAAGAAATGACTGATGTGATACAGACAGTGTTTCTGATTTTGTTTAAATACAGCTGACTTTAATCTATTTTCTCTGTTCCTATTGCTTTTACATTTTTCTTTGAATATGCATTGCTATTCAAGACTACAGTAGAGCTGTAAAGATGAAAAGGGTTACAGTGCATTGGAGAGGTATGGTCCAACGTGTAACAAGGTGAAATGTTACAATAGCAGTAATAAAACTTAACCTGGGCCTTGCATTTATTAATTGATCCATTCAGTTAACAAAGTTTCGGGTACTGTGAAGGTGTTTCTACGAACAGTCAGGAAGTCCTTGTCTTCAGGAAGCTGACATTCTTAATGGATCTACTACTCTGAATAACATGCACAGACAAATCACTAAGATAAATGATGATTTTCCACAAGCAAAGTTTGGGTACACCTTATAAAAACTCAAAATATAAATTAAAACATAACAGAAATTTTCAGTTTCTTCTTTGAAGGCTTTGAAAGCTGGTTCTGCTTCAACATATTAGACCTCGGAGGGTCTCTAACAGGGGAAGATGAAATCATTTACACCACAGGAGTACTAAAGGTATTTGTCCATTGGGGGTAAAAATCAAATAAAAGCTTTTATCTAACACATTTGAAATTACTCATAACTCTTACTATGATTAACTCTCACAAATACCCAAGAAACTTCACTCAGAGCCCAAGTTACATCTGAAATAGTGTGTGTCCAAATGGTTATAGATCTGAACTTCTTCTTTAAAAAAGAATATGCTCTCTACCCTTGATCTTTTCTAAGGTAATATTGTGATTGGTTTAAATCAGGTGTTAATTGCCTTACATTTTGGAGAGCCATCCATTCACTGATATGACCATCATAAATCCATCCATCTTCCACCCATCCATCCATCTATCCATCCAGTGGCTTACCCAGTACCTGGCCTGCCACAGACTCTCAGCGAATATTTGTTGAATGAATAAATAAATCTACTAAACCTTGATTGTCTACTAAATGCTATTTATAATCTAGAGACCCAGTAGCTAATTATACCTGGAGACTCTTTGTAGCCATTGGCTTTCTATTGGGTTGGCCAAACAGTTCCTTCGGGTTTTTCCGTAAGATGGACCATGTTTCACTCATTGGTTTTCAAGAGGAGTTTGTATTGGTTGTTATCTTGGTGACAGGGGAGGTGTGAGTATAATTTTATTACAAATAGCTTTCCTAACACAAAAATATTTCAGTGATGTGCAACTTTTAGATACACCTAGGAAGAGTTATTAAGAAACTTAAGCACTAGGTTAACTGTTAGGAAAACTTATAGGCAATATAAAGCCTGATACCCGTGTGAGTTTTAAGAACATGGTAGCTAAGTGTTTGGGCTGAGAGTTGGCACCACCTCTGGAAGGAGGATACAGTGACTGGGGTTCACTTGAAAACCTCCAGGGACTTGCTGAAATTCTCCTTCATGTCCCTTTGGGGGAATTAAATTCACTATGTCAACAAGACCTCAAAGAATTCTCAGTCCCCCAAGGGAAGAGAGGTTGGGAGGAGGGAGAGGCGTGATGCTGGAGACAGGCTAACGCTGGCATGTACTGGACCACATTTACTCCTGTTCAGTCTATGTGCACCTGATGTCTGGCTCTTGGTCCTACCGAGGAAGCTTAGCAGATACCAGATGCATCATTTCAACTAGTAGTTTTTGGTGTTTTGTGGTTTACCAGTCACTTTCTCACAGTGCTTCTCAAACTCCTCCTCCAAACTACCCCCAACAGCAGAATGGAGTGAACACAGTCCCCCAGGCCCTCAGGAGTAGCACCAAGCATCCTGAAGCAAACCCGAGATTAGGAGGTCTCCTAATTTTTGATAAAAACTTATGCATATTTTGATTCATATATGGCTCTGGGTTTGTTTTAATGTGGAAAATAATGCTCTAAATTCATTATCATGGAGTAAAATGTACCCTCAAGACAATAACGTCTGCACACCCTCACCTGCTCTGCTCTCCTCGCTGGGTGCACATCTGCTTTCACCCCACCATCTCCCTGTGGGCAGGGAGGGGAAACAAGGACCAGAGTGGCTAATCAAAGCTGATAATTACTTCCACTTCTGAGTACTCACCAAAATACCAGGCATTGTCTTAAATAGTTTCATGCACAACTAATTCTCACAGCCACCTTATCACCACCATGTCAAAGAATTGTCAAGGTCACAGGGTTATAAGGAGTGAGCCTGGATTTGAACCCAGTTTGCCTGACTCCAAAGGACCCCACTCTCTGTTATAGCATCACTCTTTTCAAATGTTTCAAACACATTTTTAATATAATCCAACTAAAGTAATATTAGGGGGATAATCTTTTTCAAGAGCGGAACCTGTTATCCACTAGTTTTTTGAAGGGGATCAGAAGGGAGTCTTCAAAATTTAAGTGATTTACCTCTTTGAAGTTGGAAGAACCCAGAAGAAAGTGATGTAGAGACACAGGTTCCTTCCCCTCAGTCAGGCTGCAGTGGCCAGTACAGGCTGTGTACTTAGCCAGGTGCACTTGAGAAGTTCAAACACAACCATGACAATTAACATATACACACTACTATATATAAAACAGATAATCAACAAGGTCCTACTGTATAGCACAGGGAATTCTACTCAGTATTCTGTAATAACCTATATGGGAAAAGAATCTAAAGCAGAATAGATATATGTATATGTGTAACTGAATCGCTTTGCTGTACATCTGAAACTAACACAACATTGTAAATCAACTCTACTCCAATATAAAGTAAAAATTAAATTTAAAAAAAGCCAAACAAAACCATGGCCTTGCTTTCTGAAGAACTTACAAGGTTGTCACACACTTAGGTGAGATGTGGAATCCACTCTCAAGCAATGAGTGGTTGAGTGAAGGTAAGTTGGTTGGTCTCATTACTTCAGAGGTTGGGGTTCATGGAGGAGCCGCATCTTCGAGGAAAGGTGAAGTATGATTTATTGGAGAGAGGATGGCAAAGCCCTCGCTTCACCTTCACCCAAAGCATCATTTTCTTTTAAATGCTTGGCCAGTGGCTCAGTTCTCCAGCAAGTCCAAATTCTTTCTTCCAAACTTTCTTGTTCTCAGAAGTTCCCAGAGCAGATGGAAGTGACCATGCTGACTGGTTTGCTGACTGGTTTGTTTGACCCTTTCCTTCTCTTCCCATCAAATTCCGTGTGGACATCCTCCCTCCCTCTTTCCCCACATATGTGTGTTTACCTTTATATTCATTTAGGCAACATTTATTTCTTTTTTAAAAATTTTATTGGAGTAGAGTTGATTTACAATGTTGTGTTAGTTTCAGGTGTACAGCAAAGTGATTCAGTTATACATATACATATATTCATTCTTTTTCAGATTCTTTCTCATATAGGTTATCATAGAATATTGAGTTCCCCGTGCTATACAGTAGGTCTGTTCTATCTTATATATAGTAGTGTGTGTGTGTGTGTTCATCCCAAGCTCCTGATTTATCCCTCCCCCCCACCACATTTCCCCTTTGGTAACCATCAGTTTGTTTCCATATCTGTAAGTCTCTTTCTGTTTTGTAAATAAGTTCATTTGTAGAATTTTTTTTTAAAAATTAGATTCTACATATGAGTGATACCGTATGATATTTGTCTTTCTGTGTCTGACTTACTTCACTTAGTACGACAATCTCTAGGTCCATCCATGTTGCTGCAAATGGCATTATATCATTCTTTTTTATGGCTGACTAGTATTCTGTTGTATATATGTACCACATCTTCTTTAACCATTCCTCTGTCAATGGACATTTAGATTGCTTCCATGTCTTTCTTTATGAAATATATTTTTAAGCACCTACCAGGTACTGGTATGATAGTAAACAATAGAGAAAATACTTCTGCCTTCACAGACAGAAAAGATGTCAAGTAGAGGGAAAGTACTCAGAGAGAAAAGGTAAAAATAAATGCATATATTTTCTAGTTTCCATATTTCTCTTTTGTTTTTCACCTTTTAAAAACACCTGAGCCTCCACATAGTGAGAGAACTTTAGCAGCGAAAAGGATGAGGTCACCATTCTGTTCTCTTTAACACTCATGCCTTCCTGAAATAGTCTTTCTAGACTCCAGCCTGAACAACATGATTGGAAATAATATTACTTTGTGTGTTGGCTCTTTCTGAACCCAACAGTCCACTTTTGGCAAATTGTACTAATAGCCTAGAAGCGTTGTTGGATTGCTTGTTAGCTCCAGCAATTAAATAACCATCACTTTAAAAAGAGTATATGGATCAGTTGGAAGCAGTAGGTGCTACATGTTGGATATAAAGTTGCCTGGACTTGCTGTGTCTGGTGTTGATAAGGTAGCAGATGGTCTAATAGACTCCATCCTTGAGCAGCTAAATTGGTAGGGTCTTGGTTTAATAATCTTGTGTTCTAATGATTTAGGCAACCGATGAAAAGCGGTGCAATTACTCACTTGTAATGATGCCCAGTTGGCCTGGATGGAAGGGGCACTCACTCCTATGTGGTGAGATGTAATTAACTCCTGTTCCCCAGAAGCAGGGCTCTTTGTAGACAGACTACCTTGATCAGACACATCTTACCTTTGTGTTAAAACTTAAAAGCATTTTCCAAGTGAAAAATGGATCTTAGTTATTTAAGTCAATAGAGGAGAGAACATTTTCTAACCCAATGTGGTTGTAGTATTTCTATGTTTCAAAAACGTCCATGAATATAATTTCATTGGATTCTAAAATATGTTGTTGGGGGGAAAAGGACTTATGTGTTATGAACCATTTGTCATTGGGAGGGTTGCCTGAGCCACAGAAAATATCTGGAGGGCAATTAGAACCCAGATATCCTGAAATTTCTACCCTGATGTACTCTTATTTTACCCAAAAGTTTCTTCCTGTCCCTTTGTACAACTTCTCATCTGTTCTTCAAGTATGCTGTGTAACTAGTGGACTCAAGTTATATCTTCTCATATTTTTCACTTCTTGAACCTCTGCTACAGATAAATTGAGTGGTTTGTACACAATCAAAATATAGGCAGTAATTAACTACCTTTAATATTCCCCATGATTTGATGTGATTTACATAGAGTAGAATACTAATAAATATTTGCTAAATAAAATTGCTTCTTAAAATATTGATTTGTAAGATCAACACACAAAAATCAATTGCATTTCTATATACTAACCACAAACATGTAGAAGGCAAAATTAAAAACACAGTATAATTTATAACCACTTCAAAGGAAATTAAACACTTAGATATAAATTTGACAAAACATGTTTAGAATCTGTATTATGAAAATTACAAAATTCTGATGAAATAAATTTTAAAAAAAATAGCTGGAAAACATACACTGTTCATGGATTGAAAGACCCAACATAGTAAAGATATCAGTTCCCCAAACTGATATATAGATTTAACATAATTCCTGTGCAAATCCCAACAAGAATTTTTTGTAGATATAGACAAGGTTATCCTAAAATTTACATGGAAAAGCACACACAGTTTAGCTATATATTAGCTAAAAAATCTTGATATAGAAAAATAAAGTGGGAGGAATTGATCTATATCCAATGTTAAGACTTATTGTATAGCTATAGTAATCTAGAATCTATAATATTGGCAGAGGGTTAGACAGACAGATCAATGGAACAGAGTAAAAAACCCAGGAATAGACTAGAACTTATGCAAATATGCCAAACTGAGCTTTTTCAAAGGTGCAAGAGCATTTTAATGGAGGAAGTTTAGCCTTTTCAACAAGTGGTGCAAACAAACAAACAAAAGAACAAATTTCACCTAAACCTTACATCTTATAAAAAAATTATCTCAAAATTCATAATGGACTTAAAAATGAAACGGTAAACCTTTTAGGTATAAACAGGAGAAAATCTTTAGGAGCTAAGACCAGGCAAAATCATAACCCCAAAAGAGAAAAATTTATAAGTTTGACCTCATCAAAATTAAAAATAAACCCTGTTAAGAGAATGAAAATACAAGCTACAGTTTGGGAGAATATATTTGCAAACCACATCTCTGACAAAGGCTAAAATCTTGAATGTATAAATTACTCTCAAAATTCAACAGTAAAAAAGCAAACAATTCAATTAGAACCTGAGGAAAAGACATGAAGGGACATTTCACCAAAGATATACAGATGGCAAATAAGCACATGAAAAGATGTTCAACATTATTAGCCATTAGGGGAATGCAAATTAAGACCACAATGAGGTATCACTACACACCTACTAGAATGATTAAAATAAAACATAGTGACAATGCCAAATGCTGGCAGGACGTGAAGAAACTAGATGATTCATACATTGCTGATGGGGATGTAAAATTGTTCGGCCACTCTGGAAAACAGTTCAGTGGTTTCTTTAAAAAAAATAGTAACTACCATACAACCCAGCAATTGCACACCCAGGCATTTATCCAGAGAAATGAAGACTTGTGTTCACATACAAATCTGTACTAGAGTATTTATAGCAGCTTTATTCACAGTAGCTCCAATTGGAAATAACTCAGATGTCCATCAGTTGGTGAATGGCTAAACAAACCGTCATACATATGGAATATGTCATACATGGAATAGTACTCAGCGGTAAATAGGGGTGAACTATCAGTTCACCCAATGGTCTGGATGAAATGCAGAGAATTGTGCTGAAAAGCCAATCCCAAGAGGTTACATATTTCATGTTTCCATTTGATAACATTTTGAAGTAACCAAATTACAGAAATGGAGAACAGATTATTGATCTGTTGTCAGGGGTTAAGGAGGGAATGAATGCAGGCAGGAGGGAAAGGAGTGTGATGGTAGAAGCGTACCATGAGGCATCCCTGCAGTACAGGGGCTGTTCTGTGCCTGCACTGTATCTGTGTCAGTATCCTGGTAGGAAGTATCCACTACCTAGAAGTTGGCTATTAGCCAAATTAATTAGCCTTTTTGTCCTTCAGTTTCCTCATCTGTAACATGATGTCATGGATTAAAGACTGTTGTAAGGACTTTATATTCTAAAGTCATTACACTGTCACCATCTGATAGCAGTAATTTAATCAGGAGACTTGACAGCAGATTTTGAAACCTAGAACCAAATTTCTGACAATCCAAGGAATCATTGGGTACAAGCTGACTGCTGTCTCTTCCTGGGTCCTCTTTCCAGTTGGACCAATCACAGCATGTATCAGGTATGGTTCTAGACAGCCAGACAGATGTAGGCTCATTTTTCCTGCCAAGCATTGACATACACCTAAACAGATGTTAGTGCTGAGTTTTTTGTTGCTGATTTTTGTTTGTTTTTAGCCTCTTGGCTTCCAGTTCCTGTGACTCATTTGTTTCTTTGGCAGCATGCTGTATTATTTTTCAAACTGGGAAAAACCCTCCCGGCAACAACTATTTTTTAAGCATCAGAATATTTTCAACTCTAGCCTCCTTTAACCCAACCGAAAAAAATTCAAAGAAAGGAACATGTGGTTTCAAATAAAAGAAAAAATGTGATTGAGAACCTCCTTGTAGACTCATCGGTGATTTCATTCTGTCTCCACCCTACACAGCAAGGAAATAAATGCTGGGATATCTGCAAAGCTTTAACACTTCAGGACTGTTGTGAGAAATCAAAAAACATTGGCGGCGGGGGGGGGGGGGTGGTTGGAGGAAAGTTTTTATTTTTTTGATTGCTAAGGAAATTATGTAGATTAGTTTCAATTGCTTCTTGAAATTCCACATCAGAGACCTGGGTTTTCCTAGCATGGCAGATGGCATGTGGGGTCTGAGATTGTATAGTTTCTGTGTTTACTGTCAAGGAACGGCATTTTATTGGTGGTGCTAATCGGAACTAGCATCCAGTAAAAATTTTCTTAAGCACTGGGGGAGTACTGAATGTGATTTGGGGTGAGAAGATAGTTCTGGGGAGAGTTAGATGGGAGAGAAGTTGCAAACAATATTATAACACTGTCATAGGTAAGCATTCCTGAGGACCTATGAAGAAAATCTCTCTCTGAAGACAAACAGGAGATATTTGCACTCATCCTCAATAACAGACCCTGTGCACTCACCTCATTTCTTGGGTCCCTGATTAGCATGCCTTGTACGCAGAGCTTGTCACGTGGTATGGCCTCATGGTGAGCACTTAACATGCTTGTCGCATGACGGCAAGAAGTGAGTGGATAAATGAATAAATGAATGAATGAGAGACTGTTTCCTACTCCCAGGCCTACAACTAGGATGAAAAATTTACAGTCAATATGTGATGGAAGGATTCTTATTCTAGAATAGGAAAGACGTAAATCTGAAGCCTTGCTTTATTATTTACTAGGTGTGTATTTTCTGCAAGTTACTTAAATTCTCTGAGACTTCATTACTGTATCTAAAAATGAGAAGAGTAAGAGCACAAATTTCATAATGCTGTGGTAAGGAGTGACTTACATATTCATATAAAATTTATAATGCCTAGCACATAATAAGCCATAACATAGATTAGCTATTATCATCATCACCATTATCTATAGAAAGAATTGAAGTAGTTAACAAACTTCCCACAGAGAAAACTCAGGCCAAATGACTTCATTAGTGAATTCTAACATTTAGAGATGAAATAACATCATTTCTACACAAATTCTTCCAGAAATTACAAGAGGAGAAAACACTTCCATTACTCTGACTCCAAATCAAAGATGTTATAAGAAAATTGCAGTCTATAACCATACCATCCTGAATGCACCTGATCTCAGAAGCTAAGCAGGGTTGGACCTGGTTAGTAGTACTTGGAAGGGAGAAAAGAAAATTACAGACCAATAACCCACATGAAAATAGAAGGGAATTGCCTCTAAAAAATGTTAGCAAATTAAATTCAACATTATATAAAAAGGGTAATCCAACATGGTTGTTCCTTGGTCATGTTGCTTTAAAATCTAAAAATCAGTGACACCATATTAACAGATAAAAAAAAATGATTATCTCAACAGGTGCAGAAAAATGTTTTGATAAAATCAAACATACATTCATAGTAAAAACTCTCAGCAAACTAAGAATAGAAGGAAGAGGATACAAAATAAACCAAAAGCAAATAGAAGGAAATAGTTAACTTAAAAGCTAAAATTAATAAAGAAAACAAAAGTTAAGTAAAATTGATAAATGAAATTAAAATAAGCTTCTTCAAGTACCTGAATATAATGGATAAATACCTGATATACTAAGTAAGATCATAAATGAGGAAAACAAACAAAAAGTACCACATTAATAATGAAATAGGAAAGAATTATAACAGGTATAAAATAGGTTCCAATAATTTAATGTAATATTTTGTGTCCCTTTTGTCAAAAATTTGAAAGGCAAGATTGAATGAGTGACTATATAGTCAAAATCAAGTGGGAAAAAATGCTCAAGAAAAGATAGAAAAGCCAAGTAGACTGAAATCCAAAGAAGAAATGGAAAAGTTTGTCAAAAATCTACCATTTGAAAGGGTGCCAGGTTCAGAGTATACCTAACAGGCAATTTCCATGTTATTGAGACCATAAGGCAAACAAATTTCTTACATCAAAACTAAAAATGAGGGACTTCCTTGGTGGCACAGTGGTTAAGAATCCGCCTGCCAATGCGGGGGACACGGGTTTGAGCCCTGGCCCGGGAAGATCCCACATGCCGTGGAGCAACTAAGCCCGTGCACCACAACTACTGAGCCCATGCTCTAGAGCCCGCGAGCCACAACTACTGAAGCCAGTGCACCTAGAGCCCATGCTCTGCAACAAGAGAAGCTACCGCAATGAGAAGCCCGTGCACCACACGAAGAGTAGCCCCTGCTCGCTGCAACTAGAGAAAACCCGCACACAGCAACGAAGACCCAACGCAGCCAAAAATAAGTTAATTAATTTTAAAAAAACTAAAAATGATAGCACTAAAAGAAAAATGCTAGTGAGTTATTGCGTACTCATACAGATACAAAAATTTCTAAGCAAAACATCATTAAATCAAATGCAGAAAAAAATTAAAAGATTAACCCACCATTTTAAAGAATGAATCAACATTTTAAAAATCTGTTACAGTGCCCCGGTCTGGGAGGATCCCACATGCCGCGGAGCAGCTGGGCCCGTGAGCCATGGCCGCTGAGCCTGCGCGTCCAGAGCCTGTGCTCCGCAACGGGAGAGGCCACGGCAGTGAGACGCCCGCGTACCGGAAAAAAAAAAAAAAAATCTGTTACATATGTTTAGTTTCTTAACGTATTAAATGAAAAATGTTATTGTATAAAGTGATACCCAAAAGGACAACAAAAATGTTAGACTCCCTAAGGAATTCTAAAATTGTATTGAAAGACAGGAAATAATGTCAAATAATGAGAGATAAGCCATATTGCCAGATGGAAACACTAAATATATAGATGATTCAATACAAATCCCAGTCATTTCTTACGTGTGTTTGATTTTTAACTGGACAGATTGATTCTAGAGTCCCTCTGGGAGAATAAATGAGTGAAAGTAGCCAAGAAAGTTTGGAAAATGAGTTATAATGATAAGATTAGCACTATCAGATGAACCAATTACAGGAGGAGAATCTAGAGAAACTCAAGAATGAGTAGAAAGTTAGTATACACTGGGACTCCCCTGGTGGTGCAGTGGTTAAGAATCCACCTGCCAATGCAGGGGGCACGGGTTCGAGCCCTGCTCTGGGAAGATCCCACATGTCACAGAGTAGCTAAGCCCGTGTGAGACAGCTACTGAGCCCAGTCTAGAGCCTGCGAGCCACAACTACTGAGCCCACGAGCCACAACTACTGAGTCTGTGTGCCACAACTACTGAAGCCAGCACACCCAGAGCCCGTGCTCCGCAACAAGAGAGGCCACGAAAATGAGAAGCCTGTGCATGGCAACGAAGAGTAACCCCTGCTTGCTGCAACTAGAGAAAGCCTGCACGCAGCAAGGAAGACCCAACACAGCCAAAAATAAATAAATAAATAAATTTATATATATATTAAAAAAAAGAATGTTAATATATACTAAAGGTAGTATTTTAAATCCCAGGGAAAAAAATGGATTGAAGTAAATTGTGTTAAAGCGATCAGGTATTCATATATAAGGAAATAGGTGCTAGCTTATATTAAATACAAAAATTAGTTTCATCTGGGTTAGAGATGTAAGATCAAAATTAAAAATGTATTAGGAGAAAATGTATGGGCAATACTTTTCTAAGCTTGGGGTTGGGAAAGCTTTAAAATTCAAAATACCAAAGCAAAAACTTAATAAATATAACTGTGTAAGTATTAAAAACTTTATTAAAGCAAAGAATACATAAACAAGAATCAAAGTGGCAGACTAGGATAAAACATTTGCAATATATTAGAAATAAAGGGTTAATAATCAAAATACAAAATGAGTTTATATAAATGAATATGAAAAAGTCAGTCTAACAGAAAATTGTATGATGCAATAGGCAATTCCCAGAAAAATAAATACAAAGGGCCAGTAGACATAGAAAAATATCATAAACCTTGACAGTAACTAAGGAAATGCAAATTTGAAAACAGTAAGAAGGTATTTTGCTTCTCAGTGGCAAAAATTTAAAAGATTAAGAGACAATATTGGCAAAAGTTATGGAAAGGAAGCATTTCCGGTTATTAAAAGACTTAATAAGTGTAATATTTTGAAAACAATGTTGGCAGCAACAAATCTAACTTTAGGAATTTCTCCTAAAGTAATAGTGTCACAAGTGCATAAAGATATATGTACAAACATGCTCACTGCAGCAGCGGTTATAGTGGAAACTGTTAAAATGTCATCAATTACAGAATGTCTAAATAAATCATGGTACACTAATATGATGGAAAAACACCCATACAAAAGAATGATGTAGATCCACATTTGCAGACCTGGAAACATGACCAGGATGTGATAAACAAAAAATGTTGCAGGACAGTATGTCTGGTATGGAGACAGGCTGGGTCCTGGGACCTGTGACACTTTGCTGCAGTGCCTGCACCTGGACAAACGTCTCTTCGAGCAACAAAACACAAAGAAACTATAAGGGATTAAAAATAACTGTGTGCATGCACAATTGGGGCAAATTATGGACAAAAAGACCAAAAAAAACCCCCTCCAACTGCCACTTCTGAAGAGCTGGGAGCAAAAGCAGGGTGTCGGGAGCAACAGCAGGGTACTGTGCATGCCCCCTGCACTCAACACCACCAAAGGGGTGGGCAAACCACCTAAGTCACCCCTCTGGCCCAACCCCTACCCTCACCCCATATAAGGAACAAGCTCGCCCCCCCCCCCCCCCGCCCCAACCCTGCCACGGAGGAGCGAGCGAGCAAGGGAACCTGTTGTTTGTTCTCACTTCCCCATGCTGCAGCAGGGGCCCCAATAAAGCCTTGCCTGCATTTCCTGTCTGGCCTCTTATCCATTTCTACTGATTGGGGTAGGCCAAGAACGCTGGTCGGTAACAGTATGAGTCCTTTGTTGCATAAAAGTTACAATGGATGGAGTTGTAGGTGATCTTTATGCTCATTTTGTTATCTTTAAGTCTTCATTTGGCCTTGAGCTGCTTCTTAAGCTTTTCCTCCACTCTACAGCTTCTTCTCCAAATCGTTAAGCTCTTGTGCTCCTGAGAAAAGCTGAAATTCGGGAGCCACATAATCCACCCCCACCTGGAACCACTTAGAACCAGCAAGAAGCACCTAGGATACTCACTTCAAGAAGGGAACACCTGGGTACTTTTAAAAAATATAAAATATACAAAATTGTGTGTGCGCACGTGTGTGTGTAATTCCATTTTTCTTCACTTCAGTTCTCAGCAGATGTCCATCTCTTATTGAATGGATAAATCAGTCTCCTTCTAAAGGAGATTGCTTATCTTTTACCTTGAAAATACTTCTGACCCCTTAGCATTCTCCCTAGTCTCAAAGAAAAAGATCTTTGTACGTTCGTTTTGCATTAATCTCTTTCCCACAACATCAATCTCTTCTATACTGATTTCTTCGCCTTTGCCTTCAAACATAAAGAAGTTCTTCTCTCTTAAAGACACAAAATAAAACAAAACTTTGCCTGACCCTGTTGTTCATTGAGCTCCAGTCTCCCTTTTTTCCAAACTTGTACATTTATGGTTCAGCCCCAGGCTGCCTTCCTCCTGCCAGTGGCTTCTTTACCTGCTGTGGTCTCTTCTCCCTGCTGAAGCTGCACTCACAAAGCTCCTAGTGAACTAATTGCCAAATCCTGTCCTCTTTTCTAAGTTTCATTTGCTTTGGCTTTTGGTGTGTTTTTTTTATATATATAATGTTATTTTGTTCTGTTCTGAACATAATTGTCTACCCCTTAATTCATGAACCACTCTCTGTCGGGCCTCTTCACTTTTTGGTTCCTTATCAGCTCACTCATCAGTCCCTGTCTATGACTTGTACTAAATCCTCTTCTTCCAACTCTAATTGTAGCTGTCTACAGCTGCCTAGCCCATTATTCATGTAGCTTCCTGAATCTTCTCTATGGGAATGGCTCCTCCATCTAACTCTACAATCCTGACTTCCTTTCCAAGTCCCACCTCTGCATCTCTAATTATTTATCATTTAGCTCCATTTATGTTGAATTAAACATGTCTGAAGTCAGGCCCTTCATCTTCCCTTAGAAACTCGTCCTATACTCCCTATTTTCGTGATTGCTTTCAGCATCTTTCAACAGTCTCTGCTTGTCTGACCGCCCTCACTCCTTTGTTTCCCATGACCAAATTCTCTTTAGTTTTTTCATTTCCATTGTTCACTTTCTTTTTTCACTGTCAAAAGTCTACCTCTATCTCAACTCCAATATTCTTTTTAAATCATAAACTTCTAATTAATTTCCTATATAAAAGTGTTCTGTTCAGTCAACAAGCTACTCCTGCAATATATCAAGTATCTTCTATAGCCAAACCCTTGGTTGTCCCCTTTCCTCCCCAACCAACCTCTTACTACTTCCTCTAAACTTCTCAATATTGCTCTTTTATAAATTTATAACATTGCATGCCCTTCTTGTGGCAGTTTACTGTGTCCACTTCTTATAATATTATCTTGTCTACTTACATTTTCTTGTATTTATACCCTCTCTTCTTAAATGGATGTAACCTTCTGAAGAAAAATGGCCATTGCACCAGTGAAGAATTCTGTTTGTTCACCAGTAACAGAGCGCTGAAATAACAGTGACTTAAAGAAATAACTTGATAAACAGTCCAGGACTAGTATCCATAAGAAGGATCCAGACTCTTTCTATCATTTTGCTTCTCTGTCTTTAGCCTATGGCTATAATCATTACAGTGTCTTCACTGACACAATATGGCTGCTGGAGTTTCAGCCATCAAGTCCACATTCCAGGAAGGAACAGAGGGAAAATAGGAAAAAACAAAATACACGTTTCCCAGATGAGTCATTCTCTTTCATTGGGCTCTCCCCAAAGCCCCCTGCCCACCCAAAGACTTATGTTTAAATCTAATCAACCACTCCTAAACACAAGACAGCCTGTGAAAATGTGATCTCTTAGGTAAGTACATTATCATTTTGTGTTCTGTTTGTGAGAAATAAGAAAACTAGTTCCACCAATATTTACTGAGCAGTGTTCTAGGCACTAGGAATAGAACAATGAACAAAATAGACATGGATCCTACCCTTGTGGACCTCACATTAATAATGTATGGAGGGGCTTCCCTGGTGGCACAGTGGTTGAGAGTCCGCCTGCCGATGCAGGGGACACGGGTTCATGCCCCGGTGTCGGAGGATCCCACATGCCGCGGAGCGGCTGGGCCCGTGAGCCATGGCCGCTGAGCCTGCACGTCCGGAGCCTGTTGCTCTGCAACAGGAGAGGCCACAACAGCGAGAGGCCCGCGTACTGCAGAAGAAAAAAAAATAATGTATGGAGAGAGTAAATAGGCAAATAAACCAGGAAACTGGTAGTCGAGAAAGTCTCCAGTTGTAAGGTAGGATTTCAGTGGAGATCCGAAGGAAGCGTCAGGGCCAGCTGTTGAGGTATCTGAGGGAGGAGTACTCTAGGCAAAGAGAACAGGCAGTGCAAAGGCCCTGGGGCAGGGGGGTGTTTGACATGCTCGGAGGACCCATGTGGCTGTAGCGGAGAAGCTCCAGAGGGGCATTAGGACGTGGAGCCAGCATAGCAGTGAGAAGCCAGATAGTGGGGACCCCAGGCCATGACTTTTCCACTGAGTCAGATGGGACATCACTGGTGAGATTTAAGAATAGTGTCATGAGCCAGCTTGATTTAAAACAATCACTTAGAGCCTAGACTATAGAAAGACCCAGGAGGTGCTGAAGCCTATTAGGAAGCTGTCGCAGTGACCCAGGAAAAAGATGATGGTGGCTCAGGAATCAGATTCTGTATCTGTTTTGAAGAAGACAGGCTGACATAATTTGCTAATGGTTGTGTTGATAGTTGGGTGTGACAAAAATGATTAAAGGGATATTGGAATAGAAATCGAGAAGGCTCTGCCACTGCCATGTATATAATTTTTCATATGCCTCAACAGTGCCTTTTACAGTGCTAGGCACACAGTAAATGTTTAATAAATGTTTGCCAAATGAACATATTTTAACCTTTTTAGAGGGCTACTTTCAGAATTTTTCTCAGTCCGCAAGACACCCACCATTAATGATGAAACAAATTTAGGGAAAAACCCAGATTCTAATAGCATACACCAAGACTGTGTTTTCCTGTTGCTTCTTGTCAGTGACAATACCTCTGGAAGCTGAAGGAAGAGAATGTACTGAAAGGACATTTGTTTGTGACATTATTAATAGAACATTCGAGAAGAAACCAAGTACAAAAATCTCCCATCCAACCATGATGGAATTTACCTGCTGTGTAAGTGGCTGTTCAGACCAAGTCATTTTCACACTTTTGTGTGGGGATCACACGAGGGCATATTAGGTGAGAAAAAACAATTGAGGTGGTAGCCGTGTTAGGAGATGGAAAAAGGAAGAGAAGAGAGAGTTTTAAAAGGTATCTCCAAACTAGCAAATAGACTAAAATACGTGGAAGAAAGACTGTCACTGTCACCACGGACTCTAGTGCCAAATGCTCGAGGCCGTCTGCCGGATGCAGAGTTGTGACATGGAGATAAGTAACCATTTCCAACCATTTTTTTCCTCAAAAAATAACACTGGACTTTCATTCTTTGAGTGTCCCTGCGTTATGGATTGGTACGACATAGAATTAAAAAGCTAGAAATGAATTCAAAGATATTTTAGGGTATATTCCAGTTGTTAAATGATTTTATGTCCCATGAAAGCCCTTAGGCAACAAGAAGACAGTTCTAAACCCCAGTCCTCCTGACACCAAGGATGGGGCCTTTTATTCATCCCGTCTCCCCAACCACTAATGCTTATTTCTCTACCACCACCGCCCACCCATGGAAATTAAATTAATGATCTCACTAACATGAAACATACTCATCTCACCCAGCTTGGAACTCTTTCTCCATGGGCCCCTGAATCTGAAACTTAGACGCAAATGAGATTCTCAGACAAATGTTATTTAGGCAAATTCAGTGACACTTGGACCTTGGAAAGCTGAGTAGGTCAAAGCCCTGAGTCTCCAAGGTACAGGGCCCCAGAAGGGTCCCATCCAAGTCAATGGGCATCCTTTCCTTTCAAAGCTTGAAGGAGGAGAAAAACAGGACAGAACAGCCTGCGATGAGCTAGCACCCCCAATTCGTCTCCTTCCTGTGGCCGCAGGGAGGAGAGGATTCATCAACAAAAGCCTGGCCAGGTCAGACAAGGCAATCTTTATTGATTCTCCTCTCTGAGGGCCCACCGTGTTCCAGCCCCCTCCTTGGTTCTGGTCAATACTCTCCTTCCAAGTCCAAGATGATTTTCTGGCTTTTGTTTCGATGTCTATGTGTCTTTCTATTGATCTATCACTCTTTAGGAAAATTTAGAGAGGAAAAAAAAATCACCAACATAAGGAAAAGTTATAAACAAGAATGATAGCAACAATGCTGAGGAAAGATAAAGATTGCCGACTGGCGAGGGAGAAAGGGCAAGGGCTGGTGATTTTTTAATGTTACAGTGATTATTTTAAAAATCTAGCTCTTTCTTCAGAGTTTGGAAAAAAGCTACCAACACACCAATTTACAGGGACATAGACTAAGCTGAATCTCGCTCAGGCCCCATTGAATCTTTAGTCATTAGATGACTTGTGTTACCTCTACAACCGCTGAGCTTTATTTTGGAGAGTGGGATCTGACAGGATGATTTCCTTGTGTTGACAGGAACGAACATCCAGGTTTAGCACGTTGGGCAGAAAGAGAGGCGATTATACTCTAGTCATAGGATTTCCTTTTTCAGCTAGCAGGCCTGGCTAAGTAACATGTCCTCGGAGATATGCAAGTTAGAAAAAAGACTGGCAGCTTGGTCATTTTCCTTGGGAACAGCACTGGTTTCCCCATTGTGGGCTGCCCATCTCCTCTGCTTTTTGGTTTTCTACCATTTAGACCAGCTCTCTATTAGCAGCCCGGGCTGAAATCCCCTTTTTCCTGCCTGGAGGGACAGGGCTAGAACTGATATTTCTGATATTTCAAAGCTCAGTTGAACCCTCTCCCGGCTTTGATTAAAAGCTGATTGGATCCTATGTTGCGACTCTTAAAAAATAATTTTTAAAACCACCAAGGAAGGAGAGAAGGGTTGCAATTGAAGAGGTGGTGGCATCGGAGCCAGAAGAAATGTGATTAACAGGAACACAGACGGCTCTTGGCAGGTAGTCATGGAAGTAGCCAACATCTCCATCCCCTGAGAATCCCTAATTTTTTGAGAACATTGAACAGGTGCTGTGGGGCGTGATAGCAGAGATGCCAACAGCACGAATATAGAGAGACCAGGCATCCCTTTTCTCCAAGATTTTTCTTTTTTGCAAATAAAGGGAAAGCTGGAGATGCTGCCCTTGACACTGGACTCTGCACATTCTGGGCCCCCTGCTATTTCCCTGTAGAGAACTGGGGGTTTGAAAACCTGAAAGAGCTGTGCCAAGTGTACAGTCACTTTGCACCGAGGAGTATTTTTGCTAAAAAAGTGTCAGAGTGGGAGGTGGGGTAAGAACCCTAAACATTGTTTTGCTCAAATGCAGTATTGAAAGACATCTAGCTGTAAAACTCTGTTTCCTTAGTTTCTGTACTTTGCTAAGCCAGTGAGTTATAAAGAACAACAGATGGAAAAAACAAACAAACAAACAATTTGTCTTTCTCTCAGGAATTCACAGGAATTATATGTATATATATTTTCTTTCATATTCTTTTCCATTATGGTTTATCCAGGATATTAAATATAGTTCCCAGATCTCACCATTCTTGAATAAACCGTGATGACCAGGCTTTCTGTCAGAAAGAGAAACACAAATATCATACGATATCACTTATATGTGGAATCTAATAAAATGATACAAATGAACTTATTTAAAAAGTAGAAACAGACTCATAGACATAGAAAACAAATTTATGGTTACAAAGGAGAAACATGGCAGGGGGGATATATTGAGAATTTGGGATTGACATGTACACACTGCTATATTTAAAATAGATAACCAACAAGGATGTACTGTATAGCACAGGGAACTCTGCTCAATATTCTGTAATAATCTAAATGGGAAAAGAATTTGAAAAAGAATAGATACATGTATATGTATAACAATCATTTTGCCATACACCTGAAACTAACAGAACATTGTAAATCAACTATAGTCCAATATAAAATAATTTTTTTTAAAGAAGATGTTGGGGGTAGGAGTTTATTAATTAATTAATTAATTTTTTTCTGTGTTGGGTCTTCGTTTCTGTGCGAGGGCTTTCTCTAGTTGTGGCAAGCGGGGGCCACTCTTCATTGCGGTGTGCGGGCCTCTCACTATCGCGGCCTCTCTTGTTCCGGAGCACAGGCTCCAGACGCGCAGGCTCAGTAGTTGTGGCTCACGGGCCTAGTTGCTCTGCGGCATGTGGGATCCTCCCAGACCAGGGCTCAAATCCGTGTCCCCTGCATTAGCAGGCAGATTCTCAACCACTGTGCCACCAGGGAAGCCCAAAAATTAAAAAAAAAATAAGTATACTCACACGTACATCTTTTTTACAAAAAAATGTAGACTATGTTTTTGCACAAATGTGAGTAAATCTGTAAGGTACATTTGCAGAAGTGAAATACTGGGCTCTAAATGATGTGCCTTTTCAGTTTTAATAGGATCAAATTCTCACCTTCAAAGTTGTGTTTATTAGCATTCCAACCATCGGCCCATGGGAGAAGCTCGTACTATCTCCTACCGTGTGTCACAGAATCTTCAGAGCTTTGCCAAATGCATGGGAAAAACATATCTGGTCGTTTCAATTTGTATGTCTTTCATTTCAAAATGAGGCTCTAAATTTCCCTTTTTTTCTTGATGAGTCTGGCTAATGGTTTATCAATTTTGTTTACATTTTCAAAGAACCAGCTTTGAGTTTCATTGATCTATTCTATTGTTTTCTTCATCTCTATTTCATTTATTTCTGCTCTGATCTCTATGATTTCTTTTCTTCTACTAACTTTGGGTTTTGTTTGTTCTTCTTTCTCTAGTTGCTTTAGGTTCTAAATTTCCTTTTAATGCCTCTATGGTCTACTTTCTTTCCCCTTTTGTTTTTTGAGTAGTGCAAATTTTACTCAAAGTGTTGACCCCAGACCAGCAGCGTTGGCATTACCTGGGAGCTTGTTAGAAGTGCAGAATCTCATGCCCTACCCCAGACCTACCTGAACCAGAGGCTGCATTGTATAAGATCCCAGGTAATTCCTAAGTATATTACATTTGAGGAGCACCATTACAGATATTCTCCCCTGGCCGTGATCTAGAACTATTTCCAAGTTTAAAAACTTTCAAGGGGTTCAACTTGTTTTGTGTGAAACGATTCTGTTGTGCTTGGCTATGAAGTGGTTACTGTCACCACCACGGTTTGACTATCAGAACCTTGTGCAGTCCCCCCAACCCTCCCCCTCCCCCAGGTCTAGACAGCCTATTTATAACTTGTACCACTGTCACCTCTCTACATGTCACTTCTTTATTAATGGGGTATATGCAGCTGATGATTTAAGAAAAGTGTGCATCAAAATGTTACCATCAACTGGTTAATGCACTCTCTATTCATCACCTCCAGTTAATCAGAATTTAAACATCCTGGGCTCAGAAAAGTCCATTTCTAGATGTAAATATAGTGCTCAATAAGAAAGAACAATTAAAAAAAAAAAGAAAGAAAGAACAATTTTCCTAATTCTGTAAAACAGATATCATTGCCCCTGTTCATGCAAGTAAAGTATCCCCTGCTTTTTGGTAAAGTATCACCTTACAAAACAGACTAACTACAGTAAGAAGGACCCTTCTGCATTAGTTTGCCAGGGCTGCTGTAACAAAGGACCGTGGACTGGGGAGCTGAAACAGTACACATGTATTTTCTCATAGCTCTGGAGCCAAGGAGTACAAGTTCAAGGTGTCAGTAGAATTGATTTCTTCTGAGGCTTCTCTTCTTGGCATATAGATGGCCATCTTTTTTGTTTTTTCTTTTATATATATAACACTTTTCTAATTGTGGTAAGACATTTCACGTGCAATCTACCCTCTTGATGAATTTCTAAGTACACAATACAGTATTATTAATGACAGGTACAAGTTGTGTACAGACCTCTAGAACTTGTTCACCTTCCAAAACTGAAACTACTATATATATTCACTGAATAGCAACTCCTCAATTCCTTTTCCCCATTGCCCTTGGCAATCACTATCCTACTTGGCTTCTGAGTTTGACTATTTTAGATACCTCATCCAAGTGAAATGATACAGTATTTAACCTCTGTGATTGACTTATTTCACTAGTTTAATGTCCTCCAGATTCATCTGTGTTTTTGTATTTAGCAGGATTTCCTTTTTAAAGGCTGCATAATATTCCACTGCATGTATATATCACAGTTTCTTTGTTCATTCATCCTTGGGTGGACATTTAAGTTGTTTCCATATCTTGACTATTGTGAATAATGTTACAATGATCATGGGAGTGAAAATATCTCTTCCAGAAACTGATTTCAATTCTTTTGGATACATACCCAAAAGTGGAATTGCTGGATCATTTGGTAATTTTATTTTGAAATTTTTTGAGGAACATCTGTACTGTTTTCTGTAGCAGCTGCACCATTTTACATTCCCACCAACAGTGTTCAAGAGCTTCAGTTTCTCCACATCCTCACTCACACTTGCTTTCTTTTGATTTTTGGTAATAGTCGTCCTAACAGGTATGAGGTGACATCACATTGTGGTTTTGATTTGTATTCCCCTAATGACTAGTGATGTTGACCATTTTTTTATATATTGTACTTTATACTATGTTTAATGCTTAATACTATTCTTCATGTTTGTTGGCTATTTTGTATCTTCTTTGGAAAATGTCTATTCAAGTGTTTTTGCCCATTTTGAATGTTTCTTTGCTTTTTTTGCTATTGAGTTATAAGAATTTCTTATATCTTTTGGATATTAACCCTTTATCAGATGGATTGTTTTCATTTATTTTCTCCCATTTTGTAAGTCGCCTTTTCACTCTGTTGATTGTTTCCTTTGCTGTGTAAAAGTTTTTTAATTTGATATAGTTCAACTTGTGTATTTTTGCCTTTGTTGTTGATGTTTTGGGGGTCATATCCAAGAAATTGTCACTAACGTTAATGTCATGAAGCTTTTCCCCTGTTTTTTCTTCTAGGAATTTTATAGTTTCAGGTCTTATGTTTAGGCCTTTAATTAAAGAGTTGATTTTTGTGTATGATATAAGATGAGGGTCCAATTTCATTATTTTGCATGAGGATTAGATGGTCATCTTCTCCCTGTGTTTTCACATGAGTCTTCCCACTGAACCAATCTGTCTCCAATATCCTCTTCTTATAAGAACACTAGCCATATTAGATTAGGACCCATTGTAATAACTTCATTTTAGCATAATTACCTCTTTAAAGACCCTGTCTCCAAAACAGTCACATTATGAGGTATTGGGAGGATAGGACACAACTCAACCCATAACACCTTCCAAATAAAATGTCTTGATTTCAAGACTAAGGATGTGATGACTGGCTTTTGTGGTTTTAGTGAATATAAATACTATTAAAGTATTTTAGAGAAAATATACAGTGGAAAGCAGCACATTGTATGAATTTAGGTAAGTTACCTCAATTCCCCATGTTCCATTCTTTTCTGTGTATAAACCAGGAAACAAATGTATTCTCTATTCTCTCCAAACTTTTCCAAGAGACCACAAAATTTCAGTCTTTAAAAATGACTTTTCCTGTCTTCAAAAGCTTGTATTTATTCTCTTCCTTGTGGTCTTCATCGCAGCGCAGCCATTTCCAAATTGCTGTCTAATGATTAAATGCTCACAGCGGCCCCAGGGTGTGGAGGGCAAAGCAGTATCTGTCTCCACTTTGCTGCTGAGGCAGTCAGTACACAAGGAGGTTCAGGAAGCTTCTATCATTGCCACTTTGCTGCTGAGGCAGTCAGTTTACAAGGAAGTTAAAGAAGTTTGTAACATTTCCAAAGTTACAGGTAATAAATTGTGGCTTTAAAAATAGAATCAATTTTACTATCACATCAAAAAGAATAAACTACCTGGGAAAAGACCTGTACTCTGAAAACTATAATGTGCTGATGAAAGGAATTGAAGACAACACAAACAGATGGAAAGATATACCATATTCTTGGATTGGGAGAATCAATACTGTTAAAATGATTATACTACCCAAGGCAATCTACAGATTCCATGCAATCCCTAGCAAATTACCAATGGCATTTTTCACAGAACTAGAACAAAAAATTGTAAAATTTGTATGGTAACATAAAAGACCCTGAAGAGCCAAACCAATCTTGAGAAAGAAGAACAGAGTTGGAGGAATCACACTCCCTGACTTCAGGGACAATATAAAACTACTAGAGGAAAACATAGGCAGAACACTCTTTGACATAAATTGCAGTAATACTTTTTTGGATCCATCTCCTAGAGTAATGAAAATAAAAGCAAAACTAAACAAATGGGACCTAATTAAACTTAAAAGCTTTTGTACAGCAAGGGAAACCATAAACAAAACAAAAAGACAGCCTACGGACTAGGAGAAAATATTTATAAATGATGCTACTGACAGGGCTTAATCTCCAAAATATACAAATGGTTCATACAGCTTAATAACAGAAAAACAAATAATCCAATCAAAAAATGGGCAGAAGACCTAAATAGACATTTCTCCAAAGAAGATATACAGATTACCAACAAATGCATAAAAAGATGCTCAATATCACTAATTATTAGAGAAATACAAATCAAAACTACAATGAGGTGTCACCTCACACCGGTCAGAATGGCCATCATCAAAAAGTCTACAAACAATAAATGCTGGAGAGGGTGTGGAGAAAAGGGAACCCTCTTGCACTGTTGGTGGGAATGTAAATTGATACAGCCACTATGGAGAACAGTATGGAGGTTCCTTAAAAAACTAAAAATAGAGTTACCATACGACCCAGCAATCCCACTACTGGGCATATACCCAGAGAAAACCATAATTCAAAAAGAGTCATGTACCACAATGTTCATTGCAGCACTATTTACAGTAGCCATAATGGCCATCATCAAAAAGTGTACAAACAATAAATGCTGGAGAGGGTGTGTAGAAAAAGCAACCCTTCTACACTGTTGGTGGGAATGTAAATTGGTGCAGCCACTATGGAGAACAGTATGGAGTTTCCTTAAAAAACTAAAAATAGAGCTACCATATGATCAAGCAATCCCACACCTGGGCATATATCTGAAGAAAACTCTAATTTGAAAAAATACATGCACCCCAATGTTCATAGCAGCACTGTTTGCAATAGCCAAGACATGGAAGCAACCTAATTGTCTGTCAACAGACAAATGGGTAAAGAAGATGTGGTGTATATATACAATGGAATATTACTCAGCCATAAAAAAGAATAAAATAATGCCATTTGCAGCAGCATGGATGGACCTAGAGACTATCATATTAAGCAAAGTAAGTCAGACAGAAAAAGACAAATATCATATGATATCACTTATATATGGAATCTAAAAAAATGATACAAATGAACTTACTGTATTTACAAAACAGAAACAGACTCACAGACTTAGAAAACAAACATATGGTTACCAAAGGAGAAAGAGAAAGTGGTGGAGGGGTGATAAATTAGGAGTTTGAGATTAACAGATATACACTACTATGTATAAAATAGGTAAACAACAGGATCTACTGTATAACACAGGGAACTGTACTCAATCTCTTGTAATAACATATAATGGAAAAGAATCTGAAAAAAGAATATATATATATATATATATATATATATATATATAACTGAATCACTTTGCTGTACACTTGAAACTAAAACAACATTGTAAATTTCAATAAAAATGTTTTTAAAAGGAATCAATTTTTTCTGGTCCATTCTCTAGTGGCATTTCAACTAGACCCTTAATATATTACAATTTTGATCAGCAGTTTTTGATGTGAAATAGAATGGTAAGAGGACACTGTTCTGAGACTAAACAACTAGAAGCATTAAGAATCTTAGCACTTTTCTCTAGAGCAGCCTCCCATTGCCATAGGGTTAACTAGAGTAGAGCATCGTAGCATGGCTTCAGTGAGAGTAGAAATTTTGGCATCGTCAGAGTTATGTATCTTTAGTACCTTCCCAGGCACTGTGTTTATAAACCAGTGATGACTCCCTCCCACAAATGAGTCATGTTCTGTGGTTTAGATATGTTTCCTCAGCTGATAATCATGAGCTGATTATCATTATGGCTTTTTCCTGGGCTGGTTTCAATGTTGAATTTGGTCCAAAGACCATGCTCACACGTCTATTATCTTGTAATATCCTTTGGCAATTTCATTTCTACTGGGTTGTTAGACTTTCACTTATTAATTTTCCCAAGCTCATTATGTAGTACTGGTATTTACCCCTTATATGGATTGTAAATATTTTTTATGGCATATTTACCGTATGAAAGTAAGTTTTGTTTTCTTTTTCATAGTAAAATCTGTCAAATTTTACCTTTATTGTTTATGAATTCCATGACTTTCTTGCCAAGATTATATAATAATTATTTACATTTTGGCCTAGTATTTTTATAGTTTTTAAAAATACATATCTTTTTCAAACTCACCTGGAATTTTTTGTGTTTGTGATGAAAGACAGGACTCTCCGACGGTAGAATCAGTTATCTCAGCTAAAATTTTTATTAAATTATTCATCTTTTCTGCACTTTAGTCAGATATTTAATTCCCATTGTACATGAGTCATGTTCTATACTCTTCCTTATTAATTCTGTTCTCTATTTTTATACCATTATTATACTATTTAATTTCTGCACATTTCTAATCATGTTTTGATTGGGAAAATTCTGTGTCTTAAATTATCTTGAAACTTCTAGCACATTTACTCTTCCAGTTTTAAAAATACCATTGGGTTTTATTTTAATTCAGTTCAGTTTTATTTTAAAAACCATTAAACCACTAGACCAAAAGATAAACTATATTATATATATATGTTACTATATTATTCTGGATTGACAGAGTAGATTTTCCTACCAAAAACACACAAAAAAACTAACTTCCATATGGCAAATTCATCACAAACAGAGTTAAAATACAGTTGACAGTGTCCGGAAAGTATTTGTAATATTTATTGAGCAAATTCCTATGTCAGGCTTAAGGCACTGGGCATACCTCATTGAATAACACAGGAGACATTTCCTGCCCTAGAGGCATTTACATGCATCAGGGTATGGCCAATGATAAACAATAAACATAATAGGTAATTATGTGGTCATTAGGGAGCAGGTATGCTATGGAAAAAGATGAAAAGAAAGGGAGTTCGATATGGGAGTCAGAGCTCTGGAGTGCAGCGACAGGTTGAAGTTTTGAATTGTGTGATCAGAAAAAGCCTCACTAAGAAAGGGACGGTTGAACAAAACTTGAAGGTAGAGGATTTAGCCATGTGGATAAAGAGAATTATCTCTTTGGACTGGTGGTTAATTTGTTAAATCATTTTGGGAGAGTTGATAGATTATTGATTCTTCCTATCCAGGAATCAAGTATGTCTTTCCATTTATATAGGTCTTCCTCTAAGCCCTTCAGAAAATCTTTATATCTTTACGGATCTTGGATATTTATAGATCTTCCACACTTTCAGCTAAGTATATTCCTAGGTAATTTATGATTTTTTACTTTTGCTATTTCTGAAAAGAGAACTGTCTATTATCTTTTATAGCTTTATTTCTGGTCTATAGAAAAAGTATTGATTTTTCTTATACATCTTATATCCTTATATCCTGATACATCTTAAATTCTTATACATCTTATATTCTTATACATCTTATATCTGATTCCACTCTTATTAGTTGTAGTTTTTCAATTCATTAACAAAGTATAATTTTTCAATTTGTAAACAAATTGTGTGGTTGCATGTACACAACCATACTAACTGAAAAATAAAAATAGTTTATTGTTTTCTTGCATCTGTCCCTTTCATTTTATTTACCTATCTCAAGTATTGACTAGAACTTTAAAACTAACAATACTACATGTAGTAGTAGGCATCTTGTTAATTACCAGTGCCTTGTTCCTGATATAAATGGGGATATTTCAAACTATTTCACCATTAAGTACTATATTAGTTCAAGGTTTCCAGTGGCTCACTTTTATCAGTTTAATGAAATTTAAGAATCAGAACCAGAGGTTAAAATGATGAGCTTTAAAAAGTCATCTATTGCAATATTAGATTAGATTAGATTATGGGTTAAAAAAATGTTTTTACTTATCATGAGGATACTTATTTTCAATGTAATGCTAAATTTGATTGGTTAATGTTTTATCTGCATGTTTACATTATATTTCTTAGTGAGATTGGTCTATAATTTTCTTTTTTGAGTAATAATACAAATTATCTCTCTCGGACCTTAAATGTACTGGCCCTGAAAATTGTCTGGACATTGTACAGATTTTCTTGTCACCTGTTCAGTTTCTTCAGTGGTTACAGATATAGTCATGTGTCTAACCCTTGATTTTGCTAAAAGATCATCATCTTATTTTATCTAGATTTTTACATATTTTGGTATCAAGATATATAAGTTATCCTCTTCCAATTTCTTTCCTGTTTTCATTGCCTGTTTTAGTGGGTACGACCTCTTTCTTATCTCTAATATTGCTTGTTTATTTATTCTTTCATTTTCTTTTCTTTTCTTTTTTTTTTTTTTGCGGTACGCGGGCCTCTCACTGTTGCGGCCTCTCCCATTGCGGAGCACAGTCTCCGGACGCGCAGGCTCAGCGGCCATGGCTCACGGGCCCAGCCGCTCCGCGGCATGTGGGATCTTCCTGGACTGGGGCACAAGCCCGTGTCCCCTGCATCGGCAGGCAGACTCCCAACCACTGCGCCACCAGGGAAGCCCCTCTCATTTTCTTGATCAAACTTGCCCAAAGTTTTACTATTGCATTGGCTTTCATAAGAACAAGCTTTCAGTTTTATTGATTCAGTCTGCTTTTATTATTTTGTTTTCTTTTCTTTTACTTTATTTCAATTCTGTCTTTATTAATATATCCCTTCAACTTTCTTTAGTTTTCTTGGTCTTCTCCTTAACTTTTAAAGTTTATTGCTTATACATATATTTTCCTTTTTAAAATTAATACAAAATGTTAACAGAATAATATAAGCACAAAGATTATAAAATCAATTATTACTAAAAAGTTGATAACCAAAAAAAAAAAAAAAGGAACATTTACCTGCCCCACTCCTTCCCACATTCCAGTTCTATTTCTTAGAGGAAACCACTGTCAAACCTTTTAATACAGTATTTGATCCTTACTATTCTAATCACTAAAGAATACTTCTCTTGTTATTTATTGATCTATGAGTTATAGATATTATCTATTAACTTCTATTATACTTTGCTCTGTTACAGAAACTCCATACAACTCAACATCCTCTTATACTATAATTTGGCTTAAATTATAGTCAGTATTTCAATATTTTCATGATGTAAATATAGTTTGCTATTGAGTCATTGGTATTTTCTTTCTTGGGCACTTTTTGTTTTTTCTGGAGTTGATATTTGTCTCACTTTTTCTTTTGTTTAGTTGTCTATGTATGCAAGGCTATGATTTTCCAAATGCTCCAAGAAAAACCTATCAATTTTTTTCCAAACTCTAAATCACAACAAATAATCTTTTCATTCCATTTCTGTCCTGGTGACTTCCTTACCCCAACTCCCCAGGCTCTCCAGGCCAATTGTAGAGCTGTTGCCAAGGGTTTCCTTTCATTCTTTTCTTCCATAAAATCCCATATTTCCTGGATCTCATGTTTTCACGTTTTGTTTTATTCTCATTTTACTGAAGCATATTCTCTAAAATTTTCCCTGAAAAGAATGAATGAGAGATCCTTATAGGTCTGAAATACCTCAGTATTAGGCTCATGTTTAATTGATCATTTGACAAGGTATGGAACTCTAGTTTAAAAATCATTTTCCTTTAATTCTGAAGGCATTTTTCCACTCTCTTCTAGCATTTAGTATTGAGGTTAAGAAGCCCAATGGTTCTCATTCCCATTTCCTTATTTTTAACCTCTTTTTGCATCTTCTTTTCACCAATAGCATTTTTGGATTTTATAATGATGGGTGTTGCTATGAGTCTTTTTCATTCCTTGTCATGGGCTCTTTCAATCTGTAGATTGTTTTCTGCAATTGTCCTTTGCTTTTGCAAGTTTTTCTTGTAATTTTTCTTGATAATTTCCTCCCCTCTATTTCTCCAGTTTTTTCTCTAGAGCTCTTAATAGTGTGATCCACATTGTTGGATTGACCCTCCAATGTTCTATTTTCTTTCCCATCATCCTTATATTTGTTTGTTTATTCATTCTTTGATTTATTTTAGTTTCTGTGAGATTTCCTTAACTTTAACTTCTAATTCTTCTACTGAATTCATAATTTTTAATAGCATAATTTCAATTTCCAAGAGGTCTTTTTATCTGCTAATTATGCTTTTTCACTATTTATCAACATATTGCTTTCATTTATCTCTTTGGTAATAATGGTTATTTTGAAACTTTCTTCTGCTACCCACAAATTATTTTGGGATCCTTCTTCCTTGTTTTTTGGTGGATTTCCTCTTCATTTAGTTGGATTTCCCAAAATGTTTAAAGGTCATTGGCTGTCTCATCATATTTAAGATTTAGGCACTATGATGCTGATTGGAAGCTTTTTGTACATAGGCAAGTTAGTTGAATGGTGGAGGGATGATAAAATGCCATTTTTGTTAAAGGACCCTCAGATGTTAGCCCCAAATTCACACCAGACTGGAGAACCCCTTTTCTTACTGCTGGCATTTGGATGAGCAGTATCAACATCATCTTTCCGTTCTCAGTCCCTCTCCTCTCCCCTGCTCTCTTGTGCTGTACTATTTTTGATATCTTCAAGGTCTAGACATCAATGTATCAAGTCCTCTGGAATATGCACCTTCAGTGTCATGGGGGCAGTTGTCGTGACCCAGTGGCTTGGCTGCATAGTGGAGAAGGACCCAAGTGTCCAGCTACTCTCTGAAGGGACTTTCAAGCCATCTCCTGATGTCAGCCCCAAGGCTCAGTCAAACCCTTCACCCTCCCTCTGTCATTTGGAGCCAAGCTTGACAGAGGTTCTGGGTGAATTGCACACTATTTGTTGGTATTATTGCCTATAGGTACTTGGATAATAATTTAAACTCTTCAGCTAAATCAAGTGCTTTTCGGGCTTCCCTGGTGGCGCAGTGGTTGAGAGTCCGCCTGCCAATGCAGGGGACACGGGTTCGTGCCCCGGTCCGGGAGGATCCCACATGCCGAGGAGTGGCTGGGCCCGTGAGCCATGGCCGCTGAGCCTGCGCGTCCGGAGCCTGTGCTCCGCAATGGGAGAGGCCGCAGCGGTGAGAGGCCCGCGTACCGCAAAAAAAAAAAAAAAAAAAAAATCAAGTGCTTTTCAACTTTACAAAATAATTGAAACTCCTCAGCTAAAGTTTGCTCTCCCTCCTTGTCAATCAATAGCATATTAATACATTTACTGGCATTCTAATAGTTTGGGGAGATAGAAAGTATAAATACTTGTGGTCAAATGCCAAGTAGTCACTTTTCCTTGTTTTCTAATAAATGCAGTTGAAGACTGGATTGTGCTATGAGTAACATAGGGCACAAAACACATTTTTGTGTGAGGTTTTCTCATTATTTCTAAAATCTTTGTCATTTCAATTTTGCCATCTCTTTTATCTGAAGAGTTACTAGACTGTTCTGTGTGGTTATTTTCAATTTTAAAATGGTTTTTTCTGCCTTTCATTTTCTTATTAATTTCTAGTTTTATTAAAATGCAGTCAGAGAATATGGTCTGTATGATTTCTGCTTTGGGGATTATTGTGATTTTTTCTTTGTTGTTTATGTGTTGCCAAGTTTTCCATTATTCCATGGATATTTGAAAATGATGTGAATTTACTTTTGTTGGATGTATATACATATTATATCTAAAGTGGTTTGTGCTATTATGTTAATTATGCTATTCTTACTCATCATGTACTTACATCTCATCTTCAACTCTCAAATTTTGAGAGCAGTAACTAATTTGCCCCTATTATGCTTGTGGTTTTATTAATTTGTCCCTAAAATTATACTTTTTTTGGTCTGATGTGTTAGTAGGAGTTTAAAGGTTTGTAAATGATTACACTACAACAATGAAGCTGTAAGACATCATGAGTGAAAGAAGGCATTCACAAAAGGCCATACATTTTATGATTCCACTTATATGAAATGTCCAGAATAGTCAAATCCATAGAGGCAGAAAGTAGATTAGTGGTTACCAGGAGTTGGGGGGAGCAGGTAATCAGGGGTGACTGTTAATGGTTATGGGGTTTTGTATTAGTCACAGTCCTCCAAAGAAACAGAACCAAGTAGGATAGATATAGATTAGATTATTATATTTATATATTGGTTCATATGATTACAGAGACTGAGAAGTCCCAAGATCTTCCGGTTGAGCTGGCAGCTGGGGTCCCAGGGGATCGGGTTGTTTAGTTGCAGTCTGAAGGATGCAGGCTCAAGGTGCAGGAAGAGCTGGTGTTTTAGTTTGAGTCCTTCAACTGATTGGATGAGACCCACTCACATTAGGGAGAGCAATCTGCTTTACTCAGTCTGTGAATATTTATCTCATCCAAAAACACCCTCACATGGGACTTCCCTGGTGGCACAGTGATTAAGGATCTGCCTGCCAAGGCAGGGGAAACAGGTTCGAGCCCTGGTCTGGGAAGATCCACATGCCATGGAGCAACAAAGCCCGTGCACCACAACTACTGAACCTACACTCTAGAGCCCACAAACCACAACTACTGATGCCTGTGCACCTAAAGCCCATGCTCCACAACAAGAGAAACCACTGCAATGAAAAGCCCGTGCACCGCAACAAAGAGTAGCCCCTGCTTGCCACAACTAGAGAAAGCCTGTGCACAGCAGCGAAGACCCAATGCAGCCAAAAATAAATAAATTTATTAAAAAAAAACAAAACCAGGGTTTCCCTGGTGGCTCAGTGGTTGAGAGTCCACCTGCCGATGCAGGGGACATGAGTTCGTGCCCCGGTCCAGGAAGATCCCACATGCCGCGGAGCGGCTGGGCCCGTGAGCCATGGCCACTGAGCCTGCGCTTCTGGAGCCTGTGCTCCACAACGGGAGAGGCCACAACAGAGAGAGGCCCGCATACCGCAAACAAACAAACAAACAAAAAAAAACACCCTCACAGAAACACTCAAAAAAAAGTTTGACCAAATATCTGGTCACCCTATGACCCAGGCAAGTTGGCACATAAAATTAACCATTACAGGTTTCTTTTTGGGATAATGAAAATGTTCTAAAATTAGATAGCGGTGGTGGTCCACAACTCTGTGAATATACTAAAACCACTGAATTGTACACTTTAGAAGGATGAATCAAGTGATATGTAAATTAAATCTCAATAAAGCTGTTTAAAAATAAACAAAGGCAATACAGACTAAAAAACTCAAAAACAAAAGCAAATACAAGAGTGGGCAGGATCTTAACAGTGATGTGGGTGCCATGAGATGTTCATCCAGAAATTCCATCCAGTACCTTATTTCTCAAAGTGTGGTCCATAGACCAGCGTCCTGGGCATCACCGAGGAGCTTGTTAGAAAAGTAGAATCTCAGGACCCACCTGAGACCTGCTGACTCAGAATCTGCATTTTAACAAAATCTTCAAGGGATTCGTATAACCATTAAAGTGAGAAGTTCTTCTGATTTGGTGGTCTTAGTTTTACTTACCGGTTTATTTTGAACAATGGAATAATTTATTAATCAACATCTCACACTGAAGCTTGATCTAAAAAACAGTGAAAAGAGCATCTCTGGTTGAAGAGAGCCAGGGAGCCCCGAGCCCACCTGCCTGCCCTCACCGTAGGCAACTCACAGACCCCGTCCCCCAGGAATACAATACCAGTGGGCCAGCTCTCTCTCTCTCCTTTAAGTAAAGTTTATAATAATATTAGTAGGCAGAGTAACAGGACAATCAGCTCTCTCTTGGGAAAATAAAAGAAGAAGAAAGAAGGAAAAGAAGTCCTAAAACAGACTACCTCCTCTGCTACCCGGAGCCCACTGCCTCACCCAGACTGTCCTTCCCCACAGTGACCTATGGTCCATGCTGCACTTCACCTGACAGCGTGGAGCCGCCTGTCGTAGTGCACAGTGCAAGGAACAGACATTTCCCAACACCTGTGTGTCTGTGGCCTCCTCCAGCCAAACCCTGCATTTGAACCGTTGGAAATGCACTGACCTTCCTGTAGGAGATGACACCCTTCACTCATAGTGTTCATTGGGCAATCAGATGCCATCCCAGTGACATTCTTCACAGCTGCTGGCCACAGCCTTTTAATTTCTCTGGTATTTCACCAGGGTGAAGCGGCCTCTGGCTATAGCATGTTTGTTGGTGTGAGCTGCGCTGGGCTCATCTTATGCTCCCCTTAGTCCAGGGTTTCACACCAACTTGTAGTCTGAGGGCAATGGAGCTACAGTTCAAAATGTTCTCCTTCCATCTTCTGTTTGTGCTTTGAATTTTTATGCTCCTTTTGAGTGGCTTTTTGTCAACAGAGTATCACAGGACACGACTCTGCATGGAACATGTCATTTTACAGATCACTAAAATAAGACCTAGAAGATCATGCAACTTGGAAATATTTGAGTCAGGTTGCCTTCTGAACTCAGTCTTTCTGATTCCAGATGGCTTTGTCCTGGACAAACATTGTCCAAGGATTAGAGTCTTCAGCTCATAACAGGTCGAAGTCTGGCAGCAAGTCTCCCAAGTCACAGGAAATCCTCCTGCATCTTTTTTTCTTCCAGTTTTAAGAGATAAAGGACATAGAGCACTGTATAAGTTTAAGGTGTGCAGCCAAAAATAAATAAATAATGATTTGACTTATATACATCATGAAATGATTATCACAATAAGTTTAGTGAGCATCCATCATCTTGGATAGATACAATATTAAAGAAATAGAAAAAAGTATTTTTCCTTGTGATAAGAACACTTAGGATTTGCTCTCTTAACAACTTTCACATATAACGTACAGCAGTGTTCATTCCATTTACCATGTTGTACATTACATCCCTAGGACTTATTTATCTTAGAACTGGAAGTTTGTACCTTTTGACCACCTTCATCCAGTTCCCCCTCCCCCACCCCCACCTCAGGTAACCACAAGTCTGATCACTTTTTCTATGAGTTTGTTTGTTTTTGAAGAATAATTGACCTACAACTGTTAGTTCCTGATGCACAACATAGTGATTCAATATTTCTACGTATTTCAAAATGTTTAACCTGCTAAGTCCAGTTACCATCTGTCACCATACAAAGACATTACATAGTTATTGACTATATTCTCCACACTGTACATTTCATACCTGTGACTCATTTATTTTGTAACTGCAAGTGTGGTACCTCTTAATCTCCCTTACCTATTTCTCTCTCCCCACAACTCCCTTACCTATTTCTCTCTCCCCACAGCTCTTCCCTGTTTGGCAACCACCTGTTTGTTCTCTATTTATGACTCTGTTTCTGTTTTGTTATGTTTGTTTATTTGTTTTGTTTTTTAGATTCCACATATAAGTGAAATACAGTATTTGTCTTTCTCTGTCTGACTTATTTCACTTAGTATAATATCCTCTAGGTACATGCATGTTGTCACAAATAGCAAAATTTCATTCTTTTTAATGGCTAAGTACTATTCCATTGTGTATATATACCACATCTTCTTTATCCATTCCTCTATCAACAGGCAATTAGGTTGCTTCCATATCTTGTTAAAATGACCATACCCCCAAGACAATCTACAGATTCAATGCAATTCCTATCAAAATACAATTTTTTTTCACAGAACTAGAACAAATAATCCTAAAATTTGTGTGGAAAGACAAAGACCCCTAAAAGAGAAAACAATCTTGAGAAAGAACAAAGCTGGAGGTATCAGGCTCCCTGAATTCAGACTATACTACAAAGCTACAGTCATCAAAATAGTATGGTACTGGCACAAAACAGCCACATAGATCAATAGAACAGAATAGAGAGCCCAGAAATAAACCCACACTTATGGTCAATTAATCTATGACAAAGGAGGCAAGAATATACAATGGGGAAAAGACAGTCTCTTCAATAAGTGGTGTTATTGCAGCATTATTTGACATCCTCTAGCATCTTTTTTAAAACCATGGATTTAAAAAAAAAATCCAAAATGATGTAACCGTGCAACCATCCTTTTATCCCTTTCCAAAATTCCTTTGTGTGAGGTCTCATGGAAGAAAGTGGTAACAAATATCTCCACATGTGGATTTTGGAATCAAAGCAAGGCCATGCCAAAGAAATCATGGGTGCTTATATAAGAACTATAACAGTTTTTCAGTGTCCACATCCTTCTGGTGTCAGCCTTTTGATTCACTTAATATTGTCACTGGGAGGAAAGATGTTCATCTAGGACCAGAGACAAAAAGCTATTTTTGGTGGAGTAAGTAGGAGACCTTCTATGATGCCCAAAGTCACACTTTGAGTCTCAGATTCTGCTGTCAGGTTCTCCATCTTTCCATCATGGAAGTGTTTGGCTTTAGGTATTTCATCATAGTGGTAAAAGTATGCCCTGCCCGAAGAGAGGACAAAAACATCACAAACATGTGAGAGAGATTTCCCCACTGCATAAAGGAATAAATTATTATTTTGGTGAGTCCTCTATCCTAAATAACATAGCAAGGCTATATCATCCTGATGTATGTGCTTAAGGATTCCTGTGCTTCCTTATAATTGCTTTCCCAGCAGCTCTTCCCTGTAAACTCTGTGAAGATTAAGGTTTGGTCTTATTCAGAGCACTAGTCCTCAACTCCTGTGCACAAGACACCCAATAAAAATTAGTTGAATGAATGATCTTTGAGTCTATTTTCTGTTATTGTAAAAATATTGGTTAGAATTATTTTTAATGTTATTTTCAAGTAACCAAAACACATGAAGCTGAAGCAAGACAGAAAGTTTATTCCCAGGAGCAAACTGAAGCCAGAGGGTCTCTCTCTCTCCACCTCTTTCTTACCTCCTCTTCTTTCAGTTCCTGTCTGTTCCTTTGCTCAATTTTCTTTCCCACCACGAACAAGCTTTCTCTGTCTCAGTCTGCAAGTTCACATGTCTTCATTCCAGCTACGTGGGAAAAATCAAAGAGATTTCATTTCCAATGTCAAATTTCTGAAGGAAGGATTTATGGGGTGACTGATCCCCCCTGGCTGAGTGAGTGGGAGCACATTGTGTCTGGCTGCTTTCTCCACGGTCGTCTGTGTGCATCTGCTGCAGGGCAATTCCTAAAAAGAGATCTGCTTCAGGTGCTTTCTGCTTATTCTTTTGTGTGATCAATTTGTTCATTTTGTTATTTTTTCCCATTTTTTCTATTCTTGGGTCTTTTCTTTCTCCTACCAATACTTCATATACTAAACATGTTAATCCTTCTATTTTGTTTTTTGAAACATTTTTCCAGTTGTATCAGCCACAAGTCAGTGCAGAAAATAGCAATCATTCTAGATATTTTAAACAGAAAGGGATTTAACACAGAGAATTAGGTGCTTGTAAAATCCCTGGAAGTTCTGTACAGACACCCTCTTGGCTGGGCCTCGGTGAATGACTCCTGCAATATCACAGAACTGATCCTTAAAAGTTTCTATGACATCTGCCACCATCAGGAAGAACAGTCCACTGCAGCTGTGACCCAAGAATCAGGAAGCCACCACCATCACAACACAAGTGTCTCCTGACAACCACGAAGGTGGGGGTTAGACATGAATGCTGTTCCAGAAGACCCACAGCTAAAAACATAACAAAACAAGTAGTCAAATAGACTTCCACCTGCACATCCTCACAGGAATGCATTAATGAGTGAATCTAATTTGAATCTACCACCCTGGCTGCAAAGGGGCCTGGGAAATGTCTTTGTTTACCTTTTGACCTCTGAAGTAGAGGAAGGCCCGTGATCAGGAGGTGGGGAGAGATTCTAAGTGTCCCTCGACCACGTCTAACACACACACGCAGAGTATGTTCAGATTTAAATGTTACATAATCAAATTGGTCAGTCTTTCTCTTTGTAATTTTTTCTATTGTTTCAAAGCTTACAAAGTCATCGCACTCCAGAGAGGTTTAATAGTACTACATTCTGGTTTCTTATTATCTTCTTATTGATACTGTCATTTGAAATGAAGATGGATGTGGAAACACAAAAGTGAAAATATTTGTTGGGGAATCGTAGATTTTTGTTGTTGCTGAAAATTGTATTCAACACTATTGTTTTTACGACTAAAAAGAAGATGATAAAAAAGTAACAATATACAGACTAATTCAAATCTACTTTGGATTTCTGGTTACTGCACATGATTTGCTGTGGGCAAATCATGTCCTAGGATAGGTACCAGTTAACTCTGAAATGCAGTGTTTAATACAGAGGTGAGAAGTTATCCTCAACTTTGTGCTCTCACAAAAGTACAACTTTGTTCTCAAAGGACAGCTGGTGGGGCAGAAGCCCACAGGATCAGGAAAAACAAGGCAAGTCAGAACTCATAATCATTAAGTGATATTCTCTATCTCATGTGAAGCTTAATTCAGAAATGATTCCTTCAACAAAGACCTACTGTACAGCACAGGGACCTCTACTCAATATTCTGTAATAACCTGTACGGAAAAGAATTTGTAAAAGAATGGATATATTTATGTATAGCTGAATCACTTTGCTGTGCACCTGAAACTAACACAACATTGTAAATCAACTATACTCCAATATAAAATAAAAATTAAATTAAAAATTAAATTAAAAGATTCTTCTTTTCCTGTAAGATTTTAACTTGAGGCTTTCCAAAATCATTAATTCTTTAAAAAAGAAGTCAGACTCCCCTAAACTCTCAGAAGGCACTTCTTTTGTTCAGTAGTTAGAAGAAATCCCCCCCACCCCACCACACAGGGATTTGTTTTCATCACAACACACAGGCCATGCTCTGCCTTCTCCTTGCAACAGCTGGGGGGCTGGATGCCAATGTAAGGAAATGTTTTCCAAGCAGTATCTGTCTCCCCACAAGTCTTGGGGCTGCAACTGGCCCTGTGGTCCTTGGATTCCCCTCAGCACTATAGTTGGTTGGTTTAGTCAAATGAGGGCCCGCCCCAGCTGTTGCATCCTTGAGGAAATCAACCTTCTCTGCTGTGCCTTTCAGTAAGACTCTGTTGAGCAACTTTCACCCGTCTTTGTTGTGGACAATTATGTAAGCTTAGCCCTTTTGTGTGGTCTGCAGGGGAAAGAAAGTCATAGAGGCTGTATCCAAAGCAGAGTTTCCCAATCTTTACTAAACATTAAAATAACCTTCAGAGTTCAAAAAATAATAATATAGATACACCCAGAGATTCAGATTCAATGGTCTGGGATGATACCCAGGCATCAGGCTTTTTAAGTTCTCCCAGTAATTCTATTCTTCAGCCAGGGTTGAGAACTTTTGCAAAAAAAAAAACTATTGCCTAGCTCCAGTGACTACTTTGTTCTCATGTGCCTGAGATTTGTCTGGTTTCTTGTTTTTATACTGTCTCACGGCCCAGGAACCCTTCAGTCACAAGTAAACCAATACAGTTAGTCACCCTAGGCCTAGAAATCTCTCCTCAGATTTCTCCCAAGAAAGCCTGAGTCACATAAATGCACAGGTTCTGTAATGATGCAGGAGACCCACACTGGTTTACAGGCCCGAAGTCCAGGTTGCAGCTCTTCTGATGCCCACCCCCTCCTGCACCAGCTGTGGCCTGGGGGTCACTCAGCTCTTGAGGGAGAGGGTTTCCTCCATCTTCTGCTCCCTCACTTCCATGTCATGGGGATCAAATGACCGTGCACAGAACAGAAGGGGAAACTGAGCCGGAGGAGGCCGCTGGGTCACTGATTTGGTAAGAGCTGTGCCCTGACTCTCAGTCCTGGCCGCCTTCTGCTGTGGCTGCTGGCGGGACGCGAGGAACCCCCAACACCAGGGCTCACGGACCCCCACCCCGGGCTGAGAGCAAAGCAGGGAGCCTCCCTCCTTCCACACACTCCCTCAGTGTAGACATTTAATGGATAGTTTTCTTTGTTGTTCATCTGGAACTAAGGCCATCTTTACAATGTGTTCGGAGGAGACAGCTCCATTTGTCCCAAGTTCTAGGTCCTGGGCGTGGGGGGTGGGGGGAGTTAGATTGTGCCTGAGGGGCTCTTGAAGGGAAGGTTCCAGGTCCTCCCATTTACCCCAGTCCTGTGATGTGGCCCAAGAATACGCATGGCCTCTCTTTGAGAAATGCTGTAGGAGAGCTTTGTAGCTGATTTTTTTCATGTTTTATGTTTCTGAAATAAAGATGAATATGTTTTATGTCATGCTGTTTTCATTTTATCCCCAAACTGCCCCTAAATTAATGGCATTTCATAACCTGAAAGGAGCATTAGTATCCAGCAAATCAAAATATTCCTTTTAATCCCAGCAGCAGCCTTGTGCAGTAAGTAGCTTTTAGAAGATGGATCTTGGCCTGATGCCGCCAAGAGTCACCTCCAGGGCAGGAACCCCGGCGGCCCTCCAGGGCAGTAGAACGTGCCCACGCCCCTCCTCCCCTGGGACCACTTGTCCTGCATGGACCCAGGTCTGCAGCTCAGACGCTATTTTTGGAAGTTATTATCCAGCCCCACTCTCAAACTCTTCCATCTCAAAATTAAGCTACATGTCCCGCAAAATTACAGTGACCTTAAAACCGTGTTCTGTTCACATTTATAGTAGCTTCCTATCATCGGCCATCCCAGCAACAGAAACTTGGGACCAACAGACACTTCTGTGACTCAGGAAGAGAAAAGGGGCCCACAGCTCTCTGAGGTGTCCCCGAGGAGTCCAAGTACTGCCTGTCTTACATCCAAAGTTATTTGCCTTTTGACCACACACTCTCACAATAGAATCTTCAAATAAACTTACTTTTTAAAAACTTACTTTCAAAAATAAATAAATAAGGGCAACTAGCACCTTGTTTAAGTGATATTCTCATCACAGTTTGAGCAACTTGGTAGAATCAACTTGCCTGTCTGGGGTTGAAGGAACAGAAAGAAACAGATTTTTAAAATAATTATTCATAAGATGTCAACTCTCATAACACAGTTTCTTGATTATCTACCGACCTGAGGGGCTCTTGCTCTGCTCTCAGAATAATGTGTGACATAGTGACATCCAGATGGTCAATGGTCATGAGATATTTAGTGGGTTAGAGAGAAAGCTGGACAAGTAAGTCCAGCCTCAACTCCCCTTTGTCTGCGATCTGTTGGGACAATTCACGTAACATTTCAAGAGGTGCTTGGTAACATGAACTGAGAGTCTAAGATCCTAATCATTTATGGCCTAGGTGATAGGGGGCAAAAGATAAAAATGACCCAAGGAAAACATAGATTCTCTTGAGGGAAATTTTTAAGCATGGGGGGAAGTGCAGAATAAGAGAAAATGGCTGCCAGGCAAATTTCAAATTGCCCCCCTTGTCAGTGTTCTGGCTGTGTGACCCTGGACAAGTTACTTAAACTCTCTGAGCCTCTTTTCCTATCTTAAAAATGAGATAAAATGCCTCCAAGGACCATGGTGATGATGAAATGGAATAATTCACATAAAGTATCTTGTGCATAAAAACATTATCAGAGTGATACTCAATAGTGAGATTTAAATATTAAATCATTATTTTATTTATGTTAAAAATTATTTTTCCATTTTGAACTCCTGACTTCCAAACATGTTTTGTTGAATATCATATTTTATGTGGCATATTTTTTGTTTTTTGTTTTTTTTTCTTAAAGCCACACCACACGGCATGCAGGATCTTAGTTCCCTGACCAGGACCGAACCCGTGCCCCCTGCATTGGTACCGTGGAGTCTTAGCCACTGGACTGCCAGGGAAGTCCCCATGTGTGTTGTTTTAAAGAACATAATGTGAGGAGAAATTCTTATTTAGAGAAATGTTCTGTGATTCTCAAAAGGCAATGACATTATTATACTTTTTTAAAATTCCTAGTGGATTTTATTTTAATTAATTTTAATTTTATTTTCTTGGGATAAATATTTATGTGTGTATGTGCATACATTTTTAAAAATTTTTATTGGAGTATGGTTGATTTAGAATGTTGTGCTAGTTTCAGGTGTACAGCAAAGTGAATCAGTTATGCATATACATATATCCACTCTTTTTCAGATTCTTTTCCCATATTATGTTTGATTTGAAGTTGTCTTCCAGGTTGGTTTCAGAGGGCTCAGGTCTTCCTCATGCTTCTGCCACAAGTGAGCTAAGTGGCCCTGAGGGAAACAACCTATGTGTGATGGAGTGCTCATCTCATCTGTAATTTCAGTACTCTGACCTCCCCGCCCCCGCCCCCGTGCCCCCACAGAGTTGCCTGCAGGACTAAGAGAAGAGAATGGACTTGAGGACATGGGGAGGGGGAAGGGTAAGCTGGGACAAAGTGAGAGAGTGCCATGGACATATGTACACTACCAAATGTAAAATAGATAGCTAGTGGGAAGCAGCTGCATAGCAAAGGGAGAGCAGCTCGGTGCTTTGTGACCACCTAGAGGGGTGGGATAGGGAGGGTGGGAGGGAGATGCAAGAGGGAGGAGATATGGGGATATATGTATATGTATAACTGATTCACTTTGTTATAAAGCAGAAACTAACACACCATTGTAAAGCAATTATACTCCAATAAAGATGTTAAAAAATATGTATATGAAAGTGTGAAGCACTGTAAGCATGAGAAAGATCCTGGAGAGTCCAGTGAACTCTTGACACGTGTTTACACGCGTGGGCTTAAGGAACTAGGTGTTTGTTGAATACACATACTCTAGAGCCCCAGAGAGATCTCCTGGAGACACCAACTTGGAACCAAAACTGCCTCCTGGACCCCACCTGTCTCCCTCCATATTTTACAGGGAGGTTGCTGTGTCTCGGCTCGTACCCTGGGCTGAGCTTCAGGTGGAGCCAGTGGCCCCACACCCTGTGCCCTGACACTACCCACAAGGTCATGGAATAAGTCCCACCCAAAGAGCACCAGCTAGGTTGATGAATTTCCATCACATAATTGTCATCCTTGCCCTACACACAGGGACCCGCTTTAGGAAGAAGTTCAGAACATCTAAGTTCAAAGGCCACCTGAGAAGGTAACACTGAACTATTCTCTCTGTCTCAACTTTCAAAAACCAGTGAAGAAAATGGATTCATAGGAAAGATATTCAAAGGGCCATGCTACCCATTTGGCTGTCTAAATCATGGCTCTTAATCTTTCCATATGTGAGTATTCTTTATTAACCCCAAACTGTTGCTAGAACAGTAGTTTTATTTAGTGACCATTTATTAAGAAAATATAGAGTGATAATCAAAAATACTAACCACTACCATGAATTCAAAAATAGTATCATCAAAAATATATCTATACCTGTAAAAACAGCCGTACATATTTGTGTGAGATCTATTTATTTGGTCTGCAGGCAATATGTGCTGAAGAAACTCTGAGGAAAGGTACTGAGGTCTCCATGGGGGTTTTAGACCCTGGTTGAGGATCACTGCTCCTAGTTTAAGAATGTCAGGTCCGTGACCTCCTTAGCTTTGCTCCAACAGGAGTGTTTGACTCTGCTGTAGTTGAATGTGTTACCCTCAGATTTTATGGAAGTGTGAAGATTGACTGTTATGTTATCTAGTACCACTTATAAGCAGACAATGAATTTCTTTCAGAATTTAATGCCAGGAAATGCTTATATTTCCTGAAGAACTACTATATTGTTTTTGTTTTTGTCAGTGTTGTTCTGGTTGTTGTGTCAGTGTGGTTAGGGACATTATTTTGAAAGTTAAAAGAAATAGGACTGGTACTCCTGAAACTAACACAACATTGTAAACCAACTATACTCCAATAGAAAATTAAATTTAAAAGGTTAGAAGGCCTTTAAAGACCCCTGAGGGCTCTTAAAACGAGTCAAGAGACAATTTGCAAAAGATTCCACTGATCAATAATCAGAATGAATTGAAATATATTAGATATGTATAAGTCCATGAGTTTGAACTGATTCCTTGATATCTTTGGAGGATGCTGGGGAATCAATTTATTATTTTAAAATCTGGTAAATAAAGAGAAAGAAAGAAAGAAAGAAAGAAAGAAAGAAAAGAAAGAAAGGAAGAAAAGAAAGAAAGAAAGAAAGAAAGAAAAAGAAAAAGAAAGGTTGTTGAAGTTAATGAGCACCCAAAGCTGCAGTGAATCAGGGTCTCCTACACTGAGTTGCACATGCAGAAAGGGAACATGAAAACTGGCATTTTCTCCTTCCTATTTGTCCGTGTTGGACATTCCCTTTATTCACGTCGTGATACTCTTCCTGGTATTCCTTCATGCTAAAGCACAAATAAAATTGCTCTGTTTCTCAAGAAATAACTGTCTGGCATTAGTGTATGGTTTTGATTGCATAATGAGAATTGTTGAGGCAAGTGATAAATGAATAAAAGGATTCTGCCTGCCTACCCAGACAGAGACTTCTGGAGTGGCAGGTCAGTGTCTGATTCTTTTTTTTTAATTGAGGTGTAAATGACATACCATATTATATTAGTTTCAGGTGTATAACACAATGATTTGATATTTGTGTATATTGTAAAATGATCACCACAATAAGTCTAGTAATCAGTGATTGCTGTCAGAGCTGACAGGATTTTTGAAATGGACTCACACTAACCAAACTCAAGAGACTGATGTATAATCAGAATACTGCCTGTGATTTCACAGTAGGGGAGGCATCCATCCAGTGAAGAATATCAGTGTCCATCATCCAGCACACTGCCTTCCCAGTGTTAAAGTATTTGGGGGTCAAATTACTCATCAAAACTTAGCTGGTGGGCCTCCCTGATGGCGCAGTGGTTGAGAGTCCGCCTGCCAATGCAGGGGACACGGGTTCGTGCCCTGGTCCGGGAAGATCCCACATGCCGCGGAGCAGCTGGGCCCGTGAGCCTTGGCCGCTGAGCCTGCGCGTCCGGAGCCTGTGCTCTGCAGTGGGAGAGGCCACAACAGTGAGAGGCCACTTGGCTGGTAATTACTGAGTTTGACGAATAGAATCAGTCATTTCTGGTCAATTTATTTCTCCTTTTCATGCACTATTCCTAGAACATTCTTAAGGGCACTCTTCAAGACAATCTACACACTTGTTTTTGTCCTTCTTAATTGGATTTCTACCACATTTCCATCCAATGTGAAGTGCCCTTACCTCTTTGGTTGACTTCACACAGAAGCAGACCCTGCAAGAAGGAATCAGTTCAAATCATTTATTTGGAGAGGAGATTGCAGAAAACACTAGTAAGAGTTAGGAAGTAAGACAAGGAAGGGAAAGAAACCATTGCAGGGTGTGTTAAGGGGTAGGTTATCACTGTGAGCACATGGGTCTCAATCCCACTGGGAATTTGTGGGGAATGATGTAGAACACTCCTGAGAATATCTGCTCTTGAGGACCGAGGAAGCTGGGAGTTTCTCTTCCAACTCCATTCACCCATTTGCTGAGGGATGCTCCCCAAGGCATCTTTTCCCCAGAACTTTTGGCCTTCCCCACCATGAGCTGAGCATACCATAGAGCATTCACTAGTATAGAGTCACAGGTGCTCGCAGCAGGTGAATAGGTGTGGTGAGTGGTCAGGACACATGCAAAGCATTGCACCATCTGCTAACATCCCACTGGGCATGATTTGTATCAAGTCATTTTAGAGATGGTTGGCTTCCCGGATAAAACCATAATTTAAAAAGATACATGCAACCCAGTGTTCATTGAAGCACTATTTACAATAGCCAGGACATGGAAGCAACCTAAATGTCCATCAACAGAGGAATGGATATAGAAGATGCGGTACATATATACAATGGAATATTAGCCATAAAAAGTAACGAAATAGTGCCATTTGCAGAGATGTGGATAGACCTAGAGACTGTCATACAGAGTGAAGTAAGTCAGAAAGAGAAAAACAAGTATCATATAATATTGCTTATATGTGGAATCTAGAAAAATGGTACAGATTAATTTATTTGCAAAGCAGAAATACAGACACAGATGTAGAGAACAAACTTATGGATACCAAAGTGGGGAGGGGAGGTGGGATGAATTGGGAGATTGGGATTGACATATATGCACTACTATGTATAAAATAGATAACTAATGAGAACCTACTGTATAGCACAGGGAACTCTACTCAATGCTGTGTGGTGAACTAAATTGGAAGGAAATCCAAAAAAGAAGAGATATATGTATATGTATAACAGATTCACTTTGCTGTACAGCAAAAACTAACACAACATTGTAAAGCAACTATACTCCAATAAAATTTTTTTTAAAAACTAAAGATGGTTGGCTCATAATTTACATATGACTGTTCAGGTACTAGATACAAGATATCAAGGCAGGTTTTCCTTAATTCCTGGACAGAACCCTAAAAACTTGTATGACTATTTTCTTAAGACAAGTGCAAAATCTTTTAAACTTTATGTCCTGCCTAATTATCAGAGTTCCCAAGTTGTTGAGGTGATGAAACAAGATAGAGGATGCAGAATAGAAACATGGTTGATGGCAATGTATTAGTGTTCCACTGCTGCTATAACGAATTACCACAAATATGGCAGCAAAACAACACACATATTTGTTATCTCACGGTTCCCATGGGTCAGAAGTCCAGGGACAGCTTATAATGGTCCTCAGCTCAGGATTGCATATGGCTGTGATCAAGGTATCAGTCAGGCTGCATTTCTATCTGGGGAAAAATTCTGCTTCCAAGCTTATTCAGGTTTTCGGCAGAATTCATTTCCTCGTGGCTATGTGATGGAGGGGGCCCTGGCTCTTTGCAGCTGTCAGCTAGAGACTATACCCAGGTCCTAGAGGCCACGCACATTTTTTTGCCATGTGGGCTTCCTCAATATGGCAGTTTACTTCATCAAGTCAGCAAGAAGAATCCCTGCTAGGAAGGAATTTTATATAACATAATATCATCACAGGGATGACAGTCTATCACCTTTGCCATATAATGTAACCTAATCAGGAAGTGACATCCATCACTTTGGACATACTCTGTTGGGAGGGAGCAAGTTCCAGGTCCTGCACACACTCACGGAAAGGAGATTACACAAAGGAGTGGACTCAGGAAGTGAGGAATCATTGGGGGGGGGTCCCCTTAAATCTGTCTGCCACAGACACATGGTGAGTACTCAGTCAGTATTAATTTGCTTCCCTTGATTTGGACTCTTCCAGGCCTGCATATATTATTACTGTCATAGTATATTTAGGCCAGAATAAAGACTCGTGATGGACATGGATTCTCTGGGATTGAGAACACAATGCAGACATGACAGCTCCATGGTGACAACAAGCACTGTCAGATCCCATTACCTGCCCGTGCACAGTTATCACACATTTAATGTGGTGAAATGTTATGGCCACATCACAGTCAGCCTGAGCTGATGGTTTTAATTTGGGTCTAAGGCTAGAGCTATGCTGATGATTTTTACCACTGGCTAGACCTGGGGGGCGGGGGGTGTCACATTTCCATGAGTTTCTGTTATCAAGAGGGAGTCTTTGTTCCCTCTTCATCTTGAAATTTTCAAGCAAGTGAAAGCTAGTATTTACCAGGTGGAAAAAACTGTCATTAGACATTAGTCCCTTGCATTTTATATTAGATGAGATTCTGAGTGAGTTATGAAAATATAGGGGTTGGCACATTCAGGCTCTGGGAACTCTAAGTAGCAATTGAAATTTGGCTTTCCTAAGGACTTGATGAAAATAAAAGAGCTCATACAAATCCACAGGCAGCAGCTCCCAAGAAGTCATCTGAGTATAGGCTGCAAAAATGCTTTATGTTCATACAACTACCACTGACCCTTGAACAACACAGGTTTGAACTACCTGGGTTCACTTATATATGGTTTTTCATTTACCACCACAACCCCACCCCTGCTGGTGTATCTCCAAACAATGACTTGGCAGTCAGCCTTTCCTGCATCAAGAAACATTCATGACTTAACTTTGAGGATCATATTCTTGGAGTGACCTCTGTTGATTTTGGAGAGATTGGGCCTGTCTTATGAATGGTGATGATATTGCAAATGTATATAGATTGAGGAATCCATAAGAAAAGTATTGCAATTTTTAAAATATCTTTTTCTATGAACTCAGAACCTGAGAAGTCTGGGGTTGTCATGTTGTTGGAAAAAACAAACGTTGTGAAGAAGACAAACACTATCCTAGAAGTTCCAGTTGGTGAAATTCTGTGGTCCACGTACAGATTCCTTGATGATGCCATAGGTAGAAAGGGTCCACTTGGTTATAAAACCCACAGGAAACTTGATCCAAAAGGCACTGGGAACATTCCCCAGTGTCTGTGCAGACCACCAGTAAGGTTGTAAATAACTTGTAACTGATTGGCTGTGATCAACTGGAGTTTGTTACTGGTGACAAACTCTCAGAACATCCATTTTTGTTGACATTATTATTAACCAGTTATGTTTAATATAATGTCTTAATACTGATCGTAAGACATCAAGACTATCCCAGTTGATGAAGAGGCTTACAGACTTAGGTGTCATGGGGTATACCACTGTGATCTCAGCCACTCCTTCTGATAGTCTCCTTTCTGCCCTCCGTACCTAGCTCTATAGTCTGATTTTTTGTTAGATCATTTCATGGATGATGGAAAGCATTTTCTACTCACCTGTGAGGACTTACTCAAACAGGACTTATCCAAACAGATATCCTTGGCTTTGAGGTTCACACTGGTGATCTGTTCTACTAACAATAACAAATACTGACAGAACAGTTAGCATGAGTGAGGTATTGGCGGCAAGCTTCCTGGCTCCTCTCCCAGGCATTGAAACAAAGACTGATGTTATGTCTTCTTCCATTTTTTAAAATGTCATTTTCATCATGGATTTACAGATCTCCTGGTGAGTAGAGTTGTCTATAAAAGAATCCACCCTACCATTAGATTGGTTAAAGAAGATGTGGTACATATATACAATGGAATATTAGCCATAAAAAAAGAATAAAACAATGCCATTTGCAGCAACATGGATGGACCTAGAGATTATCATCCTAAGTGAAGTAAGTCAGACAGAGAAAGGTAAATATCATATGATATCACTCGTATGTGGAATCCAATTTAAAAAAAGAAAATAAAAAAATGAACTTATTTACAAAGCATAAACAGACTTACAGATATTGAAAACAAACTTAGGGTTACCAAGGGGAAACATGGTGGGGGGGGGAGGGATAAATCAGGAGCGTGGGATGAACACACACACACTATTATATATAAGATAGATAACCAACAAGGACCTACTGTATGGCACAGGGAACTCTACTCAACATTATGTGATAACCTATATGAGAAAGAATCTAAAAAGAATGAATATATGTATATGTATAACTGAATCACTTTGCTGTACACTTGAAACTAACGCAACATTGTAAATCAACTATATTCCAATAAAAATTTTAAAAAATAAAATATAATGAACTAAAGCAAACAAACAACAACAACAAAAAGAATATCCCTTACTTTTTTTTTTAACATCTTTATTGGAGTATAATTGCTTTACAATGGTGTGTTAGTTTCTGCTTTATAACAAAGTGAATCAGTTATACATATACATATGTTCCCATATTTCTTCCCTCTTGTGTCTCCCTCCCTCCTACCCTCGCTATCCCACCCCTCTAGGTGGTCACAAAGCACCTAGCTGATCTCCCTGTGCTATACGGCTGCTTCCCACTAGCTATCTATTTTACGTTTGGTAGTGTGTATATGTCCATGCCATTCTCTCACTTTGTCACAGCTTACCCTTCCCCCTCCCCATATCCTCAAGTCCATTCTCTAGTAAGTCTGTGTCTTTATTCCTGTCTTACACCTAGGTTCTTCATGACATTTTTTTTTCTTAAATTCCATACATATGTGTTAGCATATGGTATTTGTCTTTCTCTTTCTGACTTACTTCACTCTGTATGACAGACTCTAGGTCCATCCACCTCATTACAAATAGCTCAATTTCCTTTCTTTCTATGGCTGAGTAATATTCCATTGTATACATGTGCCACATCTTCTTTATCCATTCATCCGATGATGGACACTTAGGTTGTTTCCATCTCCGGGCTATTGTAAATAGAGCTGCAATGAACATTTTGGTACATGACTCTTTTTGAATTATGGTTTTCTCAGGGTATATGCCCAGTAGTGGGATTGCTGGGTCATATGGTGGTTCTATTTGTAGTTTTTTAAGGAACCTCCATACTGTTCTCCATAGTGGCTGTACCAATTCACATTCCCAACAGCAGTGCAAGAGTGTTCCCTTTTCTCCACACCCTCTCCAGCATTTATTGTTTCTAGATTTTTTTGATGATGGCCATTCTGACTGGTGTGAGATGATATCTCATTGTAGTTTTGATTTGCATTTCCCTAATGATTAATGATGTTGAGCATTCTTTCATGTGTTTGTTGGTAGTCTGTATATCTTCTTTGGAGAAATGTCTATTTAGGTCTTCTGCCCATTTTTGGATTGGGCTGTTTGTTTTCCTGTTATTCAGCTGCATGAGCTGCTTGTAAATTTTTGAGATTAATCCTTTGTCAGTTGCTTCATTTGCAAATATTTTCCCCCATTCTGAGGGTTGTCTTTTGGTCTTGTTTATGGTTTCCTTTGCTGTGCAAAAGCTTTGAAGCTTCATTAGGTCCCATTTGTTTATTTTTGTTTTTATTTCCATTTCTCTAGGAGGTGGATCAAAAAGGATCTTGCTGTGATTTATGTCATAGAGTGTTCTCCCTATCTTTTCCTCTAAGAGTTTGATAGTTTCTGGCCTTACATTTAGGTCTTTAATCCATTTTGAGCTTATTTTTGTGTATGGTGTTAGGGAGTGATCTAATCTCATACTTTTACATGTACCTATCCAGTTTTCCCAGCACCACTCATTGAAGAGGCTGTCCTTTCTCCACTGTACATTCCTGCCTCCTTTATCAAAGATAAGGTGAACATATGTGCGGGGGTTTATCTCTGGGCTTTCTATCCTGTTCCATTGATCTATATTTCTGTTTTAGGGCCAGTACCATACTGTCTTGATTACTGTAGCTTTGTACAATAGTCTGAAGTCCAGGAGCCTGATTCCTCCAGCTCCGTTTTTCATTCTTAAGATTGCCTCGGCTATTCGGGGTCTTTGCTGTTTCCATACAACTTGTGAAATTTTTTATTCTAGTTTTGTGAAAAATGCCAGTGGTAGTTTGATAGGGATTGCATTGCATCTGTTGATTGCTTTGAGTAGTAGAGTCATTTTCACAAAGTTGATCTTCCAATCCAAGAACATGGTATATCTCTCCCTCTATTTGTATCATCTTTAATTTCTTTCATCAGTGTCTTATAATTTTCTGCATACAGGTCTTTTGTCTCCTTAGGTAGGTCTATTCCTAGATATTTTATTCTTTTTGTTGCAATGGTAAATGGGAGTGTTTTCTTGATTTCACTTTCAGATTTTTCATCATTAGTGCACAGGAATGCCAGAGATTTCTGTGCATTAATTTTGTATCCTGCTACTTTACCAAATTCATTGATTAACTCTAGTAGTTTTCTGGTAGCATCTTTAGGATTCTCTATGTATAGTTTCATGTCATCTGCAAACAGTGACAGCTTTACTTCTTCTTTTCCGATTTGGATTCCTTTTATTTCCTTTTCTTCTCTGATTGCTGTGGCTAAAACTTCCAAAACTATGTTGAATAAGAGTGGTGAGAGTGGGCAACCTTGTCTTGTTCCTGATCTTAGTGGAAATGCTTTCAGTTTTTCACCATTGAGGACAATGTTGGCTGTGGATTTCTCATATATGGCCTTTATTATGTTGAGGAAAGTTCCCTCTATGCCTACTTTCTGCAGGGTTTTTATCATAAATGGTGTTGAATTTTGTCGAAAGCTTTCTCTGCATCTATTGAAAAGACCATATGGTTTTTTTCCTTCAATATGTTAATATGGTGTATCGCATAGATTGATTTGTGTATATTGAAGGATCCTTGCATTCCTGGAATAAACCCCACTTGATCATGGTGTATGATCCTTTGAATGTGCTGTTGGATTCTGTTTGCTAGTATTTTGTTGAGGATTTTTGCATCTATGTTCATCAGTGATATTGGCCTGTAGTTTTCTTTCTTTGTGACATCCTTGTCTGGTTTGGTATCAGGGTGATGGTGGCCTCGTAGAATGAGTTTGGGAGTGTTCCTCCCTCTGCTATATTTTGGAAGAGTTTGAGAAGGATAGGTTTAGCTCTTCTCTAAATGTTTGATAGAATTCGCCTGTGAAGCCCTCTGGTCCTGGGCTTTTGTTTGTTGCAAGATTTTTAATCACAGTTTCAATTTCAGTGCTAGTTATTGGTCTTTTCATATTTTCTATTTTTTCCTGATTCAGTCTTGGAAGTTTGGGCATTTCTAAGAATTTGTCCATTTCTTCCAGGTTGTCCAATTTATTGGCATAGAGTTGCTTGTAGTAATCTCTAACGATCTTTTGTATTTCTGCAGTGTCAGTTGTTGCTTCTCCTTTTTCTTTTCTAATTCTATTGATTTGAGTCTTCTCCCACTTTTCTTGATGAGTCTGGCTAGTGGTTTATCTATTTTGATTATCTTCTCAAAGAACCAGCTTTTAGTTTTATTGATCTTTCCTATCGTTTCCTTCATTTCTTTTTCATTTATTTCTGATCTGATCTGTATGATTTCTTCTGCTAACTTTGGGGTTTTTTTGTTCTTCTTTCTCTAATTTCTTTAGTTGCAAGGTTAGGTTGTTAATTTGAGATGTTTCCTGTTTCTTAAGGTAGGATTGTATTGCTATAAACTTCCCTCTTAGAACTGCTTTTGCTGCATCCCATAGGTTTTGAGTCGTTGTGTCTCCATTGTCATTTGTTTCTAGGTATTTTTTGATTTCCTCTTTGATTTCTTCAGTGATCACTTCGTTATTAAGTAGTGTATTGTTTAGCCTCCATGTGTTTGCATTTTGTACAGATCTTTTCCTGGAATTGATATCTAGTCTCATAGCGTTGTGGTTGGAAAAGATATTTGATACAATTTCAATTTTCTTAAATTTACCAAGGCTTGATTTGTGACCCAAGATATGATCTATCATGGAGAATGTTCCATGAGCACTTGAGAAAAATGTGTATTCTGTTGTTTTTGGATGGAATGTCCTATAAATATCAATTAAGTACATCTTGTTTAATGTATCATTTAAAACTTGTGTTTCCTTATTTATTTTCATTTTGGATGATCTGTCCATTGGTGAAAGTGGGGCGTTAAAACCCCCTACTATGATTGTGTTACTGTCGATTTCCCCTTTTATGGCTGTTAGTATTTGCCTTATGTATTGAGGTGCTCCTATGTTGGGTGCATAAATATTGACAATTGTTATATCTTCTTCTTGGATCGATCCATTGATCATTATATAGTGTCCTTCTTTGTCTCTTCTAAAAGTCTTTATTTTTAAGTCTATTTTGTCTGATATGAGAATTGCTACTCCAGCTTTCTTTTGGTTTACATTTGCATGAAATATCTTTTTCCATCCTCTTACTTTCAGTCTGTATGTGTCTCTAGGTCTGAAGTGGGTCTCTGGTAGACAGCAAATATATGGGTTTTGTTTTTGTACCCATTCAGCCAGTCTGTGTCTTTTGGTGGGAGCATTTAATCCATTTACATTTAAGGTAATTATTGATATTTATATTCCTATTCCCATTTTCTTAATTGTTTTGGGTTTGTTATTGTAGGTCTTTCCCTTCTCTTGTGTTTCTTGCCTAGAGAAGGTCTGTTAGCATTTGTTGTAAAGCTGGTTTGGTGGTGCTGAACTCTCTCAACTTTTGCTTGTCTGTAAAGGTTTTAATTTCTCCATCAAATCTGAATGAGATCATTTCTGTGTAGAGTAATCTTGGTTGCAGGCTTTTCACCTTCGTCACTTTAAATATGTCCTGCCACTCCCTTCTGGCTTGCAGTGTTTCTGCTGAAAGATCAGCTGTTAACATAATGGGGATTCCCTTGTGTGTTATTTGTTGTTTTTCCCTTGCTGCTTTTAATATGTTTTCTTTGTATTTAATTTTTGATAGTTTGATTAATATGTGTCTTGGCATGTTTCTCCTTGGATTTATCCTGTATGGGACTCTCTGTGCTTCCAGGACTTGATTAACTATTTCCTTTCCCATATTAGGGAAGTTTTCAACTATAATCTCTTCAAATATTTTCTCAGTCCCTTTCTTTTTCTCTTCTTCTTCTGGAACCCCTATAATTCGAATATTGGTGTGTTTAATATTCTCCCAGAGGTCTCTGAGACTGTCCTCAGTTCTTTTCATTCTTTTTTCTTTATTCTGCTCTGCAGTAGTTATTTCCACTATTTTATCTTCCAGGTCACTTATCCATTCTTCTGCCTCAAATATTCTGCTATTGATCCCTTCTAGAGTATTTTTAATTTCATTTATTGTGTTGTTCATCGTTGCTTGTTTCATCTTGTTCTTCTAGGTCCTTGTTAAATGTTTCTTGCATTTTCTTTATTCTATTTCCAAGATTTTGGATCATCTTTACTATCATTATTCTGAATTCTTTTTCAGGTAGACTGCCTATTTCCTCTTCATTTGTTAGGTCTGGTGGGTTTTTACCTTGTTTCTTCATCTGCTGTGTGTTTTTCTGTCTTCTCATTTTGCTTATCTTACTGTGTTTGGGGTCTCCTTTTTGCAGGCTGCAGGTTCATAGTCCGTGTTGTTTTTGGTGTCTGTCCCCAGTGGCTAAGGTTGGTTCAGTGGGTTGTGTAGGTTTCCTGGTGTAGGGGACTAGTGCCTGTGTTGTGGTGGATGAGGCTGGATCTTGTCTTTCTGGTGGGCAGGTCCACGTCTGGTGGTGTGTTTTGGGGTGTCTGTGGACTTATTATGATTTTATTATGATTTTAGGCAGCCTCTCTGCTAATGGGTGGGGTTGTGTTCCTGGCTTGTTGTTTGGCATAGTGTGTCCAGCACTGTAGCTTGCTGGTCATTGAGTGAAGCTGGGTGTTGGTGTTGAGATGGAGATCTCTGGGAGATTTTTGCCATTTGATATTATGTGGAGCTGGGAGGTCTCTTGTGGACCAGTGTCCTGAAGTTGGCTCTCTCACCTCAGAGGCACAGCACTGACTCCTGGCTACAGCAACAAGAGCCTTTCATCCACATGGCTCAGAATTAAAGGGAGAAAAAGTAGAAAGAAGAAAGAAAGAAAGAAAGAAAGAAAGAAAGAAAGAAAGAAAGAAAGAAAGAAAGAAAGAAAGAAGATAAAATAAAATAAAGTAAGGTAAAATGAAATAAGGTTATTAAAATAAAAAATAATTATTAAGAAAAAAATTTTTTAAGAAAGTAAAACAAAAAAAACCAGACAGATAGAACCCTAGGACAAATGGTGAAAGCAAAGCTATACGGACAAAATCTCACACAGAAGCATACACATACACACTCAGAAAAAGAGGAAAAGGGGAAAAAATAATATATCTTGCTCTCAAAGTCCACCTCCTCAATTTGGGCTGATTTGTTGTCTATTCAGGTATTCCAGAGATGCAGGGTATATCAAGTTGATTGTAGAGATTTAATCCGCTGCTCCTGAGGCTGCTAGGAGAAATTTCCCTTTCTCTTTGTTCGCACAGCTCCCGGGGTTCAGCTTTGGATGTGGCCCCGCCTCTGCGCATAGGTCGTCAGAGGGCGTCTGTTCTTCGCTCAGACAGGACGGGGTTAAAGGAGCCGCTGATTCGGGGGCTCTTGCTCACTCAGGCCGGGGGGAGGGAGGGGTACGGAGTGCGGGGCAAGCCTGAGGCCAGCGTGACGTTGTACCAGCCTGACATACGCCATGCGTTCTCCCGGGGAAGTTGTCCCTGGATCCCGGGACCCTGGCAGTGGCGCGCTGCACAGGCTCCCTGTAAGGGAGGTGTGGAGAGTGACCTGTGCTTGCACACAGGCTTCTCGGTGGTGGCAGCAACAGCGTTAGTGTCTCATGCCCGTCTCCGGGGTCTGCTCTGTTAGCCGCGGCTTGCGCCCCTCTCTGGAGCTCCTTTAAGCAGCGCTCTTAATCCCCTCTCCTCACGCACCAGGAAACAAAGAGGGAAGAAAAAGTCTCTTGCCTCTTCGGCAGGTCCAGACTTTTTCCCTGACTCCTTCCCGGCTAGCCCTGGTGCACTAACCCCTTCAGGCTGTGTTCACGCCGCCAGTCCTCTCCCTGCTCTCCGACCGAAGCCCGAGCCTCAGCTCCCAGCCCCGCCCGCCCTGGCGGGTGAGCAGACAAGCCTCTCGGGCTGGTGAGTGCCGGTCGGCACCGATCCTCTGTGCGGGAATCTCTCCGCTTTGCCTTCCGCACCCCTGTTGCTGTGCTCTCCTCCGCGGCTCCGAAGCTCCCCAGCTCTGCCACCCGCAGTCTCTGCCTGCGAAGGGGCTTCTAGTGTGTGAAAACCTTTCCTTCTTCACCCGCTGGTGCAGGTCCCATCCCTATTCTTTTGTCTCTGTTTTTTCTTTTTTCTTTTGCCCTACCCAGGTACGTGGAGTTTCTTGCCTTTTGGGAGGTCTGAGGTCTTCTGCCAGCGTTCAGTAGGTGTTCTGTAGGAGTTGTTCGACGTGTAGATGTATTTCTGATGTATCTGTGTGGAGGAAGGTGATCTCCGCGTCTTACTCTTCCGCCATCTTCCTCCTCTCTGTCCGGATGACTCACTATTGATGCTATTATTAACACTACAACCCTCTCTGCAATGAAATCTTGGCAAAGTGGCTGCCTGTTTGTCAGTCTAAAGTGGCAATACACCAAATAGTAATTTTGTAGGCTGCAAGATGGAAAAACTGAATTCAACTTTTTGGGTATCTTACCATGAACATGTGATTTGGATTTAAAGGATTATCTCCTTCCTGGGGCTTCCCTTTTGGACCTGCAGCATGGGAAATTTCAGGATCTGTGTCATGCCCATTTATGATGGTACCACCCGGAAGTGCAGAGAAGTCACCTCTTTGTGGGGCAAACCATTGTCCAATGGAGTCAAGAGCTGTTGAATAGACTGTTCTGATATTCAGTCATCCACATAGCCTCCTGGAAAATAGATACTCCTGCTAGTGTTGGAGGGTCTCCTGCAGAGACAGGGGGTGGCTGTGGCTCACGACAGGGACAAGGACACTGACAGCAGAAGTTCTGGGAAGTACTCCTTGGCATGAGCCCTCCTGGAGTTACACCCTACTTTTAAGAGCGTATCTGTGACCCATGCTGGCTCAGGGCCTTGAAACCTGGAGTGATTTCACAAAGTTGTAGCTTTTTCTTAGTTTGTTTCTGATCTAGATATAGTCAACTAAGTTAGGAGAGGTTTTTTTAGCCATGTGACCAGATTTAAGAGTTATTATGCAGAAGCAAATATATATAGAATGGATAAAAAACAAGGTCCTACTGTGTGGTACAGGGAACTATATTCAATACCCTGTGACAAACCATAATGGAAAAGAATATGAAAAAGAATATCTATCTATCTATCAAACTGAGTCACCTTGCTGTACAGAAGAAATTAACAAAACATTGTAAATCAACAATACTTCAATAAAATTTAAAAAATACATAAAACTTTAAAAAAGAGTTATTATGAGGAATTATTGAAAAGGTCACCCATCGATCAGATGCAAAGCTGAGGAAGATTGTGTCAAGTTTCCTAAGTCTTAAACATCTGTAGATTCACATTTCACACATGGAGATGATTCTGTCATTATTTTTTCTAATGATGTGCTTCTACTTGATAAAGACTTGAATAATATACTCATCATTTTAACTTACATAGATATCATTGAAAATAAATGATATTTTTTTTCAGTACATTGTATAACAAGAAGTACAGGGAAATATATAAAAGTACATGATTTGGGGCCAGAAGGACCTGAGTTGACATCTTTCTCAGTCACATATCAGCTGGTAGCTTGAGCAAGTTTTTTAAACTTTCTGAGCTTCATTTTCCTTATCATTAAATTGGAGGTAATAACTTCATAGAATTATGGTGTGGATTAAATGAAATCATCCATGCAAGATGCTAAGTACAGGTCTAGCACACATTAAACATGAAATAAGTGCTATTTTTGTCATTATTTCAACTAAGCCCTGGCTAGCTTATAACTAGGAAATGTAGAATAGGAAAGAAATCCTCCTTTAAGAAGATGAGTTAGAACAATGCTGTCCAATAGAAATATAATACAAGCCACACATGTAAGTTTAAATGTCCTAGAAGCCCCAATAAAGTAAAAAGGTACAGGTGAAGTTACTAATAGATTTTATTTAATCCAATATATCTGAAATATTATCATTTCAATATGTAGTCAGTATAAAAAATTATTAATGAGGTAGTTTTCATTCCTTTTTCATAGTCTTTGAAATCCAGTGCTTACACTTACAACACATCTTTATTTGGATAAAGAAGCACATTTCAAGTGCTTGCAGCCACATGTGGCATGTGTCTGCTGTCTTGGACAACACAAGGTTAGAAACTGGTTTTAAATGGATTGTAGAACATTTTTCTTCTGTTGTGAGGGTAGTGAATGTGGTGGGGATGCTGTAAACCAGTGCCTCTCAAACATAAGAATCACTTGGTGAGCAGGCTAAAATGCAAATTCCTGGGTCCCAACTCCAAAGATTCTGACTCATTAGGTCTAGGTTAGGGACCAAGAATTTGCATTTCCAATAAGCTCCCAATTGATGCTGATGTTAGTCCATGGACCACATTTTTTAGTATATTGGTGCAAAGGCTCCCTCTTTGAGTTTTACCATGACCTCGCTGTTTTCATTAGTTTTCCAAAAGACTACATATACCTATTTTGGTCACAGTAATAGAAATGAAGACCTTTTCCATGACACACATATCAGTTCCTGCCTATACCAGCAGCACATAGTTATAGGATTGAAAACTTGCAGCCTGTTGACTCTACTCTGCTGGTTGTTGAGCTACTATGACCCAAACCTGGTCATACCTGGGGAGCCTCATCTCTTCCACCACATGGGGACCAGCTTGCTCTTGTTTCCCCAAGCCTAGTGATCTGGCATGTGTCCCCCTTGGGCCTGTGCCTCCTTAGCTGTTACCTCTTCCTTTAAACCATCATGGGCTCTGCCATTATTATTATCTTGAGTAGGCATTTAAGACAGTTTGATACAAATGGACTGGCTGAATTTACATGATAATTTTGTCTTAAAATCAGTTCAGTCTATCTAACATAAGTATATACTAATATATATTCAGTCTTTCTTCATAGTATATATTAAGCCACTCCTTTTGCTTGAATACAAACGATGCTAATGTTTAGGCAGCAGATCATGTGCTTAAATATATGCCTTCATGTCAGTATTCACCTGTCAGATAATCTTCATGACTTACCGATATTGCCATTATGAAATGATGTTGAATAGTTATGACAGAAACTATGGTTGAGTTGATGTTTATATTTGATTTATGTGTCCACTATCTTGTTTCACCTGAGCCTTATTTCAGCAATCTACCTACCCTATGGCCCTCCGTGAGCATATGTAATGAAAGCTCAACAGTCTATTCTGTAAAAGCTGTTTATAATTTAGTTGGGGAATACTATGCAAATGAAGGAGATACAGCTCAGTAATGTTTAAGTTCACCTAAAACACCATGAAGTTCTGGGTGCCCAGTGACCAGTACCATGGCAGGTAGGAAATGGACTGAAGAAATGGACCCAGGTTTGAGTGACACCTCTGACATTTACCAGCTTGTATAGTATCAGGCCAGTTAGGCAACCTAGTTACTTGTCCAAGCTTAGTTTCCTTGCCTGTAAAACAGGAATAAAAAAACCCCTAGTTAATGGGGTGACTATGAAGATTAAGTGTCACCTGTGATTGTTCCAGAAGAAAAAAAAGTATTTTCAGCTTGGTAATCTGAAAAGGCATCATGAAGGAGATGGCATTTGAGCTGGTTCTTGAAAACTGGTAGGATTTGTTTGGTCTTCTTTTTTTTCAATTTTTTTAAATTGAAGTATAGTTGATTTACAGTGTTGTGTTAATTTCTGCTGTACAGCAAAGTGATTCAGTTTTTTATATATATATATATATATATATATATATATATATATATATATATATATACATTTTAATATTCTTTTCCTTTGTGCTTTATCATAGGATATTGAATATAGTTCTCTGTGTTATACAGTAGGACCTTGTTGTTTATCCATGTTTGGTCTTATTTTTTTAATATTTTTATACATGAATGAATGAATCCATTGTATAAAATATTAAAGTTAATTAGAAAAAAATCACTAATGAGTCCACCATTCAAAGATAGTCCCTATTAATATTTTGGTGTGCTTTCTTATCTCATCTACCACATGGGTTTTTTTTCTTATTTTATGTGAAACAGCAAAGTGTTAAATATGACTCTTTCTATTTCAGGGTTGGCCAATGTCCCCACATTCTAAAGCAGGGTACTAGAGCAACTGTGCAGGATTTGCATTTGGGATGCTCTTTTGCCAGCATTAGCTCCCTACCCATTTTCATCCTAAAAAACAGAAGGCAAAGGAGTCATTAGGAAGTAGGCAGGTTTGTAGAAAGAATGCCTTTAGGACAGTGACTCTAAGTTGGAAGCAAGTTTACCCCCAAGGGACCTTTGACAATGGCTGGAGACATCATTGTTTGTCACAACTGGGGGGTGGTACTACTAGCATCTAGTGAGTAGAAGCCGGGGATGCTGCTTACCATCCCATAATACACGGGACAGCCCCACACCAAAGACTCATCCAGCCCCAAATGTCAATAGTGCTAAAACTGAGAAACCCTGCCTTAGAGAGAGTGTTGTCCTAGAGCAGGTGCACTGTTCCACCCCACACCTGTGTGAGGGGTGCTTCCTTCTCACCTTGATCCAAGTAAGGAGGGAGACTCAAGAAAAATACTTGGATAGCTTGGTCCTCTCAAGTTTGGTGGACACAGTAACAGTATTTGATTCACACCTGGAAAAATGAAGGAGGAGGGGCTGAGGGAAACAATCGGTGGCAGCCAATAAAAAAGAAGTTAAGAAGTACCTGCATTTCAAGAGTTCACTGGAAAAAAGATCCCTGTTTCTCTGGGTCTCATGGACCATGACTATAACCATTTCAAAAGGGACTACCTCCAAGAAGATATCGAAAATAGAGATGAACAACCAGGAGTGAAGGCTGAGTAGACAGGACTGAGAAGCAAGGCAAGGAAGGCGTCTTCATGAGTAAAGGAAGTAGGATGTGGAGCTGTGAAGAGAGAAGGGTCAGAAGATGATGTGGGGTGAGGAGGGCACCCCCACAGCCTCTGAGAATCTGTGCATACCATCTGTCACATCCAAAGACATGATGGCAGTGATCTTTTCTGACCTCTCCTTTCCTCCCTACTTGCCTCCAGCCCAGCAGGACAGTGAGTGGGCAGCCAGGTGAGTGGAAAGAAAGATGAAAGAACAAAGTGGGAGAATTGTAAAGAAACCAGCTAGGTCCTTTTTTTCAGGATTCCAAAGCTGGGCCAGGAGAGAAGCTTACATTAAATAAGAGACGGAAGTTTGGATGTTAGTCTAGACTTTTTAATATCTTCAAATGGCTAGAAAAGCTAAAGGATCTGCTCGCAAGCTCTTCTTGGCAACAGGAAGAATGAGTTTCTAGAGTTTATTTGAAAATGGCAGTTGTGTGAAAGAATAAAGTTACTTTATATTTGCAATCTACCAAGTCAGTTTATGCAATAAACTCATTAAATGCATGTGTATAATAGATATGGTATGAATATATATATACAGAGAGAATATATCCGTGTACAGTTATATCACATATATAAAAAATAGCTGTACATACATATGTGTATATATTTGGATCACACTGTGTAAAAGGTTTGTATCATGATTTATTCGCTTAGCATTTTGCTATAAATTTTTTTCAAGTCATTGAAATAATATGTCATATAGGTATATCAAAAATTCACGTGACCAGGCTTCCCTGGTGGCGCAGTGGTTGAGAGTCCGCCTGCCAATGCAGGGGACACGGGTTCGTGCCCCGGTCCAGGAAGATCCCACACGCCGTGGAGCGGCTGGGCCCGTGAGCCATGGCGGCTGAGCCTGCGCGTCCGGAGCCTGTGCTCCGCAACGGGAGAGGCCACAACAGTGAGAGGCCTGTGTACCGCAAAAAAAAAAAAAAAAAAAAAAAATTCATGTGACAAACCCCTAATTCTGTTGTTGGAAATTTCAATAATGAATTACTAATTTACTACTGGAAGTAGCACTGTAATGAACATCCTTATGAATCTCTGCCTATTTTATTATTTCCTGGACTAAGATTATGAATTTTAGTTTAGTACTATTGATATTTTTTGCCCAATTGCTTTTGAGAAAGCATTATCATTTTTTTAAATTTCTGTAAAAGACATAACCTAAAACTTACCGTCATAACAATTTTTAAGTGTATAGGTCAGTGGCGTTAAGTATACTCAATTTCCAGAACTTTTCATCTTGCAAAACTGAAACTATACCCATTAAACGGCAACTCTCCATTTCCTTCTTCTTCCAGCCCCTGGTAACCACCATTCTACTGTTTCTATGAAGTTGACTACTTTAGATAACACATATAAGTGGAATCATACAGTATTTATCTTTTCATGACTGGCTTATTTTACTTAGCATCATGTCCTCAAGCTTCATTCATGTTGTAGCAGGTGACAAGATTTCCTTCTTTTTTAAGTCTGAATAATATCCCATTTTATGTATTTGCTACACTTTATCCATTCATCCATCAATTGACATTTAGGTTGCTTCCACCTGTTGGCTATTGTAAATAATGCTGCTATGAATAATGGGCATTCAAATGTCTCTTTGGGACCTTGTTTTCAATTATTTTGGATAAAGGACTTCAATAGACATTTCGCTGAGGATGATATAAAAATGGCTAACAAGCACAAGGGAAAAAAATGCTCAACATCACTAATCGTAAGAGAAATGCAAATCATAACTACAGTGAGATACCACCTCAAGCCCATTAGGGTGACTACTATTAAAAAAAACAAAATAAAAAGTGTTAAGAAGGATGTAGAGAAATTGGAAATCTTGGGTACTGTTGGTAAGATTGTAAAGGGGGCAACCATTATAAAAACAGTATAGAGGTACCTCAAAAAATTAAACATAGAACTACCATATGATCCAGTTTTATCGATTTATATGCATGCCAACAATGCGGACCTTTACGCATCAGACTTACAGCATCACGTCTACCCCATTCTACTGTTCAAAATAAGTCACAAGACCAGCCCTGATTCTAAAGAAAAAGAAATAAATGCCACCTCTTGATGAGAGGTTGACATGCACATACAGCGATGGAGGAATTCTGGATGGCTATCTTTAGAGACCATTTGCAACAGATAATTTGATGGAGAGATGGTGATAATCTTACTTATGTTTTATTTTGCATTTCATTGATTACTTGTGAGGTTTTTTTCATGTTTCTCAGTCATTTGGAGTTCTGTGAATCATCTGTTCATGCCTTGGGACTTTTAAAAATGTCTTTGGCAGTTTTTAAAATTTATTTCTAAAAAGCCTTTATATATATGAGGTTTGTTGATTGTAAGAAAATAGGATGTTCACTCATTTTCTATCATATTTATTGCAAAACTCTTTCTCAATTTATCCTATATGATTAAATTTTTGTATGCAGAAAGCATTATAAAATTTTTAGTTTTTAAGTAGCAAAATCTGTTGAGTATTTTTTGGCAACATATTCAGTGATAATACACAAAATACATAATCATAGTGAACATTCATCATCTTTGGCAGCTCAACATCTTAACGCCTTTCCTAATTTGATAGCATTTCCAGTTGTCTGGGTTTGGAATGAGACAAGGCACATACCTGTGTGTATATATCTATGGTTCACTAGGAGAGCAGAAAAAAACATTGAAATATCTCTTTTCATTGATTTTTTCTTTTAAAAATATAGAAATTAAACTTTACCAATACTTAATAGAGACATGAGCCCTGGGGCCTTTGCTTGGATCACATATCCGTAACACTGCTCTTCTTTCTTCTTTTTCAGAGGATTTCAGTGTGCTACCATTTACATGTGCCTAAAAAATGGATTTATAGATTATAGTAACCAGCTTTACTTAAACTATCCTTCAGATACGGACAAGTGTCTAGAAAGTTTCCTGCAAATAATGTGGACTGAGTACACTATTATCAACGCAAACATAAGTGAATAACAAGAAGAGAGCAGAATCTACTTCTTGTTACCTACCTTAAAAGCTCATCAGATTTGCCAAAAGATTGGTCATCACAATTAAAATGAATGAGAAGACTATCTGACATATAGATATAGACTTACATCCCATGTGCACATTTCATTTTAATAGCTAATAGCAACAGGAAGTCACAGTAATTGGCAAGATGGTCTACATAAATGTAAAAACAAACATCTATAATTTTTCTCACACATTAAAATTCACATGATGCTCATACAGTACTTAACTTTTTTTCCCTAAGCTTAATGATAGATGCTTATACTGAAGTTTTTACTGAAAAATCTTTCTGAGGAAAAATTTTCAACTGTGACAGCATTAAAAATTGGTGGGCTTCCCTGGTGGCGCAGTGGTTGAGAGTCTGCCTGCCGATGCAGGGGACACAGGTTCGTGCCCCGGTCCGGGAAGATCCCACATGCCGCGGAGCAGCTGGACCCGTGATCCATGGCCGCTGAGCCTGCATGTCCGGAGCCTGTGCTCTGCAACGGGAGAGGCCACAACAGTGACAGGCCCGCGTACAGCAAAAGAAAAAAAAATTGGTATTAAAATAAACTTAAGAAACAGTCCTTTGAACACACTCTCAAAAATAACTAAGACTTTTAGTGAAGCATATTAAATCATGCTGCTGTTGACAAAATATTATTTATAATCATTTTAGGGTATAAGTAAAATACATTACCGCTACTACTACTAATACAAAATAAATACAAAAGAACAAATAACATACAATAATTTCCATTTTCATCTTTATTACATCATTTAAAATGTATATTTTATATGCTTTTTGTATATAGTTATACATAACCACATATAAAGAATAAATATGCATAATCAGGAATGCTGCTGGCCCAGACAATGGGCAAATTAGAAATAATGGTCTTAGAATATGCAATGGGGAAAAGACAGCCTCTTCAATAAATGGTGTTGGGAAAATTGGACAGCTACATCCAAAAGAATGAAGCTGGACCACTTTCTTACATCATAGACAAAAATAAAGTTAAAATGGATTAAAGACTTAAATGTAAGACCTGAAACCATTGAACTCCTAGAAGAAAAGGTAGACAGTAAACTCTTTGGCATCAGTTTTAGTAATATTTTTTTGATCTGTCTCCTCAGGGAAGAGCAACAAAAGCAAAAATAAACAAATGGGACCACATTAAACTCAAAAGCTTCTGCTCTGTGAACAAAACCATCAACAAAATGAAAAAGGCAACCTACTGAATGGGAGAGGATATCTGCAAATGATACATCCTCCAAGGGGTTAGAATCTAAAATGCATGAAGAGCACATACAACTCTATATCAAAAAAACAAACAACACAATTAAAAGATGGTAAGTGGACCTGAATATACATTTTTCCAAAGGAGACATACAGATGGCCAACAGATGCATGAGAAGATCTTAGCATCACTAAATATCAGGGAAATACAAAACTAAACCACAATGAGATATTACCTCGCACCTGTCAGAATGACTGTCATCAAAAATGCAAGGAATAACAAGTGTTGGTGAGGATGTGGAGAGAAAGGAACCCTCGTGCACTGTTAGCAGGAATGTAAATTGGAGCAGTACTAGGGAAAACAGTATGGAGACTCCTCAAAAAATTAAAAATAAAACTACCATGTGATCCAGCAATTCCACCTCTGGGTATTTACCCAAAGAAAATAAATACACTATTTCAAAAAGATTTTTACACACTGATGTTCATTGCAGTGTTATTTACAATAGTCATGATATGGAAGCAACCTAAGTGTCCATTGATAGATGAATGGATAAAGAAGATTGTGTGATACACAATGGAATATTACTCAGCCATAAAAAGAATGAAATCTTGCATTTGTAACAACTTGGATGGATCTAGAGAGTATGCTTAGTGAAATAAGTCAGACAGAAAAAGACAAATACTGTGTGTTTTTTCTTTTATGTGGAATCTAAAATACAAAACAGGTCAGAAATAGACTCATAGATACAGAGAACAAACTGGTGGCTCCCAGATGGGAGAGAGGTGAAGGATTGGCCAAAGTAAGTGAAAGGGATTAAGAGGTTCAAACTTCCAGTTATAAAATAAATGTCATGGGATACAATACATAGCACAAGGACTATAGTCAATAATACTGTAATAACTTTGTATGATGACACATGGTTACGAGAGTTATCATGGTGATCATTTTGTATAGTATTTAAATTGCAAAACACTATGTTGTATGCCTGAAATGAACATAATACTGTATTTTAACTATACTTCAATAAAAAATAAAATGAAATAAAAAGTTCCCTTACACTTTCAAAACAAAGAAAAAAGAACTAGTGCTCTTTCTTTAAGCAAAAGTTTTTTATTAGTATATTCTTCATTTCTACAAAATTACAAAAGCATGCTGTATAAATTACAAAAATAAGATTACTGAACATAAAATAATAGAAAATGAAAATTTTAACCAGCATAATTATAAATAGCAATCAATATATTTTTATACAGTTGTTTTACAGGAATGAAATCTTTATGATGATTTCAGTGTTTACTTGTTCCAGTATCTCATTTTCCCTAGAAATCACCTCCTCAGATTGACTTGCTGGTTTTCTTGAGATTGAGACCTGTTTTCTTACAGACCAACTTCAGTAGTGTTAAGTACAATTAAATTTTGAAAGTCTGTATTCTCCACTGGCAAGTCTGCCGGCATCATTTTTCCCACAGTATTTGCTCACTTTGTGTCTCTGTGTCACATTTTGGTAATTCTGAAATATTTTAAACTCTCTACTAGCAAAAGGATTGTGACTCACTGAAGGCTCAGATGATGGTTTTCTTTTTAAAACAATAAAGTATTATTTAAGGTACGTACATTTGTTTAGACAATGTTACTACACAGAGTAGACCACTGTACCATGTAAGCATAGCTTTTATATGCACTAGGAAACCAAAAAAATGTGTGTGACTTGCTTTATTATGATATTAACTTTGTGGTGTGACCTGGAAACAAACATGCAGTGTCTTCCAGGTGCCTGTATTTGGAAACGTGTCCAATAAATTATTGCAGCAAACAGTCCAATAGTGAAATTGAAATATTTCAGAGGAAACGGATCTAGATTTTAGAAAACGACTTAAAGATTTTAGTTTCTCAAATATTCATGACCCATCAATATCACATTCTCTATTACAGTCATCAGTAGGTGCCAATTGTAACTTTTATGCTGTTGTAGTATTTTACATTCCTCATATTTCTTCAAATGACATGTTATTTAGAACATCAGAACAGGCAGAGTATTCTCTTAGCACTATGAAACGTTCCTTAATGATGATATTATTGCACCTAATATAAAACCCAAAATTTGTAACATGGAAATTTTGGTTTTGGATCAGAGATGGGTTGATTGTGGGATTTCCCGGTCAAAATTTGTCTTCTCACTTTTAGTTTTTATCTAAAACAGAGAGGTTCAGATCTTTGTCAACAAATTGCAATTTCTTTAGCAACAATAATATATTTTTCAGAAAAATCACAATTTCTTTTTTAAAGGAATTTCTTAATCCCTTTGATGTTTCAAGAATATTATGTCTCTTAAATTCAGTTTCTGCAATATTTTGCTTATAACATTCACATTTTAAAAAAATATGATAAATTAGTACTAACCAAATACATACAAATGTTGATATTTTTCAAGTCTACTTTGGTTTATATTCTAGAATTCTTTAAATTAATATCATCAAAATATTCTAAAAGAGTTTTAACTGGCCTCTGCTTGTGTTTTTATTAACATGATGTTACCAACTGCATTTCCTATAAAAATTCAATGGTGGCCAAATACTTATATTTGGCAAATGTGTTTTCAATAGTCTTCAACTTTTACTGAGACTACAAAGCAGTTGTACAGTTTGTGCAAGATAAAAGCTGTTCAGTGTTGTTAGAGAGATTTTTGCTGTCTCATTTCCTCCCAGTTTAAAAATGCACAGAAAGCAGAATATAGGATATTATCATTTTCAAATATTGTCTGTTGCAATTTGGTATGTTTTCCATGAACCCCTATGCTCTTGTTGCAGCCTAATCTTAGATTTCCAGATTTTATCTTTGTAAGTAGTCCGTGAAACATATATAAAATCATTCTTGAGTTGGTTTTATCTACAGGACAAAATTGTCCAAAATAGTCACATTTAGAAATATAAGACTAGCATTTTAAAATTCACAGATCTAGCAGCTATTGTCATCTGTTCTACGTAACTTAGATTGTACGTGTATATGGTGCATAGGAGCCAGATTGCATGGGTTGGTGAAAGCTGACTGTTAAATGTGAAGGAATTTTGTGAGCTATCTATTAAACCATTGGGAGCTTGAAATAAGCCTTATTAGGACTGCTTAATTTACCATTCAGTGTTACCGTTGAAGTTAGCAAATGCCACAAATCAGGGCTTTTTTAATTTCTTTTTTTAAGAAAGTCAGTTTATCAGTATACTACTAGCTGTATGTAAAATGGCTGAATAATAATTAGCATTGCTCACCTTAATGAAATTAAATAATTTTATTCATTTCATCTCATATAATCTTTTTAAAAGTTATTTATTTTTTTATGGCTGCGTTGGGTCTTCGTTGCTGCACGTGGGCTTTCTCTAGTTGCAGCGAGCAGAAGCTACTTTTAGTTGTGGTGCGCGGGCTTCTTATTGTGGTGGCTTCTCTTGTTGCGGAGTACAGGCTCTAGGCGCACAGACTTCAGTAGTTGTGGAACATGGGCTCAGTGGTTCTGGCACACAGGCTTAGCTGCTCCATGGCATGTGCGATCTTCCCGGACCAGGGATCAAACCTGTGTCCCCTGCATTGGCAGGTGGATTCTTAACCACTGCTCCACTAAGGAAGTCCCTCATCTCCTATAATCTTAAATTTTGGTTTCATATTTCATCCCCTAAGTTATGTACAATATTGTTATTTATCGTTGAAATTTGTATTATGCATAAGGATCAGTCATAACGTTGTCAAATTCTGATATGATTTCCACCAAATGAAGAAAACTCCCATGTCATTGTTTTGCAGATTTTTCTCTGAATGTTAAATCGTTTTGCTAACCACATAGATATTTATAGTATACATTTACTAGTAGCATGTTAACATTTTCTTGTCTTCAAAGAGTTTATTCTCTGTCACATTAATAATTATATTTTTCAAGAGTTTTAAATTTTAAACATTTAATAAACTGTTTGTGGTACATTTCACTCTATTCCTGCTTTACAACAGTTGAGTGATAAAATCTCCCCCCATTTCCCTCACTCAGTTGTTTTTTCTCCATCCTTAAAGAGTTTACAAAATAAAAAATTTTTAGAAAGAAATGTTTTCAAGCTTAAAAAAAAGTAACAGTAGTTAGAATTTTTTTTCCATTGTTTGTCAGAATCCTTGTGTAAGAAGTTTCCAGAAATTTCCTATCAGCGCTTTCTTCTACAAGATAAACTTGTCTTATTTGAAATGGATAATCTCCGCAAGAGGATTCTGTTGTTTAATATTCAAATACATGGAGGTGTAACTAAATCAACAGAAAGTGTATTTCGTTTAATGGATTCCCCATGAGGGTTTTTTCTCTCATTTTTCTTTAAAAGGAATTCATCCATTCTTATTGACATGAAAATAGAGTGTTAATTCACCATTGCCCCCACTGTGAAGTGTCTGTACTAGATTCTTCTGAGACTGACCGTTTCCTTTCCTTCCCCCTGGCGTTCAACAATCCAAGTAATTTTCTTTCATTTTATTATTTAGTGGATTCTCATTTTCTGTTTTTTCTGATTGTGATATATTATTTTCTTAGCTTTCGAATACTGGGCAGAAATAATGTGATCATTTAACACATTTACCTTAGAATGTGTGATATTTTAAAATTATATTTATTTAATGAGCCATTAAACTTTAACAGCAATCCAAATTGTATGATAAAATTTTCATAACAATGAATACATAATAGCTGTGATATAATTTGATAATTATGTGGTCATGGTAAATAAATATTAGGTACTTATTATATAGTCCTTCATGTCAGATAAAAGTATTATTAGACTTAAATTGAAAATACTACGGTATCGGGCTTCCCTGGTGGCACAGTGGTTGAGAGTCCGCCTGCCGATGCAGGGGACACGGGTTCATGCCCCGGTCCGGGAAGATCCCACATGCCGCGGAGCGGCTGGGCCCGTGAGCCGTGAAAACTGAGCCTGTGTGTCCGGAGCCTGTGCTCCACAACGGGAGAGGCCACAACAGTGAGAGGCCTGCGTACCCCCCCCCCAAAAAAAAAAATACTACAGGATCATTTTGGTAAAATAAACAAATTAACAATACTCTGCCCCACAAAACGAGACACAAAATTTAGCTAAATTTTACCACTAGCAATTTTTTCTTTTTCATTTGAAGATAATTTCTGATGCACATGAAAGTGTAAAGGACCTTCCAGCGTTGAAAGAAGTCTTTTGTTTGTGGAACCCCTTCCTTCTTCATGGCTCAAAGCAAAATGGTATCTGTCGCCTCTGTTGTGAGAAGATATGTCACTTGATTGGTCAGGGAACTGACATAGTAAATATACAAATAACATTTTTGCAACCTAAAAAATTTTAGTAAAAATATAAAAATATTTCAAAATAGTAAACATCTACAATGTGGACGACACCCTCTTAGTTGTCCTACCGTCGCACAGGTCACAGCAGCACACCTGTGAACAGCAGCTGTGCTCCTTCATGGAGCACACACTTGGGAAGGTCCAGAGACGACTTCATCACCATGGTGTGAGCACTGGTACAGGCAGGCAGTTTTTACTGTTTGTACGGTTACTAAACACAAAACTTAAAAGTAGTTAATTTGATCAGTCTATTCCTCTGTGATTTCTTCCATTGATTTTACTTTCTATTTTTGCTTCTAGAGTTATTTCCCTCTCTGAAATCATGGCACTAATCATCTATATTTTCTGCTCTTTTTTATATTAAAATTTTTTTCAATTCTGTTAAATATATTTTAATGCATATTATAAAGTGAGATTCTAATTTTCTCTCACAGTTTTATCTACTGTGTACTCACCCTCTTTTTGACAATCTTTCTCTATTCATTTCTGAGGTATATTTTATCATAATAATTTTTCACAAACTAGTGTTTGCTGCTTCTGTAACACCTCTTTTATTTGTACATATTCTTGTACAATTAACATCCTATTTTACTCAGTATAGCTTTATAATACATTTTATTCTTTGGCAAGATGACTCTTCACTCATTAAGCTTTGGTTCCCTTTTTTCATAAGACATTTTTCCCATTTATTCTTTCAGATATATAACATAGAACTTGAAAGATTGGAGATAAAGAGAGAAAAGATATTTCAAAGAGGGAAATGGAGAAAAGGCAAAAGAACTTCTACTACGCCCAGAGCAATGTTGAGTTTAAAAAAAGGAGGTCATCTTTTTCCTCATCTCAGCTATCTTGAAGCTAAATTTGTCCTCTGATATCAGATCGTGTAGGTAAGAGAATTAGAGAAGGAAAAAAAATACACAAATATTCTAGTAGAATGAATACAGCAGCCGTGCCACAGCACTTGTTGCTTATTTAATTTGCTCTTTACAACATGTCATATAAACAGAAAGTGTCTGAAACTATTCTGAGAAAGTAAAATTTTATTTTTATAATGGTTTCTCCTAAACCTGCTATCTGTTTCACACTGCCCTCCACAGAAAACTTACTTCCTACTAACTTTTGTGAAGTGTCATATATTCTTCTAGTAAAACTGAGTCAAGATTCAAGGAAGCCCTGGTTTTAAAATTTAGAGGTTTTTGGCTTGGTTTCATTTTGAGGTTTTGGGGGTTATAGAAACTCAAAGCAAAATGAAATCTCTATAAATCCTCAAGCCTCCATTTTATAATAGTATTTTGTAATGCCCTCTGTTCTATCCCAAATGAAATTTATAAAAAATTAACCTACCTACACATAGATTTTTAAAAAATTAATGTCTATATTTAATATAAAGAATAAATAGAAGGAAAGAAATTTATTATTTCAATATGTAAGTACTTGGTCACAGTCACACTACAAGGCATAAAGAAGTTGTAGATACTTGCAACTCTGTTCAGCAATCACTGTGAGCAAGGTAGCTACTGATGGGGTGCAAGGCCATTGGCAACACAAAAGCCTAAGTCAAGGGACTGTCAGTAATGTGATTTTCCAAAATGGTAAACCTCTTTTGATAAAGTTCAGTCTAAAACAAAATACAATCTTCTCTTGACTTGCATGTGGCTGCATACTTGAAGAAGTCAGTGTATACATAAAACAAGTTGGAGTCTGGACTCAATTCATTATACACATCCACTCTCTGAATGCATTCCAGAAGTACTGTAAACCCTTGATATCCCTAAGGAGTAGACCTTCATGGACCATCAAACGGGACATTCCCAATATTGTAATGAGATGGAAGACTGGATCCACCATCATAATCTCAGACATGTTAGATAGGAATGAGCACAGATAGAAAAAAGGGACATGGGTGGGGGACCACCCAAGAGAAGCTCTCAAACCAAAATTCCAAACAATGTACTGAAAACAAATCCCAAGAAATTCAGCCAACAGAACTGATAACCAGGAGGTAGAGTCAGCGCCCCTAAATTTTTTTTTGTTTTTTTGTGGTACGCAGACCTCTCACTGTTGTGGCCTCTCCCGTTGCGGAGCACAGGCTCCGGACGCACAGGCTCATCGACCATGGCTCACGGGCCCAGCTGCTCCCCGGCATGTGGGATCTTCCCAGACTGGGGCACGAACCCGCGTCCCTTGCATCGGCAGGCAGACTCCCAACCACTGCGCCACCAGGGAAGCCCAAAAATTTTTTTAAATATAGAAGGATCTGAAAATAATTTCACCAATCATCCTCAATTAGGTCTGTTAGCTACATAAATAAAATATTTTCACTTTAAAAGTCTGCGAATCAGAGACGTCAGCGTCATTCGGTCCAATGCCCATCTCCACCAGAATCTCAGATCTCTCCACACAACCATGACACCTGCCTAACCTACTCCCAGTGAAATCACTGCTTCTGAGACCAGTGCTCTTTTCTAACTGTGAAGGTCTTCGTTACTACATAAATTCAGAACATGACGGGGAGCAAAGTGAGACCATGAACCCTGGAGCAAACCCGAATTTGAATCCTGGCTCTGTCACTCATTGGCTGTGTGAACTTGGGCAAATGATGTAACCTCTCCACACCTCCATTTCTTTACCTGGTAAATGTAGATGCTAATAATAGCACCTATTGCTCTGTTTGTTGCAGGAATCAAGAGTTAACTTATACAAAGTGCTTGAGACGTTCCTGGAAGATAGGAAGTGCCATATAAATGTTCACAGAAATTCCCCCCTTGGTCTGCATTTTACTCTTTGAATACTAGAAAATTGCTAGAGTTCCAGCTAAGGATCCCAGATCCTTGTTTGCTTTCTCATTTTGCGTGATTTTAATTCTCTTTCCATCCTCGTGAGGCTCCATTTGGCAATACTCTTGAAAATTGGGTTCCTAGATTGAATCTATATCTCAGGTGTGTTTGGACCTGTGCAACACAGAATGTATTTATGCAGCAACTTAAAAATCATGCCTACTCTACTTCTAGTAATATGTCCAAAAATCTTATTTGCATAGGGAGCTTGAATCTCAGAGAAAATGAGGTGGTCGAGAACTTTTCTTTGTTTCTGTAGAACTGAATTCAAATTCAGCTTCCTCCACTTTCCCCAGGGTTGCATCAGAATTCTGGGGGCCGTACAGAACTCATAGTGTCAAGGTACCAGGGTGGACTGGGGGAGAGCACCCGGTTGTCAATGGACATCTACACTATTGTCCACTCAGGTGTCCTGGTTCCCTTCTAGCCTTCAGTCATTGGTCATTGGCAGGTCAGCACTGCACCCTTCTTCCCTACCCTGCCATTCCCATCATTAAGGCCTCTTTAAGACCCCGATTTCCCTCTGAGTCACACCTGTGTGTGGGAAAAATTCTACTGTATGGCACAGCTCTGATCTGTGGAAAACTCTGCTGTGTTTTCAGGTCCTAGACCCATCTGCTGTGCAGGGCATGCGCTCACACAAGGAACTCCTGAGGCCACACCGCACAGCACTGAGGCGTCCTCATCAGCTGGTGGTGGGCACTGGAGCTGCCTCTCCCCACCCCCACCCCCAGGTACCACCAAGGGACAGAAGCTCAAACTTATCCAGTTTCCTCTACCCTCGGCCCACCCCCCTGCCCCAGGAGATCCCCAGGTCTATCACATCCCCTCTGAATCTCCCCAGCGTTCAAGATAAGGAATCTTTGTTCATCTCTGTGCAGGAGATACTGACTCTGATTCATCATGTATTCTTCCAAATGAGATGAGGTTCTTGAAAAATCAAAACTTATGAACTTTACCATATTTTTTAAAGTCTACTTTCTCCTATGGCACCCCTTTCCCAAAGAAAAGAAGGCAAATGCCTAGCTCCCCAAATTGGAGGTAGACAAAAGGAGGGAGAGAGTTAAAAGTAACAGGAAACATGAGAAAAACACATTAGTTAGAATTAGGAAACTTCTCACCTTATTATGTTTTTGTGATACCATTCAACCAAACTGAGTCAATTCTATGACCAAGTAAGAAATATTTTCTTAGCACCTACCATACAAGCCAGGCATTGTGCTAGTGCTAAGTGCTCCAAGATGAGTAGGGCCTGGGCCTTACTCACAAGACTTACTCTCTTATCACTTAAGTAGGTCTCATTCTCTTCATTTCTTCTTCTGCTTTGTTTAAGATCATATAATTTTTCAGCTGTATAAGTTTTTCATCTGTCTCCCTGCTTCATATCTCTTATTTTCTAGTTTTATGCACCTCTTTCTCATTCTTCACATTTACTAAAACATAAATCTAATCACATCATTCTTTTACTCAAAAATTTGCAGAGGGTTCCATCATCTTCAGGACAAAATGCCAGGCATGATTTTGGTGCTTAAAAATATTGTTTCCTTCAGTTCTGAAAACAATTCTATCAGGTAGTTATTATGATATCAAGTTTACAAACAAGGAAACTGAAGCTTGAAAAGCTGAAACCATCCTGACCAAGTTCACAGAGCTGGGAGAACCAGGACCCAAATCAGTTTTCTTGTCTCTAGATCCACTGCTTTTAATCTTAGACTTATAGTTCTGGTCTCCATAATCAGTCCCCCTCTTATGTAAAGGAATGATTTATAGTAAGACTACTACCACAATTACTGCCGTTACTCTACCACTGTAATAAGTAACTATTGCTTGGATTACATGCTATTAGTTATCTTCAAATTAAAGAAGGAAGGAGAAGGAAGACACTTACCTTGTTGGACAAGTTGGTCAATCAACCATATGAACCTTGGTGGTCTACGGGTGACAATATTGAGCCAAATCACCCTCACGTGCAATATAGAGTACACAAAGAGTTAAAGATAAAATACTCAGTGACCCTAGTGTTCTTAGATACTTAGTGTTCATACACCATGTCACTGCAAAAATAGAACTGAAATACCAGTCTCCCAAATTCTCTGTCCAGTAAGCCATAACACAACACATAAATCCACTCATCCAAATGAACAGAACCCTTTAATGAGTCAGCCCCACGTAACAGGCACCTTAGTTTCGAAAGCTTCAAAATATGGCAATTAATCACATCTCTAGGAAGCATGTGGTACAGCTAAATGGCGATTCACAAGCAAACCTCAAAAACACCAAGGTTGCTTCTGACTGTAAACCTCACTCAAAACTTTTTCCCAGGTGGTTTCAATATTCATTTGGAAGAGTGACAGTTGAACTTAATGGTTTTCTTTTCTCACTTTTCTTCAGAAACCAATCCATCTCACTGCTTGCAGTGCTTTGCAACCTTTTAAAACACATGACCCCTTTGGATAAACCTGAAAATCTCATGACACCATACCCCAACCTCCGCCTCCCACCCTGAGCTTTGTGTGTGCAGAAAACAAATTCTATTTCTTGCATATCATGTCAGACAAGAAAAAATTCTGGCATTTAATTTTTAAGTTGTTGTATGAAAAGTGGTATTTTACTTTCCAAATATAAAAATACTAAAAAATTTTTTTCAAATCACTTAACATCCTCTCCAAACACCCCACCCTGTTCCTCCCAGCTACTACATCAACTAAATGCTTCCACTTTTTGATAACTCCTGGCATATTCTTATGCAATATTGAAGCTCAGTTTAAGGCTCTAAATGGGTCTACAATTATCGAAATATTTAGCTTATTTGTTCTTCATAAAAGAGTTCCCAGTTAAAAAGAAAATCAAGCAATAGAAATGAAATTCACAGAATCACTAAGATATCCAAGTGTCAGGGGCCCAAAGGGATTATTTAGCCTCATGCTTTCCACTTTCCAGACTTAGGGAATCCAAATTTTGACCCTGGGCCCTAGGGATCTGGGTTATAAACAAGCACCCAAGATAATTCTAATAACCACTTGAATTGAGGAACCAGTTATTCACTCTTATCCCATTATTTGACAGGGGAGGAAACTGAAACGCAAACAGATGACAGGCAGCTCAGGCAGTTCACAGACCTCACTTTACTTTCTACTGGGTATAAAACCAACTTTAAAAAACAATCTTTTGAATTTTGTTTTCATAATCAACTCCAATTTCTAATGAGAAAAAAATGTATTTTAATAATCTACCTTTCTTCTTTTCCAAAAGTGGCCTAGATAGCTAAAATGACAGATCAAACATATTCTTTTATCTCCTTCGACAAAGTAGCAGTAAAGGAATAGAGAAGGTACAATCTAGCAAGGATAGGAGAGGCTTGTTCACAGTTTTGGAAAATGTAAAGCAGATGGGGAGTGGTGACCCATCTGATATAGAAGAAAGAGCGTAAACCTAAAATATATGCCCAAGGGGGTACAAATTCAGAAGGGGACTCGTTTGCCCTAGAGCAGCAGTCCCCAACCTTTTTGGCACCAGATACCAGATTTGTGGAAGACAATTTTTCCACGGACGGGGTGGGGGGTGGGAGTGGGGTGTTGGGGATGGTTCAGGCGGTAATAAGATCAATGGGGAGCAGCAGATGAAGCTTCTCTCGCTCACCACTCACCTCCTGCCGTGCGGCCCAGTTCCTAACAAGCCGGGGACCTGTAACAGTCCGAGGCCTGGGAGCTGGGGACCCCTGCCCTAGAGAACTCAGAGCAGAGGACACATGGGAAAGGCCGAGGCTTAAAGCAAAAACACATATGAGTGGCTGGAAATTGTAGACTGCATGCATGCACCATATTACCCCAGCCCTAGGCAGACATGCCAGCAGTCAACGCCTCCACTCCCTACAACTGACAGCCAGAATTTTAGTCTCCAGTGAACGTGAAAGGACAAGACTTGAAGTCAGAAGCACCAAACACAGCAGAAGGTGGCAGCGAGGTACAAGATTGCAAAGGGGATGGGGGAATAGTCAACTGAAAACTGTGTTCTGAAGGGCGGGACCACGAAGGCTTCACATAGCTAGGTGCTTGCCTCCAGGAGAAAGTTGGAGGATTCATCTCTCGAGACATTGAATGGCCACTGCATACTGAAACTGTGTGTGTGTTTCGTGAGGGAAAGGGTCTGCATTAATGAAAGAACCAGTTCTCTAGCAACTCACCCCAAAGTGAAGACAGCCTTATGTCTCTATTAGTTTTCTAGGGCTGCCACAACCACATACCACAGAATGGGTGGCTTAAACAACAGAAATTTATTTTCCTGCAGTTCTAGATGGCTGAGATCAAGGCATCAGCAGGTTGGTTTCTTCTGAGATCTCTCTCTTCGTCTTCTCCCTCTGTCTTCACAAGGTCTTCCTTCAGTCTGGGTGTCCCAATCTCCTCTTAAGGACACCCAGCCATATACGATGGGGGCCCACTCATATGACCTCATTTTACCTCACTACCTCTTTGAAGACTCTATCTCCAAATGCTGTCACATTCTGAGGTCCTGGGGGTTAAGACTCCAACATACAGGTTTTATGGGCACTCAGTTAAGTTCACAACAGCTTCTAAAAGATTGTTAATGTTTTACTTATAATCATGGCAATCAAGAATCATTAGAAATATAAAGAAAGCTCTCTAAACACACTCACTCACTCACTTGCTCAAAGAAAACTCAAAGAGAAATAATTCAGGTAACAGGGGAAAACTTCAAGGATACTAATTAATATCTTCAGAGAAATATGAGAAAATCTTGAATCAGGAAAACCAGAGCTGGCTATTATAAAAGAGGAGCAATCAAAAACAAAGAACTTGAAAAATTCAACTATGATAACAAAAAATAAATTAACACATAATGAATAGAAAAGAAAGTCAAGGAAATCCCTCAGAAAATTGAACCCCCCCCAAAATATAAGAAACTGGACATTTGAAGGCAAAGATAAAGATTAAGAAGCTCAATCTAAGAGGTTTTAAATCTATTAATAATAATTTCAGAAAGACATAGCAGAGAAAAATGCAGGAGATAATTGTCAAAAAAATAGGACTAAATGTTCTCAAATCTATATCTCCAGCCTATTTCTCCCCCTTAAACTCTCCAGAAAGAGGGAAGGGAAACAAATGTTTCTCCAAAGCAGCTGCCTTCTTGGCCTAGCTTCAATAAAGGCAAGATTGTAAGAAAAGAAATTTCAAAACTACAGAGAGTGAAGGCATGGCAGAGGGTAGGAACTGGGTGAGGGTGGAGTGAGGGGAATTCCAGTCACAAGGGGTAGTCCCCGATCTTTTTCACTTCCAAGCCCTATTCATGCTTTTTTCTTTCTTTTTTTTTTAATGTATCATTTAAAGCTTTTGTTTCCTTATTTATTTTCATCTTGGATGATCTGTCCATTGGTGAATGTTGGGTATTAAAGTCCCCTACTATGATTGTGTTACTGTCGTTTTCCCCTTTTAAGGCTGTTAGCATTTGCCTTATGTATTGAGGTGCTCCTATGTTGGGTGCATAAATATTTACAATTGCTATATTTTCTTCTTGGATTGATCCCTTGATCATTATGTAGTGTCCTTCTTTGTCTCTTGTAATAGTCTTTATTTTAAAGTCTATTTTCTCTGATATGAGAATTGCTACTCCAGCTTTCTTTTGATTTCCATTTGCAGGGAATATCTTTTTCCATCCCCTCACTTTTAGTCTGTATGTGTCTCTAGGTCTGAAGTGGGTCTCTTGTAGACAGCATATACATGGGTCTTGTGTTTGTGTCCATTCAGCCAGGCTATGTCTTTTGGTGGGAGCATTTAATCCTTTTACATTTAAGGTAGTTATTGATATGTATATTCCTATTACCATTTTCTTAATTGTTTTGGGCTCATTACTGTAGGTGTTTTCCCTCTGTTGTGTTTCCTGCCTAAAGAAGTTCCTTTAGCATTTGTTGTAAAGCTGGTTTGGTGGTGCTGAACTCTCTGAGCTTTTGCTTGTCTGTAAAGGTTTTAATTTCTCTGGCGAATCTGAATGAGATCCTTGCTGGGTAGAGTAATCTTGGTTGTAGGTTTTTCCCTTTCATCACTTTAAAGATGCCACTGCCTTCTGGCTTGCAGAGTTTCTGCTGAAGGATCAGCTGTTAACCTTATGGGGATTCCCTTGTATATTATTCGTTGTTTTTCCCTTGCTGCTTTTAATATTTTTGCTTTGTATTTAATTTTTGGTAGTTTGATTAATATGTGTCTTGGCATGTTTCTCCTTGGATTTATCCTATATGGGACTCTCTGCACTTCCTGGGCTTGATTGACTATTTCCTTTCCCATATTAGGGAAGTTTTCAACTATAATCTCTTCAAATATTTTCTCAGTCCCTTTCTTTTTCTCTTCTTCTTCTGGGACCCCTATAATTCGAATGTTGGTGTGTTTAATGTTGTCCCAGAGGTCTCTGAGACTGTCCTCAGTTCTTTTCATTCTTTTTCTTTATTCTGCTCTGCTGTATTTATTTCCACTATTTTATCTTCCAGGTCACTTATCCGTTCTTTTGCCTCAGTTATTCTGCTATTGATCCCTTCTAGAGTATTTTTAATTTCATTTATTGTGTTGTTCATCGTTACTTGTTTCCTCTTTAGTTCTTCTAGGTCCTTGTTAAATGTTTCTTGCATTTTTTTCTATTCTATTTCCAAGATTTTGGATCATCTTTACTATCATTATTCTGAATTCTTTTTCAGGTAGACTGCCTATTTTCTCTTCATTTGTTAGGTCTGGTGGGTTTTTACCTTGCTCCTTCATCTGCTGTGTGTTTTTCTGTCTTCTCATTTTGCTTATCTTACTGTGTTTGGGGTCTCCTTTTTGCAGGCTGCAGGCTCGTAGTTCCCGTGTTTTTGGCGCCTGCCCCTAGTGGGTAAGGTTGGTTCAGTGGATTGTGTAGGCTCCCTGGTGGAGGGGACTACTGCCTGTGTTCTGCTGGATGAGGCTGGATCTTGTCTTTCTGGTGGGCAGGTCCACGTCTGGTGGTGTGTTTTGGCATGTCTGTGGCCTTATTATGATTTTAGGCAGCCTCTCTGCTAATTGGTGGGGTTGTGTTCCTGTCTTGCTAGTTGTTTGGCATAGGGTGTCCAGCACTGTAGCTTGCCAGTTGTTGAGTGATGCTGGGTGTTGGTGTTGAGATGGAGATCTCTGGGAGATTTTCACCATTTGATATTACGTGGAGCTGGGAAGTCTCCTGTGGACCAGTGTCCTGAACTTGGCTCTACCCTCTCAGAGGCACGGCACTGACTCCTGGCTGGAGCACCAAGAGCCTTTCATCCACACAGCTCAGAATAAAAGGGAGAAGAAGTAAAAAGAAAGAAAGAAAGAAAGAGGATAAAGTAAAATAAAGTAAGGTAAAGTAAAATAAAGTTATTAAAATAAAAAATAATTATTAAGAACAAATAAAAAACGGATGGAGAGAACCCTAGGAGAAATGGTGAAAGCAAAGCTATACAGACAAAATCTCACACAGAAGCATACATATACACACTCACAAAAAGAGGAAAAGGGGAAAAAATAATAAATCTTGCTCTCAAAGTCCACCTCCTCAATTTGGGATGATTTGTTGTCTATTCATGTATTCCACCGATGCAGCGTACATCAAGTTGATTGTGGAGATTTAATCCGCTTCTTCTGAGGCTGCTGGGAGAAATTTCCCTTCTCTTCTTTGTTCGCACAACTCCCGGGGTTCAGCTTTGGATTTGGACCCGCCTCTGTGTGTAGGTCACCGGAGGGTGTTCTTCGCTCAGGCAGGACGGGGTTCAAGGAGCAGCTGATTTGGGAGCTCTGGCTCACTCAGGCCGGGGGCAGGGAGGGATACCGAGTGTGGGGCGAGCCTGTGGTGGCAGAGGCCGACGTGACGTTGCACCAGCCTGAGGTGTGCTGTGCGTTCTCCCGTGGAAGTTGTCCCTGGATCACGGGACCCTGCAGGGGCGGGCTACACAGGCTCCCGGGAGGGGAGGTGTGGATAGTGACCTGTGCTCGCACACAGGCTTCTTGGTGGTGGTAGCAGCAGCCTTAACGTCTCATGCCCGTCTCCGGGGTCTGCGCTGATAGCTGCGGCTCGCGCCAGTCTCTGGAGCTCCTTTAAGCAGCGCTCTTAATCCCCTCTCCTCGTGCACCAGGAAACAAAGAGAGAAGAAAAAGTCTTTTGCCTCTTTGGTAGGTCCAGACTTTTTCCCGGACTCCCTCCCGGCTAGGCGTGGCGCACTAGCCCCCTTCAGGCTGTGTTCATGCTGCCAACCCCAGTCCTCTCCCTGCACTCCAACCGAAGCCCGAGCCTCAGCTCCCAGCCCCGCCCGCCCCGGCGGGTGAGCAGACAAGCCTCTCGGGCTGGTGAGTGCCGGTCGGCACAGATCCTCTGTGCGCGCATCTCTCCGCTTTGCCCTCCACACCCCTGTTGCTGCACTGTCCTCCGCAGCTCCAAAGCTTCCCCGCTCCGCCACCCGCAGTCTCCGCCCGTGAATGGGCTATTCATGCTTTTTTCTTCTAGAATGCTTCCCTACCCCCATAACCACAATACTTCCCAGCAGAGTGAAATTCTTTCCATTTTTAACCCAGGCCTCTTGTCATCTAGGGCAGGCGTCCCCTAATACCTCCCCAGGAGGCTGGCGTCCCCTCCACACCCCCTGGGCTCCCTTAGCACCCTGTCAAAGCGTTGGGACTCTGTCCTCAAATATCTGTCTTCCCCACTTGACTGTGAGTCCCTTGAGGTCAGGGGACATTTCTTCCCTCGTTCTGTTTCTTTCTTGTCTGAGTGCCCCTGGCCTATGTATCAAGAATTTATTGACTGGAATAGAGTTGCCATATGATCCAGCAATCCCGCTCCTGGGCATATACCCAGACAAAACTATAATTCGAAAAGGTACATGCATCCCTATGTTCATAACAGTACTATTTACAATAGCCAAGACATGGAAACAACCTAAAAGTCCATCAACAGTTGAATAAAGATGTGGTACATATATACAATGGAATATTAGCCATAAAAAAGAATGAAATGCCATTTGCAGCAACATGGATGCAACTAGAGATTTTTGTACTAAATGAAGTACTAAATGAAGTAAGTCAAGTAAAGAGAAATAAAATATGATATCACTTATATGTGGAATCTAAAATGTGGCACAAATGAACCTATCTACGAAACAGAAACAGATTCACAGACATAGAGAACAGATTGTGGTTGCCAAGGAAGAGGTGGGGAAGGAGAGGGATGGACTGAGAGTTTGGGGTTAGTAGACAAACTATTACATTTAGAGTGGATAAACAAAAAGGTCCTACTGTATAGCACAGGAAATTATATCCAATCTCCTGGGATAAACCATAATGGAAAAGAATATAAAAAAGAATGTATATATATGTATAATTGAATCATTTTGCTGTACAGCAGAAATTAACACAGCATTATAAATCAACTATACTTCAATTTCAAAATTAAAAAGAATTTAAAAATTTAAAAATTTCTTTTCAATTTAAAAAGAAAGAATATTTATTGACTGAACAGACCCTGTCTGTTTTGTTGACTTCTGTGTCCCCGGTATGCAAAACAGTGCCTGGAACACATATGAGAGTAAATACTAACTGCTTAAATATTGAGAGATCCTGCCTTCTCTGCTTTTCTGCTGGATTTATGCCCTCTTCAGACACCAAAATACATCATGAGAGATTCTTGCACATTTCCCCTTCTCTAGTCCTAAGCTGGGATTTCACCTTAAGTGCCTCCAGCCTTCTGAGGCTGTGATCAGATGAAACTCTAAGTCCCTGCCTAAACTGTGAAGCTTACAGCTTAAGGCCTAGAACCAGCTGGACAAGAAAGGGCCTTCGGGGGCTGAGGAGAGCCTTTGCACAAGGGGACCAGTCTACAGGCAGGTCCTTATGCTAACTGGGGAAGGAAGAGACAGGAGAAAGGGGCCACGTTCACAGGAGGTAGTTCTTCACTTTCCTCCAACATGTTCTAGCCTGAAAGAACCCATCTCCAAGGAGCTTGGGATGAAGGTGGAAGAGAGGGAGGGAGAGGCAACCTGGGAGCCAGGACAGTTGTCCCGTGACCCTCAGGGCGTGTGCTCTGAGGGCGGGGGACAGGGGGCGCGGGGGGGAGGTCTATGAGGTCATGTGAACACAGAGGCACTTATCTTAGTGCCCCCCCCCCATTTGCCACATCTTCCTTACCACTTTCCTGGATTTTACCATATGTTTACTTCCTTGCTATCATTTATTATTACTCTTTTCTATAAGTGAATCTAGTTGTGAAATTATTCCATTTCAGTCAAAATAAAATTTCAGGTAACAAACACTCATGAAAAAGCAGGATCACTATACATAAATAAATAACACAAACACACACTCAATGAAAACAAAATAATGTTGTTAAATCCTAGATAGATAACAACTGGCTGCCAAATTTCTTTGCCTAAAGCCTGTTTTATTTGTGCTAATTTAAAGCTCAGTTAGCAAGTCTAACCAGAAAGATGGCAAGAGAACTGACCAAGGAATAAGTCTATGTGATACTGATAGTCAGTGTCATGGCCCTGAATTCATGGCCTCAAGTGCACACAGGGAGACAGAACTCCCAGGCTTGTGGGTAGCCTGGTACCAGCAGCCCCTGGAGGGAAAGATGGACCTCTCCAATGCCAGGCCAGCAGTTGCATTTGGAATGTTTACCTGGAGGTCCTTAGTAGCTGCTGGTGGTGGGGCTGGGACCAGCAGAGCCTGCCGAGTGGACAGGAAGCCCGGGGGCTTTCGTGATCGCCCCCACTGCACACTTGTCTGTGGCTCCTCCTGTGGCTCCGTCTCCAGTAAACTAGACTGAGCTTCTTCTAGCTCCATGATTTCAAGGTTCCAAGAGGGCAAGGGCAAATGCAAAAGAAAAAAGGCCTCTTAAGACCAAGGCCCCAGGACTTGAAGGATACAATATCTACCACATTCCACTTGTCAAAGCACTAGGCCAGCTCAATTCAACAGGGACAGAAAATAGGTCCCAGTTCTTGATGGGTGGAGAGGCAGCATCATATGACAAAGACTAATTGCGGCTATTGTTTTAACAACCTACCTTCTGTGTATCCACCTCTGTGGGCCTCCAAAGCGCTCATATTTCTCCAATCACACTCTGGCTTCTTTAAAATTCTTAGTACTGTTGTCTTATACAGTAAATTATGTTGGGAGCTGCTTATAGGAGCTTTGTGCTGATTTAATTGAATTTAACCTAAGCACTTGGACTTGCCGGTTTGTTATCAATAAACGGAGTGAAAGTGGGTTTTTTTGGTAGTTAGGCTCTTTTTTTAATTTAATTTTTATTTTATATTGACATATAGTTGATTTACATAATGTTGTGTTGGGTTAGTTTCAGATGTACAGCTAAGTGATTCAGCTATACCTATACATATATTCTTCCTTTTTCAGATTCTTTTCTCATATAGGTTATCACAGAATATTGAGTAGAGTTCCCTGTGCTATACAGTAGGACCTTGTTGATTATCTATTTTATATATAGTGGTGTGTATATGTTAATCTCAACCTCCTAATTTATTCCTCCCTCCACTCCCCTTTGGTAGCCATCAGTTTGTTTTCTACATCTGTGAGTCTGTTTCTGTTGTGTAAGTAAATTCATTTGTATCATTTTTTTTAGATTCCACATATAAGTGATATTACATGACATTTGTCTTTCTGTATCTGACTTACTTCACTTAGTATGATCATTTCTAGGTCCATCCGTGCTGCTGCAAATGGCATTATTTCCTTCTTTTTTATGGCTGAGTAATATTCCACGGTATATATGTACCACGTCTTCTTTATCCATTCCTCCACCAATGGACGTTTATGTTGCTTCCATGTTCTGGCTATTGTAAATAGTGCTGCAGTGAACATTGGGGTGCATATATCTTTTCGAATTCTGGTTTTTTCTGGGTATATGCCCAGGAGTGGGATTGCTGGATCATATGGTAGCTCTATTTTGAAAGTGTTTTTAAAGGACAGCACTTTTTTCTTTTGTCACAGCACCAAGAAATAAGTCCCCTCCAGCTTGAAGCAGTATAATGTAGCACAGTGGTCCACCTGTGAACTTGTTAGAAATGCAAATTACCAGGTTCTACCCAGGCCTACTGATTCAGAATTTCTGGGTTGGGTCCCACTATTTGGGTTTAACAACTTTTTCAAGGGCCTCTACTGCATACTGAAGTTTGAAAACCACTGATACGGTGTCAAATGTACAACCAGATTCAAAATCCCATCTCTACTGCTTTGCAAGCTGCACAGCTCTGGGCAAGTTACTTAATCTTTCTGTTCCTCAGTTTTCTTATCTGGAAAATGGTGATACGACAGGAACCTACCTCACCGAGTTGTTGAGAGAGTAAGATGAGGTAATGATATAAAGCACTGAGAACCACGTCTGGCATGTTTTACAGATGTGTTAGTGCTGGCAGCTACCGTACTGGGTTCTGATTACTGATTGTGCCTCTGGACCATGGCCTATAGAGCAGCAAACTGGGTATGATACAGCTAAGGGCATTTTTGACAGAAAAGAATCTTGACCAAAGGCCAGGGGACAGGGAAAGCACTGAAAATCAGGATGCTTTCAGCTGTCATTAAGTAGAACATCATCATATCAGAACCAGGTGAGTGTTAACCTGGTTTCCCCGAATACCAGTTTTTAATCCCATCTGTAATATTAGAAGAAGGGCCAATGGTGACTAAACCTTGGGGTTCATCTAGGAGTGAAAGCTAACAATTCTGAATTAGATATAAAAATTCTGTCACATGGATTCTGTGTTATATAATAAGATTGTAGAAGGTAGTACCTCTCTCCACCCATGTCCTACAGACTTAGCTTGCTTTCTTTTCTCAGGTTTGTACTCAAAGTCCAATTCTCTGTCAGCGCTTCCTGGGCAACCTCTTTAAAATTTACACGCACACACATACACACAGATACACAGACATGCACATACATACATACACACAGTACATATACACACATACACATGCACTTACACACATACACCTGTACACAACATACATGTACAGACATACAAAACCACACATACACATATGTACATACACACACGTACATGTACACATACACTTATACATGCATATACTACACACATACACACTTATACACACACATAGAGACATACATACATGCATATACACACATACACATAAAGGCTTCCTATCCCTCTCTCTCTTCTCTATGTTATTTTTTACGCTTAAGAATTATTTCATGCCAACTAGAATTATCGTGGTGATCTTTTCGAAATGTGTAGAAATATCGAATAACTATGCTGTATAACAGGAGCTAACATAGTGTTGTAGGTCAATTATACTTCAAATAGAAACAAACAAACTCATAGAAAAAGAGATCAGACTTGTTGTTACCATAGGTGTCGCCTGAGGGAGGGGGATCAGGATGAAGGCTGTCAAAAGGTACAAACTTCCAGCTATAAGAGAAATAAGTCCTAGGAATGTAATGTACCACATGATGAATATGATTAACACTGCAGTACGTTATATATGAAAGTTAAGAGAGTAAATCCTAAGAGTTCTCATCACAAGGAAAAATATTTTTTCTATTTCTTTTATATTGTATCTATACATGATGGATGTTCAGTAAACTTACTGTGGTCATTTCATGATGTATGTACACCCTAAACTTATACAGTGCTGTATGTCAATTATATATATATATATATATATATATATATATATCTCAATAAAGCTGGGGGAAAAAAAGAATGATTCCTATCTCACATGCTGTCTGCACCATTTCCTTTTTTTCTGCTGGTAAGAGACAGCTCAACTCAAACCCTGTGGAAGTGGAAGTAAGTTCTCAGAGGGCAGGGATTTTTGTACTGTTGTACCCCAGTGCCTGGCACCTAGTAAGTAACCAAAAACATTTCTTGAATAAATGAATGATGTTAATTCCTTTAATCAGATACTCTATCAAATTGAGAGAGAGTAAAACAGGATCTGGAGAACTGAGGTTACCCAGGATGCTGCAGCCGGGATTCCAGATGGGAGACCTCGGTAGAAGGAAAAGAAGTAGGACGTAAATATGCACCGACTGCCTCCCAGGCACAGTGGGAGAGATTTTATATTCAGTCTCTACCACAAACCCGTCAGATGGGTATCCTCACCTCTGAAGATAAGGAAATCCAGGCTGGGAGACCTGTCTGTAACTCCTCTAGGGCTGTACAGTTGGGAAGGGACAATGCAGAGACTAGATCCATGGCTTTAACTCCAAGTTCAAGTTCAAGTCCTTTCTTTGTTGCCAGTGCAGGAGATGGATTCTCAGAAAGGTGAACTTGGAAGGCTGAACGTGGAAAATGGGCTCCACATTTTTTATTTTTGTTCAGACCTGCCCTCGTAATTATACTGATGATAATAATAATAATTTATCCTAGCTAATATTTGTTTAGTGCTTAGTATGTGAAGATACCTTACATGAATTATGTCACAATTCTCAGAAATTCTCCTATAAAATATTTTCTTTTATTATCTTATTTTATAACAGAGGATTATTGGGGCTTAAAGATCTCAAGATTACCTAAGGTCACACAGCTACTGAGTGGTGGAGTCAAGCTCCTTTGTTAGATGATTGAAATAATAGCATTTAAAAAATAAACCTGCAGAGATTCATAGTAGCAACGTAACCAGGTTACACCTAATCCTGTCTGCCTATTGGTAAATCCAGCCCTGAGTACACTGACATTTGTGAATCTCTGAATGTTTTCCTGATTTTCTATCCTAGTGACAAGCAGATTCCCTTAAAAGAAAGAAAAAGAAGAATAAACATACAATTAGTGAGGAAGAATATTTCCAGGACCATCACCTTTGTAGACACCTCATTCTACATTTCTCCAAAAATAGATGATTTCTAATCAGACCTAGTGCAGGAATTCCAGTATTCTCCACTTATTCTACCGTTTCTTTAAGGGTTTCCCCACCACAAGGTTGGGAGGAGAGACTTCTAAGAGTTCTCTGCCCACCATGCCCCCTGCCTGAGGCCCCGCTTGCCACATCATTTATGTTGGTTTTCTGATGTGAGATATTATCCATGAGTCCCAGAGCCGAGATGTGAACTCCGTTTCTTGGAGGGCTCCACCAGAATTCCCTGAAGTGAAAGCTGTCTTTTACCCACCAACCTCTCACTTTTTGTAGTTAATCAACTGGCTAAATCCTCTGAAGTGAAAAAATGCACATTTTGTTGTCTGTGACTTACTGAGGCTGAATGCTTCTCACAATGGCAGAGCCTATGAAACGCCTGTATATCAGGGATGAGTGATTTCTCACACTTAATCTGTTTCTATCCACGACGGCCAAGTCGGTCCACCGGGCCTCCAAACTGAGATATCACATTTCCCACATTTCTTGCTTTTCCTTCTACTTGTGTTCCATTATTCATTAAGGTCTTGAGTGCACCTGGGGTTCACCACCAGCTGGGGTCAGACTTCTCAGGCTCTCCTCATTCTCAGGAGTTGGATTTTTATAAGACTGTGAAAGATACCCCTGCAATTCTACAACAGGGCTGTTATTAAGAACAGAAATGGAAACATCAAAGCTCAGCTGAGAGAAAATATTTCCAGGACTTGAGGTCCAAAGACCAATGTATTGCCTCGTAAGGTTTGTTTCCTTCCTACTCTGTGTTATGGCAGGAGCTGATCAATCGTGGGTCTCTACCAATTAGGACACTTTTGCTTGCGAGTCACAGAAAACTTCAAGTGTCCCCCACTTCCACCATATAACTGCAAAGTCCAGGGCTAACTTAAAGTTTTAGGAATACTAAACACAGGGGCTCAAAAACTGTCCTCAGACCTCATGTTCTTCCCATCTCATCCTTTACCCCTTTCTCTGTCTTCTTCTCTCTCTAACAGTGTAGATACACTGTTGATTTTCTGCATATGCCCTTCCTTTTACCTGGCGCCTTTCACCTCTAAGGGCCCCGCGCTTCCTTGTCTTATGGTTCTGAAGGCAGCACTGCCTGCTGCTTTCCTGAGAGTTAGACCTGCCTAGGAATGTAAAAGTCCCCAGTGCACAGGTGTCAACACCCCAACCCCCTCCCCTGAAGGAAGCACCTTTGCAGCATGTGGGGGAGAGGCAGGGGAGGGCTGTCCCCAGAGCTGCCCCACCTCCCACAGAACTGAGCCGCAGAACTTTGCTTAATACTGCACCTGCACTGGCCTCCCTCCCTCCCCAGTTTGACTTCCATACACCCCCTCAGGTTTTCCTGGGAACAAAATCCTTGTATTAGGGGAATCCCACTGAAGACAGGCAGACATTCCTGGCATACATCTTTCTGGACTGAAATCCAGAGTTGTCCAAGCAAGAATATCTTTAATTTAATTTAATTTAATTTAATTTAATTTAATTTAATTAACTCTGGCTTAGGTACCCACACCTAGTCAATCATAGTGGATATAGGATTGCATGATGTTTGGCCAGACTTGGGTCATATGCCCACCCCTGGGTCAAGAGTGGGGCCTGAACCACCTGAACTACATGGCCTGGGAGTAGGGTTGGTGGGAAGGATGGTTCTGGAGGAAAAATAGGACCTCTTTTTGGCAAAACAGAGAATGGATGTTTCAGTACCGTATAGCAGGGGTTGGCAAGCTCTGGTCCAAACAGGCCAACTTTTTGTAAACAGCCTGTTTTTGTAAATAAAATCTCATTGGAGCACAGCACACCCACTTGTTTATGTATTGTCTATGCTGCTTTCAAGCTAGAACAGCAGAGTTGAGGAGTAGCCACAGATATTGTAGGGCCCACAAAACCTAAAATGGTTACTATCTGCCACAATGGTGGGCAAACTGGGCACCCTGAAACCCTGGTGTCCTGGGCAGGTCTTGGGGATCCAGGGACCACAGTGGGGTCAGGGTGGGGCAGGAGGCCAGCACACAAGCTGCTGTGTGCTGCCCTGCTTCAAGTTTTCCTGTCTCTCCAGCCTGTTGAATGTGCAGGACTCCTGGGTTGTAACCATAGAAACTTTGTGTCTCTCAGTCTCGCTCAGTGGGAACAGCCCTTACCGGCCTCTGCAGGAACGGTGAGATAGTGACTCATCTGTTGATTCTTAGGCACCAGAAAGTCCTCCAGTCACTCTAAATCTCAACCAGCTTTAATTCAGAGATTAAATTGTACAGCATCAAGTCACATCTGAACAAAGCAAATGTAACGCCACCCACCGGCACCCTGTGCCTTCAGGGCAGGGTGTGCTTATCCTCCTCCCCTCCTTTGCTCCCCACTTGCTCCTCATTAGCTTTTTTAAAATTTTTTATTTCTTTATTTAGTTGTTTATTTATTTATTTAATTGAAGTCTAGTTGATTTACAGTGTTGTGTTAATCTCTGCTATACAGCAAAGTGACTCAGTTATACATATATACATATATTCTTTTCCAGATTCTTTTCCGTTCTGGTTTATCCCAGGACATTGAATATAGTTCCCTGTGCTACACGGTAGGACCTTGTTGTCCATCCGTAGTTCTGACTCCTCTCCCTGCCCGACTCTTCTGATTGAACAGAGAGGAAGACGGGGAATTAAGGGGACAGGAATGTTTTACTAGTTGAGAGTCCGCCTGCCGATTCAGGGGACATGGGTTCGTGCCCCGGTCCGGGAAGATCCCACATGCCTCGGAGCGGCTGGGCCCATGAGCCATGACCTCTGAGCCTGCGCGTCCAGAGCCTGTGCTCCACAACGGGAGAGGCCACAACAGTGAGAGGCCCGCTTACCGCAAAAAAAAAAAGAAAAAAAAAAAATGACCAGTCCCTTTGTCAGAACTGCAAATTTGATTGAAAGTTAGGTCTCTTCTCACTTTCCTTCAGTTTATTCATTTCCATTTCTGACCTTTGCAAAGCAGACCTGATTCCACCAGCCTGGTGTAGACATGAAACAACTGGACATTTGAAGGGACTCTCTGATGGGCAAATTCATAGATTCTCGGTAGGTTCCCCTACTCATTCCCTCTAATTTCTCTTTTTATTTCCTAAACCAAGGGTTGGTAAACTATGATAGAGAGGCCAAATTCCTCCCTTGCTTGTTTTTGTAAATAAAGTTTTATTGGAACACAGCCATGCCCACTCATTTACATAATGCCTTTGGCTGCTCTTTTGTGCAACAGCCACAGAGCCAGTAACTGCAGCAGGGACTGTATGACCCAGAGGATAATATTTACCATCAAGCCCTTTAGAGAAAAGATTTCCAACCCCTGTCCTAGGCTCTGTTTTTCCTTTGGCTGGATGCTTCTGCAGTCCCCTCAGCCCACCTGACAACCTGCTGGGGTTCCCTCCCTAGGGTCACCCTCTACGGCATAATCTCTTTTAAAAGTGACCCGAGGTCTGCATTCCTCCCATGAGTTCCCCATGTGGGCCCTGAAATTCACACTCTGTGATTGCCATCAGAGGGGAATGCAGTTGTTTCCCAGTTGTAGCCACTGAACCCTTATATACGCGGGGGGGGGGGGGGGGGGGGGGGAGCGGGGTGAAGGGAATTACCAATGAAATCCTTCTACACATTCCTTTAATTTTCACAGCCAGTTACTTTTCTATATTTGATGTGGATGAGATGTTGTGGGCTAGGATCTCTACAAGAAGAGTCTAAAATATGAATTCTTACTAGGATGGCCGGCAAAAATACAAGATGCCCAGTTAAATTTAAATTTCAATGAATCATTTTTCTGTAAAAGTATGTTCCAAATATTACATGGGACACACTTTTACTAAAATATCACTCTTTCTTGACCAGAAGTTCAAACATAACTGAGCATCTTGTGTGTTGGCTTTTCCTAAATCTGGCAACCCTCATTCCTGTTCATGTGATTTATTGAATGGATGCTTTCAGGAAGAAGGGAATGAGGGAAGCAGAATGAGACAAGGGGAGCAGCTGAGCAAGGGTGTGGTCTCAGTTGGAGACAGGTTGCAACCAGCTCTCACGAGAAGTTCTGGAACATGGTGAGTCCTACCTTAGGGTCTGCCTTTGGACCTCCATGCCAGTCAATCAAGATAAATGTTTTCAATAACATTTCTTTTTATAACCTTTTCCAATTATAAAAGTAATATATGATTATTGGATATAATCTGGATAACACAGATAAGCAGAAAGAAGCAGATAAAACTCTGTCCTGCATCCACCACCAAAAGAGAGCAGCTCTGTCACGTGGTGTATTTTTTTCCATCTTCTTTCCCAATGTGTGTGTGTATTTGTGTGTTTATATGTGTGTTTTCCAAAATTTAGTTCCTACTGTATATAGAGTATTAGATCCTCCTCTTCATATTAAAGAGTGTTTGAAAACACCTCAAAATTATTGTTTGATATTGAATGATTTTAATATCTACCCTTTTTCCTGGCATGTGAACTTTTGCAGTGGTATTGTAAAGAACTAGGGAAATGCCACAAATGATGTGACAGCTTTGGTGTCAAAGTCTGAGCCCAGCAGAGCAGGTAAGTGCTTCAGAAATCTTGGAGGCCCAGAGATAAGCAGTACTTCCTGTTTCTTTTCTAACATCAAGATGGTGGTTTCCTGTAGGCTGTTGATGTCTAATGGTTAGAATTTCTTTGATAACACACTGAGAAATTATTTTAATTAGATCAAAGTATCACACGTTGGATGGATAGGGAGGCAAAGGAGTCCTGTATGACTCTAAAGTTGAGTTGGCAAATGTTATCTTGCCTGGAATAGGAAGAAAAAGGGAAAAAATTAGAATGAATCATGAACTTAAACTTTTAGTGAATCAAATAAGGCTATTAAACTTTGCATCTATAGGTTCCTTACACAGGTGGAATGGGAAATACTTGTATTTGAATTTCCAAGATCTCTAACAAAGCATCAGAAATTCATCCTTAAGAACTGACTTCTGAGCAAATTGGTATTCACCATGTGGTTGTATGTTTGCAAACAGATATATGTATCATCTAGCTATGATTTCTTTTCTACCCTGGACATGATTTCTTTGATACTGCTTTTCTTCAAAAGATGTCCCCAATACGGACAAGGAGGAAAAGACAAAGAAGTTAAACAAGTCATTATGGTTTTTGGCAGTGCAGGCACCTTTCGAGCCTTCAGACTCCCATCTGTTGTTCCTCACTCTCCATTACACTGTATCCAGGGGGCTGTATTCTAGGTGCCACCAGAGGTTCTAGTTTCTGTAACATGGCTCCGTGATGTGGATTTTCCCACCTCACCCCATTCCTATAACTGAACACAGCTGGATTTGATTTTTGAATACACTCAGTAAAGAGTTATAAGAGTTGAAGTAAGCAAGTCAGGAGTTGGCCTCACCAAAGTGAGGCAAGGTCGCAGAACCTATAGAGGCACCTCCTTGTTGTGGGCCCTTCCAAGGATAAGACCTAGCCCTTGTTTATCTGGGAAACGCCAACTTGAAATACTATCTCTAAAAATCAATAATCATATAATAAGTAATTGCTGAATTTCATGAAGCCTAACAACTTGATGTTCTAAGCTCCAGGAAGATATGCAAATCTGTCATTGCTTATTGAAGCTATACTAGTACCAGGTTCTACGCTAGAGAATGCAAATACTATGGGCGGGCACAGTTCTTCCCCTAACGCACTAATTCATTCATTTATTAACCAGATATTCAGGGACTTCCCTGGTGGTGCAGTGGTTAAGAACCCGCCTGCCAATGCAGGGGACATGGCTTCGATCTCTGGTCCGGGAAGATCCCACATGCCACGGGGCAACTAAGCCCATGCACCACAACTACTGAGCCTGTGCTCTAGAGCCCACATGCCACAACTCTTGAGCCTACATGCCACAACTACTGAAGTCTGTGCGCTTAGAGCCCGTGTTCTGCTACAAGAGAAGGCACCACAATGAGAAGCCCGTGCACCTCAACGAAGAGTAGCTCCTGCTCGCCGCAACTAGAGAAAGCCCACGCACAGCAACAAAGACCCAACGCAGCCATAAATAAAAAAATAAAATTAAAAAAAGATTAACTGGATATTCATATCATTCCTGCATTGTCCTAGGCACTGTGAGAAGAACAAAACCAGACACGATCCTCTGCACAGAGCTTGAAGTCCAGTGGGAAAAAAGAGTTTGAAATGATCACGTTTAATGTGGATCCAATTTTTACTTCTGTTGTTTCTGATTCCAGGCACCAAGAGCCTGGGGGACTCTTGATACAGTGGACACCTGGCATCTATGTTACTAATACGTAGCCTTAGTTATCACATAAGCTTCAGTATTTACTATAAAAGTCAGTGTCTCAAACTGCAGGGAAAGACAAAATTCTGAAAAACTGTAGAAGGTGGGAAATCTAAATAGCTTATTTTTTTAAAATCTATGAAGCATAGGCTCATAGGGCCAAAGTGCTGGCTAAGGAGGCAGACTAACTGGATGAACTACAAGCATACATCTCCCATGAGCACTTTCTCTGCAAGTCAGCAACAAAATACTCCCATTTCCATAATTTCCATCATGTCTATAAATTGCTAGCCCTGGCGGAATCCCAAAAAGAATACTAGAAATGTTAAAAACTGAACAAAAGTCCTAAGAAATCTGTAAATTCGCCCAGGCAGAGAGATTCTGAAGTGAGTTGAGTTGCAGTCCCCAGCTCCCGTGTCTTCTCTGCTCCATGAGGCAGCCGTGGATCTCACACCAGCAGACAGTAGGGCCTCCCCACCCAATACCCCCATACACATTTGCAAATTTTTTCTGAAGAAATCAAAGAGCAGTTTTAAACAAACCAGGTATTGAATTTTAGATATATTTGGAAAACTATAGTTCTTTTCTTACCTCTGCAAGTTTCTGAGGCTTGAATTTGTTAAATGTACATATATATATATATATATATATATATATATATATATATATATAATAGCTTTCAGGACCTCATAATTGCCCTGTTCCAAGGCTAGCTGATAAATACCACAGTGAACCTGCTTTTAAGGAGGTGCTCCTGAAATCAGATCTGTTCAAGCACAGAATGTGACCCGAGGACAGGACACAAAGGCTCACCCGCCCACCCAGAATTGTCCCTTCGTATTCCTTTAACACGAATCAATGATGAACTAGATGGAAATTCAGTTCTTTGTTGCAATTAAGATTCTAATATATGCCATGGCCTGGAGCCCCTGCAATGCTTCTGAGTTTTCATCAGTGTTCATTTTTAAGTGGTTTAATTCTGCCTCCGATTGGCAGGTGCTAAAATATGAACCTTCACACTTGTGAGTCACCCGATTGAACCAAGCTGTGGCTTTACCCTCAGAGAGTTTCCTAGGTGTGAACCTAACTGTGCCCCAGACCCACAAAAACATTTTAGTCAAGATTTCCAGGGTAAATTCTAGCCCACCCTTGTCAAAACCACATAGACCCCCACCCTCACCTCCCCACAGAGAGTTACTCCTACAACACTGGGCTTAACAAAAAGATCCTTTCAGCAAAAAGTGGGGGAGTTAAAAGGCATGATTTGCCCTTCAAGAGGCTCTCTGCTTTTTTTTTTCTTCTGTTCCTGGCAGCTCCACCATACTTAAGGCATCCCAAAGAGGTTGAACCAAAATGAACAAAAGAAAGTAGAAATCACAGTTGTTCCCATGCCAACCGAATTGCTCCAAAAAAGACATGAGATATAAATCATTCATTCAATTGACAAGAATTTATTGAACACCTACTATGTCCATAGAATGAGAAGAAAATTTATGGGGAACCCAAAATTGATACCAGGTGTGATCTGTGACTTTGAGATAGAAGATGCTGGCTGGCACAGTTGGGAGGGAAAGGATACTGGAGTCAGACAGATTTGTGCTTAGGTCCTGATTCTACTAATCAGTTGGCTATAGGACCTTCACCAAGTACCTTACCTCCTTGAGCCTCAATTTCCTTGTTTGTAAAACGGGAGTAATTCATCAAACAGAGTTATTGAAAGAATTCAGAAAAAATAGTGCATATAAAGTGTCTGGCACCACTAGGGACTCTCTTATCCTTAAGGAATTTACAATTCTAATTAGAAAAACAAAATATGGACATGAGAAGCAACTGAAAATCTGGTTGAAACACATATAAAACAGCAAATGGGGTATGGCTTTAGTTATAGGGTGCTCAATTAGTATATTTTATTTACCTAAAATGCCATTTTTTTGTGAAAAGAGCTTCAATTTCAAAGACATAAAACATGGAGAAAATATGCATATTAGATAAAATGAAATTATATAAGTGGTAAGTTGCAAGAAACAACATTCTTGCAGAAAAGCTCAAGAAAATAGGAAGATATTTGCAAGCTGTAGACTCCCAAAGCTCTTTATTTTTCCATTTCTTGCTTTTTTCACCAACGTTTCTTTTTTAATCTTAGTGCGGTCCACGTGTTTTTGTAAGAGTCCTTAAAACTCTCTTAGAACAAGATAGAAAATAGGTTTCTATTGCTCTTGCAATAGCAATCCATCAGACCAGCTTCCTAAGCAGCAAATGGGCTATGACTTGTGGTCTTCCAAATTCTCAGGCAAAAGAAAACATATGTAAATGTATTGCCAAAATCAATTTCCACCTAATAAACTTGTTGCTGAAAGGAAGCATAAAGCTTACAGAGATTGTTTAGCTCCATCTCTTTTTCCTTTAGTTCACATCTGTCATCAGCACAGTCAGACTACTTGACCTTTAATTGCTCCTTCAGGCAACCACACTTGTTGCCTGCACTCTATACAGTCTGTGTATTAAGCTAATGCTTCCATGGCCCCATTCAAAAATGTTCTATCAATCATCCCAGGACCTACACCTTACTGAATGAACCAGAGATACTTCTTTTTCTCAGCCCAGAGACTATCAACATCTTTGGGCATTTTGGATAAAGATCTTTACTAGAAATTAGGGGACAGGGCCTGGATGGGAGACTAGACTCTCTCCAAGAGAAGGACTAGGGCCCCATCCACTGCCTGACCCATGAAAGATGCCCAGCCAGTATTTGTTGAATGATGAATGAGACCAAGAACAGCTGGTGAAAGAGAAAAAGATTGTGAGCAGTGGTTTAAGAGAGATTTGGGTTTCCAGTATCCTATCACAAAAATATAGTCAAAATCCATCTAAGAGCAGTGTAGGACAAGGTTAACTGTAGAGAAATTTATGAAGTGTGTTTTCATGAATTTTTGCCTTTGATGAATGTTCTCAAATCCTTTGTCAGGCTTGTTATCTGTCTTATAGGTGTATCAAGATCTGCCTCCAGGAAAAATCTGCTAAACTTATTCACACTAAGGGGTTAAAGACTGAGGGTGGTTTTAGACTTGCCCTCAGGTATTTGATCTCACTACACTTTGGGTCTTCCCTAATGAATGAAGTTTTTTTGTTTTTTTCCATAGGGAATGTAATTTTATTCGGAATCCATATTTCCTATCAAGTCTTTAAAAACTTTTTAATATATGATTATTCTTTAAAATGCTACAGCGTCACTGTTAGGATATCTCATAAAATTAAATTAACTATTTTCAAATAATATATGTCTTTTAAAAGTTCACCATTCTGGGCTTCCCTGGTGGCGCCATGGTTGGGAGTCCGCCTGCCGATGCAGGGGACGTGGGTTCATGCCCCGGTCCGGGAGGATCCCACGTGCCGCAGAGCGGCTGGGCCCGTGAGCCATGGCCACTGAGCCTGCACATCCGGAGCCTGTGCTCCACAACGGGAGAGGCCACAACAGTGAGAGGCCCGCGTACCGCAAAAAAAAAGAAAAAAGTTCACCATTCTAAGATAAACTCAGATCTACAATGATGAAACTAATAAAGGCTGTTATTGAGAGTAATGTTTACACTAATAGCAAACAAACTCGTTATTCAAGTATCCTTTTTTTTTCACACACACACACTGTATTTTATTTTTACAAGAGATAAATAAACTGACACCAAGCATTGTAAATGGATGACCACAACAAAAGCAACAATGATTGCAATTACCAAACACGAAACACATTCATACTATGTCATAACATTGAATGAATGAAGTTTTGAATGTGGATTCCCTCCAGAGATGGCTGAGGGTGGCAGTAATGAGGTAGATGAGGTAATGGATGGATGGATGTCTGGGAGTTGGGTCTCTGTTTAGGGTTGTACAACTATACGCTGTGCTCCTCTAGAGTATACTGTTCACATAGTCTAGGATATAAATGTCACTTCCCAGAGCTGTGCACTATACAACCTGCATGACAGTGCATGGTGGCCATGGCATAGACAATTGCTACAGTCTTATACCATTCAAGTTACCAGACACAAGTTTAGCTAGCAACAGAGCTGGGGACCAGGTGAGGCATATTCCTGGAGAGCCCAGGGAGAGGAGACCAGCCTGAACTAATACTAAAAGCAGACTGGAACTTTAAAAGGACACAGACATCTCCAGAAGAAAGAGGCACCTGGGCCAGAAATAATTGAGGTAGGTGGATGGCAGCAGAGCACACACTAAGTCCTCGACACAGCTGCTGCTCCAGCCTTTGGGGTATTTATAAATCAGAGGAGAAGGTGTGCTGCTTAATTTTACGTGTCAACTTGGTTAGGCTACAATACACACTTACTTAATCAAATGCTAACCTGGGTGTTGCTGTGAAGGTATTTTTGTAGATGTGGTTAACATTTATAATCAGTTGACTTTAAGTGAAGAAGTTACCCCTCAATAATGTAGGTGGGCTTCATCCAATCAGTTGAAGGCCTTCAGAGCAAAAACTGAGGTTTCCTGGAGAAGAAGAAATTCTGCCTTAAGACTAGAGCTTCAGCTTAGAGTTTCAAACCTGCCAACCTGCCCTACAGATTTCAGACTCGCCAGATATTGCAATCAGGTGGGCCAGTTCCTTAAAACTTCTCTCTCTCTCTCTCTCGATTGGGTTTGTTTGTTTTCTTTTTTTAATTTAGAATCTTGTTAGCAATACAGTAGCATCATTAACAGAAAAAAACCAAAAAACCACTCCATTTACACAGTAACTCAAAACTAGCATTTTAAGAAAATAATGTAGTAATCAACCACTACCAGAGAAAATAGTTCCTCTCATTTGATTCTGCAGACAAGTCCAGGTGATACCATATATGTGTATCCCAAATATCTATCGTCACCTATCTATCTCATCTATCTATCTATCTATCTATCTATCTAATCTCCTAGAGATACATCTTTACCTCTCCCTTCAGGAGGGCCCTAGAGAGTTCTCCTTGCTGAGCGGGCCCGCCCCCCCCAGCCCAGCCCCGGAGCCTGGAGCCCCCCCATGTAGCTGCTGTGGAGCGCCCGGCCACGCTGGACCCCCAGCGCAGGGTCTCCCGGCCTTCTCTCCGCCTCCCAGTTAAACCTCCCCTACACTTCTTCAGCCTTACGGCGGAGGAGGTCAAGCAGGCACAGAGACTCAGGTCCGTCCCGGAGGCTAAGGCCTGGAGTGGGAGAAGAAGCAGAGAGAAATGTTGCGTCCAACTCCGCTGCACTGCCGCCCGCGAGGGACCTGTGCCTCGTGGAGGAGAGTGCGGCAGGCTCATCAGGGGCTCCTGCGCAGCTGCCTTCTGAGCTAACAGCCTCGGGAGAACAGAAGCTGTCAGAGGAAGAGAAGCTGGCCTTCAGGGAGCGCGGTCTGGTACATTTCCGCCCCTGGTACATATCCACAGGAAACCACGTAGAACCCATGAATAGTCTTCGTTCAAGTCAGCACGTCTTTATTGAGAGCCTGGACACTGGATGCCGCCTTGTGAGTGATGCTGCGGAGAAGGAAAGCAGTATAAGATGGATTATGAACCACGAGGAGGTGGAGCTGTCCCTGCTCTGAAAGGAATAACAAGATTGAGATAGGCAGCTGAGGCAGACCCGCTTTTGCTTCAGCCCAGAAGGCAGCTATGCCAAGTTTTCAGAAAATTTACTTGTAGGTGGAGCAAATCTACACCAAGGAATGTGCTGAATCACAAGACTAACCATAGTACCTTGTGCAAACTCATTTCCTTTTCACTTGTTCACCCATTATATTAAACATACGTGTGAAGAAAATTTCTTTCATGGTTGCTGAAATCTGGAGTTCGATTGGGTTTATTTCAAGTTACTAACCGCTTTCTTTTCTGGTTTGAATTACTGAAGCAGCTGAGAATCACTGGTTTCCTTTGATCTTTGCAAGAGAGAAGCTATTTGAAATGGTTGGGATCCCAGGAAGGTTGACCCACCTTCCTGATGCATTCAAGAATGAGTCAAATACCAAATGTAAAATAGATAGCTAGTGGGAAGCAGCCACATAGCACAGGGAGATCAGCTCCGTGCTTTGTGACCACCTAGAGGGGTGGGATAGGGAGGGTGGGAGGAGGGAGATGCAAGAGGGAGGAGATATGGGGATATATGTATATGTATAACTGATTCACTTTGTTATAAAGCAGAAACTAACACACCATTGTACAGCAATTATACTCCAATAAAGATGTTAAAAAAAAAAAAAGAATGAGTCAAAGATTGGGTTTGGAAGATCCTATGACAAATTCTGAAGCCTGTAGGAGCAGATGTCCTATTTGTTACCCTCTCTTCCTACTCACTTTCCAAAATGGATAAAATGCTGAAATGTCAAGGGTTAGGGTTTCTATCCTGCAGAATCTCAGCCACTATCAGCAATCCCAAATAGCTCCTGTAGTATGGAGCAGGCCATGGGAGGTGAATAGACGAGAAAAAGCACAAGGAAAATTCATCATCTTGCATTTGCATCCTGGTAGGGGATTTTGCTTTGGGGTCATTTGGATCTTTTAGGCTTTTAATGAAATGCAGGACTGATTATTGAGGTTGGAAATAAAGTGAGGAAAGTGCTGAACTTTTGCTTTCTTTTTCCCCCCAGCTTTATTGAGTTATAATTGACATGTAACTTTGTGTAAGTTTAAGGTGTACAGTGTGTTGATTTGATACACACATACTGCAAAACGATTACCACCATAGCGGTAGCTAACAACTCCATCAAAAGGGTTATAACTTGTTTTCAGAGGCTGAATGATATTAAGTGGGTCTCCAGAGGAATGAGTGCTTTCATAGCAGTGGACCTGCAGTTGTAAAAGAGGAGTACTATCTCTATGTGTTGATCTGGGGAGATCTCCAGGGTATATATATTGTTAACTTAAAAAACAAAGTGAAGATTAGTATATATAACATGATTGATTTTATTGGGGGAAAAGATATCTATAAGAATGTATATGCGGAGCTTCCCTGGTGGCACGGTGGTTAAGAGTCCACCTGGCAATGCAGGGGACATGGGTTCGAGCCCTGGTCCGGTAAGATTCCACATGCTGCGGAGCAACTGAGCCCATGGGCCACAACTACTGAAGCCCGCGTGCCTGGAGCCCATGCTCCGCAACAAGAGAAGCCACCGCAATGAGAAGCCCGCCCACCACAACGAAAAGTAGCCCCTGATAGCCGCAACTAGAGAGAGCCCACATGCAGCAACGAAGACCCAACGTAGACACAAAATAAAAAAAAAATTAAAAAAAAAGAATGTATATGCGAATCTGCTTGTATTTCGTAAATACGTAAGAAAAAAGTAAACAATAAACTTCTTAAGTGTTTACCCCTAGGAGTCAGGGTGGAATCAGGTGGAGGGTATAGACATGGGATCAAGGCATTTCTCTGTGTGCCTTTTCACATTTGACACTTTTTGGTGGTAAAATACCCATAGCATAAAATCTACCATTTTAACCATTTTTAAGTATACAATTCAATGACATTAAGTACCTTCATGATATTTAAACCATCATATCTATCTAGTTTCAGAACTTGTATCACCACAATAGGAAGCCCCATATCTACCTCTCTTCCCTGGGAACCACAAATCTCTTTTCTGTCTCTATGAATTTTCCTATTCTGGACATTTCATGTAAATAGAATCCTATACTGTGTGGCCTTTTGGGTCTGGCTTCCATAATGTTTTCAAGGTTTATCCACCTTGTACATTGCTTTGGTATTTCATTTCTTTTCATGACTGAATAATAGTCTATTGTATGGATATAACACATTGTCTTTATTCATTCATCCATTGATGGACATTTGTGTTGTTTCCATCTCTTGCCTATTGTGAATAGTGCTGCTATCAATATTTGTGTATAAGTTTTTGTTTGAACACTTATTTTCAGTTCTTTGGGGTTTATACCTAGGAGTAGAATTTCTGGGTCATATAGAAATTCTGTGTTTAACTTGTTGCATAACTACAAACTGCTTTCCACAGAAGCTACACCATTTTTCATTCCCACAGGCAATGGCAATGTATGAGGGTTCCAGTTCTTCCACATCCTTGCCAAACCTTGCTAATTTCCTTATTTTAAATTAAATTATGGCCATCCTATTGAGTTTGAAGTGGTATAGCACTATGATTTTGATTTCTATTTCCCTAATGACTATGTTGAGTATCTTTTCATGTGCTTGTTGACCATTTATATACTTGCTTTGGAGAAAAGTCTATTCAGTTTCTTTGCACACTTTTAATTTGGTTGTCCTTTTATTGCTGAATTGTAGAAGTTTATAGATTCTAGATACTACACTCATCAGATATATGGTTTGCAAATGTTTTCTCCCATTTTGTGCTCTGTCTTTTCACTCTTTTGATAGTATCCTTTGGCACACAAAAATTTTTAATCTTAATGAAGTCCAATATACCTATTTTTTTCTTTTGTTACTTGTGCTTTTGATGTCACTTCTAAGAATGCATTGCCAAATCCAAGGTAATGAAGATTATTCCTGTGTTTTCTACTAAGAGTTTTATAGTTTGGGCTCTTATGCTTAGTTCTTTGATTTTGAGTTTATTTTTTTTTATGGTTACATAAGGATCCAATTTCATTCATTTGCATGTGGATATCCAGTTCTCAGCATCATTTGTTAAAGAGACTGTTCTTTCCCCATTGAATTGTTCTATCACCCTTGTTGGAAATCAGCTGATCATAGATATTTGGGTTTACTTATGGACTCTCAATACTATTTCATTGATATCGTATGTCTGTTTTTATGCTAGTAAGTATGTTTTGAGATCAGAAAATGTTAGTCCTCCAACTTTGTTCTCTTTTTCAAGATTTTGTTTTAGCTATTTAGGGTCCCTTGCAATTCCATATATCTTAAGATCAGCATTTCTATTTCTTCAAAAAAACTGGGATATTGATAGGGATCACATTGAATCTGTACCTCACTTTGGTGAGTGTACTGCCATCTTAACAATATTAAGTCTTCCAATCCATGAATAGCAAAAGTCTGTTTAACTAGATCCTCTTAAATTTCTTTCAGCAATGTTTTAATTTTCAGTGTACACGTATTTTGTCTCCTTGTTACATTTATTCTGAAGTATTTTATTAGTTTTGATGCTTTGTAAATAGAGTTGTTTTAGTTTCATTTTTGGATTGTTCATTGCTAGCATATAGAAATACAACTGATTTTTTGATATTGATCTTGTTTCCTGACGAATTCATTTATTACCTTTAATAGTTTTTAAATGAAAATTTTAAGATTTTCTATATATAAGATCATGTCATCTGTGAATAGGGATAGTTATACCTCTTCCTTTCTTCTTTAGATATCTTTTATATCTTTTTCTTGTCTAATTGTTCTGGCTAGAACTTTCATTATCATGTTTAACAGAAGTGGTAAGAGTGAGCATCTTTGTCTTGTTCCTGATCTAAGGGGAGGGACATTTTTCAGCATTGATTATAATGTTAGCTGTGGGTTTTCCATATATGACTTTTGCCATTTTGAGGAAATCCTCTACCATTTCTGAGTTGAGTGTTTTTATCATGAAGGAGTTTTTGGTTTTCCCAAAGACTTTTTGTGCTTCAGTTGAGATGGTCATGTGTATGTATGTGTGTGTGTGTTGTGTGTATCCCTCATTTTATTACTGTAGTGTAATACTGTAGTATAGCCACCCTAGCTCTCTGTTGGTTGCTATTTGCATGTGATATCTTTTCTTTTTACTTTCAACTACTGTGTGTCTTTGACTCTAAACTGGATCTCTTTTAGACAGCAAATAGCTGCATCCTGTTGTTACTTTTTAAAATCTGTTCTACAATCTCTGCTGTTAAACTGGAGAGTTTAATCTGTTTAAATTTAAAGTAATTTCTGATAAGGAAGAGCTTCTGCCATTTTGCTATTTGTCTTCAATAAGTCATATCATTTTTCTTCCTCAATTCCTCCATTGCTGTCTTTTTAAATTGATATTTTGGTAGTGTACCATTTTGATTCCTTTATTATTACCTTTTCCATATATTTTTAACTTATGTTCTTAGTGGTTATCTTGGGGATTACAATTAACATAATAACCTGGTTTGAGTTACTTCAAACTTTGCTTCAATAGTATACAAAATTCTACTCCTACACATCGCTATCCTTCACCTTTATGTTGTTATTGTTGCAAATTACATCTTACAAAATACATGTGCACCTGTTACATGTATTTATAATTATTGTGTTATACCTTTGAATTTTAAGTCATATAATTTAAAAAGAGGTGTTACAAGTGAAAACACAATAATACTGGCCTTTATATTTATCTATATAGCTACCTTTTCCACTGTTCTTTATTTCTCATATGGCTTTGAGGTACTGTCTAATGACCTTTCATTTCAACTGGAAGGACTCCCTTTAGCATTTCTTGCAGGGCAGGTCTACTAACAATGAACTTCCTCATCTTTTGTTTTTCTGGGAATGTCTCAATTTCTCCTTCACGTTTTAAGTATAGTTTTGCCAGATATAAAATTCTTGGTTGACGGTTTTTTCCTTTCAGTGCTTTAAAATATGTTGTTCCACTGCCTCCACGGTTTCTGTTGAGAAATTTGCTGTTAATCTTACCAAGGATCCTTTGTATGTAGTGCATTGTTTTCCTCTTCCTGCTTTCAAAGCTCTCACTTTATACTTCTCTTTCAACAGTTTGATTATTATGTGTCTCAGTATGGATCTTTTTGTGTTCATCTTGCGTATTTAGGGATTTGTTGAGTTTCTTAGATGATTCGTGTTTTTTACTAAATTTAGGGAGTTTTCAAGCATATTTCTTCAAATATTCCTTCTGCCTCTTTCTCTACTGTCTCTCTGGGACTCTCATTATTCATATGTTGCTACAATTGATGGGGTCCCACAGGTACCTTAGGCCCTGTCTGATTTCGTTCTTGTTGTTCTTCTCCTTTTTTCTTTCAGCTCCACAGACATGATAATTTCATTTCACCAATCTTCAAATTTACTGATTCTTTCTGTCTGCTCAAAAATCTGTTGTTAAAACTCTCTAATGAATTTTTAATTTCAATTATTGTACTTTTCAATTCCAAAATTTCTATTTGGGTTTTCTTTATAATTCCCATCTCTTTCTTGATATTCTTTGTTTGGTGAGAATTCATAGTCCTGGTTTCCTTGTATTCTTCATCCTTGGTTCCCTTTGAGCGTATGTAATGTAGTTGATCTAAAATCTTTGTCTAGTATGCCCAATGTCTATGCTTCCTCTTGGGCAGTTTCTGTTAATTAATTTTTTTCTTTTGAATGGGCCATACTTTCTTGTTTCTGTGCATGCCTCATAAGTTTGAATTGAAAACTGGCCATTCTGAGTATTACAGTGTGCTAACTCTGGAAATCAAATTCTCTCCCCTTTCTAGGATATTTTGTTATTGCTTACTGTGGGTTGCAGGTTGTTGTTTGCTCGGTGGCTTTTCTAAACTATTTTTGTAAAGACTGTATTTCTTGTCTTGGGAAGCTCTGAAGTCTCTATTCTTTTAGCTTACTGCTCAGCTAGTGGTTTGTTTGACAGACATATCCTTAAATATCTGAAGCCAAGAAAAAGAAGAAAACCTGGAAAATCAAGGAAAAAATTCTCCAGGTCTTTTCAGATTGGCTTTGTGTTGGGTCACTCCTTCCTTAGGTCATTGTTCACTTGCACTGAGCATAAAGGTCATCCAGAGATGAAAGCCTCTGACTTTTTCTATTTTTTCTGAGCATGTGTCCTGCCCTGGGCATACACATGTCTTTCTAGATTCCCTAGTATACATGGGAACTTTTCAGAATGTATTCCCCTCAAAAATCTCACTCTTCAACTTTTCCTCCTGTATTTTTTCTGTGTCTATTGTTTTCCAAACTGTTACTTTTTGCCCCAGACAGCATTGGCTTGTTCTTTATCTTTCAGTGTTTTGGGGGATGTCCTTCATGTAGCCACTCAGCCCTGGTAGAGTTCCAAGTGAGGCAAAAAAAAGGTGGGGGAAGTCCCTTGCACCAGTTCTCCAGAGAAACTCTAACCAGGTCAAAACAGAAAAACACAATTCCTCAGGAACAAGATGTTCTCTGCTCCCTCTGAAACCTGGCTCCTGTACTGGGACTATGGGCTTCTATCTTTAAGACCACTGCACTGCCACACTGGGGACAATGGTGGGGCTAAGGTAAGTGAAAATGCCACCAAAATTTCCTACCATGTTTCAGTGGTCTTTTTTTGGTTAAGCACTCAATGATTACTATAAACGTCTGGTTAACTCCCAGAGTTCAGTAAGGTTAATTCTGATATTTTTTCCCCAGATTTTTGTGTTTCTCGTGAGGGACAGATCCCAAGAGCTCCCTACTCCACAATTTTTACTGATTTCCCATGGACTTTTGAATCATATGATTGTATTACTTATAAAGAAGAGTCAATTATTTTAAAAAAATTTAATGAACTTTTTTATAGTTAGAGACTTAACATCTAATATCTTAGCAGGCTTAAACTTTGGTCCCACCTAATAAATTTTGCAACTAGGCTCTCTCATTTTCTTTCATTTTAGACAAACACAAGGAGAGTACTCAAGTGAGAGCCCAGATTAGTTTGTTAGTCAAGGATTAACTCTGGTCAAAACTTTGAAGTACTGAGTCCACCTCCCGTAGACACCCTCTCTCCCATCCTTCTTCACCTTTATTCTTCTTTAAATAACTTTATTGAAGTATAGCTAATTTACAGTGTTATGCCAATCTCTGCTGTATAGCTAAGTGACTCAGTTATACATATATATACATTCTTTATTTAAATATTGTTTTCCATTATGATTTATCACAGGATAAATATAGTTCCCTGTGCTATACAGTAGGACCTTGCTGTTTATCCATTCTAAATGTAATAGTTTGCATCTACTAACCCAAAATTCCCAGTCCATCCTTCTCTCTCCCCCCACCCCCTTGGCACCTACAAGTCTGATCTCTATGCCTGTGATTCTGTTTCTGTTTTGTAGATAGGTTCATTTGTGCCATATTTTAGATTCCACATATAAGTGATATCATATGGTATTTGTCTTTCTCTTTCTGACTTAATTCACTTAGTAAGATCATCTCTAGTTTCATCCATCACCTTTGTTCTTTTTTATTTTCCAAACTAAGCTGTTATTTTACATTCCTTCACACCACCTTCCATGACAGAACAATATTTACTGGTTAAAACTTGGTAACCCTTTAAGGAGATGAGCAAGTTTCTGTTCCACAATTTGTTTTAAAATTATGGTATTACAAGATGAAGTAGGACATAGGTGTCAACTTATTCACAAATATGAATGAATTATGCTAATTTTTTCTTTCTAGAAAGCTGGTTCTGAAGCTTGGAGACGGTAAAGGGAATTAAAAGAGGAATTGAGATGCCTTAGGAGAGGGAAAAGGGCAGCAAAATATGTTGTTGTTGGTTAAGCATCACGTCGTAATTTTTTCCAAGTCAGTGCTACATAACGTATAGTCTCCAGATGTGCTGACTCAGCATCTAAGTGGGGCCCAGAATCATGTTAACCAGCTCTCCAGAGGATTCTTATATGTGCTAAAGTTTGAGAACTGCTGGTCAAAGTTACACTTCCTGGGTTTTTCTTGCTAGTATAGTAAAATAATAATATTCCCTTACCTTTCTATAACAGTAATCTTAATTGTTATCACAAAAGCCACAGGATCATTTTCCTCTTTTAATATATAATAAAACCGAGTTTCAACGAGCTTATCTGACTTTTCCACAGTGGATATTCAAACACAATTCTCTTGACTTCAAATCCATAGATCTTCTAATTTTGCCCCAATGCAAAAAAATTAAAAATAAATAAAAGCAAAAAGGATGCACCTGTCCCAATGCTCAGCTGTGTCATTCTTTTGTTTCTTCATTGATTTACCCACCATTCAATCTCTTTACATATTCAGCAATTATTGGTTACTCACTTTAATAAATAGGTCATACTGTGTGTATACGCAGGGCTATCTAAAGTCATACTCAAAGATGATGAAAATTTCTCTTCATTGGTTTGGCTAGAGTGATGCACTTTTGATCATGTATAATTATATTACATACATTCTCTTTAGTAATTTAGTCACTAGTCTCTTTATGGGCAGTTAGCCTAGTGGTGCTCTAACACTGATTCTATTAACATCATCAGGATCTTTCAAAAATCCCCAAGGCCAAGCCTACCTAAAGACCAGTTACATTAGAATCTCTGGGGGTAGCCTTTGAACGACTGCTTGAGGAAGTGACTTCAGGACGAGGAAGAACAAGGTTTGAAAACTGGCTTTCTCAGTTGCTGGCAGAGAGCCCCAGAGCTTGTTTCTGCATCTCTCTGAGCCTCAGTTTCCTGTCTGTAAAACAAGGGTAGTAATGCTTTTTAAGGTTTCTGTGAGCATCAGAGGCAAAATATGTAAACTACCCAGTGCCTGGCACACTGGCTGTCAACAAATGGAGTTATATTGATGATGCTTCCTCTGTCCCACTGGTCGTAAGCTCCTTTATCCTTTTTCAAAGCATCTTTGCCTTCATTATCTCATGTAATCTTCCCCACAAGGGAGATAGGCTAGAAGTTATCTCTGGGTCACAGAAGAGCAAGCTGAAGTGCCAGACAGTTAATGGAATGAATTCAGGAGACGATTATGCATTCTTTTCATAAAACATGCTTATAAAGGGAAAAATCCTAAGCAGCAATCTAATTGGGGAAAAGAAACCAAAAAAAAACCACCAACGACAACACAGGGCTAAATGCAGTCATCTGCTTTGGTAGATCTGAGAATGGATCCAGGGTGAGCAAAGTCAACAGGAAAATATGCATTTAGCATAAAACTTGCATTGTTAAGTGAAGGGGGCTGCTGTGCTTGGGTGGCAGGATGGGGAGAGATAGGTCTTTTTCTTTTCTCTATTCTTTAAGTTTAATCTTCTTGTCTTATCCCTTTCCTTATTAGATAAAACTTGTAATGCCAGAGAGGAGATGGCATATGTACGTATAAATATATATGATTTTTCTGTAAATCAAATGCCACGGTTTTTTTCTAAATGGTAATTGTAAACCATCCTTGATTTGGACATTCACCATGGAAGAGAAGCAGGAATCCCAGCCCCAAGCCTAGATTGATGACTCTGTTTCTCCCAATTCAGATCACCCAAAGAGTGATGGGTATCTTGAGTCATCAACATAGGGTTATCATAGTTCATTGTACATAAAATCACCTAGAGAGATTTTAAAATCCCCATGTCCAGTTCTAACACCAGACCAAATGAATCAGCATTTTCAGGGATGGAATTCAATTATCGGTATTTTTTAAAGTTTGCCAAGTAATTCCTATGTGCAGCCGAATCTAAGAACCAGTGCTCTAGAATCGTGCTTCTGATGCAGTAGGTTTGAGAGGGGGATTGGGGATTCTGCATTTCTAACAAACTTGCTTCCCAGGGATGCTAATTCTGTTGGTCCTTGGACCACACTGACTGCGTACCAAGTCTGTAGAGAAATTCCTTTCCTCTGTTTTAGAAACATTCACACATGGGCTATACAATCACTTGAGGAGCCTGCTTCATTCATTATGAAAATGAGCACATGAGCTTGATCGGCTCTGAGCTGCCTTTGCCCTTCCAAACTCACCTGTGTTGTTTCCAGCCAGGCCAGGCATCTCCTATGTTACTCAAGGGGTCAGAAGACTTCTGCTTCCACCCACGGTCTCTTGAGCACATGGCTGTCAGGCTGGAGAAGACTGACTTCTGCTCCCCACAGAGCAGACTGAGACAGGGCTGCTCGCACCTCTGTGTGCATCAGAATCACATGGGATGCTGTTTTAAATGCTCTCGGGCCGGACTTGCAGAGGCTGATTTCACAGGTCTTGGTTGGAGCCTAGAAAGTTGTGGTATTAACAGTAATAATAGTTCACATTTATTGAATATTTGCTTTATACCAGGTACTGTTCTGGTAAGTTCATAATCTAAGTCCATTGAATCTTCACAGTGATCCTATGAGATACGGATGAGTATTTATTATCTCCAGTTTACAGATGAGAAAACTGATAAAGAAAGTCTATAATTGACCAAGCCATACGGTTAGGAAATTGCAGACATGGGACATTCAACACAGTTAGATATTGGGGTCCTTTCCTCAAAGAGTCCCTGATTAGAAAAAGAAAATAAAAGGAAGCAGTCACATTGAGAGTGGGCAGTGGAGTCAAGGTTCACAGCTCAGAAGGCTGCTTCACATCTGGATCCAGCTGGTACTGGTACAGATGGCTCCCAGGTCACAACTTAAGTTCCCATTTACAAGGTTGCTGAGCCATCGGGTGAGCTGTGTAGGACTTTCCGGGGACCATTTAGAGTAGAGTTTCCTAAATTCCCCTCCCCCATACTTTGATTCCTTGAAGGCCCAGGAATCTGCATTTTCACAAGCATACTCCACCCCCCACGTGATTCTGATGCTCAGCTAAGTTTGAGAACAGTTAGGAGAACAAGATTTTGAGGCAGGTAGACTGGATGTGTATCCTAGCTTTGCCACTTAGTATCTCTGTGTCCTCACTCACTCATTCATTCACTTAACAATGAACAAAATATTCCAGTACTGGATGCTGCAAATTGAATAACCAACAAAACAGGCAAAAATCCCTTCCTTCATGGAGCTTACACTCTGGTTTATCAGAAGGAGATAAATGCAAAGAAGGAAAATTTAGCAGTGAAGTGGGTCGGGAGGGCTACGACTTTAAATAGAATGGCCAGCAAAGGCCTCTTTGGGAAGATGACTTATGAGTAAAGATTTGAGGAGGGAGAGGGTTGTGTGGGATCTGTGGGCACAGTGTTTCTGGCAGAGGGAACAGCCAGCACAAAGGCTCTGAAGCAGGAGTGCGCTTGGTGGGTTGAGAAGAGCAAGGCCAGGGTAGAGGAAACAGAGTAAGTGAGGGGGGTAGAAAGAAATGAAGTCAGGGAAGTGACAGAGGACATATTGTCTAGAACTCTGCAGGCCACTAAAGGACTCTAGCTTTTACTCTGCGTGAGATGGGAAGCCTTCAGAAGGCTTTGAATGGAGTGGCCTGAACTGCCCTAAAGGCTCCCCTGGCTGCTGGGTTGATAAGAGATAACACAGCAGGATGAGGGCAGAAGTGCAGACACCAGTCAGGAGATGACTGCAATCATCCAGGTGAGAGATCGTGCTGGCCTGGGTCAGGGTGGTGTTAGTTAAGGTAGTGAGAAATGAACATATTCTGGATATACGTGGGATGTAGAGAAAACGGGATTTGCTGAAAGATCGGGTTTGGGTTATAAAAGAGAGAGGTCAAAAATCTTCCATAAAGTGTATTCAGGGACTTCCCTGGTGGTCCAGTGGTAAAGAATCCACCTTACAATGCAGGGGATGTGGGTTCGATCCCTGGTCAGGGAACTAAGATCCCACAGGCTGCGGGACAAGTAAGCCCCTGCACCACAACTATGGGGCTCGCTCACCTCAAATAGAATCCGCGTGCCACAAACTACAGAGCCCACGCGCTCTGGAGCCTGCACGCCACAACTAGAGAAGAGAAAACCTGCATGCCACAACTAGAGAGAAGCCTGCGCACCACAAAGAAAGATCCTGCATGCCTCAAAGAAGATCCTGTGTGCCGCAACTAAGACCTGATGCAGCCAAAAATAAATTAAATAAATAAGTAAATAAATCTTTTTTTTTAAAAAAAAATATATTCAGTGGTTGCCAAGGGAGGGGTGGGGGAGGGATGGATTGAGAGTTTTGGATGAGCAGATGCAAACTATGATGTATAGAATGGATAAACAACAAGGTCCTACTGTATAAGCACAGGGAACTATATTCAATATCCTGTGATAAACCATAATGGAAAAGAATATGGAAAAGAATATATAAATATATATGTAAAACTGAATCACTTTTCTGTACAGCAGAAATTAACACAACATTGTAAATCGACTATACTTCAATTAAAAAATAAAAAGTATTCATTGACGCATTTTTTTTTTTTTTTTTTTTTTTTTTTTTGGTGTTGTTGTGGTACGCGGGCCTCTCAATGTTGTGGCCTCTCCCGTTGCGGAGCACAGGCTCCGGACGCGCAGGCTCAGCGGCCATGGCTCACGGGCCCAGCCGCTCCGCGGCATGCGGGATCTTCCCGGACTGGGGTACGAATCCGTGTCCCCTGCATCGGCAGGCAGACTCTCAACCACTGCGCCACCAGGGAAGCCCCATTGATGCATTTTAAGGAATCTTTCCCGGGCACTGTGATGCATGCCATCATATCCTGGCCCCTGTGGAAAGCCTTGGGGTGTGCTGGTAACTAGAGAGATGGTTCCAGCCCTTGTGCAGCTCACATTCTAGTGACACGAGGATAACTTGTGCCCAACTCTCCAGGTGGTTGTGACAAGATAAGGTGCATAACACAGAACCTGACACACACAGGGCTCAGTACATGGTAGGTGTTATTATTATACAGGATGCTCAGCAAAACAGTAACACACTTAGGTATAGAAAATGTAGATTTGTGCTAGTGAAATACAGATGAGGGGAGTAAGCAAAATGGAGTGGGATAAAGAATTAAATTGGTTCATATTCCTATAATTTCCCAAATAATCCAACATTCTTGGTTTTCGATTTTCATTTCAAGATGGTAGATCATCCAGTAGACTATTACTAAGAAGGTCAGGAAGCCAAAACCATGGGGCTTGTGCTCTGGGAAAGGCCTTGATGCCTTTTGGGATTAGAAGAGCCCAGTGATGTGTTTGCTAGGACTAGATCTCCTCCAGGGACATTTGGAAATGTCTGGAGACAGTTTCAGTTGTCATGAACAGGGAGATAGGGGAGGAGGAGGCTACTTGCCTCTAGTGGGTAGAAGCCAGAGATGCTGCTAATGTACAGCAGTATGCTGGACAGCCTCCCCTCCCCCCCACAAAACAATTAGCTGGTCCAAAATGTAGACAGTCCCCAAGACTGAGAAACCATGAGATGAAGAAAAGAAAGGTAAAATTATCATCCAAAACCCCAGCAACGTGGTCATAAACAAAGTTGGTGGTTTGAGAGGAAAAGTGTCCTCACTCTAATTACTGTGATGGACTCTTGAAGGACATCATGATGTTGCTAATAAAAGGGGATGCTCAGAAGAATAAGTGTGTGCTGCTTTACCTTTATTTCCCAAAATGGCCCTTCTTGGAGACAATGATCAGTTCATCCTGGTCTCACCAAAAAGGTGTGGGAATGCGCTTTTCTTCTGTTTAAAGGTCCTGTTTGTCTAGACTGGGATGGGGAATTCTAGGAGCGGGGAAAGCCTGCTTGAAGATGTTTTATTCTGGGAAAATTAACGGGCCAGACAATGCAAAGGAAAAGGACAAATTGTCCTTTTGGTTCCAAATAAATGCTTGTTTTCTGACACTGCGTGAATTTCAATGGTCCTCAGTTTGACTGTAAAATTAACACTTCTTTGAGGTTAACTGTGGGGATGCGGTGAATGCCATTCACACCCCTTTCAGAGCTATTGTCTGTCTGGAATGCCAGGCGCAGCTCTGGCACGTGGTCCACTTCACCAGCGCTTGCTCCTGCATCTCCTTAGCCTCATCCAAATATCCCAACCCAAAGAGGCAGGCATGACTCATACTGCCACTGGTTTCCCACACTCATCTCCCATCCACAAAGCACTTAAGGCAAGTCCATTGACCTTGAGCAGGTCACTTCATCTCTCTGCACCTCCATTTCTTCTCTTAAATGCAGAAGTTGGACAAGCTCCCTGAGGTCTTCGGCATTGATCTCGGGTGGCCTCAGCCTGCAGCAGCTTGAAGCAGGGTTTCCGTTCCTGGCCAGAGATTGAGGTCAGGTCACGGCAGTGAGAGCACTGAATCCTAGCCACTAGACCAGTGGTCAGTGACAAGGCTCTGGCCCTACAGCTTTGCAGAAAAATAATTCCCACGAAGACAGAAAGTAGTGACACAAGTAAAGTACTTATTAGGAGAAAAAAGAGTACAGTACGTGTGGACAGACACACGGGCAGGCCCAGAGAGAAAGTCACACCCTTGTGGCAGTTTAAATCACTTATATGGGGGCATTTCTTCCATGTTTTCTTTGGCCAATCATTTTGATTTACCTGGTTCAAAATCTGTATTTGGTATATCTCAGGATCTTCCCATGTGTGCGCACGCATCTCTTAGCCAGGATGGATTCTACCAAGGAGGCCTATGGGTAGACTTAGCCACTTAGCATCACTCCCCTTTGACCTCCAAGGAGCCTTTCTGAGCATGTGTAGTCAGGGAGGTCTCCTGGCTTCAAGAATGAGGGATATGTGGTCTCTTATCTTCTATCTGGGCAGGACCAAGCCTTCTCTCTCAATTATCCTGTTATTCTTGTCTTGGAGTATGGGTCCACAGGGAACGAACTCCAACTGTTTGCCCCAGGGACCCATCGATCTCCTGCCTCAGCATGACCAAACAACCCATTTTCATGGGGAGCTACCTCATTACTGAGTGCACTGGTTTTGTGTGAAAGATGTTAACTCATAATTACAGAACCATCAGCCGTAAAACGGCTTCTTCAGTTATTACCTGGGAGACCATGAGACAATCTTCTAAACTCTTTAAGCCCATCTACTTAGACTTTTCAGTTTCCTTCCTTCTCTAAAATGCTGTGATTTTATGGATCCTAGAATCATTGGAAGGGATCTGGAACTCCAGTGCAGTGGCTCTGAAGTTATGTCATGAAAGGATAGTAAACAAATGCGCTTCTGTCCATTTTTGTGCAAATCATTTTTTCTTTTCTTTTGAGTTTTCACTCAAAAGAATGAAAACTCTTTTGATCATTTTTACATATCATTAGGATTCTTTCCATAAAAATGGAACCCATTTTAAGTCCATCATCAGTAGGTACATACGCCAGTTTTTCCATATCCTATAAACCAAATAGCATTTGATTTTAATAGTTTTGGTAAGAGTAACTTTAGAATATTTAAATTTGAGTATCTTCAGCTGTTAAGGAGCCTGTCTACAGACCCCTGTATTCACTTCATGGACACTGACACTTGAACATTTTGAAGCTGATAAGGAGCTCACAGCTTCTTGCCTTGATTTTTTTCCCCACAGTGAAGATTCAAAGAAGGGATATTGAAGCTACAAAGAGAATGTTATTCTAGAGGAGAATTTGGTCTCCTCCAAACTAAATTAAGAAAAAAAAAGAAACTAAAGGAAGTATTAGATACCTTTCTTAAATTTATTATCAAGGATGGCTATCAAATCTATTCTGCAGGTCTTTACTGGGAGCATAAATTCTCCACGTACAGTGAAGGAGTAAGTGAAGAAGTCTTTAAAAACAGAAGAAGGACCGAATTATTCACTGCAAGACACCAGCCATCTCTGCTTAGACTCCTTTAAAAAGTTTGGAGAACAAGGGTAAAGAAAATGCACAAGAAAAATTCAAAATTTTTCCCAGATAATGTTTTACTAAACTTATTTCCCTTTCTCATCTTGCTCCTAAATTCTCTTACCAACTTACACATCTCCCATGCCTATTCTCAACACAAAACCATGACCCAAGCAAACGAAATCCTAGCTCATTTTTTCTTTTTTTGTTTTTTTTTTTTTTTTTGCGGTACGCGGGCCTCTCACTGTTGTGGCCTCTCCCGTTGCGGAGCACAGGCTCCGGACGCGCAGGCTCAGCTGCCATGGCTCACGGGCCCAGCCGCTCCGCGGCATGTAGGATCTTCCTGGACCGGGGCACGAACCCATGTCCCCTGCATCAGCAGGCGGACTCTCAACCACTGCGCCACCAGGGTAGCCCCCTAGCTCATTTTTAAAATTGTTTTGGTTACAAAAATAATGTATGTTCATTGCATAAAAATCAGAAAGATGATGAAAAGAAGAAAATAGGACCCCTCCATCATTCCATATCCCAGAGATAGCCACTGTTATGCCTCGGTTATATCCTTCCAGATATTTTTCTGTGAATACATTCTTCAAAAGAAGTCATACTCTTCAAAATATCTTTTACCCCATTTTCTTCATTTAACATGTTATGTACACTTTCTGGGACAATTTTTTGTTCATAGAAACCCACCCTGATTTATTTATAAATCAGGTTACTTCTACTGTAGAATCCTAACAATGCTTCTTACTTTCTACTGTTATAAATTACCTGTAGTTCAAACCTTGTCATTTCTTTTTTTGTGCACTTCTTTAATTACTTTCTTATAGTAAATTCCTGGCACTGTTGGATGGAATGAAAATGCCCACCTTAGGCCCTTAACACACACTGCTGTGTCTTTAAAATTCACACTATGGTTATTGCGTCTCTCCAGCTCCAGGTGATTGACAAAGGTGCCTGAGAGGGCTGTGTGGCCTTTCAAACACAGGAGGTCTTTGGAAATACAGTGATGATTTAGGAAGTGTGTGTGGCTCAGTTGACCAATGGCCCACAAACCATCACAAAAGAAGTTTCAAAGGTGATATTTATGGAGAGTGACTTTATCACTGTACTATTACAATTTCTGGTAAAGAAGTGGGTGAAAGGCAAAAGAGCAAGGGCTTTCCTTTGAGGAGAAAAAACCAAACCTCACACAATAACAAATCCAGATTTCACTCATAAGGTTAAAAGCACACTAAGTGCAGGCTGAATTAAATTACAGATACATTGAAAATTGAAAATGTACACATCGTATAACTTGGAAATTCCATTCCTAAATGTAGATTATTAAATTCTAAATATTAGAGAATTCTTGCTTATAGTAATATGAAACTGAAAAATGAATTGGGAACAAGCTAAATGTCTATCAGTAAGAGAATGGATAAATTAATTGCAGTTTATTCATGCAATAGAATATGATATAGGGGATAAAAAATATCTCTTTATAAATCAACATGGATTGATTTTAAAATATAATTGTAAGTAAAAAAAAAGAAAAGATAGATGCATGTAGAGCAATAACACAGAGAACAATACTATATATTAAGAAAATATATATAATTATGGCCTGAAACACACATTAAATTTATGATAGACTCTGCCTCTGAAGAGTGAAGGAAAATGAGACTGGCAGGGGTGAGGGTGAGGGGCAGGGGAGAAAAAAAGTCTTTCAATTGTATCTGTAATGTCATATTATTTTAATAGTAAAAAAGCATGCTGTTATATAAAATCTAAGATGATATCAATTATAAAACCCATTATTATTTTTTGAATCACTCAGGAAAAAAAGTTGCCACAATATGCCATTAATTTTAAAGTGCACCCAATTTTAGAGATGCTAAGATATGGGGGAAGAGTGTGTAAAATTATATATAAGGCAAAAATGCAAAAGATTCAAGTCTGCTAATTCACGAAATCATTGGGGTATATGGTTATAGGTTATGTAAATCTGTGAACTTTTAAAAACTTTTCCAAAGGAAAAAGAACACATTAAATATTATAGGGAATGGAATTCCTCCAAAATATATAGCATTTTAAATATATACTGCTCATGTAACAAGTATACTGCTCTAAAGCTTAGCTGCCTTCTTACACATATTCCCCAAATGAACTAGAATACGGTGAAGGTGGGAGAGAGATCCTTGAAGCTTTGTAACTCGAGAAGCATCTGGTTCATGATTTACATACTTAACATTGACTCGAGAAAGCCTTGTTCCCTGAATTGACGTTCTCCCAGTTTAAAAGAACAATCTCAGAAAACAAATCTGTTGTCTGTTCTATAACCCATATGCTAGGAATTTGATGCTGCAGAATTGAGTATCCTGCTTCACAGGTCATCTCATCAGTTGAGAAAGCTATGAATGTTCATCATAAGGTTATTTCTTGGGAGAAACAAAGTGAAAACAACTCTATTCACCCTACCTTTAACCAGCAAACTGAAACCATCCTAGCCCCTCGGTTCAATATGAATTCATCGTAGTAGGTCACAGCATGGGAACTAACGTGCCTGTACTCCTTTATTTCTCCCTGTGGCTTCAAGAAAGTCTTTCTCTGGAAAGTATACAGAAGAGGAGAGGAAAAAAGATCTACAGTTAGCATTGCCAGATGAAATACAGATCCAGTTAAATTTGAATTTCACATAAACAATGAATAATTTTTAGTGTGAGTCTGTTCCATTGAATTGCAGATAAGTAACATGTCACTTTTTGCTATACACATGTGCAAATGTTACATTGAACGTACTAAAATTCTATCACTGTTTATCTGAAATTCAAATTTAACTGTATTATTTTCTAAATATGGCAAACCTATTAGGAGAAGTAATCTGACCTAAAGAAAAGAAGAAAAATAGAACTGGAAGCTAAGTCGGGGGACAAAAAATAGAGAATTAGTTGAAAGTGGCTGCTAGGGAAAAAACAAGACACCCAGGAGCTGCCCTGAAGGACATATATTTAATTTGGAGACCACAAACATTTTCTATTGTCTATTTGCACAGAGGGTTTCATTCTAAATGATGTACATGTCAGGACGGCTGAGTGATGACTGTGGTCCAGCAGCCTGGGGTATCACCGTGTCCCTGTGGAGCCCCCTGGTAACACAGACTCGTCTCAAACCTGAGCTCTGCTGCCACCTTCCCCTTCCCCGATAAGTAAAAGCGTCTTGGGGTCTTTTGGGAACTTTGGCTTTGATTGTCATATGCAGTGTGAGCTAGGGCTTCCCTGTGCAACTGGAGAGGAGATGGCAAATGTCCCCCAACCTGCTAGGGGATGACTTGTAAGACAGAAGCCCTTGCCCTAGGTCAGAACCATTTTCTGTGACAAGCTCACAACCATACCAGTTTCTAGAACACAGACAGACCCCAAGTGCTGAAAAACACTTAAAAATGTATACCCCTTCCTGTTCTTCTCTAAGTTATAAAAATAGAAGGAAGGGGGTGGGGAGGCAGAGAGCGAGGTGTGGGGCAGGCACCCGCTGGTCTGAAGGAGGCAGAGACAAGTCTGTGAGAGTCTCACACCTTCCCTGGGTCTGTGCAGACAGTGGGGCTGCTGGCTCGTGCTGCCTGGAGAGTGTCCTAGCTTCTCATTCCTCTTTGGTTTTACTTACAATGGTTTCGAGGTGAGAATTTAGTTACTGGGTTTTTTTCACCTTAGGTTTTGATCTCATAGGGTTTAAAGTTACTTTCACTTTTGCAAACCGTCAACCTGGGCCTCCTGGTGAAGTAGGCCTTGGGAGAAGGCGTCTCCACTGTGCTCAGGGTTGAGTGACAGCTCTGACCATTTGCCTCCTTTAACTTCCTGTCACAGTGTTGTGGTGGGGGAGGCAGTGTTAGCCCCATTTTACAGACGAGTAGACTGAGGCAGGAAAAAAAGATGGGTCATCTGGCCATTTACACTTAAAAGATATTAAAATCTCTGCAAGTGTAATGAGAGGGAGAAAACTGTATTTTCCAAAATTTCCTTCAGAGAAAGCCATTCAGGGGGATGAGAAGGTTGCTTTAATAAGCTGCTTAGGTCATGCAGCTCTATGTCAAAAAAACAAACAACCCAATCAAAAAATGGGTGGAAGATCTAAATAGGCATTTCCCCAAAAAAGACATACAGATGACCAACAAGCACATGAAAAGATGCTCAACATCACTAATTATCAGAGAAATGCAAATCAAAACTACAATGAAGTATCACCTCACACTGGTCAGAATGGCCATCATTAAAACGTGTATAGATAACAAATGCTAAAGAGGGTATGGAGAAAAGGGAACCCTCTTGCACTGTTGGTGGGAATGTAAATTGGTACAGCCACTATGGAAAACAGTATGGAGGTTCCTTAAAAAACTAAAAATAGAATTACCATAGGACCCAGCAATCCCACTCCTGGGCATATATCTGGAGAAAACAATAATTCAGAAAGATACATGCACCCTAATATTCATTGCAGCACTATTTGCAATAGCCAAGACATGGAAACAACCTAAAAGCCCATTGACAGAGGAATGGATAAAGAAGATGTGGTACATATATACAATGGAATATTACTCAGCTATAAAAAGAATGAAATAATGCCATTTGCAGCAACTTGGATGGACCTAGAAATTATCATACTAAGTGAAGTAAGTCAGACAAAGACAAATATATGGTATCACTCATAAGTGAAATCTAATTTTTTAAAAAATGATACAAATGAACATATTTACAAAACAGACTTACAGATATCCAAAACAAACTTATAGTTACCAAAGAGGAAACATGGGGGAAGGAATAAATCAGGGCCTTGGGATGAACATATATACACTACTATATATAAAATAGATAAACAACAAAGACCTACTATATAGCACAGGGAACTCTACTCAATACTCTGTAATAACCTATATGAGAAAAGAATCTGAAAAAAAATGAATATATGTACTTGTATAACTGAATCACTTAGCTGTACACTTGAAACAAACACAACATTGTAAATCAACTATACTTCAATAAAATTAAAATAAAAAAAAAAATAAGCTGCTTAAGGAAGAAAAGGGTTGGGGAAGGAGGGATACCCAGGAGCTTGCAGTAGGTGGGGCTCAAGCTGTCTGCTAAAGAGAGATGGAAGGTTTGAAAGGCTTTCTGACTGGGGTTTGTAAGTTTCAGATCAGCACAGAATTGCTCTGGACCACAGAGCAAGGGTCCTGTCCTGCCCTCCTAGCACACTTCCCCTTTGGCCTCTTCTCCAAAGAGCATCTTTTATCAATAAGGAGAGCAAGAAAGAAAATTATCTCCCTTCTCATTGACAGAATTCTCTTCTTTGAAGAATATCTCTTCTTTGACTAACACAACATTGTAAATCAGCTATATTCCAAAAAAAAGTTTTTTAAAAGTCCATCAGCTGATGAATACATACATGAAAAGTGGTATCTCCATAAAATGGAATAGTGTTCAGGAAAAAAAGGAATAAAGCACTGATATATACTACAACATGAATGAACCTTGAAAATTATGCTAAGTGAAAGAAGAAAGACACAAAAGACCACATCTTGTATGATTCCATTTATATGAAATATCCAGAGTGAGAAAAGTAGATTAGTAGTTGCCAGGGGCTAGAAGGACATGGGGAAAATGGAGAATGACTGCTAATAGGTATGGGGTTTATTTTGGGGGTGATGAAAATGTTCTAAAATTTATTGTGGTGATGATTGCACAACTCTGAGAATATACTAAAAACCATTGAATTATATACTTCAAATCAGTGACTTGTATATGAATTATACCTCTATAAAGCTGTTACATTAAAATAAATTTTGAAAGAATCTCTCCTCTTTTGATAGTGGTAAAATTTTGGACACTGGAAGGCAGAAGGACATGTAGTGACTGACAATACACCCAAGAAAGCTAAGTTCTTCAATACAAGCACTGTACTGAGTGAGCCAAGGATCACCAGACACCTGAGGAACAAACACCACAACATGAGAGTCAGTCTAAGCAAGGCGGCAACAGTGAACAAAACTATTAATATTCTCTGAGAGAAAAGATACTGCATAAATGAAGTAAGACAGGATTATACTCTTTAAAAAATGCTCACACAGGTAAGAGTGGGTTTTAGAAAATAAAAATCCGAAAGGGGAAATAAACATCTCAAAGAAGTGCTAGAAGATAATTTTGAGGAAATTTCTCAGAAAGTAGAGTGAAAAGACTAAAAGATGGAATATAAGAGAGAAAGATTCACAAATTAGAAATTAGAGAGTGTCCAGAAAGCTAAACCTCCAAATAAAAGAAATTCTAGAAAGATAGAACAGGGAAAACAATCAATGAAATAGCTAAAGAAAAACTTCCAGAATTAAAAGTCTCATCAAGTTTCACAACAATAAATTAAAATAGATCTTTATCAAGGCTATAGAATCATAGAATACTGGAGTCAAAGCGAAAATCCCAAAAGCTTCCAGAAAAGAAAGCGAAAGTTTACTTACAAAGGACCAAAATTCAGAATGGTTTCAGATTTCTCAATAACAGTGGAAACTAAAAGACAATGGAGAAATTCTGAGGGAAAATGATTTACAATTTTATGCCCATTACAATTAAGTTTCAGTGTAAGTTAGACACATTTTTAGATGTACAATTTCTTAAAATTTTAAAATCTCCTACATACTTCCTTCTCAGGAAGTAATTATAGGAGGAGCTATCAAAACCAGGGATGAAGCCAAGAGAAAGATGGATGTGGGGACCTGACTCTGAGAGAGGCAAACAGAAAACCTGAGTGATGCAGCTAAGCCAGGCCAGAATCCATGACCACCGGCTCATATTTAGAGTCCTTTTTATTTTATTTTCACTTTTATCAAATGATCATGCACATGACTTAACAACAATTCAACAAGATTTATTATGAAAGTTATGGGCTCCCTGAATCATCTTTTTTTTCTCACTACTTCCTACTCCCCAGAAACAACCACCTTCATCTCATTTTTTTGCTGTATTTTTGGCATTTGCCTTCAAATCATTAAATAACATACTCATAGTCCTATGAGTTTTCCATTTTAGTCATTTCCTATTTTTTTCTCTTCTCTGGAAGCTAAGGCTGTATTCCCCTTTCACCCCCCCCACAACAATCACATGTCCCCCACTTTTTGGATGGGTCTGCTTACTCTGAAAGTTGTTCCTTGCCTTAATTTCCACAGCTTTGTCACTCGGGATAGTATTCTGTGTGGTGTGTGTGTGTGAGAGAGAGAGAGAGAGAAAGACCTCTCTTGAGATGATTGAATCAATGGGTTTGAAGTAAAGGAAAGATAAGGGAGCAGTAAAAATAAAACTTTCTATAATCAAGACAAGCACATAAATGTGTGAATAAGATTTTTAACAGAAACCTAACAGAGACCAAGCAGGATATAGGGCAAAGTAGAGAAAGTGATAATAAGTAGATTTACCAAGGCAGCACATGTGAGAAATAAAAGTAAGTTCAAGATCAAAGAAAATACTTAGCCTTCCTACTTTAGATACAAATTGGCAATTAGCCTAGATCACCTTTCACAGTGACCAAAGAAGGGCTATAGGATCCAAAGAGGGAGAATCAGCCTCAGAAATTTTTTTAATTTATTTTTTTATTGAAGTATAGTTGATTTACAATGTTCTGTTAATTTCTGCTGTACAGCAAAGTGACTCAGTTATACATTATATATACATTATTTTTTATATTATTTTCCATTACGGTTTATCACAGGATATTGAATATAGTTCCCTGTGCTATACAGTAGGACCTTGTTGTTTATCCATTTTATATATAATAGCTTGCAACTGCTAACTCACTCCAAACTCCCAGTCCTTCCTTCCCCCACCCCCCTACTCCTCGGCAACCACAAATCTGTTCTGTGAGCCTGTTTCTGTTTTGTAGATAAGTTCATTTGTGTCATATTTTAGATTCCACATATAAGTGATATCATATTGTATTTGTCTTTCTCTTTCTGACTTACTTCACTTAGTATGATAATCTCTAGGTCTGTCCATGTTGCTGCAATTGGCATTATTTCATTCTTTTTTATGGCTGAGTAGTATTCCATTGTATATACAGAATATTGCACTACATCTTCTTCATCCATTCCTCCGTTGATGGACATTTAGGTTGTTTCCATGTCCTGGCTATTATGAATGGTGCTGCTATGAACATAGAAGTACATGTATCTTTTTGAATTAGAGTTTTGTCCCAGCCTCAGAAATCTTAACAGCCCTGATTCCAACTTCTATCTTTGATCTGCCCAGTGCCAGTCTCTCATGGAGACAGACCCTTTTCTTTCTGAGAAGCAGGCCACCTGTGTGGCTCTTGCAGGAACTACTTGTCCAAGACAACTTACCCTCCAGGCATGTTGATGGAGCCAGAGGTGGACATGTGATCCAAAGCCAGGCAAATTCTAATCCTTCCCTGTGATGTTAAACAGTCTTATGAAGAAAAGAAGATCTTTCTTCACAATGCCATGTGCCACCTAAAAGTCAGAACTGCTAAAATATATAAGAAAAAGAAGATGGATATTGGGGGGCAACCAGTTGCTTCTGCCACCATTGCCTACTAAGAAGACAGTGCAGCAGAATGTCCTTATTGGAACTTTCCCTGCCTCATGTTTGACTGAGGCCCTGTCAAGGGGTAAGACACAGACTATTTCCAGCTATGGTCGTTGCTGCTATTTTTCTTTTTTTTGTTTTGTATTGGAATATTGTTGATTAACAATGTTGTGTTAGTTTCAGGTGTACAGCAAAGTGATTCAGTTATACATATACATGTATCTATTTTTTTCAGATTCTTTTCCCATTTGGGTTATTACAGAATATTGAGCAGAGTTCCCTGTCCTATACAGTAGGTCCTTGTTGATTATCTATTTTATATATAGTAGTATGTATATGTTAATCCCAAACTCCCAATCTATCCATCTCCCCACCCTTCACCCCTGGTAACCATAAGTTTGTTTTCTATGTCTGTGAGTCTGTTTCTGTTTTGTAAATAAGTTCATTTGTATCATTTTTTTAGATTCTGCATATAAGCAATATCCTATGATATTTGTCTTTCTCTGCCTGGATTACTTCACTTAGTATGATCATCTCTAGATCCATCCATGTTGTTATTTTGTATGCAAATTGTTCCTTCACATGTGAGGAAGATGGAGTAGTCAGAAACAGGCAAAAGCAGAATTTTGGAGAGAAATAAGAGTGGGGAGGAGACAGCTGAGTTTAGCAAGCAGGGAGTTTGCACATGTTTGTATAAACTGATGAGCTGTCAGTGAGCTAAGAGGTCAGGATGGACATTTTGTACTAGTATAAGCCCAGTAAAGGTATCACAGGAAACAATTTTAATTGTTTATGGGCTCTCCAGAGAACCTTGAGAGTTTAGCTGTGGTGTCTCTGGCTCATGCCTACCTGCCTTTCCCATACGCATCAGCCTTACTGAGGGCAGATCCACACCATTTTTCACTTTAGAATTTCTCAGCACCCATGGGATAGAGTTCAGATTATGCAGATTTACAAACAAAATGGATTTGAAAACTCATCCTAAGACCTTTGAATGCCTTAGGTGATTCAAGGATGTGACAAGAGGATGAGAGGGCAGAAGGAGAGAGGATGTGGGTAGGTGGCTAACACAGAAGAAAGTTCTGCTGTGAGTCCTGTGGGCCCCTCCCCACCAGAGGCCTGTGTCAGGGGAGCAGACCTGTTCTTGCCTCTTCCCCCAAGTCCAGTGAGGAAGCATCCCTGAAACATTGTGAACAGGACTAAGAGATTTGTTTGGACAGAGCTGTTGTCATCAGGGGGACCACCCTCCCTGGGGGAGAGCTGGAGGAGGGTTGCTCCTGTCTAAACAAAGGATCCTGATGGAGTCTTCAGAAGGACCCCTTGGAAAACCTTAAGCTGGGAGATAGCACTGCTGCTTGGCTCACCCCTGAAAAAATCAAAGTAGCCTGTGGACTGGGGTCTGACTCCCATTTAAAAAACCTTGAGTGAGAAGGGCTGCCCAAATGCTTTGCTGGCAGCACTCAGGAGCAGAGGCTGGGATTCTATGGAGCCAGGGAAAGAAGTTTCATGAAGCCAGCTCAGGCTTTTCGAAAGGCCTCTGTAAGAGGAAAGGAGAACCCAGAGCCTGTTAACACAGAGGCAGTTCACAGTGGAGTCTGTTGGAGATTTCATTCAGGAGCAGGAGGAGACAGACCCACCAGGGAAAGAAAATGTTTCAGGGAATGGAGAAGACAAAGATGCTGTTTTATGGATGTACCTACTCTTTTTTTTTTTTTGCAGTACGCGGGCCTCTCCCGTTGCGGAGCACAGGCTCTGGAAGTGCAGGCTCATCGGCCATGGCTCACGGGCCCAGCCGCTCCGCAGCATGTGGGATCTTCCCAGACCGGGGCACGAACCCATGTCGCCTGCATCAGCAGGCAGACTCTCAACCACTGCGCCACCAGGGAAGTCCGATGTACCCACTCTTCATGCTCATTGACCTATTGCTTCCTTAAGATGCTAGTAATAACTTGGGGAGAAAGTTTGCCCCTGGGAGGCGATGACCCTGAGTGCGCAGGACAATGAGAGGGCCTGTCTCACCTTTAGGCACTGCACTGTGCATTAATTTAGTACTGGGAGCACCCTGGTAGGACCGGCCTTCCATAAGGCTCAAAGGAGTCTGAGAAGCCCAGCACTAGCCTTACAGATATCCATTAATATTTTCTACTTCTGTGGCACATCTGTTTCTGTGTCCTTTTTGTCATGGTAGCCCAGGTGCTACTACACCAGCCAGAGGCAACCTAATGGTTGCTGGGCCCCAGAGGAAACAGCTCTGCCCAGTAGCGTATTTTACACCGATATGACCAGAAAGGGCTAATCAAATCTCCTCTTGGAAAAATCAACATAGAATTCTCAACCCTGGGGAATCTGTGTGTTGGATTCACCTGAGAGCTTTCAAAAATACTGATGCTCAGGTCCTAACCCAGACCAAGTAAACTCTGATCTGTTGAAATGGGGCCCAGGCATACTGAAATGGTCCTGAAGTAATTCTAGCGCTCATCATGGGTGGAAAAGCCACTGGCAACAAAGCAATGGGAAGACAGCGCTCAACTAGTTTGATCGATGGTGAGCACCTCCGCTGGCTGCTGATGGAATCTGTCTGGGAGGAAGGCTGTTTTCCCAGTCTTTTCAAGAAACACTGGCCCCCAAGGAATATTGAAACAGTTCTTTAAATTATGGTTTCAAAACCATACAGGGTCAGGGCAACTGCAGACCCCATATGGGGACATCTCACTTTCCTGGTGATCAGGACAGGGTAGGAGACTTTAAAGGAGGTCCTTGAGCCTTCAGATGTGCCCTGGGGACCTTCCAGGTTCCCTAACATTCACCTTCCTCTCTTCACTTGTCGCTGTCTTTAACGTTTAGCCCTTCCGTGTGTCTGCCCCACCAGCCCTGCCACTCCCATCCTTCCATCTCTGTGCCGTGTGGTTAGGTCCTAACCACAGGGTCCAGTGGAGCCTGTGGCTTTTCTCCTCCATCACTTCCTATTGGTCTGCAGTCGGTAGGGGTGCTGTCTGACCCTAGAGCCTGAAGGTGCTAGAGGGTGGGGTGGGGAAACAGGGTAGGAGAAAGAGGTAAGGAGGATCTCTCCTTGTGGCCTAGGAAATGATTTCCCTGAAACTAAACCTCACTAAGGGAACTGTCCTTCCGATGGCACTTGTAAGTATCCTCTTGCTCTTGGTTACCTAGGACCCACGTGCTCTTCCTGACAGCAGCCCTACCTGGTTGGTTACCTGTGATACCTCATCTCAGTTGAAACTCCCTGGAGATGCACGTTCAGGGACCACACCCTCTTGAGCCAGGCCAATCAAACGCTCCCACCTGAAATAGACACGGTGAGAGCACACTGACCACGCGCATCACAGTCAGCCCAGCCTGAGTCCTGCTCGGCGGCTCCGCTCCCGGCTCCCAGCCTCCCAGCTGCCTCTCTGAACAACCAAGAGCCTCACAATTTCCTTCTTTGTGGTTCTTTGTTTTGTTTGTGGATTGCTTGATTGTTTTTCATTTGTTTGTTGTTGGTTGTTGTGTTTTAGCTTTATTTTATTTTATTTTTGCCTAAATTAGCCAGAGTATACTTCTCCAACTTGTAAGCAAAGAAACCTCTCTTAATCAATTCTTCCTTTAACGTACGTGAGAAACCCACGTTCTTTTTATGCCCTCTGTTTTTTATGAATCAACACACAAGTCTTATTAGGCTAAAAAATGTCTGCCCCTGCACACCAACCACCACTTCCCATCCCAGGTAGATTTCAAAGTTCTCTTACATTAGTTGATAATGGATGGTATTCATGACCCGACTCTTCTCCCTAATGTCTAGGGACAGGTGAGGGGCAAGCAGAGACACTTAAGTCAGCCTTGCACTCATCCAAAGCCTGCTGTGTGCCAGAAATGAGGTTCAGTCTGACATCTCTTTCCACCTTGCATATCATCCTACATTTCCATGACTGTAAGGAATCTGTGCTCATTGACCTTGGTAACCTGAGCAGCCCCCACCGGCTGGTCTGCGTTACCTCGGCTCTAGTTCTATCATGTGATCTTGAGCAAGTCACTTCACCTTTCAGACCTCAGTTTCTTTACCTATAAATTGAAAGACGTAGAGAACATGATGCCCAGGTGTCACATTTACTGGTCACAGGAAATAGATATCATAAAGTCTGGTTTTGCGATCACTCAGAACTTGTGATTCCAGATGGGGTGAGGCCGGGAGACTGGCTCATCCTCTTCAGCATCTCCTCAGTCTGTCTGCTTCTCTCTGTCTCTGCTGCCACTGTGACCCTCTCTGTTGTCAGGACTATTGCAATAGCTTCCTCAAATGTCAACCCTGGCCTCATCCAAACGCCTCTGCACAGCAATCAGAGATCTTTCTGAAGGTGAATCCGAACACATCAATCCATTTCTTTTAGGATAAAGAACAAAACTGTCGATCTGATCTAACCCTTTCCCATTTCTTCAGTTTCATCTCCTACCACTCTTCCTCTTGCCAACTTTCAGTTCCTCCCAAGACTGAAGACTCTCCTTGCCTCAGGACCCTTGCACAAGCTCTTTTCTCCAAGTGCCCTTGCCCAGTAGATCTTGGCTTAAACATTTAATCCTCAAAGAATTCTTTCCTAACCTCTCAAAAAAGCCAGGTAGCCCTGTCAATTGATCCCTCTACTTCCCTGCAGGGTCCTTATTGCAGTCATTAATTATAAATTTAATTATATGTTTATTTGAAAGGTGTTATTTCCCCCCACTGTTTTCCTCATCACTACCACCCCAATACATAGCACAGTGCCCAGCACACAATGGATGGGCAGTAAATGCACCTCTTAAATGACCAAAGGAGTGTAATTGGGATGTGTCTAAGCATCTCACCTCCCGTTCCTGCTCTGTGAACTCTGGGTCAGATCCATATCACCACCCAAGTCAATGTCCACCTACCTCAATCAACTTTTTCCTTATCCTTACAAAACATGCTCTTGGAAAAAGCTAGAATAAATTAAAATGAAACTCACCATCAATAGTGCCTGGGGTGTTATATATCTACTGGCATTTTATTCAATAATGAATAATGCCTAGATTTAGCTTGAATCCAAGGAATATAACTGTGCTAACAGAATTTCAGAGGTTCAAAGACCAGACTCTCTTTGTGACGTCTGTTTCTTCCTGGTCCCTTGGGCCCTCACATTTTCCACATTAGAGGGTCTTCTGATCTGCTGGACCCATCATTAGAAGGTTACACATGGTATTCTCTCCATCTCATCCTATCTTACTTCACTGATGTAGAATTCCTTCCAGAAACCCTGGAGCCACCTTTCTCCACAGCTTCAGTGCTTCCTTCCCAATAGTTCCTTCCAGCTCAATACAAATAACGGTATGCCTTTCTTCCTTTCTCTAGGTGGCTTTCATTAGAACCGCAGACTCACACAATATTTGAGTCAGAGGCTTCTGCAACCTATCCCATGGAGCAATAGACAATCTCCTTGAACTCCATGAGTGATCAGAGGCATCAGAAGACAAACCAGCCCTGGATTTAGTGGAAGGTGAGACTACTTCTTGAAGCTTAATGGAATCCATGGTCTTCTCCTAGCTCTGGGATGCAGATGTCATAGTGACTGAAGAACCCAGGCTTGGGAGCCAGGCAGACCTGGGGTTAGTTCCTCCTTCTGTCTTTGTGAACTTGAGCAAGTGATGCCTCTGTATGCCTCAAGCTCATTGTCCATATAATGAGAACCATAATGCCTGCCTCATGTACTAAGACACAAAGCAGAGTCCCTGGAGCAAGAGGGGAGGCTTAAAAAGGCTAGAGTTCTCAAGTTTTCTGGCTCTGAGGACATGGAACACTAATATCAAGAAGGAGACTTTTGCCCTCAGTCTGCTATGTCCCTATGACAGTACACTATCCTAATATCCACCTTCTGTGAGAGAGACAAGTTTTTGTGTAGGCTTTACTGTTAATTTACTGGGTATTTCCACATAGTTTGCTTTGCTAGTCTGCGCTTTCATTGGCACCTTCTTTTTCTATCCTAACATGTATATAATACTGATAAGGAAGACTTTAGAAAAATAATTCCCTCATTATTTTATCTAATTGCTATTAGGATGATTTTTCTAGATAAGTTTATCCATCATCCCTTAAGTTTTCCTTCCTGTCTGAGTTTAAAAGACTGTAATGATCGTAGTCTCATTTATTCATTTAGAGTAGTGGTTCTCAACGTGGGTGATTTTGCCACCAGGGGACATTTGGAGATATCTGTAGACATTTTGATTGTCACCATTGGGGAAAAATATGACTGGCATTTGACAGGTGGAGACCAGGATGCTGCTACATATCCTACGATGCACAGGATGGCCCCCGCGACCCAGTCACCCAACCCCACATGTCAGCAGCGCCAGGCTGAGAAACACTGGTTTGGAATCGGGCCAGTCAGCTTCACAGCAGCAAGAGAAACAGCCCTTGAGCTTGGCAGTTCAGCAGCTTCAGTTCTAAGAGAAGCCCCTCCCATTAAACTTCTTTGATTCCCTCCCTCCTCTCCAGCTCTGACAAATAGCTGCTTCAAAATAGTAACATGCAAAGTCTATCTTAAACACATGGAGTCAAGAGATTTAGAGTTAAGTTTTAAAAATTCAAGGCTAGCACTCTGCTGTTAAAATAGACCAAGCCTGAAGGTAGGTGCCAGGGTGTGAGTTGGAGACAAAGTGTTAAGCCAAGCTTTTGACTCCGACCCTGCTGCTTTTGGCTTTTGTGGGCTTAGGTCAGACTCTCTCTGCTCTCCTGGGGTGGTTGCTCTGTGGTTTTCTTCTTACTTCTATAGAACTTAAAGAGACAAACATTGACAATATTCAGAGCAGGCCTCAATAGGGGGAAGCGTGAGCTATTTAAGGTTTGGAATCTAAATTTGTAAATCATATCTCTGATGAAATCACTAAGATGTGGCACTTCATGTTCTAGATTCTTCACACTTACAACACACTATTGTTTGTGTCACTTGCCTGTTGAGTAGAGCGATTACTTACTAATTTTGTGAGATGCAGAAGGTAAGGCGGCGTAGCCCAAAGCACAGTATTGAGAGACAGAACAGAACAAACCTCATCCCAGCCTCTCCTGCTTACATTCTGAACAAATTACATAACTACTCTGAGTCTTTCCTTCCCCTTCCATGCTACAGAGAAAAGAATCTCTATCTCATGGATGGACTCTGCACACAAAATACCAATCAATTTCTAGAACAGAGAGGCCCTTCCTACATATGAACCCCTTATCAAAAGGAGTCTGTCTTCCTGTTGAAAAAGTAAAACTAAAAAATTCTAAACCATGTATGACATGATAGCTTGCCTTGAGATTCAAGAGGATTACAAAGAGATCACCCATGATGATTTAGCCCAGTGTCAATAAATACTGGGTATATGTTTGTCGGCAAGAAGACAAAAAGAAGGACCAGGATACTAAAGGTAGAAAAGCCAAGGGCATATTCAGGACGATCAAGTTGTCACGATTAGCTAGACTACAGCATTTTCACAAGACTGTAGTCAGATGTGAAGCTGGAAAAGTAGTTGGTCTATACTAGTCAACTATTTCCACAATAATGGGGTATAGTAAAGCACCCCGGCATTCAGTGACCCACATCACCAAGCACTTGTTCTCATGCTCATGGGTCAGCAGGTCAGTGAGGTTTGGCTGATCTCAGTTGAGCTTGGCTGGGTAGCATTGTGTTTCTCATGGCAGATCCAGAGCATAAGAACCAAGCCAATCCGTGAAAAATACACTTAAGATCTTTGCTCCTGCAACATCCATTCATATTTCATTGCCAAAGCAAGTTACATGGGCTAGGGAAGTAGATACCGCCTGCAGTGGGAGAGCACAGCAAAGTTACAAGGCAAATGTATTATACCCTATTACAGTGGAGTGGAGAATTGGGACCTATAATCAAATCTATCATAAGACCATACGAGGGCAGATCTTAAAAATAGAAGTAATGAGCTGTTAAAATAAAGATTGGTCACAATAGGAAATCTTTGGAAGAAGTGAAGTGTTCAGAGCTGTGGCTGCCAACATGTGTGGAATAGATCGGAGAAAGGAGAACGTATACCAGAGGCAGTTAGAGAACACTCTGTGCCCAGGAGGAAGGGTGCCGTGTGTTTCAGAGGAGGCACTGGACAAGGAGATGAAGGGCGATGAGAAGGAGTAAATGATTTCATTATTGATTGGCCATTAGGCGGGGATAGTGGCTTTTGCTTTGACTATGAAAAGGAGTCATCAGAGATAAATTTGGAAGTCAGAGGTTTGGACCTTATAGTCTAAGAGAATGGTAAAGCTATAATACCATATACATTTTAATACCATATACATTTTATTGAGTATGTATTGTTTACCAGACACTGTACTAAAAATGTTATTGACACTATTTTATTTAATCTTCACAATAATCCAATGAGATAGGTACAGTTTTTATCTCCATTTTTAGGATGAGGTGACTGAAGTAACCTGCCTGAGATTACATACCTAGAAAGTGGTGGGATCAGGATTGAGAGATCAGCGGTCACCTCCAGAATCTATCCTATGTCACCACTCATTCATTTCCTCATTTCTTACCCGGCCATATTGCTGAAATGTTCATATTTTATATCATATTTACTTACACACCAAACTATTTCTCAGTGACCAGTAAGATAGTCTGAGTGGCAAGTGGAATTCTTTGAAATACCTGGATTTTAGAGTTAAAAGGTGTAAGGTGATGGGAACAGCAGGAATAATGGATGTCCTGGTATCCAGAGTGGTCATGACTGACATCAGTCACATCTAATTATTTTATGGAACAGACTTTTATTTGATCTTTCTGGTTTTGTAGTCCTATTTCTCACTCCCCGTAGCCTAACCACTTTGCAGGGACAAATAAAAACAAGACGCTGCCAGTAGAAATAAACACCACCTAACTTTAAAATGTGCTTCCCCTGAGTCTCAGAACTGAGCATCCATTCTGTAACTAGGAAATGCTACTTCCCCTGAAACTGGAGGGAGGACGCCAGCTCACCGAGCGTGCAGAGTTCACATCTGACTCGTCCCCAGGTTCCTGCTCTCCTCCCCTCGCAATGTGGGGGATGAAGCCTCCACACTGAAAGGTTCTCTGAGTTTATGGCCAAGTCATCAGCACCACGTGCTTTCAACTCCTCCATTTCTTCCCAAATTTTCAGCCAATCTTTGAATCATATTGGCTATCTTTGGGGAGCAGTAAACAGAAAAGTGGAAAAAGATTTTAAAATATCCTCTTTAATGAGTCTCTTTAAATATCCTCTTCAATCAGTAGCTTGATACTTAATTATTCCCTTTTAGAAAAGCCTCTTTCAGTGACTGAGATCCAAGGAGAGCATTCTGGATTTTGATACTGAAGGAGAAGGAACATAGGGTCCTGGGATTGTGTGTTTCAGAAAGAGTGCTAGAAGTGGTTTCTATAGGTTACATTGAAAAGATTTAAATGAAAGATCTTCCTGACTACTACAGGAAGGAAGAAAAGAATGCCATTTTTCTTTTTCTTGCTAAGAATCTGTGAGCTTCTTATTCTGTCTTCCGTGATGAAGGGGTAAGCCCAGCATTGTCTTGAGGAGACCAGTAGACACCAACGCCAGTATCAACACCAGCCGTGCAGGTTAGCACCTGCCAGGTAGCATGGCAGGTGACACCTCTGACATCCCACCTCAATTATTTCCTAAGCAAGTTTTTGTTTTTCTTTTTCTAATACACTGCCAATTTAAAAGGTGCCAATTTTGACAACCTTCTTGCTCTTTTTAAAAGAAGGCTGGGATTGGGAGGGAGGCAAAGATGAAGATTCATCTGTGGCTTGTAGAGATGATCTCATTTTAGTTTCATGGAAATCAATGAACTATTCAATTACAGATGGAAGCAAGTTTGTTTCAGGGTTCACCATAGATGACTTAGAAAAAGAACGCAGGACAATATGGGAAGGAAGAACAATGATGGGTTAAATTTTTAAAAATGACAGTAAATGTGTAAGTGTGGTCAAACTATATTTATAAGGATGACTTCTGTGATGGCGCAGAGTTTCAAGACACAATCTCCTCTAGTGATGAATGATTTTAGGCAAGTCATTTAATTTCCTTGCCCCTCAGTTTCCTTCTGTCTCAAGTACAGGCAGTAATAACTTCCCTGTTCATTTCTTTAGGTTATTTAAAATTTGAAAGTGCTTTGAAAATTGTGTAGTGCAGAGTATCATTATTCATATTATAAAAATTACCAAAGTGGGCTTAGCCTATTTTATCTAAGTTTAATTAAAATTCCTTAAAATAATATTTTATCTGAATTTATAAAAATTAATGCAACCTGTTTTATTGTGAAAAACTATTACAATAAGCATGATTTGGTAGAAAGAGTAGTGAACTTGGAGTTAGAAGACCTTGGTTTAGGTATTACTCCCTTCAATTTTTAGGGTATATGGGGAAGCCTTTGAAAAGGATAGAAAGGATAGAGAAAGGATAGAGTTCCATAGAAGTGGAACTTATCATTTTACTGAGAATATGAGTTATTTGTGAGTTGGGTGACAAAACTTTTACTGAAAAGATAACCAGAAGCACTAAACTCTGCGTACACTCTTGCATGAAATTTCCCCTTACACCATTATATTTTCACTAACTAAGTTAGAGAGGGAAATATTAAATATATCTTATCTCAAAGATGTTATTCTCAGAAGATATAGCAACAGATGTTTGCTGGTTTCTCCCCATCCCCCTCCCTAATAGCTCCTGCTAACACATATCACAGGTCCCCATAAACCCTTCCCTGAGTTACTCCCAACCCAAGAGGTTCCCACATGGGTCCAGTTACTACATGACATCTGCACTCTGTCTTTTCCCCAAACATTCTGTTTAGCACCCTCATGCCCTCAGGTGCCTCTTCCGTTGGGCAGCCCCACTAGACGTGATTCCAGGCAGCACTGTCCCACCTGGGCTACCACCTGTCTGCTGACTATGAGTTCTCTGCTGCTGTTTGTGCGCTGGTCCTCAAGCACCCAAAGTTGCAGAAATCTCTGTGTGAGCTGGGCACAGAAGAGGCAAGATGCAGTCTGCCACATTATATATATATATATATATATATATATATATATATATATATATATATATATATAAACAAAGATTATAACTTGGAGAAAGCTCAGTCCTGGGGAGTTTTAATGATGGGGATCCCTAGTAGGTTCGCATTAAGGCACAGCTAAATTAAAGGTACCATCCCAGAATGTAAATTGGTGCAGCCACTGTGGAAAACAGTATGGAGGTTCCTTACAAAACCTAAAATAGAGCTACCATATGATCTAGCAATACAACTTCCAGGCATATATATGTAGAAACTATAATTCAAAAAGATACATGCACCCCAATGTTCATTGCAGTGCTGTTTACAATAGCCAGGACACGGAAGCAGCCTAAATGTCCATCAAGAGATGAATGGATAAAGAAGATGTGATACATACATACAATGGAATATTACTCAGCCATAAAAAGTAATGAAATACTGCCATTTGCAGCAACATGGATGGACCTGGAGATTATCATACTAAGTGAAGGAAGTCAGACAGAGAAAGACAAATATCATATGATATCGCTTATATGAGTAATCTAAAAAATAAATGATACAAATGAACTTATTTAAAAAACAGAAACAGACTCACAGACTTCAAAAACAAACTTATGGTTACCAAAGGGGAAAGGTGGGAGTTGGGGGGTGAGGGATAAATTGGGAGTTTGGGATTGACATATACATACTACTATATTTAAAATAGATAACCAACAAAGACAGGGAAATCTGCTCAGTATTCTGTAATAACATAAATGGGGAAAGAATTTGAAAAAGAATAACTTTGCTGTACACCTGAAACTTATACAACATTGTTAATCAACTATAGCCCAATATAAAATAAAAATTAAGAAAAAAAAAAAGTACCACCCCAGACTCTGGATGCTCTACCCTCAGAAAATCAAGATAAGGTGGATCCTTCTCGAGGACACAGCATTGCTTCCTTCAGAGAGCCCTCTCCTAAACCAAAAAACCTGACTCATCAAAGAGGTCAAGAGAGCCTAAGAGCAAAGCTTCAAACTTCAAGTTCCTTTATATGTCTAAGACTTCATTTCATTCCTTAATTTCTTTGAAGCAAAGTCTTGTATTTTACACTCTCTGTTTTACATGCTTTGGAAAGATAGAACAAAATCTCCACCTGTTCTAATGAACAAAGCATGACAGATGACCAAAAGCGTGAAAGCCAAAACCATGTGAAAAACTGCCTAAAAGATGAGAAGCCCATTTGGAGGGAAAATATGTGGGCTGCTACTGGGAGTTTCTCACTATTCAGTTTTTTACATAGGCTTTTGCAAAGGGGAAAATGTTATGAGGAGGTGAAGTGTGGAGATCTAGTCAAGATTTCTTTAAAACTTTTTAAAAGTCAGATTGCTATTGATCTATGGAAATATCATTTGCAAATATTTAAAGTCCCCTCCAAAATAACCCCCAATTCAATCTGGTTGGAAAACATGATATGCAAGAGCAAATCAATCACATAAAAAAGCGATGGCAGACCCCTACAGCCCAGAGGGTGACAAGCAAGAGAAGGGTGAACATGATGGTTGGTGGCTGGGAGGAAGAAGCAGAAATGTTGCTTGGAATCTCATTTCTCAACACTAGAACAATGATAACAACTGTAGTGGGAACTTTGAAGTACATCACCAAAGCTTTGAAATTCTCGTTTCTTGGTGGCAGTCTTCACAGATCCTTTCTGTACAAAATGCTGAAATTTATTGTCATCATAGATACTATTTTATTATAGATACTATTTTATTATTATCTTTGAAGATTGATGTTGCAAAATAGAAATAGAATTAGTTTATCATGGTGGGATGCAACTAGAGATGATCATAGTAAGTGAAGTAAGTCAGAAAGAGAAAGACAAATACCATATGATATCACTTATATATGGAATCTAAAATATGGCACAACTGAACTTATCTACAAAGCAGAAACAGGCTCACAGACATAGAGCACAGACTTGTGATTGCCAAAGGGGAGGCGGGTGAGGAAGGGATGGATTGGGAGTTTGGAATTAGTAGATGCAAACTATTAGATATAGGATGGAAAAACAGCAAGGTCCTACCGTGTAGCACAGGGAACTATATTCAATATCCTGGAATAAACCATGATGGAAAAGTATACAGAAAAGAATGTATATATAGGTATAACTGAGTCACTTTGCTGTACAGCAGAAATTAACACAACATTGTAAATCAACTATCCTTCAATAAAAAAATAAATTTAAAAAAGTTATCATGGTGAACAAATTCCTACATGGTATTTCTAATTGCTTTCATTTGTTCCAATTTTTGTCAGATTTATCAATGAGTGCATTTATTCACTAAAGGGAATAAGGAACCCACACAATGCAGAATTGGGCACAAAACCCACTGGATTTCTTCAACCCACTCCTGTACCTTTTGCTTTTTTGGTTTTTCTGAAATGGATGCATAATTGAGACTGATGGGCCATATACTATGCTGCTAAAGGTGACATTTTTTAGACAAAAACAAGTCATCCTAGGGTATCCCTGGTGGCGCAGTGGTTAAGAATCCGCCTGCCAATTCAGGGGACACGGATTCGAGCCCTCATCTGGGAAGATCCCACATGCCGCAGAGCAACTAAGCCCACACGTCATAACTACTAAGCCTGCTCTCTAGAGCCCACGAGCTACAATGACTGAGCCCATATACCACAACTACTGAAACTCGTGTGCCTAGAGCCCATGCTCTGCAACAAAAGAAGCCACCGCAGCGAGAAGCCCACGCACCACAATGAAGAGTAGCCCCCATTCGCCAGAACTAGAGAAAGCCCATGCACAGCAACAAAGATCCAATGCAGCCAAAAAAAAGAAAAGAAAAGGAACAAAAATCAAGATATAATGGCAGAGCAAAGCCAGATCATACACCAAAAATCTAATTAATTGAAAAAATAAAAAGAAAGACAAGGTGTATATGTATATAACTTGTCTAGGTGCCATGGTACGCATGGTTCTATATATATATATAAACTTAGACAAAGTACTTCATATCAAGCTTCGAAACAGAGAGCCATACTTCCCAGTGATTTACACGGCTTCCAAAATTTAAGAAAACCCACTAAGAATGAAAGCAACATAATTTGAAACATCAAGAAAGAAAATGGACTTAGCCAAAGACAACGTCCCAGTCATAGAGGAAAGTTTTCAAATGATCAGGACTTCCCTGGTGGCGCAGTGGTTGAGAGTTCGCCTGACAATGCAGGGGACACGAGTTCGTGTCCCGGTCCGGGAAGATCCCACATGCCGTGGAGCGGCTGGGCCCGTGAGCCATGGCCGCTGAGCCTGCGCATCCAGAGCCTGTGCTCCGCAATGGGAGAGGCCACAACAGTGAGAGGCCCGCGTACCGCAAAAAAAAAAAAAAAAAAAAAAAAAATCAAAGATATTGCAGGAAAAAAAATGACAAAGAGGTTAAAAACTATTAAGGAGATGAAAGATAATAGATATGGAAGATAGGTCACAATGATTAAATATACATATAATTTGCTATTTGAAAACAAAAATAAAACTGATGGAATTGAAAAAAATATTTATAAAAGAAGCTATTCCCCAAACAATGGGAGACTAAATCTACATATCAATAAGGAACAAGAAAATTCAGGAAATTTAATACCAAAAAATGAGGGGAGCTGGGAGAGGGAGAGAGAAGGACGGACTCTTGAAGTCACCGTATTGAAAAGTGCTCCTGCGTGTGCACATGAACATGTGATGGACACGAGAGGAAACCCACTGCCTTCAGACTCCTCCAGAACAATGGTGGCATTCAAAATTAAAGAAACAAAACCTCTCAAATGTGCAAAAACTATTTGATGGCAAAATTCAGCTAAAAAAGGGATGAGTCAAATTAAGAAAATTAGAAAGAAAAACCTTGCTTTAAAGAATTTGTCATAATTTTGAACCTAATAAAGCAATGATAAACCTCATTTTGGGAATAAGAGAGAACAGAATGACCATAACTATGGCACACCCATATGCAGCCACCAAACAAAATGAGGAAGAATTTTCATAAGCTGAAATGGAAAAGTGTGCATGATATATTTAGTTAAGAAAGATATGTGAAAATAATTTTATGGTTCGACTAATTTGCAGAGGTAGAGAGAGAGGGAGATAGTGTCTGACATATAGTAGATAATAAATATTTAACAAATGATTAAATCTCAAATATGTCTAAAAATTTTAAGAAGGACACAGAAAGACACTCTTCTGTTTAATTTCTGCTGGATAGTTTCTGAGAAATCAAAATCTTTATGTTCTTTAGGAATTGTACTTAAAATACTAAAGCCATTGTTTATTGAATTGACAGAGTTTGCCACCAGGAGCTCAGCCTCCAAAGCACTGAAGCAAAGAGTAAAAGGGAACCAGGGTGGTCTGGGGGGAGCACTGACATATGTGCTACAAACTACACCTTAAACAGCATAAGAATTTAAAATGTCACACTGACGGTCTAAGGAACAGAGGAGAAAACCCATTCAGAAGCTCGTTTTTACTAAGAATTTAGGATAAAATAAAAATGGCGTTTCAAATCAGTAGGGAATCCAATAGCCAAAAATAAGTGGGTCAATCTGGGGGCAAATAGTTACATACCATGAGAAAAATAAATTTTGCAATAATTTGCTAAAATAAATTTCAAATGTGTTAGAAATGTTGATGTTTAAGAAACATCAGAACACTAACAGAAAATTCCACAGGAGGGTTTTTTTTTTTAACATCTTTATTGGAGTATAATTGCTTTACAATGGTGTGTTAGTTTCTGCTTTACAACAAAGTGAATCAGCTATACGTATACACACATCCCCATATCTCCTCCCTCTTGCGTCTCCCTCCCACCCTCCCTATCCCACCCCTCTAGGTGGTCACAAAGCACTGAGCTGATCTCCCTGTGCTATGCAGCTGCTTCCCACTAGCTATCTATTTTACATTTGTTAGTGAATATATGTCTATGCCACTCTCTCACTTCGTCCCAGCTTACCCTTTCCCATCCCTGTGTCCTCAAGTCCATTCTCTATGTCTGCATCTTTATTCCTTTCCTGCCCTTAGGTTCTTCAGAACCATTTTTTTTAATTTTTAGATTCCATATATATGTGTTAGCACACAAAAATATGGAATGCTTCACGAACTTGCGTGTCATCCTTGTGCAGGGGCCATGTTAATTTTCTCTGTATTGTTCCAATTTTAGTAGATGTGCTGCCAAAGCGAGCACCACAGGAGAGTATTTGTATAATCTTTGAGTAGGAAAGATCTTACTTTAATGTGATCCTATGAACAACAAAAACAATTTATAAACATCTTTACTGGAGTATAATTGCTTTACAATGTTGTGTTAGTTTCTGCTGTATAACAAAGTGAATCAGCTATATGTATATAATATCTTCATATCCCCTCCCTCTTGCATCTCCCTCCCACCCTCCCTATCCCACCCCTCTAGGTAGTCACAAAGCACTGAGCTGATCTCCCTGTGCTATGCAGCTGCTTCCAACTAGCTATCTATTTTACATTTGGTAGTGTACATATGTCAATGCTACTCTCTCACTTAGTCCCAGCTTACCCTTCCCCCTCCCATGTCCTCAAGTCCATTCTCTACTTCTGCGTCTTTATTTCTGTCCTGCCCCTAGGTTCATCAGAACCATTTTTTTTTTAGATTCCATATATATATGTTAGCATACAGTATTTGTATTTCTCTTTCTCACTTACTTCATTCTGTATGACAGTCTCTAGGTCCATCCACCTCACTACAAACAACTCAATTTCATTTCTTTTTATGGCTGAGTAATATTCCATTGTATATATGTGCCACATCTTCTTTATCCATTCATCTGTCGACAGACACTTAGGTTGTTCCGTCTCCTGGCTATTGTAAATAGTGATGCAATTAACATTGTGGTACATGACTCTTTCTGAATTATGGTTTTCTCAGGGTATATGCCCAGTAGTGGGATTGCTGTGTTGTATGGTAGTTCTATTTATAGTTTTTTAAGGAACCTCCATACTGTTCTCCACAGTGGCTGTATCAATTTACATTCCCACCAACAGTGCAAGAGAGTTCCCTTTTCTCCACACCCTCTCCAGCATTTATTGTTTGTAGATTTTTTGGTGATGGCCATTCTGCCCGAGTAAGGTGATACCTCATTGTGGTTTTGGTTTGCATTTCTCTGATGATTAGTGATGTTGAACATCCTTTCATGTGTTTGTTGGCAATCTGTATATCTTTTTTGGAGAAATGTCTATTTAGGTCTTCTGCCCATTTTTTGATTAGGTTGTTTGTTTTTTTTGACTTTGAGCTGCATGAGCTGCTTGTATATTTTGGAGATTAATCCTTTGTCACTTGCTTCGTTTGCAAATATTTTCTCCCATTCTGAGAGTTGTCTTCTCATCTTGTTTATGGTTTTCTTTGCTGTGCAAAAGCTGTTAAATTTCATTAGGTCCCATTTGTTTATTTTTGTTTTTATTTCCATTTCTCTAGGAGGTGGGTCAAAAAGGATCTTGCTGTGAGTTATGTCATAGAGTTGAATGAAAATTTTAAAAGGGAATTAAAATGACTGCACAGCAAAAGGATCATTTAATAAAAAACATATTTGACAAATAATTGAATTTCTCACTTACCACAGGCACTAAAATTGGAATCACTGAGAAAGAGATAAGAAAAAAGTGTTCAAAACTTCCTCCTGCAGGTAGTGGAAGCAGCGACAGCAGCTGGGCCTCCCACACCATCCCCACTATGGAAGCCCCAGGGAACAGACTGGGAGGAGACCCAGAAATCCTGAAATCAAAGGGTCTCTTCCACAGAGGAAGGTACTGAAGCCCAGAGATGGTGAGTGACCTGCTATTGGTCAAACACAAGCCAGACATCACTTTTCAGTTTCTGTTTTTACCCATGAGCTCTCATAAGAGTCAAGACAGTCCTGAGAACCATTCTTTTCCCTCTGCCACTGGATCACACGGAACAGCGATCAGGAGATTCAGGCTTTTGGTTAAATTTCATAAGGAAATTAGTCATGCCCAGGATCAAAGTATAACTAATAACTCGCTGTAACTTTATTGACACCTTAGGTATCTGCATGGTCACCACAGTATCTCACAGATAAAAGGGGACTAGCTTTATGAGCCCCAATCGCCCCTAAGGCACACTTGGAATCCCAGGGACCAAGGTGAAGGTAGGTGTCAATTTCCAGTGTGTGTGCTGCCGGCGCAGTTTCTCTCTGACCCCAGTGGGATGTCCTATACTTCATCCCAGTCTTCACAACGGCTACTCAGAGGTGGCATCAGATCCCACAGGGTAAGGGGTTGTCACCTGTTCTTCTGACCCACTGGCTATAGATCAGGGGTTCCAACAACCACCTCCTTGGATTCAATTAGTTTGCTAGAGCAGCTCACAGAACTCAGAGAAACACTGTATACTTACTAGATCACTGGTTTATTAGAGAAGGATACAACTTAGGAACAGCTGGATGGAAGAGAGGCCAAGGGCCTAAGGGCCTCGTTTAGGGAAAGGGCGTGGAGCTCCTGCGCCCTCCCCCAAACCTCCACGTGTTCACCAACCAGAGCTCTGGGGTTTTATGGAGGCCTCATCACAGAGGTGCAATTGATTAAATCTTTGGCCATTTGTGATTGAACTCAATCTCCAGCCTTTTCCCTCCACAGCGGCTTGTAGGAGGAGGGGGAAACTGAACTCTCCAATCACACGGTTGGTTCCAGCCCCACCCCCAGGTAAGGTCCAAAAGTCACTTCATTAACATAACAAAAGACACCTTTGTCACTCTTATTTAGGAAATTCCAAGGGTTTTAGTAGCTCTGTGCCAGAAAAGGGGACAAAAACCAAATATATGTATTTCTTTTCCTAAATCACAATATGACAAAAGATATCTCCCAGGGTTCAGAGCAACTCCAAAAGTCTCAGATGGCTTGGTTTTCCAGCTTCTCCCAAGCACCTGTACCCGGTCTCTGGGTGCTTTATGACCTGACCAGTTTGTCCATACTGGTGGAACATCTGCATTCCCCTTTCCCAGCCTACTTTATGTCTTCCTTACAATGATGCAATCACACCGTTCATAAAAAGCAGGTGAGAAGACAGCCTGCCCCATGTTGGGGTAAGCTGTAAACTACAGCAGTGGTTTGGCAAGAAACCACATCAGTGAGAACATCTTGTCTGTTTTGGTCCCAGCCGGCAGGACTGAGAGAAGGCAGCCACCCCGGGGCCCCGACCCCACTCAGCCAACCCGGGTAGGGCATCTGCTGAGGACTCACTGCTTTCTTCTTCCCTCTCCCCTCCTACCTTGATGTCACTGGCTTTGTTTTACTTCCCCACCTGCTACATATGTTTATTGACTGTGCACAGAGGCACTGGGACTCCAAAGGGACCTCCATTCTACAGAATCAAACGTTGTCAGGCACAAACCCTAGTACTGAAAAGTCACTATAGAACCAATTACACTTGTTGGTATGATGGTGGCATACCAGTGGTCTGCCACTGCTCACAATCACTGCCAAGGTCCCGTGTGGGATCTGATCTCTTTCAGAGACAGTCAACAAAGTGCAAAGATTTAAACACTTCTTCTGCAGGTACAGACATTTTTTTAATTAATTTTTACTTTATATTGTAGTATAGTTGATTTACAATGTTGTGTTAGTTTCAGGTGCACAGCAAAGTGGTTCAGTTATACATATACATATATCCATTCTTTTTCAGATTCCTTTCCCATATAGGTTATTACAGATTACTGAGTAGAGTTCCCTGTGCTATACAGTAGGTCCTTGTTGGCTACCTATTTTATATATAGTAGCATGTATCTGTTGACCCAAGTACAGACTTTAACCTTTGCTGATTCTCGAATCCTCAGGATTCTAGCTCTGCCCATGCCTTTGCTTTCCACTTCTCTATCCACAGGCTTCAGAAACTAGACCAACTGCTCCTCCGCAACTAGACGTACAGAATCTGCCTGTCCCTTCAAAGGAAGCCAAATTTCTGACCATTCCTGCCAGGTTTGTCTTAATAGACCCTTGCCATCAGCTTGTAAATATCCTTATACTCCAGCTGGCTGAAGGACTACATCACTGCTTTGAAAATACGGGAAGCTCTCCCCACTGGCCCAGGGTGATGTATTACTTCTTCTGCGATTGGTATCACACAGGCGAACACCTAGTATGCGCTGCTTCTCATGGCTTTGTCTTTGATCTTTGACTCTGTTCCTCCTCGTTGATTTCCACCATTACTGTTGTTCTGGGTGCCCTTTGGTCTTTGCCTCAATTCCTCCTCAAAATCCCACCTCAAAGATGAAGAATGCACAAATATTGTTTGGGCACCGTCAACATGGACTACAACAGCGATAGTGGCTGATGGGGCCAGACATTTACCATAGACCAAGCCCTGCTGAGCACCTTACTTGCATCACTTCACTCCATCTTCACAGGAATCCCATATGCACAGCTTTTCTAAGCACCGTAGGTAAGTGTCTTAGTTTGGGTTCCCCCAAAGCAGCCCTTGGTGTGAGGATTTGGGTATCAGTAATTTATTTAGGATTTAGGAGGTGGTACCAGGAAATAGAGTAAGACAGTGATGACCTGGGAAAGGGGAGGTAAGAAAGCCGTGAGGGTGCACTATATGTGGGCAACCACTGCCAGCAGCTGGGCTCAGTCCTCTGGGGGCTTCTGAGAGACTGTGGGCTGCACACAGAATTATTCCACCAAGAAACAAGGAATCTGGAAGCTATCTACCAATTCCCATCTTTTATTGACGGAGGGTCATCCTGGCAGATTTGACTCTTTAGAGAATGTCCAGGACACGAGGACCAAGCCCTCACCTATGGCAGAGCCAAAAGAAGCACGGGAACTCTGTAGCTGATTTTGGAGTGGGCCGAGGTCATATGGATGGGCCACTGATGGTGTCTGCTTGATAATATGGCAGAGAAAGAAGAAAAAGGACAGGGATGACAACAAACAAGATCTGATCTCATCCTAAGTTTATAAGAATATCTATACACCCTTAAAAGAATTTAAAATTCATACATTTCACATAGAGAACAGACTGGTGGGAGGGGGTTGGGGGAGGGATGGAGCGGGAGGTTGGAGTTAGCAGATGTTAGTTTTTTATATAGAATGGATAAACAACAAGCTCTTACTGCATAGCACAGGGAACTATATTTAATATCCTGTGATAAACCATAATGGAAAAGAATATTGTAAAAAAGAATGCATATATATATACATATATATGTATATATATGTATAATTGAATAACTTTGCAGTATAGCAGAAATTAATACAACATTGTAAATCAACTATATTTCAATTTTTTTTAATTATAAAAATAGAAAATGTATCCTTTTAATAACTGTTCATTGAGATACCACCATGGTTCCTACACTGGGGGTATAGAAATAAGCAGAACAGTCATCAGCCTCATGAATTTTACCTTCTAGAACAATTAAGTGCTAAACAAGTGTTGCCATCCAGAGGTCCACAAAAGCCAGAGAAGAGAGATGAGTGTGAGCTGAGATGGGCAGGAGGGCTTCCTGGAAAAGGTGGGCTTTCTGTCATCCTTGAAGAGGCCTGGATAGTGAAGGGAGCTCTGGTACTGATTGTTCCCCTAAGTTAGAGCTTAGGACAATGACCACCACATCACCACAAGGAATCTAGCCCCTCGTGTGCCCTGGTTCTCCCTGTGAAGTTTCTGTGTGATACTCTCCACATGAGGTCTCTGGGTCAGGCCCTGGAGATGATCAATGCTACCCGTAGGGTCCTTGGTCCTGGTCCTTCCAAGTCCTTTCCTGCTTGACAGCTCATTGACCTGGTTTGTGAGTAGAGGGCTGGACTTGGAACTTTGAACCCACTTTGCTTAGTTTTTGTGTTCAGAAGTGGCATTTCAGACATGAGAAAAACCTCCAGCTAGTCCCTAACTGGCAAGTGAAACCCACAGCAGCCTGCCAGGCTGCCTCTTGCTGTCATTTATAGATGCTCAGTACCTCATACAGAGATTAAGTATGGAGTGATTTGGTACCCACGACGCATCCGTGTCTGTCACTTCTTTTTTGGGCATTTTGTTGAAGTTCTGGTGCCTCCACCTGCTTTTTCTCTAAGTCACCAGCATGTTCCTGTCAACCCCGAAAGTGTGAGACCCAGGCTTGTCAAACCAGCTTCTGAAGGTGACACCCACCCATCCTGCCTTGTCACTCTTAGGTATTGTGATTGCCTGTCACACAGACCCTTTAGCACCCAGCAAACCTCATAAGACACCCACTCCCTCTGTCCCTGGTCTGGCCTTAGAGGAGAGAGATTGGGCCATCCTGAGGATGGCAGAGCAGGGCAGGCCTGCTGGGAGAGATGGCTGATATCCCTGTGCACCATTGGCCGCTCAGCCAAACCATGGCAGTAGCGTCATACTAATCTCTCCACCTCCTTTCTGAGCTCCTTCTGAATAAATCTGAGTCCTTCCTGGCCAGGACCTACAAACCTTCACATGACCTTGCCCCTCCAACTCTCTGATCTCACTTTGGACCACTGCCCCAACCCCTCATTCTGCCCCGACCGCTCCTCCATCAAAACAGGACATTCCTGCCCAGGAAATCTGCACTTTCTGGTCTCTCTGCCTGGAACACTCTTCCCCAGATGCCTGCATGGCTCACGCACTCACTGCTTCATCTAAGTCTCTACCCAAATATCATCTCATCCAGAGGTCTCCCTTGAGCCCCCTGTAATACCCAGCACCCCCCTCCACTCTGCAGCCCCCAAACCATATTCCATGTTCTGCCCTGGTGTTATCACACATTGTTGCTTGTTTGTTTCTCCTCATAGTGTCTGCACCAGGGGCTTTGCCACTTCCACTCACTGTTCTGTCACCAGTACCCAGAACAGGGCTTGTCACATAGTAGACCATCAATAGATATCTGTCAATGATTAAAAATAGGGATTTAGTGAGTGTATGCATGTTAAAGGGACTGAACCTAGAGATATGACAACTTGAATATTAAATATTTACAAATTCACCCATACAGATGTCTCTCCCATTGTTTTACTGTGATAGAATTTTCAAGCAATTCTGGCAAAGGCAATTGTCCATTGAATCTTTTGGGAAAATGATCAATCTTATTAATAATTAGGGAGCTGCCAATTAAAACAGTAATAAGATTTTCCAACTCTTTTAGTCACCAATGCTGGGAAAGCTGGAGTAGGGAGGGGATTGTTTACACCTCTGGCCAAAGTGTGGATGCAGTCAACTTCTCTAAGTAATATTCATGAAAAGCCTCGGAATATGCAGTTTTTGAAATGTTATGTCTGAAGAACATTTATTCGTATGGGATTCGTTATTTACAAGAACAGGGTAAATAAGATATGTAGAGTACAATCCCGTTTTTACTTAAGAAATTCTATAAATTTGGATCCCAAAATATTGAGTGCTTATCTCTAGGTAGCAAGATTTCAAGTCACTTTATACTTTTTCCTTTTACTTGCCTGTGTTTTCAAAATGTTTTGTAAGGAATTTGCATGAGTTTTTCACTTTTCTATTATGCGAGCATTATATGGGAAATTGAAAAATAAAGAAGCAAATAAAGCAAAAAAAGCAAATAAAAAGCAAAGATAAAGAAGAATAAATAAAAATCATCTCTAATAAAGATAAATACTAGTAATAATATAATAACAATATTTTATTTTAGTAACAAAAGGTAATATATTTTGATGCTGGAACACCCCCAGCTCTACAGTCCAGCCTTCCTTATGACAGTATTAAAATAAATCAGACAGCTTCAAACTCTCCCCTCCATTTTGTAAAATGGAGACCTCAAGGGCCAAAAGCACAAAGGAAAATCTGTAAGGAGAATTACTTCTGTCATGACAAGGAACATATCTCTACAAGGTGGATTTACAAATTTGAATCACAGATTCTTTTGGTGAATGATACAATGAAAGAATGACCCATTTCTATCTTCTTTTGGGCTTGACTAGACTGTGGAAACCGTGTCACATGACAATCAAAAGTGAGAAACAGGGCTTCCCTGGTGGCGCTGTGGTTGAGAGTCCGCCTGCCGAGGCAGGGGACACGGGTTCGTGCCCCAGTCTGGGAAGATCCCACATGCCGCCGAGCTGCTGGGCCCGTGAGCCATGGCCGCTGAGCCTGTGCGTCCGGAGCCTGTGCTCTGCAATGGGAGAGGCCACAACAGTGAGAGGCCTGCGCACCGCAAAAAAAAAAAAAAAAAAAAAAAAAAGTGAGAAATAAATAATGACCCGGTAATTGAGCAATGTCTTAAACTAATTCTTCGCCAAGACATTCGCTGATGTGAACAGCTACAAAATTAACACACAAGTACCATAGCTTTTCTGTGTAAACCATAACTAGTTAGGAAATACAATTGAAGAAATTATTCCAATTACAGTCTCATCAAATAAGACAACAAAGCAGAGTAATCTACTCTAAAAGTGCCCGATTTCTAGGAGTAAAAAAATCTAAAAATCTACAGAGAGACACAACAGAAGACTTGAATAAATGGAAAGATCACCCTATTTTTTGGATAGTGTAGCAAACTATACTTTCTAAAATGTCCATAACAATATTTCCCTTCTCCCATGATCTTCTTGCAGCGATGCTTTAAAACCCCTTCTATTGAGATGCGAGGCCTTTGTTTCCTCACCCGGAATCTGGGAGCACCTGTGACTGTGGTAGCAGTGACACTATGTGACCTCAGAGCTGAGGTCGTAGAGGCAAACCTGCTCTACCTGCCTTCCCCGTTGCACTAAGTAGTGTGAGCATCCCCTCCAGCCGTTCGGATGAGACAGGAGTCTCGCCTAGATTCTTTCCTCCCTCACCCTTACCTCTGCTTCCACTAGCCCAGCCTCAAGCCCTCTGCCTCCAAAATGCAGTTCCTGTTCCTCCATTCTCTGTATCACCTGCACTGACATCACCCTCATCTGAACGACAACTCCTCACTAAGCTTACTAGCCCCATTTCTCCTCCTGCTGCCTCTAAACCACTGTTACACATCAGCAAGAATAACCTTCATAAATATAAAGCAGATCAATTCTATCCTGTTTAAATAGCTCAATGACTTTCCACTGCAGTTAGAGTTCCATCGTAGTAATCTTAGAAGCGATCCAGAAGGCCCTAGGTGAGCAGGCCTTCCCTGCCCTCCAACCTGTTGTTCTCCCTCTAACCCATCCTGCTCCACCAGCTGCTGTCCAGCTCCCCAGGCACACCAGGCACCCTCTTAGCACAAGACCTTCTCTCTCACTGTTCCTTTTACATGGACCACCTCTCACTCCTTGACTGTGTTCCAAATCCTGCTCATTTTTCATGTTTCAGCTGAAATGTTGCTTTCTTGAAGCAGCCTTCCCTACTTCCCAAACTAAATCCATATCCTGCACTGGGTCCTTTAGATGGACCCACTCCCTGTCCATGCTTGGAGAGGACGGATGTGCTAACTGCATTGCTGACTCCCTTGCAGCTAAGGTTCTGGATGCTGGCCTGGTTCTACCCAGCAATTGCTACTGGCGCCATCATGAGAACATGAGTTTTTTCCGTACTGTATCAGTTTTCAGATTCCTGACAGTGAAGAGGGAGAGGGTATAGTGACGTTAGTGGTCATGGTGCCTCTTGATCTGCTTCCTAAATTATGGATCATGGCCCTGGGTATCCACTCAGCAGCTCCCCAGGTGTTCAGGGGCAGCTTTGATAAGACACCTATGTGGGTGGCAGTGAGTTCTTGACTCTGGTTAAGTTCCACTGTGGTGGCAGCCCTGGTGAGACAGCTCTACAGTGTTCTGGGAGACACTCCTGAAACCCAAAATTAAGCTGCTCCTTCATCCCCTCCACTGATTTCTCCAAACACCCAGTTCCTTGTATTAACTTACATCCAGTTTAAAATATCTAGATTTTTTTTCTGGTTCATACACTGGAAACTGACTGATGTAATCTGCCTTTTGAACTCTTTCAGAATCCTTATCACAATTTGTAGTTATATATTTATTTGTGGGGCAGTTTGTTTATGTCTGGGTCACTGCTGTGTCCCCAGCACCTAGCACAGACCCTGATATACAAGAGTAAATGAATAAATATTGGCCAAACCAATGAGAGAATTTAGCACTTTCAAATGTATGGGTAATTCACTCATCAACTGATCACAGAGATAATTAGACTCGTACCCCAGTTACCTCCTACATCTTTAAACAACAACAAAATTGCAAAATGTCTAAAAGGAATACAAATACAGTTCTGTTTTTTATCAAGCACAAAATACTTAGAGCTGCAGCCTACAGCCCCAGTAAGAGAGATTGTCCTAGAGAGCTGATTAAGAAACTCCGCAAATTATGGGAGTGTAAAATGGTACAGCTACTACGAAAAACAGTATGGTGATTCTTCAAAAAATTCAAAATAGAATTACCATTTGATCCAGCAATTCCAGGTATGTACCCAAAAGAATTGAAAGCAGAATCTTAAAGAGATGTTTGCATACCCATGTTTATAGCAGCATTATTCACAATAGCTAAAATGGGAAGCAACCCAAGTGTCTATCAATGAATGAATAGATAAGCAAAATGTGATATATACATACAAGAGAATATTATTCAGTCTTAAAAAGGAAGGGAATTCTGACATAGGCTACATACAACATAGATGAACCTTGAGGATATTACACTAAGTGAAATAAGTCAGTCACAAAAAGACAAATACGGTATGATTCCACTTATATGAGGTACTTAGAGTAGTCAAAATTGGAGATAGAAAGTAGAATGGTGGTCGCCAGGGACTGGGGGCAGAGAGAAATGGGGAGTTATCATTTAATGGGTATAGAGTTTCAGTTTTGCAAGATGAAAAGGACTATGGATATGAATAGTGGTGATGGTTGCACAATGTTATGAATGTATTCATACCACTGAACTGTATATTTAAAGTGATTAAGAGAGTTAATTTTATGTTATGTATATTTTACCACAATAAAAAGAATAAAGAAAAAAATAATAAAAAATAAAATAAATTTTAAAAATGTTTTTAATTAAAAAAAATAAACTTCATAAATTAATCCTCATCAAATCTGATCCAACCTAATGCCTACTCAATCAAGAGACTTTGTAGGCTCACTGCAAAAGGACAATCGATGTAGTGACCTGGGCAACTCCAATTATACTATTGTTAAATTAAAAGGCTTGTCTAGGCCAGGTGGTTCTAGGTGTAAGGTCTGCAAGTTCTTGGCTCAGAAGGAAACTTTGGTGTTGGACCAAAGAGTCTCCAACCTCAAGTGTGAGATTTGAAAGAAAGAAGGAGTTAATCCACACTTGAATTCAATCAGTGTTTTGATTTTTTCGTTTGTTTGTTTGTTTTATTGCGTCTGAACACTGCAAAGGAACATAACAGCAGATGAGCATTAGTATACATAGATCCAACCAAGGTGATGTTCACAAAGCATCAGTTTCAGGCAGGCGCTGCCGCATGGTGGCCGCAGCACAGGCTTCAAACCACACCAGCCTTGATGCAAATGTCTCTGCCACTTATGAGCTGAAAAACTTTGAGAAACTCATTCAGTTTCCTCATTTATAAAATAAAAATCCTAGTCATCTGTATGACTAGTCACAGGGTTTGTCTCTGGGATTTATATAAAATCATGTGTGTAAAATACTTAGCATGGAATTCAGAACATGTCTTATGTGTGCTTGACAAATAATTATTATTTTTACTGTTTAATGCATATATTTTCCTTTTCCTCCATTACAGAAGGTGACGCCTAAGCCATCTGTTCTGAACTTGGAAAAGGATTCACTGGTTCTATTGTCATATTGTTAGTTCCAAGTACTTCTGTTGGGGTAAAAAGGTTCAAAAATGTACGGTACCGTCAAGAACGAACACTGCAACCCCAGAAAGCATTTTCTCATTTGTGGGATTCTTGTCACTGCTCACATCCTTTTGAAGCCAAACCCACTTCACCTCATCCCAGGTGGTCCCACTGGAGCTGTCCCTTTCCTGGGGTGACCACCCAGCATACTTCAACTGCTGGACATAGTGACCATTCTGGAGGTTAGCATGTGTCCCAATACTGTTAATAGGACACCTTCTCTGGAATTGATACTGGTGTGGACAAAAGGTCTACGTTCTCAGGCACTGCATGCTATAGGGGCAGTGTGGGCTGGGAGGAGCCTCACAGCCACCATCTTTTCTATCTGAAGATAAGCTCATACATAAAGGAAAACACTGCTGAGAAAGAGAGAGAACAAGTCAATGAGTTCAGCAGATCTAACCATCATCCTTGAATAGGATTTGTCACCTTCTGACATTGCATTATATAGTCAGTGAACCGACTTTCTTAATTTTAATCTGGGCTAGACTGAGTTAAATTGGATGCCTGCCATTTCTATCCGAAACAATTGTGACTCATACTGGCTGAGTTTGGGGTACCCTCAGAAATAGGCCCTGAGACAAGAATTCAAGTACAAGTAGTTTATTTGGGAGGTAATCCAAGGAAATACAAGTTAGAGAGTGGACTAGTGAGTCAGTAAAGGCAAGGGAGCCAATAAATGATTCAGGAAGCCAAAACAATAGTGTATAGTTGGGCTGGTTATCGCTGTGGGCACCTAGAGCTTAATGACACCAGGGAAGCTCTGAGATCCAGTGTAGTCTATGAGACTAAGTGTTCCCCCACAAAAAGCAGATAAACCAGGGTATATACAGATCAGTTTCCATCAGTCATTGGTTATAGCCCAATCTGAAGGTGTTTATTCTCTGATATTAACCTGTCTTTTGTGTATTTACCAGGAACTGGCTGCCAGATTAAGCCCTTGGGTGAAAGAGAGGCAAATGCTGCAGTGAAGATGAGCCTGTGGGAGCTACAGTGTGAGGCTCCAGGGGATGTAGATGGACCAGCAGCAGCCACTATAAACACAAGGGTCAGAAAAAAATCCAGAGAAAGATGAGTGATAATAGAAACTTATGTTTATATTAAGAGCGCTTAATAGGGGGGTTGCCCTATCTTGCTTGATCCCCCAATGCATTCTACTACCTCACTAACAGGAATCACCATCCCTATTTTACTAAGGAGAAAACCAGATACAGAGAGGTTGTGTAAGTTGGGGAAGCACACACAGCTATTAGACAATAGAGCCTCAAGCCTGAGTTTTCTAATTCCAAATCCACAACTGTGCAGGACCGGGATAAGTTTGGTTTCAGAGCAACTCTGAAAGAATAAGCCTTTAGCAGACAGAAAATTCACCTCATATGCATTATAAGATGACTGGGAATGTGACATTTTTTTCCTGTTTTCTCTTTTTTCAAAATTCTCTGTGTTGTCAATATATTAACTTTATATTGAAGAATATATTTATGATTACAAAAAAGATCAGGCTAGTCTGAAAAGCTAAAAAGTCTGCACAATTGAAATCTTTAAAAGTCATCATCTCTATGAAGTTGAAACAGCCTCTCTGAGCAGCAACCTATGTCAGAAACGCCTGAGTCTGGTTTTCTACTGCGTGAGATTGTAGGGCAAATGTTAAAGGGAACATGTCTTCAATATTTCATAACCTTGCCACATTTCAAGATGAAAAATATTCCCAAGAGGAAGATATAACAAGGTCAAAAGGTGCCACCCATGGCTTTGGTTTTAAAGGAGTTTACAAACCAAATAGCTTACAAACTTAAGAGGTTTCCAGACAATGGGACAGGCATCTGAGAACGCCCATGGAGCCTCCATTCCTGGAAGACGTCAGACTTGTCTTTGGACCTGGACCTCTCCTGAGGAAGATTAAACACGACTTCAGCAGTAAATATGAGGAGAAATTTTGAGTGCCTGTTGATCTCTGACCACCCTATTTGGTCATTTGGAAATAATCAAAGACATACTGTGAGCCTAGAACGACAACAATAACAACAACAGTTGTTGTTAATAGGTAATGACTCATATCTTCAACAAATGTAAATTGAGCTCCTACTGTATATCAAGCAGTGTGCTCAGAGGTGGGAAGTTAGGGGTGACCCATGCCCCCCTGTAGTCATAGCTTTGTGGAGCAGAGAGAGGAGGAAGCAAATAGGTGATTGCAAATTGTTGCCAATTCTATAAAGGGTATTATGAAAGCTTGGAACAAGGAAAGAGTTTCAGTTCAGCTGAAACTTAAAAGATTGACTTAAGCAGCCAAGCCAAGAGTGGGCACAGTTGGCCGGAGCTTTGGCTTCCTCTAGGGGTCACAGATGACCAGAGCTTTCCTGATAGAAAACATCTATCTGGGATGACAGTGAAGTGACTCCTGTTGGTGTGAAAGCCCAACACCACCATGGCCAGCCCTGGAGGGAGCCCTGGAGCAAATAAAACCCACAGAGTAGCTCCAGCATCATTCAGTCACTATCTTGGGCTGTCCTCAGAAAGGGCACGCTGGTGGGTGGCTCCCTGCAGCTGAGGCCAGCTCAGGAGGAGGTGACAGCAGAACAGGAACTGTCAGCCGACCGCACTCTCCACAGCTGGGAGCAGCTCTTTGCAGGGAGAGCTGGGTAGCACGTTTGTGTCTACCACAAACTCTGCACTTCTGGAGAGTAAATGAGAGCATGTTCTTAAAAACATCTGGCGCACCAGAGACGTATCATACATGTCAGCTAAATCCTCATCATTATCACCTACTCATCTCAATTCAACAACAGTCAGCAGGTCCCAGACATCCCCTTCTCAAACATTTTTTATTAAGTATCTGTCCTTGGCATATTCTGCAGCCACAGAATAAAATGCTCCCCTCCTCTAAAACTTAAAAAAATATCCATTTCAAAATGCTTTCTTCTCCATGAAATCTTTTCAGATCCTACTTACTACTTTAAGGGATGTCAGTGGTTCATGTGACAAATATTTGTTGAACCTATGGTCTCCTAGGGCTGGAAATACAATGGTAAAAATCTTCAAGTTTACCTGCCCACTCCCACCCTACTCTGACCGAAGTACTGCAGCACCCAGCATATGCCACCTCAAACCTGCGATTATAGTTTGGGGTTATAGCCTCCTCTATTCCTGTCCCCAAGAAATTCTGTGTTCCTAGAAAGCAGAGATAATGCCTTACTGATATTTGAATTACAATCTCCCTCCCCAAACCCAGCATGCAATGTACATCCAATAATATGAATTTAATTGAGCTCAGTTTTTTTTATTGAAGTGCGATTGGTATACAATTTTAAATGTTACAAGTGTACAATATAATGATTCACAATTTTTAAAGATTATCCTCCTAATGATTCACAATTTTTAAAGATTATCCTGAGCATATTTACAGTTAAGATAAAATATTGGTTATATTCCCTGTGTCATACAATATATCCTTGTAACTTATTTTATACATAATAATTTGTACCTCTTAATTCCCTATCATTATATTGCCCTTCCCCCCTTCCCCCTTCTCACTGGTAACCACTAGTTTGTCCTCTGTATCTATGAGTCTGTTTCTTTTTTTTTATTATATTCACTAGTTTGTTGTACTTTTTTAGATTCCACATATAAGTAATATCATGCAGTATTTGTCTTTCTCTGAATTGTTTCACTTAGCGTAAAACCCTCCAAGTCCAACAATGTTGTTGCAAATTTCATTCTTTTTATGGCTGAGTAGTATTCCATTGTATATATATGTAGTACATATTCCTTATCCATACTTCTGTTGATAGGCACTTAGGTTGCTTCCATATCTTGGCAGTTGTACATGATGTTGCTATGAGTATTGGGGTGCATGTACCTTTTCAAATTACTGTTTTGGGTTTTTTTCAATATATTCCCAGGAGTGGGATTGCTGGGTCATAGGGTTGCTCTATTTTTAGTTTTATGAGGAATCTCCCTACTGTTTTCCATAGTGGCTACACCAATTTACATTCCCACCAACAGTGTAGGGTTCCCTTTTCTCCCCATTGAGCTGAGGTGAGTTGAATTGAATGAAAGAGAGGAGTATCCTATATCTGGCTCTGGTTTTCCTAAAAGACATTAATAGCTTAATTTAAAAGGAAATTCTTTCAATTGAAGTACTGAGCTGATTAAATGTTCTATGAAAGTTCTTGCAGTTTATAGTCCTTTATACAGATGGAAAGAAAGACCCCTCAAGGAAGGCCTTGAAGTTTGTTCATTCAGTGATTACTAAACAGTATAATTTAGGGGTTAAGGATGCTAGGCTAGGGAACAAGTCTACATAGGTTCAAATCCTGTATTTACTGCTGTGTGACCTTAGGTAAGGGACTTAACTTCTCTGTTGCTCAGTTTCCTTATCTGTAAGGATATTAAATTGGAAACAATAATATTCAACTTCTAGGATGTTATAAGCATTTAAAGACAATGGAAACAAAATGCTCAGAATGTAGTAAGCATCTAATAAATGTTAGTTACCATTATCATTGCTATTAACCCAGAAAGCCATGCACATAAAGACCTGGATTCCCTCCCCATTCACCAGCAACTGTTTTCATGTGGAAGATGAGCTACACGAGACCTGCACAGTTTTTGTTTCAGATATTCTGCTAGATAAGACTGTAGAAGTCTATGCATTTCCTAAAACACAAACAAACTTCTCTTATATTTACTCCATGAGTTCTAGTGTTTTAATACTGTTTTAAAGAAAGAAACAATGGCATTCTTTCATCTTTTCCCAAGAAAAGCTTAAAAGCCCAGAACTTTTTAAACTCCACCTTCATTACTTTTGTGAAATATACTGTAAAACGTTATCATGCATAATTTAAATCAACTCCACCAATTAGTCAAAATAAATTAGCAACCATACCTATAGTCCTCAAATGGCAATCTGGACTTTGAACTGGTCTCTGAGGTGTGTGTTGTGTGTGTTCAATAAATGTCAGATACTGCCTTTCTCTAAATGTACCAGTGTCCATTTATTTAGGTTATTGAGGATTTCACTTTTGTATATTTCATGAGTGTTTTGTGTTTGGCTATCTGGAAAGGCCTTTTCTGAGTCATTTCTTTAACACACTGAACAATGTTGCCATACACAGGCAGATCTCCCTTATGGCATAAGGAGGCCTCATGTCTTATCCAAATCGGCTGTTGGGCAAGGCTTGCTGCCAGAATACAGTCACAACTGGATCGTGATCCTATAGGATAAGTAGTAGGTTTCTCTCTTTGGATCCCACGGGTGTCCTGGAACAGGGAATCACAAGGGCTGAGAGGTAAGGAGCACAGGCACTTGAAAATACACTCAACATCACTAATTATTAGAGAAATGTAAATCAAAACCACAGTGAGGTATCGTCTCACACCCGTTAGAATGGCCATCATGAAAAAGTCTACAAATAACAAATACTGGAGAGGGAACCCTCTTACACTGTTGGTGGGAATGTAAACTGGTGCAGCCACTATGGAAAACAGTATGGAGATTCCTTAAAAAACTAAAAATAGAGCTACCATATGATCCAGTAATCCCACTCCTGAGCATATATCTGAAGAAAACCGTAATTCAAAAACATACATGCACCCGGGCTTCCCTGGTGGCGCAGTGGTTGAGAGTCTGCCTGCCAATGCAGGGGACACGGGTTCGTGCCCCGGTCCAGGAAGACTCCACATGCTGCGTAGTAGCTGGGCCTGTGAGCCATGACCACTGATCCTGCGTGTCCAGAGCCTGTGCTCCGCAACGGCAGAGGCCACAACAGTGAGAGGCCCGCGTACTGAAAAAAAAAAAAAGATACATGCGCCTAAATGTTCATTGCAGCACTATTTACAATAGCCAAGACATGGAAACAACCCAAGTGCCCAAAAACAGATGATTGGCTTAAGAACTTGTGGCATATCTATATATCTATATCCATATATCCACACACACAATAATAATACAAATCAGTCTATATACAAAACAGAAACAGACTCACAGACATAGAAAACAAATTTATGGTTACCAAGGGGAGAGGGAGAAGGGGCGGACAAATTAGGGGTATAGGATTAACAGATATAAATTACTATACATAAAATACATAAGAAGCAAGGGTTTACTATCACAGGAAACTATACCCAATATCTTGTAATAAGCTATAATGGACTATAATCTGCAAAAGAATCAAATCACTATGCTGTACACCTGAAACTAACACAATACTGTAAATCAGCTATACTTCAATTAAAAGAAAAGAAGCATAGGTGCATTGAGATTGTGAATCAATCATCTTCTTGGACAAAAATGTGTTTAAAATTTGGACCTGGAATAGAGTCAAAGCTGGAGGGAGAAGGCTCAGAGGTGAGGCCAGGACAGTGGAGTGGAGGGAGAACATCCAGAAGGGTTTTGTGGAAGATGGGGCTTAACCCTAAGGACCTGCAAGAAACTATGAAAAGTCTCTAAGAAAGGGACACAATCAAAGTTGTATTGGTTTGTTTCCATCAACAGTGTAATAAGCATCTTTATCCAGACCCCTGGATGAGCACAGCAGGTATATTATTAAGATTGTTAGAAATGTAGATCTAGCAATCCCACTTCTGGGGGGAGTGGGAGAAAACCATAATCTGAATGGATGCATGCACCCCAGTGTTCACTGCAGCACTACTTACAATAGCCAAGACATGGAAACAACCTAAATGTCCATCAGCTGAGGAATGGATAAAAAATATGTGGTACATACAGAGGAATACTAGTCAGCCATAAAAAAGAATGAAATAATGCCATTTGCAGCAACATGGATGGACCTGGAGATGATCATACTCAGTGAAGTAAGTCAAACAGAGAAAGACAAATATCATATGATATCACTTACATGTGGAATTTAATTTTTTTAAATGATACAAATGAGTTTATTTATAAAACAGAAACAGACTTACAGATATCAAAAAAAAACTTATGGTTACCAAAGGGGAAACGTAGTGGGGAGGGATAAATCAGGAGTTTGGGATTAATGTACACACACTACTATAAGATATATATATAAGATAGATGACCGACAGGGACCTACTGCATAGCTTAAGGAACTCTACTCAATATTCTGTGATAACCTATATGAGAAAAGAATCTGAGAAAGAATGAATATATGTATACATATAACTGAATCACTTTTCTGTACACCTGAAACTAACATAACATTGTAAATCAACTATATTCCAATAAAATTTTAAAAACAAACAAACAGTTTGCTAGAAATGTAATCATCAGATTTACTTGTTTGGAATGGCACATTACATTCCATTCCTCTGGAAAATATACTTTTACCCTTCCTATTTTATAATTTGTTTAAGGCAACTGACCATGTCATAAAGAGGAATTATGCTAATATAATTCCTGATACATAAAGAAAGAAGTATCTACACTTTTCTGGAAAGAGATCTTTTAAAACTAGATTCCAGAGTATTTTAATCTCCACCACAACTTGGTATGGAAAAAAAGGCATAGCAACTTAAAAATGCTATCATTAGTTTGTGTATATACAACAATTACTTCACAAACTTTTAAAGACTTATCCAAAACCTTAGAAAGTATCCAGCTCAAAAATTCTCAAATGTCTGGTCTCAAGAGCTCTTACACTCTTAAAAATCACTAATGACCCTGTGGAGCTTTTGCTTATGTGAATTACATCTTAATATTTATTAGAAATTAAACAGAAGAAAATTTTAAAACATAAGAATGCACATGTTCCATCAGCCATCAGAGCCACGATGTCATCCTGTGTTGTGTAGAAAACACCCCACAAGCTCTTAAGAGAATGATTATGAACATGTAATAATATCTGGTAATATTATAAAAACAGTTTTACCCTCATGGGCACCATGAAAGGATCTTTGGGAATCCTATGGCCCCTCACTTTGAGAACCACTAATCTACTCCAACTAGAAGATTAAGCCAAAAAACACGCTTCAGATCAGAGCCAGTGAGGGGAAGAGCCAGGGTTCCTGCTTTTTTATATTCTCTCAAGGTTCCTTCCATGTTGGGTTCTATCACCCTCTGGGGCTTTGGGGATTCTGTTTCCGACCAATAGAAGAAGGTATACCCACTTCTTAAAAACTTCGGCCCAAAAGTGACATCCATCCCTTCTGTTCACACTTCATGATGGGAAGTGGATGGTAATGTAAGTGGTTAGCTGGGGCCTTTGAAAGAGACAATACACATATTGGGTGCACCATTAGCCACCTTGGCAAAAAAATGATATTATCTAACCATGTACATACAAGAAGGCTGATAGGAAGGTAAGGCGGGCACTGCAAAGGTTACCCCTTGTTCTCAGGGTTATAATACAAATGAGAAAATAGAGCCCAAGAAAGTGTCAGTGCCCTAAGCAAGTGTTGATCTCATTTCCAACTTAATTCCTACATAGAGGATTTGGTTTAAAACAACCAGAACTGGTTGATGAAAGAGCACATTAATTTCTACAACAATTATTCTTTAAGAATATTGACCAGGTCAATCATATTCTAAATGCATCAGGAAAATGCCATACTTAAAGAAATCTTCCCAATGCAACATAAGCTAATAAAAATAAATAATAATAATAAAAATAGTCTAATACAAATAATCAAATAAAACCAGAAATACTACCTCCATTTGACCTGTGTGTGTGTGCGTGTATTGCTTTCTTAAAGTGGTAGGACTCTTCTCATTCTACACTTACTTCTAAAGCTAAACTCTGATTGCTTTGAATTGTAAACGTCTATGCACCAGGTCCCCCAGCAAAGCCACAGCAGAGCTGAATCTCTCACCCTTGCCAGAGGTCTTCCCACTGAGTTTGGATGTGAAGACAAGCTCTAAACAGTGATCCATGAATTCAGAAATAAAAGAACATCATTTCACTGGCAGCAAAGGAGGTTGTGCTGAAGAAATCCTTGTAGGCTGAACTCATCTTTTAACAAAGAAACAATTGCATAGTTTAAAATTAATAAACATAGAGAACAATATTCAATATCCTATGATAAACCATAATGGACAAGAATATTAAAAATAGAACGTGTATAGGGGCTTCCCTGGTGGCGCAGTGGTTGAGAGTCCTCCTGCCGATGCAGGGGACACGGGTTCGTGCCCCGGTCTGGGAAGATCCCACATGCCGCGGAGCGGCTAGGCCCGTGAGCCATGGCCGCTGAGCCTGCGCGTCCGGAGCCTGTGCTCCGCAACGGGAGAGGCCACAACAGTGAGAGGCCCGCGTACCGCAAAAAAACAAAAAACAAACAAAAAAAATAGAATGTATATAAATATGTATAACTGAATCACCTTGCTGTACCCCTGAAACTAACACAACATTGTAAATCAACTATACTTCAATTAAAAAAAATAGAATGCAAAAAAAATAAAAACCCTCAAGAGATTTCCAAACCCATCTCAAAACAAAACAAAACAAAAAAACAAAAAATTAATAAAAAGAAAAATAAATAAGTTAAATGAAAGTGAATGGAAAAGAATTTTCACTGTCCATCAAATCTTGCATTTAGCCAATTGAAGATGTTCTTGTTAATAGAAAAAAAAAGTGGAAGCTACTTGAAAACTGCAAATCACTATGTACACAGAAGACACTATTATTGGGGGCTGTAGCGACATTAAAAAAGGCAAAAGTTAGAAATTTCCTGGAGTGAGCAAAGAAAACACATTTGTATAAATTAGTGTAAATTTAAATTCTCTTTTCCCTAAATTTCCAAATTATAGATAAATAACTACATAAATACATCCCAAACCGTATAATCCAAGTTACTTGCCTTGTTTCTCACATTTCTGTTACCTTCAGAGTTTAGCAAGGAAAAGTTTTATTTTACAATAATTGTTTTTCCTTGACCTCATATTTTCCCTCCTTGAATAAGTTATAACTTACCTCCCAAACAAGAGCAAAGTCTGCAAGTATGTATTGTGAAAATACGTTTATCTAAAACTAAGTGAATTTCCCCAATTTATGATCACACCCTTTCTTTTAACTTATTGGTAGCTGCTAAAAGTAGTATTTCATTCAAAGTGTAGACTTTGAGATTTGGAGGTTTCATCTAAATCATATAGTTTTATTTTTATGAAAATAAAATATGATTTTATTTTTACTAAAAATTGATATTCTGGCTCATGTAAATATTAAAATACTACTAAGAAAAATAAAAAAATATTTTGTATTTTCATGGTATTTTCTCTAAGAAGCATAATATTTAACAGTATAGATTCTTAAGAGGTACATTCTTCTTATATCACTGTATAAAATTCTAGGTTGTGTTTCGCTTTTCATGGTACATCATGTCTGAAAGAATTAGTTGCTTACAAAAAACTTTTTAAAAAAATTCTTTGGCTCTGAGATGAAGCTCTTTACTTGAAATATAACTTGCCCAAAGCATGTAAATAGAAACAGTGGCAGTTCTTGCCATGTGATTTGCCAAAGGGGTGTTAAGAAATTTCTCTGTTTTTTCTGTATGTGTGATTTGAAAAGAAGTGCTAAATTGCTAAAGGAAATTAAAATGGAGGGAAAAAATGGAATTCTACACTTTGCAGTCTTTGAGCAATTTCTGAACCCTACATACCCAGTTAAGCTGAAAACCCCATGTTGATAACGGAAAGACTTGTTGGGAACAGGGAAATGAGGGAGAAGAAACAATTCAATTAAAACTATTGAGTTTGCTATATTCAGCGGAAAAGAAATGTTATTGTTTTCATTCAGGGGAGTGGTTGTGAATTTCTTTTATTCTTACCTTGTATAATAATCATAATGGAAGAATATTCCAAAAATACAGAAAGCCAGAAAGAAAAAAAAAGCCTTTCCACAGGCCCAGGTCCCAAACAACAACCACTGCTATCACCTTGGTGTATTTCCTCCCAGTTACAAAACACTTCTAATGAGATGGTTTCTTTCAAAAACAAAAACTGTTTTCTAAAGCTGTTTGACCATTCTGAGACGTGGATAGAGCTTTTGGTCTCTAAGAGCAATTGGTATTCATTTATTTTGTTTTTCAAAATCCGGGAAGAATAATCCCTTTGATATGCAGTCAGAGCAACAGGTAAAAGAAGGAAAAGTTAGTTGGCCCGACTGAAGCCTGATAGACCTTTGTCAGCATTTAAATGCCCCCTGGGCAGTCTGCCTTCTAAAGTGGAGATTGCTCAGCTCCACGATTGAATCCAGTTTCCTTCTTCCTAATCTTCACCGCAGAGCCTCACCTGAGATCACGGATTCATCCCATTTAGCTTTCCTAATTGGTTTTCTGACCTAAATAGACAGACCTAGCCTCTAATCCTCAAGAGAAAAGAAACCGCAGGACCTGGCTGAATTCATCACCCGAATCCCCACGATACAGTTTGCAGACGTGTGCCAGGTCCTCACCAAACCCAGGTGACCCCAGAACTATGTCAATGAGTCATCCAAGTGGCAGGGCTCATCTCAGTGTTGATAAGGGGACACAGAGAGACAAATAGAAGGAGAGTGTTGTGAGCTGGGATCACAGCCCTACAGGAATGGGAGAACATTAGAAAATAAAATTAACCTCTTAACATCTTTTTTTTTTTTTTTTTTTTTTTGCGGTACGCGGGCCTCTCACTGTTGTGGCCTCTCCCGTTGCGGAGCACAGGCTCCGGACGCGCAGGCTCAGCGGCCATGGCTCACGGGACCAGCCGCTCCGCGGCATGTGGGATCTTCCCAGACTGGGGCACGAACCCGTGTCCCCTGCATCGGCAGGCGGACTCTCAACCACTGCGCCACCAAGGAAGCCCTTAACATCTTTTTAAAAAGGAATTCAGAACATCATTACATCGGACATCATAGATCATTCCATCATGATAGCCTTAAGAGGATGGAGAATTGATATCTTTCACAAACGAGGTTTGGGGAGGTCTAACAACATTATACTGAATTCGCCAATGAATATCGCTCAGAGTTTATAGGGCTGGTTGAGCACTGATTGCCAGGTAGATTTTAGAACATAGGAGGGTTTTGTGAAACTAGGCTTTGGAATTGGGGCTGCAAGAACTTGAAGTTTCCATTTGTATTAACAAATAGCCCAATCCAGCATTTACTAAGAGACTGAAAAAGACTAGAAGAAAAAAATGTCCTTCCAAAGGGCCAACTTTCATAACAGTCTCAAAGTGTTTGAAGGGCTGTCATTTGAAAGAAGGTTTACATTTATGATATAAGACTTCCAACCAAAAGGGGAATATTCCAGTGAAAGAAATTGTAGTTCATCTTTGAGCACTCCACCATGGAGATTGGTCATTGCTTAGAGATCTTTCAGAAAGCATTCGCAAGTTGAGAGGTAGTTTAGAGGAGGAGACCCTGCCTTTGCATAGTTCCCTGAGCCCATATTATCAATACATTTTGTGGTGAAGTGTTCAGAACATCTACAGAGATATAATTATAATGCATGATGCTGATCCTCCACCAGAGAGAAAAAGGAAACACCACACATTCGTGCCATTGAGCAGTACAACCCAAACCTGACTCTGATGCCTTTTCCTAGGATACATAGAGTGATTTGCAATTTGGCTGTTGAAACCTTCCTTCCTCCTTGTGGAGAAACAAAGAGGCAAAGACCCTCCCTGGCCACCAGGAGGAAAGTAGATGTGAAGGCAGGTTCTGGAAAGACCCAGCCTGACCTCGTATTGCAACAGGTAGCAATTGTATCCAAAGAATTCAAGAGCTTTGTCACATTCTAGAATTAGAGATGCTTTTTCAAGAAGTTATCTGGTCTAAGAGCCCTTCTCCAAGGCAGCAAAACTGCACAGCTGTTCAGTGGTCCTTTCTAACTCTTCAACAGAGTTTTGTTGAATGTCTGGGCTCCATAGATCTTCATCAGTTCATACAACTAGCAAAATGTATAGAACAGGGACTTCACTCCAGGCTCTGTGCTATCCCTGGGGATAGAATGGTGAGTAAAAAAGACTGGGCCTCATGAAAATTATAAACAAGTCAGAGAGAGGTACAGACATTCATCAGATAATCACCCAAATGAATATATCAGTAAGGATGGGTTAAAATTCTATTAGGGAAAAACACAGGATACCATGGACATATATTTGACAAACCTGACCAAATCTAGGATAGTCAAGGAAGACTTCTCAGAAGAAGTGATACACTGTCTGAAAGCTAAAGGGAGGGACTGGCAGAACTGGAGGTGGGCAGAGAAGAAAGATCAGTCTGTGGAAAGACCTGGAGCACAAAGTGATGTACGGGATGCATGGTTGGGACTGGAAGGAAGACCCGGTACTGAGCAAGGATGTTTACGGGCAGCCGTGACAGGCAAGGTTTCCAAGATCAGTGAGGGGCCACTTGAGCAAGAGAAGAAGCTGCTAAGGAGGTGATGGTGGGTTGGGCTGGGCAGTATGTAGTCATGACGAGAAGGGGCTGGACCGGAGAATTATTCAGGTTGTAAACTTGAGTCTTTGGTAACGACTGACACTTGGGAGTGTGGGAAGGTGGAGTATTAAGAATGACTCCCTCTTTTCTGCTTATGCAGTTGGATGCATGGTGTTGGTGTTCCCTGGGGTGGGAAACTGATGAAATTTGGGGAAAGATCATAGATCTGATTTGGGCGAGTTAGTTTGAGGTAGCTTTGAGACCTCCAAATTGAGATGAGAGTTCACTGCTGGATATTGGTGTGGTTAGAATTCTTAGGCAAGACATGAATTAAATATTGCTGTCTTAAACTCTTCAAAGTAGCTCAAATAATTCAGTAAAGAGAACCTCAATGCAATCTCTTCCCCTAAAAAAACAACCAAATAGTGTGTAATAAGAGTTGGAAAGACAATTACATTCATTCATTTACTCATATATATTCATTCAAGTATCATAAATTAAATAGATATTGTAATCTAATAAATACTACGCAAAAGCTCTCTGAAACTTTGGGTGACTTATCTGAGTGTGTGTGTGTAATTCTATTCACTAAAACATGCACTCATGAAGCACCCTAAAATAAAGTATATTTAACATTCATATTTGAATAAATATTTGTGAAAGTCAGAAACCAATGTATTTTATTTAACAGGAAGAATCAATTCCAGAGCTTCAGCTACATCTGCTTTAATTCTGTCTTTTAACTTAGAAGTGAAGACATAATTTAGTTAATGCTGGGTTGTTCTTTCTTTATGGGCTTTATTTTAAAGTCCATTTTGTCTGATATGAGTGTTGTGACCCCTGCTTTCTTTTCATTTCCATTTGCATGAAATATCTTTTTCCATCCCCTCACTTTCAAGCTATGTGTGTCCTTTGCCCTAAAGTGGGTATCTTGTAGGCAGCATATTATAGGCTCTTGTTTTTTATATCCAATCTGCCACTCTGTGTCTTTTGATTGGAGCATTTAGTCCATTGACATTTAAGGTAATTATTGATAGATATGTATTTATTGCCATTTTAAACTTTGTTTTCCTGTTGATTTTATATTTCTTCTTTGTCCCTTTTTCTTTTTTTAAACATCTTTATTGGAGCATAATTGCTTTACAATGGTGTGTTAGTTTCTGCTTTATAAAAAAATGAATCATTTATACTTATACATATGTCCCCATATCTCTTCCCTCTTGCGTCTCCCTCCCTCCCACCCTCCCTATCCCACCCCTCTAGGTGGTCACAAGCACCGAGCTGATCTCCCTGTGCTATGCGGCTGCTTCCCACTAGCTATCTATTTTACGTTTGGTAGTGTATATATGTCCATGCCACTCTCTCACTTTGTCCCAGCTTACCCTTCCCCCTCCCCATATCCTCAAGTCCATTCTCTAGTAGGTCTGTGTCTTTATTCCCGTCTTACCCCTAGGTTCTTCATGACCTTTTAATTTTTTCTTTAGATTCCATATATATGTGTTAGCATACAGTATTTGTTTTTGTTTTTCTCTTTCTGACTTACTTCACTCTGTATGACAGACTCTAGGTCCATCCACCTCACTACAAATAACTCAATTTCATTTCTTTTTATGGCTGAGTAATATTCCATTGTATTTTTTCTTTTGTGTTTTGATGACTTCCTTTTGTATTATACTTATGTTCTCTTCTTTTTGGTTGTGAATCTATTGAATGTTTTTGATTTGTGGCTAATTGCTGGGTTGTTCTAAGCTGCCCTCCTCAAATGCAGCTTCAAAACAGCCCAGCTCAATATTCCTTGGCTTAAAAAAAGAATTCCCATAAGCCTATATCATTCAGTATTAATTTGGGATTTTTATTTGAAAGTTGTCTTAATTTATTCAACCTATGACTTGTGTTGATCTGTAATCAAGCCTCACCTGCTACACCTCAGCCCTGAGAGGAAGGCTAGGTAGTAGTGGTGAGTTTGGTTTTCGTTTTCGTTTCCAGTGCTTTTAACTTTTCACTCTGGCAACTCCTACTGCTGCTTTCCTGAGTTACCCAAAGCATGTCTTCTTGGTCCTGATTTTCTTTCATCTTCTATCTGGTATAATGTTTACCTAGAGAGCCTCCCCCATAAACCAGAGAGGCAATGTATTACAGGAAGAGAAGAACCAAGAGAGAACCTGGCTTAGGGATGACTGTAGTGTCATCTTAAAGGCAGAGAAGGGTCTGGCTCTTAGGATTGTGTCTGATACAGCACAGCTGAAGAGTGGACACCCTTCACCTGCTGCTAGTTGCTTTCACTTCCTTTGGCGTTCCCCCTCACGTTATATCGCTGGACATGACCACATCTGCGCGCCCCCGCCACCACCACCCTCATGATGGTCCTGCCGGTCACAGTTGAAGATTTTGACAGTGATGGCCTCATACTCGTATGGCCTGCTGTTGAGTTGTTTTTAGTAACAGCTTTTGTTTGCTACACACCTCATTGCCAGTTAGATGTGGTGCCCTCTTTCATATCCAAACCAGAACACATTTGGGTATTCCTGAGACTTTATAGAGAATGTATTGTTTGTTATACGAACCTAACCTACCTTGTTGTTTTCTCATATTAAGAAATGTAAATCTACTTTGCTTTAGTGGAACTATTTTGGTAATGTTTAAGAAATTTTGGTTCTGTTTAGGGAATGAATTCAATATTTCCATCACTTGATTTGGGCTTTGCTAATTTCATATCAGTAATAAAACCATTTTAATTTAAATTAAACACTTCTTTTTTTCTCTCAAAAACAACAACAACAAAAACAAAACAGCCCAGCTCAGCAAAGCACTTGTGCACCCATTTGTCTCACAAGCCCTGAATGTTTTCATGGGTAATGGGTTGACATATCACCCTTGACATGTGGCGTGTAGGCAGCATGCTTGACTCAGCCTCACGGCCCTCCAGGCGGTAGAGGGTCACAGACTACCACAGCCCTGACTGCTAAGCCACACCGGAACCCTCTGGAACCAGGGTGATATTATTTGTGGAATTGGATTCCAGGGACCCAAAAGTGGAGTAAATATGAACATTGTTCAAAAGTTTGTAAACTTGTTCATGTACTTTATGCTCATGGGTACATATGGATGAGTTATAGTTGTGGTTTTTAATGTGGCCTTTGTGGAGGAAGGGTGGGGAAAACATGCAGAAAAGGTTAACCGGGCCTGGGTCCTATAAGGAAACCACTCTTTGAGACTTAGAAGTATGTCTACAGCTTAACACCAAACGCACTGAAAAGTGAGGCGGTAGATAGACTATTATCTTGGCATGATGGCTCCAAATATCAGGTTTTCGGGGGGGGGGGTTTAGTATTTTTAATTCAATATAATGTATTTTAATTCAATAATTTATATATACATGGTTTTCAACCTTTAACCCAGGATAAATGTGACACAATTATCACAGTTTTTTGGAGATATCCACATTTGGAGGGAAAAAATACCTTTACTACACAAACAAACATTCTTGCATCTAACTATTCATAACCTCTCCTCTGGCACGGCCTCCAGGCAGTCCAGGGCCTGGTCACCAGTGGTCACCAGGGACAGGACTTGGTGTGAGGATCAGGGACAGAGTGGGGCTGAGCCACAGAACTGAGAAGCTGGGAAAACTGGAAGGTTGATTTCTATTAAAAAAAAAAAGACCATGGAACCATTCCTAGGAGAGAGGCCTGGGAAAGCCAGGCAGGACTTGGAGGGAGAGAGAGAGATGGGGGCTACTCAGGCTGGGGGAACTTCAAGGAGAGAAACACCCCAAAAGAACTTTTTCAATTTTTGCTGTGAGAGTTGGAAGGCAGATTTCTCACTTTGTTACCTCTTCTAGAGAATTCAGGAAACATGTTTTATTTAAGACTCTAGGGATTGGTACTCATGTTAGAATACCAATCCCCAGAGTACCAACATGAGTACCAATATGAGTACCAACACTGGAGAGGGAAAAAAAGACCTCTAGTCATTCAGGATGTACCTCCCATCCCCAGGGTTTAAGTACAATATTTCAAGAATGAGAATCACTAACAAATACCTTATGATATCATTTATATGTGGAATCTAAAATATGACACAAATGGACCTATCTATGAAACAGACACAGAATCACGGACATAGAGGACAGACTGGTGGTTGCCAAGGGGGAGGAGGTTAGGGGAGGAATGGAGTGAGAGGTTGGGATTAGTAGATGTAAGTTTTTATATATAGGATGGATAAACAACAAGGTCCTACACAAAGAACTATTATATTCAATATCCTATGATAAATTGAATCATGTTGCTGTACAGCAGTAATTAATACAACATTGTAAATCAACTATACTTCAACTAAAAAAAAAACACTGAGAAAGAGATACCCAGAATGTCTCAGGCCATCTTAGATGATCCCCCCCCAAAAAAAGAATTAGAATCATTAAAGCCTTGATAGTGTACAGATAGCACTAGCTACTCAGGACCCTCAGTGGATGGACGACAGGGGTCCCACACCACCTTCTTCTCTTGCTCAAGAAGGCAAATCAAAGAGTACGTGACTGAGAGAGACAGGAATCTAGGAAAATCCCTGACTCTGCTCTCATTTATAATAATAGCATCTTATTTACAGAGGTTAGTATTTTAACCACATTGAGAAACATGTAAAGCTGTGTAGCACCTTGGTTTAGAATTGGTTTTGGAGCCAGATTGACTGAGCCTGAATCTTGACTCCAGCCCTTCCTAGTCAGGTAACATTGGGTGGTTACCTAACCTCTAAAGTCTATATCTCCTCATCTCCAACAGGGCTGCTGTGCAGTTTTTAAAAGTTATGTGTATCCATTCCATATATAATAGCTTTTATCTGCTAACCCCAGTCTCCCACTCCACCCCTCCCTCCAACCGCCTCCCCCTTGATAAACAACAAGGTCCTACTATATAGCACAGAGAACTATATTTAATATCCTGTGATAAACCATAATGGAAAAGAATATAAAAAAAAGTATATATATATGTATAACTGAATCACTTTGCTGTTCCAGAAATTAACACAACATTGTAAATAACTATATTTCAATTTAAAAAAAAGAAAAAAGAAATTTAAAAAAAGCCATACAACCAAGAAAATCACTAAATAAATAAATATCACTGATTCTTAGTGCTATATGTGTGGCAGTAAAAATTAATAAACGTTTGCTATATTTATTGTTGGCAATAAATTACTTGGGAAATATCTCACAACTGATGATAATGAGCCAGGAAGTCCTAATATGTTCCTGTAGGCAGTGCTGTGTTTCTCTAATTTTTTTTTATATCAGGACTTAATTTTATTATTTTACTCAGGATTTCATTTTAATGTTATTATTTTATGAAGTGAAATTTATTATACATCCACATCCCTTTATCCTGTGGTAAGCACTTTATAGTGTAAGCTGAGCAAATCATGTACTTCACCTTAGGAAACCACAGTATGAAATGGGCAGCACAGACCAAGATTAATATTCAGGACATATGTAATTTATGCAGCTCTAAGGGAAAAATTTTCAGCAAAAGCAAAAAAGAAGAAAAAGAAAGAAGGGAGGGAGGGAGGAAGGAAAGAAAGGAAAGAAGGAGAAAGAAAGAAAGAAAGAAAGAAAGAAAGAAAGAAAGAAAGAAAGAAAGAAAGAAAGAAAGAAAGAAAGAAAGAAAGAAAGAAAGAAAGAAAGAAGGAAAGGAAGGAAGGAAGGAAGGAAGGAAGGAAGGAAGAAAGAAATCTGACAGTGAGATTTTCAATAGAAAAAATTTCAAATATTTTCTTGCTCTCAGCTGCTGGTTGTCTGTGAGAGTCGCTGCGTGCCAGGCATGGTCCAGGCACCTGAGATACAGCAGTGAACAAAGCAGAGAAAGAGCTCAGCCTTCATGGAGTTTATATCCTTTGAAGTTGGGATATCATCACTTTATTTTTAAAAATAAATCAAAAATGACACCATGAAGGAAGGTGGATCTGCTACCCGCGATCACTTAAGCCCTTTTTCAAGGCTGATCCTCTAGAGGTTGTTTATTTCTTCCTAGAACCAAGACTTTATGAAGGCAGCTGCCTCCAGGACACAGGAAAGCAAAGGCAATCCTTGTTCCCTAAAACATGTGGCCTTCCCTTAGGCGAGGCAGCTGAATTAAAAATGGATTGTATGTTTTTTCTATTGAAAATATAACTTCCTAATAAAACCATCACTTAAACCAACTGCTGATCTCTAACATAAAATTTAAAGCAAGTTCAATCAAACTGAAAATTCCTATCTACCGTCACATGCTTTTTCACAAATCTTCGATGATTGTCATTCACCTCTTAATGTAAACCTGGTTTTCTGCCTAACTGGCATAAAGAAATATATTCACCTTGAATTCCTTATCTAAAAAGCTTTACGTAACACATCGGATGGGAGCCCTGATTCCCTTTACCAGCTGTCAGGGAATTGCTCCCCAGTGCCTAACCCTGGATATGCTACCAATCTGTCAAGTCACCATAAGTAGAAGCTGTGGAATCAAGGGCTATTAGCTAAAGACACTATGCTTCCTAGAAAAAATATATATATACAAACATTATAAATGTAGGAGAGAGAAAAAAAATAAAGATGATCCTAACAGCTATCTCCCAAGTGTTGTAACTCTGGAAAAAGTGAAGAAACGATACTGTAGCATAGGTAGTTTTAATGAGAATAAAATAAATAGGTCTTCTTCCGTGAACTAATCTTTCCCATGGCCTGAGCCAGTAGGTAGGAAAGCAGACATTTTACTGATGTATTTTAAAACACTGAGACAAAGAAAGGGTTACTAAAGAGAAAAAATAAAAGCACAAACATAAATATCGAGCCTTCAGCATACCCCCAGAGGATGTTTAATTGTCAGATGAATAGTTCAGACCTTTTATGATTAATGTCAAATGTTTGATGCTTATAGAGGAACGAAGTAATTTGAGGTGGAGCCTGAGCCTTGGATGGGTGTGAGACAGCCAGGGCCCAGGAGCAGGAGGGTTGGGGAGCTCAGAGCCAGAGCCTCTGGTCTACATGACCCTGAGTGGGTCCTCGAATCCCTGCAGGCTCTCGCACCCTCTCCCAGGGGACCAGCTGGCTTCAACTGCTTCTGCCACCACCACCCCTAGTTTCTGAGTCATCACGAACTGTTTTAAACAGTAGGCAAAACAGATTTCCTTTACAGGACCTGTTCAGGGGCTGAGAACACCCAAGCTCAGTGCCCTACCTTTCAGGGGTCCACACCCAGCTCCAGCCGACAGCTCACCTCCTCCAAGAAGCTGCCTTTAACCAACCAGCTCTCACCCTGGTGCCTCTGTGTCATTTCAGCAACTTTGCATGCTCTTCACATTTTATTTCTTACCCTCTTCTCGCTGGCGTCAGTGAATGCTGTGTTTTGGTGCCTGGATTATTGTATGGTCCAGTAGAAAAAGCGTGTGTTAAATAATACTGTTTCTGTATGTTCCAATATTTCATTATTGAATACTCACAATTTTGATAAGCAAAAAATAAGAAAAGAAAAGCATGGACACTGGCGTCAGAGGCTGTGAGTTTGAATCTCAGCTTTTTATCGTTCTAGCTGCGTGACCCTGGGTGAGTCACTTAATCTCACTGACCTGTAATACCTCAGTTGGAAGAAGATGGTGAATAATGCTGACCTTTTAAGAATTTTTTTTTTTTTTTTTTTTTTTTTTGCGGTATGTGGGCCTCTCACCGTTGTGGCCTCTCCCGCTGCGGAGCACAGGCTCCGGATGCGCAGGCCCAGCGGCCATGGCTCACGGGCCCAGCCGCTCCGCGGCATGTGGGATCCTCCCGGACCGGGGCACGAACCCGTGTCCCCTGCATCGGCAGGCGGACTCCCAACCACTGCGCCACCAGGGAAGCCCCCTTTTAGGAATTTTTGAAGATTCCTTGAAACGTTGGGTATGAAATGCCTGGCACAGAGGAGACACATTATAAAACCCACTTTTCTGCCCTTTCTTGGGAGAAGTATCAATCTTTTGAGGGAAGGGAAGTTATTTAATTTTCCAGTAATTTCAAACATTTAGCACAGTTCTTTGCACATGGAATGTGTCCAATTACCACTAATTGAAGTAAATCTTTGAATTGATAAAAATTATGAGAATTAAGGGTAAAACATAAAGGAAAGGAAGCTTGCCCGTGGTTCAGACACCAGACCTCGGCTCTGCACCTGGTTGAGTCAGCTTGTACCCTCTGGGTGATCCATCCTCAAAAAGGTGAAGTTGAACTAGAGCAGAAGTTGCATATTGGTGGCCCTTGGACTATATCTGGCCTCTAGACATGTTTTGTTGGCCCACAAAATATGTTTTTCTGAAACTTGACTTATTTGCTAACGTTAACTGTTCATAAAATTTCTCCTAAAAAATCCAGATTGCTGAAATTTTATGGAAAGATCTGGCAACCTGGGTCCCTGTTGCCACATGTCAGCAGTGTGATGGAGCTGAGGCTGGCTCCCTTGTTGATGGGACACATGCTGTCCAGCTCACACTGTCATCTCCTGACTCACCACACCTGTGTGTGCTGCCCACTCATTCCTGGCATTTGATTCTAGAAACACTAGACTAGACAAACTCTAGAATTGCTGGTTGTTCCAATTTTGGGAGCTGGAGAACCAAAGTTGTGGAGGGTATAACTGCTGGTAGGGCCGGCAGTGGTTTATAGGAAAACCTATAAACCAGCAGTGGTTTATAGTGCTATAGGTTTATAGCAGTGGTTTATAGTGGTTTACTGGGTTTATACACTGGGTCCCTTGAAGGGCCCCAAAGTCGTAAGCCAGCCTCCTCCCATCTGTCACTGCCACACAGTGACAGACTGAACTCAGAGATTTGTAAAATGGGGAAAACAGACAAAGAAGAACTGTTTCCCGCATATTTAGTAAAATAGCTGAAACTTCATTGCTTTCAGAAAATATTAAGGAGGAGGCCATAGCTTCCCTTCCAGAAGCATCTCCGACTGATTCCTTTGGAACAGAGCTAAGTGATGAGTGAGAAGGTAAAGGGGAACATGGCTTTAATGGGGCAATGGTGGGCCCTCTGTTCTGCCTGTCACCCAGGGGATTCATTCTGCAGGCTCTCTAAGGCCTCTTCACCGCAAAACAGGGTCTCACCAGAAAAGGTGAGTATGCAGCTAGGATTTGGAGATGACACATTGGCCTCAGTGCCACAGTGTCCCAAAGCCACCTCTGTGAACAGTGAGAGCAGCCTGCACAAGGTCTCAGGAAAGGAGCCCCTGTATCCTGAATAGACACATCAAGGCGGCACCTGGGAACCCACCCCCTGTCCTGCCACCTAACCCTCTCTCAAGGACTAGCTCTGCTTGGTTTTCCAGGAGGTCCAGTGGAGTCCTCAAGGCACAGCATCCAAGCTCCTCTACAGATGACCACGCCAAAAACAAAGTAAAAGAACTGGTGTACCTGTGGCTAAAGAAAAGGGAGAGAGAGAGAGAGAGAAAAAAAAAAAAAAACAGATGGAGGAAAGAAGTAATATGCTGCGGTAGTTAAATCATTATCTTCTTTGAATTCTTTTAGGAATAAAATAAATATAAGAAGACAAGTACTTTTCTCACCTAATTTGCTTGTGGAGCTGATAATTAAGTGTTGTTGGTTGCATCACCAGAATGAATTTGTGATACTTGCTGTAGTGTTTCTGCATATTTAAAGACAAAAATGTTCTTTCTGGTGCTCAGTAAAAATATCATTTTTATGAACATTCTCCCCCAGGCAGTTCTGTAGCTTCCATTCCATGTTTATGGAGCTGTAAGACGCCTTGGCTGAGACATGGCAAAGACTCACTTGACACCAAAATGCTCCTGTCAGCCTGCCCATTCCTCAACTCTGAGAAACAGGCCTGGACTCAGAGTTCTAGAGAAATTCCAAATGTTCTTGGTGAAACCTCCTCCCCATGCATCTGTATGTTTCTTGATAATTTCATACCCACTCCCTGCTTCCAGTTCAATATATGGTAGGGAGGAAAAATGACATGATGGTTAAAAATTCCAGGACCATTTGCATGAACTTGGGCAAGTAATTAAACACCTTGAGCCTCAGTTCCCACATCCTCAAATGGAAACAATAATAGTAAGTCACAGGGATTATTGCGAAGATAAAATGGGCCACTGCGTGAAAGTATTTAGTACACACTAGGTGCTCCATGCAGGGTAGATATCATCATCTTTATCACCATCAGCAGCAGCATCTCTGGCTATTCTAGATGACCCCAAAGTAGGTTGCATGTCAGAGTAACCCGAGGAAATTCTTAAAAATACGTATTCACAGATCCCACACTCAAAACCACATTAGAATTTCTGAGAACTTCTGAAGTTCCCAAGGTGAATAAATGCTCAGCCAGGCCTGGGAGCCATTGGTCCAGACCTGCCTCCACAGAACCTCAGAGACTGGGTGTGGGGCTAGTGACGGCTCTAGGGGGACTCAAGGTCAAAGACAGAACAAGAACCCAACTGCTCCTTTGAAACTCACTCCATTTAGTCCTCAGGAAAGGGCATCATCAGAACTGTCCGTTGGGATAAGCTCTTCTCTCAGCTTTCTTTTTAATCTTATTTATTTTTGCCAGACACTCATCACTAGCATACCGGTGTATTCCAAAGAGATTGAATTTGCTGTTTCTTTGAGCAATTGTCACAGCAGAGACACGAGCATAAATATAGATTAAAAATTTTTAAATACTTTCTTTTTATTGGAGTGTGGTGGAGGACACTCAATTTCAGCTTTTCTAACTAACATCCCCAATCTGCTTAACTCTATAAGGCTAGTTACTAAATATTCTTTGTGGGATACCTTCAGCTGAAATGATCAGCAAAACATATTCCTCCCGTGAGAAATGGCTTTCTTCTGCCAGTTAGGACAAAGGTAGGTGAAGAAGCAGAAAAGTTCTCCATTGTAGTTGACAGTGCCAAACTAAGAACTGTTTTGGCTGTGAAACGGTCTTTACTCAACCTTTCTTATTTTTGCTGCTACTCAGGTAATGGATCCACAGGAAAACAATGTGGTTGAGTGGTATGGCCAGATCTTGACAAATCTTCAGAATTTGCATTTACTGCATTTACCCATAAATGTCACAACAGTGATCGGTCCCTCTCTGGTAGCACACTGCAGGCTGGAGCAGAGAAAAGGCATCTCAGCACACATTTATGCCTCACAACTGTTACATCACCACTGTCTCCTCCATTTAAGAAACATCTTGGTCAATAATGACCAGTAACATTTTTAGAGGGATAAACAGAAATTTGGTCTAGTTTATAAAATCAGCATTATTTGCAAATTTTATCACTTTATTAGCATTGACAACATAGCTCCCAACTGATTTTGGGATTAAGAGTCTTGCTGTAAAACAGTGCTTCTTAACCGGGGGTGATTTTGACCCCCAGAATATGTCTGGAGACATTTTTGTTGAAACAACTGGGGATGCTGCTTATGGGCATCTAGTGGGCAGAATCCAGGGGTGCTGTTAAAAATCTTACAGTTGGGCTTCCCTGGTGGCACAGTGGTTGAGAATCCACCTGCCAGTGCAGGGGACACAGGTTCGATCCCTGGTCCAGGAAGATCCCACATGCCGCCGAGCAACTAAGCCTGTGCACCACAACTACCGAGCCTGTGCTCTACAGCCTGCGAGCCACAACTACTGAGCCCGCGTGCCACAACTACTGAAGCCCGTGCACCTAGAGCCTGTGCTCCGCAACAAGAGAAGCCACCTCAGTGAGAAGCCCTGACACTGCAACGAAGAGTAGCCCCCGCTCACCACAACTAGAGAAAGCCCAAGAGCAGCAACAAAGACCCAACACAGCCTAAAATAAATAAATTTATTAAAAAAAAAAAGAACTGGTTACTCTTATAAAAATAAAAAAAATCTTACAATACACAGGACAGGGCCACAGTCAAAGAATTATCTTGCCCCAAATGGTGATAGTGTTGAGCTTGAGAAACCTGGCTGTAGAAGAATCTGCCGGGTCCAGCTCCTGCCCACCTCACTAAACCCTTCAGCCCTTCTCTGCATGGCAGCTGGCCTCTTTTGCATACCATCAGGACACAGGGATCACCTATATTGGTTTTCATTGTTGGCTTGTTGGGCAGCCTCTAGGGCAAGGGATATCTGCTTGCAGAAATCTCTTCTCCCCCTACCCCTGCCATGGGTAGCTGAGATAAGTGTTTATTTCATGCTGACCTGAAGGATTAAATGGCACAACTAGCTTGAGGGTGGCTGAGACCCAATTCTATAATAACTAGCTTGAGTGCTTAACAAAATCAAAGAGATGAATAGATATCATCTATGCTGCCCCTCTGTGTTTAGGAAGGTGAAATAATCAGAAATAAATGGAGAAAGTTGTTAAACAGGTGGCTTAAACTACAAAAGGAAGTTAAAACTAAATTGTACGGTTAACCTACTGCTTTGTTGTAGCCATTGCTTCTGCTGCTGTTGTTGTAATTGACACCTACCCTAAATTACAGCACCCTTGGCAAATACATTCTTCATACTCTTGGCTCCAGTAAGGTTTTTCAATATATATTTTTGACTATAGAAAAGAATATCTGAAAACTAGGAGCAGTGATAACATGGATAATATATTATATCCTGGAAAAAAATGTGGATCCAGTTCTAGAAGCCATGTTTTTGGTTTTTTGAGACCTCATTTTCCCCAAATGGTCCATGTTTCTTTTTGTGACTCTGAGAAAGGATAGTCATTAGCCAATGGGCACCTGCTCTGAATCAGCAGCAAAAATGGACACAAAAGAATCATTTGGAATTCCCATCAAGGAAAACCTGTGGGGTAGTTGTGAATTTTGTTCAGTTGAAAAACTTAAAAGGAAAAATTTTATGGGCTTTGAATGCCCATCCTTTTGGGTTGCAGAGAAATCGATTCTTAGTGTTTACTAGTGTTCACCCTCCCACCCACACCCACCCTCCCCACCACCACCTGTGGAGGAGGCATCCTGGAGCATTAGTCCCTTGTACTGGTTTCTACAACATGCTCATCATCTGGGCAGTCCCTATGGAGCTGCTATGGTAACAGCTCCAGAGGGTGCCATTCACCATGGACCAGAATATAAACAGCTCCCTTGGAAATGTTCAGAAGAGACATGGCACCTCAGTGCTGCTTGGCAAAGCTGTGGCATGGGAACTTCTGCCAATTTTGGAAGCTACTGAGATCATGGTCGAGCTGGCCATTTCCCTCTGAAATCCTTCCCTCTCCCTGGAGCACTGGGCTCCACATCATCTCCTTCCCAGTTTGGGGGAAGCTCGGCAGAGCTTGTAAGACCTCTCCTTCATAGCTCCTTGCCTTTCCTCTCATAAAACTCACCTACCAACCCCGTGTTCTAATCACCTTCAGCGGATCACCAGAAACCTGAATTTAGCCTTTCCTTGGTGGGAGGAGGGGAGAGCGGGTTGGGCAGAAAAATGGGATGTTAAAATAAGTCTGTTTTTTTGTCCTGTTTTCTAATTCATCCTGACCTACCTGGGGCTGAGCCAGTCCCAGAGTTTTTTCAAGGAGATTTCTAAGATAACTTGGCAAATGAGAAGAGGAGGGAGCATCCAGAGCATTATACCTCATGAACAGGAGCCAGATTGTCACCCCTTCAGCATGAGAAAGAGAAAGTAACTGAAGAGTGAAAGGTATGAAGGGGAAAGCAGCAAAGACAAATTGTAAGTGCATCTGTGCAGAGTATAGGCTAGGTGACAAGTCTGTCCATGCAGAATATATGCCAGACAACCAACTCTGTCTCTCAGGTTTCCTTCCTTCATTGTCTCTCGGGCAGTGCTTGCATTCACCCTCTTGTTCTCATCACACCTCTTTCCTCCTGGCACCACCTAGTCCAGTGGGGCCCTGCCTCTGGCAGTGTCCAGCCCTGTTGGGCCCATCTATTGGTGTCAGAGTTGATTCTCAGAGAATGATGTTTCCAAGCTATAAGTATGGAGAAAAACCTTTATAATCAAGAAGAGAATGGAGACTCCAAATGTTCTCCAGAATAAGGATTTTCCATGAGAAGAAGCACTCTGGCCCCACCTCGACATTTCCCCTTTGAATAGCAACCTTTATAATTCATTTCTTTGCTCAGACATATTGCTCTGCTGTTTAACGGATGCTCACCACTGTGAAGGCTGTTCATTGTTCCCTTTGTGCCCTCATGGTAATGCTAAGCACATTGCCTTGCACCTGTGAGGTGTTCTGCAATGTCCTGTGCAGTGAAAATAAAGGCAGGAAGCAGCCATGAAGATGAAAAAACTAACAAAAAATTATGAGACCAAAGCCACTGGTAACCATTTTTCATTAATCTTATATAGCAGCAGCCCTACTCCTGAAAGGTGTCTCATCTTGGAAGGAGACAATGTTGTGTGTGTGTGTACGTGTGTGTGTTTTAAAGAAGGAACTAAGGAACTAGAGGCCGCTGCAGCTGGCTGGTTGCTCAGCCACCCTCCCACCAGGGTGCTGGAGCCTGAGATTCCCTGATGAGTGTTGCTTTTACTGCTTCCATGAGCCCCGTTAGCTGCATCGGGAGAGCGTCTGAGCCTAGGCAGCCCGCGATCCTGGAGCGCTTCCCTTTCATGTGCCCCACTGCTTATCTGCTCTGACAACAATATGGTGAGACTTCCCTCCCTCTGGCTTGGGGCCACAGCGGCCATCAGAGCACACTGTGCACTAGGAGTAGGCAGAATAGCAAGAAAAGGTCAGAATGAATACTTACTTCTCTTGAAAGAATTATACCTTAGCTCAATTACTTGTCCACAGAACAGAGGACATCTCTGCAAGGGATTTGTCAAACCAGCAAGTGCTCCTGAGGGTCCTGAGCGTGGGATGTTGAACTTCTAACCACGACTAGAGTCGGTCAAAAGTGACCCTCCTTTATAATGACTAACAGCCCTAATAAAAGGGGGTCTTAAGGGGAAAGGGCCATCTCATCTCTGAGGGCTGATAAAGGAGAAAGGGAAAGTGGTAGGTTGTGTATAATATCTGGATCTGCTTATCTTGAGGGAGAAGGAAAGCAGGAATGAATGGGCATCAGAGTGTCACATGATGCCAACTCTCCAGAGGTCTTCCAGGGCAGGGGCCCGTGTCCAGGCCTTATTTGACAAGACGCCGTAAATGCCAATTCTCCTTTGCCGCCTTAGAATTTGTATCTTTCATTCTAAGAGGTTTCCTCATTGCAAATGGGAGGAAAGAAAATGAATAAGTAAAAACGTTTAAATTTTAAAAATTAAAAAATAAAATGGGAGAAAAAGGACACCAGTTTGCAATGTCACTGATGAATGAGACATGGCTTCATGGTGGTTGATGTGATGTGTCCATTCACTTTTGATGTGGGATAAACCACCCTAAAACTTAGTGGCTTAAGACACACTAATTTAACCCACAATTTTGTGGGTCAGCACTTTGGCCAGGCTCAGCTGCGAAGGTCTGGTGGAGGCTGGGCTGTGAAGTCCATGGTCAGCTGCTGAACCTACTATGGAAGGAACAGCTCACCTCTGCTCCTCGAGGGCTCTCATCCTCCAACATGCTGGCTGAGGTCACTTATCCAAGGTCACTGACCAGAGGTCGCTGACCCGATGGCAGGCAGGATTCCAGACACAAAGCTGAACTGCTCAGAGCTTCTGAAGGCCCAGCTCCCAGCTGACACTCCATGGTCTCTGTCTTATTCTACTAGTCAGAGTAGGTCCCAATGTTAAAGCCATTATAAGGAGTCAGGAAGGTACGCCACCTCTTGAAAGGAGATGTTGCAAAGTCACACTGCAAAGTGGTGTGACTTCAGAGAGGTGTCAAGAACTGTTAACTCTTTCAAACGGTCTACGCAGTGAGACTTTTCATCACTTGACCCTTGTCTGTGCCACAGCTTTGCAGGGACCCACAGAGGCAACAAGGGGCTGATTTGAAAGGAGAGCCCTGACCTAAGAATCAGGAGGGCTGGATTCTTGTCCTGACTTCCATCATCAGATGGCGAGACCCTGAGACTTTGCTCTCATCTTCTCTGTAAGATGAAGGAGGTGGCCTCAGTCATCTCTAAGGCCCTTTCCGTGACAAATGTCCTGCGATTCCCCAATAGCAGCATTCCCATCAGTGGCTCAACAAGTAAACATAAGATATGTTTTTGTATTAAAAAATGGATATTGTTATGTTTTCCATTATCTTCTGCTCTGGTCATCACCCACAGCTAGCTTGTTCCTTTTCTTTTTTTTTCATTTTGCTTTTCAATTTTAATTTATTTATTTTAAAAAAGTTTATTTTATATTAGACTACAGTTGATTTACAATGTTGTGTTAGTTTCAGGTGTACAGCAAAGTGATTCAGTTATACATATACATGTATCTATTCTTTATCAAATTCTTTTCCCATCTAGGTTATTACAGAATATTGAGCAGAATTCCCTGTGCTATACAGGTTATCTATTTTAAATATAGTAGTGTGTATATGTCAATCCCAAACTCCCAATTTATCCCTCCCCCCAACCTTTCCCCTTTGGTAACCATAAGTTTGTTTTCTATGTCTATGAGTCTGTTTCTGTTTTGTAAGTAAGTTCATTAGTATCATTTTTTTAAGATTCCACACGTAAGTGATATCATATGATATTTGTCTTTCTTTGTCTGACTTACTTCACTTAGTATGATAATCTCTAGGTCTGTCCATGTTGCTGTAAATGGCATTATTTCATTCTTTTTTATGGCTGAGTAATATTCCATTGTATATATGTACCACATCTTCTTTATCCATTCATCTGTCGATGGTTGTTCCTTTTCTATTCTACTATCTAAGGTATCTTTTGGGAAATTTGGATCCATTGGGAAGCAAAGAGTATATTAATTAGTCTCTTCTTGAATTTAATTACCTGTTTCATAAATAATATTATGAAAACAGTGTCACAAATAGAAAAACAGTAAAAAATCCTATCACTCAAAGAATACAGACATAATTACACATGTTCTATAAATATTCATATATAACATACATGGTGTTTAAAATTAATGGTCATCATCTTTGAAGTATATATCTTTATTTTAAGGAACACACATACAGAATACAGCACACAAGTATGTATCTCAATGAATTTTCAAGATGTAAACGTACCCACGTAATGATCATCCAGGTCAAACAAAACATTACCAAAACCCAAAAGCCCTCCTCATTTCCTCTCTCAATAGTTACCCAATTCCCCAAAGTTAGCTAGGATCCTGACTCCTCTTACTATGGATCAAGTTTGGCCTCCAGGTAGATGGAATCATGCAGTAGGCATGCTTTTCTATCTGGCTTCTCACTCAACATTATGTTTGTGAGATTTATTTGTGCTACTGCATGTGGCAGTAGTTTGTTCATTTTCACTCCCATAAGTCATTCCTTTGTATCAACATACCAGTAATTTGTTCATCTATTCCACAGTTGGGCATTTTGCTACTTTCCAGTTTGGGACTATTATGAATAGTAGGTCTATGAATATTCTCATAAATGTTTTTGGTGCACACGTGTACAACTTTTTTAGATATATACCTAGGAGACAAATCGTTGTCAGAAGTTTTATGTTCAGCTATATTGCCTACTGTTAAACTGTTTTCCAAATCAATTTTACCAAATTACAACAGCAACAGCAACCAACAGCAACAAATCAGAGTTCCCATTGATCTACATCTTTGCCAGTACTTGGTGATGTCAACCTTTTTAAATTTTAGCAAATCTAGTGAGTGTGTATCTGTATGTCATTGTGGTTTTGTGAATGCCATTTTCATGAAGTTTCTTCTGTTTTTTTTTTACACATTTAGATCATACCTTGAAGTTCCATCTAGTCTTCTGAGTTCTCTGATTCTTCCATTTCTGGTATGGAATTTTTAAGAAACATGCAAAAGCAAAATATGTTATATACATGCAATGGAATAGTATTCAGCTCTTAAGAAGAAGGAAATTATGACCTGTTATACCATGCATGAAATTTGAGGATATTATGCTAAGTGAAATAAGCCCGTCACAAAAAAACAAATACTGTATTATTCCACTTATATAAGGTACTTAAAGTAGCCAAAGTCATGGAGACAAAGAACAGAATGATGGCTGTCAGGGACCAGGGGAAGGTAGGGGGTGGAGGGACAGGGGAAGTTATTGTTTAACAGGTACAGAGTTTCAGTTTTGCAAGACGAAAAGAGTTCTGGAGATGGATGGCTGCACAACAATTTAAATGTGCTGAATACCACTAAACTGCACACTTTAAAATGGTTAAGATGGTAAATTTTATGTTATGTGTATTTTACTAGAATAAAAAAAAAGGCAGAAATAAACCAGCCATCAGTGCAAAACTTTGTATAAAATATGGTATCTCCTCCTGTCTCAACCTTCAGAGTTCTTTCAGGAGGTGCCAGGTAGGCTCTGGAGAGAAAGGAGAATATAAATAGCAGAATGTTTCCAAGCAGGATATGTTCCTTTGCTAAGCATCAGAGAAGTTACCTACCCACTCCACCCACAAAAAAACAGAATCACTGGGTATACAGAAGTCGCAAGGAAGCAGATTTCAAGTTAGTGTAAGGAAGTATCTTTTTTTTTTTTTTTTTTTTTTTTGGCTGCATTGGGTCTTTGTGGCTGCACACGGGCTTTCTCTAATTGTGGTTAGCAGGGGCTACTCTTCATTGTGGTGTGCAGGCTTCTCATTGTAGTGGCTTCTCTTGTTGTGGATCATGGGCTCTAGGCGTGCGGGCTTCAGTAGTTGCAACACACAAGCTCAGTAGTTGTGGCTCGTGGGCTCTAGCACGCAGGTTCATTAGTTATGGCGCATAGGCTTAGTTGTTCCGTGGCATGGGGGATCTTCCTGGACCAGGGCTCAAACCCGTGTCCCCCTCATTGGCAGGAGGATTCTTAACCACTGCGCCACCAGGGAATTCCCAAAAGTATCTTTACATGAACTGAATAATAGCAAAATGGCCTTCTGGACACTGACCGTTTTGATTTTTGTGTTTTTTGAAGGATGCTTCAGAGATAGGAAAACTGAACTTCCTTTTGAATCTATAATTCTAGTAGGTTTTTCTTCACAGTTGAATCTTGAACTGAATATGGACATTGATTATCCCTGGACTATTCAAAGTGCCTTTTTGAAAGTGTTTCCCCTTCCATAGGAAGGTCTGGAAGCTAGGTGGTCCTTTCAGATCATTTACAGCCATGATCCAGCAAACAAAAATAGCCTTGAGATGACATATGCCATGGTTAAGAATAAACTCTGACGGAAACAGACCAACTTCATGGATGCCTGTTAGCCTGCTTGTTTTCTTAGAGACTTGCTGCTATAGACTGAATGTTTGTTACCCCAAAATTCCCATGTTGAAACCTAATCCCTAATGTGATGGTATTTGGAGTCAGGGTCATTGGGAGGGAACTGGGTGGCTAGGATGGAGCTCTCAGTGAACGGGGTTAGTGCCCTTATAACAGAGACCCTGGAGAGCTCCCACACTCCTTCTCTACGTAAGGACACAGCAAGAAGACAGCTGTCTACAAACCAGGAAACAGGACCTCCTCACACACAGAATCTTCCAGCACCTTGATCTTAAGACTCCCTGCCTAAGAACTGTGAGAAATGAATGTTGTTTAAGCTAACCAATCTCTGGTATTTTCGTTATAGCAGTATGAATGGGCTAAGATACTTGGCTCCCTAACTTCATCTATATTCTATAACCAAGCCCCTAGTCTCTGGTATCTTCCATTTGGACTCCTACTGACCACCCCCCAAAAACTCCTCAGTCTGAATTAGATGCCAACCTATCTTTTCTCTAGGACCCCCGGCACAGTCCCAAGCCAGCCTTGTAATACCCTATGCAGTGCCAAGTGAGAAGAATATTCCTTACTCAAGCCATTTCCTGTCTGAAATGGAAATCTGGTAAATGACTGGCATAAATATGGTGATCACTTTTTAAGTAGGATATGAATCAGCTTGGTATAAAGGACTCTTCTGTGGTTATTTTTACTTCTATTAGAGCCTTGTCAGGAAACATTATTTTAATAGGCACTAAGTTCAAGCTTATTTTTAACCTGTTTAGGTCATCAATATTCTTCAACCTGAAATATTCAAGGCAATTTGTACAGTCAGGTCAAGATGCAAAGTGCAGTTGGAAACCTTTTGTTTAGTCTGGAGGAAATTTTATGTCAAAAAATCCTATCAACTAGTTTAAAATAGATGATTTCTAAGATCCATTTTAGTTTTAGAATGCTGTGATTGTTATTACGTAATAATAATGGAAATCATTCATTCACTGCTTTCGTCTCACAAGGGAGAGAGGTGCAATTACTTCCTCCCATCGTACACATGAGGAAACGAAGTCGTAGTATGGATGAATAAACTGCTGCGGATATTTCCAGTGCTGGGAATCTAATTCTGGCTACAATGCACACATGTTCTTAACCATGGCTCTCTGTAAAGGATGCTGGCTTATCATCCTCATTTACCCAGCCAGACTGAAAGGAAAAAGCATCAGGAATGAGAAGGGATATAAGTTGAATAGAAAAACCCACCATCAGTAAGACTTAACAAGGAGTAGAAATGCTACTGTAATGGAGCTATCACATATTTGCTGCAATATTTAAAGAGATATTAAGTACTTCTCTCTAATTACAATCAATCAGGTGAACTTGCCCAATTCAGAGACTACAGGAACAGTAGAAGAATTTTCCATCCTGAAACTCTGCATCTAGTGTGGTCTCAAAGAGTCTAACCTGTTTACCCACTGGAAGTGTTACTCAAATATAACTTCTAAAGGAAGAGACTAAGGTACTTCATCACTGTTTTGCCTGGCATGTAGAAGACTAAAAATATTTACTGGCTGCCCAGTTAGTTGAATTTGAGCATGTTCCGCTGTACTTTGGTGGGCAGATGAGGTGGGCTAGCTATGATTTTATTGAGATGTGGGCTTGATAAATCTCCTTAGATATGAGATAACTGAATTAGTTAGGAGTGATGGTAAAAGCTATTGGGATAAGACCCCCAAACAGATGAGAGGAAGCCATGGTTATAGCCCTTGGCCCCAGGAGGAGAGGGGCAGGGTCCTTGAGTTATATAATAGTCTTGACTGAGCTTTGGGGAAAGGAATAGTTTACATGCAGAACAGTCCCTTCAACTAAACTGGGTTCTGGATGAGTCTTGGGAGAATTTGGGGGCAGGTTTCTAAGAAGAAAGGGACTTCACAGCCTTTCTAACTCACTGGTGAAAAAGCACACTAGTGGGTCTTCAGGAAACTGGAAGCACCAAGCCATTTGTTTCTGGCTTTATTTCAGAACTTAGCCTGGAAGAGAGGAGACCCTTCATCCCATGACTCATGGGAGATTTTGATGGGCCACAAGCCAATGACTGTCAGTCAAAATGGATGAACGAGGTGGAGGACAAAGAAGAAATTTTAAGGACCATTAGAATGGATGATATCATGGAAACCAAGGCCTAAGCAGATTGTCAGGAACAGCAGACAGTAGGAGAGGTGGCTCCTTGAGTGTAAGAGGTCTGCAGTGTACTGGCCAGGACAAGTTGGGTCACCTTCAGTACTGCCACCAAATGACTCCATCCCTGGGGCCTGGCAAGAAGAGCACTGGTCAGAGCTCTCTCCTACAACCAGACCTCCTGAGACCAGGCTGGATGTTGGGAAGCTCTTACGTGTCTTCTGGTGCTTTCAAGAAGCCACACTCCCCATCTTTACTGGTAAAGCATCTAGATAAGTCTGCCATATGGGGACACATGGCATTATCAGAGAACAACAGAAAACAAGGATACTCATAAGTGTTCTCTTTACAAACCTCCTGTATTCAAGTTACTACAGGTGATAATTCTGACAATAGAAATGAACATTTACTTATATTAACACCAACTTTGTTATTTCCTCAAGGGACTCAGTGAAGAAATTTGTCCTATATCTCAGTACCAAGAAGTTTTGATTCTTCTAAGCAGTTCTTTTGCTTTTATGGTATTTGTGCTGTGAATCATGGGACAAATCTTATTCTCTGTTACTAATCAGAGTAGATCTAAATTTATGACCATACATCTGTATAGAATACAATTCTTACACAATGCATTTGAGATTCCAACTTTTTAAATCTTACTTTAACTTTTCTCTAGTATTTCAATTTACCTACTCTAATTTTCCCTAAATTCAACTGGTAAATCACTTTTGCTTTGTTGTTGTTGTTGTTGTCATGTGTAAACAGACTCAATGCAATCCTTATCAAATTCAATGGAATTTTTCACAGAACTAGAACAGAAAATTTTACAGTTTGTATGGAAACACAAAAGACCCCGAATAGCCAAAGCAATCTTGAAAAAGAAAAAAGGAGCTGGAGGAATCAGGCTCCCTGACTTCAGACTATACTACAAAGCTACAGCCATCAAAACAGTATTATACTAGCACAAAAACAGAAATATAGACCAATGGAACAGGATAGAAAGCCCAGATATAAACTTATGCACCTATGGTCACCTAATCTATGACAAAGGAGGCAAGAATATACAATGGAGAAAAGACAGCCTCTTCAATAAGTGGTGCTGGGAAAACTGTACAGCTACATATAAAAGAATGAAATTAGAACACTCCCTAACACCATATACAAAAATAAACCCAAAATGGATTAATATCTGAATGTAAGACCAGACACTATAAAACTCTTAGAGGAAATGTAGGAAAAGTACTCTTTGACATAAATTGTAGCAAGATCCTTTTTGACCCACCTCCTAGAGTAATGAAAATAAAAACAAATATAAACAAATGGGACCTAATTAAACTTAAAAGCTTTTGCACAGCAAAACCATAAACAAGATGAAAAGACAATCTCAGAATGGGAGAAAATATTTGCAAACAAAGCAACTGACAAAGGATTAATCTCCAAAATATACAAACAGCTCATGAAGCTCAATATCAAAAAACACACAACCTTGGACTTCCCTGGTGGCACAGTGGTTAAGAATCCACCTGTCAATGCAGGGGGCATGGGTTTGAGCCCTGGTCTGGGAAGATCCCACATGCCATGGAGCAACAAAGCCCATGTACCACAACTACTGAGTCTGCACTCTAGAGCCCGCGAGCCACAACTACTGAGCCCATGAACCACAACTACTGAAGCCTGTGTGCCTAGAGCCCGTGCTCCACAACAAGAGAAGCCACTGCAATGAGAAGCCTGCGCACCACAACAAAGAGTAACCCCCACTCACCGCAACTAAAGAAAGCCCACACACAGCAATGAAGACCCAGAGCAGTCAAAAATAAATAAATAAAATAAACAAATTTATTAAAAAAACACACAACCCGGGCTTCCCTGGTGGTGCAGTGGTTGAGAGTCTGCCTGCCGATGCAGGGGACACGGGTTCGTGCCCCAGTCTGGGAAGATCCCACATGCCGCGGAGCAGCTGGGCCCGTGAGCCATGGCTGCCGAGCCTGCACGTTAAAAAAAAAAAAAAAAAAGACAGGAAAAAAAACACACAACCCAATCAAAAACTGGGCAGAAGATCTAAACAGACATTTCTCCAAACATACAGATGGCCATCAAACACATGGAAAGATGCTCAACATCACTAATTATCAGAGAAATGCAAATCAAAACTACAATGAGGTATCACCTCACATGGGTCAGAATGGCCATCATTAAAAAGTGTATAAAAAAATGTATAAATAACAAATGCTAAAGAGGGTGTGGAGAAAAGGGAATCCTCTTGCACCATTGGTGGAAATGTAAATTGATACAGCCGCTATGGAGAACAGTATGAGGGTTCCTTAAAGAACTAAAAATAGAACTACCATATGACCCAGGAATCCCACTCCTGTGCATATACCCAGAGAAAACCATAATTCAAAAAGACATGCATACCAATGTTCACTGCAGCACTATTTACAATAGCCAGGACATGGAAGCAACCTAAATGTCCATCAACAGAGGAATGGATAAAGAAGACGTGGTACATATATACAATGGAATATTACTCAGCCATAAAAGGGAACAAAACTGGGTCATTTGCAGAGATGTTGGTGGACCTAGAGACTGTCATACAGAGTGAAGAAGTCAGAAAGAGAAAAACAAATATCATAAATTAATGCATATATGTGGAATCTAGAAAAATGGTATAGATCATCTTATTGGCAAAGCAGAAATAGAGACACAGACATAGAAAACAAATGTGTGGACACCAAGGGAGGAAGGGGGGGTGGTTTGGGATGAATTGGGAGATTGGGATTGACATATATACATTATTAATACTATATATAAAATAGATAATGAAAACCTACAGTATAGCTCAGGGAAATCTACTCAGTGCTCTGTGGTGACCTAAATGAGAAGGAAATCCAAAAAAGAGGGGATATACGTATAAGTATAGCTGATTCACTTTGCAGTACAGTAGAAACTAACACAACATTGTAAAGCAACTATACTCCAATAAAAATTAATTTAAAAAAACAACAAAAAATTACCACATTGTACACTTCAAATATCTTACAATTTTATTTATAAGTTATACCTCAGTGAAGCTGAAAATAAAAGAAAATGTAGACTGCAAAAATAATAATAAAACAATATTAAAGCTTCAAAATCTCTAGAGTCCCTCTTCTTTCATTTTTGAAACCAAATACACCACTTCCTATATTTTCCTCCTCCTGTCAAATTGAGTGTCATATTTTGGAGGGTGCTTCTGTGGTACATTGATATCATGGCACCCATAGGGTCTTGGGAAGTTATCATGAGTTTATAAGATACTCACAAAATCCCACTAGCTTGTAAATTCCATGAGGGCAAGAGTAGGCTGTTTTGCTTACCACTGAGTTCTCTACATCTAGCTCAATGGCTTGTGGGCTGGGCTACTGCATTTTCATCAAAATGGATTGGGAAACAAGCAGCAATTTCCAGAGCAGCAGAGCGTGAAAGTGCCAACCATAGATTTAGAAATAATAATGCCTTTGAAGTCTGGAATTGTAGTTTGGAAGAATCATTGCAGTAAGTCAGTAAAAAAAAGCTTAATAGCTTCAATTCTCCCAAATTGCTACATCCATTTCATTTCAATCATCTTTGACCTTCCCTTCCTATTCCCCACTCCAATTTCAAAGAAAGAAAACAATTCCATTATATCCCCTTTTTCTCCAACTCCTTGTTTAAGAATTGGCAGTAAGTGCTAGGAAGCCAAGATTTGGCGTGTCTAAGAGTTAAAGTGGAAAAAAACATGAAAAAAAATCCATTTTCCCTAAACTCGTTGATCTTCCTGGGTTCCCACTGTCATCGGATTCTCCTCAGCAGGCTTCATCTCAGTCCATTGCCAGCTAGTATGTATGGAGTCAGCATGCACATATAAATCACATTATGCTAGATGCAGAGGATATAAGTAGCTGAAAATAGTCTCCAAAGCCCAAATGAGATGCTGCAGATTTGTGTCACCAAGTCACTAAAGAAAGCATTCCTGTAAAATGAATGGGTAAGTTGAAAAAAAAGTCATAGTAGAAAAAGAAAAAAGAAAAAAAAAATTTTTCTTTTTTTCCCTTTTATTTTTATTGTGCAAAAATTACAAAGGGGATATTAAGATTTTTCTTGTCAGGGGATACTATGCTAAATATGTTGACACAAATACTCCAGTGTTTTGTTGTTTTGTTTTGGTTTAGTTTGGTTTGGGGTTTTTGCTAACATATCGATGAATCAAAGAATAGAATCATCTCTGAGTGTAAGAGGAACTTTTGAGATCTCACCCTTAATTAATTTATCTATCAACATCAACATGAAGGAACAGAGGGGGAAAAAAGTATACTTTTAAGAGTAAATAAAATTCTACTGAAGATGAATCTCAAATGCATTCTATTACATGAAAGAAACCACACTCAAAATACTACCTGCTATATAATTTCATTCATGTAACATCCTGGAAAAAACAATAGGATGGAGACAGAAAACAAACCAGTGGTGGCCTGGGGGTTGGGATAGGAGCTGACTTAAAGGAGTAGGTGAGAATTTGGGCGGGGGTGGGGGGGGCGATAGAAATGTTCTATGTCTTGTCCTTGTGGTCATGCAACTGCGTGCATCTATGAAAACTCGCAGAAATGTGCACTAAAAATGGTGAATTTACTCTATTCGAATTATTCCATAATAAAAATAAAATGAGGGGACACAAGCATGCCAGCTTCTCCCTGAGGGGGGTGGGGCGTGAACGGAGCAGGTAGAGGAGGTGGAGGAGGACCCACACCAGCATCGTCATGGCCACAGCTCTGACGTGACAAACGTAGCTCATCTAGTTCTCACACCCATTGGCCCCAAGTTACAGACTGAGGAGTCTGCCGGCAAGGGTTTCAAACCCCAGTCTGTCTGATTCCAACCCCCCAGAGTTTCACTGCTTCCCCTATTCTGAGACAGGCCCTCACAGTTCAGAAATGCACTGACTTCCCAGAACCTGTGGGGAAGGGCAGGGGAGCCCCGCTCACACACGAGGAAACTACCAGAGTCATAACTCACCCAAAAGCCAGAGCGAGCACTCAGACTCAGGTCTATCTGACCCTATAACATGTTTTCCTTGTTTCTTTTCTTGTGGTTTGCTTGTTTATTCTTGTTTTTATTCCTTCCAACACTTTTGTCTATAAAAGGTGAAAATTACAAAGGAAATATGTGTCTATCATTTTTCACACTCATGCACACGAGGAAGGCAGGTCTTGTTATTAAAGAGTTTGCAAATGTAGCTACTTTGAGCAGTTAATGATAATCCAGTGCATTTGAATTAAATAAATAAACAATAAATTCACTTTATTAAAATTTGAAGATGTTGAGTGAATTAAAAACATGGCTTTTGGAACCAGATGGCCCAGGTTTGAAATGCCATTTAAGGCTTAGGAGCCAAACCTGGACAAATTTCTTAAACTTTCTGTGCCTCAGTTTCTTCAACTGTAAAATAAAGATGATAACAGTACCAAACTCACAGAGTTGTCTTTGGTTTTATATTAGTTAATATGTATACAACACTCAGAACAGAGCATGGGATATATGATAAAGAATTGATACTTTTTATTTTATTGTTTGGGGGGGGTAAAAATGCAAAGATATAGAAGGATAAGGTATAAAAGATGATCAACTCCAACAACAAAATGTTGCTCCTTTCCTTCCTTCTTTCCTTTTCTGCTCTTACTTTCCTTCTTTTTCACACACACACAAAAAACATTATAACCTAAAAGTGACCCAAAAGAGAGCAACAACTTAAATCTTAAAAAAAAAAAAAATCCCCTGGCTCTTACGTATAGTTCAATAATTCTAGGGGGTGAAAGAAGTATTAAAACTGGGGAAAATATAAAATTTCTTTAAGATAAAATCTTTCTTCGAGCCTACACACCTGTCCTGCTTATCATTAAATGCTCAAAGCTAAATACTCTCAATATAGTCTATATTTATCAAGGTGTTATTGATTTCCAATTGTGCCAGATATTACAGGGTCCATCCAGATTGGCTTTCAGAGACCTCAGTCACCTATTGGTCAAATCTTGGGAAATATCTAGATAGGTGGCTTTCTTTTTTTTTAAGATTTAATTTTATTTATTTTTGGCTGTGTTGGGTCTTCGATGCTGCGTGCGGGCTTCCTCTAGTTTTGGCAAATGGGGGCTACTCTTCGTTGCGGTGCGTGGGCTTCTCCTGGCAGTGTCTTGTTTTGTTGCAGAGGACGGACTCTAGGTGTGCAGGCTTCAGTAGTTGTGGCACGTGGGCTCAGTAGCTGTGGCATGTGGGCTCTAGAGCTCAAGCTCAGTAGTTGTGGCGCATGGGCTTAGTTGCTCAACCGCATATGGGATGCTCCCAGACCAGAGATCAAACCCGTTTCCCCTACATTGGCAGGCGGATGCCTATCCACTGCACCACCAGGGAAGTCCAGGAGATGGGTTGCTTCTTTTTTTTTTTAACATCTTTATTGGAGTATAATTGCTTTACAATGTTCTATTTCTGCTATATAACAAAGTGAATCAGCTATATGTATACATATATCCCCATATCCTTTCCCTCTTACATCTCCCTCCCACCCTCCATATCCCACCCCTCTAGGTTGTCACAAAGCACTGAGCTGAACTCCCTGTGCCATGCAGCTGCTTCCCACTAGCTATCTATTTTACATTTGGTAGTTTATGTATGTCCATGCCACTCTCTCACTTCATCCCAGCTTACCCTTCCCCCTCCCATGTCCTCAAGTCCATTCTCTATGTCTGCGTCTTTATTCCTGTCCTGCCCCTGTTTCTTCAGAACCATTGTTTTTTAGATTCCATATATATCTGTTAGCATACAGTATTTGTTTTTCTTTTTCTGACTTACTTCACTCTGTATGACAGACTCTGGTCCGTCCACCTCACTACAAATTACTCAATTTCGTTTCTTTTTATGGCTGAATAATATTCCATTGTATATATGTGCCACATCTTTTTTTTAACATCTCTATTGGGGTATAATTGCTTTACAATAGTGTGTTAGTTTCTGCTTTATAACAAAGTGAATCAGTTATACATATACATATGTTTCCATATCTCTTCCCTCTTGCGTCTCCCTCCCTCCCACCCTCCCTATTCCACCCCTCCAGGCGGTCACAAAGCACCGAGCTGATCTCGCTGTGCTATGCGGCTGCTTCCCACTAGCTATCTACCTTATGTTTGGTAGTGTATATATGTCCATGCCTCTCTCTCGTTTTCTCACAGCTCACCCTTCCCCCTCCCCATATCCTCAAGTCCGTTCTCTAGCAGGTCTGTGTCTTTATTCCTGTCTTACCCCTAGGTTGTTCATGACATTTCTTTTTCTTAAATTCCATATATACATGTTAGCATACGGTATTTGTCTTTCTCTTTCTGACTTACTTCACTCTGTATGACAGACTCTAGGTCTATCCACCTCATTACAAATAGCTCAATTTCTTTATTTTTATGGCTGAGTAATATTCCATTGTGTATATGTGCCACATCTTCTTTATCTATTCATCCAATGATGGGCACGTAGGTTGTTTCCGTCTCCGGGCTATTGTAAATAGAGCTGCAATGAACATTTTGGTACATGACTCTTTTTGCATTATGGTTTCCTCAGGGTATATGCCCAGTAGTGGGATTCCTGGGTCATATGGTAGTTCTATTTGTAGTTTTTTAAGGAACCTCCATACTGTTCTCCATAGTGGCTGTACCAATTCACATTCCCACTAGCAGTGGAAGAGGGTTCCCTTATCTCCACACCCTTTGCAGCATTTATTGTTTCTAGATTTTTTTTTTTTTTTTTTTTTTTTTTGCGGTACGCGGGCCTCTCACTGTTGTGGCCTCTCCTGTTGCGGAGCACAGGCTCCGGACGCGCAGGCTCAGCGGCCATGGCTCACGGGCCCAGCCGCTCCGCGGCATGTGGGATCTTCCCGGACTGGGGCACGAACCCGCGTGCCCTGCATCGGCAGGCGGACTCTCAACCACTGCGCCACCAGGGAAGCCCTGTTTCTAGATTTTTTGATGATGGCCATTCTGACTCGTGAGAGATGATATCTCATTGCAGTTTTGATTTGCATTTCTCTAATGATTGATGATGTTGAGCATTCTTTCATGTGTTTGTTACCAGTCTGTATATCTTCTTTGGAGAAATGTCTATTTAGGTCTTTGGCCCATTTTTGGATTGGGTTGTTTGTTTTTTTGTTATTGAGCTGTATGAGCTGCTTGTAAATTTTGGAGATTAATCCTTTGTCAGTTGCTTCATTTGCAAATATTTTCTCCCATTCTGAGGGTTGTCTTTTGGTCTTGTTTATGGTTTCCTTTGCTGTGCAAAAGCTTTGAAGTTTCATTAGGTCCCATTTGTTTATTTTTGTTTTTATTTCCATTTCTCTAGGAGGTGGGTCAAAAAGGATCTTGCTGTCATTTATGTCATAGAGTGTTCTGCCTATCTTTTCCTCTAAGAGTTTGATAGTTTCTGGCCTTACATTTAGGTCTTTAATCCATTTTGAGCTTATTTTTGTGTATGATGTTAGGGAGTGATCTAATCTCATACTTTTACATGTACCTGTCCAGTTTTCCCAGCACCACTTATTGAAGAGGCTGTCCTTTCTCCACTGTACATTCCTGCCTCCTTTATCAAGGATAAGGTGACCATATGTGCATGGGTTAATCTCTGGGCTTTCTATCCTGTTTCATTGATCTATCTTTCTGTTTTTGTGCCAGCACCATACTGTCTTGATTACTGTAGCTTTGTAGTATAGTCTGAAGTCAGGGAGCCTGATTCCTCCAGGTCCCTTTTTCATTCTCAAGATTGCTTTGGCTATTCAGGGTCTTTTGTGTTTCATACAAATTGTGAAATTTTTGGTTCTAATTCCTTGAAAAATGCCAGTGGTAGTTTGATAGAGATTGCATTGAATTTGTAGATTGCTTTGGGTAGTATAGTCATTTCCACAATGTTGATTCTTCCAATCCAAGATCATAGTATATCTCTCCATCTGTTTGTACCATATTTAATTTCTTTCACCAGTGTCTTATAGTTTTCTGAATACAGATCTTTGGTCTCCTTAGGTAGGTTTATTCCTAGGTATTTTATTCTTCTTGTTGCAATGGTAAATGGGAGTATTTCCTTAATTTCTCTTTCAGATATTTCTTCATTAGTGTATAGGAATGCAAGAGATTTCTGTGTGTTAATTTTGTATCCTGCTACTTTACCAAATTCATTGATTAGCTCTAGTAGTTTTCTGGTGGCATCTTTAGGATGTTGTATGTATAATATCATGTCATCTTCAAACAGTGACAGTTTTACTTCTTCTTTTCCAATTTGGATTCCTTTTATTTCTTTTTCTTCTCTGATTGCTGTGGCTAAAACTTCCAAAACTATGTTGAATAATAGTGGTGAGAGTGGGCAACCTTGTCTTGTTCCTGATCTTAGTGGAAATGTTTTCAGTTTTTCACTGTTGAGAATAATGTTTGCTGTGGGTTTGTCATATATGGCTTTTATTATGTTGAGGTAAGTTCTCTCTATGCCTACTTTCTTCAGGGTTTTTATCATAAATGGGTGTTGAATTTTGTTGAGAGCTTTTTCTGCATATATTGAGATTATATATGGTGTTTATTCTTCAATTTGTTAATATGGTGTATCACACTGATTGATTTGTGTAAATTGAAGAATCCGTGCATTCCTGGGATCAACCCCACTTTATCATGGTGTATAATCCTTTTAATGTGCTTGTTGGATTCTCTTTGCTAGTATTTTGCTGAGGATTTTCACATCTATGTTCATCAGTGATATTGGCCTGTAGTTCTCTTTCTTTGTGACATATTTTTCTGGATTTGGTATCAGGGTGATGGTGGCCTTGGAGAAGGAGCTTGGGAGTGTTCCTCTCTGCTATATTTTGGAAAAGTTTGAGAAGGGTAGATGTTAGCTCTTCTCTAAATGTTTGATAGAATTCACCTGTGAAACCATCTGGTCCTGGGCTTTTGTCTGTTGGAAGATTTTTAATCACAGTTTCAATTTCAGTGCTGTGATTGGTCTGTTTGTATTTTCTATTTCTTCCTGGTTCAGTCTTGGGAAGTTACACTTTTCTAAGAATTTGTCCATTTTTTCTTCCAGGCTGTCCATTTTATTGGCATATGGTTGCTTGTACTAATCTCTCATGATCCTTTGTATTTCTGCAGTGTCTGTTGTTACTTCTCCTTTTTCATTTCTAATTCTGTTGATTTGAGTTTTCTCCCTTTTGTTCTTGATGAGTCTGCCTAATGGTTTATCAATATTTTTTATCTTCTAAAAGGACTAGCTTTTAGTTTTATTGATCTTTGCTACTGTTTCCTTCATTTCTTTTTCATTTATTTCTGATCTGATCTTTATGATTTCTTTCCTTCTGCTAACTTTGTGGGTTTTTTGATCTTCTTTCTCTAATTGCTTTAGGTGTAATATTAGGTTGTTTATTTGAGATGTTTCTTGTTTCTTGAGGTAGGATTGTATTGCTATAAACTTCCATCTTAGAACTACTTTTGCTGCATCCCATAGGTTTTGGGTCATTGTGTGTTCATTGTCATTTGCTTCTAGATAGTTTTTGATTTCCTCTTTGATTTCTTCAGTGATCCCTTGGTTATTTAGTTGTATATTGTTTAGCCCCCATTTGTTTGTATTTTTTACAGCTTTTTCCTGTAGTTGATATCTAGTGTCATGGCATTGTGGTCAGAATAGATATGTGATACGATTTCAATTTTCTTAAATTTACCAAGGCTTGATTTGTGACCCAAGATATGATCTACCCTGGAGAATGTTCCATGAAAACTTGAGAAAAAAGTGTATTCTGTTGTTTTTGGATGGAATGTCCTATAAATATCAATTAAGTCCATCGGGTCTAATGTGTCATTTAAAGCGTGTGTTTCCTTATTTATTTTCATTTGGCTGATCTCTCCATTGGTGAAAGTGGGATGTTAAAGTCCCCTACTATGATTGTGTTACTGTCGATCTCCCCTTTTATGGCTGTTAGTATTTGCCTTATGTATTGAGGTGCTCCTATGTTGGGTGCATAAATATTTATAATGGTTATATCTTCTTCTTGGATTGATCCTTTGATCATTATGTAGTGTCCTTCTTTGTCTCTTGTAACAGTCTTTATTTTAAAGCCTATTTTGTCTGATATGAAACTTGCTACTCTAGCTTTCTTTTGATTTCCATTTGCATGGAATATCTTTTTCCATCTCCTCACTTTCAGTCTGTATGTGTCCCTAGGTCTGAAATGGGTCTCTTGTAGACAGCATATATATGGGTCTTGTTTTTGTATCCATTCAGCCAGTCTATGACTTTTGGTTGGAGCATTTAATCCATTTATATTTAAGGTAATAATCAATATGTATGTTTCTATTACCATTTTCTTAATTATTTTGGGTTTGTTACTGTAGGTCTTTTCCTTCTCTTGTTTTTCCTGCCTAGAGAATTTCCTTTAGCATTTGGTAAAGCTGGTTTGGTGGTGCTGAATTCTCTTAACTTTTGTTTATCTGTAAGGGTTTTAGTTTCTCCGTCGAATCTGAATATGATCCTTGCTGGGTAGAGTAATCTTGGTTCTAGGATTTTCCCTTTCATCACTTTAAATATGTTCTGCCACTCCCTTTTGACTTGCAGAGTTTCTGCTGAAAGATCAGCCGTTAACCTTATGGGGATTCACTTGTATGTTATTTGTTGCTTTTTCCTTGCTGCTTTTAATGTTTTTTCTTTGTATTTAATTTTTGATAGTTTGATTAATATGTGTCTTGGCATGTTTCTCCTTGGATTTATCCTGTATGGGACTCTCTGTGTTTCCTGGACTTGAATGACTATCGCCTTTCCCATATTAGGGAAATTTTCAACTATAATCTCTTCAAATATTTTCTCAATCCCTTTCCTTTTCTCTTCTTCTTCTGGGACCCCTGTAATTTGAATGTTGGTGCATTTAATGTTGTCTCAGAGGTCTCTGTGTCTGTCCTCAATTCTTTTCATTCTTTTTTCTTTATTCTGCTCTGTGGTGGTTATTTCCACTATTTTATATTCCAGATCACTTATCCATTCTTCTGCCTCAGTTATTCCTCTATTGATTCCTTCTAGAGAATTTTTAATTTAATTTATTGTATTGTTTATCATTGTTTGTTACTCTTTAGTTCTTCTAGGTCCTTGTTAAATGTTTCTTTTATTTTCTCCATTCTTTTTCCAAGATTTTGGATCATCTTTACTATCATTACTCTGAATTCTTTTTTAGATAGACTGCCTATTTCCTCTTCATTTGTTTGGCCTGGTGGGTTTTTGCCTTGCTCCTTCATCTGCTGTGTGTTTTTCTGTCTTCTCATTTTGCTTAACTTACTGTGTTTGGGGTCTCCTTTTCGCAGGCTGCAGGTTTGTAGTTCCCAATGTTTTTGGTGTCTTCCCCCAGTGGGTAAGGTTGGTTCAGTGGGTTGTGTAGGCCTCCTGGTGGAGGGGACTGGTGCCTGTGTTCTGGTGGATCAGCCTGAATCTTGTCTTTCTGGTGGGCAGGACTGTGTCCAGTAATGTGTTTTGGGGTGTCGGTGAACTTTTTGTGATTTTAGGCAGCCTCTCTGCTAATGGGTGGGGTTGTGTTCCTATTTTGGTAGTTGCTTGTCATGGGGTGTCCAGCAGTGGAAGTTGCTGGTCGTTTTGTGGAACTGGGTCTTAGCATTGAGACGGACATCTCTGGGAGAGCTCTTGCCAACTGATATTACATGTGGCTGGAAGGTCTCTGGTGGTCCAGTATCCTGAATTCGGCTCTCCCACCTCAGAGGCTCAGGCCTGACACCCGGCCGGAGCACCAAGAACCTGTCAGCCACACGGCTCAACCCTCAGGGTGAGAGATGGGACTACCTCAAACTTTGGTCCCTTTTTGTGCTCCTGCTGTTCACACGGAGAGCAATGATACTCAAAACCACCATCTGCTCATCTTCAGCTTCCAGAGGAACTGAACAAGGGAAGTCAAAATGTCCTAGTCCCAGAGGAAATAGCATGTCCAACAAGGAATCCAGGAAGGGAAAAATACCAATAGGTTGCTTTCTAAGGGAGAATTCCAGTTATCTATTGCAGTTTAACAAGCCACACCAAACCTTAGTGGCTTAAAACAACAATTTATTATTTTCCCCCACAATTCTGTGGGTTGATGGCACTCATTCTGGGCTATTATTGCTTGGAGTCCTTCACAAGGTTATAGTCAGATGGTGGGTGGCACTGGAATCAGATGATGGTTTAACTGGGCTGGACATCAGAAATGGCTGGCTCATGTACCTGGCAGTTAGTGCTAGCTGGGTGGAGCTAAAACTCAGCTGGGCTTGCCAACCAGGGTACCTGGATGTGGTCTCTCCATGTGCCTGCTCTCTTCACAGTGAGGTGGCTAGTTTCCAAGGAGATTCCCAAGAGGAAGTATTATGAACAAGCAACCCGAGGCCCAGGAAGAAGCCATAGCTTCTTATGACCCAGTCTCAGAAGTTCTAGAAAGTCAGTTCCTTCTCCTATTAGTGAAGTGGGTCATTAAAGCCCAACCAGGATTCAAGGGGAGGAAGAAATTAATGGTGGTCATCCTTGGAGACTATCGCAAAAAGAGATATACACAGGAAATAAACATAGGCCAAAAAGCATCTTAATTACCAATTGGTCTCTTTTCCCCCACCAGGGCCCCATTAAAAGAAATTTGAACTTTGCAAGCTTGGTTTCTCCTTTCCCAGTTCCCTCCCACAGATATAATTATTCCCTTGAAGAATAAGAAGCAAAGTTCCTGGACCATTTGTTGGGGTACTGGGTAATCTTAGAACCAGAGCTCATTGACATTATATACTGTCACCAGCAAAGTCCTCAACTGTCCTTGATGATTTGGCTTTGGAATCCCTGCTCCTCTTACATCTTTTTTGTCCTCCATTGAGCTCATGACTGCTTCTCCTGACAGCAGTGTGGTAAGACTTTACACAAACGGTGAATAAAAGATAAAAGCTAAAACTAACAGATATTTTATTTTCCCAAAAATGTGTTTCTGACTTATATTATTAACAAATTAAAAAATTTCAGAACAGTTTTAGATTTACAGAATTATTGCAAAGATATTTCAGAGAGTTCCCATGTACACACACTCAGTTTTTACTATTATTAACATCCTATGTTAGTAGGGTATATTTATTATAATTAATGAATCTACCTTGATATATTAATATTAACTAAAGTCCATATTTAGCTGAAATTTCCTCAACTTTTCCCTAATGTCCTTTTTCCTTTCCAGGAGCCAATGTACATGTACCACATATACCTTTAGTTCTCTTGTCTCTTTCAGGTCCTCTTGACTGTGACACTTTCTCAGAATTTCCTTGTTTTTGATGACCTTTTCAGAGTGCTGGTCAGGTATTTGTAGAATGTCCCTGAGTTAGAATTTGCCTGATGTATTTCTTAAGGTTAGACTAGTACAGTGTCATTTGGGACTGTTTTATTTTTCATCTTTCTGGCTTGATCTGTTCCTTTTAATTAGTCCCAATAATATGTTTCATATTTGGAAAGAAAATAAGACTGTTAGGGGAATAAGGCTCTGATTTTTCTTAATCTGGAAACTGACTTGGAAGACCTAAAACTGTAGACTAAATGTTGGAAACCAGAGTTCAAAACACATTGGATTCTTGTATAATGTTATCAAATATAAATATCTATAGGCTAATACATGAATACACATAATTTTCTAAAAGGGAAATCACTTTTCTCTGGGGTTTATAAAGCCCTGATGATTCAATCAAAATACCTGCTTGGAGCATAACTGTATTGTGTGTGTTTTCAACCTCACCAAAGAGCAGTCCTTAAAATCTGTCATTTTTCCTGAATAGGAGAATTTTGGCTTCCCATTTGTGTAAGTAAATTTCATGACAACCTCTCCAGGAAAATTCAGAGTAAACGGGAGCGGTTTGCTCTGGCAGATTAACAGCTTCTCCACTCAACATCGCTTCAATGTGTTGTTTGTACTTCTCTCCTTACAGTTTCCTTTCCCATACGGAGTGAACATATTTTCACGCAAACAGAAATATGTTCATATCAATATTTGGTTGAGATTTTCTCACAATGTTCTCCCTTGGCATCTACTTAACTGCTGTTCAATAACAGACTTTCCATATTTACAGTGTCAACGAATGCTTGGGGAATTTTTTTTTTTTTTTAGCCTTTAACAAAATGGTTTTATTAAATTAAACTGTCAGTAGGGAATACTCTGGATAGCTCTTCCCCTGACTCTCTCTCTCCTTCCTTCTCCTCTCCTCAGCACACACACACACTACTTTGTAAATAAAATCTGAAAATGAAAAAAAATAGCCAATACTACTAATATTTACATTGATCTTAAAATCCCAGCCCAGGTATGAAATTTGTGTGGAAACTTATCTACCAAGAGACTTGTGTTAGCCTTTGTCTTGCCACCAAGTTTCATCCTGGGCAAACTGGGTCCCTCACTCTCACTGTGGTTCATTTCCTATATTTGAATTTAGGAGGTTAGATTAGATGAATCCTGATTACTCTCCCAACACTAAAACTCAATAACATTGTATTACTTTATTTATAAACTTCCCATAGTACCAGTGGGCTGCTGATAAAGCTGCTCTTTTGGGGGAGAAGCCCTGATTTACAGCATTTGCTAATTTCTATGGAGTAAATACTCCCATCATAGCCAATATCAAGGTACCAACATTTTAGCAGCCAGTTTTCAAATTTCCAGGATATTTAAGATTCAGTTAGCATGGGATGGTACAAACTGGCTCCAACACAGCAATCAAGAAGCTATAAATAATGACTAGGATTAAATTTCATTTGGGATTAAATTCCTTTTGGGAAAATAAAATATATATATATATATATATTATATATATTTACAATTAATATATTATTATATAATAATATATTACTATAATATTAATATATTTAATGTATATAAATATAAATATATATATATATTCTTTCTGATTCAACTAACATGATTCCAAGGATGAAAATATATTGTGTACATTCTAGAGAACCCCTTTCTTTCTATTCTCACTGCCACCATCTTAGTTTAGCCACCCCAAATTCAGGTTATTACAGGAGTCACCCTAGCTGCCTGAATTAGTTTGGAGTCCCTAGAAGCAGAGCCTGAGAAAAGGATTCAAATTCAGGTAGTTTATCTGGGAGGAGCTAGGAACACAGATATGGGAGAAGGAAAGCAAGATTCTATATTGACTGTGTCTTTTATATCTGTATCTGGTGCTTCAATGTCTAGGTTCTTGTGACTCTGGAGGGACTGCCCTCCCAGGGTTGGTCAATTCCTAGAGATTGTTAAGAACTTGCTCTTGAGCACCTTTCAAATACAAACCAACCAACTCAGAGCCCACACAGGAACCACCTCCTTTATCGGGCTCTCAAACACCAGGCCATTATTCACCTGCCCTAATCACCCAGGAACAGGTACCAGACAAGTAAGGGGCAACCCCTATGCCTTAGCACCTGCTGAAATGATTCAAACTTGCCCACCCTAAACCTCCTTATCCTGCCTCATCTGTTCCTTCTCAAGAAACCACAGTGAGGGCTCTTCCCCACAGATCCCCTCCCCTCCTGCCTCCTGCCCTGTTACTTTCCCCAGCCCCACCCCTTGATGGCATGGTGTGTCGCCTCCTCTTGGGAACCATGAGTCACAAGCAATTTTGTGATGGTGATATGTTGGCCTTCTCTTAATACACTATCTTATAAACAGAGTCAAAAGTGAAGGCGGTCACTAAAGTATATGTTATCAAGCCAATGGGAGCTTAATCCCACTTGGGGCCAGGGCAAAACACACAACTCAAAATGACCCCCTTGAGAGGCAAGGGAATTGGGTTATTTATACACCAGATCCTGTTCATCAGTGGGGAAGGCATACTGAGGGACGGGCATTACTATCCTGTCTCTTTTGGTGGCAAAGCCATCTCCAGAGACAAGAGAGAGCCCTTCAGACAAGAAACCAGGAGCTGCAGCTGAAAGCGAGGCTAGCCCTGAGGTGACACAGACAAGGCAATGTGAATGGGCACCTCCCTGACCACACTATCCCCTGACAGATCCCCTAGGGATGTCACCGGAAGTTGCCTGAAACATTGGAGCCTGTTAATTCCAAAATATGTCACCTTCAACCAGTTGCAAAAATCCATGGTGACCAGGTTCTCCTAATGGCAAGTGCTTCTCCAGTGGCTAATGGAACACAGCCAAATCCCTCGCAATCCTCTGGAAACATCATCTGCCACCAGCACACTGACTCCTTCCAGAACTGATTACTTTTTTCTATCGACAATATGGAAACTTCAGACCCTGCTGGAAATTAGCTCCGCTTTTGTTTTGTTTTTATTTTGTAATAACTATTTATTTTTAAGTTTTATTGGAGTATAGTTGCTTTACAATGTAGTTTCTGCTGTACAGCAAAGTGATTCAGTTATACATATACATATATCCACTCTTTTTTAGATTATTTTCCCATTATAGGTCATTACAGAGTATTGAGTAGGGTTCCCTGTGCTATACAGTAGGTGCTTATGGTTACCAGGGGGGAAAGGGAGAGGGGATAAATTGGGAGGTTAGGGTTGACATGTACACAATACTATATATAAAATAGACAACTAATAAGGAACTTAGCACCTTAAATTAGACCCATGTGAAAGCCTGCATGTACCTGCCAGCCATGCAGCCCAGAGAAGCCCAGGGTCACCTTGCTTCTGTAACAGCCCTGACCCCACACTTTTATGTGTCCCAAGTTTACCTGAATCCCTACCTCAGTCCTTCCCACTGTCCTTTGAGCAATCTGACTTCCAAATATTTCCCGCACTCTGAACAGGCAACCTGAAAGGATGCTGCTTCCAGGAACTGTCTATCCGTCGATTACCCTGCCTTGTGTCTCCTACATTAAATACTTGCTGGATGAATGAATACACCCACAGCAATGAAAAGCCAGAGATCAATGTTTATCCTGACTCCTGGTCACTACTTCCAGCTCTCCACTGCAGCCCTTCCTCCTCTGTGCCATCAGCTTTCCCCCTTTTCTAGACTAATATCTAGTCATTTCTCCACATAACCCTAAAGACTTTGCACAGTCTTTCTCCCTCCCCCCAAGGTTTGGCCAGAAACAAGATCGGTTACTGTGGTGGCTTGTCTCCAAGATGACGACCAATGATTTTCATTCCTGTGAAAGCACACTGATAGTCCCATCAAGGCGGGTAGTCTAATTGCCCTCCTGTTGAATCTCAACTTGGCCCCGTGATTTGCTTTCACTAATAGAATACAAGTGATATTCTGGGAGTTTTAGAGTCTTATCCACAAGAAGCCATGTAGCTTCCATTTTTCTTCTCTTGTGATCTGGCCACCATGTAAAAAAGCTTGAGCTAGATCCATAACTGATGAGACATCACATGGAGAGAGAGAGGTTAGGCGACCCCCAGTCATTCTAGAACCAGATGAGTTTCCAGACATGTGAGTAAAACTACCTTGGATATTTCCAAGCTGATTTGCAACCACAGGAGGATTCCAGTGAACCACTTGGAGCAGAAGAACTGCTCAGGTGATCACAATCAACACATAAAATTATAAGAAATAATAAAATTGTTACTTGTAAGCCACTAAATTTGGGGATTCATTACCGTATAGCAATAGATAACAGTTTCTTTGGTTCCCTCTCTTAACTCCCTACTCTGCCCATCATTTATTTTACTAATGGAAAATAAATCTAATCATTAAAACAAGGAATGACTTACAATAACAGAACTACGTTAATAGAATCTGGTGACTAGATCACTGGTGAATGTATAGTGACTTCATAACAAGGCACTGCCTTTTTAAAAAGTCATCAGTGCTAGCTAGTAGCAATAACCCAAAATGGAGCCCTCCCAAAAGCTCATCAACAATAGAAAGGTTAATAAATTGTGGTATATTTGAATAATGGTATAATTAAATAATACAGCAATGAGGACTGACTACATGCAACAATATGTGTGAATTTCACAAAGATATTGTTGAGTGAATGAAGCAAAAAGAAGAGTACATACTGTATTATTTAACTCATCTGAGGACAAAAATGGGCAATTCTTGGCTATGCTCATAGAAGTCAGAATTGTATTTACCCCTTAGGAGAAGGTAGGTCTGTGAGGGAGCCTGAGGGTAGCTTTTAGGATGATGGTAATTTCTGCTTCTTGATCTGGGCACTGACTGGACAAGTGTGTTTAGCTTGTGAGAATTCATTAAGCTATAGACTTTTTTTTAACCTTTCATTTTTTATTGAATTATAGTTGATTTACAATATTATATAAGTTTCAGGTGTACAACATAGTGATTCACAGTTTTTAAAAGTTATATGCCATTTAGAGTTATTACAAAATATTGGCTATATTCCCTGTGCTGTACAATATATCCTTGTAGCTTATTTATTTTATACATCGTAGTTTGTACCTCTTAATCCCCTGCCCCTATCTTGTCCCTCTCCTCTTCCCTCTACCCATTGGTAATCACTAGTTTGTTTTCTATATATATGAGTTTGTTTCTTTTTTTAATATTCATTAGTTTGTTATATTTTTTAGATTCCACATATAAGTGATATTATACAGTTTGTCTTTCTCCACCTGACTTATTTCACTAAGCATAATACCCTCCAAGTCCATCCATGTTATTGCAAATGGCAAAATTTCATTCTTTTGTATGGCTGAGTAGCATTCCATTGTTGGTGGACACTTAGGTTACTTCCATATTTTGGCTGTTGTGAATAATGCTGCTATGAACATTGGGGTTCATGTATCTTTTTGGATTAGTGTTTTCATTTTTTTCGGATATATACCCAGGAGTGGAATTGCTATCTTATATGGTATTTCTACTTTTAGTTTTTTGAAGACCCTCCACACTGTTTTCCATAGTGGCTGCACCAACTTGGTCCCATTTGTTTATTTTTCTTTTGTTTCCATTGCCTTAGGAGGCAGATCAAAACAAAATATTGCTACTACTTATTTCAACAAGTGTTCTGCCTATGTTTTCTTCCAGGAGTTTTATGGTTTCCAGTCTTACATTTAGGTCTTTAATCCATTTTGAATTTGTTTTTGCATGTGATGGGAGAAAATGTTCAAATTTCATTCTTTTAGATATAGCTGTCCTGTCTTCCCAGGTCATCTATTCCTAAAATTGCTCAGCCAGCAGTGTTCATTGAGCAAGTGTGAGGAGTGATGTGTGTGTGTGTGTGTGGAGGCAATCTGCACTAAACCAAGGCTGGTGTCGTTGATTCCTAAATAGTCCCAACACCAGAAATTGCCTAACATGGGCTTTGGTTTTGTTTAAAAGTGCACTCTTTAAGGAGAACATTTTTTAAAGTTTTATTGGAGTATATTTGATTTACGTTGTAGTCGTTTCAGATGTACAGCAAAGTGATTCAGTTATACATATTTCCATTCTTTTTCAGATTCTTTTCTCATATAGGTTATCACAGAATATTGAGCAGAGTTCTCTGTGCTATGCAGTAGGTCCTTGTTGGTTATCTATTTTATACATAGTAGTGTGTATCTGTTAATCCCAACCTCCTAATTTATCCCTCCCCCCCACCTTTCCCCTTTGGTAACCATAATTTTGTTTTTGATGTCTGTAAGTCTGTTTCTGTTTTGTAAATAAGTTCATTTGTATCATTTTTAAAACTTAGATTCCAGGGTTTCCCTGGTGGCACAGTGGTTAAGAATCCACCCGCCAATGCAGGGGACATGGGTTCAAGCGCTAGTCTGGGAAGATCCCACATGCCATGGAGCAACTAAGCCCATGCACGACAACTGCTAAGCCTGAGCTCTAGAGCCCACGTGCCACAACTACTGAAGCCTGCGTGCCCTAGAGCCTGTGCTCCACAGCAAGAGAGGCCACTGAAATGAGAAGCCCGAGCACGAAGAGTGGCCCCCTCTTACCACAACTAGAGAAGGCCCACATGCAGCAACAAAGACCCAATGCAGCCAAATAAATAAATTTATTAAATAAATAAATAAATTAGATTCCACATATGAGTGATATCCTATGATAGTTGTCTTTCTCTGACTTACTTCACTTAGTATGACAATCTCTAGGTCCATCCATGTTGCTGCTAATGGCATTATTTCATTCTTTTTTATGGCCGAGTAGTATTCCATTATATATATATGTACCACATCTTCTTTATCCATTCATCTGTTGATGGACATTTAGGTTGTTTCCACGTCTTGGCTATTGTGAATAGTGCTGCAATGAATATTGTAGTGCATGTATGTTTTCTGATTATGGTTTTTTCCAGATACATGCCCAGGAGTGGGATTACTGGATCATATGGTAGCTCTATTTTTCATTTTTTAAGGAACCTCCATACTGTTCTCCATAGTGGTTGTACCAATTTACACTCCCACTAACAGTGAAGGAGGTAAGGAGAACATTTAACTGGTATCATCCACTTGGAATACAACCTATGCTTAGGTTGCTCCTTAAAGAAAATTCCTATTCACTCTTTAATTCACTGTTTGCACCTACTGAAGGCACCAGCAAAGTCATGAATATGCAGGTTTTGCTTGTCAATGCACAAGGTCAGAAAATAGTTGGATTTAATAACAAGGGATTCTAATCCATTGCAGAAAACTCAGCTAAGCTGCCATTGGTGGTGTTTCAGTCCCCTTTTTGCACAGGCAGAGCTAAAAGAGCATCCCCTTTTCTCCATCAAGTTTGCTATTGACTGGTCTTTGCCTGGTTCCCCAAATGCAATCTCACTTATGTAAAATGAAAAGTAAGTTTGATTTTTTTTTAACCAGCATCTGATAGGATAGCTATTAAAAAGTCACTAGACAGGAAATTGAAGCTAAGAATTCTAACAAGTGGCTTGTTAGTGAAGAATGTCCTGGCTGAAGTAAGGAGCAGGCTTGTCACTTTTTACTCCCATCCTCTGAGGATAGTAAGTAAGGGGGACAAAATGAGTGCAGCCCTCCTGGGTCTCCCCTTAAGAGTTTAAAAGCAAAATATTGATTTTGAGTTACCCTGCTTCAACTCAGCTTTGCTCTCATGATATTTTTATTCCCTTGTAGATTCCTGGGTCCATTTGTTGCAGATTTTAAAAAGTAAATCACTAGTGAATCTGTGCTGTGTCCATGTAACATTTCTGCACCTAAAAATATGGTCAATTGACACCTTAAAGGTTTCTGAGCAGCTCTAACTCTTAGTGACATCTCCAGTTGCATGCCCAGTGCATTCAAAACAGATAAAGTGGATGAATTGATTTTAGTTGTATAAAACCCTTGACAAAATCTCTTTGTGGCCATCTATGCAGTCTCTTGATGATTTATAAAGAATTTGCTTATGACACAAATGTGATCCTTCCACTCTTTTCCATTTTGTTTTTCAACTGGGTCCACAGTGAATTTCCTGATGCCAAGAGACCAATGCAGAATAGTCTTCAGTACCCAGTGGTAGTCATGGAATCTTTACGATTTTGTATTAAGAGACAACACTAGAATTGTGACTCAGATTATTATCAGTATTATTATCCATAGAGTATTGAACTGGACCAATCAGGTTCATAAATTCTAGCTACTATTTTAAATAAGCTTTCTTCTGTTGTATACAAAATTTGTAGACTAAATTCTGACTAGTGGAAGCTGGAGGAAAGTATACCAACATTCATCCTAAATGAAGTTTAGTCACAATTCTTAGGGTTTCTTGGAAAGAGTTAAGAGGAGTTTAAATTATAGGATAAATCTAAATTCTTAGAGGATAAGTCTAAATTCTGGATCTTCATTTAAATTTCTCAGAAAGAATTTCCTAATTTTATTAATAGTTTCATAAGCATCCAAAGGAGTGAATGTCTTTCTTTTCTGGATTCTTCTAACAGAATAGATCTCAGCTTCTTCCTCTGCAAGGGGAGGTTTAGGAAGTCTCCAAAATGCTTTGATTTTAAACCCAAAATGTGGAAGATTGCTCCTGGCTGTGCTATAGGGCTGCTAGTTGGCCTTGATAAATTACTTTCACTACAGGTGTTTTATACCTCTGGATTTCCCTCTATAAAATGAATGTCACCACATTCCTATGAGACAACTATCTCTCCATAGAGATGCTGCTAAAGTCACCAAAAAGGTAAAAATCCACTTGTTCAATAACACGTTTCAAGACATTTATGCAGGGAGCTTAATAAAGAGATAAGCAAGATACAGATCATGGTGAGATACAGGCAAGGAAGCAATGGTCAAAATGCAAATATATGAGAGAAACACAAGAGACTCCACTAATCCAGCTTCAGGAGGGGGGGGGGATGTCAGAGAAAGGTCCCAAAAGAGGTGACATTTGAGCCAAATATTGAACAATGGGTAAGAGCTCACCAAGGGCCAGAAGGGCACACGAGTCTCCTAGGGCTGCCGTGACAAGCAACCACAAACTGGGTGGCTTAGAACAATGGAAATGTATTGTCTCCAAGTTCTGAAACCAGACATCCAAAGCCAAGATTTCAGCAGCGTTGTGCTCCCTCCTAAGGCTCTAGGGGAGGATTTGTTCCGAGTCTCTCTCCTTGCTTCTGGTAGTTCCTTGGCTTGTGGGAGCATCACTCCAATCTTCACGTGATGTTCTCCCTGTGTGCACGTCTCTGTATTCAAATTTCCTCTTTCTCTAAGGACACGAAGGACATGTTGGATTAGGGGCCCATGTTCCATGTCATCACATCTTAACTAATTACATCTGCAATTAACCTATTTCCAAATAAGACCACTCCTGCAGGTATGGGGGTTAGGACTTAAATATATGAAGGGGGTAACCTGTAAAGGGGGGAATGGCCAGCTAGGCCAAGTCAGGGCCTGTACAGTCACCAGTCACCAAGGGAGGACTCCAAGTGGGGCTCAAGTGCACACTGGGCAGAATGAGAGGGAACCCGGCAGTCAGATCACAGAGACCTCTGAGGCCTTTTATCCCAAAGATCATGGGAAGCCCAGGAGAATTCAAATCAGAGGACATAATCAGGTTTTTCTGTTTAAAAAGAGTTCTCCAGCTTTAGAATGGAAGACGGATTGAAAGGGGCAGAGGAGAGGCAGAGAGAGGACTTGGGAGCCCATAGTAGAATTTAAGGGAAAAAAATGGTAGCTCATGACTATCTTATGAACTATTTCATTAGTTTAATTATTTAATTAATAACATATTTCCTCATCAGACTAATTCTCTAAAAAGTGGTTTACTCTCATCATCAAGTTAAGGTCTGACTGTGTGCCTGGTGTGGTACTAGGTTATGAGGCTACGGGTCATAATTTACACGCAGATATTTATGTCATGGATATGTGACAGATACCTATGTATAGATTATGAAGCACATAAACATGTTGAGAAGACACTGTTACCTAAATTAAACAAATACAGAAAAAATACATTAGGGAGAAAATAAAAGTCAAATACCAAAACAGTAAGTGTTGGTAACAGTGAAAATTGTAGGAAAGATTTCTGGAGGATGTTGGGTCTTAAAAGTTAACTAGAATTTAGATAAAACAAAGAAACTGAGCTTCTGTTTTGACTTCTCATTTCAAAACAAGTTATTACTTTCTTCACCTTCCAGGGGATGAACTAAGAACTCCTAACAATGGTGAGATTAGGTATGGAAGGGCCATCGTAGCACGCACTCTGAACCTCTTTATTTTATAAACTGCTTTGAATTTCTGTGACTCCACTTGAGAAGATCTACATGGTGTCAAATGCCTGGACTCCACCTTTAACACTGTAACTGGCTAGACGGAGAAAAGTCAGGGGGCATTTCAGGGCAAGAACAGCATCACCAGACAGAGGTACACTATTCACTAATGCCAATCTGAATGTCATGTAAAGAAAACCGAATAGTCATACAGCTCTCTGACCAGAGGTCAGGAAAGCTGGCATCATGTCCTGTCACTGTCCACAGCTTTGTGAAACTGGTTCACCCATTCATTTAAATGTTGAGAGCTGGAGTTCAGGCTGGTTATGGTCAAAGGTGGACTGAGGCCCAACTTGCTCTGGCTCTGTGTTTGGGGTTGACTTTAATCTTTAACGTGACTTTTTTTTTAAGTATACTTTTGTTTTAAATAAATTTATTTTATTACTTTTTTAAATTAATTTATTTTTGGCTGCATTGGGTCTTTGTTGCTGTGCATGGGCTTTCTCTATTTGTGGCAAGTGGGGGCTACTCTTTGTTGCGGTGTGCAGGCTTCTCATTAGCCACAAGGTGGCTTCTCTTGTTGCAGAGCCTGGGCTGTAGGTATGCAGGATTCAGCAGTTGTGGCACGTGGGCTCAGTAGTTGCGGTTTGCGGGCCTTAGAGTGCAGGCTCAGTAGCTGTGGAGCACGGGCTTAGTTGCTCCGTGGTATGTGTGATCTTCCCACACCAGGGATCGAACCCACATCCCCAGCATTGGCAGGCAGATTCTTAATCACTGCATCACCAGGGAAGTCCCTGAGCATGACTTTTTGAAAGGCCTCGGGATCCAGTTTCTTCTGGTTCATTCAGATATGACAGAGTTTGTGTTGCCCTGAGATGAAAAATAAATTCCTGAGCTGGGGGTAGGGGGTACAGCAGGGCCTTAGGCAGGATTAGTCTTCCTCTGAGTCTCACCCTCAGCAGTCCAGTATTTCCTTAACTGATCAGAGCAAAGCAGGCAGTGAGATCTTGTAGCACCATCCCCGCTCTCCCTGACTTGCCTCACATTCTGGAAATAGCTCCTGCCCTTCGTGGACCGGTGCCTTTTACTCCTTAGATCCAGTGGCTTACAACCAACTTTGGTGTCTTCCTCCCAAAGAAGCCCTTTCCCCATTCCTGCCAGAAATCATCAGAGAAGTCAAGGAAAATGGAACTGAGCCAGAAATGTCAATTCTCATTCTTTGGCCAAATGACGACAATAAGCCAAGGGCTTTATTCTCAGAAGCTGTTTAACGGAAAGTAGAAAGAGACATTTTAAAAGCATGAGGAGGTTATGAGAATTGGGGAGATTTTGCTTGAAGTTTTGACATTACATATTGTTCTTCTAACTTGAGTTCCCCATGACCTTGCAGGGTCCTATGGAGTTTCTCCATGAATTTTGAGGAAATGCTCTAATTATAATCAGTACTCTCCAGAGATACTTACAGGCATAGTGAACCATACCTGAGGGAATGTTATGAGTAAAACTCAAGAACTTCAAGTTCCACTGATGCTGAAAACTCAGCCTCTGTGCACCGGTGACAAATTGAATCTCAGAGTTCTGGGTGAAGTAGAAGAAAATAGCTTTATTGCTTTGCCAGGCAAAGAGGGACACAGTGGGCTTCTGCCCTGAAAACAGTAAGTAAGTCCACCCAGAAGGATTTGGTGAGGAGTTTTATAGCAAAGGTTCAAGGGTGGGGTTGCTGATAAGATTAGGGTATATACACAGCTTGCACTCCTTTAACCTGGCCTCAGGTGATCTACTGATCAGCTTCTGGGGTTCCTTTAATCTGGCCTTGGGTGGTCTTCTCTGGAATGAAGAATGCCAACATCTTCCATTTGTTGGGGGTTTTAGTTCTGTAAAGAGCTCAAAGATATTATTATGTGTATCCCTTGAGGGGGAACCAGAACCCTGCCCCAAGGCTGCACTATTGTTTCTTGACTGCTCCTCCCTTGTCTCTGAATCCCCTCCCTTCCCTGATTAACAGCTGTTTGAACCTGCCCTTTGGGACTCAGGGAAGGTCATGGAGGCTGGAGTCTGTTCCCTACAAACAAGGAACGTGGGACACAGAAAGGTTTCCATGCCCAGGAGCCCCACAGGGTCCTGCTCTGTTTCCTTACCAAGGAAATGTGGGAGGAAAAGGTAAAGGAGACAAAGACAGTAACCAGAACAAGGGGGTATTTTCAAGGGTTTCTTCTTGGAGCTGAAACTCCATTAAATATCACCTTTGTTTGCAATGTAACTTCTGAGTTCAAAAAAGCTCCCTTTGAGGGTATTCCCTGGCAGTGCAGTGGTTAGGATGCCAGGCTTCCATTGCAGGGGTTGCGGGTTTGATCCCTTGTCGAGGAAGCTGAGCGGTGCAGAAATAAAAAAAAAAAAGCTACCTTTGAGATTTTCCTCTCCTTCATAACCCTTGAACTACATTTAAGTCCACACGAAGCCTCTGTGTTTCTGATGGTATTTGGTCTAAGGCTGCCAGTTTGGGAAAACCTTTGTAGCTTATTGATGATTTAGGCAACACTGAGAATTAATGATGCACTGGGTGGAGTGTAAATGTTATAAAAGAGTGATTTTAAATATTCAAAATTGTATTGCTGAATTAAAAAAATTTTTTGCAATGGTCAAAAAACATGATCTTGCAATTTCAACTATTTTGGAAGCTAAACAGATATTTGAGGTTTTCTTTATGAACAATTTTTATAAAATTTCCTCAAACTCTTGAAATGTCCTGCTCCATAACTTTGAAAGTAAATATTAAGTTTCTACCATCTAATTGTTATATTTGATCCATTGTCTGTTGTAAGGCTAAAAATGAAAACCAAGTATTTAGTCTGTAGTTCTCTCTCTACGCCTGTGCCAATCAGATCTTTTTTAGAGAGAAAAGACATAGAAGTTTAATAGCTATTCTTAATGAAGAAATAGCTTCCCTCCCCTCACTGTCATGCAACATCTGAGAATTTTCAACAGGAAAATAATTGGCTGCTCTCCTCATGTTCAGTAAGGGGAAATCTGAGGGGAATTGCACCATTTTCATTAATCTGGGACACTTATAATCCTTTACCCCACAAGCAGTTGCTGCAGTTCATTTTGTATTACTGCATATACTATGAGCTCCTAACACAGGAGGTTAATTCAAAGTATACTGTTGTCCTCCTAGACAAAGATAATGTACTGATAACAGTGTCACTTCCTGTATTTACAAGTTCAGTGAAACAGATGAAAGTGACACCCATTCCTCTTCTTGGGAATCACAAGTTGAATCGAAGTATTCAGCACTGGTCATGCTAGATCTTTAAAGAACTAGGCACACAAAAACCAATAAGTGGGCATCCCTGGTGGCGCAGTGGTTGAGAGTTCACCTGCCGATGCAGGGGACACGGGTTCGTGCCCCAGTCTGGGAAGATCCCACATGCCGCGGAGCAGCTGGGCCCGTGAGCCATGGCCGCTGAGCCTGCGCGTCCGGAGCCTGTGCGTCCAGAGCCTGTGCGTCCGGAGCCTGTGCTCCGCAATGGGAAAGGCCACGACAGTGAGACACCTGTGTACCGCAAAAAAAAAAAAAAAAAAAAAAAAAAAGGTCCACATCAAAAATACTTAAAAAAAAAAAGATATTTGGATCATTTCCAATATTTTTAAATCCAGAAATTTTGCATAAATATGTAAATTATTCCTTCCTTGAAAAATCAGCAGAATTAACAAAGCTAGTGTCCAGATACTCACCAGTGATGGTGGGCTGGGACTGACTAGGGATTTCCCCTTTAGAGGAGGGCACGTTTTCCTCTGTACTAGATACTCCACCTCCAATTCTGTCAGCAGTTTCCGACGTCAGTGGCATTTGTGATGGATGGATTGCAGACAGGCAGCAAGTGCGGTGGCTGGGGGCATGGACTCTGGACCCAACCACCTGGGTTTGAATCCAGATCCCATAATGTATGACCTCTGCTCACCTTGGGGAAGTTACTTAATTGTTCTGTACTTCAATTCCTGATGTGTAAAGTGGGATAATAATTGATACCAACCTTATGATGAGGATTAAATAATTCTATACATGAAAGAACTCAGAGTAATGCCTTACACATCACAGGTAGCCAGTAAACATCAATTGTTACCATCACCTTGCCTGAGCTGTGTTTTCTTATGGTGAGGTTTAAAAAACAGTGAAATAGCACCTACCCTTCTGTCTAGCACATAGTATATTTTCAAGAAATGTTAGTTGTCATTACTATTAATATTATTCAAGAGCATAGTGAGAAATAAGAGGGCTTCCCTGGTGGCGCAGTGGTTGAGAGTCCGCCTGCCGATGCAGGGGACACAGGTTCGTGCCCCGGTCTGGGAAGATCCCACATGCCGCGGAGCGGCTGGGCCCGTGAGCCATGGCCGCTGAGCCTGCGCGTCCGGAGCCTGCGCTCCGCAACGGGAGAGGCCACAACAGTGAGAGGCCCGCGTACCGGAAAAAAAAAAAAAAAGTGGGAAATATACAATGGACTAGGAAAATAAAGACTCTTTCTGCATGTGGGCTATGTCTGTGTCAGGGAAAAGGATGATGTCACTATGAAACTATTCATAGCAAGAGCTTCAACCAGAAATTCAAGATAATGGTGGAAAAGATTATCTAAAGAAAGGATTAGGGGTTACAAAAGGTTTTTTTTCTTTTAATTTAAGCAATGTTGATGTCCTGATGTCTTGATGTAAAACACAGTAATGTATTAAAAGAAAAGAAAATGGCATTAACCCTGCTTCCCTCATTTACTTTATCTGCCTGGCCCTTAGAAATATTCAATTTGGTCACCCTGAATTTAGGCTTTAATTTCAAAACAAGTCTAAGAACTATCCCCCCACCAAAAGAAGATAGTTGTGAGGCAAACTGAACTTAAAACCCCAGACATTAGAAAATTCAAGCATAGACCTATTTAGTTTTTACGTTATTGTAATAACCAACAAGGACCTACCATATAGCACAGGGAACTCTACTCAGTATTCTGTAATAAACTATATGAGAAAAGAATCTGAAAAAGAATGAATATATGTATGTGTATAACTGAATTACTTTGCTGTACAACTAAAACTAACACAACATTGTAAATCAACTATAATCCAATAAAAATTTAAAAAGTAAAAATAAAAAATGAAAATAAAAACTTTTTACATTACCATAGTAGCAAATTATTTTAAAAACTGTGAAATGAGTAATCACATTTCTAAACAATTTAATAATATAGTAAATGTAAGATAGACTTCTGCAGAAGGTGACCTAGGCTTATAGAACAAACACCCCCTTGTACAAAATGGAACAAAATTAACAAAAGACATAAACTCAAAGAATAAGCCAGCCATGCCAAAACAAAAGGGAAAATAACCCATTACTATCAGCTATGGTAAGAACCATCCAGAGACAGAAAAATCTGCAACATGCTGAAAGAAGACTCTGAGAATCAATACTGGGTTGTTATAAACAAGAGCAGTAAGTCCAACTGAAGATGTTGGTTACACATCTGGAAACTCTCTCCAGACCCGAGAGCACAGCTGGCCCCAGGGGAAGACCAGAGCATCTCAGATGGCACCCTCTTAGGAAGCAACAGGGAGCTAAGGTGTATAAAATGAAGGCTTCAGAGGGTCTAAGGAATAACTGCCTGAGGTATGGGTCAACGTACATCACATTCAACCAGGAGGCTTTCATAAAAAGGCACAACCCCAGAAATTCTGATTCAGTCAGTGCTGAGTAGGAAAGGACACAGCAATGCCAAACGTTATCTATTACAGCACTAACTATAACAGCAAATGTCTGGAAACAGCCTAAATGATCATCAGTGGGGAAATGGATAAATAACCATGGTGCACTTGTGTAATATTCTTGCAACTGACCAAAAAAATGAGGAACTCTTTATGTACTGCTATGAAATAATTTCTAACATATATTGTTAAGAGGAAAAGAAAAACATAATGTAGAAGAGTGCTGTAATATGCTACCACTGGAAAAAATTAAATTATAAATATGCCTCAATTTGAATAAAATATCTCTAGAAGCATTCATATAGAAACTGATATTATTGGTTGTATCTGGGAAGAGGGACTGAATGGCTGGGAAAAAAAGAGGAAAGATTTCTCTTTTTTTTGTTTTTGTTATTGTTTTTGTTTTTAACATCTTTATTGGAGTATAATTGCTTTACAAGGGTGTGTTAGTTTCTGCTGTATAACAAAGTGAATCAGCTATACATATACATACATCCCCATATCTCCTCCCTCTTGCGTCTCCCTCCCACCCTCCCTATCCCACCCCTCTAGGTGGTCACAAAGCACCAAGCTGATCTCCCTGTGCTATGTGGCTGCTTCCCACTAGCTATCTATTTTACATTTGGGAGTGTATATATGTCCATGCCACTCTTTGTCCCAGCTTACCACTTTGTCCCAACTTACCCTTCTCCCTACCCTTGTCCTCAAGTCCATTCTCTATGTCTGCATCTTTAATCCTGTCCTGCCCCTAGGTTCTTCAGAACCATTTTTTTTTTTAAGAATCCATGTATATGCGTTAGCGTATTGCAGCTCTATTTACAATAGCCAGGACATGAAAGCAACCTAAGTGTCCATTGACAGATGATTTTTATTCTTCAATTTTAAACCACATGAAGGTATTACTTATTCTAAAAATAAATGTGTCTTAGAAAAATAAAAAAGAAAGAGGAAAGAAGGACGGAAGGAAGGAGAGAGGGAAGGAGAGGGAAAGAGGAAAGAAGATCAGGTTATAGGAAAATAGCACCTGCAAAGTTTTCCTGAAAAAAAAAATTCTGTATAATAACAGAATCCAGTCATGCAAAAGAGATTAGATATGTAGAGGGCGGTGCACAAAGGACTAGTAGGAAGCTCAAGATCCATTTAATTATAAATAATGACAAATCATTACAGCAATTGCAATTATAAAGCAAATTTAAATGTTCATTTTTTAAGAGAAAACAACATAATGTCAAACTTACAAAAATACAGAATAGGTATAATATAGATATTATACCTATGGAGTGGTACCTAAACCTCAAAGCCTGCTGTCAAAAATTCAAAGGTGGGAGCCAATGACTGCTCCTGTTCATTCACCCAGTCATGCTCTACGTATTCCCCATCTGCTATGTCAGAGACCACGTGCTAGAAACTGCGGATAAGCAGTGAATAAACATCCTGATACTTCCATTTTAGCTAGTTCTACTGTTTCACAATAGTTTATGGATGTTGTTTTATCTCTTAGGCTGGGGGAAGAAAAGCCTAGGTATATTATTTAAAGCCATAAAAATAATCATTAAGGACAAGCATTTTCTGAATTACTAATAAAATATGGGGAAGGAGAAAGAAAGACAAAAAATATATATAGTATATATCACACACAGCAAAAGAAGAAAATGAAAAGGGCATCAAGGAAGAAGTAAAATCATAACCTAAGATGGCAGAATCAAGGCCAAACATAAAACATGACTATATTACTATGTAAAATAGACTGCTATATTATATAATTATACTATTTGGTGTAACTCTCTGCTAAAACATTTGAAATTTTAAGAATTAAATAGGTCTATAAAAATAGAAGAAAAAAATGAAAAAGCTTGAAAAGAGTATTTCCAAAGCCCTATTCATTTCAGGGATAAATTCTTATTAAACTGACACTTGTAGTTAAGTTGTTTCATAGAGAATAAAACCAAGTCCCCAAATTATTTTTATAAAGTTAGCATACCATTGCAATCAAAACCTAACACAGACAACACTGACCAAATTTCCTTTTAAGTACTGATGCAAAACTTTCAGATAACAGATTAGCATGAAGAGCCTAACAATGCACTGTGGGTATAAAATATGACCACGGTCAGTTTACTCCAGGAATGCAAGTGTGTTGGCTATTGGAAAATCTGTTAGTAAAATTCACCATAATGATGGATTACATGGAGGAAAATATACTAATCACCATAGAAACCAGGGTTGCCAGGGACCAAGGGCTGGGAAAGAAAACTGACTACAGAGAAACACTTGGGAACTTTGGGTGGTGAAAATGTTCTAATACATCTGATTCTGGTATTAGTTACACAAGCACATACATTTGTTATAACTTATCAGCTGCATACTGCTAAAATGGGTGAATTTTTACTGTATGTAAAGTAAACCTTAACAAGCTTGATTTTCAAAATAATTCTTTTGAATCAACATGATATTTCAGATTTGAAAAAAAAATGGGACATTATCTCAGATAAAATAAGAATCAATGGCAAATTTCTTAATTTGTATATAGCCACAAAATACATGCACAAATATGTACTTATAAAAACATATTCAAATGTATCCTAAATTCCTATATTTGTTATATCTATTCAAAATTTAGCATCAGGCTGGATGATTTAGCATAAGAAGCATTCCCGCTAAAGTCAGGTATAATACACGATTATTCAACTATTTTTAACTATTTATTTATTATTAAACTATGCTTTAGTTATTTTAACTATTATTTAACATTTGCTCTGAGTGACAGCTCAATATCCAAAAGTTAAACTATTGGAAAAGAGGAGGAAAATAATCATGTCCAAGGGAACAATGCAGAAAAACAAAAGATAATCAAATACAAAGCTACTCAAAGGAATTCAGAAAGTAGTTAATAACATGATTTATTAAAAAAATCAATAGCTTTACTATAACAAATAAGATCCAGTTAGAAAATGTGACAAAAGTTTCCCTTTACAACAGGAATAACAATATAAATACATAATGATAAATTTATCAAGAAAGTTATAGGCCTACAAAACATACAGCTATACTGAGAGAAGTGTTGAGTAATGTTAGAGACCCATATATTAATTTTAGAAAGAAAGTTTATGTTGTAAATATATCACTTTTTTCCTTAAAAGTCTAAATTCGGTGCAATTCTGATCAAAATTCTCAATTTCATCTAGAAAAATGAAATAAGATAATAGTCAAGAAAGTGCTTTAAAAGAAAAGTGGAAATCATAAAAATCCTAGAAGAGAACATAGGCAAAACATTCTTTGACAGAAATTGTAGCACTATCTTCTTGGATTGGTCTCCTAAGGCAAAAGAAAAAAGAGCAAAAATAAACAAATGGGACCTAATTAAACTTAAGAGCTTTTGCACAGCAAAGGAAACCATCAGTAAAATGAAAAGACAGCCTACAAAATGGGAGAAAATATTTGCAAATAATGCAACAAATAAGGGGATAATACCCCAAATATACAAAAAACTCATACAACTCAGTATCTAAAAAACGAACAACCTGATTAAAAATGCACAGAAGATTTGACTAGATATTTCTCCAAGGAAGACATACAGATGGTCAACAGGCACATGAAAAGATGCTCAACATTGCTAATTACTAGAGAATGCAACTAAAAACCAAAATGAGATATCACCTCACACCTGACAGAATGCCTATCATGAAAAAGTCTACAAATAACAAATGTTGGTGAGGATGTGGAGAAAAGGGAGCCCTTGTACACTGTTTGTGGGAATGTAAATTGAAGCAGCCACTGTGGAAATCAGTATGGAAGTTCCTCAAAAAACTATAAATAGAGCTACCATATGATCCAGCAATTCCACTCCTGGGCATATACCCAGAAAAAAAAAAAAAAAAACTAATTCTAAAAGATACATGCACCCCAATGTTCATAGCAGTGTTATTTACAATAGCTGAGATACAAAAGCAACCCAAGTGCCCATCAACAGACAAATAGACTAAGAAGATGTGATACATATAATCTATATATATATAATATTCTAATATATAGTCTATATATATAATATATATAATATAATCTCCATATAATATTCCATTATATATAATGGAATATTACTTAGCCATAAAAAAGAATGAAATACTGCCATTTGCTGCAACATGGATAGACCTAGAAAATACTATGCTCAGTGAAATAAATGAAACAAAGACAAATACAGTATGGTATCACTTATATGTGGAATCTAAAAAGATAATACAAATGAATGTATATGCAAAACAGAAACAGACTCACAGACATAGAAAACAAACTTGTGGTTACCAAATGGGAGAGAGAAAGGGGAAGGGACAAATTAGGGGTATGAAATTAATAGATACAAACTACCATATATAAAATAAATAAGCAACAAGGATATACTGCATAGCACAGGGAATTATACCCAGTATCTTGCAATAACCTATACTGGAGTACCATCTGCAAAAATACTAAATCACTAGGCCGTGCAACTGAAATTAACACAATATTGTAAAGAAAATATACTTCAACTTAAAAAACCATATCAAGGGGGAAAAGGTTTTCCATATATATATAGAAAAATTTTTTATGTATATATATCAGTGGAAAATCTACTGGTATTTACTGGTTTTTATCAGTGGAGAATTTACTGGTATCCGCTAGAAAATTTCAACCTAGGCAATTGCTAGAAAATCATAAATATATAAGGTGAAACGTAAGCAAGGGGTTCCTTCTGGCCTTCTGAGTATACCCCAATGCCTGTGTGCTTTGCCAACCCTCTGACCTATGGGTGTTTAACAATTTGCAGAGGAAATATAAGCATTCATAAACATTCAGTGCTTAAATACTAGACTACAGAACAATCAATGTATGCTAAGGCATAGCATCTCTTTGTCTCCTTTTCATCTTTCCTCCCTTCTTTAACCTGATATCCCTTCCCTTAATGCTCCTAACCATTGACACAAGTAAGTCTTAAGAGTATAAATTGCGTGATTAAATAGCCCAAGGTTTTAAAATGTTACTAGCTTTGTTTAAAAATATATAGTCTGATCTCTATGAATTGTTCAACAATGTTCATACCAGCAATATCCATAATAACCCAAAACAGTGGAAAGAACCCAAATGTCTCCAGCAGTAGAATGAAGAAATTATATATTCACACATTGGAATATTACACTGCTAGGAGAATGCACAAATGCAGTTACACGTATCAACATGAGCAAATATCCCGAGCAAGTTGAATGAAAGAAACCAGACGCAAAGACCACACTGTAAGATTCCATTTACACAAAACTCAAAACTCAAGAAGGCTAATCGATGGTGATAGAAGTCAAAATGGTGGTCAACTCTTGAACTTGGGAGGCTTCTGGAGTTCAAGCAACACTGGATTTCTTAGCATGGATGCTAGTTATACAAGTATGTTCACTTTGGAAAAACATACTGAGCCTGAAAAACACAGATATCATTTTTTTATAGTTCTTTTAATGGTTGATATGAATGCTCTCAGCCATATAATACTGTTTTATCACGTTATTTTTTTTACCCCCCCCCCAAACAGTTACAAAACTGAGGTCCAACTGAAATGGAGATCTCAGCCTACCACCTAGTTGAGCTCTCCAATCCTTCCTCTCCTCTCTCACCTCAGGCCCTTCATTTTAACCTTTCTGAGAGTTGACTCAACTGGACATTTTCTCAGCTTTATGTGGTGACTGAGCACAAAGTGGGTTTATATCCAACCTCTGCAACTTGGTAATAGTCTGACTTAAAGTAGCATACATTAAGGTGCCTCAGTTTTCTCATCTGTAAAATGTTACTAATAAATAATAGTCCCTGCCTCATATGGTTGTTATGAGGGTTAAGTGAGCTAAAAGGTAAGCTGGTTGGATAGCCCAGGCTTGCATCAATTCCACCCTTTAATTTCTGGAAATCCAGATGCAACAATCAATGGGGCTTTACAATCACTGTTGTCAGGTGACAGTTGTGGCATAGCTGTTACTGCCTGTTCTTACAACTTTAATTGTGTGTATGAGTGAAATATGGAAATAACACTGTCAAAATAAGCCATTCTTTCGATAAGCACAAAATAAAAATTTGAGGATCAGCCGTTTTTTTTTTCTTAGTGGCAAATAAAATAACGGTGGGTGTTAATGGATAGCATCTTAGATTTGATGACATGTCCACATGAGGTACTTTAAGAAGTTGCTGTCAAAGCTTTCCAGCATTATTCTATTTTCAAATAATTTCCATGCATTATTAGACTTTTAAATTCTGTTGAAAACGCAATCATTTTAAACTAGATATTTTGCAGTAATCTTTAAAGCTTCCCTAGGTGTTGGGAAATTGAAAGACCGTCCGGGCGGGGCGGGGCGGGACGGGGATGGGGGAGAGTGGGCAGAGCACTGTGACCAGATGCTCAGCCATCACTTGCTTCCTCGGCTCTTAAAACGCCGTTTCTCCTTTCCCCACTGCCAAACCCAGAGCACCAACAAGCACGGGACCCGGCGCAGGGTGCTCCCGTTCATTTCTGGGCTCAAACGCCAGTTCTTCCAAAAAGAGTGCCACCAACCCCCAAACCCATAAGCCCAGTAGTTCTCTAACTTTTCTCATATTGGAATCATCCGGAGATCTTTCACTGATACTGATACCTGGGTCTCACTCAGAAATTGATTTAATTGTTCCGTGGTGCCACCTGGGCACGGGGATTTTTAAGAACTCCCCAGGTGATTCTGCCAAGATTGGGGACCATATTCTCTGATAATCTCTTAACTACTGACTTGGTGCTGTTTGTATCTTCCACCAGCTCCCTGGGACATGGAAGCTTTTTCTTGTCAACCTCGTCCAGTCCCTCACCCAGCGTCCCGCCCCTGCTTTGAGCTGAGCCTCATAAGAGACCTCGAAGGAGAAGCGCAGGGAGCTTCGGCCTCTTCAACAGTCGCCATTGAGTTTAAAGGGTATTTAGGAAGTAATTCAGATCGCGTCACTCGTTGGGTCTTTGGTAACACGCATTTCTGGCCCGCACCTGCGCAACTTCATCCGCCCCTGGCAGCCAAGCCAAGCGGGATGTTATTGGGGCTGACTGTCCCCTCCAGGTCCTCCGCTTTGATCAGCAACGGCGCCGTCTAACAGATCGCTCTCCCGCACAGGAACCCCCGGAGCACCGGGTCCGAGCACAGGGTCCGGGAGCTTGTTTACCCGCTTCTGGGGTCTCAGGTGACAAATAGTGGGAGTGTCTCAAAGAAAGGAAAACTCCCACAGCGAGGCCGGGGCGGGGTTCCGCGCACGTGGAGCGAGGGGGAGCTGCGCCTCCCGCGGCGCAAACCTCCCCTCCTGCCGCGCGCTTCCGGGGGCGCAGACCCGCGGGCGGCCTCCCAGGGGACCGCGACTGCCAGGAGAGGCCCCCACGCCCACCCAGCGCCCGCGGCATTTAGCTACGCGTTTCCCGCCAATTGTGCCCCCGGGTTGTGCTGAGCTAGCAAAACCCCGACTTCTCCAGGAACTAAGTTAAAGATGTATTTTAAGTTAAAAAAGCAAAGTGTTGAATAGTGTATATAAAAGAGTGCGGATGGGTGGGGACAGACAAGGGGAAATTCAGGTACATATCTATTGGCTGGTGCAAACACATAATAAGCCCCGGAAATACACACAAGAAATTAACCGTGGTTGCCAAAAGGCCGAGGCGCCAGACGTTGCAATCGAGCGGCTTTTTGAGTTTTTTTTAAGCCTTCTGCAGATGTGTTTTAAAATATACATTGATTTTATATATTATATACTGTAGGGTGCTGTACATAACATTCTATTGTTGTCAAAGATATTATATTTTATTATATATAACACACTACATTATATGATACACATACACATTTATCTCGGATTGGTGGAGTCAAAGAAGTCCAGCTTAGCCTCTGCCTTCGAGGCTGACCTAACACACAGGGAGAAAGGTTCGTGGCGTGAAAAGGCAAAGAGGGAGGACGGGGGAATTATATGGGACCGACCCCCAATATCTTTTTATTCCAAACAAAGGGACCAAGGGGAACTGAGGCGCTCCACCGCCCGAGTGCAACCCGGAGTGCCTCTGGAGTTCGAAGCCGGCCGCGGGGCAAAAACCGGGAACCCCCGCTCGGGGAGGCCCCTCCTGTCCCAGGAGCAGACGTCTGGGTTCCAACCTCTGCCTGGAATCGACATTTTTTGCTCAGGACGCCTGCCGGGCCGTGGGTGGGGGCGACCGTGCACGGTGATGCTGGCGTTCATCGGGAGCGCGGAGCCCTTGGAGACTCCCTGGAGGCGGAGTTGGCTGCTCCGCGGGCGCCGCGCGTCCCCGAGCTGCGCGTCGCGGGGTTCGGGCGGCCGCAGAAGCCCCGCTCGCAGCGGAGGGCCTGACCCACCGGGCAGTCTCTCTTCCCGACCCGGGCGGGATTCAGAGGCTTCGAGCGTCTGCCGGGGAGACGAGAAGGGCCCCGACGTCCCCCAAATCCCAGCCCGGGCCCAGGTGGGACCAGCGGCCCGAGCAGCTGGGGATGCGAAGAGAAGAGGAAATGGGCGGGCAGGGGGTCGAGAACTGGCCGTTGCTTCCGCGCCTCCCCTTCAGCCCATTGCCCCTCGATAAAAGCTCGAGGCCGGGAGACCCCAGTTTTCTATTCAAGGTTTCAGAGTTCCAGGGAAAGAGGCGATCTCCCCAGCTTCCCGGTACGCCCGGACCTGCTGTTCACAAGTTGCACAACCCTCAGGCAAGTTTAATTTGCCTCTCCCAGCCTCGGTTTTCTTATCTGTAAAATGGGGATGATAAAAGTACCTACGTCTGTGAGGTGGTAGTGCGGGTTTACATGGGGTATTATTGTGTGCCCAGGGCTTGACCCAGCCCTAGCTTGCAGAGAGCGGTGCACCCCTGCTATGGTTACCCCAAGCAAGAAGGACCGACTCGAACCCAGGATTGGGATTTAGGCTGGAGCTATGGGGCCCAGCTTCCTCCAAAGAGATTCATTCTTAAGGTCCAGCGGCCACAGATGGGCACCGAACGCCGTCCACTCGCTTCCTCCGAAGTCACGCGGGGTCTGCATTCTAACATCCACCTCGGAGCCTTCCCCCTCAAAGAAACCCCGCACCCCGCCCCATTCACACGTACTTAACCCCTCCACTGGGAGTCCTGCAGCTCAGACCTCCTGGATTCAAATTCCCGGGCTACCATTTTTAGCTCTGTGCCTTTAGACAAGGGCCTTCACCTCTCCAAGCATCACTTTACTCTCCTGTAAAATGGGATGATAACATTCTAGGGTGCTAAGTTTAAAAGGTCGTACGGGTAAAGCAGAGAGTCTGGCCTACAGTCAGCCACTGCTTCTTTCATTGTTTTCCTCCTTTGGCTGTGGATTCGAGGACCAACTCTATGCTTGAAAAGTCAGCCCCAACTGGGTGGAGAAATGATCCCAGCTGCTCTCTGCTCCCCCTAGAGACTCCTTTCCTGTGAATCCTCAGAATCTGCGCTTCCAAGGGCCCCCCCCCACCCCGGACCTGCCGAGCAGTTAAGTCTCCCAGGTCGACCTGGGCTTGGGAGCCTCCTCCATGCCGCCCCGCTCGGTTGATCTTGCCCAGCCCTGTCCTCTCAACTTGAGGTCGAAGACGGCGTCCTTTTCGGGGACTCCCAGTTCGGGGTGCCCCGCGGGCAGCTTCCGACTATTAACTTAACTCCTGCCTCCTCGGGCGTTTAACCAAGTAGGTGGAGAACAAAACCTGAGCTAAATACCCTATTTTCTTTCTCTGGCTAGTAATCAGCCGGAACGGCAAAATCCCGGCGGGGGTCGGGCGGGCGGGAAGCCTGGGAAAAACAGATGCTAATGGGGGCCCGGGGCGGGCGGAAGACGCACCGGGGTCGGGCGCCCCCCACCTCCTTTTGAAGTGCGCCTCCCCGGCAGCGCTCCCGGGCCTCGCTGGGCTTCCCCCGCTTTTGGGGAAACTGAGAGGAGCTGCTAGAACGAGTGGGGACTCTCCTCTCAGGTTCTGATTCACTCCCGCTTTCTACCTCTTGTTCACTTTGCCCTTGACCGGTTTGCTCCTGGCCTACTCCCCCATCAGACTGGGAATTTCTGGAGGAGAAAGACTAAGGCTCCTGAGCCCTCATTTAGTCCAGTGTCCAGGGCAAAAAAGTGAGCTCAGCATAATTGTGATTGGAGTGATAGGAAAGACTGCAGACTTTCCTGTGTGCTGGGTGCTGTGTTAACTGCTTTCCATTCTGTATGTGGTCACGACATGTGGAAATTGGGGACAGACACGTTTAGGAACTTGCTGAGACCCACCAAGCTAGTGAAAAAGGTGCAGCCACAAACTAAGATGATTCTGCATACAACTTTCGGCTTTTCTCTTAGGGATCTGAAAAGACAGGTTTAAGGAATGATCTCTTTGGTTTCTGTTTCCTGTCGACCTTCCTTCCCTCCTCCTTCCCTCTCACTCTCCTTCCTTGGTTATCTTAAGGGCTTAACACGTTCTTCTGAGAACTCCCCAACCCAGACTTCCCCTCTCCCCCTTTCTCACCTCGGGCCTGGATGGGAGATTCCAGCTGCCCATGTCACCTGAAGCTCTGGTCAACAGGATTTGATTCTGCCCACCTATTGTGTAGACATCCTGCCACACCTGCATCATAGAGGTGCCTTCTGTTGAAACATTAATTTCCATTGATTCTGCTGACCCTGTTAGTGATGTGCAAGTGATTTCAGGATAATATTTCTCAGTGGCTACATGGTGGTTGTTCCCATCAACAGCTGTCCTGCAATTCTGGCATTCACTTTTCTGTTTTCCTGTGGAAGAATGTCCACATTAACATGCATACAGAAAGCCTTGTAATAATGTAAGAGCTCTGGATTAAGAAAGGTCTAAAGAAAAAGATTTAAAAGATCTTTTAAGAATCTAAAAAAGGTGAAAATGCCGCGTCCATTAGTTTAGGAAGATCTGTGTTTTCTTTTTCTTTTAGAAAAAAAAACCTTTCACTTTCATCTCCATGGTTATAAAGCCTGAGCCCTGACACTGTCCTTGGGCTATTTTGTCTGTTCTAGTCTGAAGATTTAGTAACCCCTTTCTTTCAATTAAGAGATGAGCACCTACTAAGAGTCAGGCCTTTCGAGGTACGAAAGTAAGCAAGACAGGGAAAGCCCTATATAACTCATATTTTAGTGTAGCAATGATTAGCCAAACATTCCCCTACTTTATTTTTGAGAGTATTTCACTTTATTTTGCCTCATGTAGCCTTTCTTGTTATTTATGTGGATCTGTAACTTCCATAAATATGATGATGATGATGATAGAACAGCAGTTAAATCCAGGAATTCATTTGCAGTTTAAAAAATACTTACACAAAGAAGATTCTTGATCCAATGTTTAAGATAACATATTTTTTGTAATAAGCAACTTTTGGTATGTTTAATTAACTTTCATTCCCCAACCCCCACCTCCTCATATTTTAACAGTGAACTACACCTGCACTTAGCAATCAAAATACATAGATTGATAGCTGAAGATAATAGTTTAAATTGGTCGTTTTGTTTGAAAAATACAGTGGGTTTAATATAACCCTTTGCCTCACTCATTTGTGGACACATGTGTGGATTTCTTTTAAAGCAAGTGATCAGTCTATTTCAGGGTCACGGTGATTTCAAATTCTTATAAAAAGTGAAACTGTTGGTGGGACTATCTTGCTGTTCTCAGCACAATCAACACTACTTGTCCTGGCCAATGGACACTTTCTTTAAAAATATTATCTCACAGGACATTTTCTTAAAAAAAAAATCTGAACATGAACAACCTTACCGTGATGGAAGCCCCCTCCCCCTTCAGAAAGCCTAGTGGAGGTGGGAATCTGGCCATCAGAGAACAAAGGGCCAAAGAGTGAACCCGCGATGGCGAAATAAAATGTAACATCAACAAAGAAAAGGCCATAGATAAATAGTAAAAGGACCAACTCACCACAAAAATCCCATTGACGTTTGCCCAGAGTCCAGGCGAAGCGCTGGTGACCGGTTAACGTTGGAATGTTTTCCTAGGGTTAAAAGGAGAACCGGCAGCAAATCTGCTCAGAATTTACAAAGTGTTTGAATAACACGGACAGTGTTTTGATAACACATTTTTAGTGGGGGTGAAAATAATACAATTTATTGGGACATTTATATGGGCCCCCTTGGTTGTGGCAGGGAGGGGAAGTAAACCATTTCTCACTGCACTCATTTATAACTCACCCCTGTAATTTATTCATACGTTTGTATGTATCTGTTATGTAATACCGTCTTACAGCCAAATGCTTCTCAGTTTTGCCTTTAAAAGCTGAATGCACTGATATTGGTTACCTTTAATGGGGAGAAAGGGGTGAAGAGGTGCTCTGGTCAGGTTGGCAATAACTTTGTGTTATCAGTTTAAGACAGTAGAATGAAGCTGGTATTATTGCTCAAGACAATACAGCATAAGACCTTTAAGGCTCACACACAGGCGTAACCTTGGCTTCCTTGTAGCTTTCAAAGGGTCCTGCTCCCTCCAGTCTCAGGCTGAATGGTGCAAGATTTGAGTTAATCCAGCCAGCACTTGGGTCTGGGGTTCCAAGCGTTCTCCACGTTTCCTCCCTAGTGTTGATGTTTTTGTTCAATGTATTCCCATACACTGTCAGTTGAGCCACATAAAACCAGGCACCTTTCAATAAATGTTTCATTTGGATTTCATGAAGCTTGGGGTGTAATTGAAATCAAACAGGAAACAGGCTGCAAGGCTGTGCTATTTGCCCACCCAGTCTAAGGAGGGTGCTGCCTGACTTGTTCACTGAAGCCACTGCTTTAGCTTTCTTTTCTGTTCCTGTTTCTGGAAAAGAGTGATTACATTTTAAAGTGTGACTAGGACGTGCAAAAATAATTTTTATGCCTCTTTCCCTGGTTATCAGTAAAACTGAGCCAGCAAAAGGAAAGCCCATTTCAAGTAGGAAATCAGTCACAGATTTGTTCATCTATAACTCTCCAGGCATTTAGACTAATATATTCCATATGTAATAATAATGTAATTAATACAGAAGAACCATTAAAGGAGATTTCTTTATCTCTACGCAGTCAGAAAAAAATCATCTTTAGTTGAAACAGTGCTTTTCATTATGTTCAAAAGTATTTTGTAATATATATCTATAAATGTAATATAAATTATGGGTATATTTTCCATGTTCCAAATATCCGGGCCCCAGAGCGGTTTTGTAGAGCCCGAATTTTTATTCTCTTTGAACTTCTCTTTGTTTCTCCACCTGTAAAATGTGTTCAACTTTGGGCAAAAGGATAGCTATATTGGGGAGGTGGGGAGATATAAACTGCAATTTCCCGCCTCAAGAATCAACACTAATCCTAATTACACATACCTTGTATATATTTCATAATTAGGTAGCACTCAAATGAACCCACGCGTTTTCAAGAGTTTGCTCTGTGGCTGGAATAAAATCAAGCCTTTCTGATGTGGCGCAGGGGACAGCTGGCTCGCGTTATTTGCGCCAGAGTGGGTCGGAGCGATGCCTGTTGCCTGCAGTGGCGCTTTGCCACGCGCAGAGCTTCCCTGGCCTCCTCGAAAGCAATTCGGGACACCGAGGCCCGCTGTCTCGCTGAGGTCAGGCGCAAAACTGCGATCTAACCCCAGCCAATCTGTCTCCAAAAACGTGAGATCTGATCTCCTTCCTACTTTTTCCTCAAACATCCTGCAGCTCAGGTCAAGGCTAATGTGGAAGAGCCCTGAGTGGTAACAAGATCCCCTAGCCCGGGCTCCCCCGCCAAGCTGCCCTTTCTTTCCTTGCTCTTGATCTTGTGAGTCCTGCTCACAGAACCTCCACGTTGAATATCTTGAAGTCTTGAAAAGCACAGAGTACTTGAGAAATGCAATTCTCCAAGACTTCCCTGAGTCAAAAGAAATCTAAAGCCGACGAGGTGGGAGTGGACGGTGGGGTGATCAGAGCAGAGAGCCAAGCCGAACCCGAACTAAACTGGTGGGACGACACGGGAGAAGTGCTAGGCTGAGCGCGCTCCGTGCCAGCGTTCCAGGAATCTGCTCCTGGGCTGCTGTGCCTGGACCTGCGAGGACCCCACCCGGGCCACTCGCCTAACTTGCTCTCTCCCCCGCCTGGCTGGGCCTTGACCCTGAAAACCTTCGCGCGCTCCCTGTTTCCACTACCGCGAAGACCTGGTAACCGCGTCCGAGTGCATTAAGAGCCGCTTCACTCTAACTCAGACGTGCCAGTATCGATGCTGCTGTGGTTTGAACCTAGGTTGGAAAGCTTCGAGCCGTTCTGCACCGGCGTGTGCGCGCTCAACGAATCCCGCGACCGCCTCGTGTTGCGGGTGAAGAGTTTCCCGTGTGATCGCGTTCGGTTTGGGGAAGCAGGGTCCCGACCTCTCAGCCGGAAAACGCGCTCCCGGAGCGATTACAAGCCGCGTCTGTAATTGCTTATTAACAGCAAATGTTCAGGCTTCTTACCCGCAACGAAACGTGCGGGTATTAATAAACAATAAAATAGGACGGCATCATCTTGCTCTGCTGTCTGCAAAAACGCAGTGGAGAAACAGGCAGCTGGGGCAAAAGGGCTTAATTCCATATCAAACTGATTATTTCACTAATTATTCCACCTTCTGTGTTGCGCTGCAGAGGAGAGGCACAGGGAATCTTAACCGCGAGGCTGCTTTGTTTCTCGGTGTCAGGCCCAACTGAAGATGGGAGGGTGTGGGATCCGAGATTCAGGGAAACTGAGCGTGGATTTTAAATTGTGGGGAGTAAAAGTGATTGCCTCCTGAAAGCAGGCGTGATGGCATGGGGATGAGAGTGTTCCCAGTATCCCACCCCACCGGGGCTTCTGATTCATAAGCTGACGGCTTCTGTCCTCAAGGACTGCAGTGTGCTCTCGCCACCCCTGGAATCCCAAAAGCCCAACGCCGGGTTCCTCTCCACAAACACTTCCCACTGAGTAAAAGGGTGGGGCCGAACAAAAAGTGGTTCCTGCTTGTCGAAGGCCAGAGAGTCCTCTCCAATCGGGAAGAAAGTGTGCCTGAAGTTACAGCCCCCGACGAGGGAAGAGACTTCCTTGGGCCTCTCTCCAGGTCGTCCCAGATCCCCACCCTCAGAGACCGGTGCCTCCCTGCAGGCTGTCAGCTTGCAGAACATTTCTGCCTCCGGCCTCTAGAACCTGTTCCCGCCCTCGCATCCCCCGGCTCAGAGCGCTGTGATGACCCTGCTACGGAGACCTCAAACCCTGTTCCACTAAATTCCAGCGAAATACAGACACCAGGATTGATTCTCACAGCAGGACTGAGTCTCAAAAAAAAAAAAAAAAAAAGAAAGAAAGAAAGAAAAAGAAATAAAATCAAGCTAAAGGAAAAGAAAGTCGCAGGCTACTCGATCCAATTAGTAAATGCCTAATTGAATTACTGTCACCTCCACCAGCCAATAGGAGGGTCCCGAGGCTGTGGGGCCGCGAAGCCCCTCCCTGGCCTCACATATATAAAGCAGCCAATGACAGCCTGCAACTTTCCAAGTGGTCAACTTGACCGATAGTTTTTCAGTCGAGAAAGGCAGAAAGGCTAGTAGCGCTGGTGGGTGGATGGGGAGAGAGAGCTAAGACCTCTTCCCGTGTGTGCGGGGGAGGAGGGTGGAGGTGCAGAGAGGCAAAAGAGACGCGGAAGGAAAAGGAGAGGGCTTCTCGGTCAGTTTTCGCCTCTTGCCTTCAAATTCAGTGCCCTTTCCTTGTGGAAAGGGCGCTGGGTTCGGGACGCGCGAGTGCGCGCCTTAGCGGTCCGCGTGTCGCCAGGTGGGTAACCCGGCACAGGAGGAAGGGGAAGTTACCTTCCCCTCGGAAGAGGGCGCTGGCTCCCTCATCCTGCCTTTATAATCAGGCCGCGGCCGGAGAGGAAGCAGCCAGCTGCCGTCTGCGCTCTGCAAGGCATGCAGTTAGGGGAGCAGCTCTTGGTGAGCTCGGTGAACCTGCCTGGCGCGCACTTCTACCCGCTGGAGGGGGCGCGAGGCGGTGGCGGCGGGAGCGCCGGCCACCTCCCGGGAGCGGCCCCCTCGCCTCAGAGGCTGGACTTAGACAAAGCGCCCAAGAAGTTCTCGGGCAGCCTCTCGTGTGAGGCAGGGAGCGGGGAGCCCGCAACCGCCGGTGCGGGGGCCCCCGCGGCCATGCTCAGTGACGCCGACGCCGGGGACGCCTTTGCCGGCACCGCGGCCGTGGCCAAGCCGGGGCCCCCGGACGGCCGCAAGGGCTCCCCCTGCGGGGAGGAGGAGCTGCCCTCAGCCGCCGCCGCCGCTGCTGCAGCCGCGGCCGCCGCCGCCAGCGCGCGCTACTCCATGGACAGCCTGAGCTCGGAGCGCTACTACCTCCAGTCCCCCGGGCCTCAGGGCTCCGAGCTGGCCGCGCCCTGCTCGCTGTTCCCGTACCAGGCGGCTGCCGGGGCGCCCCACGGATCTGTGTACCCGGCTCCCAACGGGGCGCGCTACCCCTACGGCTCCATGCTGCCCCCCGGCGGCTTCCCCGCGGCCGTGTGCCCACCCGGCAGGGCGCAGTTCGGCCCGGGAGCAGGCGCGAGCGGCGGCGCGGGAGGCAGCGGCGGGGGAGGCGGCCCGGGCGCCTATCAGTACGGCCAGGGGGCTCCGCTCTACGGGCCGTACTCCGGGGCAGCAGCCGCGGGTTCCTGCGGAGGACTGGGGGGCCTGGGGGTTCCCGGCTCCGGCTTCCGCGCCCACGTCTACCTGTGCAACCGGCCTCTGTGGCTCAAATTCCACCGCCACCAAACCGAGATGATCATTACGAAGCAGGGCAGGTGAGCGCAGCGCGGAGGGGCCCCGAAGCGCGGGGGCAGAGAGGACCTGTGTGGTCCTGAGGGTGGCCGGGAATGGGGGACCGCCGCCCGCACGCTCCGCTCTTGGCTGGGAGAGTGAGTTTCCGTGCGCAGCCAGTGGGGACTCCGCATCTCCAGTCCGATGTCCCTCCCGTCCGCGCACCGGCGGTTTGTGCAGGGCGCTAAGGCTACGGCTGCTTCCCCCCTTCCTTCTCGTCACCCTCACCTGGACTGACGAGGAGGAGACAGAAATGGAAACTGGGGCTTGTCCACAAAGCTGGATGTCCTAGGTACGCCCGGCCGGCGGTACGCCGGTCCCTGAAGGCGGGCGAGGAGCCGCGGATGCGGGAAGGCTCCAGGGGTGGCTACCCTCTCTGAGCACAGGACATGGGCTCCCGCAGTTTTAGGCGCCAGGGTCTCCGCGGGGCGCATCCGGGGGACGAGCGCGAGGACAAGAGCGCCGGCAACGGGGGCTGGTCCGGGTAGTAGGTTAGGCCGGACCCTGGAGTCAGACGGGGCTGGGGTCCCAGGCCTGAGAAAGTTCGGATACACATCCCACTGCGGGCAGTGGTTACTTCTGGGGAAAGTGAGGGGTGGGTGCTGGGAGAGGGACGTCCCAAGGGGACTTTTAGCCTTACCAGTAGAACTAATTTTTTTTTTACGAGAACAATTTAATGTTCTCTGGCACTTGTACATGTAAAAAACAATGATTTTTAAACATCGTGGAAGAAAATAAATGAGCATCTGAAAGGGTCAAGAACTTGAGTGAGTGGTGCAGAAGGGCGGGGATTGGGGCAAATTATTTCAGAAAAGAGATGTTCCGAGAGTTGCCAACTCAAGAATATTTTACGTAGTGAGGGCCACTTTTCTACCGGTATTCTGTTCGTCTGTAGACTTCTAAATGTCGTCTAAGCGTGGGCCTGTGCCCGGGCGTTCCGATTTACTGGTTCTATTCCCTTGCACAGACGCATGTTTCCTTTCTTGAGTTTCAACATAAACGGACTCAATCCCACCGCCCACTACAACGTGTTCGTAGAAGTGGTGCTGGCGGACCCCAACCACTGGCGCTTCCAGGGGGGCAAATGGGTGACCTGCGGAAAAGCCGACAATAACATGCAGGGTGAGGAGAGAAAGGGCCTGGGCAGGGTGGATCGGCGGGAGCCCCCGACTCAAGACACCACACATTTAAATCTCACATCCCTCCCTCCACATCCGGGGCCTGGAAGTGTTAGGAGTTTCTTTGTGTTGATTGTTTGATTAAGGGAGAGAATTGCTAAGTCAGACTTCTTGCCTACTAGTATATAGAATTTTAACCATGACCCTACTCTAGCCCTTCCCTCCACATCCCTACCTTTGAGAAAGGAATTGCTGTAAACTCTCCAGGTGGCAAGGGCATCTGGCATTCTAATCTTCACTTGAGAAGAGGCCTCCCCAAGGTTGAGTTCACCATAAAAATCCAACCACGTTCCATCAGATCTTGCCTGTCTAGCTTCAGAAGCCCCCAAGTTAACCTTCAAGAGGCATCGCCTACTGGTTCCATTTTTACCTTGTCCAAGGAAGGCTGGAAGCACGGGGGCCCTGGGAGGGGAATCAGTAGAGTCTAGTTGGTCTCCACTGGCCTTCTTAAACTGCTAATGATGGGAGACATGTTCTAAATCTAGCTCTTAAATCTTGCCCATAGGTAGTAAATACCCCTCCCCTACCTCCATTTGCAAACAGCCCTTTATGCTTGGGTTTTGTGTTTTGTTTCACTTTCTCTTAGGCAACAAAATGTATGTTCACCCAGAGTCTCCTAATACTGGTTCCCACTGGATGAGACAGGAGATTTCCTTTGGGAAATTAAAACTCACCAATAACAAAGGCGCAAATAACAACAACACCCAGGTAGGGTGACAGAGGAGGTGGTGTCTTCTGGCTGTGGATCTCTTTTCTAATGAGTTTCCATACTTTTCATTGTATTTGTAATATTTGCAGGTACCTGTTGCTTGCCTCTTTCTGGTCTTTTTTTTTTTTTGACCTTTCTCATTTTTATTTATTTATTATTTTTCCTGCTGGATTTCAGTAACAGTGAGTTAACTGTTAGGAGCAGAAATACTGAAAACTTTTGGCGACTTAGGAAACCAAGAGGCAAGAGTGTTTATTTAAACACACATACCCAGCTATGTTTTAAGTTTCAAAAATGGCAATAGAAAGTTAGCTGTTGCTGGGGAGCAAGCAGGAGTGGCATTCCAAAATACAGAATTTGTCAAAATCGACTTTACTTTTTCGATTTGGCAGCTCTTTTCTCTGTACCATTTGCAGATGATAGTCTTACAGTCTTTACACAAGTACCAACCACGACTGCACATCGTTGAAGTCACAGAAGATGGCGTGGAGGACTTGAACGAGCCCTCCAAGACTCAGACCTTCATCTTCTCAGAAACGCAGTTCATTGCAGTGACTGCCTACCAAAACACCGATGTGAGTGCCCCATGGTCCCCAAGAATCCCTGAAGCTCAGTCCAGCGTGAGACAGAAAACACTCAATGACTGTTTTTTTCTCCCTTGTCTAGATAACTCAACTAAAGATTGATCACAACCCCTTTGCAAAAGGCTTCAGGGACAACTATGACTCGTAAGTGCACCTTTATTTTTCCTTGCCTGGTCATCTTTGAACAAGACATATCGAATCAGACACTTTCTTGAGACCATATTCTAGGAAGAGCTTTCGCGGTTGGGATTTTTGCCTATTTTTATTTTTGCATATTTTTGGCCTTGACTAATCTTGCTTTAGAATTTTCACAGAAGGGTTTTGTTCATTTCTAAAGAAATGTTAAGGGATTAAAAATGAGGAGTTTTTTTTTAACATTTGAGTGGAGATCTGAAATTTTCATAATCTGCATTTATATGCCTTCCTTTCCATTTGATCCCAGTTTTTTAATTCTCTCAGGAGCAGGGATTATTATTCCCTCTCATTTTTTTACATAAGAAAAACCTGACACTAAGAGGATGTCATTTTCACAACATCAAACAGCAAGGCCCCACAGATGCCTTTTAAATCTGGGATTTCTACCCACCATGGCCAGCATTCCTTCCCTACCACTGAAGGGAGAGTTGCTCCAAGTTATTCCAAGTTCTAGGACTTGCAAAGATGGATTTTCTACAGTTTAAGTGCTTAATGCCTGGGAGGAAGCTTTTTCTTCCGTGGTGGGAAATTTGGCCGCAATGAGCGAAGTCCAGCTAAAATGGGCAAGTGCATCCCTACTATCTCCACCCCTCCACTCAACAGACCAGCACTCCTGCTCTAGAGCCTTCTTCATTTCTGGGAGGTAGATTGTTTGGGGACAACATTAGGGGTTTTTTTTAAGTGTTTCTCTTTATATTGTAGCATGTACACCGCTTCCGAAAATGACAGGTTAACTCCATCTCCCACGGATTCTCCTAGATCCCATCAGATTGTCCCTGGAGGTCGGTACGGCATTCAGTCCTTCTTCCCGGAGCCCTTTGTCAACACTTTACCTCAAGCCCGATATTATAATGGCGAGAGAACCGTGCCACAGACCAACGGCCTCCTTTCACCCCAACAGAGCGAAGAGGTGGCCAACCCTCCCCAGCGATGGCTTGTCACACCTGTCCAGCAACCTGGGACCAACAAACTAGACATCGGTTCCTATGAGTCTGAATATACTTCCAGCACCTTGCTCCCATATGGTATTAAATCCTTGCCCCTCCAGACATCCCATGCCCTGGGGTATTACCCCGACCCCACCTTCCCTGCAATGGCAGGGTGGGGAGGTAGAGGTTCTTATCAAAGGAAGATGGCAGCTGGACTCCCGTGGACCTCCAGAACAAGCCCCCCTGTGTTCTCTGAAGATCAGCTCTCCAAGGAGAAAGTCAAAGAAGAAATTAACTCTTCTTGGATAGAGACACCCCCGTCCATCAAGTCTCTTGACTCCAATGATTCAGGGGTGTACACCAGTGCTTGTAAGCGAAGGCGGCTGTCTCCTAGCTCCTCTAGCAATGAAAATTCTCCCTCCATAAAGTGCGAGGATATCAATGCTGAAGAGTACAGTAAAGACACCTCAAAAGGCATGGGGGGGTATTATGCTTTTTACACGACTCCCTAAAGAGTTATTTTAACCTCGTCAAAATGAGCTAACTTTTTGCCGATGGACTTGGTGGTGTTTTTTTGTTGTCTTCTTTGTCTAGGTTGCCAAAAAGACGTTTGCCTTCCACCCTGATGCATCCCGTTTTGTGCAATTCTCTAAAAGAAGGTGCCAAAGCTTTTTGATTGCTTCAGGTAACTGAAACAAGCCTAGCATTTTTTTCTTTTTTAATAAAATTAATGGAGGACTTTCAAGTGTTTTTAACTTTGAAGGTGATTCAAAGTTATGGATTTATTTATTGGAGACACTAGACATTCAAAGAACTGGGCTGTGAAGATTGAGTGCCTAGTGCCATCAAAGGTGTTGAAAGCTTTGGTTCTCATTTTTATTTGTAAATCTGTAGGCAAATAGAAGCCCAGAGTGGCAAGATGTTTTGCTTCTGGAATAGAAGGGTGGGACTTAACCTTCAACAAGGGACTTTTGCTGTTAACTTTCTGCTAGGGACAAAAGATCTTAGGCCTGGGAGGCAAGAACTTTGTGAAGGTGCTGGTTTGACCTGACTTTGATTCTTCCCAGGCTTTTGAAACAAGCCGTTTGCCCTAGTCCAGGATCGCCTCATGTACTAGGCCTCTGCTGTGTGCCTGGGTGGCTTGTAGGACTTAGGAGACAGCAAGGGAGGGGGGCACCAGAAAACAAACAAACAAAAACGGAGAGTTTTAAAGTGTACAGTTGTGTGCTTAGATACACTGTAGAATAATGTGGAAAATACTGTACAAATAGTCTATGTAGGTATACGAGATTATGTAAAATTGGTGCTTTGGCTTTTTAAAGAATTTGCAATTCACCGGACCACAGCTGCAGGAGCAGGGGAAGTTTCGTCATCCCCACAACATATGGGAATATTCTGTTTACTTCTTAGTTAAGAATGTATTCAGCTACTGTACTAACTTGAAACGTGCTAAGGAAAACCCCCATGTCATCCTCTTCCTCCGCCACCCCCACTTCCCAACTTGGTAATGTGAGGAAACAGAAACCTGACGCCCCAGCTCCTATAGGCTTTCTAGAGACCTTGGATTTTTATGTACAGTCATAGTCATTTTTAATAAATGTGGTTCATTAAGGGAACAGGCATAGCCCTGTCTTCTGTACTATGGGTCTTCATCTTTGTTTCAAAAATCTTAGTTTGCTTCTTCCTCCACCCTCCTCCAGCAGGAACCCTGTCCCACCAACCCACTCCCCCCGCCCACCACTAGAATCTCTAAGTGGACAGTGTCTTCGTTGAGGGGGTGGGGATGCTCTTGTTTATCTTTTTTCCTTGTAGATGAATGGGGTTATTTCCTCACCGCACTGGGAAGTCTGGACAATGGGGATTGGAGCTGGGGAGGGGGGAGGAGGGTTGCTGCCGAGATGCAAGGTTGCCCACAGCAGGCTTGATACGGGCCTAGGAAACCTCCACCCCCAGCCCTTGGCGTCCGGGCCTCTCCTGGACCTCCTTGGGGTCTCCCATCCCCGGATCCACATGGGCTCCCTGGGCACCCTCGCGGCCCTCTGGGCGCCCACGAGTTCCGGATCCCTGAGGCCAAGCGGGAGCGGGCCGCCCCCACCCCCGCTGCCACCTGCGGCTTCCTTCTTCCCGGAGCCCCGGGCGCCGCCGCGGGGGCAGCTGCGGTCCGGGCCGCTGGGGATGCGGCGGGAGCGCAACGCAGCTCTGCGAGCAGCGGCCGGGGAACCGGTTGCCTAGCTTTTAGCTCCAATTTTTCGGCTCTCAATCCGCGGGAGGGGCCTGGGCCCTCGGAAGAGTTAAACCAAGGAGTGCGGCGAAGGGCCCTTTGTCCCCCTGCCAGACATCCCGCCGCGCTTATCTGCAGACGGCTTCTGGCCCGGCTTGCAATCCTTTCCAGCCCCCTCCCGACGCTCCCGGGGTAAAGGTCTGGCCGGGAGTGTCATTCTGCTAACTGCGTGGCGCGGAAATGCAGCTGCTAAGAGGATTAGTTCTGGGAGGCGAGCGATCGGCCCGGCCCTCCTCCCCTTCTGCGCCCAATTAAGGCCGCCGAGAGCTCGCACCTCGCTTCTCTGCGGTTTCCAGTTCCCACCGCCCTTCCCGGTTCCGAGTCCTTCTCGCGCCGCCTGTGACCTTGGGGTCTCGGACTCTAGCCCGGCGTCTCCGAAGATGCCTGTTGAAAACGCTTTGCCCAAACCGCCCCGAATTTTACTGGAGCTGGAAGCGAAAGCCTTGAAATTTGGTTAATGTGTGTTTATTGTAGATGACGGACTCAGACTGGGAGAGGAGGACTAGGACACCCCTAACCCGGTCTGCGCGCCCCCCGCCCCAACCCCAAGGAACCCGAGCGTATTGGGAGATGCGATGGAATTTCGAAAGGTGTTCTCCTTTTCTGCCCTCTAGAAAGACTGCAAATGCTAATCACCTCTGGGATAAAGCAGACACTGGCCCCAGTCTATTTCCAGTCCTGTATATTTTTGCACCGTACAGTAAAAAGAACTTGGTACTTGTGAAAAGTCCCTCACAGTGTTTAATAGAAACGTAAGTGGCTGAGTGGCCCCAATTAACACCTTGTGATAAGGCATTCCTAAGATGGAGTGTCAGACACCAAATTGTGAAGAGATGTATCTAATTAATCCTCCTAGGATGACACCGATAAACAAGCCTCTATTTAAATAAAGATCAAGGACTCGGCGCCCCGTTTGTTTACATTCTCCGCCGGAGTCCCAGCGTTTGCGCCCTCGCAGGCGGCGTTCCCTGCGCTGGGGCGCGAGGGCGGGGGCTGTCTGGGTGGGGGAGCACCGGCTACGGGGGGTCGTTGGTTCGCCTCCGTTCTAGCCCCAAACAGAAATATGCAATTAGACAAATTGCAACGAAAGAGGAAAAAGAAGTGCAAGAAGGACACGACTCTAACTTGGAAATACTATTGTCATTTTCCACGCGTGTCCTTTACATCGCCAAACACTTTTTGGTTGTCCGAGTTTTTAAAAGGAAGGCAAACAAAACAGCCTTCTACTCGTAGCCCCAGGAAGTCTTTTCTGCTTTGGGGAGAACTCGGAGCGGGACCTTCCCCGCTCCCCACTCGGCCTCGTCACGAGTTCGCTCCTCGCTGCCCCGGGATTCCTCCTCCAGGGTGCTGAAGCCCAGAAGCGCTGGGGTGCGGGGTAGCTATCCTGGGGGGTGGGGTGGGGAGCCATCCACTGGGAAAGGCAAGAAGAATCTGGAAAGAAATAGGGGAAGAGGGGATGAGGGGAAGGTGCAGCCAAACTCTCAGTCTGTAAACCAGGGCCGGGGCTTGGAGCCCGCTCGGAGTTTGCGACAACGCACATCCCCACTCCTCAAAGGGGAGTTTCAAGGCTCCAGATCAGCTTTTGGTCCAGGCTCCTTCCTTTCCAGCCGCCTCTGATTAACTTTCAACCTGGGGGTAAAGGCAGACTCACGGTCCTCCCTTTCCTCTGCAGGCTCTTCCTTCTTTCTGAACCAAACAAGGTGGGGGTGGTGGATACGATGCCCGTTTTCTTTTTGTTGTTGTTTATTCTTTTGTTCTTGTTGTTGTTTTTAATTCTGCAGGTATTATGCAAACGCTCCGAAATAAAAAAAATTCCCTCCTGCCCCTAATCAAAATTGAGCCTCCAGTGAGGACAAAAATTAAAATCACTCATTTTCCACTGGCCTGGACGCTTCCCCTTCCCCGCTCGCGCCACGATGTCCCCCCGCCCAGCTGCCAGCCGGCTCCTAGAGTTTGGCTTTTCACCGCGCGGAGATTTCGGCATCATCGGGAGGCACTTTTAAAAGGCAATTTGCAAAACTCTGTTGGTGGGCCTGATCAAGTCCCCTTATGTGAACTCCCCATCCCTCGGATTTAAGCTTCCGAGTGCACGAATTCCGCCAGTCTAGCCGCCGGGATACTCGAACCCGCGGAATCCGTCCACCTGCGCCGGTCTTCGTCGGGGTCGGAGTCCCTCCTGCGCTTCGCGGACGCCTGGGCGCAGCGCCTGCACTTGGCGTTCTCATGAGTTCCGCCAGCCCGAACCCGCAGGAGCTGGATTTCCTTCCCCGCCCGTGAGCTGAGCGGTTGGTGGGCAGCCTGAAGCTACGACATTTTTTTTTTTTAACATGATGGGGACTCTGATCTTGGTGGTCACTGAATTTCTCCTTATTACAGCTTAAAAGAAGTAAACTTCTGGAGACCCCTCCCCCCTCTCCCCCTTTCTCCTTCGGCCCTAGGAGTCCTTTGCGTGTTGCCGAGAACGCGTCGAGTCACCGAGGGAAGGATATTGCTGCGCCAGACACGGAGCAGGCCCTCGGAGCTGGTCCCTAAAGTGCGCGACTTCTGATGGACTTCTGGCCGACCCCGAAGCGCCGGATCTCTGCTTTATTTGGGGCAGCAGAATGTGAACATCCACCCCACCCCCGGCCATTTAAATTTTTCCCGTCTCCCTAAAAAGTCCTTAGCGTCCTTCTAGAAGTTCTCGCGAAGGCAGCAGGGCGCGCACAGGAACTTCTGTAACCCCAGGCTGGACCAGATTTCCTCGCACTGTTGGCGCCGCGCTCTTGGCGGTGGCTCCTGCAGCGGTTTCGAGGAAGCTGAGGGGTCCGGGCGGTGGGCAGCCTTCGCCATCTGGCGGCCGCGGCAAGTAAAGCTCTCCCAGCCGAGCAGGGCCTCGTTACAGGCGCTGCCGCTTCTGCATCCCGCATCCCACTTCCCCTTGGTTTGGGGGGAGGAGCCCGGAATTTGGGGTTGGAGGACTTTAAAGTCTAGGCCTGGGCCACTGCTAACTAGCTGCCTTGGCTCATCTGTGAAGTGAGGATTCGAACGACGCCTGCCTCGCTGAATATCATCCGGGGCGAGGGAGGAGAGAATGAACTTAACTGCTTTGCAAACCGTTGAGTAGCTCCGAGTATTAGTAAGCATAATTAATTATTAATTAATTAATTAATTAATTATTAGTTAGCAATTAATAAGCATAATTAGTTATTAATTAATTAATTTTGTAACATGATATGTAGTGACAAACACAAGTGCATTGCAAATGAAAGGGTTTTTTTCTGTAGGATTTTTAAATTTTTATTTAATTTTTATAGAACTATAAGTTGATTTACAGTGTTGTGCTAATTTCTGCTGTACAGCAAATTGACTCAGCTATACACATATATACATTCTTTTTTAATATTTTTTTCCATTATGGTTTGTCCCAGGAGATTGGATGTAGTTCCCTGTGCTATACAGGACCTTGTTGTTTGAAAGATTTTTTTAATTAACTCAAAAATAATTACGGACAATTGCAAACATACACGAAAGTAGAGAGCAGTGAACCCCCATGTATCTGTCTTCCAGCTACACCAAAAATCAATTCACGCTGCTCCTGTTTCATCCTGTAAATCCCTACCCATCCTCTCTACCACAAATCCCAGAAATCCCGTCATCTAATCCACAATTATTTCCATACATAGGCCTAAAAGATAAGGAATATATATATATATATATATATATATCTCACACCTATAGAATCAACAGTAATCTCTTCATAATATGAAATATCCAGGCTTGTTTCCCTGATTGGCTCATAAGTTTTTGTTGTTCCTCTTGCTTGTTTTTTACAGTTGGTTTGTTTGAATCAGGGTCCAAAAAAGTCTCACACATCTAGTTGATTATCTTAATTCTCTTAATTTAGAAGTCTTCCCTCTTTTATTTTTCCTCGCCATTTATTGAAGAAGTCTGAGCATTTATTCTGTCTAGTTTTCCAGGTTCTGGATTTTTCTGATTGCATTCCTGTGGTGATAACATGGTCCCCTGACCCTTGTATTTCCAACAAAATGGTAACTAGGTATGAAAACTTCATTTGATTAAAATTCTATTTTTTGGCAGCAATATCTCATCAGTCGTCTATTCTACCAGGAGACACTTCACATCTGGATTGTTTCTCCTTGGGCCTGCTATTGTCCACTGATGATGTTCACCAGGTCCATTTTTTCATTGAAGATTTGACAAAGGAGGTAAATTTCAGTACAGCTATTATTACATATGCAGGAGAAAGTTTTACTCAATGGCACTTCGGTTTTTTTCTAACATGTGTTTTTTCCCCTAGCTTTACTGAGATATAATTGACATATAACACTGGGTACGTTTAAATTGTACAGCCTGATGATTTGTTCCATGAACATATTGAAAGATGATTACCACAATAAAGTTAGTTAGCATGCCTATCACATCACATAATTACTACTTTTGTGTGTGTGGTGAGAACATTTAAGATCTACTGTTTAGTAACTTTCAAGTATATAATAGAGTATTGTTAGCTATAGTCACTATGCCATACATTGAATCCCCAGAGCTTATTCATCTTAGAACTGAACCCTTTATAATCTTATACCCTTTGACCATTTCCCTCACCCCTTGGTAAACATCATTCTTTTCTTTATTTCTGTGAGTTTTGCTTTTTAGATCCACATATAAGTAAGATCATACAGTATTTGTCCTTCTCTGTCTGACTTAAGATATGCCTGCCATATATCTGGAGAAAAACATGGTTTGAAAGGATAATGCATCCCAATGTTCATAGCAGCACTATTCACAAAAGCCAAGACGTGGAAACAATCTAAATGTCCATCAACAGAGGAATGGATAAAGAAGATGTGGTGCATATATACAATGGAATATTACTCAGCCGTTACAAAGAATGAAATAATGCCATTTGCAGCAACATGGATGGACCAGGAGAGGATCATACTAAGTGAAGTAAGTCAGATAGAGAAAGACAAATATATGATATCACTTACATGTAGAATCTAAAAAAAATGATACAAAGGAACTTATTTATAAAACAGAAACAGACTCACAGACTTAGAGAATGAACTTCTGGTTACCAGGGGGGAGAGCGGGAGGGATGGATTGGGAGTTTGGGATTGACATGTACACACTGCTATATTTATAATAGATAACCAACAAGGACCTACTGTAATGCACAGGGAACTCTGCTCAATAATCTGTAATAACCTAAATGGGAAAAGAATTTGAAAAAGAATAGATACATGTATATGTATAACTGATTCACTTTGCTGTACACCTGAAACTAACACAACATTGTTAATCAACTATACTCCAATATAAAATAATTTTTTTAAATGTATAATGCCCGCAAGGTCCATTCATGTTGTTGCAAAAGGCAGGATTTCCTTCTTTTTTATGGCTAAATTGTATATATGCCAATTTTCATGTATCCATTCCCCCATGGATGGGCACTTAGGCTGGTTGTTTGCATGTTTTGGCTGGTGTGAATGATGCCGCAATGAAAGTGGGGGTGCAGATATCTCTTCAAGCTAGTGAGTCACAATGACACTTTGATTGTGACATTAAACAGAGTGAACCAAAAATCCGAGGTCTCTTCTCTTTATATATTACCACAGGAAAGTAGCTGTAGCCCTCTGGGGAACATGGGTCATAGAAAAACAAGTAAGAAGATGGACAAAGTACATTAATTGATAAGATTTAGCAGATGATCCACGTTTATTGAAACAGTTTGCTACACACAGATTGCTAAGAAATCACATTAAACCAGTGCATAACAAAGTGATAAAGTGTGTTTCTATTTGTTTTTTGACTCCAGGGCAAATTATCAATCTCCTAATCTCCTTAAAAATATATTTCCAGGATTGGTAAGCATCATTTGGAAATCATAAGTGGTGAAAAGGACTACCAAATGGTTTGGTGGTTGCTATGGGGAGGAGATGATTTCGTCCATGATAAGTAAGGAGAATTGGTTTCTTATCACGGAGTTTGGAGTGGAAGGAACGTCTGGGGAGGGGATCTGGGGAAGGGAATAGGTGGGGGAGAGTCCATGGAACTGCGGGTTACTATCCACAATTCACAGCCCAGAACTCCTGGAATTGAGATGGAATTGGTGACTGAGAATATCAAGGTAATTCTATGAATAACAAGGATAGATTTAACCTGTAGATGCATTACTATGCTCCTGTCCCTTTCCCCATCCACAGGCCACCAGGCAGTCAGAATGTTGGCTGAAACAGTTTGTCTTTGGTGGTCACCATTTCTTCATGGAATGTCCCAATTTTAATGTCCTGGGAAACTGGCCTTCTCCTCAGCCTTTGAGTCCCTGAATGGGAGATCTGGGAGATACTGTGCACACCACAACACAGAGGCAGAGCCTTCGTTGGCTGCCATGCCCCCGGAGGAGTCTGTTGGCTCTGCAGCATACCACGGGGTGGACCCTATACTTTAAAAGGTGGAAGATTTATATGATCTGAAGAGAAACCAGAGTGCAGACCCTATACTTTAAACATAAAATGTTTCAGAGCCATGTGAAATATTTAGTCATGAAAACATTAAATTCTAGAGCATAGTTTAAAATTATTTTTTCTGTTGTTTTTCAGAACAATATTTGAAATGAACAATATTTGAGATCTAAATGAATCAATGATTAATCTTTCTTCTTCATTTTTTTCTAAAATATAAGCCTGTCATGGACTTGTGTCTATTTCTTCTTGCACTTTGACCTATACTCAACTCTGGGGTAGTGAATTTACTGTACATATCTGTTGCTTTTCTTTTTTTTTTTTTTTTTTTTTGCGGTACGCAGGCCTCTCACTGCTGTGGCCCCTCCCGTTGCGGAGCACAGGCTTCGGATGCGCAGGCTCAGCAGCCATGGCTCACGGGCCTAGCCGCTCCGCGGCATGTGGGATCTTCCCGGACCAGGGCACGAACCCACGTCCCCTGCATCAGCAGGCGGACTCTCAACTACTGCGCCACCAGGGAAACCCTCTGTTTTTTTTTCTTAATCTTGGTAGGTGGGTTTTATCTTTATATTATAAATCTAAAATCCAAGAATGTTCTTTGACATTTTACTTCTTCCAGGATTCCAGTTGTTTTCCTGTGCACCACATTTTCAACAAAGTGATTGTTGATCTAATTAACCAACTAAGTAGATTATGCTCATCACTAAATATTTAGAAGCCTGCAGGTAGAGACCACATAGCTGTTGCAGAAAAGCACAGAGAAACACAGGTTGAGTTAGTGTACAAAAATGCACATACATGCATGTATGCAGGAATGTGTATTTGTGCTCCAGGGCTGAATACTGTTAAACTGAGATCAGAGAGAGTGAAAAATATGATTAGAATAAAATGATATGGTGGTATCTAATATTTCTTTTAGGGACCCTTCTGCTCAGAGCTGTCAAAACAGTTTGTGTAAATAGACCAGACCGAGGGCGGTGCTTCTAAGCATACTAATGAAATACTCTTCTGAAATGATGCAAACAGAAGAGAATCTCTAAGAATACAATTACACCTTAATCTGGGGGTGGTGCCTCAAAAATGATTCCCTCCCATCCCTCTTTCCCTTTCAGAAAAACAAAAACAAGCAAAAACTCATTGGGAAAGGGGAAAGCAAGTATTCCAGAATTCTATCATGCCCTCTTTCCCATTGGAGTTTTAGGAAACAGCTTGTGAGGAATTAGCCTGGTAGTGAGGAATTAAGGTTCTTGCTGGAGTCTCTGTAGTTGGGGCAATAATGTCTACCAAGTATTCCACTGGTTTCTCTATGTTTCCCAGCCCCTTGCACTTAGGCAGAGTCACTGGAACCCAGAGAGAGAACAGTATAGATAAGGATGGATAAGTATGGATAAGCATTTGCCAAAAGCTACAGCCTTTTGAAGAAGGATTTGGCCAACCTGTAGTCAGCCAGAAAATAGGAAGCCAGACTTTCCTTCCACCTTCTACTTCCCTTCCAGTGCCTCTGATTGGCTGAGCTCAACAGGAAGCTAGAGGGCCAGGAAGTCTGTGGATGCAGTCATAGAAGTCAGCATCATGGGACCAGGGCAGGGTGGAGAAGAATGGAGCGTGGAACTGGGGGCAATGAAGAAGATACCCAGCCCCACTCTCACCCCCCATGCAAAGCCTTGATTACTAAATGTTAGCCTTCTAAATACCTCTTTGTTGTTTTGAGATATCCCCAGGAAAGATGTTTCAAGAATAGCTGGAAATCTGCATTCTTATATGAAAATTCCATTATTTTTCATTTCTATTTCTATTACTCTATAATAACCTAAATGGGAAAAGAATTTGAAAAAGAAAAGATACATGTATATGTATAACTGATTCACTTTGCTGTACACCTGAAACTCACACAACATTGTTAATCAACTGTACTCCAATATAAAATAAAAATTTTAAAAAAGGAAACATGGAGAAAACTACACCAAGGCTTATATTAATCAAATTACTTAAAACCAGTGATAAAGAACAAAATGAAAAAGCAGCCGGGGGAATAAAAGACACATTATGTACAAAGAAACAAATATCAGAAAGACAGCAGAACATAAGTAGGCTAGGTGACAAAGAAACATCTTTAAAATACTGAAAGAATAAAGCCATCAACGTAGACTTCTATACCCAAGGAAAATATCTTTCAAAAACAAAGGTGACATAAAAACTTTTTCAGATGTATGAAAACTGAGAGAATTTATAACCAGCAGAACTGCACTACAAGAAATGTTAAAAGAAATGCTTCAGATATAAAGAAAATGATACCAGATGGAAATTTGGGATCTACATAGGAATGAAGAGTTATGGAAATGGTAACTACATGAGTAAATATAAAAGACTTGTTTTCTTATTTTCAAAATCTCTTTAAAAGAAAATTAACTGTTTAAAGTGAAAATAACAAGATGTATGGTGTTTATAATACATATAGAAATAAAATATATGACAATGCACAAAGGCTGCGAGTAGAGAAATGGAGATATATTATGATACATCAAGTGATATAGTATCACTTGAGATAAACTGTGGTATGTAAAAGACATTTGCTAAAAATCCTAAAGCAGTCATCAAAAAAACAAAATAATTACAACTAATAAACCAATAAAGGAGATAAAATGGAATAAAAAATATTCAATTAACCCAAAGAAGGCACAAAAAGAAGGAAAAGGAAACAAAGAACAGATGGAATAAACAGAAAACAAAAAACAATCTGGTAGATTTAACCCAACAATATTAATAATAACATTAAATGGTTAACCACCCCAATTGAAATTTTCAGAGATTGTCAAATGGGATTAAAAAGTGAGGCCTTTCTATATGCTGCCTATAAGAACAAATTTTAAATATAAAGACATTACATAGGCTAAACTTTAAAAGATTAAAAAGATATAGCATGCTAACACTAATCAAAAGAAAGCTAGAGTGGATATACGAATATCAAAATAGATTTTAGAGTCAAGGAAAACAGATCATTTAAGAATGATAATGGAATAAATTTATGAATAGGTCATAATAATCCTAAGTGTTTATGTATCTAATAACAAAGAGTTATCTGAGGTTCATGTAAAGTTAAAAATCAATGTAATTCACCATGTTTATAGACTAAAAGTGAAAAACTATGATTGTCTCTATAGATGCAGAAAAAGCATTTGACAAAATCCAACATTTATTCTTGGCAAAATCTCTTAGCAATGTTGAAATAGAAGGGAATTTCCTCAAGGACACTCTTACCAACATCATACTTAATAGTGAAAAGTGGAATGCTTTCTCCTCCAGACCAGGAACAAAGCAACGATGTCTGCTGACACTGTTGCTACTCAACATTATACTGAAGGTTCTAGCCAGTGCAGTCAGGCAAGAAAAAGCATCAAAGTCTTCCAGATTAGGAAGGCTGAAGTAAAACTGTCTTTATTTGCCAATAACATGATCATCTACAGAGAAAAGTCCATAAGAAGGCCATTAGAACTAATAAATTATTTTAGTAGGACTGTAGGATAAAAGATTACTATATACAAGTCAATTGTATTTTTATATACTAGCAACAATAAGAAATTTTATTTAAAATATTATTTAAAGATACCTTCAAAAATATGACATGCAAGGGTCTTCCCTGGTGGTCCAGTGGTAAGGAATCCACCTTCCAATGCAGGGGATGTGGGTTCGATCCCTGGTCAGGGAACTAAGATCTCACATGCCACAGGGAAACTAAGTCCACAGGCCGCAACTACTGAGCTCGGACGCCTCAACGAGAGAGCCCGCATGCCGCAAACTACAGAGCCCATGTGCCCTGGAGCCCATGAACCACAACCAGAGAGAGAAAACCCACACGTCACAACTAGAGAGAAGCCCACATGCCACAACTAGAGAGAAGCCTGCATGCCGCAATGAAAGATCCCGCATTTTACAACTAAGACCCGACACAGCCCCCACCCCCCAAAAATAAAAAAAAAAATTAAAAATATGGAACGCAAGACCTATGTGCTGAAAACTATAAAACATCACTGAGAGAAATTAAAGACCTAAATAACTAGGGAGATACGTTGTGTTCGTAGGTCAAAAGACTCAATATTTTTAAGAAGTTAATTCTTCCCAAATTGATATATAAATTCAGCAGGCTTTTCTTTGGTTGGCATTGACAAGCTGATTCTAAAATTCCTTTGGGAATGGGAAAGACTCCAAACAGCCAAAAAACTTTGAAAAAGAAGAACAGTGTCTGTCTTTAAGATTTATTATAAAGTTGCAGTAATCAAGACAGTATGAGATTGGTAAAAAGATACACAAAATAGACTGATGGAACTGAATAGCGTGTATAGGTGTAGACGCTCACAACTGGTTTTCAACAAAGGTGCAAAAGCAATTCAGTGGAGAAAGAGTAGTCTTCTTAACAAAAGGTACTAGAGAAATTGAACAATCATATGCAATCTATAATTTACGTGATATTCAAATATCAATTTAGAATGGATCAGCTGTAAAACCTAATACTATGGCATTTATAGAAGAAAATATTGGAGAAAAGCTTTATGAGTTTTGGTCCAGCAAAGGATTCTAAGTTCTGGCACCAAATGTACTATTCATAAAAAAAAATGTCGACAAATTGGATTTTATCAAAAGTAAGAACTTCTGCTCTTTAAAAGACATTGCTAAAAGAATGAAAAGACAAGCCATAAACTAGGAGAAAATATTTGCAAATCATGTATTTGATAAAGGCCTTGAAACCAGAATATATAAATAATACTTAAAACTTTAGAAAATAAATTACTCAGTAAAATATGGGCAAAAGATTTAAATAGATATTTCACCAAAAAAGATATATGGATGGAGAATAAACACATGAAAAGAGTCAGCATCATTAATTATTAAGTAAATGCAAATTAAAGCCACGGAGAGATACAAGAGATACTACTACAGACCTTTTAGAATGTCTGAAATTAAACAGACTGACAATATCAAGTGTTGGCAAGGACATGAAGGAACTGGAACTCTCTACGTGGCTGGTGAGAATGTGAAATGGTGCAACCACTTTAGAAAACAGTGTGACAGATTATACCTACTGTATGACCCAGACATTCAACTCCTAGGTATTGCAAATATATGTCCATAAAAATACTTATAAAATATTCATAGCAGTTTTATTTGTAATAATTCAAAACTGAAAATAATCCAAGTGACCATCAATCTGTGATTGGATAGATAAATAGGTATATCAATATGATGAAGTACTGCTTGGTAATAAAAATGAACTATGATACAAACCACAACATGAATGAATCTCAAAATAATCATGCTGAGTGAGAGAAATCAGACAAATAAGAGTATGTACTACATGATTCTATTTGTATAAAATTCTAGAGGATACAAACCAATCTATGGTGATAGAAAGCAGATCACAGGTTGCTTGGGGTTTGGGAAAGAGTACAGGGAAAGGTGAGCAGGAGGAATTACAAAGTGAGGTGATGGTAATCAATCAAGTACTTAGAAAGTTACAACGCAATAAGGTAAGTGCTATGATGTGGGAAGGTCAGGGCATTATGGGAGCACCAGAAAGAGTGAGAGGTGGGATAGGGCAGGAGTGATTTAAGGAAGGGATCACAAAAGGTTTTCTGGATGAAAAGACATCTAAATTAAGCCCCAGACAAAGAAATCAGGTGAGAAGCAGTAGGTGTGCTAGTAACTGATCTTTTCATGAAAAGAAACAGCATGCTCCCAAAGCCTGGGGATGTCAGATCACAGGGCACAGCAGAGGAAGTGAAAGAAACAATACAACCAGTCATCGAGGATGAGAGGTTTAGCTGGAGAACGAAGCAAGGCCTTCTGTGCTGTTAGGGTTTAGACTGAACCCAGAAGCAGTGGGAAGGCATGAGCAGATTTTTCTTTCTTTCCCCTAACATTCCTAACCACATTTTCTAAGTTTCTTTTTATGAATATTTCAACATTGGTGTGCTTTAATCTTTTCTTTTAATGTTTATTTCCCTCCCCAAATTAGCGAAATAATTAACATTCATTTATTCTTATAACATGTGTTTCTAACATGGGATTGTTAGGTCAAAAGCTTGAATATTTTTAATTGTAATTGTAATACATGTAGTTAATTTTTCAAGTGAGGCAGCAGTTCTCACTTCTACCAGACACAAGTGAACATCTATTTCCACACACTCTGCATGTCATCAGTCTTTTAAATTTGTATCAATCTAATAGATAAAAATTGGTGCTACTTGTAGATTTCTTTTTTCCTCTTTAATACTGGTGGTATTACTATTGCTCCTATGTCCACTCCTCTTCCTCCTCCTACTAATGTTACTGCTCTTTACTGAGTGCTTACTATGTAACAGAAAAAATTCTTCAAACTTTATCTTTTATCAGTTAACCTTCATAAACCTACAAGGTAAGTACCACCATTCGCTCCATTTTACAAAAGAGGAAGCTGAAGTTAAATAAAGTAATTTTCCCCCAGTCGTATGGCCAAGTTTTTAAAACTGAGTTATATTTGACATATAAACTGTGTAAGCTTAAGATGTATTCCTTATTGATTTGAACCATTTATATTGCAATATGATTGCCATTATAGTATTTGCTAACACCTCTGTCACATCACATAATCATTTCTTTTAGTGTTGGGAACAGTTAAGACCTAGTCTCAGCAATTGCAATGTTTATATATTTTTGTTGTCTATAATCACTGTATTGTGTATTAGATCTCCAGGACTTATTTGTCTACTAGTTGCAAGTGTGTACCTTTAAACAACATCTTTCCCATTCCCCCACTCCCAGACCCTGTTAACCACCATTTTACTCTCTGCTTTTATGAGTTCAGGGTTTTGTTTTGTTTTTTTTTAGCTACCACTTAAAAGAAATCATACATTTGTCTTTCTCTGTCTGACTTATCACACTTAGCATAATATTTTCAAGTTCCATCCATATGGTTGCAAATGGCAGAATTTTCTTTTTTCTCATGGCTGAAGAGTATTCCACTGTATGTCTGTGTGTGTCTGTGTGTGTGTGTCTCTCTATATATACATATAAAACATTCATCCATTGATGGGCATTTAGGTTGTTTCCACAGCTTGGCTATTGTGAATGGTGCATAAACATAGGAGTGAAGATATCTCTTCAATAACCTGTTTTCATTCCCTTTGGATATGCAGCCAGAAGTGGGACTGCTGGATCTTATAGCTTCCACCTTTATTGGTAGCTTCCAGTTTGGAGCTATTACAAGTAGAGCTGCTATGTTCAATCTGGTACATGCCTTTTGATAAACATGTGTATGTATTTCTTCTGAGAATATACCAGAGTAGAAGTCCTACATCAGGTATTTATCTTTAATAGATATTGCCAAGCAGTTTTCCAGTCTGGCTGAAGGAATTTTTAATCCCACAAGCAGTGCATGAAAGTTGTACTTGATCCACTTTCACTTGACATTATATTTAATTTCTGCCATTCTGGTGGGCATGTAGTGGTATCCCAATGTTTCTGTAAGTTTTTGGAGATATTCTTTTTCAGATTAATTAAATACTCAGTCCAATTTTATCATGAATGGGAATAGTCTATTACTTTAATTTTATGATATATTTTTAGGATATCTGTATAGAAATACTTAACTTTTATTTACTAGAAGATGTCCATCATTTTCTCTTTGGACTTTTGTGTTTCCTGCATTGTTTTAAAAGGTGTTATCACTCCAAAGGTCTCTTAAATTCTTTTCCAACATTTTTATTGTTTGCACATTTGTGTGTAAGTCTTTACCTGGAATAAATGTTTTAATCTCTATAACTTTCTGATATTTTAATATCTTCCTTCCCCACTCTACCCCCAAACAATATTTTGCCAGATCTGGGGGAAGATGTTGATCTTTAAATACTTTTACACCTTTCTCCTTACTCCACCTCAGAAGGAAAAAAAAACACAAAAAAACAGGTTGTGATTTTTAATTTTATTAATTTGGATTAAATTGATCTTTTTGTGATATTAACCCTTTCCAGGATGGACAGGTACTATATCTTTTAATAATAGTATCTTTTAAAAACATTTTATGTTTTTCTTTTTTAGATCTTAATCTATTGTTGCTAAATTTATTTCTATGTATTATATAGATTTATTATGTGTATGGAGACTTTGTATTTTTCATTTTATAATTTATTGCTGATATTTTAAAAACAGCTCTCTTACTACATTCTCTAGTTTGCACTCAAATTTTAATAAAGTTTCTTAGGGTTTCTAGATAGTCGATCATGCACGCCATCAACAAATAATGTGTATCTTGTGTCTTTATTTCTACTATATGTAACATTTATTTTGTTTCCTCTCCTTACTGCTTCAGTTAGGATCTCTAAAACAATGTCTCCTTAAACCACAGGGAGAATTTATTGGAAGGGTGTTGACAAAGGCTGAAGAACCAGGCATGGCACTAGGGCACTACTAGGTATTTTCTTCCATTTATACATCAGTTTTTTCAAGATTCAAAGTCGTGGAAGGGCAGTTCCAACTTGCTGAACTTCAGTCTTTCACCCACACTTGGTAATGTTAGGACAATGAGAGGCTATAGCTCTACTTCAACTTCCCAATGGGGAGGTCAAGTAATCCAGGTACAATACAATAGGGGAGAGATGATACACCTGGGAAAGTCTGGATGCTGTTACAAAGGGTGAGTGCACCAGGTTTCATAGTGAAAAATTTATCCTTGAATGGGCATTTAATGGGAGAGTTTTGGTGTGAAATCAACATCCTAAACCTATTAATCCTAATGCCCTCTCAGTCTGTTCATGCTACCATAATGAAACACTACAGACTTTTAGCTTATACAGCAGAAATTTATTTTCTCACAGCTCTGGAGGCTGGGACTTCTAAGACCAAGGGGCTGGCAGGGTAGATTGCACCCTGAGGCCTCTTCCCTTGGCTTGTAGGGAACTGTGAACTCACATGGCCTTCCCTCCGTGCCTGTGAGCAGGGAGAGAGAGAAGGCTGATATCTCTGGTCTCTTCTTCCAAGGGCACTAATCCCTCCATGAGGGCCCCATCCTCACGACCTCGTCTGATCCTAATCACTTCCCAAAGTCTGTCTCCAAATACCATCACACTGGAGGTTAAGTCTTCAACATATGAATTTGGGGAGGGACACAATTCAGTTCATAGCACCCCTTTTACTATTCTAAAATGAAATTCATAGATTAAAAAACTGCCTACATTCACAATTCTATAAAGTAAATATGATCAACTGAAATACAAAGGAGACATTTGAAAAAGTAATTCATAATAAAATGCTATGAATTTTGATAAGAAAGTACTTGAGCACAACTGTACTAGAAAACATGAATAGTCAAATACTTGACTGTAGGTAGAAATATCATGAATGTGACTGTAACAAATGCTAACTGATACATGTGGGCTGGTGATTCAAATACCACTAGGCTGAAATGCAAAACAACTCTAATATTTTGATCCAAACAAAATATAATCTTCCATTTATTTAAATGGTAGTTGCATTTATAAAAATCAGTTATTATTTAAACCATGCTACTTTTGTGTTTATATTTAAAATGAAATTAGGTTCTAGGCTCAGATTGTTATAAAGAGGGCAATCTCCTAAGGCTGGTGTGATATGGTAAGATAGGCTCTGACCAACCAAATAGACTCTAGCTTTAGAGCTGGTGGCCTGCCATTGTGCTAGGCATTAACCCTATGTCTGATGGGCTGTTGTTGGGAGGAGGGTTGCAAGGGGTCCCTAGTGGAGAGGCTGTGACAACTGGGGTCACCTGGAGGCACTGGCTGTTTATCACCAAGCATGTTAGTATATTATTCTTTTAACGATTGCTTCAAAATGTCTACCTCTCTTTGGGTTCTTTTCTTTATTTTTCATTAAAAAAAATTTTTTTTTGATGTGGACCATTTCTAAAGTCTTTATTGAATGTGTTACAATATTGCTTCTGTTTTATGCTTTGGGTTTTTTTTTGGCCACGAGGCATGTGGGATCTTAGCTCCCTAACCAGGGATTGAACCCACACCCCCTGCATTGGAAGGTGAAGTCTTAACCACTGGACGGCCAGCAAAGTCCCTCTTTGGGTTAATTCTAGTGATGTTTTACTAGAAATCATCCATTTCTTTCAGTATTCTTTTATAACCATTTTATATTCAGATATACATGTGTTTGTAGCTTTTAGAAAATAATTTCTAATGTTGTATATTTAAGATTTTTCTTTGTTTTCCCAAGGTTTTCAGAGTTTTATATACTTATTGTTCTTTTTTTAATCAGGTTTCAGTTTTTCTTTGTTTAAGTTCTAATTTTATTTTTATTAAATTCTCCTAACTGGAGTTCATATTACCCTTTTTATAGTTTCTTACACCTACTTAATTCATTTACTTTCATTTTTTAATTTTACTGGTGAAATCTTTTAAGGTTACATATTTTGTTGTATCTGATTGTCTTAAATATTTTTTTAACCTTTGCTCTCTAATCTAGACCCAACTAAATTCCATACATTTCAATTTATTGATATGTTTCTCAAGTTTTTTTAAATCAACTTTACTGAAGTAAAACTTACATAAATAAAGTGAACACACTTTAAGTATGCAGTTCAATGAGTCTTAACAAATGTATACACATTTACGATCAAGATGGAGAACATTTCTGTGACCTCAGGAGACTTATTTGTGTCTTTTACCAGTCAAATCCCTGTCCCCACACACTGCCCTAAGGCATTCATTGATTTGTGTTCTATCATTTTAAGTTAAGTCTTTTTCAGGTTTCATGTAAATGAGTCATACAGTGTGTGTCTTCAGTATCTAGCTGCTGTTTAGTATTGATAGTAAACAGAGAAATACATAGAAAATGCTTCTAAGCATGGCAGTTTGCAAGTGCTTAAAAAATCCTAGGTATTTTTACTATTATTCCCTGGCTAGGTTATAGAGTTTTGTGCTTCTAACCCTGTGCTGTGCATCTAACACTTGCTCAAGTCACACTTTTTAGTTTGACTGTGGACTATGATTTTTTTTGTTTGTTTTTGTTTTCTGCTGTACGCGGGCCTCTCACTGTTGTGGCCTCTCCTGTTGTGGAGCACAGGCTCCGGACGCACAGGCCCAGCGGCCATGGCTCACAGACCCAGCTGCTCCATGGCATGTGGGATCCTCCTGGACCGGAGCACGAACCCATGTCCCCTGCATCGGCAGGTGGACTGTCAACCACTGAGCCACCAGGGAAGCCCTATGATGTATTTTTTTAACAAATATTTTCACTGTGTTAGATATGATTCCAACCACTTTGCAAACATTGGTTCACTTCAAAATGACCCTATGAGGCAAATACATTATCCTTGGATAACAGATGAGGATACTGAGGAAAAGAGTTGGAACGCACACCCCAGGTCATATATCTGGTAAGTGGCAGAGGTGGCAGTTGGGCTGCTGAATCGAGATGTTTGAACACCGAGCCCTGATGCTGAGTCCATGAAGTGCAATTGTAAGACAAATAATGTGTCCCCAAATGTCCTTAATTTTCATCACATTCTCATGCTGTAGGTACTTTTGTCCCCATTTGATATAGCTGAGGATTGAGCAACTGAAAGTCACATGACTTCGGGGCCATGCACAGCTGATTTCAAACCCAGTGATTTCCCACTTCTGGATGTTACTTCTTTACTCTCCCACAAGCCATTACATTTATTGAGTAACACGTCAACATTTGGTAGACACTTCTGCATACTCAGTCTGAGCAGTACTGGCAAAATCTAAATCTGTTGTTCAGCTTTGGGAAAAGCAGTCAAGTCTCCATCATCCCCTTTCTCGGGGGTTCGGTTCTTTTTTTCACACCTTAAATTCTTCTCATTGCCAGTAGAGGGCAGATTTGTGTCACCACTTTCTTCTCTGAGAAAATGAGGATGCCTGAGCCGTCAGGGAGAGCCACAGGCTGGGGGCAAACACTTCCTTGAAAAAGAGAATGTGGACGGTCTTATTCCTGGTAGGCAAGTGATTAGACGGAAGGACAGAAAAAACCCTCATCCACTATGATCACTGTCTCATTTCTGCACAAAATGAAGGAAATGATGATTCAGGAAAACCTGTTCCTCTATTCCCTTTCCTCTTTCTGAGATCTCCAGCCACGCAGGTGAAGGACCAGGAGACACGGGAGTCAGGAGCCAGTAACAAAAGCCTGGGAATGGGATGCGCTGCTCAGGTGGCCTGGAGTTCTCAAGCTTGGTGCTGAGGATAACGAGACTGTCACTGTGTCGCTGCCCACATCCCTACTGGCAGGCGCGTCCCACGGGGATAGCTCTCCCGCGTGTGCCTGACCAGCGCTATGGGCAGGCAGCGCCCCTTCCGGCCTCCTGTTCGTCTCAGCCCCGATTCCCATCATCAGCTCCTTGGATGCGGTGGGGGAGGAGAGAGGGAGAGATGACCCGGCTACGCTGAACATGCTAGAAGCCTGAAGCTTCTGGCTCCCATGGCTTTTTTAAGTGGCTTTTAGCTGAACCCATGGCAAGGTAGAGTGGGGGGCCGTGTGCAAAGTGTGTCACGTGGAGCCGCTGTGCACACACTCGGGAAAGGTTGGCTTTTCCATCCTTGTCTGTGAACTTCCACCAGGAGGAGGCCCTCGGGTGGTGTCTGCAGGGCAGGAGCTGCTGAAACCCCGCCTTCTCAGTGACCCCCTAGGCCCTGGCTGTTCCCACTTGTCGACTGTTTCCTTTAAAGCTTTGTGCTAACCCATCTTTTTCTTTGGTAGAAATTGCCTTATATAACTTTTCATGTCACTCAACCAGAGAAGAAAGAGAAGGAAATTAATCCTGGCTCTTCGGAGCCTTTCCGCACAGGATGATGAAACCCAGGTCAAGAGAGTTTCAGTGCCCGAAGGGAGACAGCCTGAGTCACACTTCGCATTGCTATTAAAATTCTCACCCACCCAGATCCAGATCCTGCTCCTTACAACTCCTGTGGAATTTAGTTCAGGGCCCGGGCCAGGGTGAGTCTGTGTGTTTGCTCTAACAAGTATTTATAGTGCAGCAAGAATTCATTTCACCCTTTCCACTCTGGAGCTGGTGAGCAAAACAGGCCCTCATGTGGGTGGGCTGTTCCTCATTCAGACTCTCCTTTCTCCTCAAGGGGGCTCTCTCCCTCCTCCTGCCTTTCATTTCATCTGGGATGCGGGTGGAGGAACCAGACAGTTCTGTTACTATAGTCCAGCCATTACTGAATTATAAGGAACTCAGGGGCTAGAATCATCCTCTCCCAAATAGGGTCTTCAAGGCAACACACAAGAAGCAGTTCACCCTGCATCAGTGAACTGAGTATACATGTATGTGTGGGTATCTGTGCACATGGTATATATGTTTGGTTGAAAGTTCATGCATATGGTGTGTCCATGTATGTTTTGGGTATATGTACATGTGTGTACGTGTGCCGCGGGTCTGTGTACACGGTATATGCATGTTTGGCTGTGGGTCTGTGTACATGGTTATGTATGTTTGGCTAGGGGTATGTGTACATGGTATATGTATGCTTGGCTGGGGGTCTGTGTACATGGTATATGCATGTTTGGTTTGGGGTATGTGTACATGGTATATACATGTTTGGCTGGGGGTATGTGTACATGGTACATGCATGCTTGGTTGGGGGTCTGTGTATATGCTAGGCATGTGTTGAGGGTCGTTGAGATGGAATAACAAAGCTGGATCACAGATGCTGTGGCCCTTATATGTGTCATCCACAAACATTTATTGAGACCCTAATCTGCATAGAACACTGAGATAAAAAGGCACATTACATGTGGTTCCTAAGCTTGAGATCCATTATAGTCAATATGGAGAGAGGATATGTAAATGTATTAGAAAAAACAAACAGGGATCGTAACTGACCATTACAATCTCTGCCTACTCTTAAATAAACAAAAAATCCAAACAAAAAAAAGAACTTATTTAGGGCTTCCCTGGTGGCAGAGTGGTTGAGAGTCTGCCTGCCGATGCAGAGGACGCGGGTTCGTGCCCCGGTCTGGGAAGATCCCCCATGCCGTGGAGCGGCTAGGCCTGTGAGCCATGGCCGCGGAGCCTGCATGTCCGGAGCCTGTGCTCCACAACGGGAGAGGCCACAACAGTGAGAGGCCCGCATACCACACACACACAAAAAAACTTATTTAAAAAAAAGTGCTCAGGAATTCAAATGAGAACGTTTCACCACGGTCTGGTGAGGTCTAGAAGACTGTAAGGATAAGATAATATTTTCACTGAACTTTGAAACAAAGAATTAGTGCTCAAGTAAGCAGAGCAGAAGGGCAACCTCTGGACAGGCTTGCCCATCAATACATCAACACACTGTATTCCTGGTGTTATCAGTCAAAATTCTTTTGGTTGCCAGTGGCCAAAATATCACTCAAATTACAAACAAAACCAAAATGACCCATATAACTGAAAGGTTCAAGGCAGAGTTCTGACTTCAGGTCTCAAAGATGCCATCAGGACACTGCCCCACGTCTTGGCTCTGCGCCTCTCAGTGCTGGCTTTATTTGTAGGCAGGCACCCTCTGTAGACAGGTGACCTAGAACCCTGGAAATAACTCCACCAGCACAATGCATGTACCTTTTCCCCAGTAGTGCCAGCAAAGCATCCTGGTTTCTCAGTAGCTTGGCTTGGGTCAAAGGCCCATCTCTGAATCAATTCCCAGGACCAGTGGCATACAATTCTGTGATGGCCAGATCTAGTCACATGCTCACTCCCAGAGCCAGGTGGTGGGCAGAATCCAACCCTAACCTCTAACTGAGAGTGGGAGAGGGCTGTTTCCACAAAGGAAATGAAACTGAGCAGGACCCTGTGGGACTCCTGGGCACAAAAGCCTTCCTGTGTCCTCCATTTCTTGATTACAGGAAATAGGCTTCATTCAACCTCCATGACCTTCCCTGAGTTCCAAAGGGCAGGTCCAAACAATTGCTAATCAGGGAAGGGAGAGGATGTGGAGACAAGGGGGGAGAAGTCAAGAAACAATAGTGCAGCCTTGGGGCAGGGTCCTGGTTCCCCCTCAAGTGATACACATAACAATATCTTTGAGCTGTTTTGCAGATACTGAAACCCCCACCAGGTGGGAGAAATTAACTGTATGCTGCCCACAAGCACATAGACCCCAGATCAGTTGGAACCAGAAGGTTGATGATGCTGACTCCAGATTACCTCACCACCCACCAGTCAGAAGAGTGTCCATGAGCTGATCACACCCTCTTTGAACCATTACTATAAAACTCCTCACTACCCCCTCCACATCAGGACACACAGTTTTGAGGGAATTAGCCTGCTGTGGCCCCCTTTGTCTGGCAAAGCAATAAAGCTATTCTTTTTTTTCTTTTTTTTTTTTTTTTTTTGTGGTACGCGGGCCTCTCACTGCTGTGGCCTCTCTCATTGTGGAGCACAGGCTCTGGACGCGCAGGCTCAGCGGTCATGGCTCACGGGCCCAGCTGCTCTGCGGCACGTGGGATCTTCCCGGCCCGGGGCACGAACCCGTGTCCCCTGCATCGGCAGGCAGACTCTCAACCACTGTGCCACCAGGGAAGCCCAAAGCTATTCTTTTGTACTTCACCAAAACTCTGTCTCCGAGATTTAATTCTGTGTCGGGGTACAGAGGCCAGATTCGGCTTTACAAATCAGGAACCTAGACCAGGAGAAAGGAACAGAGCCTGGGCAGGCAGAACAACAGCTGTCCCAGGCATCCCATCCATCAGCAATCTGTTGACGATGATTCATGTCAATTCTTTTACTGAGTTCCATCATTTCTTTGTATGAACATCAGAGCTTCCTGAACACACCATATCCTCAATATTTAAATCTCAGACAGTAGGTATCTATTCTACTTTTTATTGATAGGAGATCCATTGGATGATTACTTCAAGCCCTCAGGGAAATGAGCACTAGAAAATCCTCATTCATGAAATCAGGACTGATGCTTATTTGACAAAATTATTGAGATAGAATAACACTTTGGCATTCATGGCTTATTCCAGTGAGGAAACCCTGTCTTTCAGAATGAACCTCCTAAGAGGTCACCAGAAGAGTGTTCAATCCAATTTAAATATATTTCTGGATATTTTTGTTATTGAGGATGATAGTGACCAAAGTCATAGCTCCCTCCAACCAAGGAACAATATAATTGTTTTATTCTTTCTTAATAGAGCAACCCTCAGGATCAAGAGAGAAGTGCAAATGAACTGAATTGTGCTTGCAAATTGGGACTTGGCAGATATATCTGGCAATGAGCCATGTTCTTTTTCATTCTGAAGGCTTGGCATTGATGAAAGATGCCTCAAGCTACATTCAGCATCTGTATCATTAGGATCTTGGAAACTAGGCAAATGCACTTGTCTGTTATTCTAAACTACAAGCCAATTTGGTCCTCTAGATATTAACACTCAAATCTTAAAGTAATATACATCTTATAGTCTCAAAGATATGTCAGGGTTGAAAGGAAACTTATGCTTGTTTTGCATTCATTTTTATTTTTTGTTTTTAATCTTTATTTTAAATATAAAGTTATTTCAAAGTCTTTATCATTTTTTAGTGACAGGTATAATGCCACTGTACAAAAATATAGGAAAAAAAGGACTAATGCTCATTTTAATCTAAGGCCATACCTACATAAAGGCACCAAATTTGTAACTTCCTAAATGAATCAGAGATTCTGACAGCATCTAATAAGCTATACTTTTCTTTAAAAAAATGTAAATTTCATAAGCTATATAAAAATACATTTTCCTTGTAAAATATCAACCATTATAAATAAAGAGAAAATTTTCTTCCTTCCTCCCCCCATCTAAGTCCCATTTCTGGTGCTTTACCCCACATTCTCCCTGGTAAGGTCTGTTAGAGCTTACGTGTGCGCGCGCACACACATACACACACACACACACACACACACACACACACACACACATAAATGACATTAGACTAAACATATCTATCTACAACTTTTTAAAATTCAGTAGTATGTCTTGTAGGCCCATTGATTTTTTGGCTGTGTTGGGTCTTAGTTGTGGCACACAGAATCTTTGTCGTGGCGCACAGGCTTCTCTAGTAGTGGCATGCAGGTTTTTCTCTCTCTAGTTATGGCACGCAGACTCAGTAGTTGTGGCGTGTGGGCTTAGTTGCCACAAGACGTGTGGGATCTCAGTTCCCAGACCAGGGATCGAACCCGCGTCCCTTGCATTGAAAGGTGGATTCTTTACCACTGGACCACCAGGGAAGTCCCCCCATTGATATTTTTACATGTACATCTGGCTTGTCCCCAGTTTATATTTTTTACCATTAAAAACAAAGCCATTGCCAATACCCTTGAACAGACCTCCTGTATGTGTGTGTGTGTGTGTGTGTCTGTGTGTGTGTGTGTGTGTGTGTGAACTGTTCTGCAGATGGACACTGGGAAGCAGAGCTGCTGAGTCCTAGGGAGCAGGCTCCATTTCAGTGTTAACAGAGACTAGTAAACTGCCATAAAAAGTAACTATACTAATTCACACTTCCAGAGTCCCAATTCTCTGGATATTATGAATATTTTACATTTTTGCCAATCAAATACATATTTTTCAATATTAAATGCCATCTCACTGCTTTAATTTTATGTCCTCAATTGTGAGGTTGTCCCTAAGATACTAAGTGGCTTACTTACCATGGTACCTGTAGCAGCCATATCAGCAAGATAACTTTTTTGCGGTAGATGTGATTTCTTTTTCTTCTAAGAGAAATCCCTTGCAGGCACCTAAACACACTGTTTAGTATAGGAGATGTGCAGGAAAGCAGTATTGATCATTTCCTATGCCAAGAATGAAGTTCCACAGAGATGCAAACTGAAAACCCATAAGCAAGACCATTATTGGTTACTGCCCCCTTTAGTCAATTTCTATGTGTAAGAAAACAATGGTTTCTTTATAAAGTGGTGAAAGGCTGCATTTGAAACTCGGTGTGACTGCCACCTGTTGATAATTTTCTGTCTTGCCCAAGGGACAATATGTCCCATTATTTTTAGTATATGTGCTGCCGAAGCAAGCACTATGTCCCATTATTTTGAAGGATTTCCAGGAAATGATACTATTGAATCCTTTGTGAAGGATTTTTTTATTTTTTGCCTTTTTTAAATTTTTTGCCACTGGTAAAAGCAGGGTCTTGGAGGCTTTATTGAAAATACAACATCAAATACTGAGCCCTTTGAAAGGAAATATTGAAAATTAATGAGATCTTTCCTGATGGTGCCTCTAACTGAGAAACACCCCGCTTTCTTTAACTTTTCACAATCTTTCCTACCCAGACCACTCTGCAAAGTAGACACTTGCAGGTCATCAATAATCTGTACTGGTCACCTCAGTGCCTCCTCAGGCTTCCTCTTCTTCACTGCCACCTGCCTCCTTGAAACGACTTCCTCTCTGTTGGCTGTGATGGTCTATTAGGAAGAGCCTGCTCAGGAAATCAACACCCAGGGTTCAGTGTTTGCTGTGCCACTGGCAATCTGTCACGTACCCTCTCTGAATTTCCTTTCTTTACCTGTAAAACTGGAAACATGAACCAGATGATCTGTAATAGTCCTCCTGGCATGAAAATTCCATGGCTCAAGATTCTCTCTCCATTTTTTCTGTTTTCTTTTGATGCTGTGTTTGTTTGTTCCCTCCACTCTTCAGCGTGGTTAAGTTTCTGGACCAATATGTTCTCCAAATGAGTGCTTCCAAATCTCCAGTTTTGACAACTCTCCCATCCACACTTATTTCCTTTCACAAGCCCTTCCCTCCAGGTCACATGGTCTTCCTTCCTTCCCTCCCTCAAATGCAATTTCTACTTCCATTTCAAGCTATTTGTTTTTCATGACTCATTCATCCCATTCATTCCTGTCTCCAAAATCCCTCTCATTTTTAAAAGTACAGCCTCAATTCTGCCTCCTCAAGGAGTCTTCTATAGTGCCCCAGGGACCTATTCTGTCTTGAAACTGCTCATCTATCACATTTAAACAATTATAAGAAGCCTATTTTTGTCCATTGACAGAGGAATGCATAAAGATGTGGTACATATATATAATGGAATACTACTCAGCCATAAAGAGAATGAAATACTGCCATTTACAGCAACATGGATGGACCTGGAGGTGATCATATTAAGTGAAGTAAGTCAGACAGAGAAAGACAGATATCATATGATATCACTGATATGTGTAATCTAAAATACGTCACAAATAATTATCTATGAAAAAGAAAGACTCACAGACATAGAGAACAGACTTGTGGTTGCCAAGTGGGAGGGGCATTGGGGGAGGAATGGAGTGGGAGGTTGGGGATTAGCAGCAGCAAACTATTATATAGATAATGGATAAACAACAAGGTCCTACTGTATAGCACAGGGAACTATATTCAGTATCCTGTGATAAATCATATGGAAAATGAAAAAGAATGTATATATATGTATAACTGAATCACTTTCCTGTACGGCAGAAATGAACACAACATTGTAAATTAACTATACTTCAATAAAATAAATTTTGAAAGAAGAAAAAAAGCACTTTTTTTTTTTTTTTTTACATTTCAGTGCCTCTGGAACTTGGATTCATGTTACAATCACTATTGGTTGTACAGCAGTCATGATACAGTTGTGTTTGCCTGGATCTATGCATCAAAATTGGCAGATCAGGTTTCAGCAGCTTGGAAGAAAATTCTGGAAATATTAATGGAACACTCTTTCAAAAAATGTAGGATCACCAATGCTTTTGATAGCACAGAGGACAATACTGTGTGAAAAAGATTCAGAATGCAATAAGAGAAAGTTTTAAGAATTCTTTAACTAATTTATTTCACTTTAATTTTTCTTATACAATGTCATATATCATGCAAGAGTGATATATGATAAAAATCTATGTACAAATGAGTATCTAAAACAGATTTCTCATTAAGCATAAAATGAAAATTCTAAATGAAAAGGAAGCATTGTGCCCGAATTTAATAGGCCACATTCTTCCTTTTCCTAGTGGCATGTCATATAATGCTGTGAAAGAATTAATAGTGTTTTAGATTTGGTGAAATGTGGCATGTCAGTGTGATGGCATTTTTACCACTATGTTATGGTTACTGGTTGCCTTTTATTTCATCGATGGGGTTAGAAACTTCTAGAAAGCAGAGCTGTGTGTTGACCAAAGCCTGTACGCATAATAAGCATCTTTAAAGATTATCTTAAATTACATTTATTTATTTAATGCAAATACATTAAGCATGGTTCAAAAGTCAAACGTATAAAAAGTATTGCAGAGAAAATCCTCCCTTCCACTGCTGCGCCCAGATGCCCAGTTCCCTCCCTACCCTGAAACAGGAAATGACTATTATTTGTTTCTTATTTCCAGTGATTTTTGATGCATATATATGCAAATAAGATATACATTCTTTATTTTTTCCCTATATAAATAATGGTAGCTGGCTCTACATACTGTTCTGTACTTTGCTTTTTTGAAACCTAACATTGTCTTTAAAATCTTTCTGATCAGCCATTGAGAGCTGATTTTTCATCCTTTTCTTTACAACTGCATTATTTCTTTGTATAGATATATTTAACCAGTTGCTCACTGATGAACATTTGGGTCATTTCCTATCTTTTCCTATTATAACCAGTTTGCATAGAATACCTGTGTGCCAATGGTAAGTAACCTATAGGATTCATTCTTGGAACTGGAATTTCTGGTATCAATATGCATATCAAATTGTGTAATATTGATAGAATTTTCCAAATTATTCTCCATAAGATTCTGCAAATATCTATTCCTATTAGCAATGGATGAGAGCCTTCAAAAAGACTTGAAGAATAAAGAGTGGTGAATATGGAGTCACAGACTAATTTTGTGACCATAAAGTTTCTATTTGGGGCCATATAGACATATAGACTAAATAGTGGGCAAAAGCTCCCCAATATTTAATTAATTGTTCAAATACTAAAAGATCGATTTCCTTCAAAAGGCCAGTAACTTCCTTAAGTCTCAGTGTAGTGACAGGATCTCTGGCAGTGTTATGCAATTATCTTCTCCTGAAAGTGACTCCCAGTTTTATCTTTCACTTCAGCTAGTTAGACCTTTGTTATTCCCCAAACAAGAGGCTTACAGGGTGAAGACATTGACTCACACTGGTATGGTCGTCATTCCAAATCAAAGGCAGAGGAAAGCATCTGGAAATATGTCCTTCCACAATCATCCCTAGAAAAGTTTTGCATCTGCTTCTGCCCTCATGGAGTTTACTGAATGTACACATGAAGCAAATAAAATATACCCTGTGAAAATGAAATTCTTTTTTTTTTGTTTGTTATTTTTTGTTCTGTTTTGTTTTCTGAATTATTTTTTATGCAGCAGGCTCTTATTAGTTATCTATTTTATACATATTAGTGTATATATGCAGTTCCAATCTCCCAATTCATCCCACCACCACAACCCCTCCCCTGTTTTTCCCCCTTGGTGTCCATACATTTGTTCTCTACATCTGTGTCTCTATTGCTGCCTTGCAAACTGGTTCATCTGCACCATTTTTCTAGATTCCACATATATGTGTTAGTATATGATATTTGTTTTTCTCTTTCTGACTTACTTCACTCTGTATGACAGTCTCTAGGTCCATCTACGTCTCAACAAATGACCCAATTCCGTTCCTTTTTATGGCTGAGTAATACTCCATTGTATATATGTACCACATCTTCTTTATGCATTCGTCTGTTGATGGGCATTTAGGTTGCTTCCATAATCTGGCTATTGTAAATAGTGCTGCAATGAACAATGGGGTGCATGTTTCGTTTTGAAGTATGGTTTTCTCAGGGTATATGCCCAGTAGTGGGATTGCTGGGTCATATGGTAATTCTATTTTTAGTTTTCTAAGGAACCTCCATACTGTTCTTCATAGTGGCTGTATCAATTTACATTCCCACCAACAGTGCAAGAGGGTTCCCTTTTCTCCACACCCTCTCCAGCATTTATTGTTTGTAGATTTTCTGCTGATGCCCATTCTAACTGGTGTGAGGTAATACCTCACTGCAGTTTCGATTTGCATTTCTCTAATAATTAGTGATGTTGAGCATCTTTTCATGTGCTTCTTGGCCATCTGTATGTGTTCTTTGGAGAAATGTCTATTTAGGTCTTCTGCCCATTTTTTGATTGGGTTGTTTGTTCTTCTAATATTGAGCTGCATGAGCTGTTTATACATTTGGGAGATTAATTTGTCTGTTGATTCATTTGCAAATATTTTCTTCCACTCTGAGGGTTGTCGTTTCATCTTGTTTATAGTTTCCTTTGCTGTACAAAAGCTTTTAAGTTTCATTAGGTCCCATTTGTTTATTTTTGTTTTTATTTCCATTATTCTAGGAGGTGGATCAAAAAAGATCTTGCTGTGATATATATGTGAAAGAGTGTTATTCCTATGTTTTCCCCTAAGAGTTTTATAATGTCCAGTCTTACATTCAGGTCTTTAATCCATTTTGAGTTTATTTTTGTGTATGGTGTTAGGGACTGTTCTACTTTCATTCTTTTACAGGTAGCTGTCCAGTTTTCCCAGCACCACTTATTGAAGAGACTGTCTTTTCTCCATTGTATATTCTGGCTCCCTTCGTCATAGATTAGGTGACCATAGGTGTTTGGGTTTATCTCTGGACTTTCTATCCTGTTCCACTGATACATATTTTTGTGCCAGTACCATATTGTCTTGATTACTGTAGTTTGGTGTTATAGTCTGAATTCAAGGAGTCTGAGTCCTCCAGCTCCATTTTTTTCCCTCAAGATTGCTTTGGCTATTGGGGGTCTTTCGTGTCTCCATACAAATTTTAAGATTTTTTTGTTCTAGTACTGTCAAAAATGCCATGGTAATTTGACAGGGATTGCAGTGAATCTGTAGATGGCTTTGGGTAGTACAGACATTTTCACAATATTGATTCTTCCAATCTAAGAACATGGTATATCTCTCCATCTGTTTGTGTCATCTTTGATTTCTTTCATCAGTGTCTTATAGTTTCCCGAGTACAGGTGTTTTACTTCCTTAGGTAGGTTTATTCCTAGGTATTTTATTCCTTTTGTTGCAATGGTGAATGGGATTGTTTCCTTAATTTCTCTTTCTGATCTTTCATTGTTAGTGTATAGGAATGCAAGAGATTTCTGTGCATTAATTTTGTATCTTGCAACTTTACCAGATTCATTGATTAGCTCTAGTAGTTTTCTGGTGGCATCTTTAGGATTATCTATGTATAGTATCATGTCATCAGCAAACAGTGACAGTTTTACTTCTTCTTTTCCAATTTGTATTCCTTTTATTTCTTCTTCTTCTCTGATTTCCATGGCTAGGACTTCCAAAACTATGTTGAATAAGAGTGGTGAGACTGGACATCCTTGTCTTGTTCCTGCTCTTAGAGGAAATGCTTTCAGTTTTTCACCATTGAGAATGATGTTTGCTGTGGAATTGTCATATATGGCCTTTATTTTGTTGAGGTAGGTTCCCTCTGTGCCCATTTTCTGGAAAGTTTTTATCATAAATGCGTGTTGAATTTTGTCAAAGGCTTTTTCTGCATATATCGAGATGATCATATGGTTTTTATTCTTCAGTTTGTTAATATGGTGTATCACATTGATTGATTTGAGTATATTGAAGAATCCTTGAATCCCTGGGATAAATCCCACTTGATCATGGTGTATGATCCTTTTAATGTGTTGTTGGATTCTGTTTGCTAGTATTTTGTTGAGGATTTTTGCATCTATATTCATCAGTGATATTGGTCTGTAATTTTCTTTTTTTGTAGTATCTTTGTCTGGCTTTGGCATTAGGGTGATGGTGGCCTCATAGAATGAGTTTAAGAGTGTTCCCTCCTCTGCAATATTTTGGAAGAGTTTGAGAAGGATGGGTGTTGGCTCTTCTCTAAATGTTTGATAGAATTTGTCTGTGAAGCCATCTGGTCCTAGACTTTTGTTTGTTGGAAGATTTTTAATCACAGTTTCAATTTCATTACTTGTGATTGGTCTGTTCATATTTTCTATTTCTTCCTGGTTCAGTCTTGGAAGGTTGTACTTTTCTAAGAATTTGTCCATTTCTTCCAGGTTGTCCATTTTATTGGCATAGAGTTGCTTGTAGTAGCCTCTTGTGATGCTTTGTATTTCTGCAGTGCCTGTTGTAACTTCTTTTTCATTTCTATTTTTATTGATTTGAGTCCTCTCCCTCTTTTTCTTCATGAGTCTGGCTAAAGGTTTATCAATTTTGCTTATCTTCTTAAAGAACCAAGCTTTAGTTTTATTGATCTTTGGTATTGTTTTCTTCATCTCTATTTCATTTATTTCTGCTCTGATCTTTATGATTTCTTTCCTTCCACTAACTTTGGGTTTTCTTTTTTCTTCTTTCTCTAGTTCCTTTAGGTGTAAGGTTAGAGTGTTTATTTGAGGTTTTTCTTGTTTCTTGAAGTAGGATTGTATTGTTATAAACTTCTCTCTTAGCTTTTGCTGCATCCCATAGGTTTTGGATTGTCGTGTTTTCATTGTCCTTTGTCTCTAGGTATTTTTTGATTTCCTCTTTAATTTCTTCAGTGATCTCTTGGTTTTTTAGTAACGTATTGTTTAGCCTCCTTGTGTTTGTGTTTTTTTACTTTTTTTCCCTGTAACTTATTTCTAATCTCATAGTGTTGTGGTCAGAAAAGATGCTTGATATGATTTCAATTTTCTTAAATTTACCTGGCTTGATTTGTGACCCAAGATGTGATCTATCCTGGAGAATGTTCCATGTGCACTTGAGAAGAAAGTGTACTTTGCCACTTTTGGGTGGAATCTTCTATAAATATCAGTTAGATCTATCTCGTCTATGGTGTCTTTTAAAGCTTGTGTTTCCTTATTTATTTTCTGTTTGAATGATCTGTCCATTGGTGTAAGTGGGGTGTTAAAGTCCCCTACTATAATTGTGCTACTGTCGATTTCTCCTTTCATGGTTGTTAACATTTGCCTTAGGTATTGAGGTGCTCCTATGTTGGGTGCATAGACATTTATAATTGTTATAACTTCTTCTTGGATTGATTGTTTGATCATTATGCAGTGTCCTTCCTTATCTCTTGTACCAGTCTTTATTTTAAAGTCTATTTTATCTGATACGAGTATTGCTATTCTAGCTTTCTTTTGATTTCCATTTGCATGGAATATCTTTTTGCATCCCCTCACTTTCAGTCTGTATAGTCCCTAGGTCTGAAGTGGGTTTCTTGTAGACAGCATATATATTGGTCTTGTTTTTGTATCCATTCAGTGAGCCTGTGTCTTTTGGTTAGAGCATTTAATCCACTCACTTTTAAGGTAATTATTGATATGTATGTTCCTATTACCATTTGCTTAATTGTTTTGGGTTGTTTTTTATCTCTTGTGTTTCCCACTAAGAGAAGTGCCTTTAGCATTTGTTGTAGAGCTGGTTTGGTGATGCTGAATTCTCTTAGCTTTTGCTTGTCTGTAAAGCTTTTACTTTCTCCATCACATCTGATTGAGATCCTTTCCAGTTTGAGTAATCTTGATTGTAAGTTCTTCCCTTTCATCACTTTAAATATAACTTGCCATTCCCTTCTGGCTTGTACAGTTTCTGCTGAGAAATCAGCTGTCAACCTTATGGGAGTTCCTTTGTATGTTATTTGTCACTTTTCCTTTGTTGCTTTTCATAACTTTTCTTTGTTTTTAATTTTTGTCAATTTGATTACTATGTGTCTCAGTGTGTTTCTCCTTGGGTTTATCCTGCCTGGGATTCTCTGAACTTCCTGGACTTAAGTGGTTATTTCTTTTCCCATGTTAGGGAGGTTTTCAACTATAATCACTTCAAATATTTTCTTGGGTCCTTTCTCTCACTCTTCTCCTTCTGGGATCCCTATAATGTGAATGTTGGTGCATTTAATGTTATCCCGGAGGTCTCTTAGGCTGTCTTCATTTCTTTTCATTCTTTTTTCTTTATTCTGTTCCACAGCAGTGAATTCCACCATTCTGTCTTCCAGGTCACTTATCTGTTCTTCTGCCTCAGTTATTCTGCTATTGATTCCTTCTAGGGTATTTTTCATTTCAATTATCGTATTGTTCATCTCTGTTTGTTTGTTCTTTAATTCTTCTACGTCTTTGTTAAACATTTTTGCATCTTCTCAGTCTTTGCCTCCATCTTTTTCTGGGGTACTGGATCATCTTCACTATCATTATTCTGAATTCTTTTTCTGGAAGTTTGCTTATCTCCACTTCATTTGGTTGTTTTTCTGGGGTTTTACCTTGTTCTTTCATCTGGTGCATAGCCCTCTGCCTTTTCATATTGTTTATCTTTCTGTGAATGTGGTTTTCATTCAACAGGCTGCAGGATTGTAGTTCTTCTTGTTTCTACCATCTGCCCTCTGGTGGATGCAGCTCTCTAAGAGGCTTGTGCGAGCTTCCTGATGAGAGGGACTGGTGGTGGATAGAACTGGGTGTTGCTCTGGTGGGCCAAGCTCAGTAAAACTTTAATCTGCTTGTCTGCTGATGGGTGGGGCTGAGTTCCCTTCCTGTTGGTTGTTTGGCTTCAGGCAGCCCAGCACTGGGGGCCGCAGGCTCTTTGGTGGGGCTAATGGCAGACTCCAGGAGGGCTCATGCCAAGGAGCATTTCACAGAACTTCTGCTGCCAGTGTCCTTGTCCCCACAGTGAGCCACAGCCACCCCCCCGCCTCTGCAGGAGACCCTCCAACACTAGCAGGTTGGTCTGGTTCAGTCTCCTATGGGGACACTGCTCCTTCCCGCTGGGTCCTGATGCACATACTACTTTGTGTGTGGCCTCCAAGAATGGCTTCTCAGTTTCCCCCAGTCCTGTTGAAGTCCTGCAACCAAATCCCGCTAACATTCACAGTCTTATTCTCTGGGAATTCCTCCCCATGTTGCCGGCTGGACCCCCAGGGTGGGAAGCCTGATGTGGGGCTCAGAATCTTCACTCCAGTGGGTGGACTTCTGTGGCATAATTTTTCTCCAATTTGTGAGTCACCCACCCAGCAGTTATGGGGTTTGATTTTATTGTGATTGTGCCCCTCATACCATCTCATTGCAGCTTCTCCTTTGTCTTTGGATATGGGGTATCTTTTTGGGTGAGTACCAGTGTCTTCCTGTCAATGACTGTTCACCAGTTACTTGTGATTCCAGTGCTCTCACAAGAGGGAGTGAAAGCATGTCCTTTTACTCCGCCATCTTCACAAGGACTCCGAAATTTTAAAATTCTGAACTATTATCTAGATCTCAAATTATTATTTGTTTGCACTATCATAAACAAGTATTTCTACATTTACTCATCTAATGTTCATTTATGAGGGATCTCAAAGAAATTGTGGTCAAAAATGAATAAGGCTTAACTGGCATTGTTGGGATGCTCTAGAGCAAATCACGGGCTCCTTGTTAGGGAGGCTTCTCAGGGCAGCCCCCTTGAGGAGGTGATGCTTCTGAAGGAAATTAATTAAGGTGGTTCTCTCAGGAGAAGGGAAGTGAGAGAAGCAGGATGGGGCAAGGGAAGGGATAGTGTTATTCCTGCCTTCCACACAAGTTTATTAAGAATGAATTATATTTTAATTTTCTATGTAATAATATCATGAGAATAATTTGACCTTAATGACTTCCTTTTTCCTTGGATTCTAGGAACTTTAGAGAATACTAGAATGCCCAAAGCAAACATATTTGCTTAATCAGGGCTAATGTAATAACTATCATTTACTATCACTACCCTCCCCACTACACTTTTCTTGTTTAGATTTTAATTTTCCACATCAGTTTTGCTCTTACATAGGTATGATTTATTACTAAAGTCATAATAGTTCCCATTTACTGAGAGGTTTTGTACTAAATTCTTTGCATCTATTATCTTATTTAATTCTCACAAGAATCTTGTAAAGTTCTGTTTTTACAGTTGAGGAAACTGAGGCCTAGAATGCTTACTTGCCCAAGACTATAATGGTAATAGGTGACAAAGCCTGAATTTAGACTCAGGCAGTCTGATTCTTAACCACTCTTCCATATTATCTCCTCTGTTTCTTTTATCTTTTGCTAATTGGTAGAACTAAACTATAAATAAATATTGGTGACAGGGCCCTTGCACATGTACCCATGCTCATGGGCTGATTGCATGGCCGTGGTTATCTTCGAGCCTTCACCATGTCTAGCTGTGGACCAGAACAGCACTGTGTGTGCACACCTGGCTAGAGCACCATGGCTTTGCTCCAGCCACCTTTGAAGACACTGACAGATAGCTCATCTACCTTCTGTCACCATCGTATTGGTGAATGCCATGCCAGCCTGGGCCACCCCTGAGCTGGCCCCCATGGGTCAGCATCCTGTCTGAGGCTCTTTAACAAGCCAGGCCCAGTGAGCCTAGCTGGATGGTCCACTCTGTAAAAGACACTGTCTGCCTCAAAGACACCTGGGTCATCTTTGTCCTTGAATTCACCTTAGTTTGGTGGTCCTTGGTGTTTTGATAATCCTGCTGTGCTTTTCTTTTTTCTTTCTTTCTTTTTTTTTTTTTGCAGTACGCGGGCTTCTCACTGCTGTGGCCTCTCCCGTTGTGGAGCACAGGCTCCAGATGCGCAGGCTCAGCGGCCATGGCTCACAGGCCCAGCTGCTCCGCGGCACGTGGGATCCTCCCGGACCGGGGCACGAACCCGTGTCCCCTGCATCGGCAGGCGGACTCTCAACCACTGCGCCACCAGGGAAGCCCCACTGTTGTGCTTTTCAAAAGCTAGAATTTCCAACATCAGCTACCCTTTTCCATTCCATCCAGGGACAAAAAATAGTTATAAGTTGCCAGAACTGTCATCTCTCCTGAGGGTCAAACAGAAGATGAGACAATGTCTGGAAAGTGACTTGAGCATCTTGAAAGTAGGTGAAGATGTAGCTGCACTGCAGTCTTCACGTGATTTTAAATTGTCTCTGTTTTCACAGGTTTAAATTTGATATTAACTTGTTAAATAAACACACTTGTGTTTGTTTAGATGTTGGATATAGTTTTTGATTCCTTATAAAACTGTTAGGGGAAATTTTAATTTGCCAAAGGAGGCCTGTGATGAGCAAAGGAGCAGTGCCCAGAAGACAATCCTCCTTCCATGTGTCCCTGAGGCCCCCACCTAACTCACTGAACAGCTTTGCCACTTGCTTTCTACCATGGATAAGATAGAGACCTGCCTTCATAAAATGCGGTTATGATGGAAAAATAGAAAAACGTCAGCAGACAAGATCTTGGTAGGTTGGGAAGCTGAGAAGGATCCCAAGGTGAGGGAACAGGTGGGAGCAAGTAGGGGTGGAGAGAAATGTTCCTTCTCAGATGAACACTTCACCATTAGCCAGAAAAAAATATCTCATGTTAGTTTCTGGTTCCCTGTTAGTTGAGAAACTTTAAGTGCTAAGTGTTGTGAAAATGTTCGGTTATAAGGCCTGGGCTTGGGATTTATGTTAATTTTAGCAAAAGTCTTTTTTTTCTCCTCCCCCATTTTCTTCTTCCTACTCAAGCTCTGATACAAATGTTGCTTGATAGAGTTTCCAGCTTTCAACTCTGATGGCATAATCTTCTCCAGAAGCTACCCACGGTGAGCAGTGATGTTTCCTGGAGTTCACCCAAGTAGTAAAACGGAAGGGTCTGGAACACCAGTCCCCCACTGAGGACACAGTCCCTGCGGGAGAAAGGAAAACATATCTACATCCCAATGAGAGGAAATCAGAAGAAATGTATTGGGAAAGTTCTGTTGGAGAAATGGCATCTCACAATTCAGTTTCTACTCTTCCCATTTTGGCCCAAGACTGATTTTGTAGCAGATGCTATCCATCCCTATCCCTACATGCCTGATGGCCTTGTGCCTCAGGGGTGTCCAGCCGCACCCATGTGCCTGACTTTCCTTTCTCCAAGCCATGCTCCTGCTGCCCTGGGGCCAGGAAATTAACACTCCCCAGCAGCAACCCTCAACTACTAACTGAGTTGGCATCTGGATACCCAACTCCCTTGCTCTCCTCCCGGGATGACTCTGAGGGTGTGTTTTGCAGTGGGCCCCCAGTAACCCCCAGGACTGAGCTCCAGGCACCCACGGATGTAGCCTCCTAAATAAACCTCTCATAGCGAAACCCTTATTTCAGAGTCGGCTTCCAGGGGAAGCCAACTAAGACAACTATGAGACGTTTATTTAACCAATCATTATTGGACACCTGCTGTATGCCAGGCATTGTGATGAACCAGAGGACATGGATTTCCCCCTCTCTCTTCTTCCTCCTCCTCCTTCAGCCCATTTCTCCTCCATTCTATCCTACAAATCAATTCCAGAGTCACCTTCAGGACACAAATCTCATTACGGCCTTCTCCAACTTAAAAACCCACGATGGCTTCTCATGACCAAAAAGCAAGCTTCAAGCTCCCTAAATGGCCCTTGCAGAGCCCTTGACCAAGCCCAAGTGGGGCACCCAGAAGACTTGGCTGTGATCCCTCCTCTTCCCCATGTAACCTGGGACCCGACCTTTCCTGCTCACCGGGATGAGCACATGGCCAAGTTGCAGAGAGTGGGCTCTGGGGCCAGAAGCCTGCTCTGCTACCCAGTGTCAAGACAGGTTATTTTACCTCTGTGTGTCTCAGTCACTGCATCTGTGAACGGCACAGCAGTGCTTCCTCTGTAGAGCCACTGTGACGATTAAGTGAATGAATGCATGTAAAGCACAGAGAACAGTGGCTGGGCACACCGTCAGTGCTAGAATTATCCATAGTTTTGGAGAACACAGAGCAGGTGCCTGTGTCAAGCCCTGCCTGGACCATATCCCCTGTTTGGCCCATTTAACAAACCCCTTCAAGACCCGACTCAAGTATTAACCTCTCAATGCAGTTTTCCCTTCCCAGCAACTCACACCCAACCTAAGAAATAATTGCCCTCAATTTTTAAGTTCCATGCTATTTTTATATGTTTTGTACTAACACTGTATTATGGTTAATTGAGCATGTGCATGCGTGTGTATGTGTCTGTGTATGTGTGTGTGTATCTCCTACGTAGACTGTAAGTTCCCTCAGGGTAGAGGCTGTATCTTATTTGTCTTTATGTCTCCAATGTCCAGTATAGCACCTGGATATATTTGCTGCTCATTATAATTAGTTTGAGGTAAGAATAAGTGTATGAATGAATGAATGAATGGATTTGTTGCAGGATATAGAGTAGGACCTATATCTGAATGCTCCGCCCACCACCCCACCATACCCCTGCCGTCTTCCACCTCTTTCCGGAGCCTTTCAGCAGAGTGGATGACACCTCATGATCCTCCAACAATCTGTGTGCTTCCTGTCCCTCATCAGTATGGAGCCGGCCCCTATCACTCCTTCTGCTCCTTGCACTCCAAGTCAGGACATCACAGGGACATGACTGCTGAGAGCAGAGGCAGGTTCCCACGGTGACCATCCACCCCAGGGTGGCAGCACGCATTGCTTCTCTCCAGGCCTCGGGGGGTGGGGGAGGGGGGCAACCGAAAGGCCCACAGCCGTACCCCACATACACTCTGTGCTGTGCCTCATTTGATGCTGCTGCTGTGAGTTTAAAGCTTGCCTTCCTGGGGGTTGCGGGGGGGACTGGGGGCGGGGGCGGGGGTTGTTTCCTTAGGGTTTGTGGTGCTGGGAGAGGAGAGGAGTGGGCAGAGTGCATCACTAGGGAGGGGAGGCTCGCTTGGTGCCCAGGGGCTTCTCTGTGAGGAACCATCATGTGGTCCAGCTGGGACAACGCGGGTGTGTCGTGTAGCCCTGGTGAGAGGACCACGGGGAAGGGCCAGGCCTGTGCTTTCAGGACTGTTGTTGTTGACTGGGCCATCAACCAAAGTCACATGGGAAATGTCTTTGCATTTCCTGCACAAACAGCTGTGAGGAAGCTTCTTTACAATAAGCAAAAGTCTGGTGGTAAATTCTGAGACCTCAGGGCCTGGGAAAAGTTTGTTGATTTCTCTTCGTGAACCATAGCTTTTTTTTCTTTTTCTCCTAGTAGACAGTGGATGCCATAGGCTGATGGGAGCTCTGTGCTACATGTTAAGGGTCCAAACGCTATTTTCTTTAGTCAGCAGCTCTTGTTACAATAGTTATATATATTCCCTTCTTTGAAGCTGTGGTTTTATCAGAAATTACCTTCTATCTTTTTGGTGACTGGGGGATGGGGGAAGAATGATACCTGTACCTGGTATGTTGAAGAATTTCAACCATGCTATACTTTCCCCATAATTTCAACTGACTGTGCTGGATTGAGTGCCCCACTTAACAATGTAGCCTTTTACTTTCCTTTGTAAAATGACCCGTTTTGGTTTTAAAATTCAGTCTTTGCTTGTTTAAAACTTCAGTCTCATCTCTGACTCAAACGATTCCTCCTCCTTTTCAACCATCCTAACTCCTCACCACCTCCAGCACAGTAGACTTAGGGGTCCACCAGAGAGTAGTAAAATGTGGGGCCAGGTGTGCAGAGAGGGGGTCTGCTTGGGGAGGGGTCGTCCTCCTTTGCCCTGGCTCTTATACCTCTGAGCTCCAATGGGCCCTGCTGACAGGAGCACCTCGGGGTAAGTTCTCCAGGACATGAGTGGTCCCTCTGGAAGTTCAGCCGCTCTTCCTGGCAGACCCCCGGCACTGGTCAGATGGAGAGCACCCCTGGCCGGGCTGTGGTGGTCTCACTCAAGGCTGTCACCATCCACCTCCCCTTCCCTCCCAGCCATCTCTTTGGGTGTGTAAATGTTTCTTCCTCACCTCCCTGGAGCAGGAGTGTGGGGTGTGGTGGAGGATGCTGGGTGCGGAGGCCTGATAGCCCCACCCACTGCCTCTCTCCCACAGTCCACCCTCCCCCACCCAGGCGGCACATGCACAGGTCTGCAGGTCTGGTGGCCGCGCGGAGAGTAAATGTCAGCTGTCCAACCATCACAGGGGACCCTCTCGGGTCCTCACACACTCGGGTTTAGGGTCTTGAAGCAGGAGGAGGAGAGGCAAGATCACTTCACTCCTCTCCCCCAAGAAGGCAAGCCCTCCTCCCCCTCCCCCGGCCCCTTCTGGGTGGACTGGGCTGCGTGGACTGAGGGGTGGCCCTGCTGTGGCTCCCCTGGCAAGTCCTGGGGAGGCAGGCGGCTGCCCCTGCAGCTTCTCGAAGGCAAGGCTCCAGGGCTTTTGTTTTCAGTGATGCCTCTGAGTCACAGTTTTGGGAAGATTGGGAGAAACATCTCACATGATCCATAATCTCATCCTGTGACATAAGTAAATGCTGCAAATGGTTTCCTGAGTTCATGGCACCAGGAAAGACGCCTGGAGCTCTTTTCTATGTGTGAGGGAAGGACGGCTCCAAGCCTGTCCTCCCCGGCTTCCCTTTGCCTCCAGGGACAGGTGTCTCCTGCAGCTCAGGACCCTGTGACACTGTTTCACAGGGTGGGAGAGAGGCACTGAGGACTCACTTCCTCGTGCTCAGTTCTCAGGTGTGTGGCTGCCAGGCCACCCTGGCTATAGGACCCAGGCCAGGGAAGACATTCACGTCCTTCTCCATCAACCAGGTGGGAAGTGTGCTGTGTGGTGAAATCCCAGGAGGAAGCAGTTTTCCTGCAATGAATTCGGGACCCCGACCATGAGCAGGTAGGTAAATTCCTATCCAAAAAGGACAAGAGGTGCAGAAAGCTGCGGGAGAACAGGCCTCCTTGGATGGGTCTATGAGTCTCGTTTGGGTTTGCACTTGTTCTATGGCTACAGTATCATGATCAGAGTAGAGCTGTACTAGGGAGAAGCTGCCTCCTGTAGGTAGAGGGGATGGAGTGGGCTCCAGAGGGGGGGTTGTGCTTAAAAAGTATGATCATTTGTATTTCCAGTCACCTGAGGGGCACACACATCCTCAGAACCTGAACTGAGATCAGTATCCCCAGAGAAAAATAATAGTTACCATTTTCGAACACCTCTGTGTGCCAGGCTCCATCCTAAATGGTTATCAAATACAATCTCACATATTCTCCACAATTCCATTAATATCAGCAGACAAACTGAGGCACAGAGGAGTGAAGTAACTTGTCCAAGGTTACACAGCCCATAAGCAAGAGACCGTGGATTTGAAAGTGAGTGATTTCCCTTCAGAGCCCCAGTTCTGAACCCCTGCCATGTTTATTGCCGCCCCGGTGTAGGCAGGGTTCTTTGGAGCTGGGGTGCAGCAGCCTAAGCTGGAGAACTAGAATAAAACTCACCAGCGGGGCAGTGGGGGGCGGGGGACGGGGTGGGCAGAAAAGGGTTCATTGTAAGGTCCATGCCTTTTTAAATACTTATATTTTTTCCTGTTTGTTTTTCTGTGGTATTAATTATACACCCTTTTTAGTTTAATTAGGGAGTCCATGAGAATGTGGTTTTCACACTTGGGTCAGACTGACACAAAGGGATCAGGGTGCCTGTGGCCACTGTGATGATGGTGAGGCAGGTCACTGTGAGCACCACTGAAGGCAAAAGAAAGCCTGGCCCCACTGCTTGATCCGTCCATGTTGTCTCCATCTGGACATTCACTCTCCATGGCTAAATTTGAAGTTCCTGGTTGGAATTTGTTGGAGAACACAAAAATACACACTACTGTATAGAAAATAGATAACCAACAAGGACCTACTGCATAGCACAGGGAACTCTGCTCAATATTTTGTGATAAGCTAAATGGGAAAAGAATTTGAAAACTAATAGATACATGTATATGTATAACTGAATCACTCAGCCATACACCTGAAATTAACACAACACGTTAATCAACTATACCCCAATATAAAATAAAAATATAAAATAAAAATATTTTTAAGTCAACTTTAAAGCTAGAAAATAAATTGCCAGCAAATCCCAGAAGGGACTTAACTCAGCAGAACTCTGATAATTGAGGGTGTGTGTGTGCAACTCCTCTCTGGAAATAAATATTAATTTTTATACCTAATTGTGTACTTTATATTTGTATTCTTTTTTAAAGGAAAGTCCCTGAAATTGTAGAAGCTTCAGATCCTGCAGAACCAGGTGCTCCAGGGCTGCAGAGTTGTCCTGGACAACCCAGCATCTGTGTCCTCTGGACACTGGTTGATTTTTCTAGAGGATTTTTATCATTACTGCCTACTTTCCTGTGACAGTATGCCTGACTTGAATAGTACTGATATTTATTTCTTAATTCCCTTCTGATTTTTTTAGGGCTAGAAAATCATATAATGAAGTTTTCTAGAATGACTTTAAAATTCTAAGATACATATATATAAATATTATTCATAAAAAGAGGAAATCTTGTCATTTGCAATATGTCCATTTCAGGGTTTTAGGTTAAGTGAAATAAGACAGAGAAAGACAAATATCATGAGATTTCACTTATATGTGAAATTTAAAACCAGAACAAACAAAACAAGACAGAAACAGACTCACAGGTACAGAGAACAAACCGGTGGTTACTAGAAGGGTGGGGTGGGGATTGGGTGAAATATTTGAGGTGGATTAAGAGGTACAAACTTCCAGTTATGAAATAAATAAGTTGGAGGTGCAGTCAAGATGGTGGTGTGGGAAGATGCAGAGTTAGCCTCTCCCCAAAACTCTGCCACCTGCTGGCCACTGGTGGGGGACTCTGATGCCCAGGGAGACGGGAGGAACTCCAAAGTGAACTGGTAGGATGTAGGGAGACTGAGGGGGGAGGAAAAGTGGAGGCCACACAGGATAGGTGCCCCTAAGGCCAGAGAGATCAGGAGAGTCAAGAGGGAGGAGCCATCTGGGAAGAGCAGGAGAGGAGTGGAGGGCAATAGCCCCACCCACTCAGGCCCGGAGAGCCTGCTGAGCTCCCAAGCTGGTCCCCTGCCCTCCAAGGTCCCCCCTCCCCTTGGCTGCATTGGTTCTGGGGGCATAGGAGGGAGGCTGGGGAGATCAGGAGAGGCAGGTGGGAAGGGCCTGCCCAGACTGGAGGAGCAGGAGAGGAGAGGAGGGCATTTGCCCCCCTCCACTCAAGCCCAGGAAGTCTGCTGGGCTCCCAGGTGAGGTCCCCTGCCCTCTGAGACCAGGGCTGGGGAGCACACCTGAGCCCCTTCTGGTCCTTCAGCCTAAGCCCCACCCCCCACAGCCCTCAGGGCGTTTTCCAGCCTGTGGGTAGTGAGCATTGACCCTGCCCACCACCCAAACCTCACCCTTGCTTAGGCCCCGCACTCCACAGCCAAGGCCTCCCCCCAACAATTTTCTTTAAAATTTTCCCTCCTCCTCTTTTTTTACTGTTTTTGTACTGATGTATCTTCTGGTTGTTGATTCATCTATATTTTTATCGTTATAGCCTTTCTAACATCTGTTAGTTTCCTAGTCTAATTTTATTTTTTACTTTGTTATTGTTCTTTAAAATTTTTTTTGCCACCCCAGGCAGCTTGTGGGATCTTGGTTCAGGAGCCTGGGGTTGAGCCAAAGATCCTGCGGTGGGAGCTCTGAGTCCGAACCACTGGACTAACAGAGAACCTCAGACCTCAGGCAATATTCATCAGAGTGAGGTCTCACAGAGTTCCTCATCTCAACACCAAGACCCAGCTCTACTCAATAGCCTACAAACCCCAGTGTTGGAAGCCTCAGGCCAAACAACCAGTAAGACAGGAACACAGTCCCACTCAAAATAATAATAATAATGACAGCAAAAAATATGTCAGAGAAAAGGATCAAGGTAAAAACCTACAAGACCAAATAAATGAAGAGGAAATAGGAAATCTACCTAAAAAAGAATTCAGAGTAATGATAGTAAAGATGATCCAGTCTCTCAGAAACAGAATGGAAGCACAGATTGAGAAAATATAAGAAATGTTTAATAAAGATCTAGAAGAACTAAAGAACAAACAAACAGAGATGAACAACACAATAACTGAAATTAAAAATACACTAGAAGGAATCAGTAACAGAATAACTGAGGCAGAAGAACGAATAAGTGAGCTGGAAGACAAAATGATGGAAATAACTGCCAAGGAGCAGAATAAAGAAAAAGAATGAGAAGAATTGAAGACAATCTCAGAGACCTCTGGGACAACACTAAATGAACCAACATTTGAATTATAGGGGTCCCAGAAGAAGAAGAGAAAAAGGAAGTGTCTGAGAAAATATTTAAAGAGATTATAGTTGAAAATTTCCCTAACATGGGAAAGGAAATAGTCAATCAAGTCCAGGAAGCAGAGAGTCCCACACAGGATAAACCCTAGGAAAAACACACCAAGACACATATTAGTCAAACTAACAAAAATTACATTCAAAGAAAAAATATTCAAAACGGCAAGGAAAAACAAAAAATAACATACAAAGAAATCCCCATAAGGTTATCAGCTAATTTTTCAGCATAAACTCTGAAGGCCAGAAGGGAGTGGCAGGATATACTTAAAGTGATGAAAGAAAAAAACCTACAACCAAGATTACTCTATGCAGCAAGGATCTCATTCAGATTCGATGGAGAAGTCAAAAGCCTTTCAGACAAGCAAAAGCTAAGAGAATTCAGCACCACCAAACCAGTTTTACAACAAATGCTAAAGAACCTTCTCTAAGCAGGAAACACAAGAGAAGAAAAAGACCCACAAAAACAAACCCCAAACAATTAAGAAAATGGTAATAGGAACATACATATCAATAATTACCTTAAATGTAAATGCCCCAACCAAAAGACAAGACTGGCTGAATGGACACAAAAACAAGACCCGTATATATGCTGTCTATAAGAGACCCACTTCAGACCTAGAGACACACACAGACTGAAAGTGAGGGGATGGAAAAAGATATTCCATGCAAATGGAAATCAAAAGAAAGCTGGAGTAGCAATACTCATATCAGATAAATTAGACTTTAAAATAAAAACTGGTACAAGAGATAAGAAGGGACACTACATGATGTTCAAATGATCAATCCAAGAAGAAGATATAACAATTATAAATGTTTATGCACTCAACATAGGAGTACCTCAATACATAAAGCAAATGCTAACAACCATGAAGGGAGAATTGACAGTAGCACAATAATACTAGGGCACTTTAACACCCCACTACACCATGGACAGATCATCCAAATAGAAAATAAATACGGAAACACAAGCTTTAAAAGATACAGTAGGGGCTTCCCTGGTGGTGCAGTGGTTGAGAGTCCACCTGCCAATGCAGGGGACATGGGTTCATGCCCCGGTCCGGAAAGATCCCACATGCCATGGAGCAGCTAGGCCTGTGAGCCATGGCTGCTGAGCCTGCGCGTCCAGAGACTGTGCTCCACAACGGGAGAGGTCACAACAGTGAGAGGTCTGCGTACCGAAAAAAAAAAAAAATGACACAGTAGACCAGATAAATCTAATTGATATTTATAGAACATTCCACCCAAAAGTGGCAGAATACACTTTCTTCTCAAGTGCACATGGAACATTCTTCAGGATAGATCACATCTTGGGTCACAAATCAAGCCTTGGAAAATTTAAGAAAATTGAAATTGTATCAAGTTTCTTTTCTGACCACAACACTATGAGATTGGAAATCAGTTACAGGAAAAAAACTGTAAAAAACACAAATACATGGAGGCTAAACAGTGTGCTACTAAATAAGCAAGAGATCACTGAAGAAATCAAAGAAGAAATAAAAAAATACATAGAAACAAATGACAACAAAAACAAGATGATCCAAAACCTATGGGATGCAGCAAAAGCAGTTCTAAGAGGGAAGTTTATAGCAATTCAATCTCACCTCAAGAAACAAGAAAAATCTCAAATAAACAAACTAAACCTACACTTAAAACAACTAGAGAAAGAAGAACAAAGAAAACCCAAACTCAGTAGAAGAAACCATAAAGATCAGAGCAGAAATAAATGAAATAGAAACAAAGAAAACAATAGCAAAGATCAATAAAACTAAAACCTTGTTCTTTGAGAAGATAAACAAAATTGATAAACCATTAACCAGATTCATCAAGAAAAAAAAGGAGAGGATGCAAATCAATAAAAATAGAAATGAAAAAGGAGAAATCACAACTGACACTGCAGGAATACAAAGATTATAGGACACTACTACAAAAAACTATATACAAATAAAATGGACAACCATGAAGAAGTAGACAAATTCTTAGAAAGATACTATTTCCCAAGACTGATCCAGGAAGAATTAGAAAATACAAACAGACTTATCACTAGTAATGAAATTGAAACCATAATTAAAAATCTTCCAATAAACAAAAGTCCAGGACCAGAGGGCTTCGCAGGTCAATGCTATCAAACATTTAGAGAAGAGCTAACACCAATACTTCTCGAACTCTTCCACAAAATTGCAGAGGGAGAAACACTCCCAAATTCATTCTACGAAGCCACCATCACACTGATACCAAAACCAGAAAAAGATATCACAAAAAAAGAATATTATAAACCAATATCACTGACGAACATAGATGCAAAAATCCTCAACAAAATACTAGCAAACAGAATCCAACAGCACATTAAGAGGATCATACACCATGATCAAGTGGGGTTTATCCCAAGAATGCAAGGATTCTTCAATATATGCAAATCAATCAATATGATACAACACATTAAGAAATTAAGGAATAAAAACCATATGATCATCTCAATAGATGCAGAAAAAGCTTTTGACAAAATTCAACACTCATTTATGATAAAAACTCTCCAGAAAATGAGTATAGAGGGAACTTACCTCAACATAATAAAGGCCATATATGACAAACCGAGGGCAAACATCATTCTCAATGGTGAAAAACTGAAAGCATTTCCTCTAAGAGCAGGAACAAGACAAGGATGTCCAGTCTCACCACTCTTATTCAACATAGTTTTGGAAGTCCTAGCCATGGAAATCAGAGAAGAAAAAGAAATAAAAGGAATACAAATTGGAAAAGAAGAAGCAAAACTCTCACTGTTTGCTGATGACATGATATTATACATAGAAAATCCTAAAGATGCCACCAGAAAACTATTAGAACTAATCAATGAATTTGGTAAGGTTGCAGGATACAAAATTAATGCACAGAAATCTCTGGCATTCCTATACACCAACAATGAAAAATCAGAAAGAGAAATTAAAGGAAACATTCCCATTTACCACTGCAACAAAAAGAATAAAATACCTAGGAATAAACCTACTTAAGGAGGCAAAAGCCTTATACTCAGAAAACTATAAAACACTGATGAAAGAAATCAAAGATGACACAAACAGTTGGAGAGATATACCATGCTCTTAGATTGGAAGAATCAATATTGTGAAAACGAGTATACTACCCAAAGCAATCTACAGATTGAATGCAATCCCTATCAAACTACCAATGGTGTTCTTCACAGACTTAGAACAAAAAATTTTACAATTCGTATGGAAACACAAAAGACACTGAATAGCCAAAGCAATCTTGAGAAAGAAAAAAGGAGTTGGAGAAATCAGGCTCCCTGACTTCAAACTATACCACAAAGCTACAGTAATCAAGAAAGTATGGTACTAGCATAAAAACAGAAATATAGATCAATGGTACAGGATAGAATGCCCAGAGATAAACCCACACACATATGGGCACCTAATTTATGAAAAAGGAGGCAAGAACACACAAGGGAGAAAAGACAGCCTCTTCAGTAAGTGGTGCTGGGAAAACTGGACAGCTACCTGTAAAAGAATGAAATTAGAACACTACCTAACACCATACACAAAAATAAACTCCCAGTGGATTAAAGACTTAAATGTAAGACCAGACACTCTAAAACTCTTAGAGGAAAACATAGGAAAAACACTTTTTGACATAAATCACAGCAAGATCTTTTTTACCCACCTCTTAGAGTATGGGAATTAAAAACAAAAATAAGCAAATGGGACTTAAACTTAAAAGCTTCTGCACAGCAAAGGAAACCATAAACAAGACAAAAAGACAACTCTCAGAATGGGAGAAAATATTTGCAAATGAAAAAACAGAGAATAAATCTCCAAAATATACAAACAGCTCATGGAGCTCAATATTTAAAAAAAAAAAAAAAATCTAGTTAAAAAATGGGTAGAAGACCTAAATAGACATTTCACCAAGGAAGACATACAGATGGCCAAGAGGCACATGAAAAGATGCTCAACATCACTAATTATTAGAGAAATGCAAATCAAAACTACAATGAGGTATCACCTCATGTCAGTCAGAACGGCCATTATCAAGAAATCTAGAAACAATAAATGCTGGAAAGGGTGTGGTGAAAAGGGAACCATCCTGCACTGTTGGTGGGAAAGTAAATTGATACAACCACTATGGAAAACAGTCTGGAGGTTCCTTAAAACACTAAAAATAGAATTACCATATTACCCAGCAATCCCACTACTGGGCATATACCCTGCAAAAACCATAATTCAAAAAGAGACATGTGCCACAATGTTCACTGCAACACTATTTACAATAGCCAGGACATGGAACCAACCTAAATGTCCATTGACAGATGAATGGATAAAGAAGATGTGGCACATATATACAATGGAATATTACTCAGCAATAAAAATAAATGAAATTAAGTTATTTGTAGTGAGGTGGATGGAACTAGAGTCTGTCATACAGAGTGAAGTAAGTCAGAAAGGGAAAAAACAAATACTGTCTGCTAGCACATGTACATGGAATCTAAAAAAAAGAAAAAAAAAAAAGGTATTGATGAACCTAATTGCAGGGCAGGAATAAAGAGGTAGACATAGAGAATGGACTTTAGGACATGGGATGGGAGGGCGAAGCTGGGGCGAAGTGAGAGTAGCATCGACATATACACTACCGAATGTAAAATAGTTGGCTGGTGGAAAGCAGGAGCACAGCACAGGGAGATCGGCTTGGTGGTTTGCGATGACCTAAAGGGGTGGGATAGGGAGGATGGGAGGGAGGCTCAATAGGGAGGGGATATGGGGACATGTGTATGCATATGGCTGATTTGTTGTGCAACAGAAACTAACACAGTATTATGCAGCAATTACACTCCAATAAAGATCTATTAATTAGTTAATTTTAAAAAGTCATGGGGATGTAATGTACAGCACAGGAAATAGTCAATAATACTGTAATAAGTTTGTATGATGACAGATGGTTACTAGACTTAGTGTGGGTGATCAATCTGTAGTGTATATAAATCAAATCACTATGCAGAACACGTGGAACTAATATATATTGTATGTCAATTATACTTCAATAAAAAAGAATACATCTCTAAAAAGAACTCTGAGTAAGACTTTAACGAAGTTCCTTGTGTTTGAATATAATGCCTAGAATTTTTTCTGCTCACTTCCTAGCTCCCACATATACTTCAGAGGGTTGATGTTCCTACTCAAGTCACTACCACACAAAATAGATTCTTATCATGTTCCACTTGTTAACAAAACAAGACATTTTATTTAAAAAAAAAATAAGAAGTAGGGTATTAGGAGTTAATATATGTTAAGACAAATTCTAAGCCTGTAAGCTGCTTCTTACAGCCCTCCTGATTCTCCAAGGAAACACCAGGCTGGGCACAGGCTGGTGCGCACTCTGCATCAGCGTTTGTGTTTCTAGGGCTCTGGGAGCACGTGGCTGTGTGCATTTCAGGCTCCGGGCTGTAAAAGGGGCCCTGAGCTTTAATAAGCCCCTCCGCTCCCCGCCCCCTTCCCAGCCCCGGTCTCTGAGGCTCTGCCTCCAGCACTGAGAGTCTGGGAGGCTGCACTGGTATGCTCACGGGTGTCATGCGGCCGATGGCCAGCAGGGGGCGGCGACACTTAGTGGCTTCCCAGCTTTGGGACTCCAGGTGGCAGAATTGGTAAGAACAGCAGAGTCGCCCTGCCATCCTCAGAGCGGCTCACCACTATGCTTTCCAACCCTTGTTCTCCATCTCCACCCCATGTCTGATGTAGAAATAGATACCAGTAATGAGTAATAAGTACCATTAGTATTAACTACTATATAGTTAACAGTCTGTAATAAATAGCTGTTATTAGCAACAATAATCTATATTCTTATCACACTTTAGTCTTAATCTAGACAATTCTTCTCTGGTTGCCTGAGTTCAGGCAAGAAGATGAGGCCAACTGTTTACCTAATCAGAGCAGAGGGGGCGGGGGAGGCCAGTCCTCACCTGGGAGTGGCTCTAATGGGCACAGCCTGACTCACAGGTCTCACGACCAACAAGCCTTTGGGTACATTTCTGATCCAATGCTAATGGTTCCAGTGATAAGTCTTACTGTGTGTTTGTACTTTAACCTCGGCCACTAAGACAGTAGGACATTGGGTAGCAGACCAGGGAAACCCGCACTCATCTTAAGAAGGGACAGAGGAAAAAAGACTCTACTGATAAAGCCTTTCTTGTCTTAGTGACCAGCAGACAGCAGATGTAGTGACAAGCATGTGGGTTCATGATAAGACCCTTGAAATGAGTGGTGACATCATCTCAGCTCCCCTTCCCTATCCTCTGGAAAACGGGCTTTCACAACATGGGGATCTTGCTTAACAGACTTGCATGTTTTTATTTGTTTTTATCTAGATACCTTACTGTCATTGCCGTCTGCATAGACCGTCAGGCTGCAGAGGGCCCATAAGGCACAGCTACTCGTCACTACATGCCTACAGGCATGCACTGTGCTGATGCTGCCGTTGTTCATGTTATCACTCCCCAGACAGGAATGAGCCGCCAACGCATGTCAGAAGTGGTGTCAGCATCATTTCTGTAAAATCAAGGTGTCATGATCTTTGCTGTTGAGGGTTACAGTTGTGGGGGGAGGGGGCTCCAGTGTGATACTGTGAGTGCTGTGAATGTGGGGAGCACAGAGGCCACCCAGAGCATCTCTGATCCATACTTGGGGCCAGAGAAGACTAAAGGAGGCATCACTTGAGCTGAATCTTGAAGGATAAGTAGGAGACAGGTAGATGGACAAAAGTCAGGGGGCATTTCAGGGCAAGAACAGCATCACCAGACAGAGGTACACTATTCACTAATGCCAATCTGAATGTCATGTAAAGAAAACCGAAGAGTCGTACAGCCCTCTGACCAGAAGTCAGGAAAGTTGGGGTCATGTCCTGGCACTGTCCACAGCTTTGTGAAACTGGTTTGCCCATTCATTTAAATGTTGAGAGCTGGAGTTCAGGCTGGTTATGGTCAAAGGTGGACTGAGGCCCAACTTGCTCTGGCTCTGTGTTTGGGGTTGACTTTAATCTTTAACGTGACATTTTTTTTTAAGTATACTTTTTTAAAAAATAAATTTATTTTATTATTATTTTTTAATTAATTTATTTTTGGCTGCATTGGGTCTTTGTTGCTATGCACGGGCTTTCTCTATTAGTGGCAAGCGGGAGCTACTCTTTGTTGCGGTGTGTGGGTTTCTCATTGTGGTGGCTTCTTTTGTTGCGGAGCAAGGGCTATAGGTACACAGGCTTCAGCAGTTGTGGCACGTGGGCTCAGTAGTTGCAGTTTGCGGGCTCTAGAGTGCAGGCTCAGTAGTTGTGGAGCACGGGCTTAATTGCTCTGTGGCATGTGGGATCTTCCAAGACCCGGGATCGAACCCACATCCCCAGCATTGGCAGGCAGATTCGTAACCACTGCACCACCAGGAAAATCCCTGAACATGACTTTTTGAAAGGCCTCAGAATCCAGTTTCTTCTGGTTCATTCAGATATGATAGAGTTTGTGCTGCCCTGAGATGAAAAATAAATTCCTGAGCTGGGGGTACAGCAGGGCCTTAGGCAGGATTAGTCCTCCTCTGAGTCTCACCCTCAGCAGCCCAGTATTTCCTTAACTGATCAGAGCAAAGAGGGCTATGAGACCTTGTAGCACCATCCCTGTTCTCCCTCTTGCCTCACATTCTGGAAATAGCTCCTGCCCTTCATGGACTGGTGCCTTTTACTCCTTAGATCCAGTGGCTTACAACCAACCTTGGTGTCTTCCTCTCAAAGAAGTCCTTTCCCCATTCCTGCCGGAAATCATCAGAGAAGTCAAGGAAAATGGAACTGAGCCAGAAATGTCAATTCTCATTCTTTGGCCAAATGATGACAAAAAGCCAAGGGCTTTATTCTCAGAAGCTGTTTAATGGAAAGTAGAAAGAGAAGTTTTAAAAGCATGAGGAAGTTATGAGAATTGGGGAGATTTTGCTTGAAGTTTTGACATTACATATTGTTCTTCTAACTTGAGTTCCCCATGACCTTGCAGGGTCCTATGGAGTTTCTCCATGAATTTTGAGGAAATGTTCTAATTATAATCAGTACTCTCCAGAGAGACTCACAGGCAAAGTGAAACATACCTGAGGGAATGTTATGAGTAAAACTCAAGAACTTTAAGTTCCACTGATGCTGAAAACTCAGCCTCTGTGCACCAGTGCCGAATTGAATCTCAGAGTTCTGGGTGAAGTAGAAGAGAATAGCCTTATTGTTTTGCCAGGCAAAGAGGGACACAGTGGGCTTCTGCCCTGAAAACTGTGTGTCCCCACCCAGGAGGATTTGGTGAGGAGTTTTATAGCAAAGGTTCAAGGGTGGGGTTGCTGATAAGATTAGGGTGTATACACAGCCTGCACTCCTTTAACCTGGCCTCAGGTGATCTACTGATCAGCTTCTGGGGTTCCTTTAATCTGGCCTTGGGTGGTCTTCTCTGGAATGAAGAATGCCAACATCTTCCATTTGTTGGGGGGTTTAGTTCTGTAAAGAGCTCAAAGATATTGTTAATGTTTATCCCTTGAGGCTGAACCAGGACCCTGCCCCAAGGCTGCACTATTGTTTCTTGACTGCTCCTCCCTTGTCTCTGAATCCCCTCCCTTCCCTGATTAACAGCTGTTTGAATCTGCCCTTTGGGACTCAGGGAAGGTCATGGAGGCTGGAGTCTGTTCCCTATAAACAAGGAACGGGGGACACAGAAAGGTTTCCATGCCCAGGAGCCCTACAGGGTCCTGCTCAGTTTCCTTACCAAGGAAATGTGGGAGGAAAAGGTAAAGGAGACAAAGACAGTAACCAGAACAAGGGGGTATTTTCAAGGGTTTCTTCTTGGAGCTGAAACTCCATTAAATATCACTTTTGTTTGCAATATAACCTCTGGGTTCAAAAAAGCTCCCTTTGAGGGTATTCCCTGGTGGTGCAGTGGTTAGGACGCCAGGCTTCCATTGCAGGGGTTGCAGGTTTGATCCCTTGTCAAGAAAGCTGAGCAGCGCAGGAAAAAAAAAAAAAGCTACCTTTGAGATTTTCCTCTCCTTCATAACCCTTGAACTACATTTAAGTCCACAGGAAGCCTCTGTGTTTCTGATGGTATTTGGTCTAAGGCTGCCAGCTTGGGAAAACCTTTGTAGCTTATTGATGATTTAGCAACACTGAGAATTAATGATGCATTGGGTGGAGTGTTTGAAATGAGATTAAGCTGTAGCAAAGCTAATTGTTGCATCAGCTTGAATGGATGAGGGATGGGCCAAGTGCAGGGAGGAGGAAACGTCTTGCCTTCCTTGCCCTCAGGAAACTGCTTTTGAAAAGCAAACACCATGACTCCTTGACTGAGAATGGAGACTGAGTTTGGAAATCAGTTGATGAGTCTTCAACATTATAGCAAACACAGCTTCAGATATAAAGTGGTATCTGCTGATGAGAGCACACAGCTACTGTCATGAGGGGCTTCTTGCTGGAAGGCCAAGCTGAAGAGGGAGTGAGGGGATCTGTTGACTGATGTGATGAGAGCAAGGTCTTCCTTTTCTACCTGGGAATGTCCTTGGCCTTCAGCCCACCCTGTATCTCGGTGCTAAATGCAACTCCACTGCAGAAAGAGGCATCTGTTGTGAGAAATAAAGATTATGTATACAACAATGCACAAGGCATAGAGAACACCTTTTGGAAGACATTCTTTCCATTTTTGCACTGTAATTGGAGCAAACTGCCACTTTGTACATGTCGTCAGTTGGCTCCAACACGTCCTGGAGTATGTTTGCTTTGGCCATTCTGAACATGAAACAAGACTGTATTCGCTGTCAGGTATGTCCTTGGGATCAGCTGATGGCAGGTGGCGGGCAGCCTGGCTGCAGCCCCTCCACTGCTGCTATTCCCTGTGCCTGGCTGCTCTTGCCTCCATGCTGTGAACAGCATGGTTATGAGAAGTTGATCCTCTAATTTCTGAGTCTTTCTGAACAAGGGATTTTCATAGAAGCTTCCAATTGGGTTGGGTCAGAGGCACCTCTGAGAAGTCAGTGCGACCCCTATGTATAATCTGGTTCCACAATGTGCCCTCTAAGAGAGTGATTCTCAAACCTGGCTGCATATCGTAGTTACCTGGGGAGTTTTTAAAACTGCAGCTCAGGCTGCACCTGATGCCGAAAACTCAGCCTCCGTGCACAGTGAAAAATTGACTCTCAGAGACAGAGTTTTGGGTGAAGTAGAAAAGAATAGCTTTACTGCTTTGCCAGGCAAAGGGACCACAGTGGGCTCATGCATGCCACAAAAACTGGGAGGACTTGGTGAGTTTTATAGCAGTGGTTCAAGGGCAGAGTTGCTGATAAGGATCAGGGTATGTACAGGGCCTGCAGTCCTCTAATCTGACCTCAAGTGGTCTCCTGATGAGCTTCTCAACATTATCAAACTGTGACCTTCTCTGGAACGAAGAATGCTACCATCTTCCATATGTTGGGGGTTTTAGTTCTGTAGAAGAGCTCAAAGATATTGTTATATGCTTCCCTTAAGGCAGAACCAGGACCCTGCCCCAAGGCTGCACTATTGTTTCTTGCCTGCTCCTCCCCTGTCTCTGCATCCCCTCCCTTCCCTGATTAGCAGCTGTTTGAACCTGCCCTCAGGGAAGGTCATGGAGGCTAGAGTGTGTTCCCTACAGACAAGAAACAGGGGACACAGAAAGGCTTCTGTACCCAGGAGCTCCACAGGGTCCTGCTTGGTTTCACACCCAGGACAGTTTAATTAGATTCTTTTGAGGAGGGTTGCAGGCCCTAATATTCTTTAAAATATCTTGGTTGATTACAGCATGTAGCCAAGTTGGAGAACCAGTGCTCAGGCCTGTACCCTGACATGGTACTAGGACAAACAGCTGAGCTCAGCCCACACACAGGGGACCGTGGGACTAGAGAGGAGACAGCAAGTGGGGTGCAGAGGCCCAGCTGCTGTGATACCAATTCCCACTGATCATGTGAGGTGCCAGGTGCCCCCAAGCCTCTATCTACTTCAGAAATAGCTCAGATGCGTCTCAGAACATGCGGCTTGGCTAAGAGGCTGATACGTCGCTCTTGACTGAATAGCTAAGTAGACATTTCAAGCACAGGTTCGGCCCCTGAATGAGTGTCTGTCCTCACATTTACCAGCTGCTCCTGAGCTCGAATTTATGCTGTGAGCCAGGGCCCTGCTTCCTCAACAAAAACCTCCCTTTGTGACTGGAGAAGCAGTTGAGTTGAGTAGCACTAAACACACACACACATACACACACACACACAAATGGGTCTTTAACAAGACAGCTCAAAAGATTGTCGCAGACCCCTCTGGGACCAACTCTGCCCCCCAGTCCTCAGTCATCCCAGGCCCAAGTCTGCCCTCTCTGCCGGATGCTGGGAAGCTGGTGACAGCACAACCCCCACACAGCTATTTGCATTTGGGACTTAGGGCTGCTGTCCAGGGGCCTGAGGAGCACAACCTCCCTGGTACCTATTTCTCAATCTTAAAGAAAACCAGGAGCTGAGTTGCTCCCTTGGTGGGGGTGGGGCACAAGAAGTGGTGGGAACAAATGCCTCAATTTGCTACTTAGGGTGGTGGCTCTTGAAGAGACCGAGGTCAGCCTGTGGACCCAGCTTGATGGGAGCTTCACCTCCTGGGGACTGGGTGGGAGGGGTGAGAAGTGACATTTCTGGAAGGTTCCTGGACACTTTGGTGGGGGGCAAGTCCTGCTCTCAACTATGAGCTGAAAAACCAGCCAAATAAGGGCTCCCTGAAGGATAAATATATGATCCCCTGGGGAACCTGGGAACTATTTGGGCCAGAGGAACTCCTGGAAAAGATAAGCTGGTAAAGCATGTAAACCCTTGAAAGCAAGGCCACTGCAGATTTGAAGCATTCACAAACACAGCATTTAAAAACTGAATATAGGGATTTCCCTGGTGGTGTAGTGGTTAAGAATCCACCTGCCAATGCAGGGGACACAGGTTCAATCCCTGGTCCTCGAAGATCCCACATGCCTCAGAGCAACTAAGCCCGTGCGTCATAACTACTGAGCCTGCACTCTAGAGCCTGCAAGCCGCAACTACTGAGCCCATTTGCCACAACTACTGAAGCCCATGTGCTCTAGGGCCCGTGTGCTGCAACTACTGAGCCCGTGTGCTGCAACTACTGAAGCCCACGCACCTAGAGCCCGTGCTCTGCAACAAGAGAAGCCACCGCACTGAGAAGCTGGTGCACCACAATGACGGGTAGCCCCTGCTCACCACAACTAGAGAAAGCCAGCACACAGCAACAAAGACCCAATGCAGCCAAAAATTTAAAAAACAAACAAAAAAAAACTGAGTACAGAAAGGTAAAATAACAAAGTACAAATTTTCTGAAATCCCACTACCAAAAGAAAGCCCTTGTAAACACCTTCCAAATAGCTCTCTACAAATGTGTGTGTGTGTGTGTGTGTGTGTGTGTGTGTGTGTGTGTGTGTGTGTGTGTGACTATACATTTTCACAGACTTGGGGCCTAAAGTTCATACAGTTTTTTTTTTAATTTCTTAATCACTATTTTTTTATTGAGGTGTAGTTGATTTACAATGTGTTAATTTCTGCTGAACAGCAAAGTGATTAAGTTATACATATATATACATTCCTTTTTTAATATAGTCTTTTCCATTATGGTTTATCATAGGATATTGAGCACACACAGTTTTGAAACTAGTTTTTCTCTCAGTCAACAATTAGTCCTGGACTTGGTCTGTGTCAATGAATTTATACCCATATCATTTTCAATGCTTGCAGCACATTCTCTTATATGTATATACCATAATTTAACTATCCTTTTATTATAAATAAAGCTGCTAAGAGCAAATCTTGTACATGTGCTTTTTTTGGACATTCCTCACTTCTCTTGAGATACACCTGGGAGGGGGTTGCTGGGCTATAGGCTGTCACTCTCCTCTCATTGGACATTGAGGTGGTTTCTACTTTTTGTTTTTTCAAACAATTCTGCGATAATTCTTGTTCTGCTAAGAATGTAAGTTTTGCAAGGGAAAGTGCCTTTTCTGTTTGCTTCATAGATGAATTCCAAATGTCTATGTTGCTACTTTCAACACATATTTGTTGAAATAACTGAACAAACATGGATTTCTTTCACATCTGTAGGAATACAGTCAATTCTTGACTCAAAGTTTTCACTGCTCTGCCCATGTCCATGGATGACCATGAAAGCTCCATGAGTACTGATTTGGCGGTTACAAATAAATTTTAGTGAGTAGGCAAATTTGCAAAAACAGAATTCACAAATAATAAAAATCAATTGTATTTCATAAGATATATTTGAGAATCAGACTTGTTGGATAATAGAATATTCACACTTTAAGTACTGTCAAATTTCCACCACCCTTCATGAAAAGATATATTAATTTACTTCCCCATCAGTAGTATGTGTGAGTGCTTGTTAACCCTAGACCAAATCTGTTGTTGTTCTTGTAGACATGGATTAGAGGGTCTCTGATTTTTATTTTGATGACAAAAATCACACAGGGGAACACAAAAATTACAATTGACAAACTAGGAGTGAGTCATGGGCTGGAAAACAAGAGGAATACGTTTCCAGAGTTCCCTGGATTCTTCCTGGAATCTTGGGTTTCCTTCCAGGGTCCTCCATGCCCTGGGTACCTCCTGGACCCCTTCCAGGAGTCCCACAGAGCTCAGCTTGAGAACCAGCACTCTAGGCCAAGGGTTCCACTGTACAAGAAGTTTGAGATGGACCTAGGAGCAGCTTCACAACTCCTTGAGTCTGTGTGCTTCGGCCTCCTTGCCTCCTCTCCAGCCCCCACCATGTCCATCAGGGTGATCCAGAAGTCCTACAAGGTGTTCACCTCTGGCCCCCGGTCCTTCAGCAGCCACTCGTACACCAGTGGGCCGGGCGCCCGCATCAGCTCCTCGGCCTTCTCCTGGGTGGGCAGCAGCAGCAGCTTCCGGGGTGGCCTGGGCAGCAGCATGAGTCTGGCTGCAGGTTACAGTGGGGCCCGCCCCAGGTCTGGGGGGCATCACACCTGTCATGGTGAACCAGAGCCTGCTGAGCCCCCTCAAGCTGGAAGTGGACCCCAACATCCAGGTCGTGCGCACCCAGGAGAAGGAGCAGATCAAGACCCTGAACAACAAGTTTGTCTCCTTCATCAACAAGGTACGGCACCTGGAGCAGCAGAACAAGATTTTGGAGACCAAATGGAACCTCCTGCAGCAGCAGAAGACAGCCCGGAGCAACATAGACAACATGTTTGAGAGCTACATCAACAACCTCCGGCAGCAGCTGAAAACCCTGGCCCAGGAGAAGCTGAAGCTGGAAGTGGAGCTCGGCAACATGCAGGGGCTGGTGGAGGACTTCAAGACCAAGTATGAGGAAGAGATCCAAAAGCACACAGACATGGAGAATGAATTTGTCATCATCAAGAAGGATGTGGATGAAGCTTACATGAACAAGGTAGAGCTGGAGTCCCGCCTGGAAGGGCTGACTGACGAGATCAACTTCTACAGGCAACTGTATGAAGAGGAGATCCGTGAGATGCAGTTGCAGATTTTTGATACCTCCGTGGTCCTGTCCATGGACAACAGCCGCTCTCTGGACCTGGATGGCATCATCGCCGAGGTCAAGGCCCAGTATGAGGAGATCGCCAACCGCAGCCGAGCTGAGGCTGAGACCATGTACCAGATCAAGTACGAGGAGCTGCAGACCTTGGCTGGGAAGCACGGGGATGACCTCCATTGCACGAAGACGGAGATTTCCGAGATGAACCAGAACATCAACTGACTCCAGGCTGAGATCGAGGACCTCAAAGGCCAGAGGGCTTCCCTGGAGGCCGCCATTGCTGATGCCGAGCAGCGTGGGGAGCTGGCCATCAAGGATGCTCAGGCCAAGCTGGCCGAGCTGGAGGCCGCTCTGAGAACCGCCAAGCAGGACGTGGCGCGGCAGCTGCGCAAATACCAGGAGCTGATGAACGTCAAGCTGGCCCTGGACGTGGAGATCGCCACCTACCGCAAGCTGCTGGAGGGCGAGGAGAGCCGGCTGGAGTCTGGGATGCAGAACATGAGCATCCACACCAAGACCACCAGCGGGTACTCAGGTGGGCTGACCTCAGCCTATGGGAACCCTGGCTTCAACTATGGCCTGAGCTCCTACCAGTCCAGCTTGGGCTCTGGAGGGGGCTCTGGCTCCTTCAGCCGTACCAGTTTCAAGGCTGTGGTTGTCAAGAAGATTGAGACCCATGATGGGAAGCTGGTGTTCGAGTCCTCTGACATCCTGCCTAAGTGAAAGGCTCCTGTGATCCCTCCCAGCCTCCCCGCTCACTTGTTCCTGCAAGAAGGAGTTGTGCAGGGGAGTGTTGGAACCAAAGACCTGAGGCTCAGTCCCGTCCTTAGCCCACCCCTGGGGGAGTCAACTGCCTGGGGCTCCCTCTCTTGCCCACAACCGCAACTAAAAGCCAATCCAAGTGTCTTTTTCAGAATAAAGCTTCAGCTGGCTCTGCCAACACACACACACACACACACACACACACACACACACACACACACACACACACAAAAGAAGTTTGAGATGTACAGGGCTGGTTCCGATGGCGGCCTCAGCCTGGGTGGGCTCCCGCAGTGGAGGAGGCAACAGCTTGGCCACCCAGTTGTGCAGCTGGAGTACTGGCCGGGTGGCACCACCTCACACTTGTAGCTGGAACCTTGGGTATCCAGGCTGCTTGTGAAGGCAAACATGTCTTTCCGGCTCTCCTCCTCAGCACAAGGTTAAAGAACAAGCACCCTTTCTTCAAGGCTCTGTTGGGGAGAATGGGTCGGCAGAGCAGAGGCTGTAGACGGAGTGCTGCAGACCATGTGGGAGGACTGGTTCTCCCAGGACTGGCTCTCAGTCTCTGCTGGGTGGGGCTGAGGACTCTCCAGGCTGAAAGGGGAGCAGGAGCCCCCTCCCCAGGTCTGAAGGCCAGGCTGGAGAGGCAGGCACATGCCCCTCCCTCCACCACCACTAGTCTGAACTCCTGCTGTCCATCTCGTGTTTGGTCCACGCACTAACGTTCTGATCCTCTCCTGGGAGGCGCTGAGAGCACTGGTTTTGCAGCTGTTGAACAACTCCAATTTCAGCAGTGACATTTCCCCAACAGGTCCAAGCAGATGACCCCCTTCTGGTCAGCTGACCCTTGGCCTTCGTGCCTGGAGCTCAGGGGCTGGGGGGAGAGGAGAGGCAAACTGCTGGGGCTTGGGGCCGGCTCCTGGAGAGATGGAGGACACTTGGTCAGCGGAGCCCATCTAGCCCTCCTCCCAGCTGTGTCTACCTGCACTGGGCTCCCAGCATCTGCTTCTCTGACCCCTCAGGGGTGTACTGCCTGTGATGGCACAGGGACCCCTCCTTCTCCTCTCCCTCTCCTCCCCCTCCTCCTCCCTCTCCTCTCCTTATTCTCCTCTTTTCCCCCTCTCCTTCCCCTCCTCCTCCCCCTCCCCTCCCCCTGTCTCCCCTCTCCTCCTTCCCCCTCCCCCTCCGCCTCCTCCTCCTCCCCTCCTCCTCCTTCTCCCCCTCCCCACCACCTCTTCCTAATCCTCCCTACAGCTGGAAGTGGTGCACAGTTGTTGGACACCCCAGATGTTTAACTTCCATATTTGCCTGGTGACTGGTGTGTGGTCAGCGCTGAATCAATGATGGCTTTATTGGTTGACTGAATGACTGACTGAATGAAGGAATGTGACTGAATGAAGGAATGAATACTTCACTTCAGGCTTTTTACTCCCCTTCCATATAGTTATGGATTTTCTAGATATCTCTGAATCTAATCTTGACAGTAGTCCCTGGATGGCTTCTTTGGGTATTTCTACCTTGACCTTTAATGAGTCCAAACAGCAGTGGGAAAGCAAGGGTTCTGAAAAGCAATGATGGCTCAGGGGCCCAGGTTTCTCTCCACAAATGCCAAGCACTGCTAGCAGAAAGTGCAATTACCTTTAAAAAACCAATGAGCAATTGATTTTTCGATTCAGTAAATTATAGAACAAATTCAGTAAATTATAAACCAAAGACAACACTAATTAACACCAAAGAAGATTAAACATGCATTCACATTTTCCACTAACATTAATAAACTTGTTGGGTTCCTGGCACTCCCCAGCGCTGGAAACCATGCCCCCTCATCTGCAGGCAAAATGCCTTTCAGTGGGCGTCTACAGTTGACTGAGATAATGAATCTCTGTCCAAGTTACTCCCAATTTTATTAATAGATTATTTTATAGACTAATGCAATTATATTTATTTCATTTTACTTTCCTTTTTATGGATACTTTCCTCCAGAAAATGCCTATAATTTGAATAATGATATATAGCACATATACACTAAAATATACCGTAAACTTTAAAGCATTATATAGTTTCTAACAGTCCTGATATTCAGTAAAGCCTTGCATAAATGGACTGTAAAAATCTATCCCAGAATGGAATGTTGACTATGACAAATGAATTTAGCTGTATTACAGATGTGTGATGTAACCTCACTGAAGGGGGAGGGGGGATGAAGCTGACCTAAATAACTTCTGAAAATGGTACTTTGGGTAGTGTTAGACTGAAGACAGAAAGAACTCTACATAACACCTTATTCTGTTACTGAATCCAAGCTCACTCTGCTCGCCGCATGACAGGCCAATAAAATGGAGACTAGGTGTTGAGGCAAGGAATATGACTTTATTCAGAAAGCTGGCAGACCAAGAAGATGGCAGACCAAAAAGATGGCAGACAAAAGTCTCCAAAAAAACGATCTTATATATGTACCCTGGAATGGCCCGCCTCAGGGAAGGGATGTGTTAATTTCTTCTTTCTTGCAGCCATCCACAGGTGGGCGGGGTCAGGATGTTTCCCTGAACAAAGGCACTTTGGTTTAACATTCAGGCAGAGGCGAAGGGTTCCCCAAGGCAGGCCATTATGTATAGACAGTATCCTTTTAGTGAACAAAAGCAACAGGAAGCAAAGGTTAAAGTAAAAGAAACAGATCCAACATGTAGTCAGATTTGGCTCTTCCCTGTTACATGCTGACAGGGCCTAGATGAAATGATGCCCAGCAGCAGTGACTACCACCAGCATCTAGACCTCAGTTTCTAAAGACCCTTCTCCAGTAAAGAGAACCTGGGCTGCTCAGAGAAAGGGCTGGGACAGGGAAAATTAGCTTGGAGCATTTTATAGTTCCAGAAATTAAGAAGTTCCCCCCAAAACACGTATTGAGCATGTCAAAAGGACATAGGTGCCAAACTTCAACAGCTCCCAATGGCCAAACTGGACAATCTGACCAAGAAAGTAAGTAACAGTAATATTGCATGATGACCCAAGGAATAAATGAAACATCCCTGAGTACATACTAATATAAGTAAATGATTGAGTAAGTAAGTAAATGGGAGAGAAGGGACAGATCTTCTATGCAGAAGAATTTCAGTTAATAAATGTAGACTCTCCATTCCAGAAAGTGGAACTTAATCCTCTTCCCTTGAGCGCAGGCTGGATTTGTGAATCCCGTGAATCCCGTGAATAAAGCATGCAAAGGAGAAGATAGTAAAACCCAGCAAGACCCTGTGGGCCTCCTGAGCACAAAAGCCTTTCTGTGTCCCCTATTTCTTGATTACAGGAAATAGGCTTCATTTGGCCTCCATGACCTTCCCTGAGTTCCAATGGACAGATTCAAACAGTTGCTACTCAGGGAAGGGAGAGGATACAGAGACCAGGGAGGAGTGGCTGAGAAACAATAGTGCAGCCTTGGGGCAGGGTGCGGGTCCCCCCTCAAGGGATACACATAACAATATCTTTGAGCTATTTTGCAGATACTGAAACCCCCACCAGGTGGGAGAAGTTAACTGTATGCTGCCCACAAGCACGTAGACCCCAGACCAGCTGGAAACAGAAGGTTGATGATGCTGACTCCCGATTACCTCACCACCAGCCAATCAGAAGAATGTCCGTGAGCTGATCACACTTTCTTTGAACCGTTACTATAAAACTCTTCACTAGTCCCTCCAGGTTGGGACACAGAGTTTGGAGGGCATTAGCCCACTGTGGCCCCCTTTGCCTGGCAAAGCAATAAAGCTATTCTTTTCACCTTCACCCAGAACTCTGTCTCTAAGATTTAATTCAGTGTTGGGGTACAGAGGCCAGTTTCGGCATCAATAGTAACACAGCAGAGAGAAAACCTAGCACACACTACCTTAACCATGTGATCAAGGTTAATATCACCAGTGACAGGTGGTGTTGACGTCACACCCTCCCTAATACAAAGGGTACTTTACTTCTCTGTTTTTTTCCCCAAAACTCAGTTCCCCTGTCTCATGATGAATTAATGCATCAGACAAACCCATATTGTGGGACATTCTACAAAACACCTGACTAGTCCTCTTCAAAACTGTCAGTTATGAAAATCAAGGAAATGTTGAGAAACTCATGAATTGAGGAGACTTAAGGAGACAGGACAACTAAATGCAACAGGGAATCCTGAATTGGATCTTGGACTAGAAAAAGAGTAAATAGTATAAAAACTGGTAAAATTGGAAAAAAGTTTGTAGCTGAGTTAATAGTGTTGTACCAATTTACTTTCTTTTTTTGATAAATGTATAGTGGTTATGTAAGATGTTAACACTAGAAGAAGGTGGGTGAGGATATACTTGGATTTTCTGTATTATTTTCTCAAATTTTCTGTACCTAAAATTACTCTAAAAGTTTTTTAATTAATTTTTTTTTAAAAACTTCAAGTCTATCCTAGTATTTTATAGAAGTGGTGTTCTAAGTTTTCCTGCTTATTTCAAAAATGGCCTGTTAATAATCATTATCTTGTGGTTTAATAGTTAGCAGCAACAGAATCAGACTGCCTGGGTTTGAATCCCCCTTATTATTTTTGACCTCAGACAAGTCGTTTAACTTCTCAGTGCCTCAGTTTCTTCATCTGTAAAATGGGAATAATAATGTATCATAGGGATGATGTCAGGATTAAGTAAGAAAATACACAAAAACTATTTTTGTATTTGATAAATGTTAAGTAACAGTGGTAGTAGAGATCTTCTAAAATGTCCCAGAAATAACCTGAAAAACTCAGTTTCCCTCCTTCCCAAATTCTTTTTGTCATGAGTCAGAAGATGGGCCAAAAGGTCAAAAATGGATAAAAAATTGGTGAAATGAACTATGATTATTTTTCCCAGTGAACATTCCAGAAGGAGAGTTAATTTAAATAAAGCAAACATTCATTTCACTCTTTTCTCTGCTTCATAGTTTAAGCTCATTTTTCTCTTGAATGTTATCAAAAAGTTTCCTAAGTTGTCCATTTCTTCCATTTTTTTTTCTATATTTTTTTCTGTGCCAGAAGGGCCTAAATACCAGAAAGTCACCTGTAAGATGCCTTGCCCAACTGGAGGCAAGAAATAGGACTTATTATGAGTAAGCAATTATATTTTTCTAATATCCCTAGTATTGCAAAACTCTGGAGTGTTCCTGCAAGTCCAAGTACATTACCCTTGGATGCTTTACCTTTGGGCCCCATTAGTCATGATCATTACTAAGCAGAGTTGAGATTTCATTTTTTAAAAAACCACATTTGCTGGCATCTGATTGAAAGAAACACTTCTGGAAAAAATCCTGACTCATGTATCTCATTGGCAACAAAAGAAGAGAGGTTTTAGAGAATTTCCTTAATACAGGACAGTGGTTCTCCAATTTAGCCTCCATCAGCATCACCTGGAGGGCTGCAAAAGCACAGACTGCCAGGCCCACCTCACAGTTAAACTTCAGGAGGTCTTGGGCAGGAACTGAGAATTGCATTTCTTCTTTTCTTTCCTTCTTTCCTTCTTTTCTTCTTTCCTTTCTTCCTTTCTTTCTTTTTAAAATTTTTATTGGAGAATAGTTGATTTACAATGTTGTGTTAGTTTCAGGTGTACAGCAAGGTGATTCAGTTATACATATACATATATCCATTCTTTTTCAGATTCTTTTCCCTTATAGGTTATTACAGGATACTGAGTAGAGTTCCCTGTGCTCTACAGTAGGTCCTTGTTGGTTATCTATTTTATATATAGTAGTGTGTATATATCAATCCCAATCTCTTAATTTATCACTTCCCCCTATGTTTCCCTTTGGTAACCATAAGTTTGTTTTCTATGTGTGAGTCTATTTCTGTTTTGTAAATAAGTCAATTTTTATCATTTTTTTGATTCCACATGTGACATCATATGATATTTGTCTTTCTCTGACTTACTTCACTTAGTATGATCATCTCTATGTCCATCCATGTTGCTACAAATGGCATTATTTTGTTCTTTTTTTAAAAAATTAATTAATTTATTTACTTTTGGGTCTTCGTTGCTGCGCACAGGCTTTCTGTAGTTGCAGTGAGCAGGGACTACTCTTCATTGCGGTGTGCAGCCTTCTTATTGCGATGGCGTCTCTTGTTGCAGAGTATGGGCTGTAGGCGCATGGGCTTCAGTAGTTGTGGCTCACGGGCTTAGTTGCTCCACAGCATGTGGGATCTTCCCAGACCAGGGATCGAACCCATGTCCCCTGCATTGGCAGGCGGATTCTTAACCACTGCACCACCAGGGAAGCCCTGTTTTGTTCTTTTTTTAAGGTTGAGTAATATTACATTGTATATATATGTACCACATCTTCTTTATCCATTTATCTGTCGATGGATATTAGGTAGCTTCCATGTCTTGACTATTGTGAATAGTGCTGCTATGAACATTGGGGTGTGAGAATTACGTTTCTAATAAACTCCCAGGTGATGCTGATGCTTCTGGTCTGACCAGACTTTGGGAACCACTGGGTTAAAAGAACTAATGTGTTTTAGGACTTATTTTGTCTAATGTGGGAATGCAACTAAAACCAAGGGATGAAAAAGGGATGAATTCAGCCCCAAGGATGAGCCCCAAGGGTGGAATAACCCACCATTGTTTTCTGCAGTGCTCTGAACAGTGATGCAGTCTTTTATTTTACCTCAAGGATTCCTCTGCAAAAGATGTCATTTGGCTGCTTATTGTGTGGGGTAGACTAGGTTTCTCAAACTTTTTCTCTGTGAACAGAAATGCCCAGGGTTGTGTCTCTAGTTCAGCGGTTTTCAAATTTCATTGTGTATGAGAATCACTCAGTGAGTTTATGTACAAAGCACATTACTGAGTCCCACCTGAGAAACTTTGATTTATTACATAATAATAATAGCAAGTATTTATTATACATTTACTATGAGCCAGGCACTATTATAAGCACTTTACTTATACGAACTCAGTTAATCTTCACAACAAACATATGAGGTAGCTACTATCGTTATTCCACTTCTACAGATGAGGAAACTGATAGTCAGAGTGGTTAATAACTATTTAGCTAGTTAGTGGTGGAGCCTGGCTGTGCACCCAGGCCTTTGACTCCAGAGTTTCTTACCCACCATGACTCTATTGATGCTCATCTGGGGTAAGACTCCTAATCTGAGTTCCCCAAAAATAGACGCTGAAATAAACATATAGATGTAAGTGGTTTATTAGGGTGATGGAGAAGCACAAACAAGAGAGCAAGAAAGTGAGGCAGAGAAGTGTGTCTTCACGAGCAGGTCACTGCCACAGACAATCCGGGCTCAGTTCTACTGGGACCCTCCAAGGAACCTTGAAGAACATGGCTTAGAATTGCCCTACCAAAGACTGGTGAAACTGGGGTATTTACTCCGAACCCTCTGCTTTATTGGTTAAGAGTGGTCTTGCTGGGCATATATTTGCTAGTACTTAGATGTTCCTTTGAAGCCAGGAAAGCCCCGAGGCAGAAGAGTGGAGAGATTAATACAAGGAACCCTCAATCATAGCTGCAGGCAAACTCTGAGGTGGGTCATAGGGATTTGGGACAGAGCTAGGATAGGAATTGATATTTTACTACGCCATTGCAGGTGGTCTGGAGAATACACTTTGAGAAACACTTTTTTTTTTTAAATTTGAGGACAACCTTGTGCTGCCCCGAGGTGGTGGCTCAGGCCATGACAACAGGGTCCTAAATGATATGAAACTGGACAATTGCCCTCTTCTTTTTTCATGCTCAGACCCTGAAACTGTACCCTGAGAAGTAAGTCAAACCAGATCAGTAATTCATTATGATCCCGCAGTTGAGTCCGGCCCTCTGTCCTAGAGTTGTTACTGACCAGGGTTCTTGGCCTCCTTAATCAATAGAAATTGATCAGAGGCCAGATAAGAAATTCAGGCAAGGCTTTATTGGAGCCCCTGCTGCAACAGGGGGAAGTGAGAACAAGTTCGGGTTCCCTTGCTCACACCCCAAGGGGAGCAAGCAGGTTCCTTACATGGGATGAGGTTAGGGGTGTGTCCAGGGGCTGGGCCAAAGGAGTGGCTTAGGTGGTTTGCCACCCTTTAGGTGGTGTTGTGTGCAGGGGGCATGCGCAGTACCCTGCTGCTGCTCCCGCCACCCTGCTCCCGGCTCTTCAGAATGGCAGTTGGGCTTTTTGGTCTTTTTGTATGTTGTTGTCCATAATTTGCCCCAACTGTGAATGCATGCAGTTATTTTTAGTCCCTTATAGTTTCTTTGTATTTTGTTGCTCAAGGAGACATTTGTCCAGGCACAAGCTCTGCAGCAAAGGGTCCCAGGTCCCAGGTCTCAGAGTGACACATCATGTACCGAGTGAAGGACAGCTGGGTCTAACTGACCACAGGAAAGTTAAAGTTCTCTGGATAGATGAGGAAAGGGGAGAGTTTCTGTGTCCATATTCCCTTTTTGTCTAAACTTTGAACTTCAAATCAGTTAAAAAAAATTTGTCACTGACTCTCTTATACCCCCTTTAATAAAATTAAACAGAACCCAGGACCCAAATCATGGGGAGGATAGGGAATGAAGCTTCAGAGACATCTACAAGTAATGTACTTAACTCTGTCACCCACGGTACTGACTGAGTCCTGGAGAAACTACACAACATTAAAGAGTGGTGAGAAAGAACAAAGGACAGAAGTGTCAGCACTGAAAAGGGGACCTAGCAAAGCTTCCAATTCAGGGACTACAAACTCAGAGGCCATCATGGACCAGGTGGGCATGATGGCTGGTTACACAATAGAGTGTGGTGGGGCCTGTGGCAAACTGGGAAATGCACACTGTTTCTAATTTTCAAAAATACTGGGATGGCCAAAATCAAAAGCAAAGCAAAACAAAATACATTGGGGCTTATGTTTGTCTGCAGAATACTAATACGTGGATATTCAAACTAATCTGTTCCCCTTTAGCTGAGAGAAGAGTTTCCTGAGGTCACTCAGGGACTTATATTCAGCTGGTACATGCTGATAAGGCCATACTTGTTCTGACTGGTCAGGGCCTAGCTACACAAATCCTTAAATATTTGACTATAACCTCTGAGTTCACACAACCAGCAGACCAAAGAACTGAAAACACCCCCATACCCTCTTCTGTACTCTGCCCTTAAAAACTTACATTTTGCATGCAAAATATGGAAAAATAAATGCATGTGAAATTTTAAAAAAACAATAAGAAAGGCATAGATAAATGCATTTATCTGTGTAAAATAGGATAATTTTCCAGATGAAAGGGATTTTAACTTGTATTAAAAATTCATTGGAGGGGCAAATCCATCAGCAGGATACCATGAATGATCTAAACACTTGTTCATCTTCCTTTTGTTGACAATTACATTCTCAATAGAGTACCGGTACGTGTGTCCTCTTCATGGATACATCAAAACACATTGAAAAAAACCCTAATTTTTTTTAATGTATGTTTTTAAATACAAAGTATTGCTGTGTTCTTCTCAAAGAGCTTCAGTAAAAATCCCCAAGATCTGGCAACAGTTAACAGTTAAACAAACCAATATGTTGCATGACCAGGATGTCAGATGGAGGAGGTGAGGATGCTTTCTGTTTCATTCACCTCCGTATCCCCAGAATCTAGAATTGTGCCTGTCACAGACACTCAGCATGTCATCGTGGCTCTCATCTGCCAATTGGTGGTGGATGTCAGCTCCCTGGAGGATTAAATTCTGAAATATTTCAAAACCAACTTCTGTTATGCAGAGATCCTGTACCTCCAATTGCTGAGTTGTGAAAGAAGTAGAGAGGGAATGAGAAAGTACAAGGGACCATCTGGAAAGGTCTTAGTAAATAGCAGAGGTCAATGGCAGAGTTGGAAGGGATAGGGGCTAGGGGTTGAGATGAGGGAGAATGAAAGAGGGGGGCAGTGATTCAGGGTGGAAAGGCGAGAGAGTAGGGGGCAAGGGGATTTCCTCACGTGAGCAGGCAGCACAAGGCGTGTGTGTGGGAGGGTGGATAAGACTGAGGGTTGAGGAGAGGAGTCATTGGCAGGGTCTAGAAAGCCCTGGAGCTCCAGGTACCCCTGCACTTTGTTAATCTATGTTGCTCTGTATATGGCGGATGCAGAGCATTGCCTGGATAATGCATAATTAAACTTAAAAACACCTGATAAGGAGATACTGCACTACACCCAGGAACAGCCAGAGAGAAAGACAACTGGATGGAGGGCTGGCCTTCTGGACCAAGAGGCCACTGCCCTGGGCATGAGCGGCGCCCACCCTGACCTTCAGCACCACGTGAGCGGAGCTCTTCCAATCTCCCTACAAAGATGCCCTGGGGGAGGTCTGTTCCCCGGAACACAGGATCCTGAATGACTGTGTACGTTGTCGTTCTTTTCAGTAAATATGCTCCTGGAGCCCACAGAAGTTAGATTGGGCGTTACCTTTAAAGAAAAAAAAAAAAACTATACCATACAATACTCTGTGAAATTTTGTATCAGATTAATTAGGCAAAGGAAATCAGGATCTTATGGAAGGCTGAAGAAACTTTTGATCCCATTAGAGCTACTGGGAGATTTGCTGAGCCAAGTCAGAGAAGGTTGATGTCTAACCAGGGCTTAATTTATGATCTGAGTGTACAAACCTCCTTCAAGACCATACGGCTGACTAATGAATTTATTAGGGAGATTAATGCTTACTATCTGCCATTTCAAGCTGTGCTGGTGTGTGCTCACTTGATCGTCATACTTGGAACATGCTGAAACCTCCCAAGGTTCATCTGAGTGCTGGGCATGTTCCCCAAGCCCAAGTTGAAAGGAGTCACCCCCATTCCTGGGTTGGCTTCTGTGCCATGTGGTCTGTCTCCAGGGCTACTTCAACCCAGGAGACTGGCACACACTCCCTGCCCCAGCAGCCTTGCTCAGGCCTCGCCTTGAGTACAAAACAAGGTACCTGCTGCAAGACGTCACCTCCACCCTCTCCTGGCCAAGTGACCACCTCCCTAATGGACGATCAACAGATCTCTTTCCCATCACCACTCCCTCTCAGCCCCCTCACCCCCACCTCATACACACGAGCAAGCAAACCATGCTGTACATCCCAACAGAAACAGACCTCACTAAGGCAGAAACTGGTGAGACCGGGCCAGTTACCTAATTCATCCACACCAGGTGCCAGAGTCTTATCTGCAATTGTCCAGCTCTCTTTTCCTTCAACTCAAAGTCACATGAAAACAGCCAGGGGCTTTGTAAAGAAAGACTGAATCTGTGTGATGGGGTAATAACTGTGTGCATTTAGTCCTCACATTTTACCTGTACTGTGCAACTCTTATGGCCCAGTTACTCAGTTCAAGGGGAATCAAGCTCACCCTTATTATTAAGGAGCACAGCATCTCTGCCAGGGACCAGCTCACCTTTTCTTGCATTGACTAAGAACATCAGTGGTGTCCTTAAAGCAAAAGGAGAGAGAGAGCTGAGAAGTGCCAGCTTGGTCTCACCCACGGTCGCCTTGACTGTGGATGTGCTCTGAAACCTGACCCCACAAAGGCTGGGGACACTTACCCACTATCTCAGTGAGACCCTTACTGGTGAGATGATGCCTGGGCTGGCAGGGTCGCAACTGTGGATTGATCCGAGGTTACAACTCTTTTATCGGGGTCCGGGGGCGGGGGCTAGTTTTTTATTTTCTTTCTTTTTTTGTTAGTTAATTAATTAATTTTAAAATTTTAATTTTATATTGGAGTATAGTTGATCAACAGTACTGTGTTAGTTTCAGGTGTACATTAGAGTGATTTAGTTATACATATACCTGTATCTATTCTTTTTCATAAACTCTTTTAATTAACCCTTGTGTGCATCCCACACTTCCTACAGTGTGCCTCTGCACCTGGGGGTCAGCCTTAGCTGTGTTCCTGGCCACGGCAGCCCTCTCCCATGCCCTCCCCACTTCTCCCCACTGTGAACATGGGTCCCCAGGCCCGACACTCCCTCCCCGCTCAGGGGCTTCCTCTTTGAGGCTGGTTCTTGTTAGCAGCTGTCAGTAGACCTATCTCAACCTAAGAGAGATGCTTAAAGTGTGGAACCCCGAAAGACTGTCAAGGCTGTCACAGCAGGCTCCTTTGTCCCTGTGAAACTTTCCTGTTTCTCCCTCTGAAAACAGCTCTGTAAGGCGGGAGAGTTCAAAGCAGCAGATACCTCCCACCTTCCTTCACGCTTATAAGGCCTGAAGAAAGGTTCTTCCCTGAACCTAAGAAATGATTTCCACCGCCCTGCCTGCCCCACTCCCTCCCCAAGTAACATGTATAGAATATAGTCTCTGCTCCACTGGGCACTCCATCATGGACAATCTTTAGCAACTTCTGATTCCTTCTGCTCAAGAACTATTGTTGGAGGGTGGGAGTAGACAAGGGGTCTCAGCCAAGGGTATCATCTCTGATCTGCTATGGTCTGGATTTTTCCTTTTTGAGGTTCTACTGATTGTCTTCTGTCTGTCTCCCCTGCAATATCCCAAATCTCAGGGCTGCTTATGCACTTAAAGTTCACATTTTATTCTTCTCTTTGTCACTTTCTTTCTTCACAGATGGGAACCTACAGATGTGCTCTAAAAATCTGAGCTGCTATTAAACATATTACAGGTAGATTTGTCCCCTGTTTGCAAGATGCTGCAGCTCTGGTCTCTACCCTGAGTGGGCAAGGGTCAGTGTTATGGACTGAAGGTCTGAGTTCCCCCCATATTCATATGTTAAAACCCTCTCCCCAATATGATGGTTTGAGGAGGTGGAGCCTTTGGGAAATAATTAGGACTAGCTGAGGTCACAAGGGTGGAGCCCTCATGAATGGGATTAGTGTCCTTATAGGAGTCCTGAGGAATTTTCTTCTCTCTGTTCTCCACCAACTGAAGATACAATACAATGAGAAGTTGGCTGTCTGCAACACTCAGAGCACTCTCACCAGAACCAGACCATGCTGGCACCCTGATCTCAGACTTCCAGCATCCAGAAACATGAGAAATAAATAAACAAAGCCTGTGGTACTTTGTTATACCAGTGCAAACAGACTGAAAATTCAGCAATCTCTTTCAGTCACTGTGCTATGGGTGTGGGGGAGGGTGGGAGATATCTTTATTCTGACATGAAGACATGAAGAGTTATTCCCTGATTGAAGTCTGAGCCAAAAGCAGGTTTTCCCCCAGAAAGGCAGACACAGTGATACCATGACACTTCCTACACAGCACCACCGAACACAGCTGGTACCTACAGCTCAAGGTGCATTTCTGTTGACACCTCATGTACTATGTCATGGTGGTTTTGCAAACTTATTTTAGTTTCTGTCACTGACAATTTAATCTCTATGTCCAAATCTGGGAGAGGAAGAAGGTCGCTCATTCAATTGACCGCAGAGCTCAGGCAGTAACCAGGGTCTTCGGTTATCTTTCAACACATGCATATAGTTTGCATATTGAAGATGCAAGAATATTTCCCAAGTCCAGAAATAAGTTTGTGCACTCCCATTTTCCTTGAAATATAATTCTCAGTTTATCTTTTACTATCTCACTCTTAATAAAGGCAAGGGCTCAGATAAATATTTCTCTGCTTCAAGAAAAATAACATAGCAAGTACAAATATCAGTAAATGAAAACTGGCACTGAATAGGAAAAACTCACTTCCATATGTTTCTCCATTCCTCTCACACTACTGCCACACTCACAACACTCCTGACACCAGAGGTGTGAGTCTTCCCCTGACACCAAGCCACGAGCTGGGTGTCCTATAAGCCAGTTTAATTCTGACACTAAGCAGAGTTATCACAGACCCCACGGGTTAAGGTCTCCATCTCATGAGACTGCCCCCCATTTCAGATGCTAATCTCAAGTAGAAGGTCCCTGGGTTACCCACAAGTTCTACCCAACTTGGCTAGAAATCAGCTTCACATGACCTCCCCTTGGATTTGACTGTTTGTTAGAAGAGCTCACAGAACTTGGGGAAACACTTTTTTACATTTACCAGTTAACTATTTAACAAGGAATGTGATAAAGGATACGGATGAACAGCCAGATGAAGAGAAACTTAGGGCAAGGTCTAGAAGGGTCCCAAGCACAGGAACTTCTGTCTCCATGGAGATGGGGTCCACCACCTTCCCAGCATGTGGTTATGTTCACCAACCAGAAGCTCCCCAAACACCATATTTTTGGGATTTGTTATGGAGGCTTCATCACACATATATAATCCATCATTAACTCCATTTCCAGCCCCTCTCCCCTCTCTGGAGAATGGAGGGTAGGGCTGAAAGTTCCAAGCTTCTCATCATGGCTTGGTATTTCTGGTGACCCACTCCTATCCAGGAGCCCACCCAGAGTCATCCCATTAGAACTAAAGACACTTCTGTCACCCAGGAAATTCCAAGGGATTTAGGAGCCCTGTGTCAGATACCAGGGTCAAAGACCAAATGTTAGAACCAAAAAATACTCCTAGTGCTTTTATCACTTAGGAAAATGCAAGAGTTTTAGGAGTTCTGTGCCAGGAACTGGGGGCAGAGAACAATCTATACTCTTTTTTCTACTATCTCACAAGCACTTAACCTTGTAGTCAGGAACATGGTAGGGAATGATTGGAACTATGGCACCCTGTGTGTGTGTGGGGGGGGGTGGTTGCTAGCCAGTTCCAGCTGATCTTCGTCATACAAGGAATGTGAAATGTCCCTATTCTTAAATTTTGGCTCAAATTTTGTAGAAATACTGTGTAGTCCAAACTAAACATGACTGCAGGCCAGATCTAGTCTTTGGGCTACCAGTTTGGAGCCTGTGATGGGGAATGATAACATCTGGGAAGAAGAGAGGTGCCAGCGTTATAAAGAGAGCAGCAGGCCACCAGGTTCATTCTGCAATTGTTACAGCAGAGACTAGCTGGAGCCTCTCAGAATCTCAAGCACTGAAATTCACCTGAATTACTGTTTTTCCTTGAGGAATGAATCACACATATTATGAAGAACAACATGTGTGGCTTTCATCACTCTCTAGCTTTAGCAGACAGAAAAGAATTGTATTCTCTCCATTAGTCCACGGAAAAAAAGATTCAGAGAACATTGTTTTTCTTGGTTTGAATTAGAAATTCTGATTTGGAAGCAGCTAGGTGATGAGTAGATGTTGAGGGGGTCACTGGTGCTTTTTTCACCTGCGTGTGGGAGAGGGCAAGCGCACTACAGTGATTGTATGGTGAAGGAACATGGTGGGGTGGAAATGGAAAAAGGTGTTCAATTATATGGATGTTTGCAAATATCCATGAGACCAGTATTGGTTTTGGGAAGACAGCAGTGAGTGGTCTTGAAGCAGAATCTTATTTCCCTGCCCAGGAATTGGAGCTGCATAGCCTGGATGAAAACCAGGAATCCTAGCTGCTAGTCTACCAGGGGCTAGAGGCTAGAAGCAAAGTTGCCCTGCCTCTTGCCCCTGTTGTAACAAGAATGTTTCAAGGAGGCAAAAACAAGTACAAAGTTTATTATTAGAGACTCAGCACAAGGTATGGGAGAGCACACAGAGAAACAGTGATTTATTTAAGGCAGAAGCAAGGCAGAAATACACACCCAGAGAGGAGTGCGGGCATCCTGAATGAGGAGAGGTGATTTAAAATCACTTACATGCGGCAGTTCTTCTGTGTCTTTGTTCTTCTCCTCTGGCCAATTATCTCTCTTCTTTCCCACATCTGGCCTGTCTTAGGGCCCTCCTGATATGCATGTGCATTTTTTGCCAAGATGGATCCCAGCTCAAAGGCTAATGGGAGGTTGACAACACATATTATGGGATGACGCTCCCTCCCTTTTGATCCCCGAGAAGCCTTCCTGCCCATGTGTAGTTGGGGAGGTTTCCTTGACCTCAGGAGGGATAGATGTTGTTGTTTTATCTCTTTAGCAGAGCTCAGCTCACTAACTTTGTACTTGGAGTGCCCAGGGAAAACAAAGCTCCAATTTACTCTGCTTGACGAACCCCAGCTGCTCAGCCCAGCAGCCCGTCTACCTCCTACCTCAATATCAAGTAGCCAAAACATCTGGATGAGTCACTGAAACTGTCAGCCATTGGACACATGCCTGACATATGAACACTGCAAGGGTGCTATTTCCACTTTCTGATGGAAAGGCACCAGCTTTTCTCTTTCTTGATTCTTTCACTTAACAAAGGAACCCAGAGTCACTCAACTTAGTATTCCTGGACTATAAATGAGGCTGTTCTATTCCTTTCATAGCTCTGGGTACACCATTTTCTTACTGGTCCCCTAAACTAAGTACCATCCTAGGGGCTGTATCAGAACAAATGTGCAACTCCCATGCTATCTATAACTGAATAGGTTACACACTGAGAAAGCTGGCACCTTGTTTGCAATGGCCCTAATAATTAGCAATGTCCAAGATTACATAAAAATGCATAGAAAGAAAACCCTGATTAAATAATGAAGTGGGACGTGAACACAAGTAAGTACAACCTGTGTGATTTATTGGGCAGAAAAAGGCAATCTGATTGTCCTCAACTGCATAAAAAACAATGCTAATGGTTTTATCAAGCTTGGCAAACAAAACAAAACTTGATCTGTCAGTGGATCTATCACTTTAATTAATAGACATGATAATTCTTAATTAGACTATCAATTATCTGTAAGTAAATGAGTATTGGAACATTACTTGTCTTCTTTAATTTCCCAGATCTGTATTCTTGGAGTCATATTTGAGCCATCTCCATCTCTAAAAATATCAAGATACCAAGGCCTGCTAATTGTCACCTTCATATGCTTTTCAAATCTACCCTTCCCTCCTCAGTCTCTCAGCATTAGCCCGGGGCTTCCGAAATTTCAACTATATTGACTAATCTCTGGGATTATTTCATTAAAATATATATTGTGATGCAGATCCTGTTGGTCCAGGGACTGTGCTTTGAGTAGCAAGGCCTTAGCCTCTGCTTTCCTCCCCACCCTACCCTCAATTCTAACCTCATATTGGCTCTGCAGGTCAGTCTCTCCCTTCCAGCCCTTCCAACAACCCCTGGCAGATAAATGTTTCTTAAGTACTGCCCTGGTCATTTCAGTAAGGGACCAGTCAACTTCCCTTAGAGGGAAAGAGACTCAGGGCCCTCCAACAGTTGAGCCTTGAGTAGTGACTCTTCTGGAAGAAGCCTGGAAGTAAACCTGGCAGTTCTCTCCTAAACCCCATTCTCTGTACAGTCTTTCTGGTTGTGACCTCTGCTGTCAGAATCACCCCAGTCCCAAAGGATCCTCTGCTGTCACTTTAAAACCCTCACCTAGGAATGGCCCAAAGTCCTTTTTCTTAGTCATACTCAGCACAGAATGGAAGTAGTGGTAACGATTCTAAAGAACACTGTGGTCATCAGATTCAAGTATCTGATCTTAAGGCATACATGCCAGCCCCAAAATCTGTTTAAATTTTCTCAGAAGATGATCTGACTTTCCAACTCCGACTTCCATTATGATGAACATCATCTTATTTCCAGTGTCCTGGGCACAGTTTCCCCAACAACTAGACCCAGATATTTGCCTTCCAGACACACTATACTTTCCATTAAGTTCTGTCTTCCAGCTGGGGGTATTTCATGGCCGGACCAAATGGCAGACACAAGACATCTCATCCTTTCTCAGCCAGCTCTGCCCACATAGAAGCATTCTGTGATCCAGGTGAAACCCATCTCTCTGTTTACAGAAAATGGTTTTGTCCACATATACAGAATGGCTATAACAACTCCTTAGCCCTAAAATCTCTGGTACATACATAAAACACAAGTTATCCAACATTAATCAGGGCCAATTTATCCATTAGGCATAGCAGGCACAGTGCCTAAGACCCATGATACTTTTAAGGGCCCATGAAAAATTTTAAATTTTACTTTCTTTTAAAATCGTAAGAAAAAATAATTATAATAATATGAATATGATAATAAATTCAGCCTGGATTATATTCTTCTTTATACTGACGTAGTCATAAAATATAATGTTTAATATTTTTATGAAGAAAGAGACCCACAAAGGCAAAAGTCCGAGGGCCCATGTAAGTCACAATGCAGCACTGACTGTGTTAGGAAGAGTGGGCCTTAGAATTTATCCAAAGCCCTCTGGCTGGCTGTCAAGGTCTTCCACAGCCTGGTCTCAGTCTGCATGGGCAGCTCATTGCTAATTTTCCTCTGCTTGGGTCCTCTGTGCTAGCCATGCTTGTCCTTTTCCCACTGTTGTGTGGGCAAGGGCCCCAGGTCAAGTTTTGTTAATGTCTTTATTCATCTCTTTTTCTGCATCTGGAAAGCTCTTCACCTTACTAATACAGAACCTACCCATTTCAACCCCACTTTCTGTCAGCAGGCCTTCCCCCACTACAACTGCCCCTGTGGATCTATATTCTAACCTACAGCACATTTCATTTACTATACGTGCCAGAATACAGACAACCCTGGATGGGAAGCAGTCACTCACGTTCCCAAATGAGAAACTGCCCCCAAGTTAGAACAAAAAGAGTGATGTAGATGAAATAGTCAAACATTAGCTTAACATGTTTAAGCTATTCATTTAAGCATACAGAAGTTTGTAAAATAGCTTTTTATATAAAATCATATCTTGATTTAGAAATACTGCCTTTTGGTCTTATATTTCATGAGACAGTTTTATTTAGACTCTCATCACAACCTAAGTTCTTAGTCATCACTAGGGTACATTTTGAGTCACCAGTCACAGTGTCCAGATGACATCATCTTTGCTTCCAGCTAAGCTCTTTACTTCCAAAAAAGTCCTTCTTGAAATTCTTTATGGAGTTCTTGCTAGGAAATTGGTTCCAAGCTTTGAGAAGTTGTTCACATGACAGTAGGGCTGTTTGTGATTCCCTCAATGTAATCACTGAATTGCTTTTTAAAAATGATCTTGTTTTAAAGTAGCTGCTTTATAATGACAGCCAATATTTGCAACTGAGAGGTCTTAGCCTTCAGAATAATTACTACATTTTCATTATATCTCTGCATTCTTTTTTTTTTTTTTTTTTTTTTTCGGTACGCGGGCCTCTCACTGTTGTGGCCTCTCCCGTTGCGGAGCACAAGCTCCGGACGCGCAGGCTCAGCGGCCATGGCTCACGGGCCCAGCCGCGACCGGGGCACGAACCCATGTCCCCTGCATCGGCAGGCGGACTCTCAACCACTGCACCACCAGGGAAGCCCCATCTGTTAATATCTTAAAAAAAAAAATACACAACACTATTTCCAAACCTAAAAAATTCACACTAATTTCTTAAATATAATCTATATCCAGTGTTTCAAATTTTGTTTTACATACTGTTTTTACACTTTACTTACTTCATTTTGGATCAAAATAATGTCTGTACATTGTGATTGTTTGATTTGCCTCATCCCTTTTAACTTATAGATTTCCTCTAACATTTCTCTTTTATTTTTTCTTCTTGCAATCTTTTTGTTGAAGTAACTTGAGTTGTCTGATTTGAAGTTTCCCACAGTCTGAATTTCGCTGATTGCATCCCTGTGGTGTTATTAGTGCATTTCTCTATGTCTTGTATTTCCCATAAAGGTGTAGTCAGTTCAGGAAACTTGATCAGATTTACTCTCAAGTAATTAATTTTTTTTTTTTTTTTTGCAAAACTACACCATTGGTGGTGCTGTGTATTTCTCCTGGGAAGTATGAAATGTCTGCTGTCTCCTTTTTTGTGATGTAATCAACCCTTAATGATCACTGCCTAGGTCCAGTAATTCAAATGGTAGTATTCTAACTCTATCATGCATTCTTTATTTATTAGCTGCAATTTTTTTTATAAAGAGAAACTTCCCATATCAACTCTTCACTTTTTTTTTTTGCATAGTAAATTCAGGATTGAACATTTGATTCTTTATTTGCCAGTTTAAAAAATAATAAAGCAGTTCTCTAGCATCTTCAAAGGGATTTAATACAGTGATTGGATGATTTTTAAGTACCATAATGAACTTGTGTATTTAAACATATCTGAGGGTTTTAATTCATTATTGGTGCTTAATTTGCTCCATCCTTGACCACAGGTTGCCTGTTTAGTATGGCATCTGTCTTTTTAACATAACCCTGTTAGTCTTTAGCGCTATCTTGCTTTACGGCATGACAAAGTGCAATAGGCTCATTTGTATATGGAAATGTACAATGTTGCTGATTGGAATTAGCCCTTTCTCCAAGATGTCGGAGTCTGGGTGCTAGGGCTACCCATTGGCAATGGATTGGCCACTGTTGTTTGGTCTTTTCAGTGGACAGATATAAGAAGTATACATTTCTTTTAAATCAATTTTATTGATATATACAATAAAATTCACACATTTTAAGTGTACAGGTGAAGACTTTTGACAAAGTTTACACCTATGCAAGCAGCACTTAAATCAAGATGTAGAAAATTTCCATCACTCTGGGAAATTACCTTATGCTGCTGGGTAAATCCCCTCCCTCCTTCTCTCAGGCTATGGCCGATCTAACTTAACGCCACTATACGTTGGTTTTAACTCCTATAGAAGTTCATATAAATGCAGTTAACTATGCAGTATGTACTCTTTTTGAGTCCGACTTCTTTTGTTCAGCATATTTTTGAGATTCATCCATGATGTTGTGTATATCAACAATTCATTCATTTTTATTGCTGAGTAGTGCCCGAATTTATAAATATATTGTAATTATCTATTCATTCACTGTTGGATATGTTTGATTTGTTCCCAGTTTGGAGCTATTATGAATAAAGCTATAAATATCTGCATACAAATCTATTATTGAGTATATACTTTCATTTCCCTTTAATAAATACCATTTGCAGCAACATGGATGGACCTAGAGATTATCATACTAATGAAGTGAGTTAGACAGAGAAAGACAAATACCACATGATGATTCCACTTACATGTGGAATCTAAAATACGACACAAATGAACTTATCTACAAGACAGAAACAGACTCACAGACATAGAGAATAGACTTGGGGTTGCTGGGGGGGAGGGGAGGGAAGGACTGGGAGTTTGGGGTTAGCAGATGCAAACTATTATATATAGAATGGATAAACAACAAGGTTCTACTGTATAGCACAGGGAACTATATCCAGTATCCTGTAATAAACCATAATGGAAAAGAATATGAAAAAGAATATATGTTTGTATAACTGAATCACTTTGCTGTACACCAGAAACTAACACAACATTGTAAATCAATTTCAACAAAAATAAATAAACACCTAAGAATACAATTGCTGGATTATTTGGTACATGTATAAAGTTTAACTTCATTAGAAACTGTCAAAATGTTTCCAATGTAGTTGTGCTACTTAACACTCCCAATAGCAAATGTAGGGACATTCCAGCTGCTCCACATCCCTGCCCATAGTTGATATTATCATAATTTTTCACTTTAGCCATTATACTCAGCATGAAGTGAAACTTCACCGTGGTTTTAATTTACATTTCTTTTATGAACACTTTACCATGGTCATATATATGTTTTTATGTCTGTGTGTGAACTGTTTAAGGTTTTTGACCTTTTCTTTTTAATTGATGAACTAATTTGTTAATTTATTCAATAATGTGCCAGCACTGCATTGGGCATGGCAGAGAGTAGAAAAAAGTTATTTTGTGTAAATCATCAGATCACATCATTTTCCTACTTAAAGTTGACCATATTAGAATCAAAAGCAGACAACAACACCTGGAATAAAAGCAATCTTTTTTTTCAATTACACTTTTTTGACTTGATCATTTTTTAATTGGAATCAAAAGCAGACAACAGCACCTGGAATAAAAGCAATCTTTTTTTTTTTAAATTACACTTGTTTTGACTTGATCATTTTTTAATTGGGATGTTTGTCTCTTATGATTGAGCTTTAAGGTTCTTTTTATATTCTGGATACAAATTCTTTGTCAGATATATGTATTGTGAATATTTTCTTTCAGTCTGTGGCTTACTTTTTCACTTTTTATTTTCTTACTGATAGTTTTGAAGAACAGAAAGTTTTAAGTTCAACGAATTCAATCTTATTATTTTTTATTTTATGCATAATGCATATGTCCTGTCAAAAAATGTTTATCCTATCCCACATTCACAAAGGTTTTTATCCTATGTTTTCTTCTAAAAGCTGTATAAATTTACTCTTATGCTTTGATGTATGATGCATTTTGAATAAATTTGTGTGTATGGTGTTATGTAGAGATGAAAGGTCATTATTTTTCCTTTTAGAGATCCAGCTGTTCCAGCAGCATTTGTTAGACTATCTTTTCCACTATTTAATTGCATTAATCCCTTTTTCAAAAATCAACTGAGCATAGATTTTTTGGTCTATAACTGGACTCTCTATTTTGTTTCATTGATCTGCCTTTACATCTCTTTACACTGTCTTGATAACTGAGGTTTTACAGTTAAGTCTTGGAATCATTTGGTGTAAGTTCTCTGTATTAGGGTTCAATCATAGAGATAGAATCACTTGAAGGTTATATATAACTAATAGGAGATTTATCACTGGGATTTGATTGTGTGCAGTTGTGGTACTTGGTTAAACAATCTCTGTAGGACTGTTGTCTTGGTGTCAAATACTGGAGCTTGGAGTCCGTGCAGCAGGCACTCAGGGACGGAAGACAGAGGGAAAGAAATGGAGAGCCAGACAAGCTGGAACTCAGGAGTGTGAGCCCTGGGCCAGTCCTCACTGCCTAGGATCTCGAGGAAGTGTGTGTCCTGCAAGAGAAGCTGGTATCCTTTGTTACAGAGCGAAACCCACACTTGGCCCAGGACACATAAGAATCTGGGAGAAGGTGCAGGCCTGGCTGCTGCCACGCCAGCCACACATGTCAGCATGTAAAGGACAGGGCACATCAACTACAAGAACACCTGCCCCCACCTTCCCACAGCCTACTGCTTCATTTCTGCCCTCCAATCTCACAGACAAAAGAAGTCTCTCCAGGTCCTGGAGACACACAAAGAGGGGAATTCTGGGAAACATAGTTCAGCCTAGCCAAGTTGACACATTACAAAGCCCCCATCATCCAATTTTGTTATCTTCCAAAATTGTTTTGCCTATTGTGCATTTTCATATACACTTTAGAATAAGCTTGTTATTATGTTTAAAAACAGAAACTGCTGGTTTCCAATCAGGATTGCACTGACTCTGTAGAAGAGTTTAGGGACACTGGCCTTCCCAGCAATGCTGAGCCTTCCAATTCACAAATATGGTATGCACCTCAATTTATTTAGATATTTCTTATTATTTTCAACAATGTTTAGTAGTTTTCAATGTAAAGATTTTGCACATCTTTAAAAAATTTATCCCTTAGTAATTTATGATTTGATGCTATTCCAAATATTGTAAATAATACATTTAAAATTCTATTTTCCAACTTTTTGTTGCTAGCATATAGAAATTCAATTGACCTTCTATTGTAAAACGTTGATAAACTCACTTATTACTTCTACTTTTTTGTTTAATAGCTTGCTTAAGATTTTCTATGTAGACAGTCATGTTGCCTGTGAATAGAAAATTTTATTTCTTCTTTTCCAAGTCCATATCTCTAATTTTTTACTTCTTGCCTTATTTTTCTAGCTAGAACCTCCTATTCTATGTTGACTAGAAATGGTAAGAATGCACAGCCTTGCCTTGTTTCCAGTCTTAATGGGAAAACATTTACTCTTTCATCATTAAGTACATTGTTAGCTATAGGCTTTTAAAATATGCTGTTTATTAGATTTAGGAAGTTGTCCCTAATTTCTAATTTGCTGAGAGATTTTATAATAAATGGATATTTTTTTCAAATATTTTTTATGTCAACTCAACCTTGAATTCTTAGAATAAATCCCACTTTGTCATAATACATTATCATTTTTAAATACCGCTGGATTTGACTTGTTAATTTTTTGGTGATTTTTGTATATGTATTCATTAGGGTGTCAGTAATTTTCTTATAATATCTTTGTCAGATTTATTTATTTATTTTTATTTATTTATTTTTGGCTGCACTGGGTCTTCTTTGCTGTGCAAGGGCTTTCTCTAGTTGCGGTGGGCAGGGGCTATTCTTTGTTGCGATGCATGCGGGTTTGTCATTGCAGTGGCTTCCCTTGTTCTGGAGCACAGGCTGTAGTCACATGCGCTTCAGTAGTTGCAGCACGTGGGCTCAGTAGTTGTGCCTCACAGGCTCTAGAGTGCAGGCTCAGTAGTTGTGGCACACGGGCTTAGTTGCTCCACGGCATGTGGGATCTCCCTGGACCAGGGATCGAACCTGTGTCCCCTGCATTGGCAGGCAGATTCTTAACCACTGTGCCACCAGGGAAATCCTCTTTGTCAGATTTTGATATGAGTTATATTGGTCTAAAAATGAGATGGATGCGTTCACTTCTCTTCCACCTTCTAAAAGAGTTTGTATATGTTGGTATTATTTCTTCCTTCAATGTTTGATAGAATTCACCCATGGAATCATTTGGTCTTGGAGATTCTTTGTGGGAAGATTTTAAAATTTTATGTTCAATTGACTTAACACATATAAGGCTGTTTAAATTTTCTTTTTTCTTCTTGTTCAGTTTTGGTAAGTTGAACTTTTCAAGAACCTTGTCTATTCCCATTAAGTTATTAAATTTCTTGGCATAGGTTTTTGCTAATATTTCCTCATTATCCTTTTGATATTTGTAGGATATATAAAGATAATTCCCTCCTTCATTCCTGATATTGATCATTTTTGTTTTCTCTTACTTTTTCTCACTAGAGGCTGGCTTATCAATTGTGTTAATCTGTTCAAATAACCAACTTTAAGGTTTTACATTTTCTGGGTTGGTTTATTTCTAGCACATTGATTTCTGTTCTTTGTGCATAACCTTTATACTGAAAATTACTAAACATTGGTGAGAAAAAAATAAGAAAAATCCAATGTAGTAGATTTATAAAGAGTACCTTCATTTTTTCTTTTTCTAATGCTTAATGAATTTTTGTCTTAACTTTCTAAGATGGAAATTTAGATAATTGATTTAAAATTTTCTTCTTAATATTGGCATTTAAAGCTTTATATGTCTCCCTCTCAACACTGCTTTAGCTGCCCCCTACAAATTTTGACTTATTGTTTTTCAATTATCATTCAGTTGAAAATATTTTCTAATATCCCTTTGTGAATTTTCTTTGATTCAAAATTATTTACAAATCTCATTTAATTGACACACATTGGGGGATTTTTCTACAGACCTTGTTATTTATTTCTAGTTTAATTCTATTGCTTACAGGAGATATACACTATAATATTTCAGTCTTTTGAAATCTAGTACACTTGTTTGTTAATCCAGCATATAATCTCGCCTCATACCCCAAGTATGACCTCTGCTACCTCAGTGAGGTGGGGTCCATCCATCCTTCTCAGACTGTGATAGGCTGTGCCTCCATCAGGACATTTGCAGGGCAGAGGTGGACAAACACAGGGCTGCCTCCTGAGACTTTCTTGTCCTCCTCAGGACTCTCAAGTCTTACATAGCATGCTGTCTGAGACCAGAAAACATCCCCTCATATGTCTGGTCCAGTTTTATGACTGTTCCTGGTGGAAGGGTTAGCACAGTTCAAGTTACTCCATCAGAGTCAGACATGGAAGTCTCTTCCTTTGTTTTTATTTACTTTGTTTCTGTCTCCTTTTCATTTCTTTCTTTTCAGGTGTTATCCATTCTCTCTACTTACTCTGTGTTACTTTTAGTTTAGTCTTTATTTATGGAATAATTTTTTGTTTTATTTCTAATTTTTTCCTTTCTCATGTCACCTTTGTTTTTAAATAGTCTTTTTCTCTAATTACCTCATATCTGAATTTTTTTCAATTCCAATTTATTCTCTTCTTTCATAGTTTCTGTTGTTTTCTTTCTTTATTTTAGCTCATGTTTTAAAAATACCTTTATTGGAGTATAATTGCTTTACAATGGTGTGTTAGTTTCTGCTTTATAACAAAGTGAATCCGTTATACGCATACATATATCCCCATATCTCCTTCCTCTTGCGTCTCTCTCCCATCCTCCCTATCCCACCCCTCTAGGTGGTCACAAAGCACAAAGCTGATCTCCCTGTTCTATATGGATGCTTTCCACTAGCTATCTATTTTACATTTGGTAGTGTGTATATGTCCATGCCACTCTCTCACTTCATCCCAGCTTACCCTTCCCCCTCCCCTGTCCTCAAGTCCATTCTCTACATCTGCATCTTTATTCCTGTCCTGCCCTTAGGTTCTTCAGAACCTTTTTTTTTTTTTTAAGATTCCATATATATGTGTTAGCATACGGTATTTGTTTTTCTCTTTCTGACTTACTTCACTCTGTATGACAGACTCTAGGTCCATCCACCTCACTACAAATAACTCAGTTTCACTTCTTTTTATGGCTGAGTAATATTCCATTATATATATGTACCACATCTTCTTTATCCATTCATCTGTCGATGGACACTTAGGTTGCTCCCCTGTCCTGGCTGTTGTAAATAGAGCTGCAGTGAACATTGTGGTCCATGACTCTTTTTGAATTATGGTTTTCTCAGGGTATGTGCCCAGTAGTGGGATGGCTGGGTCATATGGTAGTTTTATTTTTAGATTTTTAAGGAACCTCCATACTGTTCTCCATAATGGCTGTATCAATTTACATTCCCTCCAACAGTGCAAGAGGGTTCCCTTTTCTCCACACCCTCTCCAGCATTTATTGTTTCTAGATTTTTTGATGATGGCCATTCTGACTGGTGTGAGGTGATACCTCATTGTAGTTTTGATTTGCATTTCTCTAATTATTAGTGATGTTGAGCATTCTTTCATGTGTTTGTTGGCAATCTGTATATCTTCTTTGGAGAAATGTCTATAGCTCATTTTTAAATATTAGTTTTTATCTGATTTGTAGGCATGTTTTCCTGGCATGATATCTTCGTACTTAAGGACATTATTCTGCTCCTTATTCTCTTTTATCTTTAATAACTTTCTAAAAGATTCTAGCATGATTTTCTGTTTGTAAGTTTTTAAGTAAAATAAATTTTTCTTTCTGTTTAAAAAGGAAGGATGGCCAGGATAGCCTTTCTAGTTTCAGGGCTCTAGAACTCATCTGTTGTTTTTACAAAGTGATAAGAAACTCTGTGTGTATGTGTGTGTGTGTGTGTGTCTGTGTGTATGTGTCTGTGTGCGTCCTCAAACGTTCTGAGACCACTCATGTCTGAACTGCTTCCTTCCCCCTTCTCCTCTAACATCTGGTCCTTACTTTTGCTTTTGTCTACCCATCCTAGTTCTGCTCGGTTTGGATTCTCTGTCCAGCAGTTTCTTCTCACTGCAGGGCTTTGCCTTGGAAGGGAGATCCTGTCTGTAGTTTCAAGGGTTTTCAGGGTTCTGGTGGCTCCACCACTGCCATAACCTATTGCTTTGCCGTCTTCTTTTGGGGGGAGGGTGTCTTTTATTTTTAGTTATTTATTTATTTAATTTTATTTTAAGTACAGTTGATGTACAATATTATACAAGTTTCAGGTGTACAACATAGTGATTCAAAAATTTTAAAGGTTATACTCCATTTATAGTTATTATAAAATATTGGCTATATTCTCTGTGCTGTATAATATATCCTTGTAGCTTATTTAATTTATACAGAGTAGTTTGTACCTCTTAATCCTCTGCACTGTCTTACCCCTCCCCGTTTTCCTCTCCTCACTGGTAACCTCTCGTTTGTTCTCTATATCTGTGAGTCTGTTTCTTTTTCTTTTTAATATTCACTGGTTTGTTTTATTTTTTATATTCCACATATAAGTGATATCATACTATATTTGTCTTTCTCTGTACTTATTACACTAAGTGTAATACCCTCCAAGTCTGTCCATGTTGTTCCAACTGGAAAATTTCATTGTTTTGTATGGCTGAGTAGTATTCCATTGTACATATATACCACATCTTCCTTATCTATTCATCTGCTGATGGACACTTAGGTTGCTTCCATATCTTGGCTATTGTAAATAATGCTGCTATGAACATTGGGGTGCATGTATCTTTTTAAATTAATATTTTCATTTTTTTCAGATATATATCCAGGAGTGGAATTGCTGGGTTGTATCATAGTTCTATTTTTAGTTTTTTGAGGAACCTCCATACTGCTTTCCTCAGAGACTGCACCAATTTACATTCCCACCACCAGAGTACTAGGGTACCCTTTTCTCCACATCCTTGCCAACATTTGTTATTTGTGTTCTTGTTGTTGATAGGCATTCGACAGGTATGAGGTGATACTTATTGTTTAAATTTGCATTTCTCTGATGATTAACAATACTGAGCATCTTTTCACATGCCTGTTGGCCATCTGTACGTCTTCTTTGGAAAAATGTCTATTCAGGTCTTCTGCCCATTTTTCAATCAGGTTGTTTTGTTTTTTGCTATTGAGATTTATGAGCTGTTTATATATTTTGGATATTAACCCCTTATTCGTCATATAAGTTGCAAATATTCTCTCCCATTCAGTAGGTTGTCTTTTTGGGGTTTTGATGGTTTCCTTTGCTGTACAAAAGCTTTTAAGTCTAATTAGGTCCCATTGGTTTATTTTTGCCTTTATTCCTTTGCTTTAGGAGACAGATCCAAAGAAATATTGCTACAATTTATGTCAAAGAGTGTTCTGCCTGCCTATGTTTTCTTCTGGGAGTTCTATGGTTTTAAGTCTTACATTTAGGTCCTTAATCAATTTTGAGGTTTTTTTGCATACGGTGTGATAAATTGTTTTAATTTCATTCTCTTACATGTAGTTGTCCACTTTTCCTGGCATTAGAGACTTTTCTCTATTGTATATTCTTGCCTCTTTTGTTGAAGATTAATTGACCATAAATTCATGGGTTTATTTCTGGGCTCTTTATTCTGTTCCATTGATATATGTGTCTGTTTTTGTGCCACTATCATATTGTTTTGATGACTGTAGCTTTTTAGTATAGTCTGAAGTCAGGAAACGTGTCTCCTCCAGTTCTGTTTTTCTTTCTCTAGATTGTTTTGGCTATTCCAGGCCTTTTGTGTTTCCATACAAATTTCAAAATTATTTGTTCTAGTCCTGTGAAAAATGCCATTGGTATTTTGATAGGAATTGCATTGAATCTGTAGATTGCCTTGGGTAGAATGGTCATTTTACAATATTAATTCTTCCAAACCATGAGCACATTAATTCTTTCCATCTGTTTGTGTTGTCTTCAACTTTTTTCATCAGTGTCTTACAGTTTTCCAAGTACAGGTCTTTTACCTCCTTAGGTAGGTTTATTCCTAGGTATTTTATTCTTTTTGATGCATTGGTAAATAGGAGTGTTTCCTTAATTTCTCTTTTTGATAGTTCATTGTTGGTGTATAGAAAAGCAATAGATTTCTATATATTAATTTTGTGTACTGCAACTTTAATGAATTCATTGATGTGCTCTAGTAGTCTTCTAGTGGTATCTTTAGGATTTTCTACATATAATATCTTGTCATCTGCAAACAGTGACAGTTTTACTTCTTCCTTTCCAATTTGGATTTCTTTTAAGCACTAAATATTCCCTTTTTTTATTGGAGTATAGTTGCTTTACAATATTGTGTTAGTTTATACTGTACAGCAAAGTGAATCAGCTATATGTATACATATATCCCTTCTTTTTTCGATTTCCTTCTCATTTAAGTCACCACAGAGCACTAAGTAGTGTTCCCTGTGCTATACAGTAGGTTCTCATTAGTTACCTATTTTATACATAGTATCAGTAGTGTACATATGTCAATCCCAATCTCCCAATACATCCCACACCCCCTCCCTATCCCCCTGGGTATCTATACATTTGTTCTCTACATCTGTGTCTCTACTTCTGCTTTGTAAACAAGATCGTCTATACCAATGTTTTCAGATTCCTCATGTGCACGTTAATATACGATATTTGTTTTTCCCTTTCTGACTTACTTCACTCTGTATGACAGTCTCTGGGTCCATCCATATCTCTACAGATGACCCAATTTCATCCCTTTTTATGGCTGAGTAATATTCCATTGTATATATGTACCACATATTCTTTACCCATTCCTCTGTTGGTGAACATTTAGGGTGCTTCCATGTCCTGGGTAATGTAAATAGTGCTGCAATGAATATTGGGGTGCATGTGTCTTTTTAAATTATTGTTTTCTCTGGGTATATGCCCAGTAGTGGGATTGGTGGGTCATATGGTAGTACTATTTTTGGTTTTTAAAGAAATCTCCATACTGCTCTCCATAGTGGCTGTATCAGCTTACATTTTCACCAGAAAAGCATGAGGGTTCCCTTTTCTCCACACCCTCTCCAGCATTTATTGTTTGTAGATTTTTTGATGATGGCCATTCTGACCAGTGTGAGGTGATACCTCGTTGTAGTTTTGATTTGCATTTCTCTAACAATTAGTGATGTTGAGCATATTTTCATGTGTTTGTTGGCCATCTGAATGTCTTTCAAGAAATGTCTATTTATGTCTTCTGCCTTTTTTTTTTTTTTTTTTTTTTTTTTGCGGTATGCAGACCTCTTACTGTTGTGGCCTCTCCCATTGCGGAGCACAGGCTCCAGGCACACAGGCTCAGCAGCCATGGCTCACGGGCCCAGCTGCTCCGCGGCATGTGGGATCTTCCTGGACGGGGACACGAACCCGTGTCCCCTGCATCAGCAGGTGGACTCTCAACCACTGCACCAGGGAAGCCCTGCCCATTTTTTGATTGGGTTGTTTGTTTTTTTGATATTGAGCTCCATGAGCTGCTCGTATATTTTGGAGTTTAATCCTTTGTCAGTTGCTTCGTTTGCAAATATTTTCTCCCATTCTGAGGGTTGTCTTTTCATCTTGTTTATGGTTTCCTTTGCTGTGCAAAACATTTTAAGTTTAATTAGGTCCCACTTGCTTATTTTTGGTTTTACTTCCATTACTCTAGGAAGTGGGTCAAAAAGGATCTTGCTGTGATTTATATCATAGAGTGTTCTGCCTATGTTTTCCTCTAAGAGTTTTATAGTGTCTGGCTTTACATTTAGATCTTTAATCCATTTTAAGGTTTTTTGTGTGTATGGTGTTAGGGAGTGTTCTAATTTCATTCTCTTACATGAAGCTGCCCAGTTTTCCCAGCACCACTTATTGAAGAGGGTGCCTTTCTCCATTGTATATTCTGCCCTCCTTTGTCATAGATTAGGTTACCATATGTGTGTGGTTTTATCTCTGGGCTTTCTATCCTGTTTCATTGATGTATATTTCTGTTTTTGTGCCAGTACCATAGCGCCTTGATTACTGTAGCTTTGTAGTATAGTCTGAAGTCAAGGAGCCTGATTCCTCCACCTCTATTTATGTTTCTCAAGATTGTTTTGGCTATTCAAGGTCTTTTGTGTTTCCATACAAATTGTAAAGTTTTTTGTTCTAGTTCTGTGAAAAATGCCATGGGTAATTCAATAGGGATTGCACTGAATCTGTAGATTGCTTTGGGTAGTATAATCATTTTCACAATATTGATTCTTCCAATCCAAGAACATGGTATATCTCTCCATCTTTTTGTGTCATCTTTGATTTCTTTCATCAGTATCTTATAGTTTTCCATGTACAGATCTTTTGTCTCTTTAGGTAGGTTTTTTTCCTAGGTGTTTTATTCTTTTTATTGCAATGGTGAATGGCGCTGTTTCCTGAATTTCTCCTTCTGGTCTTTCATTGTTAGTGTATAGGAATGCAAGAGATTTCTGTGTATTAATTTTGTATCTTGCAATTTTACTAAATTCATTTATTAGCTCTATTAGTTTTCTGGTGGCATCCTTAGGATTTTCTTTTAATTATTTATTTTTATTTCTTAAAATTTATTTATTTATTTATTTCATTCATTGTGTCAAGTCTTAGTTACAGCAGGCGGCCTACTTAGTTGTGGTTCGCAGCCTCCTTGGTTGTGTCACTTGGGCTCTTTAGTTGTGGTATGCAAACTCTTGGTTGCAGCATGCACGTGGGATCTAGTTCCCTGACCAGGGATTGAACCCAAGCACCCTGCATTGGGGTTATGGAGTCTTAACTACTGTGCCACCAGGGAAGTCCCTAGGATTTTCTATGTATAGTATCATGTCATCTGCAGTGACAATTTTACTTCTTCTTTGCTAATTTGGATTCCTTTTATTTCTTTTTCTTCTCTGATTGCCATTACTAGGCCTTCCAAAACTATTTTGATAGTAGTGGTGAGAGTGAGCACTCTTGTCTTGTTCTTGATTTTAGAGGAAAGGCTTTCAGTTTTTCACCACTGAGAATAATGTTTGCTGTGGGTTTGTCGTATATGGCCTTTATTATGTTGAGGTAGGTTCCCTCTATGCCCACTTTCAGGAGAGTTTTTGAATTTTCTCAAAGGCTTTTTCTGCATCTATTGAGATGATCATGTGATTTTTATTCTTCAATTGGTCAATATGGTTTATCACACTGATTGATTTGTGTATACTGAAGAATTCTTCCATCCCTGGGATAAATCCCACTTGATTATGGTGTATAATCTTTTTAATATGTTGTTGAATTCGAGTTGTTAGTATTTTGTTGAGGATTTTTGAGTCTATGTTCATCAGTGTTATTGGCCTATAATTTTCTTTTTCTGTGATATCTTTGTCTGGTTTTGGTATCAGGGTGATGGCAGCCTCATAGAATGAGTTTGGAAGTGTTCCTCCCTCTGTAATTTTTTGGAAGAGTTTGAGAAGGATAGGTGTTATCTCTTCTCTAAATGATTGATGGAATTCACCTGTGAAGCCATCTGGTCCTGGACTTTTGTTTGCTGGACGGTTTTTAATCACAGTTTCAATTTCCTTACTTGCGATTTGTCTGTTCATATTTTCTGTTTCTTCCTGGTTCAGTCTTGGAGAGTTGTACTTTTCTAGGGATTTGTCCATTTCTTCCAGGTTGTCCATTTTATTGGCATATAGTTGCTTGTAGTAGTCTCTTATGATCCTTTGTATTTCTGCAGTGTCTGCTGTAACTTCTCCTTTTTCATTTCTAATTTTATTGATTTGAGTCCTCTCCCTCTTTTCTTGATGAGTCTGGCTAAAGTTTTATCAATTTTGTTTATCTTCTCAAAGAACCAGCTTTTAGTTTTATTGATCTTTGCTATTGTTTTCTTTGTTTCTATTTCATTTATTTCTATTCTGATATTTATGATTTATTTCCTTCTACTAAGTTTGGGTTTTGTTTGTCCTTCTTTCTCTAGTTGCTTTAGGTCTAAGGTTAGGTCTTTTATTTGAGATTTTTCTTGTTTTGGAGGTAGGATTGTACTGCTATAAACTTCCCTCTTAGAGCAGCTTTTGCTGCATCCTATAGGTTTTGGGTCATCGTGCTTTCGTTGTCATTTGTCTCTAGGTATTTTTTTGATTTCCTCTTTGATTTCTTCAGTGATCTTTTGGTTATTTAGTAGCATATTGTTTAACCTCCATGTGTTTATGCTTTTTACAGTATCTTTTTTCCTGTAATTGATTTCTAATCTCATAGCGTTATGGTAGGAAAAGATGCTTGACAGGTTTTCAATTTTCTTAAGTTTACAGAGGCTTGATTTGTGACCCAAGATGTGATCTATCCTGAAGAATGTTCCATGTGCACTTGAGAAGAAAGTGTATTCTGCTACTTTTGGATGGAATGTCCTATAAATATGAATTAAATCTACCTGGCCTATTGTGTCATTTAAGGATTGTGTTTCTTTATTTATTTTCCATTTGGATGATCTGTCCATTGGTGTAAGTGGGGTGTTAAATTCCCCTACTATTACTGTGCTACTGTCGATTTCTCCTTTCATGGTTGTTAACATTTGCCTTATGTATTAGCGTGCTCCTATGTTGGGTGCACAAAGATTTATAATTGTTATATCTTCTTCTTGGATTGATCGTTTGATCATTATGTAGTGTCCCTCCTTATCTCTTTTACCAGTCTTTATTTTAAAGTCTACTTTTTCAAATATGAGTATTGCTACTCCAGCTTTCTTTTGATTTCCATTTGCTTGGAATAGCTTTTTCCATCCCCTACCTTTCAGTTTGTATGTGCCCCTGGGTCTGAAGTGGGTGTCTTGTAGACAACATATATACAGGTCTTGTTTTTGTATCCATTCAGCCAGTCTGTGTCTTTTGATTGGAGCATTTAATCTATTTACACGTAAGGTAATTATTGATATGTATGTTCCTATTACCATTTTCTTAATTGTTTTGGGTTTGTTTTTATAGGTCTTTTTCTTCCTTGTGTCTCCTGCCTAGAGAAGTTCTTTTAGCAATTGTTGTAAAGCTGGTCTGGTGGTGCTGAATTCTCTTAATTTTTGCTTGTATAAAGCTTTTGATTTCTCCATCAAATCTGAATGAGAGTCTTGCTGGGTAGAGTAATCTTGTTTGTAGGTTTTTCCTTTTCATCACTTTAAATATATCCTGCCCCTTCTTTCTGGCCTGCAGTGTTTCTGGTGAAAGATGAGCTAATAACCTTATGGGGATTCCTTTGTATGTTATTTGTTGTTTTTACCTTGCTGCCTTTAATATTTTTTCTTTGTATTTAATTTTTGTTAGTTTGATTACTATGTGTCTCGGCATGTTTCTCATTGGGTTTACCCTGTATTGGACTCTCTGCACTTCCTAGACTTGATTGACTATGTCCTTTCCCATGTTAAGGAAGTTTTCGACTATAATCTCTTCAAATATTTTCTCAGACCCTTTCTCTTTTTCTTCTTCTTCTGGGACCCCTATAATTTGGATGTTGGTGCATTAAATGTTATCCCAGAGGTCTCTGGTACTGTCCTCAAGTCTTTTCATTCTTTTTTCTTTATTCTGCTCTATGGCAGTTATTTCCACCATTCTATCTTTCAGCTCACTTATGCATTCTTCTGCCTCAGTTATTCTGCTATTGATTCCTTCTAGCGTATTTTTAATTTCAGTTATTGCATTGTTCATCACTGTTTGTTTGTTCTTTAGTTCTCTAGGTCCTTGTTAAACATTTCTTGCATTTTGTCCATTCTATTTCCAAGATTTTGGATCATCTTTACTATCATTACTCTCAATTCTTTTTCAGACAGATTGTCTATTTCATCTTCAATTATTTGATCTTGTGGGTTTTTATCTTTCTCCTTTTTCTGCAACATATTTCTCTGTCTTCTCATTTTGTCTCACTTACTGTTTTTGAGGTTTCCTTTCTGCAGGCTGCAGAGTCATAGTTTCTCTTGCTTCTGGAGTCTGCCCCCAGTGGGTGAGGTTGTTTCCAGTGGCTTGTGTATGTTTCCTGGTGGGAGGGACTGGTTCCTGAGTTCTGGTGGGTGGAGCTGAATCCTGTCTCTCTGATGGACAGGGCTGTGTCAGGTGGTGTGTTTGGGGGTCTCTGTATGTTTAGTATGACTTTAGGCAGCCTGTCTGCTGATGGGTAGGTTTGTGTTCCTCTCTTGCTTATTGTTTGGCATGGGGTATTCAGCACTGTAGCCTGCAGGTAGTTAGGTGGAGCAGGGTCTTGGAGTTGAGATGCAGCCCTCTTGGAGAGCTCTTTCAATTTAATATTCCCTGGGACTGGAAATTCTCTGGCATCCCAGCATCCTGGACTCAGTGCTCCAACCCCAGAGTCTCAGACCCAACTCTCGGCCTGGGAACCAAGACCCTGCAAGCCACACGTCTTGGCAATTAAAGGAAAAAAGAAAAAAAAAGGGGGCAGGAAGCAAACAAATGAAAACAAGCAGATAAAAAAACCCAAGACAAATCTCAAAGACAAAAACAAACAACATCAACAAAAATTAGGACAAACACACACACATACAAAAAAAGCACAAAAACAAAAACAGAAAACAAAAAGCAAGAGAACAACCAGACAAACAGAAAATCCCAAAATGAAATCACACAATTAAAAATGAAACTGACAAATACAAAAAATAAAAAACAAGATAAGAGCAGAAGGCAAACTGAAGGGAAAAGCAAACAAAACAAACATACAAAAATTATTTTAAAAGAAGTATAAAAAGATAAGAACAAATAGAACAAGAAAGAAAGATATAAACAAAATAGAATAAAGGAAAGAAAAAAGAAAACAAGGAAAAAACACAGAAAAACAGAAAAAGTAACAAAGAGATAGAAATATTTTAAAAAACTGTATTAAAATTTTTTAACTAAATGAAAATAAAAACAAATGATAATAAAACAACAACAGAACAAAACATTAAAAAAATAGTAGTAATTATATTTTCCTGAGGTCTCAGCTGTCAATGTCCTTCCCCCCACCATGAGTTACAGCCAACGTTCACCTCCCCAGCAGGCCCTCCAAAACCTTGTTAGGTCTCTGGTCCCTCTGTGGGCACTGTGGTGGCAGATCAGACTCTGACCTGGCCCAACTTCTGCATGTACTAGTCCCCAAAGCCCACAGCTCTTAGAGCTAGACCAGTTTCATTTCTGGGAACACACATTGTCCATTCAGCTATTCCACAGATGCAACGTTTACCAAGCTGATCATGGGGATTTAATTTGTGGCTTGTGCAGCTGCACAGGAAGACTTTTGTTCCTCTTCCTTAGTCGCCTTGCCCCTGGGGCTCAGCTGTGAGACTCACCTCTGTGTGTGGACCACCCACAGAAGTCTGCTCCCGAGGCTGCCCTGGAGGAAGTGGGTCTGCCCCAGTGAGGGCAGGGCAGAGAGGTGGCATGATTGCCTGTGTTGCGGGGGCCCTGGTGGTAACAGGTGCACAGGAAAGACAGAGGACAAGGACATTATAGATCCGGCCCTAGCACCTGATGGCCAGTGTAAGAAGGTCAGCCCCAGCGGGGGCTTTTCTTAGCCCTGGCTGCAGGTGTGAAAAGGTCAGCTCCGGTTATGTGGGCATCTTTCTTGTCCTTTCCAGTGTCCAAGGTCTTCTGCCAGTGTTCAGGCAGTGTTCTGTGAGAATTCTTCCATCTGTAGATGTATTCCTGATGCACTTGTGAAGAGAGATGAACTCCACATCCTCCTACTCCTCTGCCATCTTGGTCCGCCCCTCCTAATTTGGATTTCTTTTTCTTGTCTGATTGCTGTGGCTAGGACTTCCAATACTTTGTTGAATAAAGTGGTGAGAGTGGCTTTGCCATCTTCTTGCATGCACACCCAAATTGGATCTTGCGGAACCCTTTCAGTTCTAGTGGCTATTCTGAGATTGAGCCACTATGCTTTCTGGTGAGTGCTTTTTGTTGACTTAGGGACTGTCAGAAACCCAGTTGCTTTACATTTGTTTCATCCTATACAGTTCCCACATGGATCTTGAAGCTTTGGGTAGTTTGTCCCCATCCACTCACATTTGGGGTGTGTGTGGATGCCTTGCCATGCAGTTTTATTGTAGATGTTACCTACTGGTGTTTGATTTGGTAGCCTAACTGCTCTGTCTGTTTATCTGAGAGACTTAGGAAAACTCATAACTATGCTACCTCTCCATCAACCTGGTATTTTCTGTCTCCAGCTAGATTCTGAGCAGGAACCAGGTCATATATTTCTTTCATAACCACCATGCCATTTTGCCAGTGTTAGGTAAAGAGATCATTTGATACCTGCTGACTGATGTAAGTTTATGTATTAAGTTTCCCATTGGATATGTAACAAGTTACCATAATCTTAGTGGCTCAGAAGTTTGGTCACAGCTTATCTGGGTTCTCTTTTTCAGGGTCTTTACCACCTTGCAATCTAGAGTTGGCCAGGCCTGATTGGGAAAAGGTCCATATCCAAGCTCCCTCAGGTTGTTCGCAGAATTTGTTTGCAGGACTGAGGTCCCCGTTATTCGCTGGCTGTCATCCAGGGGCTGCTCTCAGCCCCTCAGTTCCACCCACAGTACCTTGCCACATAGCCTTCCCCATGGGCCCTCTCAGATAATGGCAGCTTACTACAGCCAGTAGAGAAAGTCTCTGATGCATGCTGGCAAAATTAGCCATATACATATCATAACATAATAACAGGGGTGATATTGCATCAGCTTTGTCATATTCTACTGGTTAGAAGCAAGTAATATGTTTCTCTCACACTCAAGGGGAGAAAACTATGCAGGACATGAACATGGAGCCACACTAGAATCGGTCTACCACAGTTTACGTCTGCCTTGGAACCTGGTTTACCCTCTTTATTTGTTAAGACAAACAACTTTATATTCATAGACTTCCAATTGTGACTTTTTGCTCAATTCCTGGGCACATGATAAAAAATTCAAATACAATAATGAATTATCCAGTTCGAATATAAATATCTGACTTTGGGAATTTGAAAATCCTACTACAACTAGGTTATTTTAATACTCTGATTCCCTGCCCTTCTCTGTGAAATGGGATGGGTATCTCTACTACTCCCAACCACACAAAGTACAAAATGATGCTTTTTGGTATGTTTAGGGAAAAGAAGTTTTCATACATATACATCTGATGCATGTTTAACCTATTTTGTTTCATCTGTGCTTGTGTATATTTTTGGAGTTATTCGGAGAACTCATCTTCAAGAATGCAATTGTTTCAGTACTCCAATGAATCAGACTATCCATGTAACCATTTGGGGGAGAATCAAAAGACATATATATTTTGGAAAGCACATTTTTTTGGTACAAATAAGGAATGAAATAGTATTCCCCATGCCAGGCCATTGTAAGACTTTAATGAACAAATTCATTGTTTGAATACAAGGTGGCATTGTTTATTATTTCTGCTTTTGTTCTAATAGATTAGGGTATCCATCACTTTCATCTCTGCCTCCTCATATGCTCATTCTGTCTTCTCTCTTCTTGATCTCATCATTTTTCCACTGAGCATGAAACAGGTAGGAAAAAGTGCCTCTCTCTGGTGAAGATACACAATCATCTTTTAGTAATGATGTTCTGTAGCTTGGAAGCATTCAGCTGTGAGAGTGAGGGCTCTTCTTATCTGCTTCACTGTAGGTGAGACAGTGAACAGTTCCTCCTTTGACGGATGACACCTAGATGCTGTTTGTTATGGCAAAGCTCTCTTCTCCTGGCAACAAGGAGGAGGTGGGGATGGGGGACTCAAGATACAACCCACAATGTATGGGTACACATTGTGCAGGACACCCTGCCCTGGTAATTCCTAATTCCCTTCCTTGTGAGAACGGCAAGAATAACAATCAGAGTTAACATTTATTGAATGATTAATACCCAGGAGTGATATGCAAAAGCAGCATAGGCATCAACCAATCAGAATGATTGCTTCTTGTAACAACATCCATTCTGACCAGCCCATGCTCTCCCCATACCAGTCAAATATCTTATCAAATAGCTATTTGGACATTTGAGGACTGCCAATGTGAACCCCACCTTACTACCTGCCGGGCACTGGACACCTCAAGGACCTTTGCTCTTTGGATCTTTTCAGCCACCCTGCGAGATGTATGCTCTTATTATTACAACTTGACATCTGGGGAGACTGAGGCTTAAAGAGACAGACTTGTCCCATGTCACACAGCTGAGGGGAAGTGGGACTGGATTCATACCCTGGTCTGCTGACCCAGGAGTCTAGGCTGTTAAGTTCTACATTCTCATAACTCTTGAGGAAGCCATGCGTTATGGCTCTTCCTGCCCTTATGAGACATGTACACTTTAGGGACATGAAGGCTGGACTTTATCATCCTGGCCTTAGTGACAAGGAAAGTTGCCCTTGGCCAATCCACAGAGGAAAGCAATGCAAACAGCTGAGTGAAGTGACAGAATTAGGAATAAGCCCTGGGGCCAGACCTCTGCCCCAGAGATCACCCTGGAGTTGATCCAAGGTCCTTGGAGGATGACGGAAGCCCAAAGTCCAGACTGAGCTTCCAGCCAAAGGGGGCATTTTTCAGATAATTGCCCTGGATCCTAACTCCACATTCCTCTAGCTGTCAAGAGAATTCTATCTGGTTGTGGCTTTTGAAGCTGGGTTTATTTAGAGCAAAATAAACAACTGGGTTCCAGAGATGAACCACACTGATCTTACATCAGTGTCTTTTCTGATTGGTTGAATTTTTTGTTCTTCAGCCAGCAGCGACACCACATCGTCACTGTCTGTGAGCCATTTTGATGGTGACATGTTACATTCCCAGGAACCTTATTTTTCAGCTGTGACACACAGGACCATTGACACCCACGTGCCCACACACTGCCATAAGCTGTCTTCATGTTCTGTGCATTCCCAGCTGTCACCCTCACCTCTTTCCTTCAAGAACATGTGTGGGAATAAAAAGAATGAGTGTGATGTTACTAGAGCTATCCACTTGGATGAGTTCCTTAACCTCTCTGAGCCTCAGTTTCCACATTTGTAAACTGTAATTGAAATACACATGCTCTGGGTTGGGGAGGGGTTGGGGAGGGGTCTTCCAGGGTGTGGAAGAAGGAAGGCACGATTTGTCAGAGCAAATTTTTATCCCAACTTCTCCACAACATTCACATCCATAGACTAGATGACATTCTTGAGTTGTAAAGAATGAGATACTCACAATAAAATACCAAAATTTGCATTATCATTGCCATTACTATTACAAATATTACTATTATCAACAACAACAATGATGCTATTAACAGTTGCTATGTATCAGATATTTACTACATGGCAAGCAGACTGCAAAATGAGATACATCTCATATTTCATTCATTCCTTAAAACCACCCTCTGAAATTAGACTTCATGTAGGTAGGTTTTACCATTGCTCTGGCTTAGAGGACTAGATGAGTGGGTCCCAGAGTGGAGGAACAGATCTAGGTGGTCTGCATAGAGACCCAGAGTCCTCCAGTGCCCACCAGCCAACACGAGCATCGTCTGCTGCTGCCATCAGGAAGCCGTGTGGGTTCTTACTGCCTAGGAGCCTCCAGCTTCCATCCCAGTGAGAAGCATTGCCCATGCTGAGGGGCTGCACTAGTCATCCTGCCTCTGGATGCCCAGGGAAGACATCCCATCCTCAGCAGCCAACAAAGTTGTTACTGCCTAAAATCACACAGCAGAAGTGATGTCTATCTGGCTTCAACATGTGCAGTGCTCCTGTGACATTTTCCACATGACCCGTAACACTAGTAAGCTCCCCTGATCACAACGAACACTGGAGTCAAAAGCACCAGGAAGACTGGAGAGGCATGGAGCCCTTCTGATGGGCCTGTGCATCTTCCTTGTAGCCAGGGCAGTGGTAAAACACACCCACATTAGTGTTGTTTTGAGGGATGAAGGAGTATGAGATATATGATATTAAGCACAGTCCCTGGGACATTATAAATAATAGTGATTGTTATTATTAGTAAATAATACCATACCAATAAAGTAAAGAGTGTGCAAGCATTGGTACAGGCAAGCCTTGGAGATACTGCAGGCTTGGTTCCAGACCACTGCACTAAAGTGAATATCACAATAAAGCAAGTCACACAAATATTTTTGTTTCCTGGTACATAGTTCACACCATATTATAGTCTATTAAGTGTGCAATAGCATTGTGCCTAAAAAAAACAATGCACATGCCTTAATTTAAAAGTACTTTATTATTTAAAAAAATGCTAACCATCATCTGAGCCTTCAGCGAGTCATAATCTTTTTGCAGGTGGAGGGTCTTGCCTCCATGTTGGTGGTTGCTGAAGGTTGGGGTGGCTGCAGCAATTTCTTAAAACAAAAGAACAATGAATTTGCAACTTTGATTGACCCTTCCTTTCATGAATGATCTCTTTGTAGCCTGCAAGGCTGTGTGATAGCATTTCACCCATAAGTAGAATGTCTTTCAAAATTGGAGTCAATCCTCTCAAACCCTGCTAATGTTTTATAAAATAAGTTGATGTAATATTCTAAATTTTTTGTTGTCATTTCAACAATCTGCACAGCAGCTTCACTGGAAAAGCTTTCATCCAAAGAAACCACTTTCTTTGCTCACCAGTAAGAAGCAGCTCCTCATCCATCAAGTTTTATGAAGAGATACAGTAATTCAGTCCCATCTTTAGGCTCCACTTCTAATTCTAGCTCTTTTGCTGTTCCATCGCATCTGCAGTGACTTCCTCCACTGAAGTCTTGAATGCCTCAAAGTCATCCAGGAGGGTTGGAATCAACTTCTTCCAAACTCCAGTTAATGTTGATACGTTGACCTCTTCCCATGAATCATGAATGTTCTTCATGGCATCTAGAATGGTGAATACTTTCCAGAAGGTTTTCAATTGACTTTGCCCAGATCCATCAGAGAAATCACTACCTATGGCAGCTATAGCCTTACAAAATATATTTCTTAAATAATAAGACCTGAAATTTGAAATGACTCCCTGATCCATGAGCTGCAGAATGGATGTTGCATTACCAGGCCTGAAAACATCATTAATCTCTTTGTACATCTCCATCAGAGCTCTTGGGTAACTAGGTGCCTTGTCAATGAGCCGTAATATTTTGAAAGGAATATTTTTTTCTGAGCAGTAGGTCTCAACAGTGGGCTTAAGATGTTCAGTCAGCCCTGTTGTAAACAGATGTGCTGTCATCCAGGCTTTGTTGTTCCTTTTACAGAGCACAGGCAGAGTAGATTTAGCATAATTCTTAAGAGCCCTAGAATTTTGAAATGCTAAATGAGCACTGGCTTCAATTTCAAGTCACCAGCTGCATTAGCCCCTAACAAAAGTGTCAGCCTGTCCTTTGAAACTTTGAAGTAAGGCATTGACTTCTCCTCTATGAAAGCCCTAGATGGCATCTTCTTCCAATATAGGCTGTTTTGTTTACACTGAAAATCTGTTGCTTAGTGTAGCCACCTTCATGAATATCTTAGCTAGACTTTGTGGAGAAATTGCTGCAGCTTCTACATCAGCACTTGCTGCTTCACCTTACTCTTTGATGTTATGGAGATGTTCCTGTCTCTAGAAATGGCCACTGATAAACTGGCCACAGGGTGTGGATATAAACACTGGAAAAAGTAACCTGAAACAACCTGATGCAGACATGAAACATCGTATCTCACTGGCATCCGGCCAGGATATTGACAGTGTCATGTTAGATCTAAGTGTTCTTGCTTTCAAGGTCATTCTAGCCAGAATAAAACTCTTCAAATCACTAGTACCTCATGGTTTTTGTCTTGTGTTTTTAGTGTGTCTAGAGCTCTTACTAATAAGTGCCCATTTCACTCTCTTTCCATAGTTATGTTAAGTCATGCTGAGATTGAATTCCTTTGCTCATCTTTCAGCCTAAGATAAACCTCATTTTCTTACCTTAGATGTAGAGTCTTTGAGTCTTGGAGCCAAAAAAGCCCTCAAGCCCATTAATCTGGTGCTATCTCACAGAACAGTCTGCCAGGATGGAATATTCCAGATCTGCACTGTCTTGTGTGGTCACCACAAGACACAGGTGCCTACTGAGCCCTTCAAGTGTGGCTCATGTGACTGAGCAACTGAATTTTTAATATTATCTAATTTTAATGAATTCAAATTTAAATAGCCTTTTGTGGCTAGTGCTGTTTCCTGGATGATGAAGATCTACTTCAATCCCTTCATTTCACCCATGAGTCCCACCATCAGTGACCCAGACACAAGCACACACCAGTTACAGGTACAGAGAAGCACAGAAAGCACTGAGTGCTGTCTTCATCCGTGTGAGCTCCTACAGCAAAGTGCCATGGACTGGGTGGCCTACAAACAATAGAAATGTGTTTCTCACAGTCTGGAAGCTGGAAGGGTCAGGTACCAGCATGGTCGAGTTCTGGCAAGAGCCTGCTTCCTGGTTCAGAGACAGTGGGCTTTTCACTGTGTCCTCACATGGAGGAAGGGGGACAGAGGTCTCTGGGGTCTCTTTTATAAGGGCACTAATCCCATTCGGGAGGGTTCCTCCCCACCTCCAAATACCATCATATTAGGGATTAGGTGTCAACAAATGAATTTGGGGGAAGGGTTGCAAACATTCAGTCAAAAGCAATTGCCAGGCTTCCCTGGTGGCACAGTGGTTGAGAGTCCACCTGCTGATGCAGGGGACACTGGTTCGTGCCCCGGTCCAGGAGGATCCCACATGCCACGGAGTGGCTGGGCCCGTGAGCCATGGGCGCTGAGCCTGCACGTCTGGAGCCTGTGCTCCACAGCAGGAGAGGCCACAACAGTGAGAGGCCTGCGTACAGCAAAAAAAAAAAAAAAAAAAAGCAATTGCCAACTCTGTTTTTTCTATCATATCATGCTCGCACTCATTTGTCCCCAGGCAGAAACAGCTTGCCACATGCCCACTCAGGGTATTGGGAGGGAGGGTGGGTGGGGAGATGGGCAGATGCAAGCTGCTTTGGTTGTCTTGGTACATCAACTATGCAAACACTCTGAGGAGACAGGAAAAATATAAGACATCTTGTTTGAAATACTAAAAGTTAAGGAAAAGCAGAAGATTGTAGTGATGTGGGGCCATGTTTGCCTCATCTAAAGGTAAAGGTCACTGTTAATGAGAACTAAATAGACACTATTCTTCTCCTGCCCAAGGTTGTAAAATGTGTGGAGAAAGGAAACTGACTGCTTAGGGGACAAAGATTAAGCTGTTTTCCTTGCTCATGAGACAGGTGCCCTTTTGATTGCCTGAGTTTTGTGTGGCTTTAGGATTGTGAAGGATGGGAAATAATAAAGTGCTGCTTTCTCCATCTGGAAGCACTGTGACTTCATCTGTATGTTCTATAGCTAAATCTAGAAAGAGTGACATTACTAAATATTGGCAAGGATGTGGAGCAACTGGAACCTTCCCATGGTGCTGGGGATAGTGGAAAGATGGTACGAGCACTTGAGAAATATGTTGGAACTTTCTCATAAAGTTAAGGCTAACACCTATTCTATGGTGCAAAATTCTTCTTCTAGATATTACCCAAAAGAAATAAAAACGTTTCCATAAAAAACCTGTATAAGCATGCTCATAGCAGCCTTATTCATAATAACTAAGTACTGCAAACAACCCAATGTCCATTAACAAGTGAATAGATAAATTGTACAATTGACTATTACTACTGAGCAATAAATATGAACATACTAACATTACACCCAGTCATGTGGATGAATCTCAACAACATTATGCTGAGAAAAAGAAGACAGACATAAAAGAGTATATATTGGTTGAGATCATTTATATGAAGACTGGAAATATGTGATGGATATCGAGAGGGGTTGACTCTGGGAGGAGAATGAGGAAACTTGCTGGGCACAGAGAATGTTCTTATCATGATGCTTGCGATGGTACGTGGATGCATACCTTTGTCAAAACTTATCAAACTGCAAACTTAATATCTATGTATTTTACTGGATGCAATTTAGACTTCAATTAAAAAATTAAAAGTAAAGTGATCTATTATAGCCATAAAAATCAACTTTTGACCTTGTTCTACTTGTTTTATTTCCCTAATGTGGTCTACTTTAAAATTAATTCATCTTGTGGACTAATCACAAACTGTCATCATTTGGACTATAAGTACATTTGATAAAACCCTGCAGAAAGGTCCATAGTTCATTTCTCTTCTGTTAAACCATTCCACTTGTCTTTTTAAATTTTAATTGTAAATGTGTTTCCTGTTTTAGTAACGGGAATAGCATTGAATTTGGGGGGGATGTCTGTTGAATTCAGGTGATATCTATCTGATCAGTTAGCACTTTGAGTTACCAGAAGTGTTATTGCTCACTTTGGGGTTAAAATTTTCTGGAAGTTGTTCATTTTTCTCAAGAAAGCAGAATATTTTCCTTCTAGAGTAGTGAATTAAGAATGACCCTATTAGGCACATCGATATCCACGTTGTACATAATGGCTTCCTTTTTTTTCTTGCCCTGTTGGTTCTCAGATTCTTCGTTTAATTAAAAATGAAAAAAAAAAAAAAAAAAGCAGTTTCAGTCTTTACCCCAAACCTAATCTTCCCAGAGCCTCAGAGACTGATCCTTTGGTTGTTTGACGTAAGCAAGTTGGCTCCATGGTGACTGATCTGGTATTTGCTGAAATTACCCAGCACGTAGTAAGCAAGGGTCAGTCATTAAGACGCATGAACCACAGGTCATCTGAGCCCTAGTCTGGTTTTCTTGTTGTTATGAGAATGGAGCCCGAGGTCACTAGAGACTAGATCCTTAAAAAGAAAGATTAGAAACTGCTCTTTTTTTTTTTTTTAACATCTTTATTGGGGTATAATTGCTTTACAATGGTGTGTTAGTTTCTGCTTTATAACAAAGTGAATCAGTTATACATATACATATGTTCCCATATCTCTTCCCTCTTGCGTCTCCCTCCCTCCCACCCTCCCTATCCCACCCCTCCAGGTTGTCACAAAGCACCGAGCCAATATCCCTGTGCCATGCGGCTGCTTCCCACTAGCTATCTACCTTACTACGTTTGTTAGTGTGTATATGTCCATGACTCTCTCTCGCCCCGTCACAGCTCACCCTTCCCCCTCCCCATAACCTCAAGTCCCTTCTCTAGGAGATCTGCGTCTTTATTCCTGCCTTACCCCTAGGTTCTTCATGACATTTTATTTTTCTTAAATTCCATATATATGTGTTAGCATACGGTATTTGTCTTTTTCTTTCTGACTTACTTCACTGTGTATGACAGAAACTGCTCTTTAACACAACCTTGCAGCTAGTCAGCCACCTGGGATGGGAAAATTCATGAGTAGATAAAGAGAGCTCTGCGTTTTCTCTCTTTGTCTCCCTAAAAGGAAGAGGCCATTCCAGGCTTGGGAACACTTTCCAGCTGTGCTGTAGTGATAATTCTGCTCTCCCTTCTGTGTTGATTCCCCTAACGAACTATAAGCAATATTAGGTTTGGTATTGAAATGACAAACGGCTTGATGTTTAGCAGGACATCAAATTTATTTTGTGGAAAATACTGTTGCTTTACTCTATAGCAACATTCAGGCGAGAATGGGCAGCCCAAGGAATTATTGTTCATATTTTTGGCTTTTGGCAAACCTCATTTTCCTTTTGATTCACTGTCTGCTTAACTTCTTTTGGCTTTCTGTTCTGCTGGCCTTGGGTGAGCAATTTTATTTATAACCCAGAGAAAACGAGTTTTAGGTGGGGTTCACCAGAGACCAAGATTTATGTTAAAATACTTTATTGGGAAGAATTCCCAGGAAGAAAAAAAATAAGATAGTGGGGGGGCGCGGGGCGGGGGAGATTTGATGAGGAACAGAAGGAAACTGATCAGGAGGGCAGGTCCAAACAGCTCACCAAGGCCAGTTCCAAACCTGCGGGGGGCGGGGGGCGGGGGGCCTGCAGAAGGGCGCTATCTCAAACAGGTGAGAGACTTGGGGTATTTATACTTGCGTGTCCGTCAACAGTAGGTAAAGGCTGTCCCAGGAGGGCACAAAGGTCCAGGCCCTCCCAGCTTTCTGCACATGAAACAAAGGGAACGCTGGTCCCCAGGACAGTCCTCTGGCAAAGAGACCCCTGTTCCAGCTGTCTGTCTAGCTGCAGGCTTCTCCTTTGGGGCCTGTGGTGGGACAAAGCCGACCCCTTCCTTCTGTATTCTATTCTTCCCTCCTTACTGCTTTCTTTTCCCTTTTCCTCCTATTCTCCTAAAAGCAACCTTCTGAATAGTGGGCTGATGAGGCTGGGTTTTGGTTTTGCTTTTTTTATTTGAAAAAATGAATATTCATTGAAGATACTTAGACCATAATTTAGTTTGATACATGCCCACCTGCAAGTCCATCCAAGGAAGAAAGAGGCTCCAGAGGAAAAAATGTAACATGATGTTACCTGCAAGAGATAGTGTGGCACAGACCCATGAGCAGCAACAAAGGGAGAATATAGTGCTTGTCTTACCTTTATGTCTTTGTGTGAGTTACACACAGACACAGACATAAACACCTCAGTTTTCATCCAAAAACATCAATATTAAACACAAATTTGAATTTTTTTAGTTTCTCCTCATTCACTGCTAGCCAACTTCCTCATTCATCCAGTTTCCACTTTGGCACTGACTCTTGATCTTTCTCTCTCTCTCTCTTTTTTTTTTAAATTAGTTTTTATTGGAGCATAGTTGCTTTACAATGTTGTGTTAGTTTGGTTTTGCTTTTAAACCCCTTGGCTAATTTCTCAGATTGTTCCCACTGTCCGGGTACAGTACTTTGAAGATTTTTTTTCCCAGTTTTATTTTACTCTTAAAAGAACATCAAATCAACGTTCTGTGAGGCTCCCTCAGGCTCTTTTGAGTTCCTGTCATACCAGGCAAGTCAGACAATGGTTCACTCTGTTTCCTTCCTCTTAATCGCTCCCTTTCTATCCTGCCATGACTGTATCCACTTTGGGGATCTTGAGTTTATAGTATGTTTCAGTGTATGTCTAGAACATATAGACTTCATATCAGTTAGGGTTGCTTCAAGAAATATAATAGCAACAACCACAAAACAACAATGAAGACCACAGAGGCTTAAACAAATAAGGTTCATTTGTCTTGCTGGGAAGCTTGGAAGGAAGCAGTTGGTAGAATGGCTGGATAACATCTAGGACCCAGATCTTCTTTCTTCCTTTATGCTCTGCCATCTTTAGCACATTGCCTTTCACACTCATGTTAATCATTGTACAGGGACAGGATGGCTGCTGTATTTCAAGGCATCACATCCACATTCAAAGAAGAAAGAAAATGGAGGGATCACGCTAATACCATCTGCTCCTTTTGTTGGAAAAGCAAAAGCTTTTCTATGATCTCCCCAACAGATGTTTCATGATGCCTTTTTGGCTAGAATGTGACCAAGTTGCCTCTCCAACAGCAAGGGAAGCTGAGGAGCAAATATGTCAGACAAGAAGGTGAAAAGGAGAAGGCATGAGAAAGAGTGTTGTGTTAGCCAATGAGCTGTAGTGGCCAGAGGTACCGTGGAAATACTTGAATTGGTAGAAATGTTTATATTTTCCTCCAATAGCTTTTGTGGCTTAAAATGAATAGGCTTTTCACTTGGTCAGGACAATCTTTATCTCTCTCTCTCTCTCTCTCTCTCTCTCGCTCGCGCTCTCTCTCTCTCTCTCTCTCTCTCTATATAATGTATAGTATATTATGTATTATACATTAAGAAAATATATCTACAGTTTTCGCTGGAGAACTTCAGGTTATTAATTGGACATATTAGCTTTTGTCTAACATTTCACTAGGCACATGATCAATATATATTTGAAATCTGAATGAATAGCAAATAATTCTGCTGAAGAAAAATGTAAACCACATTTTTTCAGCATTGTTATACTTATTAGCAAGAAAATCACATAATATTTAGTAGCTGTTCCCAAAAGTAAGCTAGCTTTCCAATGAAGAGATTTGTCCTCACTATTATTTTTAAATTGTGAAGGAACCACATTTAAATGATAATCCTATCAAAATAATCTCACACAATTATCCTTTCAAGTGCGATATTCATTTTTAATAGTGCCATCTTTTTGTCATTTGAGATTTCCACTTCTCAGGGGTTTCCTTACACGTTCTTATCTCTGACGGATGCCTCAGGGAAGAAAAACAGCTCAGGCAGTTGGTAGAAGAATGAGGAAGGATATGGTTTTGAAAAATTGCAAAACCTACTGGAGTCCAATATCACTCATTATGTGAATTAATATAATTAAATGCAATTTAATTTGTAGTGTAATTAAAAAGGGTGTAAATGGCTCTATTCTTCCAATTCTGACATTCCACCCAGAAGCTCTTTCTTCTGACATCATCAGTCAATGATTTATGGGCTTCCTCACTTTGCCTGGCATCACCAATGAGTTTCTACAATCTGAGTGGGCTGTCTGGGGAGTGATGATTCAAAGTCCACGGCTACTGGGCTTTTCTTTATGTCTAAGGTACTAGGCCAGATTCTACTCCAGGAGGAGATAAAATGAGAAGTTGCTGGAACACTTTGCAAGAGGCATCCAGCTGCACATTGTTCTTCAACTCCTAAGGGCATCCCTGCTAAAACCATAGCTGCTTAGTTTCCAGAGTCAAAGTTACTGATAAAGCCCAAAGGCTTTCTCCCAGTACACAGTGTTTGTGTGTGTGTGTGTGTGTGTGTGTGTGTGTGTGTGTGCGGGCATGCGTGTGTGTATGAGAAAGAGAAAGAACACCTTGATTGGAATGGTGAAGGAGGCCCCATTGCCTGTTTATTCTCAAGACTTGATGGAGGTTATTGTTCTTCCTTCAAAAGCCCACCTCTGCGTAGGTAAAAGCTTTTCCTAGTAGACCATGAATCATTAACATCCTGTCCTTCTGAAGAGCTGAAAACAAGACAGCTTAATGCAAAATTCCAGGCTGTAAAGAACTGTTGTTAAGACTGAGTTTTGGTGGAAGGTGAGCACAGGCCTGGAACCATATATGTCACAGTGTATCTTTTACAACTCAACCTTAAGCTATAATATAAACTTAAAGCCTCATCAGAGCATTCTCTGTTAGTTTGGGGTTTGGTGGGACAGGAAAGAGGAAAGGTATGGAAGGAATAAGGAACAAAGAGAGAGTGCAGAAAACATTTTGGGACTTCCCCGGTGATGCAGTGGTTAAGAATCTGCCTGCCAACACAGGGGACACAGGTTTGATCCTTGGTCTGGGAAGATCCCACATGCCACAGAGCAACTAAGCCCATGAGCCACAACTACTGAGCCCATGCACCACAACTACTGAAGACCGTGTACCCTAGAGCCCACGTGCTGCAACTACTGAGCCCACGCTCTGCAACCACTGAAGCCCGTGTGCCTAAAGCCCATGCTCTGAAACAAGAGAAGCCACCACAATGAGAAGCCCATGCACCACAAGAAGAGTAACCCCCGCTCACTGCAACTAGAGAAAGCCTGCGTGCAGTTATGAAGACCCAACACAGCCAAAAAAGAAAATGAATTGAAGAAAGAAAATATTTTGAAAGCAATAGAAACTTGGCAATGTTGGATTTGCTCTGGGTTTTGTTTTGTTTTTTTCATTTATTGAAGCAATTTTCATACATAGTTGCATGTTCACAACAGAGAACTGGTTCCATTATACAAAATGTCCCAGTTGGAACTTTGCAAGTTCTGAATGGAAAATCATCTTTTTCAGCTTAATTCCTTCTGGCAAAATTTCATATACACAGACTGCTGTGTGCTTCTTGGAAACTGTTGATTATACCAAGCTGTAAGGGAATTGAAAGTATCTTTGGTCACTGTGTAAGCACTTTATTTCTTCCTTTTGCCATTTACCAATTCAATGCATCTGTGTTGACAGCTAAAGACTGAAGATTAAATTAGAGGAAGGTTCTTATGGCATTTTAAGATTATGTTAAACACTTGAACACTAGCAATTCTCCAAGATGGATATGGCTCCTGTGATCTTTCATCAAGATTTATGACCAGTGTTTCCGTCACTGACAGTATCAAAAAGCTACAGCGGCCAGGGAGCGTTCTCAGCCCCACAGCAAAGGGATATGATTATATTCTCCAGTGGAAGTTAAGACTTCCTGTTGCTTTTTTTCCTCTAGTGAAAACAATGGTTTCTGGTTATCCCAAGGGTATTGTGACTTCATGAAACACCACTTCATAAAACCAGCTCTGCAGTTGTTGAAGGGGACCTAGGAGAGGTGGTGAATTTCTCTTCTGGAAGATGGCTGGGAAAATAAGATTCTAGGCCAGCACCTATTACTGTCCAGGGAGAGCTTGGGCTTTATCAGAAACAATGATTGCTTGACAGAAGATTTATTTCTCCTGCTTCAGCCTGGCGTTGTGCACATGGTCATTGCAAGCAGAACACTTATCAGTGTTTCCCAAGAAGGCTTTTGCTAGAGGAAATCAACCTCTCTTACTTTTATGTTATCAACAGAGAAGGAAAGAGATGAGAAAGCTAGAAGAATAGAGAGCATTTTCTTTCTCTTTCTTGCTTTTTTTCTCTTGTTGGTGTTCATTTCTTTCCTCTTCTATTTTTATTCTTCTGTTGTGTTTTTATCTTCTTTTTGTTGTCTTACTCATGTCCAATCATGTTTTCTGTCTCTTTACTTTGCTTTCTTCCCCCTTTCTTCATTCAAGAGGAAATCTTCTCTCCTGAGTGGAGGAAAGGCATAGGCTGGGGAAGAGCATGGAGTAAAAACAGAGGCATTGGTGATGTCCTGGTCCTTCAGTTGGGCTGGTTGGCTCTACCTTCAACATACATCTAGCAACAGACCACTTGCCCCCACTGCTGCTGCCATAGTTTAATCCACCCCCGTCTCTTACCTACATTATTATGTTAGCTTTCCAACCCATCATTCTCATCCTACTTTTCCCCCTCGATGCTTAAAACATCAACCATAGGGACCCTGCTAAAAGTTAAATCACTACTGTTCTCAACCCTTCAATGGTTTCAGAATAAATTTGGGTTCCTTAGAGTGGTCCATTAACCTCCATTAACAGACTGCTTGCAACCCCTGCTGCTTCCTGCCACCCTCTTCCTTGTTCACCACACCCCAACTGATATTAAGCAGGACCCTGTGGGCCTCCTGGGAACAAAAGCATTTCTGTGTCCCCAATTTCTTGATTACAGGATGTAGTCTTCCTTCAGTCTCCATGACCTTCCCTGAGTTCCAACTGGCAGATTCAAGCAGTTGTTAATTAGGGAAGGGAGGGGATTCAGAGACAAGGGAGGAGTGGCAGAGAAACAATAGTGCAGCCTTGGGGCAGGGTCCTGGTTCCCCATCAAGGGATACACATAACAATATCTTTGAGCTGTTTTGCAGATACTGAAACCCCCACCAGGTGGGAGAAGTTAACTATGCTGCCCACAAGCACAAGTAGACCCCAGACCAGTTGGAACCAGAAGGTTGATGGTGCTGACTCCTGCTTACCTCACCACCAACCAATCAGAAGAATGTTCATGAGCTGATCACACCCTCTTTGAGCCATTACTATAAAACTTCTCACTACTCTCTCCAAGGGGGGACACACCATTTTGAGGGCATTAGCCCACAGTGGCCCCCTTTGCCTGGCAAACAATAAAGCTATTCTTTCCTACTTCACCCAGAACTCTGTCTCTGAGATTTAATTTATGGGTTACAGAGGCCAGATTCGGCTTCATAACTGCTCTGTGCCCATCACCGTTCTGCCCTCAGGGCTCCACAGTCACTCACCTCTCTGCCTGGACAGCTCTTCCCCGAGAGAGAGAGGCTCCCCACCTCCCTGACTTCCTTCATGTTTCTGTTCTAATACCAACCTCTCATCAAAACTTTCCCAGAGGAATCTCTCTAAAATAGCACCCCTTTATCTCTGTCCCCTTTATTTAGCAGTTCTTACCACCTGACTTGTATAATTATTTGCTTATTAATTTCTGTTGTCTCCTTACACTAGAATGTATAATACAGGGATTAGTCTTTATCCCTAAAAGATTGTCCAGAACATTAAGCATAAATGTTTGTGGACTGAGTAAATATAAAGTTATCATACAGCATTTGGCCAACCTCCCTTTCTGTGACACTTGTGTGTTATAAGGCCAGATGTCTTCTTAAAGCCATGTAGGAATGCTGAGACCCTGACCAGAAGCCAGCTGCTTTCTTCTTGATGGCAGCTCTGTGAGCCCATGAGCCTGCCTGCTTCCTAATCCACAGCTCGTGGTCAGAAAGGGTGTGACTTGTCTTGTACTTGATTTAAGCATTTTCTAGCCAGAAGAGTGTGCACCCACCCTCCCCTAGGTCCCAGCTCCAGGGACTGTACCTGTGAGCTGCATTTTTAGCTCTTATTCATGATTCTGCCCCACCTGAGTACCTTTATGCCTGGGCAGTCTGGGGAATTGTAGGTCACCCTTGGGTTCTCGAAAACTAGTCAAAGTGGGAGAGGAAAGTCAAACCCTCTTCCGAGATGACTTGGTGGACTAAGCCACCACCACCCAGACTCTCACAGGACCCTGGAGTATTAGAGCAGGGAAGGATTTGGAAGCCCTTGGAGTACAGTGATATTTAGTTTGTTTACAAGAGCAGTGATGTTTTTTCTTCAAACTAACTCTCCTCTGGAAGCCCAGCATGTCCAACAAACCAAACTGGACCTAAGGCAGAGGCTAGGGTCTGCTGGGCTCTATCCAGCCCCTCCCAGATGGGGTCCTGAGGAATTTTGCAAAGCCAAGAGTTTCTACAGGAAAGAGTGTGGAAACCCCAGGTGTCATCCTATGCCATTGCTTTATAGACAAACAAAGGTTCAGAGGAGTGGAGGGATTTCCCTAAGGTTGCACAGGGAGCAGTCTCCTAATTTCTAGTTTACACCTCTTCCCACCATATACACCATACTCTGCCCATACTCTACCATCTATAAAGTATCTACTATATGTCAATCATCTTACTAGGTGTTTTGCATTTATCATTTCATTTAATCCTTCCAACTACCTTTTGTGATAGATATTATTAATCTCATTTTATTGAACAGAGACTACAAAAGGGCTCCCAGGAAATAAGTAGTGGAGTGTGGATTTGAACTCAAGCCTGTCTCATTCTAAAGACTGTGTTCATTCTGTACCTCAGTTAGAATAAACAGAGAAACAAGCTAAATAAATGTAACAAATGGACCTAACCATGTATAATGACCCAAAAGCCCAAACAAAAATCATTTCTTGTTCTTGTAAAATCACTGTGCAGGTGAACACGTTAGCTAGCGAACTTCACCTTGTAGTCATTTAGGGGCCAAGTGTCAGAGGCTCTGTTTTGTGTAACACAATAGCTTCCAAAGTCACTTTGGATATCATTTTCATTCCAAACAACCAGAGAGGGAAATGGCATGGACAATCACTAAATGGAAAAATGTTATAAGCTCAGTGTGGAAGTGGCATGCTTTCCTTGCACATGGCACTAACTATACACTGGCCACCTGGGGCACCTCAGTGCAAAGAGCTGGGAGCACTGGGCCGTGTAGTTCCCAGACCTGAAGGCACTGCTCTTCGAGAAGTCTACACTAAGCCTCACCAACCAGGAGCTGGGGCACATGCAAAGTTCTGGATTCAATGTTCTTATGAATGACACAGGTTTCAAATGTCCATGGCTATGATCATAGCTGTCGTGAACATTTATTGATTTTTTTTTAATTTCCTACATTCAATCTCCCTTCTTATTTCAGAAGAATCTACCCATATGCCTATTCTTATGGGACACAGTTCCCCTCAACTTCCCTTGCCTCCAGCAGTGAGGACTCAAGCAAGATTTCACCAGTGGATCAGATGGTCCCTCTTGGCCCTTTGGATCTTCTGAGTACGATGCAAAAGCCTGGTGATGCCCGGGTTCACTTGCACCATTTCAGCAGTGCCTGTGGGTGGCCACTTTTTGTGGTTGTGTCCAGCTGTGGGCTGGCATTAAGCCAGAGAATGAGAACCTGTCAAACTGTTCCTGTGATGACTTCTGAAGTCCTTCCGTTCCTACCTGTTTTCCAAGATGTCCCTAACTAGCCACCCCAGCCCCTGCCGTTGGTCAATTCTGTGAACCACCTCCTGATAGCTTTCAAGGATATTTTCTTTTTGCTTGTTACCCAGAGCTGGTTTCTCTCTCCTGGACCCACAACCTTGATTGATACAAAGCTTTTTCAGAGTATGTTGTCTAAATCTGCCTCCACCTGGTCTGCAGCTTGGTTAATTCTGATTAGTCTGGTAACAGCTGGAAACACCATGGTTATTGACAAATCTGGACCCCTGCCTCCTTAAGAGCTGCTGGCACGAGCTGTGCTCTTTTCTTTCTTTCTTTTTTTAAAGATGGGGAGAGTCTACTAGCGACAAACGTCCCCTGCTTCCTGTGAGAAGAAGGGGGCATGGAGTAAAGAGGCTAGCAGCCTGGCTTCTGCCTGCTCTTTCCAGCCACTGCTCCAAGCAGAATGCAGGGCATAAAACAATTTCTGAAGAATCCTGCATGGTATTTTGTGCGGCAAGATATCTGGCTGGATGAATGTGTGTTGAGGGTGTGAGAGAAAACCTGTGCGTGTGTGTGTGTGTGTGTGTGTGTGTGTGCGTGTGTGTGACAGGGAGTGTACACACACATGTGTCAGAGAAGGGAGCCAGGTAACCTGTGCCAGACTCTCCTGAGAAGGGCATGGGAGAAGGAAATGAACAACCAATTTGTTCTCCAGTGAACTTTTAAAAACTGAACATTGTGTGCTTTCTTTCAGACACCCAAATCTGTTGATTGTATTTTTCCCTGCAAGATAGGAATGAACTTTTGGGGTCAAAGAGAGGACCCCAGGCTTAGTATTTTCAGGCCATTAACTGTTAATACAAGGAAATGTGATTGCTGTGCTCTTTAAAGAGAACTTGAGCCCCTGGGGTTGTGGGCATTGCCTTTTGGTATTGATGGAATCCTGATTCAATATTGAAAATAATACTCAATATTTATTGTCAGTCTTTCCCAGGAACAGCTACCTCTGTACTCAAAATTTGTTAAGGCCCCAAAGCATACAGACCTATTTACGTCCTACCTGAATCACACTGGTTCATGGCCCTCCCCCATCTCCTGCCCTTCCTCTTGCTTGATACTCAGGTGTCTGCTCACGGTGGTCCTCTGATATTCTCAGCTCCAGCAATCCCATGGCTGCTTCAGCAATGTTTCATGGACTGAATTTTTGAATCCTCCAAATTCATATGTTGAATCCCTAAACCCAGTACCTCAGAATGTAACAATATTTGGAGAGAGGGCCTTTAAAGAGGTAATTAATTTAAAATTGGGGTCCCAATCCAATCTGACTGATGTCCTTATAAGAAGAGGACATTTGGACACATAAAGAGACACCAGGGATGCAAGTGCACAGAGAAAAGACCCTGTGAGGACACAGTGAGAAGGCGGCCATCTGTAAGCCAAGGAGAGAGGCCTCAGAATGACTTCAACCCTGCTGACAACTTGATCTTGGACTTCTAACCCCCAGAACTATGAGACAATAAATTTCTGTTAGTTTAGCCACCCAGTCTGTGGTGTTTTGTTACAGCAGCCCTAGCCAGCTAATGCAGGCCTTTACTATGACCACAATTGTTGAGACTTGCATTAACCTGTGTTTCTAGTTCCTTGACATCCTGGGGATGGCACCTCCTAGGGTAGCCAATTCCTAGAGATGGTAAAGGCCTCACCTATAAGCACACATAGGCAAATCAACCTCTCCCCAGCCCATGCCCTGCTCCTTTATGGGGCTCTTACAGGGCTCTCACACTCAATACCATGGTCCCCATGCCCTAACTGCCATGGCCAGGTGCCAGACAACTAGAGACAGTCCATCGCCCCAAGACTGACTAAAACTATTTAAACTAACCACGCCTGCTTACCCTGCCTCAACTCTTCCTTCTCAAGGAAGCCCAATGAAGGCCCTTGCCTTCCTCTTCTCCCTCCCTCTGCCTCCCAACCAACCCTCATGCCTCCCCATGTGGCCCTGCATGACCTGCCATGACCCTGCTCTTGGGACCAATGAGTAACAAACTATCTTTCCAGTGGGAATTGTCTTCTGATCTGTTGGCCTGATCATATCCAAATAGTAATAAAATCTATATTTTAAAACAAGGCTTTTTGTGAAAACCTGAGCCCCACGCAAGAGTGCTGTCCACTAGCTCCCCCATAGCTGAAAACCCTGGAGGTGGCAAAACAATGGTGGTCCTCCTTAGTAAGAACCATGAAGAATTCATACAGAAATGGGGAGAAGGACCCCAACTCTAAGCCACACCCTCACCTGGCCCTGAAGCAGTACTGCTAATACCCTACAAGCTACAAATCCCCTCAAGAATCTGCACCTTCTGCTATTGCAACAGCTCCTTCCCTCCCTGGAGTCCAAATGAATCCCCAGGACCCAGCTTTGGTAGCTAACCTCAGGCTCCCCTCTCCAGCTTCAAGCACTAAACTTCCTCTTGGAATGTCCCTCCCCCTCATGCAAAGCAGCAACATGCAAATGGATTCTTGTATGTATTGCCCTTCCATGAGCAAATAAGGCTACATTTGTATTGGGGTTAGCCTGGACCTGTCCACATCCACAGCCACCTCTACTAAGAACTCAGCTAATTAAAGTTGTGCGACAGACAGCACCACGAGACACAGTGCCTGCCTCCAGGCTTGGACCACTTGTCCGGGGAGACTAACAGCTAAAGAATGGAGCTGTCTCTGTGCTATTCAGGAAACACAGGCAAATCCCCTGACAGGGTTCAGTGTGGGAGAGACGTCTTCTGACTGGAGCATCAGGATGATGTTGTGAGAGATCAGGGACTTGAGACAAAAAGTCAGCACCATTTTGATGAGGAGGTTAACCAGGAGTTAAGTCCTCTCCCTCTGGCAAAGGTCAGAAGAGTGACTGGCTTACTTAGCCTGGAAAATAAGAAAGTACAGGAAAGTGAAGAGGTTTAAGGCTGCAGAGCAGTTGGTGCCTGACTGAGGAGGCGTCACAGAGAGTACAAATGACATGGGTGACTGGGCTTTGCCCTCAAGATTAGATTTCTTGTAACAGAGATAAATAGTGAAATGTAAGGGAACATATCATTTATAAATTGACATTTAGGGGTCTTGCATATATGATATAGAGCAGGGCCGACAAGCATTTTCCAAGGTTCACATAGTAAATGTCTTATGCTTTGCAGGCCATTTGTTCTCTGTCAGAACTACTCAACTCTGCCATTATATTGAGGAAGCAACCACAGACAATGCATACATGAGCGTCATGGCTGTAATTCTAAGAAAACTTTACTTACGAAAAGTTGTTAGCGAGCTAGATTTGGCCCATAGGCCTCAGTTTGCTGACCACTAGTGCAGGACACAATTTTTAAGTAGTTTGGGTCTCAAAGTCAGGCGCTCTCTTCAAATCTCAGGGAAAAACTAGATTTTGAAGGATGATTACACAAGATGACATGTCCCAGGGTTCAGGAACAAATAACATCTGGAAAATTTGGACCTCACCTTAGATGCATCCTTAGATACATCTAGAAGCTAGGCCTTTCCAGCCAAATACAATGAAACCATCTTCCCCTCTGAAAATCTGAATCCTAACCCTAACACTTAACCTTGGAAAATCTATAAAGTAAGTGTAAGCAAGTGCTCTTTGCTGCAGACCTGAAAGGATTGGTGATCCATCTGTTTGTTCTCAATCCTCTATATTTTTTTAAGCTTATATTTATTGAGTGTCTGCTGTGTGCCAGGTGTTGTGCCCAGAGCTCTCTGAGGATTCTTCACCAATCACACACACACACACACACACACACACACACACACACACACACACACACTCCATTCTGGGACCAGGTAGAAGAGATTGTACTAGTGTAAAAAGCTTTAGTTAATATCTCAGAGTTCCACCCTACCACTCATGCAATCCTGTGAAGTCGGCACTATTGTTACTATTCCTATTTAACTGGGAATGAGGAGACTGAGGCTCAAAGAGGCTTGTTACTTACCCAAGATCATATAGTAAGTAAATGAGTCAATTGCAAGCTGGAATTATAACTCAGGTGACTTGACCCAAAGCCGACTGAGTATAGGCTTGGCCTTGTCCATGGCTGTGCTTGACTTCAGCAGATTACTGACCACCTGGGGAAGACATTTAGTCATAAGGAAAAAGACCATTCCTTGTAGGGTTGTCCAGTTTCCTTTGGACAGGACCAAAAACTAGCTGACCATAACGGTCAGCACTGGGGTAGGTCCCAGGCCCTGAAATGAGTCATGGAACACACCTAGATCTCCCATCAGCAGACCAAACCCAAAAGGCAAGTAGCAATGCTGGAGCCAAAGAAGGGAACTCTGGGCCATGGTCATTTCCAGAGAAGCCAAACTGGTCTTGGGTCCAAGGGGCAAGTGTGAGGCTGGATACAGGAGATGAGACACAAGAACCAGAGCCCCAGAGATCAGAAACAAGTCAGGAGGAAGAGGAAGAGACAGGAAGAGCCAAAAACTTCAAAGTATAGACCAAGAGCAAGGCTGGGGCGTGGGGAGTTTGGATTGGATTCTGGTTACGAAGGAAGCAGCAGCACAGCTTAAAACTACAGGCTATGGACAGACAGAAATCATAGAGAATGTCATCATGGAACAGGTGATAACGGGGTTTGAGCTGGTCCTTAAGGGGTTGATGGGGTTGGATTAGACCAGGGAGACCTAAGTCTATGCCTCATCAAGGAACAGCAAGCAGGTATTATAGTTACATGGAATTTAGCAGGAGGTACTGCTTTGGATCCAACTATTCCATGAGTACCCTTGATCTTTACCTCTCCATTTGTCCAAGAATGAAGCATCTCATGTTCATGTAAAGGGATTACCCTGAATCTAACCAGAGGATCTGAGCTTAAGATTCAGGGCAGGGCTTCTGCCAGTGAACACCGAGACAGTGGTATTCTTCTTACAGAACATACACCCCAGGGTTTTATGGCTATATCTTATGAACTCTTGGAGACTTTTCTCAGTTGTACAGCAGGGAATCTATCTTAAAGAACTCTTTGCTCTAGATGTATTAAAATGTGCATATTGCTCAAAATATAGAGCTGTCACTAAGATTCTGAAGCAAGTTGGACATCAATAATAGGTCGATCTGGAAACCTCTGATTCCTCAGAAAGTAAGAATTACACCAAGTGTCTTTCTTCCTTTGCAGAGGACCGTATCCGAGCTTATTATAAATTAAACAATGAATTGAGGCTTTGCTGCTGCTTTGCTGCTTCTCCACCCCTCTGGACTCACCTCAGCAAAGGTTCAAGGTCACACTGGCTAAAACTAATTCTGAATTCAGGAATGAAAACTGGGAAGCTAAAGGGTGATCACATGACTGTGTAATGTTAACTTTCCGAAGAACAGACAGAGTAAGGACATGAGCTGACTTGTCAGGACAAAACATCCCTTTCAGATGAAGATCCTGGAACAAGGGTTGTGAGGAAAGACCCGCATGGGAGCAGGCAGGTGCCCTTAGACCATCCTCGAGGGTCATTGGGAAAGATTATGTTGGGGTTCAGTAAAATATAGCAAAGCAAACAGCCTTTGTGCCCCTATTCATTGTAGAAATCTTTAGTACTGTACCCAGGAAAAAAAGTCCAAGAATGATTCAGAAAATCTGCAAAGCAAATGAAGGCCATGGAGGTGCCCACAGCAAATGGGCACCCCGAGTGGATTTAAAATTCTCATCAATCCATCAGTGTGTGGCCACAGTGTTCCCCAAATCTGAGGTCCTGAGAAGCCCCAGGCCCAGCTGGGAGCACACATGAACGGCCCAGGGGCTGTGCCTGAGTCTTAAATCCACACTTAAGAGGGGAGGCAGGCTTTTCAGCTCCCCCACCCCCACCTCCCAACCCAAAGCCACATGAGTGACTCAGGGCCTGTGCAGAGCTTGCTTCCTGATTGTCAGGGGGATGTAGTGGCACGAAGTCTGCTTTATTTCATTTTGTCTGAGGACTGAAAGACAAAAAGATTCTAGCACATGGCACTTTTTCTAAGCAGGAAAACAGCAGATGGGGTACAGGGCTTCTACACAATTATTTTATTACTCTTGGGTTGTTGCTAATGTTTGCTCCATCTCAGAACAGAATTATGGGAAACTTTAATGTCATTAGACAGTTGTGTGCACAAGTGTATATGTGCTGAGTAAGTCTCTGACTGATGGGACGCTGTCCCAGTAGGGTTTTGATTTTGAGCTAATCCAGCCAGTTCCGAGCACAGTTATGAAGCAAAATCAGACCACCAGAATGCAAGTTTTGGGGGGGCCCTTAGAAATCATAGTTGCCAAGCCCCTCATATTACAGATGGAAAATTGAAGCCCAGGGAGGTGACCTTATTTGGAAGATCACACAGCTTGCTGATCACCAAGATGGGTCAAGAACCCAGGACTCCAGCAAGATACAGTGGAAAGAACATTAAGCTATGACCCAGCAGATCTGGGTCCTTACATCAGGTCTGCCACTCACTGGCTAGCTATGTGATCTCAGATAAGTCACTTAACCTCTCTGAGTTTGTTTCCTTATTTATAAAAATGTCTGTAGCAATTTAATACCAGTCTTTTCTCAGAGGGTGTGAAGGTGCTTTACAAAGTGCTCTACAAAAATGATTGTGTGTACATATGGGTGTGTGTGTGTGTATGTCTATACCAAAATGTAGCCTATACAGTATCATGGGAAACCCTTGGGGAGAAGAGTCCAACTTTGTTAGGATTCTTTTGCTTGTTCCACTGCAAATAATAAATCCCAACTCAAACTTGCTTAGAATGGAAGAAGGGAGGAAGAGAGGGAAGGACAGAGGGAGAGGATGAATGTAATGGAGTTACTGAGATTGGCTTATTGATCCTGTAACTGAAAAGTCCAGAGACAATAGACATCAGATTCAGCTGGATCCAGGGGCTCAAGTGGTGCTGGGTGGCTCCTCCTCTCTCCTCCATGTCTGTTCTCTTTGATGCCTCTGTTATCAGGCTCTTCACAGTGGCTCCTGGTGGATTCAGGTTCATACACCCTTACACTTGCTAGTCCCAGTGGAAAGAGGAGCTTCTTACTTTCTTTCATCTCATTGAAATATAGGCCTGACTTGTGTCCATCTTTGGACCAATAATGGCCAAAAGGAGAACACACAGTGATTGGTTGAGCCTGGATCAAGTGAGCTCCTTGGAAACCGGGGGTGGAGACATCTTCCCCTAAACAACAAAGAGTGAGGGAAGAGGAATGGCTTCCAAAAAAATGGGGTATCATTACCAGAAGGAGGAGAATGAATCCTGTACAGAGAAAAGACGATGGGAGTAGCTCAGAGTCAGGTGGGCTTAGGCTCCATCCCCTGCCTGTGGAGGCTTGGATGCACATCTTCACTTCCCTCACTTCACTTCACTGAGAAGGAGCCTCAGTTCTCCTTCTGTGAAGTAGGGAGAATGCTCCTTTCCCCATGGGGAGCAGTGAGGGATACACAGGATACCCTGAACATGGACAGGAAAGTTAAGCAACTGCTGGGAAGAGTAATCAGCTCTTGGGGTACCAATGAGACGATGCCAGAACTGTAACAAGAAAAAGAAAACTGCCTTCTCCCCAGCCAATCAGGAAAGTACTGTATGTGGCTAGAAGCAAGAGGCTCATAAACAATCTGGTGGAATAAGGAATGGGAACCCAAACCCCTCATCTGCCTCTGGGAGAAGGTGCAACTATTACCTACAGGGCTTGTACTTTGTTTGGGGGACTTTAGACTGTGGAAACAGAGCTGGATCCTGTGGGACAGAGGAGGGGGTGGGGTGCTGCCCACCCCCCTCCACCCCACAGCCCCCCCACCCCCGTCTTCACCCCATCACCCTCGGGAAGCCCTTGCCTCTCTCCTGCTATGTGGTTATGACATATTTTTAACATGTGGGTTGACAGGGTGTCACATTTAAAAGTAACTTTGCACATAGTCTTTAGTAGATAATTTATGTTCCTTTTTTTCTTTTTTAATTTTACTTAAGCGGCTGTGTGAGGGATGCCTAGGAACTAAAAGCCACATCACATGAGGAATAGGATGAAAGAATTGGAGATGCTTAAAAGAGAGGTAACGATGGCTGGGCAGAGGGACTGTTGTGACTCTTTCCAGGTATTTGAAGGGCTGACAAGGGGAATAGGCAGTAGATGTTCTGAGTCACTCATGGGGCTCAACCAGCAGCCCAGGAGGAATTTAGAGATGAGGAACTTTAGAATAAATGGGGAAGCACTTCTAACTCCTGGGTTTGCCAACAATGAAGTCACTTGCTCTGGAATGTGCTAAGTTTCCCGTCACTTCTCTGTGGGGGTGGGCGTGGGGGACCACCACTTGTGGCTATACCTACAGAGGCTGTCCAGGCCTCCTGTGAATATTTTCCCTGGAGGGTGTGGTAGTAAACGCTCCCCTCACCCTCAGACTTTGCTACCTTAAGTCTTATGCTCTGGCTGACTCCCACCTTCCAGCATCTGCCCCACAGAGCCTGAAGGAATTTTCTGGAACTGTAGAAGGTCACCTTGTCCTCCTGTGTATGGCTGGCTTGAAGGGCTGGGGAATTATTATTATACCCCCAGGAGCAGCCCTCCACCAGCCTCTCAGCAATTGAGGTATAAATATCTCAGCCCCAGGCAGGATGATTCCCAGGACAAGTTTGCACCTTTCCCAGAGCTTCCCTGGGAGCCTGGGCTGCAGTTGCCCATAGAGATGACTTGATAATCATATACCTTCTCTTCTCCACCTCACTTCTCCCTCCCTTGTGGGTGTCCCTAGGGTCACTTGCCAAATAAACTACTTTCACTGGAAGCTTTGTTTTAGGCTATGCGCTGGGGAAGCCCAGATTAGGAGAGGGAGCTTCCAACACTGTTTGTTCATGGAGTCATTTAGCGACCAATACTAGGGGTGACTCTGGCTGGGAGGGACTCCTGGAGGAACTAAGGTGGCTACGAGGAGGCTCCCGTGGGCGGAGAGCACTGATGCACCAGGACACATTCTGTACACAAGGTGGTAAGAAACTTTATGAGATGCAGCCCCAGCAGCAGTCAGGCAATCACCCTGGGAGTCCTTTGGCATCTACTCGGTTTCTACAAGCAAAGAATATTTTTGGAACAAGAGCTCCTAGAGTCTGGGCCTCCTTGCCTTTTTTGGCCAGGCCCTGCATGGGAGTCATCCCATGCACACCCATCCGTGTTCTTAGGAAGCTCTATTTACCAGTAATTCGGTCTTTCCTTCTTATGCTGAAGCCAGGCAGGTGGGAAGCTCACAGCAGGCAAGTGGGCAGGTGTCTAGGCCCTGGACTGCTGAGGAGTAGCAGGCCGAGGCTGCTGCTTTATTTTAGAAATAGAAGGACCAAATCCCCTGATCATCCTACTCATCCTCCCCCAGTTTCAGTCCCAGCTCCTGTCAAGGTTTTGTTAGGTATGTGTTGACCCATCCCTCCCCCACCCCCCAATCCTCTGCCATCACTTTGGGACTCTTCCCTTTTCATCTTTGTTTTTTTTTTTTAAGAACAAAACAGATATATTTCTATTGGACTACCTGATACAGAGGATAGTGTGGTATAGATGGGTAGCCTGAATGGCAAACAATACGTATATATTTTATTTGAAATAAACAAAAATGCTTACACAGCTCAATGCCTCACTTGGAAACAAACACTTGCTTGACTGTATTACTGAGCAAAATCAAAGCTGAAACACAAACACCTTCCTTTTTTGACAGGCATTGGGAGGAAGACACTACTTCGTTTTTAAAAAACTGACCCTCCTTTAAGGCTTGGTCATAGAAGTGTAAACAATGTAAATGAATCCACCTTTACCAGTTGTCCTATCATATCTATGTCACCTGTGTATTCTGAGATCACACCTATACCTGCCAATAAACCTGGGAAGTGGAACACTTCCCTCTTCTTGCTTTGAGCTACCACCACCCTTTTCTTGTGTATGTAGTTCTTCTTTGTGGACAGAAGAAAGGCTTTTTACTGACACCAAGTTTTATGTGTAAGGAGTACAAAGTTTAGTGGGAGACAAAGATATGTAAATAGACAATTAGAAAACAGGAAAAAAGTTATGTGTCCGCCAGGAAGGAAACAGATAAAGAATCTCGTGCAATCACATTATGAAAGACTTATGTAGCTATTAAAGAGTAAAGGTAGATCTACACACATGAAGACGTGGGAAAACATTGATGTCAGGTTTTTTTCAATTAATTATAAAAAAAATTTTTTTAATTAATTACAGCCATGAAAAGACATGGAGGAGCCATAAGTGTGCATTGTTAAGTAAAAGAGGCCAGCCTGAAAAGGAAACATACTGTATGATTCCAACCATGTGACATTCTGGAAAAGGTAAAAGTACAAAGACAGTAAAAAGAGCAGTGGTTGCCAGGAGCTGAGGTGGGGGAGGGGTGATAGGTAGAGCACAGGGGGTTTCAGGGAGGTGACACTATTCTGTGTGACACTGTAGTGGTGGATATGTGACATTGTGTATCTGGCAAACGCACAGAACTGGAACCGTACAACAGAGTGAACCTAATGTAAACTGTGGACTTTAGTTAATAATAATGTATTCATGTTGGCTTATTATTATAACAAATGTACCACACAGAGGAAGGAACCAAGATGTTAGTAATAGGGGAAACCGTGGGGAAGGGGAGTAAATGGGAACCCTCTCTACTATCTGCTCAATTTTCTCTAAACCTAAAACTTCTCTAAGAAATAAAGTCTATGAATTTTTTAAAATTATGAAACTATAGATATAGTGTGATTCCATTTGAATAAAAAATAATTGCATGTGTATGTGTGTATTTCCATGGTTGGACACAGCACTATGTCTAGAAAAATGAATACACAAAAAACTGTTAACAGTTTTTTCTTGCAAAGAGGATCAGTAGCAAAGAAAAGGAAAGCGTCACTTTTTTTGTGGGCCTCTCACTGCTGTGGCCTCTCCCGTTGCGGAGCACAGGCTCCGGACGTGCAGGCTCAGTGGCCATGGCTCACGGGCCCAGCCGCTCCGCAGCAAGTGGAATCTTCCCGGACCGGGGCACGAACCCGTGTCCCCTGCATCAGCAGGTGGACTCTCAACCACTGAGCCACCAGGGAAGCCCGAAAGCATCACTTTTTAATGAAATAGTTCAGATATAAAAAAGTACACTGAATGATATATTGAACACCTGACTGTGTTCTTCCCCGGCTCCCGTCAACCAACTTCTTTTTTTGTTTTCTATTTTTGTTTTATTATTATTATTACTATTATTGAAGTATAGTTGATTTACAATGTTGTGTTAATTACTGCTATACAGCAAACTGATTCAGTTATACATATATATATATTCTTTTTCATATTCTTTTCCATTGTGGTTTATCTCAGGTTATTGAATATAGTTCCCTGTGCTATACAGGAGGACCTTGTTGTTTATCCATTCTCTATATAATAGTTTGCATCTGCTAACTCCAACCTCCCACTCCATTCTTCCCCCCAACTCCCTCCCCCTTGGCAACCACAAGTGTGTTCTCTATGTCTGTGAGTCCGTTTCTGTTCCATAGATAAGTTCATTTGTGCCATATTTTAGATTCCACATATAAGTGATATAATATGGTATTTGTCTTTCTCTTTCTGACTTACTTCACTTAGTATGATCATCTCTAGTTGCATCTACCATCAACCAGCTTCTGAATCAAAGTATGGGTGAAGGGATCCATACTTGCCACTCTAAGTACTTTTACATTTTACAGTATTAATACATAAGCATGCTTATGTATTAATACTATAATTTTTTTAAATAAAGAAAAAAGCTAGAAAAGTGATAGAACAAGGTGCTGCATGAGAACAAAGGTGAAAATAATGAATCATGCCTCGGGTTGAGGAGAGGTGAAGCTGGGCAGAATTAGAAGAAGAGGGAAAGGGGAGTTAGCAAATGCCAAAACAAAAAGCTGGGATGGGTTGAGCTTCTTTAAGGAACTGGAAGTGATTCTGAAAGATGGGGGGCAGGGAGGAGAGAATGTTCCAAGAATTAATATGGAACCTGGACTGTTTGGTTGTGGTTGGATTGTGAATGGCATTCGACAGTGTGGTAAGGAGTTTGGTCTTTATATTATCAGCAAAAAGCATGAGAAGCAGCTTTTAAGGTGGTTCAAGACATGCTGGGGTTTGTCTTGCAGGGAAGAAGCAGCAGGTGGCAAGGACAGGAGCAGGGATCATCAGGAGCCGTCAGTGGCGGCTCCTGCATCCACTTCTTAAGAAGGCATGCATTTTATGTTTTAGTCTCTAAATATTCTGTTCACTTGTATTGGAAAAATAAACCTAAACATTTTCTCCTGATATGTTGAAACAACACAGAGACATGCATAAAAGCCTGTGACGGCCCCCTTCACCCTTCCCTAGCCCAGTTAGACCCCACTGACCCTCACTGTTCTTGGATGTCAAGGTTCAGAGAAGACCACACATTCCCAGCAACCTCAAAAAGGGACATGAACTATCTTCAGGAGGTCTCAGTTAAAAGCAGATATGTTACCTGCGCTGACACTAAATTCCCAAATTCCCAGTGATAACATCCTCTTTCTTTAGAGTTGCTTGGATACATTTTATATTTCCTCCTTAATGACATGCCATTAATTTTGTGAGTTCAGAGGTGACTAACCTCTCAGCCGGTATGAATCCAATTGTCTTTTCTAGGAGACAGTCTGATTTTGCCTGTAATGACAAAGGGTCACTATTTGTGAGTATCAATATCAGAAACAGAGATGCATCTTGCTTTGAGGGGTGTTACAGATGGGTTCCTTGAAAGCACAGTCTGCGATGGAGCTTGTGTTCACGAGCATCCACACTGGGGAAGGGAAGGACATGAAGCATATTCAGGCAGAGGGACAGGTCGAACAGCCACGCTGGCCCAGTGATGGCCTCAGCCAACCCCAAAGGGAGTTCCGAAGACAGGAGAGTCCAGAGCTGCTCTGGATCGGGGCAGGAGGGCAGGGTCTTTATATCCCACATCAGTCAGTCGCTGGGTTTGGGCAGCTGGTAGGGGGTGTGATGTTGGGGGAGGCCCCTGTCTTTGGCTCAGGGGATCCCCAAAGGGGCTGCACTGAGAAGATAAGACTTTCATTCCTGAAGGGTTGGCTGAAATAAGTGTCACAATGTCCATCCCAAAGAGGGTATATCTCAGTGTTTCACTGTCTGCCATCCAAGGATGACACAGGGCCTGACCTCCTCTCTTCCCCAGCTTGAGCTTATGCAATGGCCAAGTGCCTTGCAGAACAAGCCCTCAACATTTTTAAGTTAATTTATTTAACAACTGTTTAATGAGTTTCTACCATGAGGCAGATACTGTTTTCAATGCTAAAGTATCACAGCATCACGACAATGAATAAGAACAATAGTGCTTACATTCTAGAGGTGGTGGATACAGATGACAGACAAAAGAACTGACTAGGAGACACAGTGTGAGAAGGTAAGGGTTACTGTGGAACAGGAAGGGAGGACAGGAGGTGTGAGTTAAGGTGGGAGCAGGGTGAGGATTTCCAGGCAGATGGAACAGCAAGTGCAAAGGCCCTGCAGTGAGGTGAGTCAGGGAGGTTTAAGAAATAGCAAGCAGGCCAGTGTGGCTGGAGGAGAATAAAAGAGGCAGAGAATAGCTGCAGGAGAGGCTCAAGAAGTGAGCAGAGAAATTGGGGAAGGACCCTGGGTCTCAAAGAGCCTTGTGGATCATTGTGAGGCCTTAGATCTTCCTCTGAATGAGACAGGCAGCTGGTGGAGGGTTCCGAGCAGAGAGGTGACATGATGTGACATATCTCAACAAGGTCACTGTTGAGAAAAGACTGTGGGAACAAGAGTGAAAGCAGGGAGGCCACCCAATAGCCCCTCGAGGGGATGGTGGCTTGGAGCAGGTGGTAGCAAGGGCGATGCTGAGCAGTGATGGGACACCACATGTTGTCAGGGCAAAGGCAGCAGCATCTGCTGAGGAATCCACCCAAGTAATGAGAAAAAGAGAGGCGTCAAGAAGAGTACAGTGTTTGGCCTGAGACAACTGGGAAGATGTTGTTTCCATTAACTAAGATGGGAGATTCAATGGTAGGGAAGGAACCAGAGCTTAGTTACAGACTTGCTACGTTTCAAAAGATATTAGAACATGCTAGGTTTCCACTGGTTGCCCAGTTTTCATTGGCTACCTGGATTCTCAGTAGAGGGACTACTTTCTTTTTTTAATTTTAATTTTTTTTATTGAATTATAGTTGATTTTCAATGTTTCAGGTGTACTGCAAAGTGATTCAGTTATACATATATGTACATATATTCTTTTTTAGATTATTTTCCATTATAGGTTATCACAAGGTACTGAATATAATTCCCTGTGCTATACAGTAGGTCCTTGTTGTTTATCTATGTTATTTATAGTAATGTGTATCTGTTAGTCCCAAATTCTAAATTTATCCCTCCCCTACCCCTCCCCTTTGGTAACCATAAGTTTGTTTTTGTTTTCTATGTCTGTGAGGGGTTACTTTCTGAAGTAGGATCCACGTCTGCCAAAGTATATTATTTTCATGGAATATGCATTCTTCACACCCTGTGCTTTTCCGTCAGAGCACATGGCAGTTTTCAATGATATATACATAATTCTTTGATTAATTTCTGTCTCCCCCACTCACCTGCAAGTTCTGTGAGGAGAGGGAAGTCTGTTTCACTGCCTGATCCCCAGCTTTCAGATCAGTTCCTGCCATGCTCCAACAATTATCTTGAATGAATAAATTGAAACAAATTTTTGTGGAGAAGGAAACTTCTTCCCTTTTCTTTTTTTGTAAAAGCTAACAAAATCCTCAACTAAGAGCAGCCCTACTTCTAATATTTTTAGCCACCAATCAGCCCTCCACACTTCCTCCAGAGTTATGTTTCTAAACCCAGCTCTGGTGGCAAAAAAGCATGGAATTTGGGGGTTCAAAATCTGTGTAACTTAAGCAAGTATATTAACCTTTCTAAACCTTAGGGAGTAGTAACAGTACCCTTTTCATAGGTTATTTTTAGGATTAAATAAAATAATTTATGAAAGATGCTTTGTGCAAAGTTTAGCATATAATAAGTGCTTAATAAACATTAGTTATTATTACCACTACTACTCATTATTATTATTATCATCATCATTATTATCATTATTATTTTATCCATCCAACCTCAGAAAGTTCTCATGGCTTACATCAGTGCCTACAGAATGATGTCTAAACTCTACAGCAGGCATCCAGATCCATCATGCTTTGTCACACCTTAATTTCATCGCATTTTTGTCTTTAAAGAGCTTACGATTCATGAGGGCAAAGACAAATTCATAGATGAAAAGTTAAAAGAAAGTAAGAAAACAGATCTCAAAACAACCTCCAAGAAAGGACTAGGAATGGGGATAGAAAGAAATTCTGGGAGTTTAAAGGAGGGAAAAGATACTGGAAGGGAAGAAAACTAATATCTCCCCAGCTGAAGGGACTTCATGGAGCCTTGATAAAGCCAAAGTACTAAAGACAAAGCTCTCAAATCCACTGTCCCAAAGCTTGTGAATCTGGGAAAACAGCTGAATTACATCTTGGCCTCCCTTGCTGAGATGATACTCTGGTGGAAAGAACCTGGGTGGAAGTACTGTGCTCCACCACCAGCCTGGACAATAAATCTCTCCCGTGTGTGATCTCCCATTCTCTCCCATCCTCCAAGGGCTTTGGAAACCACATGTGGAGGACACTGATGCACAGGTGGAACGAACATGAATCCCTGTGTGACTATATGGGGCAGAATCCCCAGAGCCACCAACCACATTGCTCTGACAAGAACAAGAAAAAACTTTACTGAAACATGAAGACTCTTAGTTACAGCAGCTGCCATTACCTACCCTGTCTTGTGCACAGTTAAAACCAAAGGCTGGATTCAGAAGACCTGTGTTTATATCCTAGCTCTGCCACTTAGTTACAGATGAGCCAGGGAAAGTTACTTCATCTGGGAACTGCTGTGAGAATTAAATGGAAAAAGGATTTGTAAACTGTGAATGTGCTGTAAACATTGGATATTATTAGTATTAGTCCATTCTTTCTAAATTGGCCAAATAACAGAGCCTAAGAATAGTATATAGGGATTAGTCATTCTTTCCAAACTAACAAAAAGAAGAACACAGTCTGGGATCTCATGATACTGGTATTAACTCAAGTGTTGGAAAAAGAGTTTGGGTAGATCTGTAGAAGGCTAACGATTCACTTCAGAACTCCTGGAGTTACTTTTCTGCTTTGCTGTTATGGGGTAAAATTTTTGTGAATATTTCAATATTTGCAGGTAACCACAACATTTGCATCTCTTAATAATTCAACTTTTGTTGGGGGAAGGCAACAAGAAGGAAAGAGAGGAGAATTATTTCTAGGTGGAGTTTACCAATTCTTTTCCTCAGAGTCAAATGTATTCTAAGTATTCTTTTTGACAACACATTGGAGTTGGCTTTTATTTTTTTATTTCTCACAAATATTAACAATTATTTCTTTAACCAGACAATCCAGAAATCATATTCCAATATGGTTTACATTTTTAAGTAAATGATGGAAAGGATCAAAAGAGACTTCCAAGGCTGAGAATTATTCATCTTATAAATCCTACCACATTTCTGAACACTGGGCATGTCTGGGAATGGGTGAGCAGGCTTCCTAGTGTAAGGCTTCGGGTGTGAGGTTTGGGACCCAGGCTCAGTGAAGAATGTGTGAGGCACCAGTGGGAACCTGGGAGGCAGATCACTGATGAGATAAGGCCCTTCCCTTCTGACAGTTCCTGCTGCAGCCAGAGGAAAGGTGAAAGGAAAAGTCTGGTCATTAAAACCATCTGGGCCCTTTATTCCTGGCCCTGGACCCACCCCATTCAGAGGAGATAAGTTCTTAAACTAGCCATGCTCCTTTCTTCTTCTTTATGCCTCCACTTCCTGTGTGAATGCCAGGCCCCTCTTCTCCCCATTCTTCTTAAGCTTTTCTTGTTTATTCTTACATTTTGGGGTGAAGGATAATTCTGGAAAATGAAGACACATCCTCCTCCTTTTCTGGATCTTTTCTCCCTGTAGCTGTATTCCCTTCCTTCCTTGTTGACTCTTCTTATAACCATAAGAACTGTTTTCACTTCTTACTGGATTGGGGGCATTGGAATGGGAGTCAGAAGACTGGGCTCCTGCTCATCAGCACATAGATAAAGTGAATTTATTCTCCTTGGACTCAGTATCTCAGCTGTAAAAAGAAAGGAAGGGTAAACTAGTGTGTCTCTCCATCTATTTCTCTCTCAGTTTCTGTGTAAAATCAGGTCCCTATCAACAGCTGAAGAAGAAGGTCTTCAGAATTATCTTGCTAACTTCTAAAGCTCTGCAGTTAAGCAAATGTTCCTTGTATTTGCTGGGTGAGCCATCTGGGTGAATTTCCAAAAGAAGCAAGTTGAAACACTGGAATATGAATAAATTAGGAATCAGTGGAGATGCACCTGGAGAAGTGATCTCAAGCTTCGTTAGGAGGGACATTGCCTTCTATGTTAGATTTGGAACTTTATTCTCTGGATGATGGAGAATCTTGAAAGTATGATCAGATTTGTGTTTTAGAAAGTTCATTCTGATGGTTACATGAGGGATGGTGAAGACAGAAGTCAGCGCCACCAGGTAAAACTACCACTAATTTTTCAGGCAAGAAATGGGGAGGATCTGTATTTTAAAAGTAGACTATATTTGGAAAAAATGGGAGGGGGCCAATTTGATACATTTGGGGATTTTCTGACTGAGGGAGCTGATGTGAGTGGGTGGATGATCACAGTGGACACCTATGGCTTTGTTTACCTAGAATTCTGTGTTTTTACTGAAAAAAAAATACACTTTTTCTTCCGAAAACTGCTTAACTATTTACTTCAAGGGAGATGCCATTGTTTTTCCCATAATTTTGCCCCCGTAGACTTAACTGATTGGTCCAAAAAGACACCTCACCTGTGACGATCATGGAACCTCAACCCCTGGAAGCAGGTAATGGATGCAGAGAAGGGCAACTGACTCAAGCCAAGCCAATCAGAATTCTTGTCCAGATGTTTAACTTGGAACCAAAGCAAGCTTCAGTCAGTCCCTTTTCATGGATAGAAATTTACTAAGGACTGAATTTTGTGACCGCCCCCCACCCCCCAAATTCACATGTTGAAACCCAATCATCAGTGCGATGGTGTTTGGGGTTGAGGATCATGAATGGGATTCATACCCTTATCAGAAATGACACGAGAATGATGCTCTCTCTCCGCCATGTGAAGATACGGTGAGAAGGCAGCGGTTTACAAGCCAGGACATGCATGCGTATCAGACACGAGATCTTCCAGAGTCTTGATGGTAGACTTCCCAGCTTCCAGAACTGTGAAATATTTTTCACTGTTTGTTATTTAAGTCACCCAGTCTATGGTTTGGTTTTTTTTTTTTTTTTGTGGTACACGGGCCTCCCACTGCCGTGGCCTCTCCCACTGCGGAGCACAGGCTCCGGACGCGCAGGCCCAGCAGCCACGGCCCACGGGCCCAGCAGCTCTGCGGCATGTGGGATCCTCCCGGACTGGGGCACGAACCCGTATCCCCTGCATCGGCAGGCGGACTCTCAACCACTGCGCCACCAGGGAAGCCCTATGGTATTTTTATTAAAGTTGCAAGATAAAAGATGATGGAGAGGAGTGGGAAGATGGCGGAAGAGTAAGACGCGGAGATCACCTTCCTCCCCACAGATACATCAGAAATACATCTACACATGGAACAACTCCTACATAACACCTACTGAACGCTGGCAGAAGACCTCAGACCTCCCAAAAGGCAAGAAACTCCCCACGTACCTGGGTGGAACAAAAAAAAAAAAAAAAAACAGAGACAAAATGATAGGGACGGGACCTGCACCAGTGGGAGGGAGCCGTGAAGGAAGAAAGCTTTCCACACACTAGGAAGCCCCTTCGCAAGCGGAGACTGCGGGTGGCGGAGGGGGAAAGCTTCGGAGCCATGGAAGAGAGCACAGCAACAGGGGTGGGGAGGGCAAAGCTGAGAGATTCCCGCACAGAGGATCGGTGCCGAACGGCACGCACCAGCCCGAGAGGCTTGTCTGCTCACCTGCCGGGGCGGGCGGGGCTGGGAGCTGAGGCTTGGGCTTCGGTCAGAGCGCAGGGAGAGGACTGGGGTTGGATGCGTGAACACAGCCTGCAGGGGGTTAGTGCACCACGGCTAGCCCGGAGGGAGTCCGGGGAATAGTCTGGAACTACCGAAGAGGCAAGAGACTTTTTCTTCCCTCTTTGTTTCCTGGTGCACGAGGAGAGGGGATTAAGAGCGCTGCTTAAAGGACCTCCAGAGATGGCCGCGAGCTGCAGCTATCAGCGCAGACCCCAGAGACGGGTATGAGATGCTAAGGCTGCTGCCACCAAGAAGCCTGTGTGCGAGCACAGGTCATTATCCACACCCCGCTTCGGGGAGCCTGTGCAGCCCGCCACTGCCAGGGTCCCGGGATCCAGGGACAGCTTCCCCAGGAGAACGTACGGCGAGTCTCAGGCTGATGCAACGTCACGCTAGCCTCTGCTGCCGCAGGCTGGCCCTGCACTCCGTACCCCTCCCTCCCCCACGGCCTGAGTGAGCAAGAGCCCCCGACTCAGCTGATCCTTTAACCCCGTCCTGTCTGAGCAAAGAACAGATGCCCTCAGGCAACCTACAGGCAGAGGCGGGGCCAAATCCAAAGCTGAAACCCCGGAACTGTGCGAACAAAGAGAAAGGGAAATTTCTCCCAGCAGCCTCAGGAGCAGCGGATTAAAGCTCCACTATCAACTTGATGTACCCTGCATCTATGGAACACATGAATAGACAAGGAATCATCCCAAATCGAGGAGGTGGACTTTGAGAGCAAGATTTATTATTTTTTCCCCTTTTCCTCTTTTTGTGAGTGTGTATGTCTATGCTTCTGTGTGAGATTTTCTCTGTATAGCTTTGCTTTCACCATTTGTCCTAGGGTTCTATCCGTCAGTTTTTGCTTTCTTTTGTTTCACTTTAAAAAAATTTTTTTGTCTTAAAAATTATTTTTTACTTTAATAACTTTATTTTATTTTATTTTGTCCCCTTTCTTTCTTTCTTTCTTTCTTTCTTTCTTTCTTTCTTCTTTTTCTCCCTTTTATTCTGAGCCATGTGGATGAAAGGCTCTTCGTGCTACAGCCAGGAGTCAGTGCTGTGCCTCTGATGTGGGAGAGCCAACTTCAGGACACTGGTCCACAAGAGATCTCCCACCTCCACGTAATATCAAATGGCGAAAATATCCCAGAGATCTCCATCTCAACACCAACACCCAGCTTCACTCAACAACCAGCAAGCTACAGTGCGGGACACCCTATGCCAAACAACTAGCAAGACAGGAACACAACCCTACCCATTAGCAGAGAGGCTGCCTGAAATCATAATAAGTCCACAGACACCTCAAAACACACCACCAGACATGGACCTGCCCAACAGAAACACAAGATCCAGCCTACACAGGCACTAGTCCCCTCCACCAGGAAGCCTACACAACCCACTGAACCAACTTTAGCCACTGGGGACAGACACCAAAAACAACGGGAACTACAAACATGCAGCCTGCAAAAAGGAGACCCCAAATACAGTAAGATAACCAAATTGAGAAGACAGAAAAATACACAGCAGATGAAGGAACAAGATAAAAACCCACCAGACCTAACAAATGAAGAGGAAATAGGCAGTCTACCTGAAGAAGAATTCAGAATAATGATAGTAAAGATGATCCAAAATCTTGGAAATAGAATAGACAAAATGCAAGAAATATTAAACAAGGACCTAGAAGAACTGAAGATGAAACAAGAAATGATGAACAACACAATAAATTAAAAATACTCTAGAAGGGATCAATAGCAGAATAACTCAGGCAGAAGAACAGATAATTGACATGGAAGATAAAATAATGGAAATAACTACTGCAGAGCAGAATAAAGAAAAAAGAATGAAAAGAACTGAGGACAGTCTCAGAGACCTCTGGGACAACATTAAACACAACAACATTCGAATTATAGGGGTCCCAGAAGAAGAAGAGAAAAAGAAAGGGGCTGAGAAAATATTTGAAGAGATTATAGTTGAAAACTTCCATCATATGGGAGAGGAAATAGTTAGTCAAGTCCAGGAAGCACAGAGAGTCCCATACAGAGTAAATCCATGGAGAAACATGCCAAGACACATATTAAACAAACTGTCAAAAATTAAATACAAAGAAAACATATTAAAAGATTCATGGGAAAAACAACAAATAACACACAAGGGAATCCCCATAAGGTTAACAGCTGATCTTTCAGCAGAAACTCTGCAAGCCAGAATGGAGTGGCATACATATTTAAAGTGATGAAGGAGAAAAACCTACAACCAAGATTACTCTACCCAGCAAGGATCTCATTCAGATTTGATGGAGAAATTAAAAGCTTTACAGATAAGCAAAAGCTGAGAGAGTTCAGCACCACCAAACCAGCTTTACAACAAATGCTAAAGGAACTTCTCTAGGCAAGAAACACAAGAGAAGGAAAAGACCTACAATAACAAAACCAAGACAATTAAGAAAATGGGAATAGGAACATACATATCGATAATCACCTTAAATGTAAATGGATTAAATGCTCCCACCAAAAGACACAGACTGGCTGAATGGATACAAAAACAAGACCCATATATATGCTGTCTACAAGAGACACACTTCAGACCTAGAGATACATACAGACTGAAAGTGAGGGGATGGAAAAAGATATTCCATGCAAATGGAAACGAAAAGAAAGCTGGAGTAGCAATTCTTCTATCAGACAAAATAAACTTTAAAATAAACAGTGTTACATGAGACAAAGAAGGACACTACATAATGATCAAGGGATCGATCCAAGAAGAAGATATAACAATTGTAAATATTTATGCACCCAACATAGGAGCACCTCAATACATAAGGCAAATGCCAACAGCCATAAAAGGGGAAATCGACAGTAACACATTCATAGTAGGGGACTTAAACACCCCACTTTCACCAATGGACAGACCATCAAAATGAAAATCAATAAAGAAACACAAGCTTTAAGTGATACATTAAACAAGATGGACTTAAGTGATATTTATAGGACATTCCATCCAATAACAACAGAATACACATTTTTCTCAAGTGCTCATGGAACATTCTCCAGGAGAGATCATATTTTGGGTCACAAATCAAGCCTTGGTAAATTTAAGAAAATTGAAATTGTATCAAGTATCTTTTCCGACCACAATGTTATGAGACTAGATATCAATTACAGGAAACGATCTGTACAAAATACAAACACATGGAGGCTAAACAATACACTACTTAATAATGAAGTGATCATGAAGAAATCAAAGAGGAAATCAAAAAATACCTAGAAACAAATGACAATGGAGACACGACGACCCAAAACCTATGGGATGCAGCAAAGGCACTTCTAAGAGGGAAGTTTATAGCAATACAATCCTAACTTAAGAAACAGGAAACATCTCAAATAAACAACCTAACGTTGCATCTAAAGCAATTAGAGAAAGAAGAACTAAAAAACCCCAAAGTTAGCAGAAGGAAAGAAATCATAAATATCAGATCAGATATAAATGAAAAAGAAATGAAGGAAACAATAGCAAAGATCAATAAAACTAAAAGCTGGTTCTTTAAGGAGACAAACAAAATTGATAAACCATTAGCAAGACTCATCAAGAAAAAAAGGGAGAAGACTCAAATCAATAAAATTAGAAATGAAAAAGGAGAAGTAACAACTGACACTGTAGAAATACAAAAGATCATGAGAGATTACTACAAGCAACTCTATGCCAATAAAATGAACAACCTGGAAGAAATGGACAAATTCTTAGAAATGCACAACCTGCCAAGACTGAGTCAAGAAGAAATAGAAAATATGAACAGACCAATCACAAGCACTGAAATTGAAACTGTGATTAAAAATCTTCCAACAAACAAAAGCCCAGGACCAGATGGCTTCACAGGCGAATTCTATCAAACATTTAGAGAAGAGCTAACACCTATCCTTCTCAAACTCTTCCAAAATATAGCAGAGGGAGGAGCACTCCCAAACTCATTCTTTGAGGCCACCATCACCCTGATACCAAAACCAGACAAAGATGTCACAAAGAAGGAAAACTACAGGCCAATATCACTGATGAACATAGATGCAAAAATCCTCAACAAATACTAGCAAACAGAATCCAACAGCGCATTCAAAGGATCATACACCATGATCAAGTGGGGTTTATTCCTGGAATGCAAGGATTCTTCAATATACGCAAATCAATCAAGGTGATACACCATATTAAATTCAAGGAAAAAAACCGAATAATCATCTCAATAGATGCAGAGAAAGCTTTTGACAAAATTCAACACCCATTTATGATAAAAACCCTGCAGAAAGTAGGCGTAGAGGGAACTTTCCTCAACATAATAAAGGCCATATATGACAAACTCATGGCCAACATCATCCTCAATGGTGAAAAACTGAAGCAATATCCACTAAGAACAGGAACAAGACAAGGTTACCCATCCTCACCACTCTTATTCAACATACTTTTGGAAGTTTTAGCCACAGCAAGCAGAGAATAAAAGGAAATAAAAGGAATCCAAATTGGAAAAGAAGAAGTAAAGCTGTCACTGCTTGCAGATGACATGATACTATACATAGAGAATCCTAAAGATGCTACCAGAAAACTACTAGAGCTAATCAATGAATTTGGTAAAGTAGCAGGATACAAAATTAATGCACAGAAATCTCTGGCATTCCTATACACTTATGATGAAAAATCTGAAAGTGAAATCAAGAAAACACTCCCATTTACCATTGCAACAAAAAGAATAAAATATCTAAGAATAAACCTACCTTCAGAGACAAAAGTCCTGTATGCAGAAAATTATAAGACACTCATGAAAGAAATCAAAGATGATACAAATAGATGGAGAGATATACCATGTTCTTGGATTGGAAAAATCAACATTGTGAAAATGACTATACTACCCAAAGCAATCTACAAATTCAATGCAATCCCTATCAAACTACCACTGGCATTTTTCACAGAACTAGAACAAAAATTTTCACAATTTGTATGGAAATACAAAAGACCCTAAATAGCCGAAGCAATCTTGAGAACGAAAAATGGAGCTGGAGGAATCAGGCTCCCGGACTTCAGACTATACTACAAAGCTACAGTAATCAAGACAGTATGGTACTGGCACAAAAACAGAAATAGAGTTCAATGGAACAGGAGAGAAAGTCCAGAGATAAACCCACACACATATGGTCACCTTATCTTTGATAAAGGAGGCAGGAATGTACAGTGGAGAAAGGACAGCCTCTTCAATAAGTGGTGCTGGGAAAACCGGACAGGTTCATGTAAAAGTATGAGATTAGATCACTCCCTAACACCATACACAAAAATAAGCTCAAAATGGATTAAAGACCTAAATGTAATGCCAGAAACTATCAAACTCTTAGAGGAAAACATAGGTGGAACACTCTATGACATAAATCACAGCAAGATCCTTTTTGACCCACCTCCTAGAGAAATGGAAATAAAAACAAAAATAAACAAATGGGACCTAATGAAACTTAAAAGCTTTTGCACATCAAAGGAAACCATAAACAAGACCAAAAGACAACCCTCAGAATGGGAGAAAATATTTGCAAATGAAGCAACTGACAAAGGATTAATCTCCAAAATTTACAAGCAGCTCATGCTGCTCAATAACAACAACAAAAAAACCCAAACAACCCAATCCACAAATGGGCAGGAGACCTAAATAGACATTTCTCCAAAGAAGGTATACAAATTGCCAACAAACACATGAAAGAATGCTCAACATCATTAATCATTAGAGAAATGCAAATCAAAACTACAATGAGATATCATCTCACACCAGTCAGAATGGCCATCATCAAAAAATCTAGAAACAATAAATGCTGGAGAGGGTGTGGAGAAAAGGGAACCCTCTTGCACTGCTAGTGAGAATGTGAATTGGTACAGCCACTATGCAGAACAGTATGGAGGTTCCTTAAAAAACTACAAATAGAACTACCATATGACCCAGCAATCCCACTACTGGGCATATACCCTGAGAAAACCATAATTCAAAAAGAGTCATGTACCAAAATGTTCATTGCACTTCTATTTTTGATAGCCAGGAGATGGAAGCAACCTAAGTGTCCATCATCGGATGAATGGATAAAGAAGATGTGGCCCATATATACAATGGAATATTACTCAGCCATAAAAAGAAACGAAATTGAGTTATTTGTAATGAGGTGGATGGACCTAGAGTCTGTCATACAGAGTGAAATGAGTCAGAAAGAAAAAGACAAATACTGTATGCTTACACATATATATGGAATCTAAGAAAAAAAAATGTCATGAAGAACCTAGGGAATAAAGACACCTACCTACTAGAGAATAAGATGGGAATAAAGACACAGACCTACTAGAGAATGGACTTGAGGATATGGGGAGGGGGAAGGGTAAGCTGTGACAAAGTGAGAGAGTGGCATGGACATATATACACTACCAAATGTAAAGTAGATAGCTAATGGGAAGCAGCCGCATAGCACAGGGAGATCAGCTCAGTGCTTTGTGACCACCTAGAGGGGTGGGATAGGGAGGGTGGTAGGGAGGGAGATGCAAGAGGGAAGAAATATGGGGATATATGTATAACTGATTCACTTTGTTATAAAGCAGAAACTAACACACCATTGTAAAGCAATTATACTCCAATAAAGATATTAAAAAAATATAAAAGGGTCTTGACTAATTTCGCAGTCCATTAATTGAGCTGGGAAGAAATAGAGAGAGGCAAGTCTGAGAGAGAGGAGAATGAGGTCAGTTTTGGACACTTTAGGTTGAGTTGCTTAGGACATCCGCATGAAGATTTCCAGATGAAGTGTCCATGATTAAGCTGAAGATCAGAAGATATATCACATTCTCCAAGTCATCAAAAATATATTGAAAAAGACAAGTCTAAGTCTGATGTCCTATAGTGCATCACTAGATACACCCAAGTCAACACTGATCCTTTTAGGATGACATTGTTTAAGTCAACACCTCTGTTCAGTTGAACTAGCGTTCAATTTACCATTCTCACACTGGTTCAACAATATATCATAAAGTGTTTTCCTAGGAAGCTTGATGAAATCAGGATTGAGTATCTCTCTGGCATCCCCCTAATCTATTTCAGGAGGATCACATAGACATAAGGTAAGCATGGCATTAGCCTGACATGACTTGATCTCGGTGAACATAGCTCCCAGCACTGGCTCCAAATCAATGTTGCTGTTTCTAAATATTCATAAATCAATTATCAATAACTTATTTTTTTGGCTAAATCATTTGTCATCATCTAAATCAATAGAACTAAGAAGTAGTAGGTGGGTATACTGAATCTTAAATAAATTCTTCACAAATTATAAGACATTTCTCTTTCAGATCTATTCATGGATGCTTGTGGGCCTCCCAGCAGGGAGGTCCCAGCATTCCATGAACTTAATGGTGCCTATTAATTGTCCTTGTTGTTCTGTTCAGCATGGAAGGGTGCTGCTTCAGAAATGCCAAGTTGACCCCCATAGGAAAAGTATCTTTTTCTTTATGCCACACCAGAGGCTGTGGGCGGCATGCTTGTCCTTTCGAGGCAGAGAAACCTGGGGTGCAAATATTGGTTCCAGCCCTTACATGCTGTGTGATCTTGGGAGAGTTGTTTAAACATGCTGAGCCACAATTTTCCTCATCTGGAAAATAGGAACAATGATTAATTCTTTAGTACATGTGTGAGAATTAAATGTGATAATGTGCTTACTATACTAAAATAGCTCCTCGCACATAATCAGCTTTCGATAAAGAGTAGATGTGACTGTGTTTGCTTATTTGTTTTATTTGATGATGTTGTTTGCTTCTTCCTGTTCCCATTTACCCATGCGTATCAGTGGTCTCGATTCCTTTGCATATCCTTTCTTTCTGGCTTCCTATTTGAATTATTTCTTTCATTTTGGCTGGGCATAGTTCATCTTCATGAAAAAGCTACAACACATTCCTCTACTGTTAAGAGTCATCCATATGGATAGTTTGTATAATTGGTGACCTTCTTAAGCAGCTAGTCAAGAGATGCCCATGGTCATTTCTGTCCACAGACCTGGCATAGTGTTCATTTCTGGGCTGATTCTCCAGTAAGTCCAGGTCAATTAAAACCACACTGTGTAAATTACGTACACTGTACTAAATATGTTCATGTAAGAAATTACACACATGTCATTTCCTATCCCTTTATGAGGTATTCATTTCTTGCTAGTGGAGTTGGCATGACAGCAATGGCTGAGACAAAACTGCCCTGCAAAGTTCAGACAGCAGGGCCTTGCCATGTAATATGCAACATCAAAGCACAGGCAGAGAATAGGCTCAAAGATTTTGTGTCCACAAAAGCACAAGACCATTGTGGAGTAACCTCCTGAGTAGCTGTCGCATCAATCTACTCCCCCCATACCCACTACATTCCCGCAGTAACACTGTGCTCACTGCCAGCCCTGTTTCTCCTCTAATGCCAGAGAGAGTTTTCTAACTTACAAATATGATTATGTCGCTTTGCTGCGTGGGCCATTCAATGGGCTTGAACAAGGCCCCCGGTGACCCGGACATGGCGCACATACCCGGTCGTGTTTCTCACCACATACAGCCTTCTTTCTGGTCTGTGGTTCGACTGCACTAGAAAGTGGAGTTTTCAGTTTCTCCAGTGCACCACTGACATCTCTCCTCGCAAGCTTTGCCCTGATTAGAACCTCCCTCCACTTCCCCAACTTTTTTGCTTTTTGGCCTAATCTAGATATCGCTTCCTCTGGGAGTCTTTTTCTGATCTGGGTTAATTGCCCCTCTATGAATAAAGACACTGTGAATCATGGAATTTACCACATTATATGGGAATTGCCTTTTTACTTGTCTAGATCAACCTATTAAACTGTAGGGACCATGGGGAAAGATCATGTCCGATTTGCTCATCACTGTGTTGTCAGGACAACACACAGCTCAGCCCAGAGCAGGCCTTTAGTAAGTCCATGTTGAATCAGTGAATGAATGAATGAATGAATGATGACATTAGAAGGTGGCAGGAATCAGAGCTGAGATACCAATCCCAACTATATGAAATGTTTGAGACACATTTATACTAAAAAATTATTTGTTGTTTATCTGAAATTCAAATTTAACTTGGCATCTTACTTGTTAATGAAATGCCTCTTTCTGTATGTCTCAGAAATAAATGTATTAATTTCAACAAAGCCAAATCTTAGACTACTGACTACCTTAGCATTCAATGTAGAGAATAATCATGTTGCTGGTGATGAATAAATTGCTTCTCTTTCTCTTTCTTAAACCATGGGGATTGTGTAGGGTTTTTTTTTGCTTGAATTTCAGCATTTCAGTGCCCTGGCTGAATGTGGACCAATATAACATGCATTCCTTTACATACTCTATTGTTCTGAACACCATGGTTGGTTAAATTCCTAGGAAGAGCTGTGACCCTTTAAAATTGCTAAATTCTAATTCTTTTACACATTCCATTGACAGTCTAATTTGCTGACTCTTTTTGGACTCTCCCACTTTTAAATTTTACTTTCATTATTGCACAATCTGTAGTTACTGCTGTTGAGTAACTAATGAGTAATCTGATTTCCTTTTTTAATAAATACAATATATCTCTCTAATTCAGTTTCACCAAAAACTTATCAGACATCCTTTTTAAGATAGAATTTATTTTCTCAGTGAATTAATAAGGGAACAAACACTGATAAGGTTAAGGGCACAAATATTTATAACACAAACTATATCATAAAAAGATATAGGTAACAAAGAAGGGAAAAATCTGTAATATGCAATTGGTTACACAGTTTAATATATTTGTTGAGCATCTAATGGAAAATACAAAAATTACTAGATCACTAGGAATCTTTAACCTAAAATGCCATAAAGAAAATCAATTTAATTCCAAAATTATTCATTTATTAAGAACATAATTATTTATTTCCATTTAAGGTTTTAGCCTAGGAGAATTGCAAATAGAAAAATGAGTGCCTTCCAGAAAGAACAGTCTTATTTAGGGGTATGACATAATTTGGCAAGATAAAAGAAATTGACACTACATAAGAGGTACAGAAAAAATTCAGTAAGAAATAAAATGATGTGAGCGAGTTCCCTTCCAACTGGAGGACCCAGGTAAGAAAGGCTTTGTTCCTGGTTTTTACAGACATGGTGGCATCGGTCCTGGGCCTTCATGGGTAGGTAAGATTTCAAGATGGGTGAGAAGGCCCTGCCTTGCAGAAGGGTCCCTGTGGCAAAGCCCTCCTCCACAACTTTGAATTGCTTGAAAACTACATCCTCTAAAGAAGGCCCAGAACAATGATCATACAGTGGCCACAAGTCTGAGAATTTCCAAGATGGCATCATAATTGCTAATAGGGCCTCTAGAGATACTTAAGACACCAACTGAACTGAGAGCATTACTAGAGGTACGCTGAGAAAACATGGGGTGGGGAGCTCTCTGTGTCTGTGACAGTTACGTATAACTAGATTTAGGAACTAACGTGTATTTGAAGATGATGTTTCCAAATAGTGTACCTGTGACTGGATGGTGCAGTCTCTTGAAGCTCTTTCCCTAAGTTTAAATACAACCAGCCCCTCAGTCGACAGACACAAATACTCCTTAAAGAGGTGGCTGCCTTTTCTCAGCTCAGGGGCCCAAGTGCTAGCAGCCTCCATCGGGATGCTTTAGAGGAAGTTTCCCTGGGTGTGCTACGGTGTGTAAGGAGACAAGTCCAGGAGAGGTTGTGGGGACTTTCGGTTCTGATTCATTTTCTAGGATCATGTAGCTCTCAGTTATCTGGGCCAAAGGGTGTGGAAGGCAACTGCAAAGCACAACCCTAAGCTTTCCCCGTAGCCTCACCTCTGTATCCCAGGATGCTCTCCCAGCAAGCTCTCCTCTCTCGCTTAGTTCTCCTGAGGTCACTGCAGCTGGAGTGTGAGTGTGAGTGGCTGGGGAGGCCAACCATGGAAACAGGAACTACAAAGCTACTTGCCCCAACCTGCATCTCCAAAATCCAGGAAGCTCCACAAACTGAGTTTTTGTAACTCATTTGGCAGCAAAATCTGACCTCACCTGAATTCATTTGAAAACAAAATCTCACCTGGACTGACATGAGGCTATTTAAAGTCTTCAGCCGCCTGGCACAGATACTCACATGCTTTATTGCAGAACTGTAATTTAGTACAGAGTGCTGTCCTGGAGTCTGTTGGGAGTGTAAATAACATACAGTACTTACACTGTACTACTTTTTTAAAAATCCAAGATAATTCTGAACTCTGACATCTGGCCCCAGGATTTTGGATAAGTCCTTGTGGTCCCACAGTACAAAGTGTACCATTGATCAGGCACAGGATAAAGAGCTGAACTCACTCTACAAAAGATAGACCTTGGTTCATTTATTTCTAAATTCTCACCCTTTAGCAAATGAAATTAATATTTTTCTAGATCAATAGGTTTCAATAAGTGATCTTGGGACCCTGGAAATTTGTAAGCTGCTTTATGGGGTCTATACTTTCATTGTTATATAGTAAAAAATATTATCTGTACTTTGTAATGACAGCAAAGACATTACTGATAGCTCATTAAAACCAAGTCAATTTCTTCTTCCTACTAGTCTCCCTCTCTCTCCCTCTTTCTCTCTCTCTCTCCCCCCCAACTCCTGTGTGTGTGGAGGGGGCAAGTGAAGAAACTGGCTTCATTGATACTACCAATGTAGTACAAGGCTTTGTACTCAGGAAGTGATTAGGGAAGCATTTACCAGAGAAACAGAATCAACAGGACACAGAGAGAGAGAGAATTTATTATAAGAAATTGGTTCATGTGATTATGGAGGCTGGAAAATCCGAAGATTTTCAGGGTGAGCTGGAAAGCTGAAGACCCAGGAAAGCTGATTCAGTCTGAGTCCAAAGGCCTGAGAATCACAAGAGCCCAAGGTGCAATTCCAGGCCGGCAGCCAGTAGGATCGAGATCCACGAGGAGCTAATGTTTTAGTTTGAGTCTGAAGGCAGGAAAAACTCTCTCTTACTCAGAAGAGGATCAATGTTTCTGTTTTACTCAACTTATTGAATGAGGCCCATCCACATTAGGGAAGGAAATCTGCTTTACTCATTCTATTGATTTAAATGTTAGCTTCATCTAAAAACACCCTCACAGAAACTTATAGAAGAATGTTTGACTAAATATCTGGACACCCCATGGCCTGGTCAACTTGACGCAGAAAATTAACCATCACAGACGGAGAACACATGCTTGGAGTTTAATACTCTGTGGTCACCATCTGGAAATTTTCAATACTCTTCATTTGAATTTATATTTTCTAATTGAAGCCCACCCAATCAACATTAAGAACTTACCAGGGTCTTGGATCCTCAATTCACCCAAAGTCCCACCTGCACCACCTTGCAGCCTCCAGGGACCAGTTCTTATCTGCCAGTTCCTGCATCCCTGACTGGTGACGGCTGCAGCCGCGGTTCCTGCACAGGACCTGGGCCTGGAGGGAAGGACCAGGGTCAGGCACCCAGAGGGTCTGCCTTGGTTCTGCGAGTGTCCCTGTGCCTGAGGTCATGTGACATCAAATAGCAGAAACAAATGAAACAACAGCAAAAACACCAAGACACATCAAGAGAAAGACTATGGAAGAAAGGAAAAAACTGTTTTCCTGATTTTTTAAACAGAGGCCTGAATGTCCCTTTTACACAGGAACCCTTTTACACAGGAACCTGCTCGCAGTTGGCGCTGGATGGGAAGACACTCCAGGAGGCCAGTAGCTGCCTCTTCGGCCTGCACAAACACAAACACATACAGGGTGTTTTTCACTGTTGTGGGGTTTTCTATTTTTGGTGGTATGGATGCGAAAGAAGGAAAAGTTCCAGAATTGGTTAATTCAATGGATATTTTTACCTTGGATCATAACTGACTTTCCTTTCCCTCCTTTCCCGTTGGCAGGCAGCGCAGTCTTGCAGATGCTGGCCAGGGGCTCCCATGACTGTCCTTCTTACTCACTTCTGCCCTGCCAACCTGGTCCAGGAAGAGTCCTCCCCTTCTCCTCCTTCATCCTCTTCTGTCACCATGACTGCCACCCCTGCTACTCTGAAGAGCTGTGGCGGAGTGGGGGAAGATGGCGGAAGAGTAAAAAGCGGAGATTGCCTTCCTCCCCACAAATACATCAGAAATACATCTACATGTGGAACAACTCCTACAGAGCACCCACTGAACGCTGGCAGAAGATCTCAGACCTCCCAAAAGGCAAGAAACTCCCCACGTACCTGGGTAGGACAAAAGAAAAAGGAATAAACAGAGACAAAAGAATAGGGACGGGACCTGCACCAGTGGGAGGGAGCAGTGAAGGAGGAAAGGTTTCCACACACTAGGAAGCCCCTTCGCGGGCGGAGACTGCGGGTGGCGGAGCAGGAAAGCTTCGAGGCAGCAGAGGATAGCGCAGCAACAGGGGTGCGGAGGGCAAAGCTGAGAGATTCCCGCACAGAGGATCGGTGCCGAACGGCACGCACCAGCCCGAGAGGCTTGTCTGCTCACCCGCTGGGTTGGGCGGGGGCTGGGAGCTGAGGCTTGGGCTTCGGTCAGAGCTCAGGGAGAGGACTGGGGTTGGCGGCGTGAACACAGCCTGCAGGGGGTTAGTGCACCAGGGCTAGCCGGGAGGGAGTCAGGGAAAAAGTCTGGACCTGCCGAAGAGGCAAGAGACTTTTTCTTCCCTATTTGTTTCCTGGTGTGCGAGGAGACAGGATTAAGAGCGCTGCTTAAAGGAATTCCAGAGACCGGCGCGAGCCACGGCTCTCAGTGCAGACCCCAGAGACGGGCATGAGGCGCTAAGGCCGCTGCTGCCGCCACCAAGAAGCCTGTGTGCGAGCACAGATCACTATCCACACCTCCCTTCCCAGGAGTCTGTGCAGCCCGCCACTGCCAGGGTCCCGGGATCCAGGGACAACTTCCCTGGGAGAACGCACAGCGAGCCTCAGGCTGGTGCAACGTCACGCTGGCCTCTGCCGCTGCGGGCTTGCCCTGCGTCCGTACCCCTCCCTCACCCCCACCCCGGCCTGAGTGAGCCAGAGCCCCCTAATCAGCTGCTCCTTTAACCCCGTCCTGTCTGAGCAAACAACAGACGCCCTCAGGCAACCTACAGGCAGAGGCGGGGCCAAATCCAAAGCTGAAACCCCGGAACTGTGTGAACAAAGAGAAAGGGAAATTTCTCCCAGCAGCCTCAGGAGCAGCAGAATAAATCTCCACAATCAACTTGATGCACCCTGCCTCGGTGGAATACATGAATAGACAACGAATCATCCCAAAATGAGGAGGTTGACTTTGAAAGCAAGATATATTATTTTTTCCCCTTTTCCTCTTTTTGTGAGTGTGTATGTGTATGCTTCTTTGTGAGATTTTGTCTATATAGCTTTGCTTTCACCATTTGTCCTAGGGTTCTGTCCGTCCATTTTTGGTTGTGTTTTTTTACTTAAAAAAATTATTTTTCTTAATAATTATTTTTTATTTAAATAACTATTTTATATTATTTTATTTTATCCCCTTTCTTTTTTCCTTCCTTCCTTCCTTCCTTCCTTCCTTCCTTTCTTTCTTTCTTTCTTTCTTCCTTTCTTCCTTTCTTTCTTTCTTTCTTTCTTTCTTTCTTTCTTTCTTTCTTTCTTTCTTTCTTTCTTTCTTTCTTTCTACTTTTTCTCCCTTTTATTCTGAGCCATGTGGATGAAAGGCTCTTGGTGCTACAGCCAGGAGTCAGTGCTGTGCCTCTGACGTGGGAGAGCCAACTTCAGGACACTGGTCCACAAGAGATCTCCCACCTCCATGTAATATCAAACGGCGAAAATATCCCAGAGATCTCCATCTCAACACCAACACCCAGCTTCACTCAACAACCAGCAAGCTACAGTGTGGGACACCCTATGCCAAACAACTAGCAAGACAGGAACACAACACCACCCATTAGCAGAGAGTCTGCCTGAAATCATAATAAGTCCACAGACACCTCAAAACACACCACCAGATATGGACCTGCCCAACAGAAAGACAAGATTCAGCCTCATCCACCAGAATACAGGCATTAGTCCCCTCCACCAGGAAGCCTACACAACCCAGTGAATCAACTTTAGCCACTGGGGACAGACACCAAAAACAACGGGAACTATGAACATGCAGCCTGCAAAAAGGAGACCCCAAACACAGTAAGACAAGCAAAATGAGAAGACAGAAAAACACACAGCAGATGAAGGAACAAGATAAAAACCCACCAGACCTAACAAATGAAGAGGAAATAGGCAGTCTACCTGAAAAAGAATTCAGAATAATGATAGTAAGGATGATCCAAAATCTTGGAAATAGAATAGAGAAAATGCAAGAAACATTAAACAAGGACCTAGAAGAACTGAAGATGAAACAAGCAATAATGAACAACACAATAAATGAAATTAAAAATACTCTAGAAGGGATCAATAGCAGAATAACTGAGGCAGAAGAACGGATAAGTGACCTGGAAGATAAAATAATGGAAATAACTACTGCAGAGCAGAATAAAGAAAAAAGAATGAAAAGAACTGAGGACAGTCTCAAAGACTTCTGGGACAACATTAAACGCACCAACATTCGAATTAGAGAGGTCCCAGAAGAAGAAGAGAAAAAGAAAGGGACTGAGAAAATATTTGAAGAGATTATAGTTGAAAACTTCCATCATATGGGAAAGGAAACTGTTAATCAAGTCCAGGAAGCACAGAGAGTCCCATACAGGATAAATCCAAGGAGAAACATGCCAAGACACATATTAATCAAACTATCAAAAATTAAATACAAAGAAAAATATTAAAAGCATCAAGGGAAAGACAACAAATAACACACAAGGGAATCCCCATAAGGTTAACAGCTGATCTTTCAGCAGAAACTCTGCAAGCCAGAAGGGAGTGGCATACATATTTAAAGTGATGAAGGAGAAAAACCTACAACCAAGATTACTCTACCCAGCAAGGATCTCATTCAGATTTGATGGAGAAATTAAAACTTTTACAGACAAAGAAAAGCTGAGAGAGTTCAGCACCACCAAACCAGCTCTACAACAAATGCTAAAGGAACTTCTCTAGGCAAGAAACACAAGAGAAGGAAAAGACCTACAATAACAAAACCAAGACAATTAAGAAAATGGGAATAGGAACATACATATCGATAATTACCTTAAATGTAAATGGATTAAATGCTCCCACCAAAAGGCACAGACTGGCTGAATGGATACAAAAACAAGACTCATATATATGCTGTCTACAAGAGACCCACATCAGACCTAGAGATACATACAGACTGAAAGTGAGGGGATGGAAAAAGATATTCCATGCAAAGAGAAATCGAAAGAAAGCTGGAGTAGCAATTCTTATATCAGACAAAATAGACTTTAAAATAAACAGTGTTACATGAGACAAAGAAGGACACTACATAATGATCAAGGGGTCGATCCAAGAAGAAGATATAACAATTGTAAATATTTATGCACCCAACATAGGAGCACCTCAATACATAAGGCAAATGCCAACAGCCATAAAAGGGGAAATCGACAGTAACACATTCATAGTAGGGGACTTAAACACCCCACTTTCACCAATGGACAGACCATCAAAATGAAAATCAATAAAGAAACACAAGCTTTAAGTGATACATTAAACAAGATGCACTTAATTGATATTTATAGGACATTCCATCCAATAACAACAGAATACACATTTTTCTCAAGTGCTCATGGAACATCCTCCAGGATAGATCATATCTTGGGTCACAAATCAAGCCTTGGTAAATTTAAGAAAATTGAAATTGTATCAAGTATCTTTTCCGACAACAACGCTATGAGACTAGATATCAATTACAGGAAAAGATCTGTATAAAATACAAACACATGGAGGCTAAACAATACACTACTTAATAACGAAGTGATCACTGAAGAAATCAAAGAGGAAATCAAAAAATACCTAGAAACAAATGACAATGGAGACACGACGACCCAAAACCTACGGGATGCAGCAAAAGCAGTTCTAAGAGGGAAGTTTATAGCAATACAATCCTAACTTAAGAAACAGTAAACATCTCGAATTAACAACCTAACCTTGCATCTAAAGCAATTAGAGAAAGAAGAACAAAAAACCCCAAAGTTAGCAGAAGGAAAGAAATCATAAATATCAGATCAGAAATAAATGAAAAAGAAATGAAGGAAGTGATAACAAAGATCAATAAAACTAAAAGCTGGTTCTTTGAGAAGATAATCAAAATTGATAAACCATTAGCCAGACTCATCAAGAAAAAAAGGGAGAAGACTCAAATCAATAGAATTAGAAATGAAAAAGGAGAAGTATCAACTGACACTGTAGAAATGCAAAAGATCATGAAAGATTACTATAAGCAACTCTATGCCAATAAAATGGACAACCTGGAAGAAATGGACAAATTCTTAGAAATGCACAACCTGCCAAGACTGAGTCAAGAAGAAATAGAAAATATGAACAGACCAATCACAAGCACTGAAATTGAAACTGTGATTAAAAATCTTCCAATAAACAAAAGTCCAGGACCAGATGGCTTCACAGGCGAATTCTATCAAACATTTAGAGAAGAGCTAACACCTATCCTTCTCAAACTCTTCCAAAATATAGCAGAGGGAGGAACACTCACAAACTCATTCTACTAGGCCACCATCACCTTGATACCAAAACCAGACAATGATGTCTCAAAGAAAGAAAACTACAGGCCAATATCACTGATGAACATAGATGCAAAAATCCTCAACAAATACTAGCAAACAGAATCCAACAGCACATTCAAACGATCATACACCATGATCAAGTGGGGTTTATTCCAGGAATACAAGGATTCTTCAATATACGCAAATCAATCAAGGAGATACACCATATTAAATTCAAGGAAAAAAACCAAATGATCATCTCAATAGATGCAGAGAAAGCTTTTGACAAAATTCAACACCCATTTATGATAAAAACCCTGCAGAAAGTAGGCATAGAGGGAACTTTCCTCAACATAATGAAGGCCATATATGACAATCCCACAGCCAACATCATCCTCAATGGTAAAAAACTGAAAGCATTTCCACTATGATCAGGAACAAGACAAGGTTGCCCACTCTCACCACTCTTATTCAACTTAGTTTTGGAAATTTTAGCCACAGCAAGCAGAGAATGAAAGGAAATAAAAGGAATCCAAATCAGAAAAGAAGAAGTAAAGCTGTCACTATTTGCAGGTGACATGATATTATACATAGAGAATCCTAAAGATGCTACCAGAAAACTACTAGAGCTAATCAATGAATTTGGTAAAGTAGCAGATTACAAAATTAATACACAGATATCTCTGGCATTCCTATACACTAATGATGAAAAATCTGAAAGTGAAATCAAGAAAACAGTCCCATTTACCATTGCAACAAAAAGAATAAAATATCTAAGAATATACCTACCTAAGGAGACAAAAGACCTGTATGCAGAAAATTATAAGACACTCATGAAAGAAATCAAAGATGATACAAATAGATGGAGAGATATACCATGTTCTTGGATTGGAAGAATCAACATTGTGAAAATGACTGTACTACCCAAAGCAATCTACAAATTCAATGCAATCCCTATCAAACTACCACTGGCATTTTTCACAGAACTAGAACAAAAATTTCACAATTTGTATGGAAACACAATAGACCCCAAATAGTCAAAGCAATCTTGAGAGCGAAAAACGGAGCTGGAGGAATCAGGATCCCGGACTTCAGACTATACTACAAAGCTACAGTAATCAAGACATTATGGTACTGGCACAAAAACAGAAATAGAGTTCAATGGAACAGGAGAGAAAGCCCAGAGATAAACCCACGCACATATGGTCACCTTATCTTTGATAAAGGAGGCAGGAATGTACAGTGGAGAAAGGACAGCCTCTTCAATAAGTGGTGCTGGGAAAACTGGACAGGTTCATGTAAAAGTATGAGATTAGATCACTCCCTAACACCATACACAAAAATAAGCTCAAAATGGATTAAAGACCTAAATGTAATGCCAGAAACTATCAAACTCTTAGAGGAAAACATAGGTGGAACACTCTATGACATAAATCACAACAAGATCCTTTTTGATCCACCTCCTAGAGAAATGGAAATAAAAACAAAAATAAACAAATGGGACCTAATGAAACTTAAAAGCTTTTGCACATCAAAGGAAACCATAAACAAGATCAAAAGACAACCCTCAGAATGGGAGAAAATATTTGCAAATGAAGCAACTGACAAAGGATTAATCTCCAAAATTTACAAGCAGTTCATGCTGCTCAAAAACAGTAACAAAAAACCCCAAACAACCCAATCCAAAAATGAGCAGAAGACCTAAATAGATATTTCTCCAAAGAAGATATACAGATTGCCAACAAATACACGAATGAGTGCTCAACATCATTAATCATTAGAGTAACGCAAATCAAAACTACAATGAGGGCTTCCCTGGTGGCACAGTGATTGAGAGTCCACATGCCAATGCAGGGGACATGTGTTCTTACCCCGGTCCGGGAAGATCCCACATGCTGCGGAGCAGCTAGGCCCGTGAGCCATGGCCACTGAGCCTGCACATCCAGAGCCTGTGCTCCGCAACAGGAGAGGCCACAACAGTGAGAGGCCCATGTACCACACACACACACACACACAAAAACTACAATGAGATATCATCTCACACTGGTCAGAATGGCCATCATCAAAAAATCTAGAAACCATCAATGCTGGAGAGGGTGTGGAGAAAAGGGAACACTCTTGCACTGCTGGTGAGAATGTGAATTGGTACAGCCACTATGCAGAACAGTATGGAAGTTCCTTAAAAAACTACAAATAGAACTACCATATGACCCAGCAATCCCACTACTGGACATATACCCTGAGAAAACCGTAATACAAAAAGAGTCATGTACCAAAATGTTCATTGCAGCTCTATTTACAATAGCCGGGAGATGGAAGCAACCTATCCATCAAAAGATGAATGGATAAAGAAGATGTGGCACATATATACAATGGAATATTACACAGCCATAAAAAGAAATGAAATTGAGCTATTTGTAATGAGGTGAATAGACCTAGAGTCTGTCATATAGAGTGAAGTAAGTCAGAAAGAGAAAGACAAATACCGTACACTAACACATATATATAGAATTTAAGAAAAAAAAATGTCATGAAGAACCTAGGGGTAAGACAGGAATAAAGACACAGACCTACTAGAGAATGGACTTGAGGATATGGGGAGGGGGAAGGGTAAGCTGTGACAAAGCGAGAGAGTGGCATGGAGATATATACATTACCAAACGTAAAATGTATAGCTAGTGGGAAGCAGCCACATAGCACAGGGAGATCAGCTCGGTGCTTTGTGACCACCTAGAGGGGTGGGATAAGCAGAGTGGGAGGGAGGGAGACTCAAGAGGGAAGAGATATGGAAACATATGTATATGTATAACTGATTCACTTTTTTATAAAGCAGAAACTAACACACCATTGTAAAACAATTATACTCCAATAAAGATGTTAAAAAAAAGCTGTCGTGCCTTTATCAGGTGCTGACTGTGTTATTGAACGTCTTCCTCACCGCCATTCAGTGGGGTACATGGAGTCACACCCCACTCTGCAGAAGGGGACACAGTGGCTCGGGATCTGAATGGGATCTGTCACCCAGAGGTGATGAGGCTGGAAGCCGCTCCTGGCTGAGCTATTTCTACAGAGCCACCACGTACACGGTAACAGCCTCCCAACTTAAATTGCTCATCTTGTCATATTCAAAAACAAGTCCAAACCTTTTTTCTAGGACTCAGGGCCTCTGTAACACAGCTGTATCTACTTTCTAACCCTATCCCCACTTACTCCCACATTAGTCAGGTCTCTTTCAGTTGCAAGGACAGAAACCCAACGTGGCAGAAACACAAGAAGAATTGATTGCTTCCTGTAACTGGAGAGTCCAAGGTGGCACAGGAGTTTTGCTCCAGGCACAGCTGGCTCTGAGATTCAGACTCTGTCCTTAGGATCTCCTTTCTTCCCTTGTGGCTCTTCATCTTCCAAACGGGCTTAATTCTTAGGCAACCTTCTCCGTAACAGCAGCGTTGCCAGTGGCAGAGCTAAATTTACATGGTCTTCATAGCTAGCAATCACATAAAAGAGAAAAGAATCCCTTCTCTTCTTGTATCCTTATTAATCTACCCAAAGGACTCTGCTTGGCTCTGCTTGGGTCATGTGCCTGCTCCAGAGAAGTTCCACGTTCCAGCCCAGGGGCGTACAGCATCCTGATGGCTCAGGCTGAGTCCCACATCCATTCCCTTTAGGTGGCAGGCAGGGCCCTGTGATTGGCAAGAGTAGTGAAGAAGCAATTCCTGAAAGCAAGGGAAGTCAAACACACAAACTAAAATATGTCCATTAGACCTCCTATGTGAGCTGTCAGCTCTGACTGAGCACAGTATACTTTTTCCTGACTCTAGATTACTGTTCATGCTGCCATCTTCCCTCCACAACTTCAGGTTCCAGAATACTCTCTGTTTCTAATGTTTATCCTTAATTTAGGATCTGAATTAAGCCCCCTCTTCTATGAAGCCATATCCACTGTTCCTTCCCAAGGGCATCATAACTTTCTTACTACCTGGGCTTTATTTGTTTATAGGTGCTCCCCATGCTTCAAAGATCTGGGCATGAACCAAGCGAAAGGTCAATGCAGCTTCAGCCTCCCTCTCTGATGAGGTTTAAGTTCTGTGGCCAGTTCAACCCACCTCTGTTTTGCCAGAAACAAGCTTACCTGTTGCCCGAAGCATTGAGTACGATGTTCTATCCTTCCATTTGTCCTGCATTCCCTTGGTGGCACCAGCTTAGGGATTTGGGGTAGTGTTTTTAGCCCCACAAAATAGTATCTCATTCCTCTTTCCTTTCTGTGAGAATTTGCTGTCTGGCATGAAGACAGGAGGTTACCTCCCACTGAGCCAATCCTCTCCCTTCCGTGACCTTCTTGATGCCCTCTCCTCTGTCATTCATCTGGCACTTAGCATAGACCAGCTTGTCCTGTTGGGTATCTTTGCATACTAATATTGACCAATGATTATGATAGACTGTACCACCAAAATAATAACTAGCAATCTGTGGTAAGAAGTCCCAGGTAAACTGTGCAAATAATAATAGAGGTTTTAGTGTATTTATGGAGCCCTTAATAATTGCTCCACTCTGTACTAAGCACTGGCTGGGTGGCATTTGGAAATATGGAAGAGAGAGCCTCTTTCCTTAAGGCAGTGCCATCTTGCTGCAGAGACTAAGCTCCTTGAAAATAATGAGAGAACAAGTTCATGCTGCACTACAAACTGTTGACTCTGAGAATGACTGAGCAGCAGGTTTACGGGACTCAAGCAACCAGTTCTGGTCAGTCCAACTTTATTTCAAAACCTGGTGCTCATTAGGAATCTACAACAGGAATGAGAACCAAGAATTCATAACATAGGCTGCATATATGGATGGAAACAATGATTGAGTACATAAGACAAATTTGTCAAGAACCTGAAGGACAGAAGCTTAATGAAAGTCAATTGAAGATAGGAAAAGTTCCAGGCCAGATTAATTTTGATTGTGTCAATGTATTACTTACTACATAGCTTCAGCTATAATAACAAAGACCCAAACATAGCAGTGTCTGAAATAAAACAGACAATTCTTTTTCCTTCATGTTAACTGTCCAAATGTGAGCTGTCCAATTTTAATGTGCCAGCTGCATGGTATCACAAACTCCTATCACAAAAACTCCTTCTATGTTCCTGTTCCGTCATCCTTGGCATGCAGCTTCCATTTGGAAATCTAAGATGGCTAGTCCAGGTTCTGTCATCAAATTTGAATCACAGTAAATGGGAAGAAAAAAAGGGACTAAGAGTGAGTATGCTCATACCATTTAAAGGCATGATTCATAAGTGAAACACATCATTTCTACTAACATTCTATTGGTCAAAACTTAATCTTATGGTCTTACTTAGATGCAAGGGAGGCTGGAAAACATGGTTCTTTGTTGGGCTGCCATTTGCTTAGCTAAAACTGAAAGGGTCCTCTGACTGAAGGAATAATGGTATAACCAGTAGTAAGTAAATTAGAGCTTAAATAGAAGCGGGATGGAGAGATATATGCTTCATCTATTGATCAGTTGCTGAAACAGAAGTGCTTCTAAATTGTTAAATTTAAAAATACTTCTCTTTTGACCTTTAAGCTTCTTTATGTCTCCAATATTTTAGTGTCCATCTTCTGTTCTTTTAATTTCATTGTTCCATCTATCTCTAAGCCTAGCATTCTTGAGGAGCTAACACACCTAACAGGATTAGGACATGGACAAAGGTTAGTTCATTTATTTAGTACATTTTTGTTCAGTGCCTACCATATGCAAAGCACTGTTCTAGGTGCTTGGACACATCAATGAACAAAACCAATACCCCACCCTGTGTAGCTCCTGTTCTGATAGGGGTGGGGAATACACAGAAAAGAAGAAACTTTGGTTTCCACAGGAACAAAGCTAATTGTATCTCTGACAAGACTACAAACTAGAAGGGTGGAGATGACATCCCCTGGTCTATAGCCTTATAAAGGAGGAATACCCTATGTGTGTGCTGTCTAGATGTTTGTTGAAAGATAAATGTAAATAAATATATCTCTATATGTAAATAACAATGTAAATAAATATCTCTTAACAATGTAAATAAATATCTCTCTATAGTCCCTTGGATCAAATTTTCTTTGAGAAAAAACGTTTGGCAACCTTGACTCATTTTTTCATAATCAACTGCATCCATATATACAATAAGACTCTTTTTTTGGTGTATTAGAAACTTAAGTAGGTTAGGCAAGAAAAAAGGTGGCAGTGACAATTTTTTAAAGGATTCTGGGATGTCTTATGTCTTAAAGACAAGCTGCATGATCTTAGGGACAAATGGAACTAAAAATTCAACTGCAGCCAGTACTTTTTCTGTCTCACCTCTCTAGTTGTGAGCTCATTTTTTTCTCTGAATATTGGCTTCCTCCATGGGGTAAGGAACACTGCACGTGCAAATTTCACACCCCATGCTCTCAGACAAGAGAATATGGGATTCTTTGCCACGCTCCAGTGTGAAAAACCCCAAGGCAGAACTCCAACTGGCCTGGCTTGGGTCAGGTGTCTAACCCTATATCAATAATCTATGGCTAAAGAGTTGGGGTAACAGAAAAGACATGATCCTAAGGAAAGAGATCAGATGTGTGGTTACCAGAGGCAGGGGTAGGGAAAGGAGGAACTGGATGCAGGCAGTCAAAAGGCACGAACTTCCAGTTATAAGATAATGTTGTTAAAAGAGCAAATCCTAAGTGTTCTCATCACAAGGTTTTGTTTCTGTATGAGATGATGGCTGTTCACTAAATTTACTGTGGTCATCATTTCATGATGTACGTAAGCCAAACCATTATTCTGTACACCCTAAATTTATGCAATGCTGTATGTCAATTATATCTCAATAAAACTGGAAAAAATAAATACAGAAGAGCAAAGACATGTTTCCTGGGTGCCCACTTCCTGGCTATGCCAACTCAGTTTTGGCATGGAAGCCGTTTGATGGGTTGTCATAAACTATGAGAGTATCTCATCAGTCACTTATCCAAAGAATGATCCCCAAGACAGAGCAGGTTAAGAGCAGAATTATTTTGAGAAAGTGGAATGATTCCATCTGCCATTCAAATTCTAACTCCTCACTTTTTTGAGAGAATAGCAGGTTAGTTAAGCAAAAACTCACAATCAGGAGTATGTGTTAATTGGTTTTGATTTGTTTTGGAATAGGCCTCAGTGTATACATCTTTCGAGTGTATAAGCCTACAGCAAATGGGTGTTCAGGAAGCTCTGCAATATCCACAGATAATTACCTTTAAAACAAAAAACTGAGATATTAATGTAAAAAGTATTCTGCAAACATTTTATTTTAAAATGTCGGGTCCCAGGAAAACAGCTCCAAGTTTATAATCTTTGCATTACGTTTGGTGCTGATGTGCATTATAATTTTTTCTCCTCAAATGAAAATGTTTTGAAGCAAAACTTCTTCCTTCCTTTATGACTCGTCATGGATTGACATCAGAGTTAGTTTTTATTATCTTTTCCTGCCAAGGATTTGTGTAGTTTGACTAACATTGGAATGAGAGGGCAGGGCCTCTGTTTTCTGAGCTTTGTAAAGTCCTTAGTAGCGACAGTGTGTGGGCATCCAGAAATCTTTTAATTATATATACGAGAAATAGAGCATAGTATCCAGCCGCCAATGACATATAAAAGGTCCAGCTTTGACTTCCACATTCAAACCAGTTGAAAAGTTGAAGCTCTTTTCACTAGTGATCCCTCTGCTTTCTTCCTGGGTCAAATCCAGGAAGATTTGAGCTGTCCACAGCTCAAAACCTGTTTCTTTGGTGATCACCTTATGTTTTTCAGCCACCTTAAGTGGCTTGATTTGTTGGTCAATATTACTGAAATAAAAACTAGCTGTTGGTGTAGCCCAAACTGTCAGATCACTGTTTTTCAAGCTGGTATAGTTGGCACTGGTCCCCGTGTGACACTGGGACTTTGTAGATCGTTCCTGCTGTAGAATTCTGGGTGGTCTCGAAGTGCTTTCCAGGAATAAATGGTGCCAAGCCCAGCATTGAGGTGAGGGACATCAGGAAGATGTCCTTTCAAAGCCAAGATGGTCTTTCAGGTTCCAGAATTGTTGGATGGTATTGGCAACCCCCCTCCTCCCACCCACACTGCCGGGCCAGTGAGGAGCAGCACACAGGGCTCCTGGGCCATACCAGCCGCCAAAGGCCCCCTGCAGCTGACAAACAGGCAGTTGTCTATTTTTACTTTGACTACACTCTGCTTCCGTTTACTGCAATCACATCCTCTAAAGACTTATGTCCCCTCCTTCTTCCTCCTTCCTCTTTCTCACCGTTATTTATAAATGCTGTATACTTGTTTATAGAGAAAAGAGCTGCGATGCAACTGCCAACTGAACTTCCAGGTGCCTTTTTTTAAATCTATTTATTGGAGTACAGTTGTTGTACAATGTTATGTTAGTTTCAGGTGCACAGCAAAGTAATTTAGTTATACATATATCCATTCTTTTTCAGATTCTTTTCTCATACAGGTTATCACAGAATATTGAGTAGAGTTCCCTGTGCTATACAGTAGGTCCTTGTTGGTTACCTATCTTATACATAGTAGTGTGTGTATGTTCATCCCAAGCTCCTGATTTATCCCTCCCTACCACGTGCCTTTTAAGCATCAGAGACATTTCTATGCATCTCTTTTTAGTTGTTACCCCTGAATTGAGAAGACCAACAGCAGGATGGCGGTGACTCACACCCAGAACCCAGAAAACAAACACCCACTACTGACTCACATGCTGGAACCGGGGAGATTCTGAGACATTCCTTTGCTGAAAAATGCATATGTGAACAACACTCCACATTCCCGTCTACAGGAGGCCAAGCTGGCCCTTCCTGTTGAGGTGGGAGGAAGTCAAGGCTGTGTCACTAACTCCAACAGGGAGTTTACTGGGTCAGTAGAGGGAGGGCGGTCGGGACTCATATTTCTTTTCTTTTTTTCCAAATGCCTGTTGGAGAAAATCTCATGTATCCTGTGTGAGTCAGTCGTGAGTGTTTCTGCTTCTGGGTAAGGGTGCTGAGTCACCACTCTCCCTCTCCCCTGCTAGTTTTAATTGTGATTTTAATTGGCAGGCTGGTCCTCTGATCAGAGATGTGGGCTTTCATCAGGAGGAGTTTTCTGGCTATGCGGTCCTTGGTTGGCCACTTGGATCTTATAATGATAAAATATTCTTTAGTACTTTTCAAAAGTTCAAAGGGCTTTACCAAAATTTAACCCTGAGGGTTCTCAGTTTATATTTAGATTTAAAAGTGAGTGAAGATGGGGATTTTTTTGTGGCAAAGTGCTTTGAAACCCCGAGATGAAAGGGAACCCCTAGAGAGAAATTAACTTCATTTATTTTTTAAGCAGTATTTTGCATGCATGTGTGGACAAATGTAATCTGAGGCAGCTTGAATTAAGAGCTTCTTCTTCACTCTGCTTGTGACCCTACCTGACTCCAGCTAAAGGACCTCTTTTTCTTTTCACTTCTCTGTTTCCCAAGCCAAGGCCTCTCTGAAAGGGAAGACTGGTTCAGACTTATAATTAACTCTGGTCCCTGACTCTGGGCCTGGACCCCTGTGTGTCTAGGCCTCCCCAGGTGGAGGAATCCAAATACAGCACAGGAAGTGTTACCGAGTCCAAGCTCACTCTGCTTGCCACACAACAGGCCAATAAACTGGAGATGACGTGTTGAGGCAAGGAATACGGAAAGCCTGCAGACCGAGATGGCAGACTGATGTCTCAAAATAACGCTTTTCGGGGTTTGGATGCCAGTTTCTTCTATAGAACTGGAGATGAGGAAGTAAAGTAAATAGGCCATAAGATCTGCAAATGTCCCCTGGAATGGCCAGCCTTGGGGAGGGTATGTGTTAATTTCTTCTTTCTTGCAGCCATTCACAGGTGGGCAGGGTCAGGATGTTTCCCTGAACAAAGGCACTTTGGTTTAACATTCAGGCAGAGGGGCAGGGTTCCCCTAGGCAGGCCATTATGTATAGACAGTATCCTTTTAGTGAACAAAAGCAACAGGAAGCAAAGGTTAAAGTAAAAGAAACAGATCCAACATGTAGACAGATTTGGCTCTTCCCTGCTACAGAAGGGGCATTCGGTGGAGGCCCCAGCTTGGTTTTGCTTCTGTATCTGTTCCGGGAAGGGGGACTCCCTCCAGGGCCCGAGAGTGGGCTCTTGTCTGACACTCAGAAATGAATTGTCCAAGGAGACACACGTGCTGACAAAGCAAGAGACTTAATTGGGAAAGGGTGCCTGGCTGGAGAGCAACAGGATAAGGGAAACCAGCAGAACTGCTCTGTCACGTGGCTGGCAGCCTCAGGTTTTATGGTGATGGGGTTAGTTTCCGGGTTGTCTCAGGCCTATCATTCTGACTCAGGGTCCTTCCTGGTGGCTAGCACATCACTCAGCCAAGATGGATTACAGCGAGAAGGATTCTGGGAGGTTGGTAGGACATATGGACTGGCCTCTCCTTTCTCCTTTTGGCCCCTCCTAAATTCTCCCAGTTAGTTTTCAGCAGCAGCACTATGTTCCTAATTGGGACGTCTTGTTGGGAGACAACTCATGCAAGTGGTTATCATCGTGCCTGGCCAAGGTGGGTGGTTTCGGTCAGCGATTCCCTAACATATCGCTTGCATTCTTCATTGCATTCCTGAGTCCCAGTGCACACCTGGCAGATCACTCCTAAACTCTTTGGGGCAAGGCTAATGGTATTACCATTCATATTACTAATATAGTGCAATACTCCTATATTGATTTGTATTTAAATAGAGTTGGCCCTTGAACAATACTACACTGGTCCACTTATACACGGATTTTTTTCACCAGTAAATACTGCAGTGCTACACAGTCCATGGTTGATTAAAACCAAGGATGTGAAACTGCAGATCTGGAAGGCCAATTGTAAACTTATACATGGATTTTTGACTGTTGGGAGGGTTAGGGCCCCTTACCTCCATGTTGTTCAAGGTCAACTGTAGTTATTGCCTACAGCTCCCATTGTTAAATATTTTGAATTTTACTCTGCTTTGTGAGCTAGGAGAGTGTCTTCCTTCTTAGTTTCATACAGTGCTCAGCATAACATCCTGCTTTATATGTGAAATGCATATACTAATTGATTAAGGAGGAGAATGGAAAACTCCAGCTTCTTGTTTAGGCCATCAGAGTAGTGGAGGGCCAGCTTGGAGTTTCCCTACAAACTGTATTTGGGTGTTTCTAGAAGAAAATTTAGAACTCAAATTCTCCCATTCACTCCCTTGGGGGTTCTGAACTGAGAGAGGGCACACAGAAAATCAATGACTGGATAGGAAACAGAATGCCCTCTGGTTATGGAGAGCTGACCAAAAGGCTGATAGCCTCAGGAAGTCTCTGCTGGAGGCAAAACCCAGAGCTGAGGCCTAAGGTATCTGTTAAGGACTGAATGTTTGCATTTGCCACCCCCATAATTCGTATGTTAAAGACCTAACTCACAATTATGGGGCCTTTGGAAGATAATTAGGTTTATATGAGGTCATAAGGGGAGGGGCCTTCATGATGGGATTAGTGCCCTTATAAGAGATACCAGACAGATATCTCTCTCTCTCCCGCTCCCCACTTTCTGTCTCTACCTCTCTGTCTTACCCTCTTGTTCCCCTTTCTCCCTCCCTACTTGCACAAAAAGAAGAGGTCTTGTGAGGACACAGCAGGAAGGTGGCATTCTGTAAGCCAAGAAGAGAGCTCTCACCAGAACCCAACTACATTGACACCCTCATCTCAGACTACCAACCACTAGAACTGTGAGAAAATTAATTTCTGTTGTTTAAGCCACCAGGCTATGGTATGTTTGTTATAACAGCCTGAGCTGATGAAGACATTGTCCTACTCCCCACTCACTGGATTTTCATGAGAGACTCCAGTCCCACATGCAGAGATTTTGAAATGGAGGGGACCAGTGTGCCTGAGTCCACCCCAAGAAGGCCAGTGGCCTAGAAACAGAAAAATGGTCTATTTCCCCAGATACTAAGAATAGAGGGGAAAGGATGGAGCCTGGTCTCTGCCTTCAAGACACTGCCCATCAGTGTCTCAGGTTTTGACTAATCAGAACTCCTGTTCTGGTGAGTGAGGATGATGGAGGGAAGACAGGACCCTGTTGTGTGCCTTAGGATTACCCAGAAGACACATTCCTACAACTGTACCAAAAGAGGTGGGGTTGGGCTAGAAGTGCAGTTTGCCCCTGGCATCGTGGGGGTATGGGAGGGAATACCCATCTTCTCTCCCCATTGGCTCTGCATCTCCCTACCTCTCCCTGGGCTCTGATGAGATTTGGGAAATGGCAGCTGCAAGCCCAGTCTCATGAACTTACCCATTAGGGCTATGTTTCTCCACCTCACTACACATTGGAATCACTTGAGGTACTTGGGAGACGATTCTGATTTAATTTAATTCTAGGATGTGGTGGGTATCAGGATTTTTTAAAGCTCCCCAAATGAATCTAGTGTGCAATCAAGGTTGAGAACAGCTCCAGATGAGCTCTGAGTGAGCACCTGACACAGATCTAGCTCACTAACTTGTCTCATGATTCTGACCTATCTCACACTCCTGTCTGGGCCAAGTGAATGGATTCACTACACATGCAGACACATAAGGTCTTTGCTCAAATTGCTTCATTGTTTTGTGTTTCAACAGACTTGCTGGACCAATAAGGATGAATTGTTCCCTTGCTGTGCCTGAGTTACTACCCAATGAAGTCCACATAATTTCAAAGGATGTGATACTGTCATACATTCTTGGACAATGTGCTCCTAGATTCCATTTTCTGGATCACTTCCTTCCTCCTGTGTGAAAGGACTACAGCAAACATCTAATTTTCCTATCTTTTTTAAAAACAAATAAATTTATTAGCTGTTTATTACAAACCAGGTACTCTGATAGAGGATTTTGAGGCACAGTGTGTCATTTAATCTTTTTTTATGTTTTAATTTTTATCAAAGTTGTATACGTACCTTGTTTTAAAAGTTAAATGAAGCTTCCTATGGAAGTAGGAAGGGCACTTTTATCCCTTCCCCAGTCCCCACTCCCCAAAGGCAACCATGTTTACCCTCAGCTGTTCTAATATTATCCACTATATGTCCACATAACAGGCCTACCCTGCTATTCTTTGATTTTCCCCTTTGAGAGATAATCTGTTGATTTCCTAAAGTGAAAGATGAGGAGTTAATTCTCACTCTGCCTCTACTACACTCACAAATACTTCCTCTCTGATATCCTAATTAAGGCATAGACTTTGGTAAATTTGATCAATACTCAGTTAATTATGTAATATTACCCACAGCTGAACCATGTAATATGCTGATTAGATTTTCTTGCTTGAATAACTTCTTGCTTTCTCTGGATTTAAGAATTATCTCACTTTTTTATTTTCTTAATTTTCTGTGTAAATTATAGTAATTTACCTTCAAACTCTCTTCCAGAAGAATACATCTGTGACTATGTTCAAGTTTATCAGGTAATCCATCAAATTCAAGGTCATCTTTCTTTTTAGAATGATTGCTGGTGGTGTCCTCTTTGTGTTGCTCCAATCTGGACTTGCTGTGCACTGGACATGAGAGCTGGTGTTTGAGGACTTCCCTCATCAGCATCTCAGGTATTACCTTCACCTCTCTCCTGGGTTGGATCTCTGGTTTCTAGAAACTCATGTACTCCTCTTTCTTGGTTTACTCCCTCAACTTATTGCAGTATGTCCTCCAGTAGCTTCCTTAGCAAAGTTGTATGGGAGGAAAATCATTTGAGGCTTTGCATATTCTAGCTTCACAATTGATTGATAGTTTGCCTGAGTATAGAATTCTTGATTGGAAATAATTATCTTTCAGAATTTTGAAGACATTGGTCCATTATCTTCTAGGTTCTAGGATTCTATTGAAAAATTCACTGCCATTCTGAAAACCATCCCTTTGTATATTATGTACTTTTACATTCTGAAAGATTTTAGGATTTTTTTGTTCTCACTATTATGAAATTTCACAACAATATGCCTTGGCAGGAAGTTTGTTTTTATTTATTGTCCTGACTCTTGTCAGGATCTCTCAGTCTGGAAATTAGTGTTCCTTAGTTCTGGGATATATTCTTGAATTATTTCTTTGACAATTTCTTCTCTATTTTCCATGTTGTCTCTTTCTGGAACTCCTATTAATTAGTTGTTGGATGTTCATGACTTATCCTCTCTTTATTATGTTTTATTTTCTATTTTCCTTCTCTGTATTTTAGTTCTACTTTCTGGGTGTTTTCCTTAATTTCATCTTTTAACTCTTCTATTGAGGTTTTCATTTCTGCTATAATATTACTATTTTTTTCAAAACCACTTTTTATTCTGTTTGTTTTCTCTTTCATTTGTTTCATGGATATAATATGTTCTTATCTGTCTAAGGATATTTATAGTATTAACTTGAAGTTTGATCCTTCCTGTACAGCTCTGGTTCCTCTAAGTGGCTTTTCCCCCTGTGTGTTGTTGTTTTCTGTATTCTTCATATTAGAGATTTTCCTTGAACGTTGGTATCATTAATTTTTCCACTTATGTTTAATAATGGGAGACTCTAAAGTTGATGGAAGCTCTGAATGTGTGTAATGACCAGCGTAGGCTCTGGGTTACAGAATCCCTGAGGTCAGTAGATTTGGATATTTTCTGTTAAGTTGGTCAGAGTTCTCCAATACAGGCTCTTTCAATCTCCTGTCCAGAGGCAGGTATAGATCTGATTGCCAATGTTCCCAGGGTAAAGGGCTGGACACGTAGGTGGAGAGCATCTTAGAATACTGTGAATTCCTTCATTTAATCTTTTTTTTTTTTTTTTGTCATGGATCCTCTCTGCTGAACTGTGCCTAATACTCAGATAAAGAGACCCTGCATTTTACCTTTTCCAGAGAATAAACTTCCAGACTTCTGCCAGGATGGGAGAAGGGCATCTTGCCCAAGTACATGGCGTGGGAGAGGGGATATAGGAACCCAACCACTTTTCACACATCCTTCAACCAGTCTCCTTGTATCAGCATTCTCTTCACCTCCCACTTTCAGAGGGTTTCATCAATTCTTGGACATTTTGATGAATCTTAAGCTAGCTTTCTCCACTGTTGGCTTAAGATTCAGCTTTCTTGGGTTTTCCAATTTGATTGCCACTTGACTATTTGTCTTCGTGTCTCCAAAATTCTGTTTTTTAATTTCCTTTTCTGCTCCATCATTATAGTTTTACTTTTATTGATGCTGCAGTCAGATTTTAAGAGGACTGTGTTCAATCCACCACCTTTATATAGAAGTCATTAAATTCTCACTATATATTAGTGAGAATATATAGATTCTTCACCATGTCTTGGTAAGAAGATAATCCCCATTTTACAGCTGAGAAAACAAAGGCATGACATCACCCAGTTAGTGCAAGATTCAAACCTAGATCTTCTGAGTTCAAATCCATTGTTCTTTCCATCACCCCATTCTGCTTATCTTAAACTTAAAATGTGAAGAAAAAAAAGTTGGTCATGATATTTCAGTGACACTAGAACAAAGGATGGAGTAGCAAGCTGAGTATAAAACAAAGTAGAATTAATGAAGTAACTAAAGAAATAAAACTTTGTTTTACTCTGAAGATGTAAAACTATGTATCTCTAAAGAATTTCCCTAAGTAAAATGGAATCTAGGTTACCCAGCCAAAAGAATACATGACCAAACTCCTGCCAAAACGTTGCATCCTTTAACCCCAGAGTTACTAAAGTTAAATAGTTATTTCATTCTAAGTAACATAAATCCACTTAAGTTGGCTCTCACACAGGCAACAAGAAATCATCTCATGAACACTCAAGGACAGGAAACCTCAAATCTTATGTCTAAAAATTATTAAATCTGGAAAAAGACTAAGTTAGAAAATTGGTTTGCTGGGAAATTTAAAAACATAATAATTTTAAGTTTAATGGTTATTAAATGCAAACAAAGTGTTAAGGCCATATAGGTTTGGTTTCCTCTCTAGAAGATCAACATGAAAATAATTTCCAAAATATTTTCTTTCTGTGTATGAACATCATGGAAACTTCTGTTCAGAATTTAGCATAGTTCACTTGCTTGAACCATGTTGTGTTACTAATTTACATTGCTGGATATTTTGTTGTTGTTTTTTAATTTTTAAACTTTCATCTGGAAATTACACAATTTTCTCCAAAAGAAAATTCTTATGCATATTTCCTGGCTCTGAAATATGGTTTTGTAAGCACAGAACAAATATTTCTTTACCTATTTTTTCCCCATTTCACAAGCATGTGCATTTTAAATGGCATTCTGCATGGCTCTGAATGGTACCCTCCCTTAGCAGAGTCACTGATAGAGCCGTGAGGGGCTTAGTGAATATACTAAATATGCTCTCCAAAAATAGATTCCAATTCTTATACATTTTCAGCAATGACTGTTGTTTGAATGTTTACAAGGTAACATAGATCAAATTTTGAGACTGACCGTTTGGTGGTGTCTCCTGGATAGCTTCAACCCATGCTGGTAAAAGTATATCTATCATTATCAATTGATATTCCATCCTTGTCTGAGAACTAAGTTAGGATTAAGTAATATTTTGAACAGCCAAATTTGTTCTGTTTCTTGATTTTGTCTATGGAAAACCCTTTCAGTTGTGTTCAGATCTGGCTTTCTTCTGAGCTTGGCATTTCTGCTTTGGTTCCAAACTGTGAATTACTCTAACCGAAGTAATAGGTTGCTTTGAGCATCATTTTTTTTTAAATTGAGGTAACCCTGTTTTATAACATTATATTGATTTCACTTGTACAACATTGTATTTCAACTTCTGAATATACTATAGTGTTGAACATCATTTTTAATTGGAGAGACAGAAATTCCAGCATAGCTCCAGATCATAAGTCTTGTTGCCAAAAATTTTCCCGAGTGACAGCAAGTGTGTATTTGTGATTTATTGGAGAGTTTGGGTGTCCCAGAATGATGAGTAGGAAAATGAGCACTTTAAGGCAAATGGTGAACTGACTCAGAGAGGCTCCTCCAATCCTTTGAGGTCACTTGCCCTCTTAGGAAGGGTGTGTGTGCATGTGTACGTGTGTGTGTGTGTGTGTGTGTGTGTGTGTGTGTGTGTGTGTTTTCTGGAATTACAGAAACTATGATCACTGGTCTATCAGGTTCCATATTGAACCTCTGGTCCCAAAATGAAATGGCCAACATTTCTGTGCTCAGAACAGTTAAAGTCCCTAAACAATTTTCAAAGTCTTTTATCCGAGACATTTCTATGAGTAGGCACAGAGATCCTGAATGCATCATACAATTGGACTGAAGCCTGGAAATTTACCCCAGTGTGTTTGAACAAACCATAGCCCACAAATACCATATTTTTTATATTGGAACATTCCTTTCCTTTTTTAAAGAGACTTAGCATCTGTCTTATCCCTTTTGCACATTCTTGAATAGTTGAAGTATCAGTCTCAAAAGTCTTTTCAAAATTTCACTTTTATCCTTTTACAAGACTAGGAAACAATAGATCAAGAAGGTAAATGCTGGATCCTCAATTTAAACTGTATTAAACATGTTTTTTCAGCTTATAAGAATCCTTTATCTCTCTGTCTGTCTGTCTCTCTCTCACACACACACAAAACACATGTAAACAAGCACATGCACACATACACACAGTATATATAACATGAGTAATAATGTTATTTATGGAGTTAACAATGTCAAATGATTACAGTACAGTCTATTTATTATATACACTCACATATACAGATAATATATGAGTACACATCTTTTCTGCTTTAGTTGATCATATAGTGAGATGAACTATGTTGATATGGGAGGACAGAATCAGGTAAAATACAGTTGAATCTGATGATTTCAGATATTTTCTGAATAACTGCAATTATTCATTCACCAAACTTTTGAATATTTTCTAGATGTCCCAGACTCTGTTCTAGGCTTTTGGAATATAAAGATGAAAACCATCTGCCTTGGGCTTCCCTGGTGGCGCAGTGGTTGAGAGTCCGCCTGCCGATGCAGGGGACACGGGATCGTGCCCCGGCCCGGGAAGATCCCACATGCCGTGGAGCGGCTGGGCCCGTGAGCCATGGCCGCTGAGCCTGCGCATCCGGGGCCTGTGCTCCGCAACGGGAGAGGCCACAACAGTGAGAGGCCCACGTACCGCAAAAAAAAAAAAAAAAAAAAAAAAAAAAACAAAAAAAAAAACCATCTGCCTTGTGTAGGAGACAGAGGCACAAACATAAGTTACAGTTCATGAGACAAATATTGTAAAGAGATTTCTGAGCAATGTGCTAGGGAAGTGCTGTAGACTGAATGTTTGTGTCCCCAGAATTCATAGGTAGAAATTGAATCCCCAATGTGGTGGTGTTTTGGGGGTGGGGTGTTTGGGAAGTGATTAGGTCATGAAGACAGAGTCCTCGTGAACAGGATTAGTGCCCTCATAAAAAAGACCCCACAGAGCTCTTTTGCCCCTCCTGCCATGAGAGGACACAGCAAGAAGACAGCTATCTGTGAACCAGACACTGAATCTGCCAGTGCCTTGGAGTTCCCAGCCTCTAGACTGTGAGAAATAGATTTCTGTTGTTTATAAGACACCATGCCATGGGATTCCATTATAGCAGCCCAAACTGACTAAGACAGGGAGCAAAAATTTAAGCTACTATCCTACATGATGGAGCTTTCACAGAAGGGACACATTTCACTTGAAACGTGAAGCATGAGCAAAACTAGCCTGGCTTAGAAAAGGGTCAAATGCATTCCTGGAAGAAGTGCTACATCATGCCAATGGGGGTTGAGCAGATTTTATTTATAAGATGCCCAAAATATAAATCAATTGATTTTTGTAAGTGGGATATTTTTATTTATGGAGCCATCCTTGGAGTCATCTTGGGCTCCTCCATTCTCACATATACCATATCCAAGCTACTGGCAAATGTTATTGGCAAAATCTTTATGTTCAAAACACATCCCAAATCAGACCACTTCCCCCCATCTCCATTACTACTAGCTATCATCTCTTGCCTGGACTACTACAAAAACATTTCAGTTGGTTGTGTTGTTTTTCTGTTGCTGTGTAACAAATTACCACAAACCATGCACATGTATTATCTCACAATTTAAAACCATGCACATTAATTATCTCACAGTTTCCATGGATCCGGGAGGAGTCTGGAAATAGCTTAACTGACCCTGCTCAGCATCTGACAGTCTGTAATCAAGATGTTGGCAGGCTGCATTCTCATCTGGAGGTTCAACTAAGGAAGGATCCACCTCCTAGTTAACTCAAATAGTTGGCAAAATTCAGTGTCTTGTGGTTGTAGAACTTAGGGCTCAGCTTCTTACCAGCTCTTGGCTGGGGACTGCCTTGCCCATAGGTCCTAGAGGTCTCTGACACATGGCCCACTCCTAGGCCATAGATGGTTTGCTTCTTCAACAGAATCAAGAGAATGTCTCACATTCCAGTCTGCTAAGATGAAGTCTTATGTAATGCAACATAACTGTGACATTGAATCCCATCACCTTTGCCATATTCTGTTCATTAGAAGTAAGTCATAGGTTCTGCCTGAATTCAGGGAGAGTACCAATACGAGGGTATAGCTTATTAGAAATCAACTTAAAGAGTGTCCACTACATTGGTCTTTCAACTTCACTTATGTCCTCCAACCGTTTATTCTCCATGCAGTAGCCAGAGTGATCCTTTAAAAATGAAAACTAACAATACCATTCTTTTGCTCACAACCCTCTACTGGCTTAGAATAAGGCCTATGAGATCATGCATATATGAACACTGGCTACCTAACTTGCTTCATTTTTCACCAGTCTTTCCCCTGCTTATTTCTCTTCAGCCACATGGGAATCTTTGTTGCTCCTCAACCATGCCAAGCACGCTTCTGCTTGAGGGTCTTTGCAGCTATTTTCTCTACCTCAAACACTACCCCAACAGAACTTTATGACTTGAACCCTCTCTTCATTTAGGTGTTTGTTCAAAAGTCACTTTCTCAGAGAGCACTTCTCAGAATCCTCCAACCTAAAATATCCCCTCAACTATGCATCTCTACATCTTTCCCATACCATATTTTATTCCTAGCTCTTATCTCTAGAATATACTTGTTCATCTATTCATTGACTGTCTCTTCCACTAGAACTTAAGCTTCATGAGGACAGGGACCTTGTCTATCTTATTCACTATTGTTTTCCCCGTGTCTACGTCATTGCCTAGAATTAAGTTGGCACTTAGCATCTTGTGTGTGAATGAATATTGAAAGGAGTTAAGACACAAAATAAAACTTTTCAAAATATTTTATATTGTCACTGATAATATGTTGAATTCTTCTAGCAAGTGGTGACTAAACCCTAAACTATATCATGAAATCTTTCTCATGATTTGGTTTTATTGGAATAGTGAAGAACAATCAATATCTCAAGTGAGATTTAAAGTCACCTGGGCAACCTCAGAGTGGTTGATATTTCTTAGTTGTCAAATGATCAGAATTAACATTACTAATAGTGGAGAACTGGACTTTAACACAAAAGGAGGCAATAATGGAAAAAGAAGAGATAAAGACATAAGACATGTAGAAAACAAATAGCAAAATGTAAATAGCAAAGGAAATTCTACTTTATCAGTAATTACATTAAATATAAGTGATTAAACACTCCAATTAATAGGCAAAGATTTGTAGAATGGATTTTTTAAATGATTCAAATATATGCTGTCTACAAGCAACATACTTTAGATTCAAGACAAATAGGTTAAAAGTAAAATGATAGAAAAACATATACCATTCAAACGGCAATCAAAAGAGAGCTGGACTGGCTATATTAATATCAGACCAAATAAACTTTAAGATAAAATTTTTACTAGACAAAAAAAAACAACACATTTTGTAATGATAAATTGGTCAATGCATCTGGAAGATATAACAATTATAAACTTATATGTACCTGACAACAGAGCCCTCAAATTCATGAAGCAAAAATGTCAGAATTTAAGGGAGAAGTAGAAAATTCAAGAGTAATAACTGGACACACCAATACTCTACTTTAATAATGAATAGAACAGCTGGACAGAAGATTACCATGGAGAAAGAAGATTTGAACAACACTACAAACCAACCTGACATAACAAACATCTATAGAACACCCAACAAATGCTAAATACACATTCTTCTCAAGTGAACTTGGAGTATTCTTCAGAATGGACCATATATTAAGCCTTATAAAAGAAGTCTTAAAAAATTTAAAAAGATTGAAGTCATACAAAGTATGTTTTCTGACCATAAAAAAAATGAAGTTAGAAATCAATAACAGAAGAAACTCGGGGAAATTCATAAATACTGGAAATTACATGACACACTCATAAACAACTAATGGGTCAAAGAAGAAATCACATGACCTTAGGAATACTTTTAGATGAATGAAAACAAAAGCACAACATATAGCATAACTTATGGGATACAATGAAAGCAATGCTCACTTTATAGTTCTAAATGCCTATATAAAAAGAAAAAAGCTCTCAAATCAATAACCTACCCTTTCACCTTAAGAAACTAGGGAAAGAAAGAACAAACTTAACCCAAAGCAAGCAGAAGGAAGGAAATAATGAAGATTACAGCAGAAACAAATGAAATAGGGAATAGAAGAACAATAGAGAAAATAAAAACACCCAAACTGTGGTTCTTTGAAAGCACCAAAATAATTGACAATATTTAGCTAGGTTGACAAAGAAAGGAAGAGGACTCAGAGTACTAAAACCAAGAATGAAAGAGGTGATACTATTACCAACCCAACAGAAATAAAAAGGACTATAAGGGATTATTATAAACAATTGTATACTAACAAATAAGATAACCTAGATGAAATGGACAAATATCTAGAGTGCCAGGAAAAATCAATGTGGAAAGAATAGTCCAGCAAATAGTGCTAGGTCAACTGGTATTCACATGCAAAATAATGAAGTTGGTCACCTACCTCATAACATATACAAAATTTAACCCAAAAAATGGATCAAAGACCTAAATATGTAAGAGTTAAATCTATAAAACCCTTATTAGAGTAAGCCTATGTGTATATCTTCATGACCCTGGATTAGGCAATGGTTTCTTAGATATGACACCTAAAGCATAATCCGCCAGAGAAAACATAAACTGGACTTTATAAAAATTTAAAACTTTTATGCATCAAGAAAGTGAAAAGAAACCCACCAAATGGGAGAAAATATTTGCAAATCATATATCTGATAAGGGTCTGGTATCCAGAATATATGAAGCATATTTATAGCTCAATAATAAAATGCAGCCCAATTAAAAACTGGGCAAAGGTTTTGATTAGATAATTCTCCAGAGAAGATAAACAAATGACCAATAGGCACATGAAAGGATGCTCACCATCATTAGTCATTAGAGAAATGCAAATCAAAATCACAGTGAGAGCAATTTCTCACCCACTAGGATCACTTTAATCAAAAAGGTGGACAATAACAAGTGTTGGGAAGGTTGTGAAGAATTTGGAACACTCCAAGATTGCTGGTGTGAATAAAATGGTGATCTTTATTCTGTTAAAAATTCTGGTAATTCTTCAAAATTTTAAACATAGAGTTACCATAACGTCTGGCAATTCCATTGTAGGCATATAGTCAAGAAAATTGAAAACATATATTCACACAAAAACTTGTACAGGAACGTTCAGAACAATATTATTCATAATAGCTAAGAACTAGAAACAATTAGAATGTCCATCAACTAATAAATGGATAAAGAAAATGTGATATATCCATACAGTGAAATATTTTTCAACTATGAAAAGGAGTGAAGAATACTGCTATGACATGGATGAACCTTAAAAACATGCTAAGTAGAAGAAGGCACACACAAAAGGCCACATATGATGTGATTCCCTTTATATGAAATTTCTAGGATATGCCAATTGCTAGAGACATAAAGGAGATTTTTGGTTTCCAGAGGTTGGTAGGAGGAGGGAATGAGGACTTACTGTTAGTTTTCATGCAGTTTCTTTTAGGAGTGATGAATATTTTTGAATTAAGTAGTGGTGATGAATGTATAACCTTGTGAATTTACCAAAAACCCTGAAATATATACTTTTAAAAAGTGAATTTGATGGTATTTAAATTATATGTCAATTTTAAAAAAAGAATCTAAGAACCTAGGAAATTCATAAAGAAGGAATCATTGTGAGGAATCATTTAAGTGACTAAAGAGACATGGCTCTTCGTAGAGTCCACAGCAAGTGTGGGAAACCTCATCCTGTTGCTAGACCTACCTTGGACCTGATCTCATTCAATCTTAGCATTGCTCTGATCATAATGGCTGTGATAGGAGAGAAAACCTTTCCCCCCATTCCCTTCCCTGATGGTGGATGCTGTTCTTCACTTTGTCCAAATGTCCGCCACTCCGCTCAAGAAAGCAATCTGCTACTCCTTTTTTCCTCCATTTTTCTTTCTCATCCTTTCCCCTGCTCTTTTTTTCTCATGCCCCTCCTCTGTCAGTCATGCTTTTCTTTCTCTTTTTCCATCTACTCACCTCTCTGTCTCTATTTCCCATCCTTTGTTCCCATCTATTCTTTCTTCTCATCCTCTTTGTTTCCTCTCTTAACTGGCCACAATGTGGAAATAAAACATATTTTAAAGTATTTTTGTAAGACATGTACTTTTTGGCTGTCTTTGCATAGGTAAAAAAAGAAGTGATTTTGATGTTTAATAATTCTTTAAGAAAAAACAGCTCTAAATTAATTACAAGGTTGGTTTTGCTTTAGGAGATGTAACCAGCAATTAAAAAAACCATTATCCACCCATGCTATATGACTAGTTACAAATAAATAATTGAGGTAAGATACTTTCATGAACATTATAAAGTGATTTGTAAATATGAGCAGATATTGCGGGTAAACACTGATAATATCTAGTGTGGTGGTACTCACTAACAGTTCTTAATTATCATTCAGCTGTTTTATGTGTAGACATGCCTGAGTTAACCATTTAGGCTACAAAGCAAAAGCCTCCCACACAGACAGTTTTGTTTGACGCATAAACCTGATCACATTTACCCTCAGGAATGTCCTTTTTGAATTAAAAAAACACAGTACGGGTTGCAAGCTCGCCTGTTGTGAACCCATCTTCAGAATACCGATTATTCTCTGTCGTTCATCTGGAAGAGCGAGTAAGTACAAAAAGAATACCATTAACCACCAGTTGTCATCTTCAAATAAAATTCTCATCTCTGGCTTGAATGTTGCAATGAAAGAGTCACTGTTTTCTTGTGCGAATAGGTCAAGAGAAATGCTTATTTTTTTCTTAACTGTCATTTTATGAAAAGAGCCTATCCATTTGTTGACAAAACATTAAGAAAACGAACTGGTTAAGTTTCACAGGACTTCAAGATTGAAATTCTAGTGCCCAAAGTAGCAGTGTCAGAGTGATGAGGCATCCAGATAATGATCTCAGAAACCTTCCCAAACAATGTGACTATTTCAGTAGAAGGAGGGAGGGGGGGAAAAGACTGACTTAATTCTTTGGTCTGTCCCTAAGAGGCCATCTATCCTGTCTTGGAGAGACAAAGTGCTTTACTGTGAGGATCACTTTGGTGGTGTATTGGTACAACTCTTACTGAAAGATTAGAATTATTTTAAAATGTTAAGTTTTAGGCACTCTGAGGAGGGCTGAAGAACATGGATTCCCATTGACTGGTTCCAGTAGTCAGCCCACTGGCACCTTTAAGATTCCCCCAGTGTCGTTTGAGAAGCTTCGTATTCACTTGTCTTCCTTAAGCCTCACAAAGGCTCTGTGTCTGGGTCTGCTGGCTGTTCAGCAAGAATGTTTCCTCTTCTTCCTGCACACAACGCTAGACCACATTTCCCAGGCTCCCTTGTGGTTAGTTGTGGCTGTGAGTCTGAATTCCAACCAATGGAACACGTGCAGAAATGATTTGTGCCATTTCTGAGCCAAGCCTTTTAAGAGATGGCTATGTCTCTTCCTCGCTCTATTTCTTCCTTTACTGATTGGATGCTGATGAAAGTGAGTCCTCAGGGAAGCGAGGGCTACGTGGCACCCAGGACACAGTACAAAGGGGCCTGAGGTTCAGGAGAGCCTCCCATCACCCAGAAACAACTTACCTGAGCAAGAAATAAACTTGTATTAGGCTTGCATATTTTATATTTTGAGGTCTATTTATTACAACTGCTAGGATGACCCTAACTAATAAGGCACTTGAGTAGCTAGCAATTAAAGGAGGCAGCGCCAATGGATGTACCTTCTTGAAACTCATGGGAAACATTTCAGAAACATAATCCTTTCACCTTTTCTTTCTTTTGTTTCTCATTTTTAGTCTACCATTGGCTCACTTTGTATTTTCATGTTTTAACTGATTAATTTGTTGGTAGTGATAGCTCTTCTATAAATCTTGTCACCTCCACCCCCACCCCCCAAACACACACCAAATAAGACTGAGTTTGGAAAAAGTCACCAGGAAAGATTTTCATAAATTCTCCAAGGATGAAAATGAGAGTGATGGGAGCTTAGTGAGTGAGAGGCTGAGTGGTGATTAATGGGAGGCCTCAGGGAGCATACAGGGGCCTTGTTTCCCCGCAATGATAGTGAGAAGACACAGCTGCTCATTAAGGATGATGGTGGATTATTTTCAGGTATGTTAAGTTTTTAAATTCTCATTCAACAAAATGCACATTGTTTACATTCCATCTACCTATTCAACTGTCAAAAAGTAGATGTAGGCGTAGCATGAACAGCCTGCTGGATAGCATGAACCATCTAATTTATAGTCTTTTTTTCTTGCTTCTTGGGGATTTTGATTTTATTAAATATGGTAATGGATAGTAACTTAGGGAGCGTTCAGGTAAAGAAACTGATCCAGAGTGCCTACTCAATGAAATTGATCTGATAATTTCTGCAGTTTAAGAAATAATTTATTTTAAATTGTTTTATTTACCTGGATATAGATTAAAATGTGAACATTTTTATTAAAAACACTGTCTTCAATTTAAAATACACAATCTTTGAAGCATTGAGTTATGAGACAAGTGTATATCACATTTTATTGTAAGAAAGCTGAATGAAAAATTCTGGAAATATTTGTTGAACCCTTCTGTATATCAGGTGCTGTTACACTTGTCTCCCATGGGTCAACCAAATCTACACGCTTTATTTTTCCATACATTTTAGTAGTAGAATACACAAATATATACTAACACCTTCCAAGGTTTTGTGACACCATCTTATATATAAATCTTATATATACTAGGCAGAGTGCACAGATGATAGTAAATCTAAATGAATGAATTTTTATCCCTCTTGATCTTATTTTATTTGTGTCGTAGGTCAGGTTCCTGAGAAACAGACTCTGAGGTTCTAAGAGAGTCATTCAGAAGTTTAATTTGAGGGTGCTGTCAGGAATAGTACTTGTGAAGAGTAAGGAAAGCAGAACAGGCAAAGGGAGAAGGTAAACCATGATGCAATTGCAAAAGAAGCCTCAGCTGATCCCATGAGGAGCTTAGGAACTGGGATGGTCCTTCAGAGTTGTTCCAAACTGAGACAAAGTGTCTGGGTCTTTTTGGATGCAGGCTATCCCCAGGGTGGAGCATAATCTTGGGCAAGGTAGCTTCCTTCAGCTGAGGACAATTTTGGAAAAGGAACTGAGTTGTGAGCCATCAGCTGCCAATATCCCTCAGCAGGAGGGGTGAGTTCCTTGATCCAAGAGGGATGTGTTGGGCACACAGCATCCACTGTCAGCACACTATGTGAGATTGTATCATTTTGTCATAAAAAGAGAAACGACAGGATAGAAATAAGCAAAGGGAGAAATGAGGGTAAAAAGGGAAGAGAAGGAAAATAATACATCAGTATTTTGGGAAAAAGGGAAAGTATAGTTTTCACCGAAAGGCCTCATCCAGGTCCTCTTCTTCTGTGAAGTATCAGTATTTGGGAAAAAGTATCAGTATTTGGGAAAAAGGGAAAGTAAATAAATCTAAAAATAAAAATTTGTGTGTACCAGCCACTGTGATTTCACGCACAGCACATTCCTGGGGAAGGTAGTTGCTAAAATGGCCAAGGTCACAGAATGAGAGTTTTGGAAAACACCTGTGAATCAGAGGATTGTGCCATAACCTTCAAAGCACATGAAAATGAATGGAAATGCATCCTGTTAAACTATTTCCTAACAGAGGTCATTCAGTCATAAGAACACTTTCAGAGCACGAAGAAGCAGGTTTGTTGAATATTGATGCTGTAAGTGAAAGAACTTAAATTTAGCAAATTTGAATCTTGGCTTATCTATGAATTGTCAACTTTTAATCATCCTATGGATGATTTGTTTTTGTTTTTTGGGTTTTTTTTTGCGGTACGCGGGCCTCTCACCATTTTGGCCTCTCCCGTTGCGGAGCACAGGCTCTGGACACGCAGGCCTAGTGGCCATGGCTCACGGGCCCAGCCGCTCCACGGCATGTGGGATCTTCCTGGACTGGGGCACGAACCAGTGTCCCCTGCATCGGCAGGTGGACTCTCAACCACTGCGCCACCAGGGAAGCCCTATGGATGATTTTTAAATGATGTCCATTTGGCTTTGGAATTTCTTACAAGAATTTTGGGAGGAGCCCACTGATCATCTTGGTTTGGGTTTCCCCAGAAACGGACCTGAGACAAAAATTCAAGGGCTAGTAGTTTCCTGGGGAAACTATGTGGTTTTATTTGTTTGTTTGTTTGTTTGTTTTTTTGGTCTTTCAAAAAGCTGTATTTGGCATAAGCTAATGCCACTGCTAGTGCTGCCAGTGGCCAGGCACAGACACAGAAGGTCCTGAGGAGCTGGGCAGAAAGGAGAATGTGCAGGCAGAGCAGGAAATAGCCAGCTCACGTCCCTGTCCCAGGAGCCCAGAAGGATAAAGGCCGTGCAGTAAAGGGTAACATACAGTCCTCCTCTTTGGTCACACAAAGGCCCTATCATGGGCCTGGGAGGTGAGATGGCTGAGGGGTGCAGGCTCTGCCCTCGGACTCCAAGCTTTAGGCTCATCACATTGAGGTGGTAATGCAGTGAGAGGCGAGGCAAGGAGACAGAGCAGTCAGGCTGGTAATCTCTGGCTCCTAGGAGCTGCCCTTGTCCTTGTCATCCATGAGGTCATACCACTGGACTGCACCCTGGGAAAGGTCTATCTCAGCGAGGTCCAACTGCACCTTCCTCAGCAGCTCACGCTCTCTTGACATGAAGGAGGAACTAGACTTCACAGAGACATCCAGCTTTCGCCGAAAGGCCTCATCCAGGGGCAATTTCCACTCAAACTGTTCATTGAATTCAGAATTTAGGGTCCTCTTCTTCTGTGAGGACTTCCTCTTGGTGCCCCAGTTCTTGTCTGGCAGTAGCAACAGTGACACGTAGGGGTCGGGGGGATACCGTCCATTTTGTCGAAAGGCCCAGCAACTGTGAATGATGCTGACCAGCTTGCGTTCTTCACTGTAGTACCAAACAGTCAGTTTCACCTGGCCCAGAGTCCAGGCTGGAGCCTCAAGGGGACTGTCACTGTGTGTTAGGCGCTGCCGGAGCTCTGGGGCTGAGGAAGTGTTGTGAGGGAGTCCCCCCCCCCCGCCCCGAGCTCTGGTTCTTCGCTCAGAGAAGAGGAGCTGTGGCTGTAGCTGTGGCTGTGAACTTTCACCCCTGAGTGCTGGGACACCAGGATCCCTAGCTGTGCTTGCAGTAGCTTCTGCCCTGGACCATTGCTGAGCACAAACCAGTGGTCCAAGCAGAGCTGGTCAGCCACGAGGAGCTCAGAGAGAGGCAAGGATAACAAGCCCAGTGTGCCAGTCCCCTCACCCGGAACCTGCAACTCCAGGCTCTCAGAGTTTGGTTTCCTGATGAGAGAGGAGGCACTCCTGACATTTGGAAAACAGTCTTAGTTTTATGAGAAGTATTTCCCAAAGCAAGAGTAGCATAAGGGCTGGAAGGCTTGGTACCTTTTCGGAGCTGCAGGTCCTCAGCTCGCTCCAGGTAGACAGAGAGCAGGGCTGCGCCAGTTCTGCACTCTTCTCAGTCTGGATCAGACGGTTCATCTGCAGCACCGCCTCTAACTCAGCAGCAGTGGGACGGGGGGGTCAGACGCAAGTGTAGGCAGCCAGATGAGACATCCTCCAGGGTCAGCCACTCATCAGGGAAGCCATTGTTTAGGACTGTGGTGAGACTCACTTTACACCTGCCCAGAAAGTCATCCTTGTCCAGGTCCTTGTCAAAAACCTCAATCTCTAGCTCTTGGCCTGGAATTGATGTGACGATCACCTCAAAGGCCTCGTTCCAATGGGGATTGAGATCTTCCTCAACAACGCGGCTCTGGAAGCTTCGTCCTCCCAGATTTAGGAAATGTTAGATGGTAGCAGGTGATGATATAGGGATGGAGAATGCAGCCTATCAAAGGTAGTCAGGAGCTTAACCCTACTGTGAAAAACAAAACACACTGGAGAATTATCTTGACGGAAGGGCAAGGAAGCAGGGGTACTAGTCACCAGGGCTTATTGTTCTCTCAACTTCAGGTCTGCTTTGTGCCCAGGGGGAGGAGTCTCCCTGGGCTTAAGGAAGTGGCCGGGAGGGACAGAGAGGCAGAAACTGACGGTTGGAAGCCTGCAAATCAAGCCTGAGGGGTGCATGCAGGGAACTGTCAAGGCAGCCTCTGCTACATTGATGGTCTGAATGTATTTTTCTTGTTATGATATTAAAGTTAGTTTCCATCCCTGAGAATGTGCCAAGTTGTGGCCAAGGGAGAGAGAGCTGGCTGTGTGCCAAGAAACAGGAGGAAACCCTTGTGAGATTAGACATTTGAGCATGGGCTGGGCACAGGGCCATGGAGGGTTGACAGCAGCCTGAGCAGGCACTCACGCCATAGGAAACGTCCTGTAGATGAGAGCTCATTATGGTCACCAAAGGTGAAAGATGGGGGAAGAGATAAATTGGGAGACTGGGATTGACATATACACACTACTATACATAGAATAGATAACCAACAAGGACCTACTGTATAGCACAGGGAACTCTGCTCAATATTCTGTGATAACTTACATGGGAAAAGAATTTGAAAATGAATAGATATATGTATATGTATACATATACATGAATCACTTTGCCATACACCTAAAACTAACACAACATTGTAAATCAACTATAGTCCAATAGAAAATAAATTTTAAAATAAATAAATGAGAGCTCACACGAGTAGTTTCCTCCAGTCGTCCATTTGGACCATAAGACTCCTGAGCTGGAGAATAATGGCAGAGTGGAAAGTTTTCAGGTGGCAGTTACCTTGGTCCTGTGCCAGGTGTATTACTCACTGCTCACAAAACTCCAGCTGGTATTTACCACCCAGCAAAAGGGGAAAGAAAAGAGAAGTTCTTCTGCTGATTTTCATGTCATAGAAGGCATGAAAGAGGAGACAATGCATTGAGGAAGAATGAGAAAATTTTCCCATGGTCTTCATTTATTTTTATCACAGGATATCAGTTGTTTGTACCACTTTAGGGAAAATAAGAATCTAAAGAGTTTTGATTCTTTAACTAAATTTTGTTTATTAGCCTCATATCTAAGGAAATCACATTTAATCGGCTCACTTCCTGAAGAGCTAGTTTGATATCCTTGACTTAGATTACTGCTGTACAGTTAGGGTCAGCTTCCCCCTCTCCTCCCATGCAGAGCTGAAGGGCAATGTTGGGGCTACCAGGACATGCAGTAAAGGATGAATAAGAGACGTCCTGACCCTGCACATTTTCTTATGTCTTCACTAAGAAAATCCCCCTAAAAATTTAATCTGTTAAAAACCAGCCAGGATCATATTACCAAAGAGGAAGGTGTTTAATTCATTCATTTATCTAACAAATATTTATGTACTTTATGGAAAATGTACAGAGAGCTGAGAGGGAGGCAAAAATGAGTGGGCCATGTCTCTAGTCCTTAGGGAACTTATTGGTATTCAACACGGAAGGCATGAAAGCAATTAATTATAACCCAACACGAAGTGAAATGGTACTCTGATATCCTGTGAGAACATTAGTGGTGATAGCCCTTCTCTCATTAAGTCTTATTACCCTTTTATTTCATGCCACATTATTTAGCGGTTTTTAAAATTTCTGCCCTCAATGGTTGCCTATGGCTTTCCCAGCTCAAATGATAACCTTCTTATGGTCGGAAAGGAGACAGTAAAAGCTGTGTTTCCTGACCTTTAAGTGTGTACAAATGTCCACAGTTCTGCACATCCAACAAGCTCCTTGGACCAGCTCTGCTATCCCTTACAGCACTCCCCACACCGTTCAGCAAATCAGATTCAGATTCCAAATTACTTTTGAAACTATCAGTCACTTTTATTGCACCTGACAGGAAAGCTAGGGATTGCTAAAATACAGTAGATACTTCATGTGCTCAGAAAGTTGTAGGGCAAATTGAATGTGTTAGGATACCATCTCCCCAATATTTACCCCATGATGCTATTCTATGTGCACAGGCCTAAAGATTAAACAGAGACACATATCCCATGCTTTTTAAAGGGAACGAAATGTGTCTTCATATTTTACCTGTGGTCCATTTATGGAATTGCTGAGATAACATTCCCCCAGCGTTGTTATATTTGCTTTGCAGAGTAAGTTCTTTTGTAAGGAAGGGTGTGGAACTGAGCGCTGTTAACAGGCCCCAGAACAGCGCTCAGGTTTCAATGCTGTGTCACAATTTTAGAACAACGGGTGGCCAGAGCCTATAGCTAATCTTGTCCAGGCCTCCAAAGAAGCATGCTCAATGCAGGTTTCAGCCTGCTCTGTCTTGATACTTCTGCTCCCCACCTACCAGATTAATATTGAAGGGAATTCTACATGCCTCAATCTTCTGTATCCAAGCTCTTCCTTATACCGTGCAAGTCCCCTTTAGTTACCTAGTGCCTCCCATACCTCCCCAAACTGCCCTCTACTGCCTCTCCTTTGACCCTGACTGCTCTCTCTGCCAAATTTCCCACTCTTTGGAACTTTTCTTCTTCGCACTGCAACTTGAATGATTTTATACAACATAGGTCTGATCAAGTCATTCACTGTCTTAAATTCCTCTAAATGTCTCCCATTGCCCTCAGAAAATGTTGGAATTCCCTAACATAATGGAGAAAGCCCCCTCTTCCCACTTGCCAGCCCTGAAATGTGTATTCCTGATCTAGCCAACCTCTTCAGGTCCTGCAATGTCCCATGCTCTCCACCCCTAGTTCATCCAGGGCTATTTCCTCTGTCTACAATCTTCCTCTGGTTTTATTCCTCCTCTACTTTAGGTTTCACTGAGCAGTATCTGTACTGGGGACTCCTTCCTTGACACCAGGACACAAGCTACCATGGTCTGCTTGTGTTTGTATCAATGCTCTTAAACGCTGCAGGATCATTTCCTCTTTTCTTATCTGCTCTCCCTGTTAAGACATAGAGGTTCCTGGACAGGCCTTGTCTTTGTCTTGTTTGCATGCTACACATGTGGCCTAGCACACAGTGGGTTCTCACTAGGGCCATCTTCAGGAGCACTTGGAAGGGAGATGAACATTTGGGGTTTAACGCTCATCAGTGCAGTCTTGAAATTCTGAATCATTTGTCTTTGGATTTAATGTTTTATAAGTGAAGTCAATGGAATGATGGAGCATGTAACAGGGGCGTGGAGCCTAGGCTCCCACCTGGTCCCACCTAGTTCCACCTGGTCCCTGGGAGGCTCCTCCACCTCCAACCCGTGATCACTGTCTCCCTCGCCCATTCCCCTCCAGCACCCCACTTTGGTGCAGGAACAATGAGGGATTGGGCAGGTTCTTGTGCTCACATGTGGAGTCCTGCACAGAGTCTGCAGCATCTGTGAGGATATGCACTCTCTTTGCAAGTACCCATGTGTCCAAGGGGACATGATGCTGAGCAGCAAATAAAAAACGAAAGGACAGGTTGAGAAGGAGACTCAGAAGAAAAAAACAAACAAACACTTTTTTTCTCCTTTTTGAACAAGGTACCCTGCATTTTTATTTTGCACTGGGCCCCACAAATTATGTAACTATCTCTGGCTCTCCATGAGTGTTCGTTGAATAGATGAATCAGAGGAATTTGATGAGCCAAATGCATGTTTCTTCAAAGCAACCACCCTGATGGATTTTCCAGTAGTTGTAATTTCCTGTAACATTTTTGGAACTTCTTTTTGAGAAGGTCACCATTTGGTCACAAATATTTTTTAAACATTTATTACACCAGGTTCTGGTGTACAGCAGTGAACTATTCAGATAAGGCTATGGAAAATCTTCATCCTTAAAATTGCTTTGGGGTGGATTTACTTCTCTAAAGAAGTCAGAAGTCTCTGAGGGGTCATATCTGGTGAATAAAGCGGGCTATAAAACTAAGTAATATCAATAATACCACTTGGGACTAAAATAAACTTTTTAACTATGGAACCATAAATTAAAAACACTGGGTTTCTTATGTGAGTAAACTGGTTCTGAAGATAATTTTCAAATATAAGTTTCAAAAACATTTTGAATTACTTTTAGTAAATGAAGAGTATCTCAAGGGGACTAACTTGAAGCATAAATTATACTTTAAATATAGAAACTCTGGAGTAAATAATTTTTGAAGAAAGCTTTTTTGGGTAATTTCTGTGTTTTTAATTTTCTTAAACATTAATTTTCCCATCTAATTCCATACACAAGAGAAATCTGCAGCTGATCAAAATGTGGTTATTAGTAATAACCTGCTTCCATGATCGCATTGTTCTTACAATGTCCATCATGATTTGTTTGCTTCTCTACTAGAGCTTCCAAATTATGATTTTGTTCATCATTTTTGGAGCCCTGTGATAACCTACTTATTCTGCAGTACATCTCCTATCTAGGCTGGTCCCTGTTAGCTGTGTTATTTTAACCTCTTAGCGCCTTAGTTTCCTCATAGGATTGTGAGGAATATTAACACACGAAAAGACTTTAGACTACTACCTGGCGAACAGTAAATGCCACATAAGAATTTCATTACAATAATTGCTATGATCTGGCCCCATGCATCCAGGCAAGGTGTAGGCAAAATTGTTCTCTAATGGGACAGACAGTAGATAATTGAGGCTTTGTGGGTCAGATGATCTCTGTCACAACTACTCAAGTCTATTGTTGTAATGCTGAAATCACCCTTAGACCATACTTTTATGAATGGGCATGACTAAGTTTTAATAAAACTTTATTTGCAGAAACAGGTGGCCGGTCAGTTGTGCCCATGGGCAATTCATCTGCTGACCATCCCTGCCCCCCACCCACAGACACACCTTTTTGACAGGTGAGTGTGAAAGCTTACCCAGGAGTCAAGAGTAAGTAGCAATGGTGACCTCAGTCCTCTGAAGTCCAGGTCACAGTAGTAACAGGCTTCTCTAGGTGTGATGGCCCATAGTGAGGGCAGAGGTGCCATCTCTGTGGACAGTGCCATGGGGGCTGGTGGAGGTAGTAGAGTAGATAGGCTACAGCTGGAGAACTCCATGTAGCTCACTCTCCAGAATTAATTCTGTCCTGACAAGTTGATTCAATGAGCATTTTATAAACATCTGCTCAGTGGCTACGTATGCAATCGTTTACTGTATTTTCATGGTAGCCTACTGTATAATTTATTTAACTATACAAGGGCCATACTTCAACCAATTAATATTCAATACTCATCTCTAATTTAATCTTTCAAAAACTAGAGAAAAATTTTTTCTATAATATTCTTTGCCTGTATAGTTCTTGGTGAGTCTAAATATTAGAAGAAAGTGGAACCCTATTCAATTGTACTGGCCCTTCACCTGCTTGGCAATCTCTTCCCCTCAGAGTGGCCTCAAAGGAGCCAGGAAGTTATGTCTTGTATTTTTTTTTCATATCAGATCAGCATGCAATATGCTTGCCTAAGTAATAAGTATTATCTAGATAGATAGGTAGATATGGACAGGATATTTGTTTTCTCTATGAATGTGATGTCTTAATGTGTCTGGCAGTCAGCGTCTCCTCTTTTGCAATACTCTTCCCGTTTTGCTCGGGTACTCTCCTTAAGGTAACAAAAGGTCACTCCCTCCCAGAGTATAATATATTCTACGTTCCATTGTGCTTTCCAGAGGCAGGGTTTTACCTACAAGCTTGAGGATGATTCAAACTTAAAGTGGTCTCTTATTAGATACAACAAAAGAAATTTTGATTCACTGATTGATTGATTCAAGAAATGTCTACTCAGCTGCTCATCATATGTACCACACAGGTCCTTGGAGGGGCAGGAATGAATAGATACCATTTCTGCTCTCATGGAACTTGCTGTTTGCTGGTAGAGGCACATGTTAAACAGTTATCAAACAGATAAGATAGCATGTAATTAGAACTAGCAAGAACTGATAGAAAGGAAATGAAAGTTTGTAATATATCTCAAATATTGCTGGTCATAGTAATCATCTAGGGCCCTTGCTAAAATAATGGATTTCTTTTGGCCCCATCACAGATATGCTGAATCATGATCTCTAGGGAACTCCATATATTTCACAAGTAGCCCAGACAATCCTTATGAACAAGCACACTTGGAAAACGCTGGTCGAACAGAATTTAAAGCAAAGACGACTCTAACTTCCAACCAGGCTTTCATTCTAAAGAAGGCTTATTTGGCACATCTTTGAAGATTGGTTATAATAAGTGGCAGAAAACTTCCAATTCAAATTTGTGTTTGCTGATGCTGATGACCTATGGACTTGAATGCCACCTTTATGAAACCTTCATTAGGTTGCTAGGCAATGGGCTACTCTACCAGCTGGATTTAGTTTCCTAGATACAAGACTTTCTGAAACTCCTGCAGTTTTCTTTCTCTTCACTAAAAAAAAAAAATTCTTATCCAGAAAATATGCCATTGAGAATATTTATTTAATAACTTAACAATCTTCTCCCTTTGGAACCCCCAGCATACTCAACAGACTTCATGGCAGGCTTTAGTTTAACCCATTCAGGTTTTGACTTGGCCTCAATGAGAGAAGTGGTCCCTCTTAACAGGTTATGAATATCTTTATACTGTATTTGCACTGTTTAGCTTTAATGTGTTTGGCTTTTTAAAAGTGGTATTTAAGTTTGGAATATTCCTATTGTAAAACATTGTAAAATTTCCACTAGTATTTTAGACTATTTTGTATTAAAAATAATGTTTACAGCTTTTTTCTCAATTAAATATAATTTATTCATAGTAGATATTTGTAGAACCTACAAAGAATGAAATTTTAAATTTAGAAATCACCCATAATCCTACAACTCAGCAACATCTGTTAGCATTTTAGTCTATTGTTAATTTTTAATATTTTAATTAAATTTTAATATTACTTTCAATTGATCACTCATTGATAGATAGTTATAACTGGGATTATACTCTATATCAAGTTTGTATCCAGATCTTTTAACAAAACTTGATACCATGAGCATTTTTCCATTAAAGTTTAGAATGTCTTTTTGATGAGTACATTATATTCTATCATACTGGTATGCAAACATTTATTTAATAATTTTTTCATTGCTTCAGTTTTATATGGTTTTAAACTTTTCACTTTCACACATAACATCGGCATAAACCCCTTTGTATGTAAATCCATATCTGTAGCTATGACATCTTACAAGACAGTCCTAGTCATGAAATTGCTGGATTGAAGTATATGCTTTTTTTTGAGATTAATACATGCTGCCAAATTGCTTTTCAGGAATTGAAAGGATTCTATCCTTGAGTAGATGGATCCACAGGGACCAATAAACACTAGGAAATAGATGTGATTTATGGATGCACCAATTAGCCTCCATGTGTTCTGTGATCCCAGACTTGTATTCCTAACTCTGACAATATATTTTCACAAATGCATACCATTGGTAGCACATGGAAAGAGCCATATCAACTTATCTCTGCTATTGCACCAAAGTCTTGAAGAACATGTCTTACTGATGATAAGTACCAGGCTATCTTTATATACAAAGGGCAGCTAATGACTGGAACCGTGGTCTGTATCTCTGCTTATATTATAAGCACTATTGTTAATTGTTGTTTAAAGGGGTGATACAGCTAGTGAATAATAATACTAATCACTGGTGAATAATAATACTAAGATTCCTATTCGTGGGGGATATATTCTCAGTCCTCAAACGGAAACAAATTCTCAGTGCTTTTTCTTGTTAATTGTCTCTAAGAAAAGATGAAATGCTCGTGCTCATTACTTCATACCTTGTAAAATATCTTTTTCAGCTTTCTCTCCCCACTCAACTTTCAATTGTGTATAATGTCTCCATGAACCTTAGTTATGAAAAACAAGTAAAAGGAAAGCTTACCTTTTCAGTAACTTTTCAGTCCTAGTTACCCCAAGTTACAAGGACACAATTATATTTAAGAGAAGTTGTTGTGTGGGTGGGTGTGCCCAGTGATGTGTGATGAACTGCTATTCCCACCAAATGAATCAATTGGTATAAGAAAGGTACCATAATTTATTTGAATAGACTGGGGCTTGGGTTGCATGTGTGTGTGTGTGTGTGTGTGTGTGTGTGTGTGTGTGTGTAAGACAGAGAGAGAGAGAGAGAGAGAGAGAGAAAGGGAAAAGTATGTGTCCTGTTTCACATACAAGTGCAGGTCGTACCCTATATTTGGCTTCTGGCCTCAAACAGTGAAGATTGCAGAAATCTCCAGAATGATGAGAACATTCAGAAGCACCTCAAAGGCTTATGTTCCCACTTAATCTGATTTCTTTCCACTCTCTGTTGGCAATTCCTTACCAACCTGAGTTTAGCAAAGCTACAGAACAATGAGAGATACTCAAACTGGCCGGGTGGGGATGAACCCCTAACCATAGGTAACTGTCTTTAAGAGAAATCTTAAGGGAGAGGGACAGTGTGGGTGTGCGACAGGAAAGGAGGCTGGAAGAAGACACGTAGAAGTGGAAGCTGCTCCTACCACAGGAGGAGAGAGTCTCCACACCAGAGTTCTAAAAAGTAGCATCCCCAGGGCTCTCTGTAGTTAAAGTAGGTACAGCACCATTCTGTCAAATATTTTCTTATGTATTATCTTATTTGGCTTTTGCAACATCTTTGAAATAAACAGAACAAGTATTACAGGTCTGCAATCCTTTATTTGAAACCCTTAAGGCCAGATATTTTAGATTTCAGAATTTATCAGAATTTAGACAAGTGATATAATGCCAGTTATGTATGTTATGAAACACCCCTAGTAGAGTCTGGGACAACATCCTGTTTTCAGACACATTAATATTTCAGTAATGAGGAATATGGGCATCTACAGTAAGGAGATAAAGACTATAAATAGCCTCATCTCAGTCTAGGTTAGGTTTTTGTAACCAAATGAGTTATGAAAAGCCATAAGTTTTTCAGAGATTTATGAAGGTTGCAACTGAAGATAAGGAATTATGGCCTCAATTATCCCCATTTTATAGATGAGGAAACAGAAGTCCAGAGGCATTAAGTGATATATTCAACGTTAGTTTTAGATTATTTTAGAATGGGATTATTATGAATATCCCAAGATTATCTAAAACAATATAAGTACTTACTTTAACATTCACTCATGGAAAGTTTTGTTCTGAGCATTTTGATTCCTTGGCAAAAAATGTTTTTTCTATCTCTGCCTCCCTGAAGTCTATTACGTTTTTGTATTATGTTTCTCAAAATGGGACCTTGAGATTTTAGATTCCCCTTTGGTTCAGATGAGTGCTTCTCCAAAATTCATTGTAGTCTCAGTCATGAACATGGTTGAAGGGAGCATTTTCGTAAAAGGGGTAAACATTTATCGAAACTTAACTATATATAAAGAGTGGTTCTGAGAAGAAAAAAAATAAGCCACAAGGGTCTTTCAGTGCTTCCCTAGCCCAAGCACTAAGAGGAATAGTCTTTGGAAAGCAACAAAAATATAAACCACACTCAGATGTGCCTAGGTGTGACCAATATAGACTCTGACTTTGAAAGAACACTGCCTACATCAAAACATACAACACTCTTTAAAAGGAGTTTGCTGGCACATCTCGGAGTGCCAATCCTGTACTCACTTGCCGCTTGTTCCTCAACAGTAGATGACACTATTCCAATGCCTGAGCAAACTAGATGGTGACCAGTGACTATGAACTGACTCAGAAAACCTCAACATTATTGAAGAAACAATGAGCTGAGAGTCAGCTAGTCTAGTCCAGTCGGTCCCAGGCCCCTTCCTAACTTGCTATGTTATTTGGCCATGATAGTGCTTACAATCTTTAGTTTCAGTAATTATAGTTACTTTTGAATATATGTGCATAAAAGAATTCAGAAACAGACACACAAAAGGTTTTGTATGTATTAGTAAGAAACCAAAATCGTTGAAAAGGGTCCATTGTACAGAGAGTTCCCCTACGTGACCTGCCCCCACACAGGCACAGCCTCCCCCATTATCAACATCCCCCACGAGATGGTGCATTTGTTACAACTGATGAATCTACATTGACACATCATAATCACCCAAAGTCCATAGTTTACCTTAGGGTTCACTCTTGGTGGTGTATATTCTATGGGTTTAGACAAATGTGTAATGACATGTATCCGTCATTATGGTATCATACAGAGTAAAAATACTCTGTGCTCTCCCTATTCATCCACATTCACCATCCCCCCACCAATCCCTGGCAACAAGTGATCTTTTACTGTCTTCATAGTTTTGCCTTTTCCAGAATGTCATACAGTTGTAATCATATAGTATGTAGCCTTTTCAGATTGGCTTCTTTTACTTAGTAATATGTATTTAAGTGTTTTCAGTGTCTTTTCACAGCTTGATAGCTCATTTCTTTTTAGTGCTGAATAATATTTCATTGTATATTCAGTTTATTTTTTCTATTAACCTACTGAAAGACATCTTAATTATTTCCAAGTTTTGGCAATTATGAAGAAAGCTACTATAAAACATTGGTTTATGTGTATACATAAGTTTTCAGCTCCTTTGGGTAAATACCTAGAAGCACAATTGCTGAATCATATGGTTAGAGTATGTTTATTTTTGTAAGAAACCACCAAACTGTCTTCTAAAGTGGCTGTTCCATTTTGCATTCCCACCAGCAATGAATGAGAGTTCCTGTTGCTCCATATCCTTACCAGTATTTGGAGCTGTCAGTGTTATGGATTTTGGCCATTCAAACAGGCGTGCAGTGTTATCTCATGGTTGTTTTAATTTGCATTTCCCTAATAACATATGATGTTGAGCATATTTTCATATGCTTAACTGCCATCTCTATATCTTCTTTGGTAAGCTGTCTGTTAAAGTCTTTGGCCTATTTTTTAATTGGGTGTGTATTATTTTATTGTTGAGTTTTAAGAGCTCTTTACATATTTCAGATAATAGTCCATTACCAGATGTATCATTTGCAAATAATTTCTCTCTTAAAATGCTTTTTTAAGTCTTGAAGGGGAAGTGTCCCTATCAAGGAAGAGGAATGATGGTGATCGTGGTGTTACATTGTAGGTGAACTGTATGTGTACACATAGATTTCCTGTCACATTTACCTTGATCTTAGTGATCTGTATCCTTCTCTCTCTCTCTCTCTCTCTCTGCTTAACTCTTCGAGTAATAATATGCTCCAGAGTGTCTGGGAGGATACTGGCCTAGGGATTTAGTGCTTCAGTGGAGACAGGTAAATTTCACAGACTATATACATCCAGATCAGTTTTCAGTTCCAGACATGTTTATCCTGAGGACATCAAATTTAACCTGTTCATGGACATGGATCATCTTTGGTTGTTCCTCCTGCAGCTTCTAGACCTAAGGAGTCACTATGTTCTATCAATTTTACTTCCAAACTATCTCTTATATCAGACTTACATTTTCTATTTCCTTTGTCATTGCCTTAGCCCATGCTTTGTAACCCAGGGCCATCCAATAGAAATATAATGTGAGCCACATATGTAATTTAAAATTTTCTAGTAGCCACATTTAAAAATGTCAAAAGACATAGGGGAAATTAATTTTAATGTTTATTTAACCCAACATATCTAAAATATTTTCATTTCAACATGTAATCAATATGAATAACAAGATTCCACTCTTCTTGTGTGTGTCAAATCTTTTAAGCTTGCAGCACATCTCATTTAACATGTGCCATATTTCAAGGGCTCAATAACCACCATGTTGAGCAGTGCAGTTTGCACCAATCTTGTTCTTAGCATCTCTCCTTTCCATCCTTTTATATAGTCTGTAATATATCATTTCCCTCCTTAATGCCCTCTGATGATGTGTCTGTAACTGCATGTAGCAAAAAGTCCAATTTCCTTAGTGCTGTTCACTCATTCATTCCATATTTTTTATGTACCCACCATGTGCCAGGTACTCCAGGGTGTCCCCAGTGACAAGACAGGTGTGGTCTCTGCCCCTGAGAAGTGTAATGGGAATTACACTCTAATGGGAATGTAAGCTCCTCAGGGGCCTGGTGAATAAGGCTCTTCCTTTTGTATGAGCTTAAGCCCACCTTTTTCCCACCTCATGGTTTCCCAAACAGATAATCATAACGAATGTGTAATGAGTGTTTCTTGTCTGTTATGTGCTGTGCCTTATGCTCTCACGGAACACCCATGACAGTGCCACTATTACCCCAATTACAGTGTCCAGAGGGGTTCTAAAAAGAAGACTGGCAAGGTGGGTGACTTGCCTACAGACACAACCACTAGCACAAAGGGAATCAGCCCCATGCAGTTTGCCTCCAGAGAGGAGGATGCTTTGCCATTGGACTACCCTGCCTTTTCAGGTGATGCCATTGATTTTGTTGTTGCTTCTGCTTGTAATGCCCTTCTTCTCCCCATGCTTATTTGATGAAGTTATGCCTTTATCATTCATGACTCAGTTTAAATCTACTGTATCTCTGTAGCTTTTTCAGACACCTTCATATGCATCCTTTTCTCACAGTTGACAGTCCCCTGCCCCTTCTACCTCTAGCAAAAGTCACCCCACTCTCCTTCATTGAGATTCCCACGTTAGAGTGTACATATTGCATTGCTGGCATTTGTTTCTATATCAGTCTCCACTCAGAACTCCATGAGATCAGGTCTGTTTTTTTGTCTTGTTTCAGCTTATCTGTAGGCCTAGCCTGCAGAAATAAGAGGAACAATTTTTTCAACTATTTTCCTTTTGTCTTTTCCCCACTGAGGCTGCTCTGATGCTCTTGTAAACACTATTCCAAGGATTTTAGTTTTCCTTATAGAATCAGATGATTGGGAATATTTAAGTTTCAGCTAGCACCAAGAAGAGGCAATGAAGAGATAAAGAATTGTCAAAGGATCCTCTGCTAAAGGATGGTTCCAAGCTGTTCAAAATGACAGAGAAACTGCTATTTTTCTTTAAAAAATATGTTCTGGCTCATAGAGAGTTGTTGGTGGGAAGATTATTCATGCCTCAGGATGAAGATCTTGCCAAGGGGTTGTATCCAAGTCCCTGCTAGTATTACCTACTGTTCCAGAAACCCAGGAAGTGTACTGAATCTGGGATATAGCTAAATGTCATTAATTTTAGGTGCTACAAGTTCATCATGAGTGATGAATTTAGGTTCAGATTCACCTTTGGTTAGCAAATGTTTCCCTGTGCTACATTTTGGATGAGTATTTAAAATACTAAGAGAACAATTTGCCTTTCAGAACCTTTGAACATTTTATAGCCATCACCATTTGCATGAAAGCAATTTTAATACATTATCTTCTTTACTTACTGCAACCATCGCCTCGGGATGAACTCTGGCTGAATATGAATTAAGTGGGCAATTGAGAGTAATCAGTTCTATAATTCAGACCTTTACTACACTATTTTTCCAGCAGGTGGGATGAACTGAGGAGTGGAAAAAGTGCATGGCAACAGAGAGGTCACTCAAAAAATAATTGTGGATTAAATAAACCAAGGGCTTATTATTTTCTTTTCACAAGTTGGATTAAGAGAAACTCATTTTCAGGGCTTCCCTGGTGGCGCAGTGGTTGAGAGTCCGCCTGCCGATGCAGGGGACACGGGTTCGTGCCCCGGTTCGGGAGGATCCCGCATGCCGGGCAGCGGCTGGGCGCGTGAGCCATGGCCGCTTGGCCTGCGTGTCCGGAGCCTGTGCTCCGCAGCGGGAGAGGCCGCAGCAGTGAGAGGCCCGCGTACCGTAAAAAAAAAAAAAAAAAAAAAAAAAAAGAGAAACTCATTTTCTAGCATGGTCTCCTGAACATATATTTTTAAGCCCTTCTTGAAGTTGCCTACTTAGCTCTTTCAACTCTGGCACCAAGGGTATAGGTTCCTATTTTGCTCCTGTCACTACTTTGGCCACATCCCCAGATTTCTCCCAGGATGCTCCTAGGTCTTAAAGGAAGTTTACCTCCCCCCTTCCCCACCTCCCAAATTCATTCAATTAACACAGGTACTGAAAGCTTACAAAGGCCAACCACTCTTCTAGGTATGCTGGGAATATAACAGGAAAATGAAACAGGCAAAAAAATTACTGTTTGCATGAAGCTTACATGGAGCAAACATTTTTTAAAAAATTAATTAATTAATTAATTAATTTTTGGCTGTGTTGGGTCTTTGTTGCTGCGTGCGGGATTTTCTCTAGCTGCGGTGAGCGGGGGCTACTCTTCGTTGCAGTGCGGCGGGCTTCTCGTTGGGTGGCTTCTCTTGTTGCAGAGCACGGGCTCTAGGCATGCGGGCCTCAGTAGTTGTGGCACTCGGGCTTAGTAGTTGTGGCTCGCAGGCTCTGGAGCACAGGCTCAGTAGTTGTGGTGCACGGGCCCAGCTGCTCCGTGGCATGGGGGATCTTCCCGGACTAGGGCTCAAACCCGTGTCCCCTGCGCTGGCAGGTGGATTCTTAACCACTGTGCCACCAGGGAAGCCTGGAGCACACATTAATCTGTGTTTGATGTTAAAATTAATCGATAATTTAAAAATTAATTGATAGTCAACCTAAGAAAGAAGTGGACAATTTTATTCGAGCCAATCTGAGGGTTATAACCCAGAAGATAGTCTTTCAGAAGGCTCTGAGGACTGATCTGCCCCTTAGAGGTCAAAGCACAGCTATGTAAGTTTTTGAGACAAACAGTTATATATCAAAGTATATTGACAGTTTACATAGTCCAACAAGGTGATAGTGGGTCATTGTGACCCCTTACAGGATTGAGAAAGGAATGTTATCTCCTAAGGAATTACCTTGCTGGTGCCAGGAGGATATTGCCTTTTTTTTTTTTTTTTTTTTTTTTGGTAGTAGGCATTCCTGTGTCTTCTAAGGGGATCTAATTAATGTGTAATGCAGATGCACAATACACATGAAAGGGGAGAGGGTAGTGGCTCAGATGGCAGAAAAAAGTGCATGTTAAATTTTTCTTGTCTTGCCTTTAAAATAATTTTGTTACATCAGTGTGTGTGTGTGTGTGTGTGTGTGTGTGTGTATACAGATGATAAACATAATGAGGCATAAATATATAGAATGTTATAAAAGAATAACTGCTGTATAGAAAAATAAAGCAGAGAAAGGGAATAGAAGATGTTCTGTATACACTAATTAGTTTTTTGGTAGGGAGGCTGCATTTTAAGAGACCCCAGAACTAATTCTTCAATATAAATCATATTTACCTTGTGATGGTATGGGTAAAAGTGATTGAAGCCTTAAACAACTTTAGGAGGCTCTTTTATTTTTTTTTTGATTCCAGTTCCTCTCTTTCTCCATATTCTTTCCTTTTCATTCTTGTTTCATCTTTTCATCCCTTTTGCTTGTTGCTGTACAACTTTCTTTAATGAATCATTAGAATGGTGCAATACAACACTTCCACTAACTAGGATTTAAAACCAGTTACCTCTCTGAAGCTCAGCTTCTTCATCTGTAAAATGGGGATAACAGAAAACATACTGTGGTGTTGTGAGGATTAGAGATGCAGCATGTTTGCCTTAATGTAACAGTGTCTAATTGTAGGCTTCTTTATACAGTAAGTGAATAATGGGTGCCCACCTAGAAGTAACTCTCTGGGAAATTTAGAAAAAAAGGGGACTAAGACCCAAACCAGGAAGGAGTCATCCAGCATACTTAACTATTTCTGACAAAGGGCTTTACTAATATCTATTTTGAGATGGATAGGGTAAGCGCTCCAGACTTGCTGGAATATAAAGTTTCCTTCCATAGCACTGATTTAGCTCTTCCCAGCTAATCTTTTTGTTCTCTTTTTTAAACACGCAAGACAACCTAGTAAACAATAATGCCTCTAATAAGCATGCTATGTTTCGGGTACGTTTAAGGATAGAAATTCACTTGATCCTTCAATGACCCTGTGTAGCAGGCACCGTCACCATGCGCAGTTAGAGCTGTGGATATTGGGGGGGGGTGCCCCAGAGGGTGGACTTGGGTGTGGGTGCCGCAGTGGTGCCCGGTCAGGGGCGCAAGCACACAAGGACACCTGGCCAGGAATGCTCCCTGTTTCACTGGCCCCAAGTTGGAGTTCGTCACAACAGAACAGAGAAAAAAACCTTGCAGCACTCCTAACGACCCGTTAGTTCCTTTGGGGTTCCCGTGAGCGCCCCTGTAATGGGCAGCGACCTTCTTCCCTCCTGCCACGAGGAACGTGGTTAGGAGGTAGGCGCCATGGTGACCCCCAGCCCCCCTCGGACTAGGAAAACGAGCTACACGCTAGTCTTGGTCACTTAAGATTTTACAGAGGGGCGGGCCTCCTGAGGAGGTGGCGTGGCGCCGGGATGAGTGTGGAAACCCGAAGGCCTCCGAGTGGCTGGAACGCCCGCCTCCCTCCCACCCTCCCGCTTCACCTCTGGGCTGCCTGGCCGCCGGGCCAGGACTCGCCTGGGAGGACCCCGGCCAGCCGGGGGCGTGGCGCCAGGGGGCGGGCGTGTGGGCGGGGCCTAATGCGTCACGGCCTGGCCCCGCCCCCGGGCCTCTGCGGCGCCCTCCTCCCCGCCTCGGCCTCCCTCCAGCTCAGTGCTTGCTCCACGTTCCACGCTGCGGCCTCGAGAGCCCGCGAGAGGCAGCTTCGCGGTCTCCGCGCACGCGCCTCAGTCTCTGTCTCACGGCTTTCCCCACGCGAGCGCCTCGCTCACGAGCGCACGTTCGTTTCCCCTCGCGCGTCCGGCTCTCGGCCGCGGCGGCGGCGGCGGCAGCGGGCGGACCGCGCCGGCTGGACGGCCGACCATGGAGGCGGACGGGGCCGGAGAGCAGATGAGACCGCTTCTCACCCGGGTAACGAGAAGGGTGCGGGCGGCGGGGCTCCTTGGCAGGCGGGCGCGGGGCGCGGCGGACAAAGGCTGGGGCGCGGCGGGCCGGCCGCAGGTCCCGGGTCGGGCCCCCCCACCGCAGGCGGCCGGCGCGCCGGGGCAGCCCCTTTGTGTGACCGCCCGGAGCTGGGGGCGGGCGGCGCGGCGCCAAGGAGGCCGGCGTGGGGGGCCGGCAGCGCGCCGCCGGCATCCCGGCTGCCGCGTCCCGGGGCCTCGGCATCCGGGGGGCCCGGCAGCCCGCGAGCTCGGCCGGTCAACAGCCGGACAGGCGCCTCCTCCTCTCCGCGGGGCTCGCCTCTCCTTGCCGGCGTTCTCCCCGTCAGGTCTCGGTTCCAGTGGCCTTGGCGCTGGACTTGAGGTCAGACCGTCGATAAACCCATCCTCTCCCCGCGAGGAGGAGCGCGGCCCCACCTGGCTAAGCCACAGGCCGTGGTGAGGAGCTGGTTAAATCTTCTCCGTCTTCCCTGTTTCCCCACCCGCCTGCCGCACGCTTTGTTCCGGGACTTCTCCGGCCGCGTGGACGAGCCGCCTGCGTTGGCGGCCAAGGCTGCGTCTCAGTGCCGACTCTGCCCGGCCAGCCTCCTCCTCTCCTGGCGAGAACCCGAGTGTCTTCCTGCCGCAGGCCAAGTGCAAAGTGGAAGGTGTTCTGACCCTGCGCGCTGCTCTTTACAGCAGCCTAGCAAAAGCGCGTTTTCCGCTGAAGCTGGGGGTGGCTTCAGGGTGAGATGGGAGTTGGGGTGGGCTTTCAAAAGGTCGGCATTCGCATTTGGGATGCCGGACGGGTGGCCCACGCTCAAGAAACTGACTTCCTGCTTTCATATAGGATGCATAGGTACCCACGGTTGTGATTCTTTCCTCCCTTCATAGTTCGTGACTCAAAGGGCATAGAGGTGTTAGAAATTTTCCTGCTTCCAGCTCTTACTTGGTGACCAGGAAAGGAGGGAAGGTTGCAGTGAAAAACGTCCAGTCTTTCACAACTAACAGGAAAATTGCTTTTCACATATTTTTATTAAAGAATTTCACTTATCCCCCCCCCCCCCCCCACTCCCCCCGTCCTTTTAAAGGTTATTGTACGGGCCTGGAGAGTAGCCATTCATCATTTCAACATGTTCAACTATAAATTCTCAAAACGTGGAGAAAAACTTAGTCTCCAGACAGTGAAGTCATTTAGCAGTGGTTTTTGGGAAGATCACTCATACTGATGGTAATGGAATCCTGGAAGCTCGTTTGTCCTAAGGATCTTCTGTAATTCTTTGTGTGGCCTTTGAATAAACTGTTTTAGATGTATTTCTTAGCACCTTCCCTGATACTATGTATCAGATACACTTGGCTGTTCTTAAATTTATTATTTGCAAACTTTCAATTCAGAACAGTAAAGAGCCTCAGCGTTTACATAAACAAAACTGGAGAGAAACTATGATGTGTTCTCAAATATTGCCTCCTTAGCTAGCAAAGGAGGCCTTTGATAATGCCATTGCCTTCCAAATCATTCATTCATTCATTGTGATAACACTACTTAGAACCCATTCTGTAGTACCCAACAAGACAGAACCAGCTCTGCTCAAATGAGGGAGACAAATGACAAAGGGATTATCAAACACCGTTATTAATGGCATGGCAGGGGAGCATTTTGGAAGGGTATACCTCCTAAATCTTGGGAAGATAAGACTTGGCTACAGTAACCATGTACAAATTGATAATATAAATCAAATATGGTAAGCTATCATACAGTCTAAAAATAGAATGAGAGAACAGGAGAACTGTTGGTTTAAGTAGTAGAGACTATTACTTGAAAACTGGGAAGAGGAACTATTTGTATTGACAAAATTAACTCTTTCCTCACTGATTTTCCAATGGTAAATGCATGTCATAAAAGTGGAAGATTATGGTATTCATCAGTCATAACTTCTCTAACCCCTAGCCAACTGCTTAGCATAGTAAAAAAAAGAATAAAATTATTACTCCTAAAATTCTATCTTAGATAAGTAATTATGCAAAAATTTTTGAATAAATTGGTGGCAGTTTATATTACTCTGAAACTGGAGCCCATCTGTTTCATAAATCAGGCTCTAAGGTTTCTTCTGCTCTTAAAATTCTGTAATTTTCATTGATTATGGTTTTGAGGAAAGGCATTTATCTTATAGAAAAAAATGCAACTTTTGTTTGCTTTGTACAAAAACTCATTATCCTAGGCCTCCCTGAGAATTGATTTGAACTGTCATTCTTATTTTCTGGTATAGATTAAATCCTGTTACAACAAATAGCACTGTTTAGAAGGTTCCCAGGTTTTAGCAAATGTTCTACTTTTAAGCACTATATGATTTAACAGGATTCTGTTAATAATTGTTATGTAATTTCATTCATTTTACCACTACCTATTAAGTATCTCCTAGGTGGCAGGCACTGGGGATATAAGCAGAAAAGGTAGGCAGAAACCTAACCTCACTGAGTTTATTTTGGCATGTGTAGTGAATACAGTGATAGCATTTGCATTCCTGCTAATTCCACTTGTGAGTGCCAGTTAAAACATTTTCATGAGTTAGAAATACTTTTAGAAAAGTAGTTGTTAGTAGAAATGAAAGAATTTAACAACCTGGTATGAATTCAGTGGTGATTGGCAGTAGAAGGTGTTTTGGTAGGTCTTTAAGTATGCATTCTCTTTGGGGAGCTCTCTGACTAGGTATGGTTAGCTCTAGAGATATTAAGCACCCCAGGCACATTATAAGGATTTTAGTTCCCTTTTGGCCTTATAGTTGGTACCTCTGGGCCACGATCTGTGGATATGTAATAAAGGGAACAATAGCAAATCTGTCAGCAGTCCAACTGAAACTGTGGGACAGTTGAGTTGGATTGAAGAATTGGTTTATTTGGTAACTGAGCTGGGGAAGTACACAGGTTTTCTTCTAAGAGAACTTAAGATATGAAAATAGAGTGTTTTGTTACACTAAACTCCTGTTAATTGAGTAGGTTAAAATCGAAAGCCAAAGTAACCTGGTGTTGGAGGAACCTGGTATGTTATTTTAGTGGTATGTGGTGTGCTAAAACCTTGGCACTTATACTTGTCAACATCCTGTAATGGGTTTTTCTTCCTCTTTCCTTCCCTTTCTTTCTTACTGTATTTTGCTGCAAATGTGATCTTAAAGTAGATAGTATCTGCAACTCACAAAATGGGCCATTTATATCAAGGAGCATACAGGTGATTCATAGGGTTAATATTATAGATTATTCATTGTGGCTTTTGATTTATATTATAGCTTTCTCTTATTGATTAAGGATTCTTCTATAGTTACTACTTTTTTGCATACATTATTTCCAATTTTGCAATAAGCATGTATCAGTAATAAAGATAAGTGTTTATATATGTGAAGGTTCAGTTAGCTACCTCCCCCTCTTTTTTAGCCTCCTTTTGAACAAGAGAATTTTTGATTCCTGTACAAAGCGGGTATATTCCAAGGTTCTAACTTAAAATGAAGTTTGCCTCTGTTTTTGTTAGCAGACAACTTGATGTATTTTGTTGAGTAGTACTCATTGAATTTTACAACTTGGGGAGACTTTTAGGATTATTTGTAATTGTAGTTGACCCTTGAACAGCACAGAAGTTAGGGGTTCTGACTCTCCATGCAGTGGAAAATCCTCTGTATCTGCAGTTCCACATCCACAGATTCAATCACCTGTGGATCGTGTAGAGATGTGGTATGTGTTTGTTGAAAAAATATCCGCATATAAGTGGACCTGCGTTGTTAAAGGGTCAGCTGTATAATGATAATAAACCATGAAGGGATCTGTGGTTGGCATAGTGTTACGATGGTGTTTGGTGATGCTGCTGCTGACAGTCTTCCTGAGGGCAGAGGGCCAGCAGACTGGAGTAGTCCTGGATTCCTAAAGTACTGACTCTTTGCTTCCATGGGCTGAATGCTTTTCAGTGACTGCTGTAAGATGAGAGTGGCCAAACACTATTTCAGTGCTTGATTTAGGAAGATAATGAGATTATGCTATAGATTTGCATATTTATCTGGAGCTGATATACCAGTATAGAAAGGTTCTAGTTTGGCTATTTTAAGCATATTTTCAGATTTCCTCCAATGAGGTTATTTTTAAGTATTTTAATTTTTCTTTAGCCATAGTTTGAATTTTTTTTTCTTTCTTTTTTTTTTTTTTTTGCGGTACGAGGGCCTCTCACTGTTGTGGCCTTTCCCGCTGCGGAGCACAGGCTCCGAACGCGCAGGCTCAGCGGCCATGGCTCACGGGCCCAGCCGCTCCACAGCATGTGGGATCTTCCCGTAACCAGGGCACGAAGCCGTGTCCCCTGCATCGGCAGGCGGACTCTCAACCACTGCGCCACCAGGGAAGCCCCATAGTTTGAATTTTGATAAGTTTATTTAGAGCAGTTTTTTGGGGGGGCACAGTATCACAGTGAAGGGTAAAACACAATATACCTTTCATAACAAAATAGAAAAGATGCACTAATATTTTTAATATTCTTTCTTTTTCTTTGTAGAGAGTGTTATGTTGACTGGTATCATTTGGTTCTCATTCTTTTCGCATGTCAGGCAGTATAGAATCGCCTTCTCTCCGGATTCTAGGACTGCATTGCTTCTTTTTGTCAGATTGCTCGATTTGGAGAGCTGTTGAGTTGTATATCATCTCTCATGAGACATTTGGGAAATGGATATATCTTTGAAAATGGATTCACATGTGCAAGATGCCTGTACTCATATAGAGCATGAGAAGGGACAAGATGATACTCAAAATCTTTTTTTCTCATAATTTCCCATAACATAATTAACACTTGGTGCTTTTGTGCTTGGTGCCTGTTCTTTTATATACAGAATATTTTCAGCCTAATACTACTCTTTATTCTGGAAAAAATACTGACAATACTTACACAGAACTCCTCTCACTTTAGGAATTGATACATTCAACAAAAACAAAAAAGGAATAAAGCAAATTTATGTATAGTAGACTCTTCCCATTGAGTTCATTGGAGATGTTTCTGTTAAAATAAGTCCTTAAGGAACAAATTTTTGTTGAGAATTCAAATTAGAAGTTCCCATTGTACTATACTTTGGCTACTGGGATATTATCTTGATCTAGAAAACATCTTTCCTTTTCAAAATTTTAGCACTTTTTAATATTTGCCATGGGTGGGTGGGATTCTGGGGGGACGAAGTGTCAGGGAAGGGAGGGAAGAGGGTATTACAGGGCTGTGTTTGTCTGAATTATGACAGATGAAACTTTAGCATCAGGCTTGATGAGAGGAGCCTGGACTGGGCTTCAGCCCCTACTGGTTCTGTCTTCCAAATGCTCTTCGGTATCACCCTCAAAACCAAATGTGGTGGCCCTGCATGTATCACCTTTTCAATTTAATACCTCTTCTCTCCTAATCATTATAGCATGACTGTAATCATGCTTGGGGATTCTTTGATCTGCATTTAAAGCACACAGAATTTTTTTTGTTTCTCCTGGGCATTTACACAGTCATGTTCAAATTTGCTGCAGTTATATTTCTAGTAGATACTACTGTCTAATGTAAAATGTATTGCGTTTTTAAAATCCCAGATAAGATTACACATTGTATAAGATGAATTAAAGGCCAACTTTCTTAATCCTGTAAGAACCTAATTTATTTATTTAAAATAAGAGACAACTGTGTAAAAATCAGACCACAACCCCTTGTAAAAGTTCCCACAGTAATTTAATAGAATTTACTTTGCCTGATATCATTAATTGTTAAATATGATCCCTTTGAGTATGCTTTATTCACTTTGCACCAAGGAACACCTCATGGCGAATTTTCTGCTGGTTTTTCATTAGCTTTGCATGAAAAGTACTCTGAGTTCTGTCCTAGAGTTGGGTATTGATGGTGCCATAGATAATATAGCACTGTCTATTTAAAATTGCTTCTAAAATAGATATGCCCATGGGGACTGTGGAAGGGCCTCAGGGGTCCGTGAATCCCCAGAAGCTGAAAAATTTTAAGTTTATATGCATTATCTAGGAGAGGGTCAAATAGTTTTACATTCAGATCTCAAAGGGGTTTATAATTCAGAAAATAGCCAAGACCTAGTCTAAAAATTAGCTCAGTTTGGTTTTGTGCCTTCATTGAAAGTTCATAGTCTTATATTTTGCTTAACTAGATGACAGTAGTTATTATTATTATTTTTTTGGCAGTCATTGATAAGAACTTTTTTTTATTAGAAAGTAATACAAAAATATAAATAAAATTATATTATTAGGTTGTATTTGGCTATAAGTTACATAACTTCAACTCCAAGTGATTTAACAAAAGGAAATTTACCATCTTGTTATCTCACATGATGAGAATACAGACTTGGTAACAATTCAGCGACTCATTGCTTTCATTAAGAACTCATATTCCATCCATTACTCTACCGTGCCATTTAGTGGGGAGGCTTTGGTCTTAGACTGGCTCTCATGTTCACAAGGTGGCTGTAGCATTTCGATCACATTCTAAAGCAACGTTATCCAAAGACAGCAGAGACCCTCTGTTGTGCAACATTTTTTAGGAATAAGGAAACCTTTCCCAAAAGCCACTTGACAGACTTCCCCATATGTTTTACTGACCAGAATTCTGTTACATGCCCTTTTTTTTTTTTTAACATCTTTATTGGAGTATAATTGCTTTACAATGGTGTGTTAGTTTCTTCTGTATAACAAAGTGAATCAGCTATACGTATACATATATCCCCATGTCTCCTCCGTCTTGCATCTCCCTCCCACCCTCCCTGTCCCACCGCTCTAGGTGGACACAAGTACCGAGCTGATCTCCCTGTGCTATGCGACTGCTTCCCACTAGCTATCTATTTTACATTTGGTAGTGTATATATGTCCATGCCACTCTCTCACTTCGTAGATGACAGTAATTATTAAATTCACCCCAGTATTTGCTAAAGTTTGTTTTGCAAAATACTACACACCTGTAGAAGGTTTTGCAAAAGAACCATCCTGTAACCAAATTAAGTTCAGCAAATGTCATGTGCTATACTTTTGGGAGATTCACAGTGCACAATTAAAGGCTCTGAGAAAGACATTCAGCTTTGATGGGGAGAGAATGCAGCCATGTGGGGTAGAAATTTCTGATGGTTCTTACAAAATATGAACAATAGGTCACTGGGAATTCCCTGGCAGTCTAGTAGTTAGGGCTCTGTGCTTCCACGGCAGGGGACACAGGTTCAATCCCTGGTCTGGGAACTGAAACCCCGCATGCTACGCGGCGCCCCCTCCCCGCCCCCCTGAAAAAAAGTAGGTCACTAATATGTTGTGTTATTATAAGTCTAAGAAAGCAAATCCTATGGTATTTATAATTCACTTTGTTACAGTAACAGGAGAGATTTGAAAAATGTATCACTTAAGAAGATACTTTGGAAGCAACATGATAGGGCACTGTATGAATAAATTATGGTATATCCACACCGTAGGTTGCTACAGCTATGAAAAAGGAATGAGGAAGATCTCTGTACTGATGTGGAGAGATCTCTAGGATAAATTGATTTAAAAAAATCAAGGTGTGGGTCAGAAGATACTATTTCATGCCTTTTCTCTAAGGGGAGTAATAAGAATGTATATTTGTACTTACTAGTATTTGTATAAATACCCTGGAAATATTATCAAAAAACTAATAAAAACGATTGCCATTGAGGGTATGAGGGAACAGGACTTGAGACAAGAGTGGGAACAAAACTTCAGTGTACGGTAAGTCCCCTACGTAGGAACTTTCAAAGATATGAACATGCATGTCCAATCGTGTAAGTTAGTTCATGTGTCTGGCGTACATTGTCACATGCGTGCATCCTCTACAAGTGATTGTACTTTTGTGTACTTTACAGTACTGTATAGAGTACAGTAGTACAGTATCTTTATTTCAAGCCCAGGATGTCTGGAAGCAAGTGTAAAATCAGCAGTGATGTAGCTGGTACTGCTAAGAAGTGCCTGGAATTGGAGGCCCAGAGAAAGGACAGAGAGAGACAAGAGGAAGAAGTAACTGAAGAACCGAAGAGATTTACGATGCAGGAAATGGCAAGGGGATTTTCTTTATTTGAGGAGGCATTGTTAGTTTTTGAGGCACAGAACCCGAAAGTGGAACGGTACACAAAGGTTGCAGCAGCCATTCAGAAGGCAGTCCAGTGCTACCGTGTCATCTGTGGTGAAAAAAAAGAGCTACTACCCAGACATCACTGGATCGTTTTTTCAAGAGGGTAGATAGAATTGAATCCAGCAAGGAACCAGAACCTGTGCCATCAATGTCAGGCATGAGTGAAATTGCAGCTTGCCCTCCGTCTCCTATTGCTGACGATCCTTCAGCTCTACCACCTCCCACCTCCTTTCCCTCCTCCAGTCAGTAACTCTTCTTGCCTGTTCACTTGATGCCAGTCCCTGTATGCCAGCTGTTGTACTGTACCATTGTACTTTTCAAGGTACTGGACTGTAAAATTAAAAATGTTTTTATTTTTTGTGTTCGTTTGTTTTTTATAGAATATTTGTGTGAAAAGTATGATAAATTTATTACAGTACAGTGCTATACAGCTGATTGTATTAGGTGGGTACCTAGGCTAACTTTGTTGGACTTACGAACAAATTGGACTTATGAATGTGCTCTCAGAATGGAACTCGTTCATATGCAGGGGACACACACTGTATACCTTTCAATATAGTTTTGATTTTTGAACCATGCAAACATATTCAGTAAAATAGGATGATTTCTTATATTGTTTTATGTCATGGGTTGACATATTTATCTAGCTATTTCATGAAAGAGAATTGTATAGCTGTCGATATAGTGTAATATATTATGAACTACGTAATTTTTCATGTTCTAAAGGTGCCATATAACAATACATGTCTATCAGTAAAATCAGATACTACAGCCTAATTATGATAATGAATGCTCGATTCCTTTGGAAATTTTAAGTTTGCATGTTATTGATGTCCTGATCCTTCTCTCCCTTTTAACTTCTTTCTATCAAGGGATTTAGATTAGTGAGGAGTCAGTGGAAGGTAGGATGTGGGAAGAGACTGAGGGTGATGCTGTTATAAATGAAAGTGCCTTAGGTGTAAGGAAGTAACTGCCTGGTTATATATATGTCTTTAAACTTTGTTTTCCTTTATGATGTTTATACTTCCCTTCGATTGAGGATCATATACATTAAAAAAATTATCCAGGTTAATTACATTTGTTGAGAGTACCGTGGCACAGTTGCAGGGGCCCCACTCGCATTGCTGTCCTGTGTCTGCTCCGGAAGGCAGCATCTGCCTTGCTGACTGGCTTCTCTGGGCTGTGCAGCATGGCATTGCTCTGGGAAGATGCCCCTGTAACTGCAGGTTCCTCCTGTTCTGTGTAATCCATGTGAAACGTCTAGCCCTACACTTTAAAAAATTAGTTACACGTAAAACTAAAGAAATGATTTCCACTTAGCCAGTTTTTAGAAGCCAATAATTTGGAAAAGAGCGATGATCATTTTTTTCCCTCTCCTGAAGGTGTTTTTATATTTCCATTTGAGTGTAAACCTCAGTGATATTCTGAGACTACAGCACCTCAGATGAAACAGTGAAACCCCACTGAAGACTGCTAACTCTTCCTTCAATCGCAGCACTGGCGGTGAAGAATGTCATTTTTCTCACATTGATGTGCGTCACTTATCTAGGATTTTTGGTTTTAACCTTGCTGTGGCTAAGTTGGTGAAGAACTGGAAACTGACTTTTTAGAGAAAGCCTGCTTTGAGCCATGCATTTTTTTTGGCATCTTTAAATCACTTACTATTCCTGTTGCAGATGTGAACTCATAGGCAGAGAGGGTTTCTGAAATTTCCCAGGCCATACGGTTAGTAAGAGGCTAACCTGAGATTTGAACTCATGGTTGTTGCCAGACCACTGCTTATTCCTCGTCTTCCATCCCTCATTAGTCTGGAGTAATGAGAGATCCCTGTTTGTCAGTACCTTAACATTAAGCATACTAGGTGATTTTATTGGTGTGATAGTTGAAAGCTCTATTTGCCTCAGATAACTGTGGTTTTCTTCTATATTTAAAAGCTTTATTACTATAACTTTTGTGAATTAGTTGCTAATATTACAGAAGTTAAATATTTTAATGAAATTTGCCCCTTTGCCTCCAGGTTCTCTGAGGGCTGGGATAGAACTTTTCTGGATCATTACTCAGTTCTCAACTAAGTCTGTTCTAGGTTTTCAAACATAGAAGGTATTCAGTGAATATTTGTTCAGTGAATGAATGCTAGGATAATGCCATGAACTCAGATTTGAAGTTGAATATATTTCTAGTTAATTGTTTAATCAGTAACTTAATAAATTTTATAACTTTTATTTGTGGTTAAGAGAAAGGCTTCTACTTTGCTTGATATAACTGCCAGTAGAAGAGAATAGAATGTTCCTTTCCTTGGTTCTGTTGAGGGGGAATATTGAATAAATGGTTTGGATTGATCCCAAAGTAAGAGTACTTAACATTTTTTTTTAACCTGAGCTAGGATTTTAGGCAAGTGAGCATTAAGCATCATTAAAATGAAAATTTTATGACTCTTAAGATATTTTCACAAGTTTGAAATACATATCTATTGATTGTTGGAAAACAGTAGGTATTTTACTTATATATTAATACTTCTATAATAGTTTCTTCATGAAAATTAGTGACTTTCAAAATATATGATTATAGCCAATGGCAAGAAAAGGGATCTCAAATCCCAGATATGATGTCAGCTGTTATATATATTGGTTTAAAATTGTGCTGTTTTTATTAATTCTTTAGAATTATTACTTACATAATAGAACTTTTTTGTTCATCTGCTTTTAATTTTGTACCCTTGAGGTTTGTGGACCCTCTTCCTTCCTGGACTCTGCCTCCCTAACTTTGCAGTCCACGCATCACTGCCTGTGCAGGTGCTGTAAGTAACCAGTGCACTGACTCAGCATCCTTCAGTATTCTGTGCTTATTTCTGTTTTCCTTTAATTGTTCCCAGATGACCTCATAATATGTTCAGGAGGAACTTCCTTTTCGATTTTTGCATGTGCCATTAGCAGTATCCTCAGGATAAGGTTCTGTTAGGAGCCTGTTTATGTCTGGCCAACTTGTAATAACGGATTCATTCAGACTAAAATTGGCCTTCCTTTGGTCTTTCATTTTATTTTATTGAACTATTTTTATTCAGTAATAGGAAATTTACTAAATAACCACAAGCCCAAAACCTCTTTTTCAAAACAAGGTAAAATTTGGAAGTAGCTTAACTTTAGTCCCTGGTGTAACAACTACATGCTTGGGTTTCAGACACACCTGGGTTCCGTATCCCTAATCTGCCACCAGGTGGCCTTGGGCAGCTACCATCTTTGAATCTCATTTTTCTCATCTGTATAATTGATATTATAATACTTACAGGGCTTTTTCATGATTAAGGAAAGGAATATACTGTATAAAATGCTAACTGTGACCTTGGAAACTTGTTATGAATATTCATCCTGTGTTCTTATAAATTAGAGTTAGTGTACATATTGATTGAAGAAATAGGTAGAAAATAGAAAGCCTTAACTCCCCTTAAACCCTGGCATTGAGAGATTCTGATTAGCTCTGTGCGGAGGGACTATGTATTAGGAAACACTTGGTTTTCCTCCTGTGCTTCTCGTCTATGCTCATGCAACTACTACCCTTGCAGCAGTTCTGACATCAGATGTGTGCGGGTTGTTCCCACACCAAGCAGTTCTGTGACAGTGGCTGAGTGTTCTGTAATCTTACTCAGTTCTGACACTCCATCTGGAGATGGTGTCAGGTGTCATGGGCTCAGTCTCACAAGGCTGCCTGCCCCCCGCCCCCACCCCTTCAGATGCCACTTGCAAGTCCTGATGGCCCCCTGGGCATCTGGGTCATTAGCTATAAATCAGAGGTTTCCGTGACTCCCTCCTTGGAGCTGATTAATTTGGTAGAGTGGCTCACGGAACTCAGGAAAAGTTTACTTACCATTTGCCAACTTACTATAAAAGGGTGTGATAAAGGATACAGATGAACATCCAGATGAAAGAGATACACAGGGCCAGGTATATGGGAGGTGCCGTCTCTGGGAAGCCACTCTCCCACTTACTCCATGTGTTCAGGAACCCAGAAGCTCTCCGAATGCCTTACTTGTGGGATTTTTATGGAGGCTTCATCATGTAGGCATGACAGTCATTAAATCCTTCTCCAGTCCCCTCCCCTCTCTGGAGAACGGGGACTGGGGCTGAAAGTTCCAAGCTTCTTGTCATGGCTTAGTCTTTCTGGTGACCACCCCCATCCAGGAGCCCACCCAGTCACCTCATTAGAACAAGACACTGCTGTCACCCAGGAAACTCCAAGGGATTTAGGAGCCCTGTGTCAGGAACTGGGGTCAAAGACCAAATACTAGAACAAAAGATGTTCTTAGTGCTGTATTACTTAGGAAATTACAAGGGCTTTAGGAGTTCTGTGCCAGGAACTGGGGACAGAGACCAATATATATATTTATTGGTCTCTTATCTCACAGGTTAGATAATGGGTTATTGCCTTACACCTCAGATTTAAAAGAATATAATTATATTTTGACAAAGTGTTCAGAAGTTTAAAGCATAATATAGTTATTTTTCTTTAAATAATTTTAACCATTTGACAAAACATTTAAAATGTGATATATGTCTCTCCTTTTAAAAATAGACTACGATCATTAACTAGCTTTAGGCTTGTGGGTATTTTTAATCTTATCTTGTTTTAATTATTTTCTTTTGTCATTGAATTTCTTATCTACTATAGATTTGTTATAGATAACAAATGAAATCTTGTAGTTATTAAATGGGATGGGGGAAGGGTTTTCTGCTATGTCACTGGCACAAATTTTACCACCTACTATGGATGGTCTTCTAATTCTTGGCTTGTTGTAGATTGCTGGGGTTGCTAGATAGCTTAATACTGTCTTGATGAGATTTTACAGTATTTTCTTGTTAGGATATCAGAATTTAGTCTGCAGGGTATTACAATGCAAAAGAGTTTCACACACTGCTTGGCAGAGTAGGTATAAGATAGTTCCTAGTTATTCTGCTGAGGCATGATAATAAGAAATTATACTTTATAAAGAGTTCATAGTTTCTTCTTAAATTTAATTGTCATTTATATTATTTTTTCTGTAATCTGAAGTAACAAGAATGTATTTTATTGGATAAAGTGAATGTTCTGAGTTTTGTTTTGCATATACATACACACATACATACATATAAATGTATACACAGTCATTTTATATACATGATTATGTGTTTATTTGAATCATTGGCTAATTAAACAACATAGAGACACTTAGGAATTTTCAGATTAACTATGTAACATTGAATTTTATTGAGTTCAAATAGTCAAGTTTTCATTCTGTTTTACAAACGTGATTTCTCATGGGAGTTTTAAAGTAAGGCAGTTTGTTTTAAGGACGGCAGTACGGACTTAATTAAGTTAACTGTACTTTTCTGAGGTTGATGTTTTCTTACCTACATTTTTCAAGCTACTTCAAATCATTTTTAAAGACAGTTTTGATAGAATAAGATATAAATAAATAAAAGTAATTTTATTGATTAGAAATCAAAACATAGTATCTTAACATAATGATCTCACAGCAAGGTATGACCTCCCCCAAATTTAGAATTCACATTGGAGGTGTGAGGAGGGGTGGGTGATAAGGTGGTAAAGGGGGATGAGGGAAAGGATTTTAGATTAAATTTCATCATTTCAGATCACAGTTGAAAATTACCAGTTGCCTGTTTTGCATAATTGCATCTACTCAGTTTTTATATGTTAACTTATTTTGCTATCATCTGCTAATTGCATTGATTTAGCAATAAATGGGTTTAAAAGGTTAAGTGCTGAATATTGAGTGGATTAGCCATGAGGGATTGTTTTACACTTGCAGTGCTGGTGCTTCTCCCCTTATGGTTGTGAACTTCAGATAGTTAGGGGCAGTCTGAGATGACAGTTTGGTGGCAGTGAATTTCAGATCATTGGGAATTGCTTCATCTCCCTGTGTCTAGAATAGGCAGAGGGAGGTATCTGATGGAGGAGTAAATCGTGTTCATTGAGAAAATTTGTGTAGAAAGCCAAAATGATAACATTTTCCAAGCAGCCTCAAGAGAATGGTCTAGATACCTTAATAAAGGAGCATTGGTAGACTAACTTTGGTTGGGCCTGTGGGTAGGGGCCAATTACTGTTTAAATGCCTTGAATCACTGTAGTGTCACAGCTTTTATCTTAGTTTGTTGTCTGAAGTAAATAAACTTGACCTGTGGTTTACAGAGTGCAGGTCTAGGGTCTTTAGTGAGAATGTTTTACTTACTGTGTGGGTTGTGAAGTACAGCTTTAACTTGCTCCTCTTCACCTTGTCCTCCACTTTTCAAAGTAACCATGGAGTTAAAACCCTGACGAGCCTGTGCTTGTCCAGCTTTTAAAGTACAGATCTTCCTCAACTTACGGTGGGGTTATGTTTCGATAAACCCTTCGTTAGTTCAGAATATCCTAAGTTGAAATTGCTTTTAACACACTTAACCTACAGGACAGCAGAGCTTAGCCTATCTGAGATGTGCTCAGGACACTTAACCTTAGTCTATAGCTGGGCACAGTTATCTATCTCAAAGCCTAATTTATGATAAAGCATTGAAAAATATCTCATGTAATTTATTGAATACTGTACTGAAGGTGAAAAGTGGAATGGCTGTCTGGGTACAGAATGGTTGTAAGTGTGTTGGTTTGGTTGTTTACACTCAGGATTGTGTGGCTGAGTGGGAGCTGTGGCCGCCCAGCCTCAGCAGAGAGGGTCATCCTATGTATTGCTAGCCTGGGAAAAGATCAAAATTCAAAAATGGAAGTACGGTTTCTACCAGATGTGTATTGGTTTAGTACCATGGTAAAGTGGAAAAATTGTTAAGTTGAACCATTTGAAGTTGGGGACCATCTAAAATTTAGGGCGGGTTATCCCACGTATTCATTGTCTCTGAATTGTCTCACTGTTTTCCAAACTGCAGGTTGTGACTTGTTAGTGGTTGCAGAAACAAGTAGTGGATTATCACAAGCATTAAAAAAGAAAAGAAGGGCTTCCCTGGTGGCACAGTGGTTGGGAGTCCGCCTGCCGATGCAGGGGACACGGGTTCGTGCCCCGGTCTGGGAAGATCCCACATGCCGCGGAGCGGCTGGGCCCGTGAGCCATGGCTGCTGGGCCTGCGCGTCCGGAGCCTGTGCTCCGCAGCGGGAGAGGCCACAACAGTGAGCGGCCCACGTACCGCAAAAAAAAAAAAAAAAAAAAAAAAAAAGAAAAGAAACAGGAGTAGAAAATAACAATACATTGCAATAGTAAGGGCAAATATTGTTTTGTGGAACTTTTGTTTTATATATACATACGCAGACATGTAAACAGATATATGCATACTGGTTGTGATGTAAAATGTATTCCCAGGGGTTGCTATTAAAAAAAATTTTTTTTAATCCCTTTCTATAAATTAACATTTGATTGCATTCATTTAGGAATAATATTTACACTTTTTTCATTTAAAAGTTTAACATATGCAAGTAAGTATATAGATGAGACGCTGTTACTTGACTTATAAATTAATGCTACATCAGCAGTTTTTATATTGGAGAATTGAACTTCATATTTCATTAATAGTAGCTTACTGGGTCTATGTATAATAAATGAAGTGTAATGAAAAGGAAGAACTGTCAACAGATTTCTATTCATTTTCAAACTCTCATCAACTAATTCTTTAGGCTTGTGAGCAAAAAAAAATTTATAATATTTGCAATTAGTCTGTTTAGTCTGTTTGACCCAGAAGTACCTGAAATACTGCAATATTTTTAATGAGACTATCCTTTGGAAAGGACCTATATGGAAGATGCTGTAGAGATCTTGCCTTTACTGTTGAATCAGTACTCTATTAGTACAGTTTAAGTGCTTTGAGATTTTTTTAAGAGGCAAGATGAGAAGCGTGGAATGCTTAGTGACATTGAATTAGAAGAGGCTTGAAAGAAGACAGGTATTGTTTATTGTATTGGATAATCCTTAGAGACTGAACTATAATATAAGACTCAGTATATTTGCAGATTAAGTATCTGAAAGTGAAAAAAGCAGAGTATGTTCCTGTATGATTTAACTTTTTGTGCGTATATTCAATAATTATTATTAATATTGAATACTGAAGTAGGTCAAAAGTAAATATTGACTATCTCTTGGAGGTGGAATTTGAAGGTAGACAGATTATTATGTTTTAGTTTTCAAAATTTTTAGAGTGTGTAATACTTTTGTAAAATAATGTATTTTTAAGTATCTGAAGTTATCCCCTTATAGCCATTTCCCACACAGATCAGTCAAATGATTATCTCTAGAAGAGTTAAATTATATTTTGGGGATTGGATAAAATGGTCAGTCATGTTTTTCGGAGACTGCCAACTGTATCATCATTTTTGGCACCATAGCAATGGCTTTTAATTGCTATGCGTTTTCAATACCTGTGTGTTTTGTTTTTAATGTGAAGATGGTTGTAGTGAAAACCATTTTCACATAATTGAAGTTTAGGCTTTTGAAGAGTTTAAGTGTGTTTAGGCATGCCTCTCATCTTACCAGAAGCCCTCTAAATTACGTAGGCCATTCTAGAAATGAGTCTCTTTAAGCAGTTTTCAAGGCTAATCAATGTGTAAGTTTTTGATGACTGTTACAGAAGTTGACAATGAAACTATGATAAGAATTTATGCCCATTTCTAATTTACAGGGTCATTAACGTGATTTGGTAACCACTATATTCCCATCATTCTTATCCTTTGAACTTTGAGGATTCTTTGTTGCTTATTCTTCCCCCACCCTTTTTTTCCCCTCTTTCCACTGTTTGCACTTTCTTTCATATCTAGTTAGAATCTGTGGCCCATATATATTTCATTTAAACACCTAAGCTGTTACCTAGTTTTTTCTTCCAGAATCTTTTTTTGAAGGGCATTCATTCGATACTTGCCAAGGCTTTTAAAAATAAAATTGTTAAGTTGATGGTTTTCCTTACTTTTCCTTTCTGTGCTCTTAACTGCATGTTTCCAGTCCCTCACCCAGACTTGCCCCACTGTGAACAGTAGTCATTACATTTCTTATTCTTTACATGGAAGCAGTCACTGCTGCCAAATGCTGCATGAGAAACTGTTTGAGACAGACATTTCATAAAGATGTACTTTATGAAAGTTCATTTACTTCGCAGGATATATATTTGTAAAGTATAAAAATTTAAAAATAGCATCAGGACTTACTTGGTGGCACAGTGGTTAAGAGTCCGCCTGCCAATGCAGGGGACACGGGTTCGAGCCCTGGTCTGGGAAGATCCCACATGCTGCGGAGCAACTAAGCCCGCGAGCCACAACTACTGAGCCTGAGTGCCACAACTAATGAAGCCTTCGCGACTAGAGCCCGTGCTCTGCCAACAAGAGAAGGCACTGCAGTGAGAAGCCTGCACACCTCAATGAAGAGTAGCCTCCGCTTGCTGCAACTAGAGAAAGCCCACGCACAGCAACAAAGACCCAACGCAGCCAAAAATAAATATTAAAAAAATAATAAATAAATTTATAAAAAAAAAGAAAACATACTTACGGTTAAAAAAATAGCATTTGTATAGAGATATCTAATAATATTAGTCACTTTGTAAAGTAATTGATTTTATATAATTTTCAGTTTTTATTATAAATTAGGGTGATATTTCTGATATTGCTAATAGTTTGTTTTTTTAATTTTTTTATTTATTGATAATAGTTTAACTGAATATTTACTCATGTGCTGTGAGTAGTGTTAGAACATAACCCTGTCAGTCACATGTGATAGTGTAACGTTCCTATTGTACAAATGAGGAAAATGAGTCTCAGGAAGATGAGGCCTTTGTGCACGTTCACTCAGCTGGTAAATCGAGGAATCAGAGTTCACACCCAGGCTGTCTGGCCCTCAAGCTGGTACAGTAAGTGCCCTTAATATCCATCTTAATATTGTGGAAAATGCTCACAAAGCAAACATAAAATACCTTTTGTGCTCAATCCTGTCGTCTTCTTAATATGAATGGGAATGTTTGTAGTGGATATATGTAGTGGATATAGCCTATGTCTTTCTAAAAGTTAAAAGATAATGGTTTTCGTTGATGGTATTTAGCCAGTTTTTTCCCCTCTTCCTGCTGAGAGAACTGATTGAAAGTATGTTATTACCTTGGCATATCTGTTGAACTTTTGAGGCTTATGCTGTGTAGCCGTAGCACCCTGTATCTTTCTTCCCTGTTACCTACTAAAGTGTAGTCAGCTATTGTAAATGTTGACACCTGACTCACAGTCTTCCCGTAGGTCCCCTAGGCTGAGTCCTGTTATTGTCTTAGGTTATTTGAGAGTGCCAGTGGGGTGACCCATATCAGTTTGTTGATTTTTCTCATCTGCCAGGGCCCTTACTTCCATTCTGCAATGCTCATGGCCTTATGGCCTTAACTTCTGGAGCTCCTCCTGTATAAGTGAATTTTTTTGTGTGTGGGACGCGGGCCTCTCACTGTTGTGGCCTCTCCCGTTGCGGAGCACAGGCTCCGAACGTGCAGGCTTGGTGGCCATGGCTCACGGGCCTAGCTGCTCCGCGGCATGTGGGATCTTCCCGGACCGGGGCACGAACCCGTGTCCCCTGCATTGGCAGGCGGACTCTCAACCACTGCGCCACCAGGGAAGCCCGTGAATTCTTAAATTTAGATATTTGAGTCTAACCACAAGCTCCTTTTTTTTTTTTTTAAAGCTTTCTTCTCTTACTCTACTAATCCCATAATTCTTATTCTTTGAACTTTGAGGCTCTTGAGTCACATACTACCCCCATCCCCTGCTTTTTTTTGGTCCACTGCCTCCACGGCCCTATCCAGTTTAGAATGCGCGGCCCATATCCAGCCTCTGTCTTGTTTGAGAGAGAATACCATCATGTCTATTAGTATTAAATATGTTGGTAAATCCCTAATTCTTAATCAATCTAACTGCTGAGATTGCTCAACACAAGTGGAAAATTGTTACGCAGGCTTATAGGTTGGTACCCCTCTCCATTCAGGTTTCTCTCTGGTTCCTCAGAGATAGAAAATACTCCCCTGTCTTTCTAATTCTCTCCTGTTCTCTGCAGTGGGTACATTGAACATTCCCTGCTCTCTTCAGACTGTATCCTCTCACCCCTCAATCCTAGGAAATGCTGCTACTTTCTTCACAGAGTCAGTAGAAGATGCCAGAAGGGAGCTCCCATCCACTGCTATTTCCACTTGGATAACTCAGCTGAGACTTAACATGTTTTACAACTTATCAAACCTTCCCTTCTTTCTGCATTTCTTATCTCAGTGAATGGGTACCACTCTCTGTTTGGTTACTCAGATTTGAAAATGTGAGCATTATCTATGACTTTTCTCTCCCTCTACCCAAACACCAAATCCAGTGGACTCAGCATCCTAACTGTCTCTAGTTAAGTTCTGTTTCTTTCCATATTTCCTTTGACCATCATATTTGCCATTGTCTGGAATAATGCAGCACCCTTCTAGTTGGCTTCCAGTGTTAAAGAAAAAATATTCTGTTAAGGAAAAAATTATTCAGTGACCCTTGTTAAAGAATGAAAGCAGACTTTTTAAGGGAGGCTGTCATGGTGGGTGTAGGGACTACTGCAGTGGGGGAGAGATATGGGACTCAACTCTTAACAAGGACAAGTGGCCATTTATATCCAAGAAGCAGGGGTAGGGGGCAGTGGGTGGAAAATTGCTAAGAGGAAACATCAGAGGGAGGCGGGTTCTTGTTAGAACAACTCAGCCGAGTTGCTGAAGTCAGGACAGGGTGATAAGATACTGATGATGAAAGATTTTCACCAAACTGACTTAGCAAGATTCTTGCTCATGCTGGATTCTACAGGGACAGAGAGGGAAGCTGGAGATTGGCTCAGAGGATCCTAGTTAAAGTTTGGCCAAAGGAGAGAGTCTTTATTATAATTCTCTACACTGTTACCTTGCTAGAGAGACCTCCCCTGTTTAAAGCCCATTGCTCTCAGAATGAGTCTGAAACTTACCTAGGTCCTGAAAGGTCCTGCCCATTTTGTCTGCTCCATCTTTTTCTGACCATAGTCGGTGTATTTTAGTTATTTGAACACAGTAGACTTTTCTCATCTCTGGACCTGGGCATGGTGTATCCCTATTCCTAGTACAGTGCCTGGCACATAGTAAGCACTTGATAAATATCTGTTAGATGATTACGTGAATAAAGGAGCAAATGAAGAGTGTATTGTAGTAGAAGGATAGGTATAACAATCTCTGAAATATATAGATGTCCAAATGATTCAGGTAGTTTAAAAATACACTTAAAATCTTTTATTCAACTGCAGAATTAGTTGATAATGCAGGGACGACTTGGCTGTTCAGAATAGTGTATACTGTAATTTCAATTAGATGTAAATTTTGTATAAAATGAATGGAGAACCATTTGCATTGAGGAAGCCTTTGATATAAAAGTTGGTGCTCACTTTCCTTACATTCAGGTTTGCATGCAGTGTCATGGCTTATAGTTCTTGGTTGTTTCTTCATCTGTCTCTTAGACTCATGAGGAGGTGACTTAAATTAATATGAAACCATTATCACAACTGGAAAGGCAGTGAAGCATTTGTCTTCCCTCTGCTAGGAGATTTTTTTTAACCTTTCTAAATGTCAGTGCTTTCTAATTAAAACAGATAAAAGCTCTATATGACTTGCTTCCAACCTATCTAGTATAGAACATTGTATTTTGTTTTTATCACTAAGAATCTATTGCATACATAGAGTCAATACAATTCTGCATAAAGAAAATTATATCTTCAAGGAGCTTGAAATAAGTTGGGAAATGGTGGAGAATATGTAGAAAATAAATTCAGTTTTACTTAAATATAAAATCTAAAAGTAACATAGTAGGGCCAGTAAAGATGATCATGTAGTAGGATGGTACTAATAGTAAATATTTAATTGAGGGCTTATTTTGTGCCAGGAACTTTTCTAAGCACATTATATTCATTATCTTGTTTAATTTTTATCAGCTATTAGTTGAAAGTACTGTTATTATCCACATTCTACAAATGAGGACACTGAGGTCCAGTGAGGTTATAGCTTGCCTACCTAGTAAGTAGAAGAGCTAGGATTTGAATTTAGGCTATCTGGATCTAGAACCTATACTCATTAATGTTTTATCTTCAGCCAAAATAAACTAGTTGACAAATTGCATTATGTGTATATTGGTACAGTTTTCAGTAAATTTCATGGTAACAAAATTTGTGGAGATAGTTTTCTGGATTAGGTCATTAATTAAAAGCTGTTTTTCGAACATATGTAAATCAATAACTTAATGAAATTTTATGCAATGTTTCATTAATTAAACATGATTTTGCTTTCTGTGTCGTACTTTATTTCTTCCATAGACACCTATTTTAAGGTTGCTGTCTATTTTCCAAATGATGTAACCATTCCTACATCCACCTTCCATCTTCCAAAAATTCTGTGAAATCTCTGATTTGTTGTAGCTTTTTCTATTGTCTTTATCCTTGTCAGTTTATCCTTTTAAAAATTAATTTACTATCATGTTAGTAATATGGGAAGAAGAGATAAACCCAAACCCAAATCTTTGATTTCTCATGTTATCTTGATGACCTCCAAGTTGTTTTTCTTTACTCCTCTTCCTTCTGTAAGCATAGAATGAGTTACTATTGTAAGGAAGTTTTATTTTTATTCACATAAAATGTTTCTCTTGTTAGAGAACAAATATGGAACAATATTGGGAGAATATGAAATAAAATGTCTGACCATAGTGTGTGTTTGAATTGAACTGAATTACTAAAAGTGCTTAAAGTTAGATTATATTCTATTGAGCATGAGGCTAATTGCCTGTGAATGAATTTTCATTCAGATTTGGGTAATTTGAAAGGTAAATATTATCTTGACTCTTTAAAATTAATTTATTTATTTTTGGCTGCATTGGGTCTTCATTGTTACGCATGTGGGCTTTCTCTAGTTGCAGTGAGCAGGGGCTACTCTTTGTTGCAGTGCACGGGCTTCTCATTGCAGTGGCTTCTCTTGTTGCAGAGCATGGGCTCTAGGCACGCAGGCTTCGGTAGTTACGGCACGCAGACTCAGTAGTTGTGGCTCGCAGGCTCAGTAGTTATGGCGCACGGGCTGAGTTGCTCTGCAGCATATGGGATCTTCCCGGACCAGGGCTTGAACCCATGTCCCCTGCATTGGCAGGCGGATTCTTAACCACTGTGCCACCAGGGAAGTCCCTATCTTGATTCTTTAAAAGTAACTAATATCAAGGAGTAAATGGCAACAGCCATTTGTAATTGGTAAAGACCTGCCAGTTTGCTTGCATAACAATTAAATTTGGCAATATTTTAATCTTAAATTCTTAAATTACTGCTGTTTCAGAAATGACAGCTTTTATCTCAGTAAGTAAAAAACAAATGGAAGGAATTGTGTGAGTGTTCCAGGCAGGGTTCTTTTGGTTGCCCGGTGTCAGAAGTATATTTAAACTGTAGTCTTTAACTACAAGTTTAAATAAGCGTTAGATACTTGTTCTAAGTTTGTAGAGTTTTTGCTGAACAAAAACTTCAGAAAGAGGAAGGAGAACAGAAAACAGCTACCTCTAATCTTTATCTTTCTCATCTCTGATGTATGGCTTCTTTGTCAGGTACCACTTAAAGTCGCTTATTTCTTATATCTGCATCTACTTCAATCCCCCCCCCCCTCTTTTTTTCTGTCAAGCTGACTGAGTCTCTAGTCTGCATCCTTCTAAGCAGGGTAGGACTATGAATTTTAATTTAGCAGATTAACCAGAAAACTGTGTTGTGGTGAAATGCACACAGGAACAAGTTACAGTGATTTTCTAGTGTAGTTAGTTGGTCTGGATGAGTCAGTGTAGAGGTGCTCTGCATTTCAAAAACCTGAGTGTTCGACCTGTAAAGTTTTAAAAGTATGCATTTAAAAAACATTTCTATCTCGCCTTTAGCTGAAAGTGTTATATTGAAACTACAGTAGGCATATTTTTTAGAATACAATTATCCACATGACATCATTTATATGTCTATACACTGAGATCAGGTAGCTTTCAGTGAAACTCTAAATGCAAGTTCAAGATGCATTTCTTAAAAAAAAAAAAGATGCATTTCTTCCTGTAGAGTTCATTTGCTAAATGTAGTTTTTATTAAAGGATGGAGGCTTTAGGTTATGTTTGCGTTCATGGTGACTTATGAGGAAGAATCTGGTAAATTTTTTTTTCTTCACAGCATTTTAAAGTGCTGGAAGTGAGTAGCAGCTCCCAGTTATCTTTAAAGCAGTGGTTCTCAAATGGGTGTGAGTGTCGGGGTGTGTTTTTACTTCTTAAGGGGCATTTGACAATTCCTGGATATATTTTGTTTGTCACAACTGGGGAGAGAAGTGTTATGTATGCTACTTGTGTGGAGTAGGTAGAGGCCAGATACTCTACTGACTATGCTGCAATGCACAGGACCACCCCACAGCAGAGAAGTATCCAGCCCGAAAGCCAACAGTGCTAGAGCTGAGCAACCCTGTCCGTAGACTCAAGGATTATAGAGCAAAAAGGTCACAAGGTTCAAAATAGAGAAGATAGAGGATTTTTTGGACTTAGAAAAATCACCCCTCACTGGTTTTGAATGTCTTAGAGGGAGTGAGAGAGGAGTTCACTTATGCTGAAAGCTTGAGTTTAAATATATCTGAATTCACTTATTAAGCCATATTTTGACTTTGGTAATTGTGTTTTAAACCAGTTTCAGTTGTATTTAAATTCTTACCAATCAGATTATTTTTTAATATCTTAGATTAATTTTCCTAGCTAATGGTAGCCCAAGATGAGACCTACAAGAACAAAAAATAATTAATATTTAGGAACACTATAACTAAACTAATATTTTCTCAATGTAAATATAAATTGAACTACATATTCTTTCTTCCTAACATTTAAATGTGGAGTATTATTAACAAAAATACAGATACACTTTGCCAAGTACACTTGTCATTTTCTGTCATGATGTGTATGTTTCTGGAAAGTTTTTGATAAAACAGACAATTTTTATCCTGTGTTAACTATATTTTATCTGTGAATTAGATTCTTCAACTGTTTAATTCTCATGAAATTACAGATATACTTCTAAGTATGTTTAAAAACAAAATTCCAAAATGCTGCGGGTATTTGAAACAGCGTTAAAAACATGACTGGAATTCTATTTCACTGTAACACGTTGAGTATTCAGTGGTAAGTATAAATGCCCATATGAAGAATTTGACTCCACTATATCCTGAATATCCTAATATATAAACGGAATATTTATTCAATAGTTTTTTACCTTCTTAGTATTTAAGTGTTTTTTGAATGAAATTAAATGTCCAGGTTTTTTAAAAAAAACTGTCAGGGAAGTTTTTTCAAACTCAGTTTCTTTGCTCTTCATCATAAACACAGCATGAGAGAAAAAATCCACATGTCTAATGATGGCCACCAGATGGAGAGCTTATACTACACTGGTGAAGGCTAGTGATAGGTGGTGAAAACTGAATTGGTGTGAGTGGTGATATTTAGCAACGGTGAAAGGTGTGGACTGGCAGTGCTACTCTTTGAAACGTGTTTTAAAATTAGACAGGTTTCCATTTGTTTTACAGGAGCTTTTCTTCTTTTCTTGGCTGCTTGCTTCAAATATCTCTGTGGAAACCAAATTAAAACAATATCTTCACGTATTCATTATAATATTGATGCTGATTTTATTTTGTTAAAGTTTTTGCTTTTTATGGTAGTTACTAGCTGTTACTGAATTTCTAATACATTTAAAGCATTCAAAAATAATTAGGTGAATGTTTTTGTGACTGAATACTTGATATTTTACTTATAATTCCCTAAAATAAGGCAGATGAGCAAATAAAATTACATGTAATATAACTTAGGGGAAGGTATGTGGCCTAGCGGAAAGAGCTTAGGCTGTGAAGTCAGATGGACCTGGGTTGGAAAATGATCAGCCAGTTTACCTTACAGAGTTTCTTACAGTGAGAATTAAAAATAATGTTTGTAAGTGGCCTGCTGAAAAGTGCATGTCCCTGCAGGCGACGACATGATTTTAAATTCTAGCTTCTCCACGTACAGCTGTGGGGTCTTGGGAAAATTACTTAATTTTAGAGCCTAAATTTATTCTTTTATATGTTTAAGATAGTAATACCTTATCCTAGAATAGTTTTATCCTTTGTAAAACATAAAAATGTGATCATAGTAAGCATATAACTGTACAACTTGCTTGTTCCTTACCAATATATTCCTGACTGCTTGACTGGGAGCTTGTAGTTCTGTCTCATCTTTATACTTCATAATATTCCACGGTAACCAGCCATTCCCATATTTATTTACTTTCAGGTTGTTTTCTGTTTTTGCCAGTTTGAACAGTAAACATTCTTGACCGCATCTTTATGTGGAGTAGGTACCCAAAAGTGATACTGCTACACAAAGGATATTCTCAAAATTTTAAATGAATTCTTGCTAGCTTACTCTCCAGAAAGTTTTGAGCAACTTACATTCCCACTAGAAAGTATGAGAGTGTCTCTGTGTCTCCCTGCCTTTGTGAGCTTTAGATGTTAGACTTTTTTTTGTTTTTTTTGCTAATCTGATGGATAAAATTTGTTGAACCACCAGTGAGAGTATCCATCTTAATATGTGGTTATTTACTGGCCATTTGTATTTTCTCTTAATGGAATTACTTGGTTCACATTCTTTGTCCATTTTTGTATTCCTTTCACTTCCCTGTAAAATCAAGAATTTTCTTGATTACAAATATTTAATGCCATGTCTGTTATACTGCGTATATTTCCTCTTGTTCTACCTTGTCTCTTTATTGTCTTCTTTGCTTTAGACAAATGTTGGATTTTTTATTTTCTTGTAGATACTATCTATCTGTCTTTCTAGATATCTATTTTATTGCAACATTGGGTCTTCATTGCTGCGGGTGGGCTTTTCTCTAGTTGCGGCGAGTGGGGGCTATTCTTCGTTGCAGTGCACAGGCTTCTCATTGCACTGGCTTCTTTTGTTGTGAAGCACGGGCTCTAGGCACACGGGCTTCCGTAGTTGTGTCATGTGGGCTCAGTAGTTGTGGCTTGCAGCCTCTAGAGCGCAGGCTCAGTAGTTGTGGTGCACGGGCTTAGTTGCTCCGCAGCATGTGGGATCTGCCTGGACCAGGGCTCGAACCCGTGTCTCCTGAATTGGCAGGTGGATTCGTAAGCACTGCGCCACCAGGAAAGTCCGAATTTTTTTTTTTAATACAGTAAAAAAATCTATATCAGTCTTTTTCTTTATGACTTCTAGGTTTCTCATCTTGCCGAAGAATACATCCCCACTCCAGTAATATAAAGTACTATTCTAAATTTTAAATACTACCCTTCAAATTATCTTTAATCCATTATAATTTATTTTTACCTGTGGTTTGATGTAGACAGCTTCATCAAATTGGAGAGCCAAGTGGTCCTTCCTGCAATATATATTTAATCTGTTTCTTCATTCTGTTTTGTCTTGAAAATATTTACTATATTGAATTGTTTCCATTTTGGTACCATACTGTTTAGCTTACCATAGTTTTTTGGTATATTGGAATATTTATTAGGCATAGTGCTCCCTTATTTTTTTCATGATTTTATTGAGAATTCTAGTTTTTATGGAAACTTCAAAATCATTTAAAAAAGATAAACATAACCCTTTGGGATTCCGATTCACTTTATAATTTCTATATTAGTATAGAAAGCTTTATTATTTTTTTCTTGGTATATTTAAAGTCTACCCACCCAGGAGAATAGAGTATCTTTAGATTACTTAGTGTCCTTCAATAAAATTTTATAGTTTTTTTAGATTAAATTTATTCCTATGTAGTTTATCATTTTGTCCTTATAGGACAAAAATCCTTATAGGATCTTTTTCTACCTCTATCTCTAGTTTGCTATCTGTAGTTTAAAGAAAAGCTATTGGTGTTTATTTATCTTGTAACTGGCTGCCATCAAATGAATCTTTTCATTTGTGCTAATTGGTGGAATCTATTGTATTTTAGGTACACAATGATATCATCTGCAAATAAAGATAATTTTGGGTTTTTAAAATTCTGTTTCTTTGTTACATTAGCTACAGCATACAAATTGATGGATTATCCTAGAGATAGTGGAGACTTATGACTCATATAAAGAGTGAACTCTTTAGTATTTTGCACTTTAATATGTTTGCTTTCGGTAACTGGTCAATAATCTCATCATTTTTAGGCAGGTTCTTTTTATTCCCATTATACTTAAGTCACAAGGAAAGGGACCTACTTGACTTTAATGTTTGAGAGGGTCTCTTTTTCTGTTGGTCCAGTCATTAATCTTGATTCTGAATCAGATAGTATTTAAGTAATCCTAATATTCCCAATTATTATTATTATTGTTATTTTTAGTTAGGACTTCAATATAATAAATTTTTCAGGGAAACAATTCAGTCCATAACAGGCAGGGAATGTAAAACAAACAAAAGCAATTATAAAAGCTCCTGGAAATATGAGAGGCTGAGCAAGAGAATGTGTTCACAACTCCAACTTGATAATAGTCTCTGTCCTCTTCCTCCACTTCCTTCTATAACATTCATTTTTAAACCCACATTTCCCTGAGAGTCTACAGTTATTACCTAAGATAATGCACTTGTCACTCAGGGCCTGCTCAGTTTAAAGGCTCATATCTCTTTTTCACTCTAGCAAATTCTCATAGTTTATTTTAGGTAATAATTTCCTTTAATCCATTTTCTGTTTACCCTTTTTAGCTCTCATACTATTTGGAAGTTGAACCTTGTGAATTGGTTGATTGTTTATCTCTCTTATCTTTAATGTTTTCCAACTCTTCTTTTTATTACACTGTTTGAGATATTTTATCTTCGAAGTCTTAGCCCTTTTATACATTGAAAATCTTATTTTTAATTTTCCAAAGTTCTTTCTTGTTCTGTTTCTTGGTGATAATGTAGTTATTTATTTTAGTTATTTTTAATTCAAGTAAAACGTACATAAACATGTACAAATAGTAAATGTGGCCAATTATCAGAAAGTAAACAAATCCATGTAACTATCACTTTAGAAAGAAATAGTAGAACATTGCTAGCGTTCCAGAAAGACCCTCTTAAGCATCTTCCGCATCATTGCTTCCTCCCTCCTGCTGTAACACTATCCTGACTAAAAACATAAGAATAGTTTTATATGTTTGGCTTTTTTCTCTCAAGATTATGTGAGATTTATCCATGTTCTTGCCTGTAGCAGTGGTTTGTTTAGTTTCACTGTTTCATGGAATTACATTGTATGAATATACCACAATCTATTTGTATTCTTGTTTTTGGATATGTGGATCATTTCCAGTTTCATATTACTATGAATAATGCTGCTATGAACATTCTTTTACATGTCTTTTTGGTGCATGTATGTATACATTTTTGTTGGATGTGTTAGCATGGGTTTTCCCAGAAGTAGAGTCTGAGACAAGGGCTCTGCAGGTAATTTATTTGTGAAGTGAGATCAAGAAGCAAGAGTGAGGGACAGGGAATTAAAGAGATGCGAGGAAGCCTCTGCGAGCATAAGTGAGAGACTGGCCATTGCAGTGAGTGGCTGGCCCTCAGTCCCGCAGGCCCTCAGAGGACCCTTGTGTACTGTGTCTCAGACCTGTCTGCCTGAAGGATGGAGGAGGCATGCAAAGCATTTATCAGCTTCCCAAACCCCACTGGTTAGGGGTGGCCACCAGGGCATTACCTCCATGTACTTCTGGGTAGTGCATGCACATGTGCCTTCAAATGCTTTTGAGCACAGGTTTTAAAATTTTAGAATTAGCTAGAGGACACAGCTTAGAAGACTTCATTATAAATATGGAGAATGTAAGTGTTATCAATCTTGATATAAAAATGAAAATCTAATTAAAACCGAGATGTGGAAGGGAGATTGTAAGTGAAAAAGGTATATGTGGGTGAAAAAAAATCTAATTTTTCTTTTTGTAGAATAAACAGATATTGTCTCAAATGGTACATTATTTAAAATTATGATGTCAACCAAGAACAATTATAAGGCAGAAACAGAAAGTAGTTATATTTGGTCAGTGGAAGTGGGATGGGAGGAATGCTTATTTGGGAACACTTCTGTAAGACTTGAATTTTTCTACTATACACAGGTTAATTTAATAAATAAAAATTAAAATGTAGTTTCCGTATACTGATGCAGAAAAAACAAGGATTTTTAAGTGGAAAAAAGTAAGTTATGTATACAACAATGAGTTGTACGTAGCTACCTTTTTTGGTAAGTGTATATGCATATATGCTTATATTTGTGTTATGAAGATGGAGAAAAGGTTGAAAATCGGGCAGAGAAACCAAGGGAACAAGTGAGACTTTTTTGATCCGTGTAAACATATGTATTGCTAAGTGAAATAAGCCAGATACAGAATGACAAATCCTGTCTGATTTCACTTATACGTGGAATCTAAAATAGTCAAAATCATGGAAACAGAGAGTAGAATGGTGGTTGCCAGGGACTAGGAGGTGGGGAAAATGAAGAGGTGATGGTCAAAGGGTACAAAGTTTCAGTTAAGCAAGATAAGTAATATGTACAGCATAGTGCCTATAGCTAACAGTACCACATTGTATACTTAACATTTTTTAAGAGTAGATCTTACAAGTTAAGTGTTCTTAACACGCACATGAACAGGCACACACACACAAATAATAATGATAATATGGGGCTGGGAGGAAACTTTGAGAGGTGACAGATATGTCTGTGGTCTTGAAGGTGGTGATGGCTTCATGAGTGTATACTTACCCCAAACTCAATCGAGTTGTATATATTAAATATGTATAGCTTTTTACATGCCAGTCATACCTCAATAGATTGGTTTAAAAGGATTAAGTATTGCTGTAAAATAAAACTGAAAAGAAATCTTTAAAGGACTAGCCAGATTAAAATTCCTGAGTTTATATTTGAGTTAATATCTTTATTTTTCAAGAAAGTAGTAGACTAAAACTGACTTCACCTTTCTATTTAACCTGTAAAACTTGATTTAAAATTGTTATTTGAATATTGGTTTAGTAGTGCCCAGGATAGTGTCATAACAGGTAACATATTGGAAAGATGGATATTCTGTATTTTGATGAATAACATTTGTTTTGCAATTTGGGAAATTAAAAAATTGTATGCACCGAATTCCTCCTTTTCCCCTGAGGACTGTTAAGCTTCTTCTTTTTCTCTCTCCCTCCCTTCCTTCTACCTAAGTCCCTATGCTGAGGGCTCTTGTAATCCAGTGGGCGTGAGACATGTGCCACACCAGAAGTTTAAGCTCTTAAATACCAGTGGCAAGGGCCAAGAATTTCCACAGCAGGTAAATTTCAAGAAGTCATTGTGGAAATTGGTTTTGAACCTAATTGTTTGTAGATGTTCTTTACTCCAGGATTGATGTATTGAGGATTTTAAAAATCAGTGAATAACATACATTTTTATTTGTTTCTTCAGATTTATGTTCATTTGCCAAGTGTAAATCATAGAAGGGTTGAAGTTTTTAAAAATTTTTATTGTAGCTGTTGATGTCATTGGGGTCTCCAATTCTTAGAGAGGCTTACTAAAACCAAAGCTGTACTTGAAGACTGTGTCATGTCTTTTGCCTGGTATCTACTGTTTCATATAGATCATGGAAGATTAAAATAAAGTTTTTTTGGGCTTCCCTGGTGGCGCAGTGGTTGAGAGTCCGCCTGCCAATGCGGGGGACACGGGTTTGTGCCCCGGTCCGGGAAGATCCCACGTGCCGCGGAGCGGCTAGGCCCATGAGCCATGGCCGCTGAGCCTGCGCGTCCGGAGCCTGTGCTCTGCAGGGGGAGAGGCCACAGCAGTGAGAGGCCCGCATACCGCAAAAAATAAAAATAAAATAAAATAAAATAAAGTGTTTTTTTGTTTGATATATATTATTTCAATTTAAACTTCTTATTTTGTTATTTGGTGCATGTTGTCAGTAAGTTCTACGGGATTAGCTGGTAGTAAGACTTTACTTTTGGGATATAGATATTTCTATAGAAATTATCATTTGTTTGCTTTGTTTACCAGGAAGCAAGTCTGTCTATTCACAGAACATATTTCTGATTTAATTTAGATTACATTTTATTTGAATTCAGTAAACGTTTTATTTTATTCATCTGTGTTCAGTTAGAATTTTGTTTTATTCAACTATTATTGAAAATTTTTTCTTAAATTTTATATGTAGTTGGAGTAGAAGAAAAGTATGAATTGAGAAGGACTAGGTTTGAATCCTAAATCCACTGCCTACTAGCTCTGGGACTTTGGAGAAGTGACTTCACTTCTCTGAGCTTTAGTCAGAGCTGAGAGGAGAAAATGAAATATCTGAATGTGCTGTATAATATATATGATAATGTTTAGCATAGTTTTAGCACATAATAGGTATAATAAATATGTTTTATCATTTTTCTAGAAAACAGAATAACAAGATAATACTTTTTAATCTTCTCTCCTTCTATACACATTAAAATATTCATTGAACAAACAGCATCATAGAGAAAATGAAAAGAATATTCACCTACAATTCTTCAGTTCTATTTTTTATATATATATATTATTATTATTATTATTTTTGTGTGTGTGTGGTACGCGAGCCTCTCACTGTTGTGGCCTCTCCCGTTGCGGAGCACAGGCTCCGGATGCGCAGGCTCAGCAGCCATGGCTCACGGGCCCAGCCGCTCCGAGGCATGTGGGATCTTCCCGGACCGGGGCACAAACCCGTGTCCCCTGCACCGGCAGGTGGACTCTCAACCACTGCGCCACCAGGGAAGCCCAGTTCTGTATTTTAAACCTGAATTTTTTAATCGTTCTCAAAGTGCTATTCAGGGACCCCTGCCAGTCCCTGAAATCCTTTCAGAGGATCTGCAAGATCAAAATTACTTTCATAATAATACTGGGACACTACTTCCCTTTTTCCCCTGGGGATGGTGTGGGAGCAGTGCTGGGTGAGACTCAGGGAGGCACCAGGCAGCACCACCAGGCACTCTCCGTTTAAAAGCAAAACAAAACTGTTCACTGAAGAAAAGAATGTCCTTGATGAAGCAGTAAAAACTTATGATTTTGTTAAATCTGAGCCTTTGAGAACACATTGCTTTAATATTCCAAATGACAGAATAGGAAGCATGCATAGAAATACATCTGTATACTGAGGTACAGTGGGTTGTCTGGAGAAAAAGCTCTGGTGTGTTTGCTTGAATTGTGAGCTCCTCTAGCTGCTTTTTTTCTCAGGATGCCATTTTTACTTGAAAGAACGGACAAACTAACTATGATTATTCAGACTTGACCTTCGACAGATATTTCCTCAGAAAGAAATGAAGTGAGCCTGTCACTTCAAGAAAAACAACTCATGGTACTTGCTACTAATGATAATGAGTCTAGCTTTCATAAAACAAAATTATAGTTTTGAAAAACGTATCTGTTCTCAACACTTAAAACTTACGAGATTGATAATATTAACAAATGTGATTTTTAAAAATATTGTATAATGAAGTGTGGAATTTTACAAATGGATGAGAGGTCCATTCAAAGTATATGATAGACCAACGGATTTTAATGTAGCAGTATGTAAAACATTCACTTGAAATGGTTTCAGATTCCACCTTGCAACCTAACCTTTAAGAATGACTACTTGTTGGGCTTCCCTGGTGGTGGCTTCACGGGTGCCCTTCTACTTACAGAAGTAGATATGAGAATCCAATCATCTTCTCTTAAGTCAGATATTAAGAGATTTGAAAAAATGTAAAAGCTATTCTCACTAAATCTTGTTTTGTTTTTGAAAATTTTTTTAACTAAAATGTTATTTATGTTAACATGTAATGGCTTTATTTTTAAAAATGAATTTAAATAAATATTTTAAAGTTTTCTTAGTTTTACTTCCAATATCGTTAGTATAGATGGTAAACTTTATAAACAAAGGCCCTTTGAGGTCTTACGTAGTCTTTAAGGGTGGAAAGAGATCTTGAGTCCGAAGGTTAGAGGGGTGCTGCTTATTACCTTTTCCCTTTTAGCTGTTATCCATATGAATACTTAACTGGGAGTAAAATGATAATTAAAGCCACAATATGACTTATTAATCCTGTTATTAGTATATGGTTACAATAAGTTGGTATAAATATAGTAATGATAAAAAGGCAAAACTCTCTTCAGGCGAAAATATATTTGGATCTTTCCTGAATTTAAATGAAATTAAGAGCTAGATTTAACTATGTTGTTGAAAATTTATTCTCTAAAAAAAAAATACACACACCCATTACATATATCCTTAGTGTATGCTTTCTTTTGAATTAATTGTTACAGAAAGGTTTCAGTTGAAAACTGGTTGCTACATTCTTCTTTTGGTATTTTCAGTTATAACTAAATGTGTGTATTACTTGTCAGATCTCTTATGCTCTGACCCTGCGTAAGCGGTAGTTATTAGCTTGGAAGATTAGGTAACTTAGAGGACCCTGATTGGTTGTACCATGAAAGCAACTTAGAGGGTTCATCTGTGTAAAGCACAGTGACCTAAATCAGCTATGTCCTCACTGCCCCTGGACTCTGCAAGGGACTTAATGCACTACACTATCAAAAACAAGGCATTTATATACCACTATGGAAAGATTTCGGCTGGAGAAGAAGTTACCTGTATGTACGCAGTTATGATCTTGTGTTTTATTTATGAACAAGTTTGAATCTTTCAGAGTTTAATAGTGAAGCTTGAAGAAATGTCAGGCTTACTAGCACTGGCTTAGAATAGTATCATCCTCTGTGTCCTTGGCTGTGGAAGTCATCTGCTGAAAGGAGTAAATCCTTGTGTTATATTAACAATGTCTGTAGCATTTTTATTATTCTGTAGAATTCATTTTTTGATTAGTTAGTATTACTTGAATGAGGCTTTAAGCAGTTTTATATGGCTAAGATGTTAGGAAAGAAATTACTTTGTCTTAATGGTTAAATATGTTTTGAAGCTAAACTGAAGTATTTGATAACTGAAATTACATGGTTAATAATCATAATTTATGGGAGGTGTTACTTTTGGGCTGTAGCCATATGTCTTATAATGAAGAAATTACTTTGTGATAGGGATCTTCTGATGCTGTTTTAATAATGGATTTCGTAAACCTCAGGTGTCAGAAGAGGATAATAGCCTAGGTTTATGACTTTATTGTTAAATAATCTTTTAACACTCCTTTCCCCCTAATATACCTTTGGCATGTTAAAGTCTCATTTTTATCATTTGACCAAGACAGTAATTGTGAATTTTGGCTTTTCAGGCAGGGTAAATGACTATGAGAGATATTGGTAAGACCTGTTTGATACAAAACTTAGATTAGATTTTGCTGGGAATTCCTACTAGTGAATTGAATTTTGATTTTATCATGTGTTGGTGCTGGGCTTTTTTGTTTATAAACTGATTGATTAAATTCCAAACTATTGAGTACCTATCTATGTTTAAGCTTTAATTGTGTTCGTAAGGAGGCCTTAAGTGTATCCAATATAAATTTTTTAGCCCAGTGTCTTGTCCTTTGGAATATACACAGCAGTCAATGAGTATTTAACCAAGGCCCAGGCCCTGCTTGATGCTGAGGAGACAGTGGTGAGCAAAATGGACATGATTCCCTTCTTCTTGGAGCTTATTGTTCAGGCTGGGAAACAGTTAAGCAGCTAGTTACATAAATATATAATTACAAGTTTTAATAAATACTATAAAGTACTGTGTATTCTCAGCTTGTATTACAGTGACCTTGGTCTCTTGTCTCCTGGATAAAGAACAAGTCCCTTAAGCTCTGTGGGTGTGGGTGTGTGTGTGTGTGTGTGTGTGTGTGTGTGTGTGTGTGTGTGTGTGTAAAATGAGAAGATTGAAATGGAAAAGTAAAACCCATCCATACCTATGAGTCTGTGAGACCTCATTTATTCATCAGGAATGGAGAAGATAATTCATTTACGCCTTGATTTCTTATCATGGGGAGCCCTACCTTAGCTGTAAATTAACTGATAAGCTGGCCATTTGATTATATTACAGTTTTTTATTCACTGATGTATCCTCCGTATCTGGAATGATGCTCAGCACATAGTGTACTTACACTCAGTAGATATTTGTTGAATGAATGGATGAGTCCAAACTCCTAGTCTTTATTTAAGGAAATGAGACTTTTTTTTATGGTCCATCAGATTCATACGGTCAGGGGTATTAACCAGGGAAAGAATAGGCAAATAGACCATCTTGCTGAGGGATTTCCTGGTTTTCTCTTGTCGATTTTTGGTAAAAAAAATTCAGTGGAATTCTAAAAATACCTAGCTAACGATAACCCCAACTGACCGAAATTGGGGAATTTTGACAGAATACCTGCTAGACCTTCTGCTATAAAACATCTACTGGATCTTTGTGTATGTGTGTTTTTCCTTTTGTGCAGAATGCCTGTACTTTTCTATACATTTTAGTTACTGATAAAGTTGAGGTAGTTTTTTTAAAAGCCCATTTCAGAAATAGATTTTATTATTATCCTCATTTCTGTTAATCAATTTATATATACTCGATAACCTAAAGTAAGTGATTCCTATGTGTTTTTTGGTGTGTGTGCTGAGTTAGAACTTGGAATGAATATAAGTATCTCCTCATAGCAAGAGTGCCATAAATATTTGTGATTTATAATTTCAGATAGACCCTAATGAGGCTTTCCATTTGTCCATGACTCTTGTGCTTTGTAATGAAGTTTCTGACAATAGTGTTTCACTAATAATCTTCTTTATTATTGGAATTTGTCAATTGTGAGTTTTTACACCTCACACCTCTTTGAGTTCTCTTGCTCTCATATTCTTTGACCTCTTCACTTTTTCCCTTTGTAACTTTTTCTTAGGGTGTGTATTTAAAATAAAAATTTCTGAAACTTTGTGTTCCAGTATCTGAATCTATCCAGTTCCTCCTCTGTCTGGTGACAAAGCATTTTTCCCAGGGTTTTAAATTTTTTTCTGTCGGAATCACATGATTGCCTGAGTTTAAAATTTGTGATTTTAAATTGCTTTAATTTTCCATATACCTTTTATGTCTCGTCCATCTATTTTAGAGTAATGAATCAATCAAAAAATGCCAAGTGAATTCTTTAGAAACTGAATATCATTCTTTGGCTTTTTATTTTGTGAAACAGTATTCACTGATGATTTCTCCTTTTACCTGGATTAGGAAAGGTTATTTGCTTACCCTTAAGCGTTTTGCCCATAAATTTAAAGTTTTTTTTAATATTAAGTTCAACTCTTGGTAGTAGGTGGGATAAGATTGGGAATTGGCAATATTTGGAAGAAATAGATTTAGGGTTGCTTGTAATACAGTGAAAGTATATAGTAACGTTACAGTGTTTTCTTGTGAATTGGAATGTATATTTCATTTTCTGAAGGATTAAAACAATGTGAATGAAGTGAGAGTGGTCCCTATAAGGCCTCCTAAAATGGTTAAGGGCAGGAAGCAGCCTCTCTTGAAGAGCATTTTAAATATATATAGCTTAAGTCTGTAACATAACTGAGGACATGGTGTGCAGACTGGCATGCAGCAGAATCACACAGAGGTTATTGAAAATACGGGTGCTTGGGCTCCACCTAAACTACTGGTCAGCATCTCCAGCACTGGGCACAGGAAGCTGAATTTTAACAAACTCTCTAGGTGTGTCTGAATTTATAATATATCATAAAATCTGAAAATCTCTTAAAGTAATACAGTTCTAGATCCTTATGAGAGTTAGTTGCCTTCTCTTGGCATTTCATCCTAGATGCTTAGGAACGCATTTCCTATGAATAATTCTCCTATACAACCACAATACTATTTCAGGATATATTTTGAATCTTCATATCAGTTTTAATTAGGAAATTAATAGGTATTTGTTTCTGTAATTGTTAAGACTTTGCTAATTAATCTAGTTTTAAAGCTGTATGGTAGATGAGAAAGCATTTTTAGTCTCCATATTTAGATTCAGTAAAATGTGGGCCTCTTCTGTGCTTGTGCCCTTGTGCTTGGCACACTCACATGGCACCTCGCCTCACAGCTCTTTCAAGGGCAAGTAACACTTGTGGATGAGGACCAAGTAGATAGGTGACATGGCTTTCAAAAGATTTTATACTTAAGTCTACCTCTGTGTTCACATGGTTAAAATAAATCAAAGCAATATAAGAAAAACAATAAATCCAGAAGTCAGAGGTAACCAGTTATACTGTTTGCTTGTATGTTCTTTCAGTTTCAGTGTTCATTGTGTAAATTCAGATATTCCTCTTCTAGGGACTTTCTTATACAGAAAGTAGTATGCTGTACGTGTGGTTCTCTACCTTGTGTGTATTTCATTTTATAATAGGTCTTAAATATTTTTCATGTCAGTATATAGCATCTTAATTTTTTTTAGTAGCTTGGTATTCCATCAGATACATTGCCATTCCTCTTTTAAGGGCCCCTGGGGATGGTTTCCAGTCTTTTCCAGTTACAAGCTGCAGTAAATAACCTTGCACATTTGTTATGTCGTATAAAGAGAATTTAAACTTTCTTAGTGATCTTATATGGATAATTCTTAAATCTGTTGTCTTCTGTGTTGTAGAGCAGTTGTATTCTGGATAGTTACCTTATTTTATAAATAAAAAATTGAAACCAAGGCAAAATAATTTTCTTAAGATTAGAGTGAGTCAATCTTGCATTGGTATACTTAGGGTGCCTTTTTATTCTTCCATGTATTTGAGTTTTCCCAGTGCCTTGGCTTTATTTCATTTTAGGTAGGCTTTATAAGGACTGGCTTGTGTGGCTTACTCATCTGAGGTTAGGAATGAAAACATTTTGATGTCAGGGGTGGCTCTTTGCTTTTGCTATTTTTAGTTTTCCACTATATTCTTGGAGTTAAAAAATGAAGAAGAGTTTTTTCTAGATGCAGATTTAAAAATAACTGACACATTAAATCGAAACTTGAATTTATTCTTTTTAAAAATTACCAAAATTACATTTTTATTGTTAACAGAAAATTAAACACTACAGGGTTGTCTGTTTCTGCTTCCCCAGCCATCCGTGTGACACAGTGTCAGTGGTTTGATGTTTAACCTTTTAAATATTTACATGTATTTTTTACATCTATTTCAAAAAGGAACTCAAATAAAATTGTACTTTATATAGTGTCTTAACTAGATCTATATTTAGAAACATGGCTTAAAGCTTATCCTAAGGTGATAGAATTAAAAATGCAGTGTTTTTTCAGAAGTGTATTTCTACCTTGAAACGTCAATCCCTTCGTTCTGAGGGATATATTTATCCCTCAGGAAATATATATATTTTCAATATATAGCCATATGCACCTGCATATTTCGATGAGTTACTTGTAATATGTTGAGATGGGCAATGTGTGTGCCTTTCTGATTCATGTTTCACAGTTGTTGAAAAGTAGATAATGTTTTTAAGGGAAGAATGCAGATACCCCCTCCCTGTTTTTTTTTTTTTTAAACAGTGTTGTGTTGTAAATTTTCCAGACTTCAAAAATTTTAACCTTAGTTTTTTCTACAAGTTACGCATGAAAGCATTCTCATTGAAAACCCAAACAGTAACAATAAAATTATATATTCACTTGGCTTTGAGTCACTTACTCCAGGCTTCAAAGAGGGTATCTAAGGAGAGCAAGGTGAGTGGACCATGAGAAGATGAATAGATGGACATCCTCTTTTTTACATGCCCCTTTTGGCACACGTGGCAGTATTTTTCTGTGATAGATGTTTACAGGTCAAAGAGTATGTGTATTTTAAATAAATAAATATTGTGAGCTTGCCCAACTTCAGCTGTTTCATAGTGTTAGCTGATTAGTGTTAGTACATCTAAACATGTAAGTACGTCTGCATATGAATAAAAGAGGTTTTTTTGTTTGTTTGTTAAGGATGAGAGTTAAGTATATTGTTTTGCTTCCTTGGCAGTTGTTCTGTTGAAACGCAAGTTTGGAATGGGAGCAGTTAATCCCTTTTAGAATACACAGTGTGCTACCTCTTGGATCATACAACATCTGTGTCTTTTGTTTGAGAGGCAGCTTCTTTTTTGTACCTACCTGTGCATGCTTAGTGACTAAATAGCATGACATCATTGGAGGAATGGTTTTAGAGTGTGGTATGCATAATGGATGGTAATGATTAGTTCTTCATTCTTGTACATGTGTGTGTGTTTCCTACTTTAGCCTTTCCTCAATATTAAGGGAGTGTGACTGCTGTGAGGTAGGTTACCACACATACAGCTGTCTCTTCTTTCTTAGTCTACTATATGAAAACGTATAATGGTCTACACAGCCTGTTTCCCAGTCCTTTAGATATAAAGCCTTAGCAAGTCATTTAACTTCTGAGTTTCCTGTATTAAATTGAATCCCAGTCCTTTAGAGTCATACAAGTACCTCTTGATATCCAGATCTATTTGATTCTACAGTTTGGATATCTAGCCTTCCTTCAGAAAGTAAGTTTGGATATTGAGATCTGCATTTTCTTAATATACTGTGTCTGTTTCTGAGTTTCGGGTAGCAAATAGTGAGGGTTTGGATAGTAGGGAATATATTTGAAAATTTAATCAAATTGATTCAGTTCCTGAGTTTTAAGATATAAGAATTAAGACACTGAGAGTTTGGATAGCAAGGAATAATTGTATATGAATTTATTTTGTATGCACTGAAAAAAAAACCCTATACCCAAAAAGTAAGATATTTTAAGGTCAAGAGTTAGAGGAGACCTTAAAAGATCATTTTACCCAAACTCCTGTTTGATCCTTTCTAAAACAAACTGGCCCTCCAATTGATGCTTGGACATGGAAAGTGGTGAGAAGCTGACTGCGTTATATGTCCTTCTGGTTTATTGTTTTAAGTGGAGAGGAAGTGCTAGGCAGTGAGCAACCACAGAGACCATGGGGAAAAATGACTGTCATCTGATGGATAAAATAACTTCCTTCTAGAAAACTGATAGTGGAGTACTATAAAGTTATCAATTAAAGCATAAAGACCATGAAAGAGAACAAATTAGATTAGTTCTTTTCTTTCTTGAAAGCTGTTGGGGTTTTTTTCCTCTTCTCCTTTGGGAGGTTTGTAGTACTTTGCTTCTTTCTGAGCAGGAATATCATCCATTTCCAGTTGCCCATCTTTTGCCTGCCCTGAATGGCTGGTTAGGTCATCTACCTCTTCATCAATCCCTCGCTCCTTTCTGCTCATTTCTGTGTTTTTTTAGCCTCTTCCTGGGCCATCCTTTTCCTTCCGTTCATCTCTTGCTTTGATCCTTTGACAGAGGCATTGTGGGACAGGATTTCTCCAGTATGAGTGCCTTTCCAAATGAGGTTCCATATTCTGGGTTCCTCTGTACTACACACATGCACACTCCACAAACTGATCCATGTCACCCTTGAAGTTCAGATAGGCCTTTGTCACATCAGTCTGCTCTTCCTCAGAACCTTTGTCTATCTTTTCAGAACCTTGAGTGTCCTCCTCCAGTGTGTGTCCCAGTCCCCCGTATGGTTGAGTACAGCGGAGTCCTTATCCACTGTCCCCTGCTCGTTGTACTCTGCTCTCTCGTCTTTGTCACTTAAGACGGAACAGACTTCCCTGAGGAACTGGAAGTGGCAGGTGCTGTCCTCCTCATCACTCTTGCCCACTGAGTCTGGGTGCACCTGTAGGGCCACCTCATGGTGGCTCTGCTGGCCATGCCCGTCAGCAGTGAAGGTCTGTGAGGCTGCAGAGCCCTGCTGGGCATGAGGCCAGTGTGAGCCACAGCTCATATTAAGACCTCTGAAGGGAAGGGGCTTCATCCATCTGTCTCAGTCAGTGACGCAGAATCTTGTACATACTAAGTTCATAATAAGTAGTTAATGAGGATTATATAATGTTCTTTTGAAAGTTAAGAAGTTGAGAAGGGAAATTTAAGCTAAAATTTTCTTTTAAAAATAGTCTGTGTAGTGTTTTACAGTAAATATGGTTAGTCTTTTTGTTGAGCTGAAGAATGGAACAAAATTGTAAAGGTTGACTTCCACAACTCAAAGCTGGACTCTCCTTAGAGGTTACATTTTGGCATGGCTTTTCCTTTGTAGAGAAATAAAAAGTTCATATAACTTTGATTGTTTCTTGGTAACTTATGAGTGAAAGTGATACTACATGTTAAGTCTATGGACTTATTTTTGATCATTATATGTTTAACCATAATCCAATGTAGCTGAGCTAATAAGCGGGGTTTTTTTTTTTTTTTTTTTTTTTTGTTAAGAGTACCTAGGAGCAAAAAAAAAAAAAAGAAGAAGAAGGAAAGAAAAAAAGTATTCTATATTGCTATCTAAGGGTTTCCCTCATCCCCGATTTTCTTTAATTTCTGATCTGGAGGGTTGTTCCATTGAAGTATGTGTACCAGTTACCAGTAACTTCCATAGAAGACCAGTGAAAAATCTTTGTCATTTCAGTTCTTTCCATGAGATTTTTGAATGGTCTTCTGTGGATTAAAAAAAAAAAGCCTATAAACATACTTTTGAAAGAATACAGTTAGCTGTATTACGAATTCAGTTCTTTGAGAGGAAGGCAATCTGTTACATATTTTTGGCTGTCTCAAATAACACACCCTAGTAAGTAGGTCCTCAGTATATATTGATTTCATGAGTGAATGGGAATAATTTCTTTTTAGGGTCCCGATGAAGAAGCTGTTGTAGATCTTGGCAAAACCAGCTCAACTGTGAACACCAAGTTTGAAAAAGAAGAACTAGAAAGTAAGTTTGTTTAAAATAACTTGATTAGCAGGATAAATTACTAATGAATGTTTGTTAGTGTCCTTTACCTATTATTTGTTGAAATATTTGTTGTTGTCATTGTAGAGCATACATTTAGAAGAGTGTTCAGCACTTTTCTAAATATAGTTTAAAGAAGAATAATACAGCAAAACCCCATTTAACCACTACCCATATCTGCAAATAGAACATTCCCTGAAATATAAATATCAGAATGCTTTTCAAACTTTACTGATGGTTACCATTACTTATCTTGGAAATTGAAATGCCACAATTATAAAATGAGTTAATTCTTTAATTGTTTTTCTAACAGCCTGGGTAATTTGAATTATGAGCAAACTATAGCGTGCCAGACTAATAAGCCACAGTTATGACTGGTTGTCATCTAAATGTTCATTTTATATGTCTGTTAATCAGCCTTTTAAAGTACTTATAAAAACCTCAGCATAGAATTGTGTAGCAAATGAGTTATTTGCCAATCTGTTTTTCCTGAGCCGGAAGAAGTCCTGACAAATGGTTTTTTTGTTTCTTTCTTTTTTTTGAAATAATTTTAGATTTACAGAAGAGTTGCAAGGGTAGTACAGAGTGTCCCCTGTATACGTTTCACCCAGCTTTTTCTAATGTTAACATTTTATTTAGGTGTAAGTTTATGAAAATGAAGAAATTAACATTGATACAATACTACTAACTAAACTACAGATTTTATTCAGATTTTACTAGTTTTTCCACTGATGTTCTTTTTCTGTCCCAGGATCCCGTTGAACAGCTCAGGTTGTGATAGGACACTTAGTTGTCAGGTCTCCTTAGTCTCCTGTAATCTATGACAATTTCTAGATCTTTCCCCCTTTTTCATGACCTTGACATTTGGAAGAGTAGTGGTTAGATACTAATAGAATGTCCCAAAATGTGGGTTTGTCTAATGTCACATTGTGACATTATAATCTCATAGCCCAGATCATGGGTATGTGAGGAGCATACCACATGTGATGTGCCCCTCTCACCTGTGGACAGGTGTTATTGACATAACTTAGCCTGTTATCGACATAACTTACCCTGTTATGTTAACCCTGAACACTTGCTTAAGGTGGTGTTCGTGGCAGATGTTTTGATAGACTTATTTTGGGGTCTTTTTGAGACCTATATTTTTGAGTTAAAGTCTTCTGTGACAGCTGAATGGGGCCATTGCTTTACAAAAAGAGGTGGAAAGAGACACAAATAAGTGTTCTCCACATTTGCTTCCTGAAATGGAAAAAAAACCTTCTTTTAAAGTAACCTGTGTATCTAGTGTATTTATCAGTCGATGGTATTAGCCCTTGGTGTAATTAGCCCTTGGTATAACAGAGCCCTTGGTGCTCTGTAAAATAAGAGAAGTAACAGGAGACTAGCATTGTTAATTACATGAACTTATACATAATTCTTTTTTTTTTCTTTTTTTTTTTTTTGGCGGTACGCGGGCCTTTCACTCTTGTGGCCTCTCCCGTTGCGGAGCACGCGCAGGCTCAGCAGCCATGGCTCATGGGCCCAGCCGCCGCGCGGAATGTGGGTCTTCCTGGACCGGGGCATGAACCCGTGTCCCCTGCATCGGTAGGTGGACTCTCAACCACTGCGCCACCAGGGAAGCCCCATAGTTCTTTTTTATCATAGTAAATTTTGGTATACTTTTTTGTATGTTACTTTTTTTCCTTTTTGGAAAACTGATACTAGCAATACTCAGAGATACTGCAGGTTTGGTTCCAGACCACTGCAATAAAGTGAATATTGCAGTAAAGTGAGTCACATGAATTTTTTTGGTTTCCTAGTGCGTATAAAGGTTATGTTCATGCTATATTGTAGTCTGTTTAAAGTGTGAATAGCATTATGTCTAAAAAACAATGTACATGCCTTAACTAAAACATACTTTATTGCTAAAAAATGGTAACCATCATCTGAGCCTTTAGCAAGTCATAATCTTTTTGCTGGTGGAGGGTCTTGCCTTGATGTTGGTGGCTGCTGACTGATGAGGGTGATAGTGGCTGAAGGTTGGGGTTGATTTCTTAAAATAAGACAACAATAAAGTTTGCCACTTTGATTGACTCCTCTTTTCATGAATGATTTCTCTGTAGCCTGCAAGGCTGTGTGATAGCATTTGACCCACAGTAGAATGTCTTTCAAAATTAGAGTCCTCTCAAACCCTGCCTTTGCCTCTGCTTTATCAACTAAATTTATGCAATATTCTAATCCTTTGTTGTCATTTCAACAATCTTCACAGCAGCTTCACCAGGAGTAGATTTCATCCAAAGAAACCACTTTCTTTGCTCATCAGTAGGAAGCAAGTTTTATCATGAGCTGGCAGCAATTCAGTCCCATCTTTAGGCTCCACTTCTAATTCTAGCTCTTTTGCTGTTTCCATCACATCTGCAGTGACTTTCTCCACTGAAGTCTTGAACCCCTCAAAGTCATCCACAAGGGCTGGAATCAACTTCTTCCAAATGCCTGTTAATGTTGATATTTTGACCTCTTGCCATGAATCATGAATGCTGTCCATGGCATCTGGGAGGGAATGGTGAATCCTTTCCAGAAGGTTTTCAATTAACTTTGCCCAGATCTATCAGAGGAGTCACTATCTGTGGCAGCTATAGCCTTCAAGACCTGAAAGTTGAAATGGCTCATTGATCCATGAGCTGCAGAATGGATGTTGTGTTACCAGGCATGAAAACATCATTAATCTCTTTGTACATCTCCATCAGAGCTCTTGGGTAACTAGGTGCCTTGTCAATGAGCAGTAATACTTTGAAAGGAATCTTTTTTCTGAGCAGTAGGTCTCAACAGTGGGCTTAAAATATTGAGTAAACTCTGTTGTCAACAGATGCGCTGTCATCCAGGTTTTGTATAACCTATAATGGAAAAGAATCTGAAGCTATACACGTGAAACTAACACAATATTGTAAATCAACTAAAGTTAAATAAAAAAGAACGAAGGAAGGAAGGAAGGAAAAAAGTATATATAGAGCACAGGCAGAATAGACTCGGCATGACTCTTACGGGCCCTAGGATTTTCAGAAGGAAGGAAGGAAAGAAGGAAGGAAGGGAGGGAGGGAGGGAGGAAGGACGGAAAGGAAGGAAGGAAGGAAAAAAAATACATATATAGAGCACAGGCAGAATAGACTGAGCATGACTCTTAAGGGCCCTAGGATTTTCAGAATGGTAAATGAACATTGGCTTCAACTTCACGTCACCAGCTGCATTAGCATGCATGTCCTTTGAAGCTAGGCGTTTGTCTTCTCCTCTAGCTATGAAAGCCCTAGATGGCATCTTCTTCCAATAGAAGGCTGTTTTGTCTACATTTTATCCAGACCAGTAAAACTTTCTCCTTATCAGCAGTAAGGCTGTTTCACTTTCTTATCATTTGTGTGTTCACTAGAGTAGCACTTTTAATTTCCTTCAAGAACTTTTCCTTTGCTTTCACTTCTTGGCTGTTTGGCACAAGGGGCCTGGCTTTATGCCAGTTTCAGCATGCCTTCCTCACTAGGCTTAATCATTTCTAGCTTCTGATTTAAGGTGAGAGATGTGCGACTCTTTCACTTGAACGGTTAGAGGCCGTTGTAAGGTTTTTAATTGGACTAATTTCAGCATTGCTGTGTCTTAGGGAATAGGGAGGCCCAAGGAGAAGGAGAGAGATGGGTGAACGGATGGTCAGGGGAGCAGTCAGAACACATACAACATGTATCGATTAAGTTCACCATCTTACATGGGCATGGTTTGTGGTGCCTCCAAACAATCACCATAGTAAATCAAAGATCAATGATCATGGACCACCATAACAAATACAATAATAATGAAAAAGTTGGAACCATTGCAAGAATTACTGTCAAAACACGACACAGAGACAGGAGGTGAGCAAATGCTGTTGGAAAAATAGTGCTGATACATTGGTTCAATGCAAGGTTGCCACAAACCTTCTATTTGAAAAAAACACAGTATCTGTGATGTGCAATAAAATGAGGTCTGCCAGTAATGTTTCGGAACATTTTACCAGGTCATCGAGCTGTGTATATAGGTGTCCACGTCCCATTTAGTAAAGAGAGTCGCCGGCGTCACAGGCATCGTGGACACAAACATCACCACCGGAGAAGAAAAGACAAAGACTCAGACAGAGAAGATGGACGGGAATCTCCTTCTTACGGTAAGAGAATGGAAAGTTCTCCATTAACAGTTTAAGGTTCTTTCCTGGAAAGTTTTTTTTTTTAATTAAATATTTCCTTTTTAAAATTGTATTTCTGCTATAACTCAGACACAGTATATGCATTGAGGAATACTAATTGAAGTGAGAATATTTTTTCTACAAGAAAAATGCTTAGTTTATAGGTTAAGATCTACTTAGGATGAGTGAAAAAAGTAAGGGGCTTTGGTTTCTTTATTGTATTCCAGCCTTGGAATTGTAAATGTTGAGTATTGGCACTTAAAATGCAATTTAGGAGGGTTTTTATTTCCTTTTCTCTATTATATATTTCACAATTAACATATGCAATGAACAAATATCTGGAATCCTTAGGCTCCTGGAAGAGATTGAAAAATTTTTTTTTCATTCTTAAATACATTTTTTACCAGAAGATTTTTATCCATAAAGCTGTATTACTTGGTTATCTGTGCAGAAAAGAGTGCTTTGATTTAATAGTATTGTCTTCAGAAGGACAGAATTTTTGTTTGAAAGCAGAGCAATAAAGAAGTGCCAGTAGACAGAGGAAATGATGGGAATCTCAGAAGGCAAAAAAGGCATATGGTAGAGGAAAATGAATTATTATCTGATAATAAAGATTAGTAGTTATTTAAGTGCTCCTGAAAGCTGGAAAGGCGAGAGCCCAAAAAAATAGCTGTGTGGCTTGAGCAGGACATTGCACTCAGTTGACATGTAGGGTGTCACTGGTTTTTTAGGACATCGTGGCCCATATGGCCATCTATGCCATAGGTCCTAGTGTGTGCATTTTCGAGGAGCCATGTGAGCTGCACCCCCTCAGGCACTTGTGTGCTGTGCTGAAGGAAAGTTCTTTTGACGAGGTAAAGAGGGAAAGAATTACTGTGTATACTACAGCTTATGTCATGATCATAAGAAAGAAGATACTGATTGCCTAGTAAAATATTAAGTGCCAATTCTTTGCTAAGTATTCCACCAAGCCCTTGACAACGTGCTTTGACTTAACCTTCTCAGCAGTTTTAAAAAATTAAAGATAGGTATTATTGTTTTCATTATATAGATGGAGAAACTTCAACTTAGGCTAAATGATGGGAATCTCTTAGCCAGTACTAAGAGATACTGATGGCCCAATAAACTATTAAGTGGTCATATAGCTAACAAAAATATGTCACTGGTGAAGGAAAAATCAGTAATTTTAGAAAGCATTATTAGTGGACCTTGATGACATTGGTAGTTGAGAAGTATTTTGCTGTAATTTTGTGAGTGGATCAGTATGCTTCTCTATTTCATTCTGAATAAAAAGGCACACCATATTTTTTATAGGAATGTGGCTTACTAGACTGTAAGTATGTTTATATGTTCACCTGGCTAGGTGGTTTAATGTTCAAGCTGAGGTCTGAAATATGAAGTCTAAATATAGTGGTTTGAAAATAAATTTGGTGGAGAAAATATTTGTAACTTTTTCATAGAGTAATTATGCCTAGAAAAGTTTTATGCCACAGAATTGGGTTTATTTTGGTTTTAACTCCAATCTGTATCCTGGAAATTGCTATGAAGTCCCTTCTTTCTAACCCCCACTCTCCAAAAAGAGATTACACAGGTGTTTTGCTTCTGGACATGATGGAATAACAGGAATTGAATTTGCCCTCCAATTTTAAACACTTAGAAAACTGCACAAGATATATGAAACAGTAATTTTCAGACAATGGACAACAGAGAGCATAGGATGCTAAGCTCTGAGAGAGGGGAAGCAAGTGAGATGACCCCTGTGGTCCTGAGTTCATCCCTGTGAGACAGTTTCCAGGCCACAGCATGAGGAACCAAGACAGAGAGTAGCAGGCTCTCAGAGTTGAGGAGACAGTGTAGAATTTGGGGAGGCCTAGTAGGTTAGGATTTAAGATGTAGAGTGCCAGAGAGTAGAGAGCTACATACAGAGAGTGTTCTAAAGGTCTGAAGAAGGGTCCTTTTAAATCTTTGGCTGGGTACTAGTCTGGGTATGTGTGACAGGAAACTACCTGAGGCTTGATAAATAGCCACCAGAAAGCAGTATGGTAAACAATTCCTGGATTTCACACAAAGACTGAGAATAGGATGTGTTCCCACCAGTCAGAGTGGAAAGACCTTGTGACATATAGGGCATTAGATAGAGGTCTCAGAAGGGTATTGCCTTAGTAGTAGGTCTAAATTAGTTTTACACTAAAGGCTGCACTGGATCTGCTAGAAAAAAAAAAAAAATTGAAAGCAGGTCTTGAAAGAATTAAACTGACTTCAGGTATCTGCATGCTGGAAGAAAGTCTGGTACTACTAAAAGAAATACAGTAAAACCTAGCACCTAACCATGAGAAATGCACAATATCTGACATCCACAAATTATTTGGAATATAATGAAGTAGGAAAATAGGCATAACCAAGAGAAAAATAAATCAATAGAAACAGATCCAGAGGGAGGAGCTTCAAGATGGCGGAAGAGTAAGACGTGGAGATCACCTTCCTACCCACAAATACATCAGAAATACATCTACATGTGGAACAACTCCTACAGAACACCTACTGAACGCTGGCAGAAGACCTCAGACCTCCCAAAAGGCAAGAAACTCCTCACATACCTGGGTAGGGCAAAAGAAAAAAACAGAGACAAAAGAATAGGGATGGGACCTGCACCTCAGGGAGGGAGCTGTGAAGGAAGAAGTTTCCACACACTAGGAAGCCCCTTCACTGGCAGAGATGGGGGTGGCGTGGGGGGGCAGGAGCTTTGGAGCCACGGAGGAGAGCACAGCAACAGGGGTGCAGAGGGCAAAGCGGAGAGATTCCCGCACGGAGGATCGGTGCCTGAGAGGCTTGTCTGCTTACCCACTGGGACGGGTGGGGGCTGGGAGCTGAGGCTCAGGCCACGGAGGTCAGATCCCAGGGAGAGGACTGGGGTTGCCTACGTGAACACAGCCTGAAGGGGGCTAGTGTGCCACAGCTAGCCAGGAGGGAGTCCAGGAAAAAGTCTGGAGCTGCTGAAGAGGCAAGAGACTTCTTCTTGCCTCTTTGTTTCCTCGTGCGCGAGGAGAGGGAATTAAGAGTGCTGCTTCAAGGAGCTCCAGAGACGGGCACAAGCTGTGGCTATCAGCGCAGACCCCAGAGACAGGCATGAGACGCTAAGGCTGCTACTGCAGCCACAAAGAAACCTGTGTGCAAGCACAGGTCGCTATCCACATCTCCCCTCCTGGGAGCCTGTGCAGCCTGCCACTGCCAGGGTCCCATGATCAAGGGACAACTTCCCCGGGAGAAAACACGGCGTGCCTCAGGCTGCCGCAATGTTATGCTGGTGTCTGCCGCCGCAGGCTGGCCCCACACTCTGTACCCCTCCCTCCCCCAGGCCTAAGTCAACCAGAGCCCCCAAATCAGCTGCTCCTTTAACCCCGTCCTGTCTGAGCAAACAAAAGACGCTCTCAGGCGACCTACATGCAGAGGTGGGTCCAAATCCAAAGCTGAACCCCGGGAGCTGTGTGAACAAAGAAGAGAAAGGGAAATTTCTCCCAGCAGCCTCAGGAGCAGCGGATTAAATCTCCACAATAAACTTGATGTACCCTGCATCTGTGGAATACCTGAATAGACAACGAATCATCCCAAATTGAGGAGGTGGACTTTGGGAGCAACTATATATATATATTTTTTCCCTTTTTCTCTTTTTGTGAGTGTGTATGTGTATGCTTGTGTGTGTGATTTTGTCTGTATAGCTTTGCTTTTACCATTTGTCCTAGGGATCTGTCAGTCCATTTTATTTGTTTGTTTAGGTTTTTGGTATAGTTTTTAGCACTTGTTATCATCGGTGGATTTGTTTTTTGGTTTGGTTGCTCTCTTCTTTCTTTTTTTCTTAAAAAAATTTTTTTTTAATCTTTTTTATTTTAATAACTTTATTTTCTTTTACATTATTTTATTTTATCTTCGTCTTTCTTTCTTTTTTTTCCCTCCCTTTTATTCTGAGCCATAAGGATGACAGGCTCTTGGTGGTCCAGCCAGGTGTCAGGGCTGTGCCTCTGAGGTGGGAGAGCCAAGTTCAGGACACTGGTCAACAAGAGACCTCCCAGCTCCACGTAATATCAAAGGGCGAAAGTCTCCCAGAGATCTCCATCTCAACGCCAAGACCCAGCTCCACTCAACAACCAGAAAGCTACAGGACTGTACACCCTATGCCAAAAAACTAGCAAAACAGGAACACAACCCCATCCATTAACAGAGAGGCTTCCTAAAATCATAATAAGGCCACAAACACCTGAAAATGCACCACCAGACATGGACCTGCCCACCAAAAAGACAAGATCCAGCCTCATCCACCAGAATACAGACACTAGTCCCCTCCACCAGGAATTCTACACAACCCACTGAACCAACCTTAGCCACTGGGAACAGACACCAAAAATAATGGGAACTACGAACGTGCAGCCTGCGAAAAGGAGACCCCAAACACAGTAAGTTAAGCAAAATGAGAAGACAGAGAAACACACAGCAGATGAAGGATCAAGATAAAAACCCACCAGACCTAACAAATGAAGAGGAAATAGGCAGTATACCTGAAAAAGATTTCAGAAAAATGACAGTAAAGATGATCCAAAATCTTGGAAATAGAATGGAGAAAATACAAGAAAAGTTTAACAAGGTCCTAGAAGAACTAAAGAGCAAACAAACAGTGATGAACAACACAATAAATGAAATTAAAAATTCTCTAGAAGGGATCAATAGCAGAATAACTGAGTCAGAAGAACAGATAAGTGACCTGGAAGATAAAATAATGGAAATAACTACTGCAGAGCAGAATAAAGAAAAAAGAATGAAAAGAATGAAGGACCATCTCAGACACCTCTGAGACAACATTAAGCGTGCCAACATTCGAATTATAGGGGTCCCAGAAGGAGAAGAGAACAAGAAAGGGACTGAGAAAATATTTGAAGAGATTATAGTTGAAAGGTTCCCTAAAATGGGAAATGAAATAGTTAATCAAGTCCAGGAAGCACAGAGAGTCCCATACAGCATAAATCCAAGGAGAAATACACCAAGACACATATTAATCAAACTATCAAAAATTAAAGATAAAGAAAACATATTAAAAGCAGCAGGGGAAAAACAACAAATAACACACAAGGGAATCCCCATAAGGTTAATAGGTGATCTTTCAGCAGAAACTCTGCAAGCCAGAAGGGAGTGGCAGTATTTAAAGTGATGAAGGAGAAAAACCTACAACCAAGATTACTCTGCCCAGCAAGAATCTCATTCAGATTTGATGGAGAAATTAAAAGCTTTACAGACAAGCAAAAGCTGAGAGAGATCAGCACCACCAAACCAGCTTTACAACAAATGCTAAAGGAACTTCTCTAGGTAGGAAAACAAGAGAAGGAAAAGACCTACAGTAACAAACCCAAAACAATTAAAAAAAATAGTAATACGAACATACATATCAATAATTACCTTAAATGTAAATGGATTAAATGCTCCAACCAAAAGATATAGCCTGGCTGAATGGATACAAAAACAAGACCTGTATATATGCAGTCTACAAGGGACCCACTTCAGACCTAGGGACACATACAGACTGAAAGTGAGGGGATGGAAAAAGATATTCCATGCAAATGGAAATCAAAAGAAAGCTGGAGTAGCAATTCTCATATCAGACAAAATAGACTTTAACACAAACACTATTACAACAGACAAAGAAGGACACTACATAATGATCAGGGGATCAATCCAAGAAGATATAACAATTGTAAATATTTATACACCCAACATAGCATCTCAATACATAAGGCAAATACTAACAGACATAAAAGGGAAATTGACAGTAACACAATCATAGTAGGGGACTTAGCACCCCATTTTCACCAATGGACAGATCATCCAAAATGAGAATAAATAAGGAAGCACAAGCTTTAAATGATGCATTAAAGAAGATGGGCTTAAATGATAATTATAGGACATTCCATCCAGAAACAACAGAATACACATTCTTCTCAAGTGCTCATGGAACATTCTCCAGGATAGATCATATCTTCTTGGGTCACAAATGAAGACTGGGTAAATTTAAGAAAATTGAAATCATATCAAGTGTCTTTTCCAACCACAGTGCTGTGAGACTAGATATCAATTACAAGACAGAATCTGTAAAAAATACAAACACATGGAGGCTAAACAATACACTAATAACCAAGAGATCACTCTAGAAATCAAAGAGTAAATAAAAAAAATACCTAGAAACAAATGACAATGAAAACACCATGACCCAAGACCCAAAACCTATGGGATGCAGCAAAAGCAGTTTTAAGACGGAAGTTTATAGCAATACAGTCCTACCTTAAGAACAAGAAATATCTCAAATAATCAACCTAACCTTACACCTAAAGCAATTAGAGAAAGAAGAACAAAAAAACACCGAAGTTAGCAGAAAGAAAGACATCATAAAGATCACATCAGAAATAAATGAAAAAGAAATGAAGGAAACAATAGCAAAGATCAATAAAAATAAAAGCTGGTTCTTTGAGAAGATAAACAAAATTGATAAACTATTAGCCAGATGCATCCAAAAAAAAAAGAGAGAAGACTCAAATCAATAGAATTAGAAATGAGAAGAGAGAAGTAACAACTGACACTGCAGAAATACAAAGGATCATGAGAGATTACTAAAAGCAACTATATACCAATAAAATGGACAACCTGGAAGAAATGGACAAATTCTTTTTTTTTAATTAAAATTTTTTTTTTATTTTTGGCTGTGTTGGGTCTTCATTTCTGTGCGAGGGCTTTCTCTAGTTGTGGCAAGTGGGGGCCACTCTTCATCACGATGCGTGGGCCTCTCACTATCACGGCCTCTCTTGTTGCGGAGCACAGGCTCTAGACGCGGAGGCTCAGTAGTTGTGGCTCACGGGCCTAGTTGCTCTGCGGTATGTGGGATCTCCCAGACCAGGGCTCGAACACGTGTCCCCTGCATTAGCAGGCATATTCTCAACCACTGCGCCACCAAGGAAGCCCTGGACAAATTCTTAGAAATGCACAACCTTCCGAGACTGAACCAGGAAGAAATAGAAAATATGAACAGACCAATCACAAGCACTGAAATGGAAACTGTGATTAAAAATCTTCCAACAAACAAAAGCCCAGGACCAGATGGCTTCACAGGCGAAATCTATCAAACATTTAGAGAAGAACTAAAACCTATCCTTCTCAAACTCTTCCAAAATATAGCAGAGGGAGGAACATTCCCAAACTCATACGAGGCCACCATCACCCTGATACCAAAACCAAACAACGATGTCCCAAAGAAAACTACATGCCAATATCACTGATGAACATAGATGCAAAACTCCTCAACAAAATACTAGCAAACATAATCCAACAGCACATTCAAAGGATCATACAGCCTGATCAAGTGAGGTTTATCTCAGGAATGCAAGAATTCTTCAATATACACAAATCAGTCAATGTGATACACCATATTAAGAAATTGAAGGAGAAAAACCATATGATCATCTCTAGATGCAGAGAAAGCTTTCGACAAAATTCAGCACCCATTTATGATAAAAACCCTGCAGAAAGTAGGCATAGAGGGAACTTTCCTCAACATAATAAAGGCCATATATGACAAACCCATAGTCAACATCGTCCTCAATGGTGAAAAACTGACACCATGTCCACTAAGAACAGGAACAAGACAAGGTTGCCCACTCTCACCACTATTATTCAACATAGTTTTGGAAGTTTTAGCCACAGCAATCAGAGAAGAAAAAGAAATAAAAGGAATCCAAATCATAAAAGAAGAAGTAAAGTTGTCACTGTTTGCAGATGACATATTATACCTAGAGAATCCTAAAGATGCTACCAGAAAACTAGTAGATCTAATCAATGAATTTTGTAAATTAGAAGGATGCAAAATTAATGCACACAAATCTCTTGCATTCCTATACACTAATGATGAAAAATCTGAAATTGAAATCAAGAAAACACTCCCATTTACCATTTCAACAAAAAGAATAAAATATCTAGGAATAAACCTACCTAAAGAGACAATGACCTGTATGCAGAAATTTTAAGACACCGATGAAAGAAATTAAATATGATACAAATAGATAGATATACCATGCTCTTGGATTGGAAGAATCAACATTGTCAAAATGAGTATAGTACCCAAAGCAATCTACAGATTCAATGCAATCCCTATCAAACTGCCACTGGTATTTTTCACAGAACTAGCACAAAAAATTTCACAATTTGTATGGAAACGCAATATTGAGAATGAAAAACGGAGTTGGAGGAATCAGGCTCCCTGACTTCAGACTGTACTACAAAGCTACAGTAATCAAGACAGTATGGTACTGGCACAAAAATAGAAATATAGATCCATGGTACAGGATAGAAAGTCCAGAGATAAACCAATGCACATATGCTCACCTTATCTTTGATAAAGGAGGCCAGAATATACAATGGAGAAAGACAGCCTCTTCAATAAGTGGTGCTGGGAAAACTGGACAGCTACATGTAAAAGAATGAAATTAGAACACTCCCTAACACCATACACAAAGGTAAATTCAAAATGGTGTAAAGACCTAAATGTAATGCCAGACACTATAAAACTCTTAGAGGAAAACATAGGCAGAACACTCCATGACATAAATCACAGCAAGATCCTTTTTGACCCACCTCCTAGAGAAATGGAAATAAAAAGAAAAATAAACAAATGGGACCTAATGGAATATGAAAGCCTTTGCACAGCAAAGGAAACCATAAACAAGACTAAAAGACAATCCTCTGAATGGGAGAAAATATTTGCGAATGAAGCAACTTGCAAAGGATTAATCTTCAAAATTTACAAGCAGCTTATGCAACTCAATATCAAAAAAGCAAATAACCCAATCCAAAAATGGGCAGAAGACCTAAATAGACATTTCTCCAAAGAAGATATACAGATTGCCAACAAACATATGAAAGAATGCTCAACATCATTAATTATTAGAAAATGCAAATCAAAACTACAATGGGATATCTCACACTGGTCAGAATGGCCATCATCAAGAAATCTACAGAGTGCTGGAGAGGGTGTGGAGAAAAGGGAACCCTCTTGCGCTGTTGGTGGGAATGTAAATTGATACAGCTACTATGGAAAACATTATGGAGGTTCCTTAAAATCTAAAAGTAGGGGGGGAATCAAGGTGGCAGAGTAGAAGGACGTACTCTCACTCCCTCTTGGGAGAACACCAGAATCACAACTGGCTGCTGGACAATCATTGACAGGAAGACACTGGAACTCACCAAAAAAGATATCCCACATCCAAAGACAAAGGAGAAGCCACAATGAGACGGTAGGACGGGTGCAATCACAGTAAAATCAAGTCCCATAACTGGTGGGTGGGTGACTCACAGAGTGGAGAACACTTATACCACAGAAGTCCACCCACTGGAGTGAAGGTTCTGAGCCTCATGTCAGGCTTCCCAACCTATGGGTCTGGCAACAGGAGGAGGAATTCCTAGAGAATCAGAATTTGAAGCCTAGTGGGAATTGACTGCAGGACTTTGACAGGACTGGGGGAAACAGAGACTGCACCCTTGGAGGGCACACACAAAGTACTGTGTGCATCGGGACCCAGGGGAAGGAGCAGTGACCCCAGGGGAGAGTGAACCAGACCTACTTGCTGGCGATGGAGGATCTCCTGCAGAGGCAGGGAAGGGGGGCTGTGGCTCACCGTGGGGACAAGGACACTGACAGTAGAAGTTCTGGGAAGTACTCCTTGGCATGAGCCCTCCCAGAGTCTGTCATTAGCCCCACCAAAGAGCCCAAGTAGGCTCCAGCGTTGGGTTGCCTCAGGCCAAACAATGAACAGGTGGTGAACCCAGCCCCACCCATCAAGTCAAGTGGATTAAAGTTTTACTGAGTTCCGCCCACCAGAGCAACAGTCAGCTCTACCCACCACCAGTCCCTCCCATCAATCGTTTAGCCTCATCCACCAGAGGGCAGACAGCAGAAGCAAGAACTACAATCCTGCAGCCTGTAGAACAAAAACCACATTCACAGAAAGATAGACAAGACAAAAAGGCAGAGGGCTATGTACCAGATGAAGGAACAAGATAAAACCCCAGAAAAATAACTAAATGAAGTGGATACAGGCAGCCTTCCAGAAAAAGAATTCAGAATAATGATAGTGAAGATGATCCAGGACCTCAGAAAAGAAAGGAGGCAAAAATTGAAAAGATGCAAGAAATGTTAAACGAAGACCTAGAAGAATTAAAGAACAGAGATGAACAATAAAATACCTGAAGTGAAAACTACACTAGAAGGAATCAATAGCAGAATAACTGAGGTAGAAGAACGGATAAGTGACCTGGAAGACAAAATGCTGGAATTCACTGCTGTGGAAGAGAGTAAAGAAAAAAGAATGAAAAGAAGTGAAGACAGCCTAAGAGACCTCTGGGGCAACATTAAATAAAACAACATTTGCATTATAGGGGTCCCAGAAGGAGAAGAGAGAGAGAAAGGACCAGAGAAAATATATGAAGAGATTATAGTTGAAAACTTCCCTAACATGGGAAAGGAAATAGCCACCCAAGTCCAGGAAGCGCAGCGAGTCCCATACAGGATAAACCCAAGGAGAAACATGCTGAGACACATAATAATCATATTGGCAAAAATTAAAGACAAAGAAAAGTTATTGAAAGCAGCAAGGGAAAAACGAAAAATAACATACAAGGGAACTCCCATAAGGTTAACAGATTATTTCTCAGCAGAAACTCTACAAGCCAGAAGGGAGTGGCATTATATACTTAAAGTGATGAAACAGAAGAACCTACAACCAAGATTACTCTACCCGGCAAGGATCTCATTCAGTTTCGATAGAGAAATCAAAAGCTTTACAGAGAAGCAAACTGTTAAGAGAATTCAGCACCACCAAACCAGCTCTACAACAAATGCTAAAGGAACTTCTCTAAGTGGAAACACAAGAGAGGAAAAGGACCTACAAAAACAAACCCAAAACAATTAAGAAAATGTTCACAGGAACATACATATCGATAATTACCTTAAACGTAATGGATTAAATGCTCCAACCAAAAGACACAGGCTTGCTGAATGGATACAAAAAAAAAGACCCACATATATGCTGTGTACAAGCGACCCACTTCAGAGCTAGGGACACATTCAGAATGAAAGTGAGGGGATGAAAAAAGATATTCCATGCAAATGGAAATCAGAAGAAAGCTGGAGTAGCAATACTCATATCAGATAAAATAGGCTTTAAAATAATGTTACAAGAGACAAGGAAGGACACTACATAATGATCAAGGGATCAATCCAAGAAGAAGATATAACGATTATAAATATATATGCACCCAACATAGGAGCACCTCAATACATAAGGCAACTGCTAACAGCTATAAAAGAGGAAATTGACAGTAACACAATAATAGTGGGGGACTTTAACACCTCACTTAACACCAATGGACAGATCATCCAAAATGAAAATAAATAAGGAAGCAGAAGCTTTAAATGACACAATAGACCAGATAGATTTAATTGATATTTATAGGACATTCCATCCCAAAACAGCAGATTACACTTTCTTCTCAAGTGCACACAGAACATTCTCCAGGATAGATCACATCTTGGTTCACAAATCAGTCCTCAGTAAGTTTAAGAAAATTGAAATCATATCAAGCATCTTTTCTGACCACAACGCTATGAGATTAGAAGCAAATTACGGGAAGAAAAACGTAAAAAACACAAACACATGGAGGCTAGACAATACGTTTCTAAACAACCAAGAGAGCACTGAAGAAATAAAGAGGAAATCAAAAAATACCTAGAGACAAATGACAATGGAAACACGACGATCCAAAACCTATGGGATGCTGCGAAAGCAGTTCTAAGAGAGAAGTTTATAGGAATACAATGTTACCTCAAGAAACAAGAAAAATCTCAAGTAAACAATCTAACCTTACACCTAAAGGAACTAGAGAAAGAAGGAGAAACAAAACCCAAAGTTAGTAGAAGGAAAGAAATCACAAAGAGCAGAGCAGAAGTAAATGAACTAGAAACAAAGAAAGCAACAGCAAAGATCAATAAAACTAAAGCCTGGTTCTTTGAGAAGATAAACAAAATTGATAAACCTTTAGCCAGACTCAATAAAAAAGAGGGAGAGGACTCATCAATAAAATTAGAAATGTAAAGGAGAAGTTACAACAGACACCGCAGAAATACAAAGCATCCTAAGAGACTACTACTAGCAACTCTGTGCCAAAAAAATGGACAACCTGGAAGAAATTGACAAATTCTCAGAAAGGTATAACCTTCCAAGACTGAGCCAGGAAGAAACAGAAAATATGAACAGACCAATCACAAGTAATGAAATTGAAACTGTGATTAAAAATCTTCCAAGAAACAAAAGTCCTGGACCAGATGGCTTCACAGGTGAATTCTATCAAACATTGACAGAAGAGCTAACACCCGTCCTTGTCAAACTCTTCCACAAAATTGCAGAGGAAGGAACACTCCCAAACTCATTCTATGAGAGCACCATCACCCTGATACCAAAACCAGACAAAGGTACCACTAAAAAAGAAAATTACAGACCAATATTACTGATGAGTATAGATGCAAAATCCTCAACAAAATACTAGCAAACAGAATCCAACAACACATTAAATGGATCATACAACATGATCAAGTGGGATTTATCCCAGTGATGCAAGGATTCTTCAATATACGCAAATCAGTCAATGTGATACACCATATTAACAAATTGAAGAATAAAAACCATATGATCATTTCAACAGATGTGGAAAAAGCTTTTGACAAAATTCAGCACAAATTTATGATAAAAACTCCAGAAGGTGGGCATAGAGGGAACCTGCCTCAACATACAAAGGCCATATACGACAAAGCCACAGCCAACATCCTGCTCAATGGTGAAAAACTGAAAGCATTTCCTCTAAGATCAGGAACGAGACAAGGATGTCCACTCTCACCACTATTATTCAACATAGATTTGGAAGTCCTACCCACGGCAATCAGAAAAAAAAAAGAAATAAAAGGAATACAAATTGGAAAGGAAGAAGTAAAACTGTCACTGTTTTCAGATGACATGATACTATACATAGAGAATCCTAAAAATGCCTCCAGAAAACTACTATAATCAATGAATTTGGTAAAGTTGCAGGGTCCAAAATTAATGCACAGAAATCTCTTGTATTCCTATACACTAATGATGAAAAATCGGAAGTGTTTCCATAATTTCTCTTTCAATTTACCATTGCAACAAAAAGAATAAAACACCAGGCATTAAACCAGCTAGGGAGACAAAAGACCTGTATGCAGAAAAGTATAAGACACTGATGAAAGAAATTAAAGACGATACAAACAGTTGGAGAGACATTACCATGTTCCTGGATTGGAATAATCAATATTGTGAAAATGACTATACTACCCAAAGCCATCTACAGATTCAATGCAATCCCTATCAAATTACCAATGGCATTTTTTATAGAAGTAGAACTAAAAATCTTAAAATTTGTATGGAGACGCAAAAGTCCCTTAATAGCCAAAGCAACCTTGAAGGAAAAAAACGGAGCTGGAGGAATCAGACTCCCTGACTTTAGACTATACTACAAAGCTACAGTCATCAAGACAATATGGTACTGGCACAAAAACGAAACGTAGATCAATGGAACAAGATGCAGAGCCCAGAGATAAACCCACGCACCTATGGTCAAGTAATCTATGACAAAGGAGGCAGAGATATACAATGGAGAAAAGACAGTCTCTTCAATAAGTGGTGCTGGGAAAACTGGACAGCTACATATAAAAGAATGAAATTAGAACCCTCCCTAACAATAAAAATAAACTCAAAATGGATTCGAGACCTAAATGTAAGACCGGACACTATAAAACTCTTAGAGCAAAACATAGGAAGAACACTCTTTGACATAAATCACAGCAAGATCTTTTTTGATCCACCTCCTACAGTAATGGAAATGAAAACAAAAATAAACAAATGGGACCTCATGAAACTTCACAGCTTTTGCACAGCAAAGGAAACCATAAACAAGATGAAGAAAGAACCCTCAGAATGGGAGAAAATATTTGCAAACGGATCAATGGACAAAGGATTAATCTCCAAAATATATAAACAGCTCATGCAGCTCTATTAAAGAAACAACGCAATCAAAAAGTGGGCAGAAGACCTAAATAGATATTTCTCCAAGGAAGACATACAGATGGCCAAGAAGCACATGGAAAGCTGCTCTACATCACTAATTATTAGAGAAATGCAAATCAAAACTACAATGAGGTATCACCTCACACCAGTTAGAATGGGCATCATCAGAAAATCTACAAACAACAAATGCTGGAGAGGGTGTGGAGAAAAGGGAATCCTCTTGCACTGTCGGTGGGAGTGTAAATTGATACAGCCACTATGGAGGTTCCTTAAAAAACTAAAAATAGAATCACCGTATGATGCAGCAATCTCACTACTGGGCATATACCCAGAGAAAACCATAATTCAAAAAGACACGTGCACCCCAATGTTCATTGCAGCACTATTTACAATAGCCAGATCATGGAAGCAACCTAAATGCCCATCGACAGACGAATGGATAAAGAAGTTGTGGTACATATATACAATGGAATATTACTCAGCCATTAAAAGGAACGAAATTGTCATTTGTTTAGACGTGGATTAATCTAGAGGCTGTCATACAGAGTGAAGTGAGTCAGAAAGAGGAAAAAAAATACCATATGCTAACACATATATATGGAATCTTTAAAAAAATGATTATTAAAAACCTTCAGGCAAGACGGGAATAAAGACACAGACCTACTAGAGAGTGGACTTGAGGATATGGGGAGGGGAAGGGTAAGCTGGGACAAAGTGAGAGAGTGGCATGGACATATATACACTACCTAACATAAAATAGATAGCTAGTGGGAAGCAGCTGCATAGCAGAGGGAGATCAGCTCAGTGCTTTGTGACCACCTAGATGGGTGGGATAGGGACGGTGGGAGGGAGGGAGACACAAGAGGGAAGAGATATGGGGACATATGTATATGTATAACTGACTCACTTTGTTATAAAGTGGAAACTAACACACCATTTTAAAGCAATTATACTCTAATGAAGATGTTAAAAAAAAAAAACAGATCCAGAAATCACAAAGTTAATGGATTTCAAAAACAAGCATGTTAAAGCAATATAATAAATATGCTTCATATGTTCAAGAAGAGAGAGGCTGAAAATATATGAAAGTCCCACATGGAACTTATACAGATGAAAAATGCAATATCTCAAATGAGTATTACGCTAGATAAGATTAACAGATGAGTTGAAATTACAGAATAAAAAAGATAAGTGACTTTTGAAGATATTGTGATAGAAACTAATAAAAATGAAACAAAAAAAGGCTGAAGACCAATAAACAGCATCAGTAATTTGTTGGACAGTATCAGGTAGTCTATCATATGTATAATTGGAGTGCCAGAAAAATTTCCAAAATTAATAAAAAGTCTGAACTCACAGGTCCAAGGAGTTCAGCAAAACGCAAGGAGAAGAAACATGAAGAAAAACTGCACAAAGTTACATAAAAATTAAACTGCTGAAACCAAGACATAACAGTCCTAGATGTATATAACAACGGCTTCAAAATCCATGAAACAAAAACTGAAAAAATTGAAAAGAGGAAGAGAGAAATCCACAAGTATAGCTGGAGATTGCAACTCTCCTTTCTCAGTAATGGATAGAGCAAGTTATCAAAAAATCAGTAAGGATATAGAAGACCTAAATAACACACTGTAAGTCAGATTGATAGTCACATGCATAGAACATTTCACCCAACCACAGCAGAATACACATTCTTTACAATTGCATATTGAAGATTTAACCAAGATCATATTCTAGACCATAAAGCAAGTCTTAATACATTTAAAAAGACTGGAAGTGTATTCTCTGACCACAAATAGAATTAAACTAAAAAGATATTATGAAAAATGCCCAGATATTTGGAAATTAAGCACGAAGTTTCTCAGTAACCCATGGGTTAAAGATGCAGTCACATCAGAAATTAGAAAATATGTTGAACTCAAGAAAACGAAAACACGGTACAGGCAGAAAATTGAGAGAAAATCTTGCAAAGTGAGGACACAGTTCTGACACGCACAGGTTTCATTTAGCATGGTAATGTGCAAAGTGAGGACTGCCTACATATTAGAATTTGTTAGATATTGCTAAAGCAGTGCTTAGAGAAAAACGTATAGCATTTAGTTTTTATACTAGAAAAGAAGGGACTTCCCTGGTGGCACAGTGGTAGATACTCCGTGCTCCCAGTGAAGGGGGCCCAGGTTCGATCCCTGGTCCAGGAACTGGACTTCACATGCATGCCGCAGGTGGGAATTCGGGAGTTCGCATGGCACAACTGAGGAGCCTACCTGTTGCAACTAAGACCCAGTGCAAACAAATAAATTTAAATAAAGAGGTTAATTTAAAAAACGCAGAACAAGAAAGACCTAATCAATGATTTAAGCTTGTAACTTAAGAAATTGAAGGAAAAAATAGAGCAAATTAAGCCTAAATAAACAAAAGAAAGGAAACAATAAAAATGAAAGCAGAAATGAATAAAATAAAAATCAGACCAGTAGTAGCAAAAATCTGTCAGACTGCAATCTGGTTCTTTGAAAAGATCAATAAAATTGAGAAATCTAAATAGCCAAACTGATCAGGTGAGGGAAAAAAAGATACAAATGACCAGCACCAGAAATTTTCAGTACAGATTCTACATATTAAAGAATAAGGAGGGAATATTATGAATGATTTTATGCCAACAAAATTGATACTTCAGATTAAGTGGGGAAGTTTCTTAGGAATACATGCTGTTAAGCAGAAATGGATAACTTGGATTATCCTACATGTATAAAAGGAAATTGAATTTGTAGTCTAAAGCATTCCCACAATGGAAATTTACTCCCAAATGGCATCAAACATATAAGAAAGAAATAACACAGACTCTGCTAGAAAATTGAAGATGAGGGAACACTTTCCCATTCATATTGTGAATCTAGCATTTCCCTGATACCAAAACCTGATGAAGATGTTACAATAGAATAAAACTACACACTAATTATTTCTCATGAATATAGATTCAGAAATCCTTAACAAAATAAAAGCATATCTAATCCAGCAATACTTAAGAGGGATAATACATCATGATGGTGGTAGTCTGAATAGTGGCCCCTACAGTGTCCATATTCCTACTGTCTGGAACCTGTGAATGTTAACCTTATTTGGCAAAAGTGCTGCATCTCTAGATGTGACTAAGTTAAAGGATTTTGAGAAGTGGGGATTATGCTGGATTAATGCAGATGGGCCAGATTCATCACAAGGAGTCAGAAGGTCAGAGAGGAGACAGTAGTTACAGTGATGGAATGAGGAGGCATCCAGACCTAAGGAATGTAGGCAGCCTCCAGAAGCTAGAAAAGGTAAGGAAATGGATTTTCCCCTAGAGCCTCCAGAAAGAACCAGCTCATGATTTTTTAGCCCTGTGTAAAATTCATTTTGGACTTATGGTCTCCAGAACTGTAAGAGAATAAATTTGTGTTATTTAAGCCACCACGTTTGTGGAAATTTGTAATAGCAGCAATAGGAAATTAATACGATAAACAAGTGGAAATGCAGGGTTGGTTTAAAATTTAAACATCTATCAGTGTAAATAAACATATTAATAGTATAAAGGAGAAAAACCCATATAATCATATCAATAAGACAGAAAAAGCCTTTGACAAAATTCCACCCCCCTTGTTTGCTAGGAGTTAAAACTGTCTTTAGATAAATTCTATTTATCTACATCTAACAAATTCTATTTATTTAGAAATTTTCTAAATTCTATTCTAGAATTTTATCTCCTTGCAAACTAGGAATATTAGAAAACTTCTTCAGTGTGATATAGAGCATTAAGAAATGCTGGTGAAAGACTGAATGTTTTCTCCCAACATGGTACTGGCACACGTAGCCAGTGTAATAAGGCAAGAAAGAAATGAAATGCATCCAGAAAGTAAATGAAGTAAAATTGTTTTTATTCACAGTTACAGAATCATATGTGTAGCAAATCCTAAGCAATCTACAAAACTACAGAACTGAGTGAGTTTAACAAGGTTACAGGATACAAAATCAGTGTACAGAAATCAACTGTATTTCTATATAGTAGCAATGAGCAATCAGAAACTGAAATAAAAAACAACACAATAGGGCTTCCCTGGTGGCGCAGTGGTTGGGAGTCCACCTGCCGGTGCAGGGGACACGGGTTTGTGCCCCGGTCCGGGAGGATCCCACATGCCGCAGAGCGGCTGGGCCCGTGAGCCATGGCCGCTGAGCCTGCGCGTCTGGAGCCTGTGCTCCGCAGCGGGAGAGGCCACAACAGTGAGAGGCCCGTGTACCTCAAAAAAAAAGAAAAAAACAACACCACAATAGCACCAGAAGTATTACTTGGGGATGAATTTCACAAAAGATGTGCAAGACCTAATTGTTGAAAGGTTCAAATATTAGGAAGTTCAGTTACATTGTGTTTTTGTTTGTCCTGCATTGGTCTTAGAGTATTCCTTCATTATGAAGACCCATGTCGTGTACATACTGGACAAGTTTCAGATATGTTTTTCATACTGCCTCTTCCCGTTTTTCCTCTTTCTGGAGTTTTTCTTGTGCGACGTTTTTATTCTGTTTTCTATATCTCTTAACCTTGCGTGTTTTGTCTTATTTGTCATTGATGCATTCTGTGTAACCTCCTCCTTATTTCTGTCTTTTCCTTTAACAATTTTATTTCTAATCTTTTTTTTCCAATAAATTTATTTATTTATTTTTGGCTGTGTTGGGTCTTCGTTGCTGCACGCGGGCTTTCTCTAATTGCGGCGAGCGGAGGCTACTCTGTTGCGGTGCACAGGCTTCTCATTGCGGTGGCTTCTCTTATTGTGGAGCACAGGCTCTAGGTGCGTGGGCTTCAATAGTTGTGGCACGCGGGCTCTAGAGCACAGGCTCAGTAGTTGTGGCGCACGGGCACAGTTGCTCCGTGGCATGTGGGATCTTCCAGAACCAGGGCTTGAACCTGTGTCCCTTGCGTTGGCAGGTGGATTCTTAACCACTGTGCCACCAAGGAAGTCCTTCTAATTTACTTTTTAACCTGTTTTAATATCCCTCTTGCAGCTATAAGTTCCTGGAGGTTTGTTTACCTAGATGTAAATTTTGTGTTTGACCTCCTCTATTATATTTGGAAGAATTTGATTTTGTTTTTAATTGATGCTTGTTGTATGCTTCAGTGTTTATTCTGGGACCCCTGGGGCTTTCAACTGTCCTGGACTAGAATGTACGCTAATTTCTCTGTTTGGGGATCCTGTACCACACAAGTAGTTTAAAACTCAGATGTCATGAGCAGCAGTGACCTGTCTACCTCCCTAACCTCAGCTGACAGACTTTTGCTTCTCCATGATAGTAGGAAAAGTTAGTTTTGAGTTTTCTCATCCTGTTTTTTGAACTTGGGGATTTCTTTTTTTACTCTTGAACTTAATAACTACATATTAATTAAATATTTGAAATGTTCTATATTATCTAACATTTCCATCTATTTTTGGTGAGGAAAAGGTCCTGTCTCATGCATAGTGTTTTCTTGGTTTTGGATGTTGCTTACTGTTATTTGTTTGATTTACATTGGTTTGTTAAAGATTAATGTGACTTTAACATATAATTTTTCTTTTTAATCTGTGGAGGTGATCTTTCTGTGAAATTCTTTTGTTCTAGATTGTTGGTCCTTGTTTCCTTCCAGAATTATAGTATTTTAATAATAATGAAAAGAAATTTGTTCTGATGGAATATATTTATAAGAAAAGCATTTCATTTTCAAAATTTTGAATTTACCTTTGTATTAATTGAGGAAAATTTTGAGTGTATATTTTTAAATTCTGATTTTGTCAAGACACACCATCCCAGAGAGTCCAGTTCATTCTGGGTACCGAAGATGATGATGAAGAACACATTCCCCATGATCTCTTCACGGAAATGGATGAGCTGTGCTACAGAGATGGAGAAGAGTATGAATGGAAAGAAACTGCCAGGTGATGATACTCTCTCAGTTTTTAACTGCCTTTACTTGGTTTCTTTTTGTAATGAGAATATAAGATTGAAATTGAGACATCCAGTACTTTAAAACAATGAGTAGAGAATTTCCTTCTGTCTGGAAATTTTATCTTTATTCTCAAAATTTGTTTCCTTAAATAATTTTTAATACTATAATATAAGAAAAGGAAATATGTTACTATAGATTTTAATGTCTTTAATTAGAGGAAACAAGTTTGAAAAATCAATGTCTTGCATATTTAAAGTTTAAAATAAGATTGGAAGCTGAAACTGAAATTCCAGAGTTTGTTTCTGTAAACTTACTACAGTGATAGCTAGAATAGAAAGAGGAACTACAAAGGTAACTTGTGCCTATCGACATTATAGACCATTAGCCTAATTTGTAAAAATGTGTTTGTAGCGAAATTTTGTTTTGGTGGTGGTGATCTTTGTTTCTGTTTAAAAGAAAAAGCTTATGTTTATCATATTAAAATAAACAAATGGAATCATTATTTGTAAAATATTGTTATACATTATACATTTCAGATGGCTGAAATTTGAAGAGGATGTTGAAGACGGTGGTGACCGGTGGAGTAAGCCTTACGTGGCGACCCTCTCTTTGCACAGTCTTTTTGAACTGAGAAGTTGCATCCTAAATGGAACAGTCATGCTGGATATGAGAGCAGGCACTCTTGATGAAATAGCAGGTGATAGCAAAGTGACTTCTTTATAGTTAAATTGTATTGAAGTTAGAGATACTTAAATAAGGAAAATAAAGTGGAATTTTAGACCATTGATTTGACAGTTACATGTTGAGCTTCCATTCTGTGCAGGGCAGTATGAGGAGTAGACATATAAATAACCCTTTTTGTCTTTGATAAGTTTGGAGTCTAAAAGATTAAATTAGAGAGATGTAACTACAGTTATCAAGAAGAAAGTGACTAGTGCCATAAGCAAGATATGGAGTCTGTTCTCTGGAAATGCAGAGGAAGGAGCTTTTTGTTTCTTTGTTTTTTGGACCAAGGTATCTGGGGAAGATACAGAGAGTACATTAACTATTCAACTTATCCATAGAATTTGAACACATGGCGATAGGGAAGAGAAAAGAAAGTATTCTAAGGAGGAGGAAGAGAAGGAAGAAAAGTCTAGAAAGTATAGACAGCTATGAATCTCAGAAAAGTCAATTATCTGTGAGTATACAGATTTCTTGAGATATGTTAGAAAAATAAATTAGAGGTGGATTGTGACTAGCCTTGAATTACTGGGTTAAGAAATTGGATTTTATTTGGTAGGCATTTTGGCTCTCAGTGATTTTTAAGTTGGAGAATAGTATGATCTCGATGTGTGTCAGGGATATCATTCTGGCAAGAAGAGGTAGGGTGGCTTTGGATAAGGAGATTAGAAGCAAGGAGGTCATTTATTCTCTTGGAATGTCTAAGCAAGAAGATGACGATCTATGTCTGGTAGGTAGTAGCAATGGAAACAAAGGAGAGAAAATTGAAGGATACTGTGGAGGTAGAAAGAAGGAAAAGATAGCTGTGATAAAGCTATTTGGTCATTAACTGAAGTTGCTCAAAACCAATATCAAGTTCAATAGTAATAAATTTGATAGTGTGACTACCATTATAGATTGTCCAATATAAAAACAAAAAACTATTGTATTTGATCTTCAAGAGGACCGTAAATTTATTAGAATTTCTCAGGCTAGAAATACCAGTATGTTGATATTACCAGATTGATAGATTTGACCTTGTGCTGCAAATCTTTAAGTTATGGAAGTCCTTTCTTGTTCTATATAAATGACTGAAAAACTGAGTAGGATTAGGAATATTGAATTCAGACATACTCAATATGTCTTACTTTGGCTTTTAATGATCACGTAATACAATATAATATTTTAGTAAATGTATAATCCAGTGTTCATTTGTATGGTAGCCTGTAGTCATGGTGTTGCTGTTAAGAGTTTACCTGCTAGGTTGATCTAATTTTCTCTCAGAGGAACCTTATCATAGATTTGAAAGCCTGACTGTTTTATATCAAGTTACTGCCACTTTTAAAAAATATTTATATGTCCTTTATAAATTAAAAATAGTCCAGGACTTCCCTGGTGGCGCAGTGGTTGGGAGTCCGCCTGCCGATGCAGGGGACACGGGTTCGTGCCCCGGTCCAGGAGGATCCCTCATGCCGCGGAGCAGCTGGGCCCGTGAGCCATGGCTGCTGAGCCTGTGCGTCCGGAGCCTGTGCTCCGCAACGGGGGAGGCCACGGCAGTGAGAGGCCCACGTACCTCAAAAAAAAAAAAAAAAAAAAAAAAAATAGTCCAGGCACCGCAGTAATGTATAAAATGTCATTGCCATCAATCTCCCCATTTCCCACACCTCCCTCACAGCCTGATATAGTCATCTTTCTAAAACTTATTACTTCATATTTTATCTATTCAGTTACTCACTGGTTTTTCTACCTGTGGATGAGTGAGAGCAGAAACTTGATCTGCTTAGTTAATTGCTATATTCCCAACACGTAATAGGTACTCAGTAAATAGTTAATGATTGAATGAATGAGTACAGATACTCATCTACAGTTTTGGGGAAAAGTATGAGGTGAAGCAAGAAAATACCTTCACTTCTTAGGAAGCCAATATTTGAATATCCATTTTAATAGAATTTATTGTATCATCAGTAAAGCACCTTCAACTATATAGGAAGGTTATTGGTGAATAACAGTAGCTTTTCAATAAATACTAGTATTTATTAAAATAAGGGTCTCTATTAATATGTTCATTTTTGTTGGATAATGTTCATATTTATCTTTATGCATCCATTATTCAATATTAGAAGAGAATGATACTTTCTAGAGCTATTTAAGAATCTTATTTTTCTGGTAAGATTTCACTTAAGATTTATTCTGTGTTATAGTCATCCAAGTATTAGTTTATTTAATAAAAATGATTGTTATCTATGTATTTTTTCTTTGCCTAGATATGGTATTGGACAACATGATCGCCTCTGGCCAGTTGGACGAGTCCATAAGAGAGAATGTCAGAGAAGCCCTTCTGAAGAGGCACCATCATCAGAATGAGAAAAGGTTCACCAGCCGGATTCCCCTTGTTCGATCTTTTGCAGATATAGGCAAGAAACATTCTGACCCTCACTTGCTTGAAAGGAATGGTGAGATAAGTTGTGGCATTCCTTTTTTGCTAACACGTCTACACTAATGGCATTCCAGTGTGTTACAATTAGCATTCAGGAAAAGAAACATATTTTTTCTAGATAATTACATAGGCCTTTATCTTTTTAATTCTCTTTAAAATAATAATTTGTGCATTTAAAGATTTCATTTCTAAAATGTCTTTACAGCGTGACAGAATTATCTGTAGAAATTACTTAGATGAAAAAATTAAGCATTTACTCTGTTAAAATGGGATAAGTATTGGTAATATTTAAACACTACACTATACGTAACCCTGAATTACTCTCCTTCTTGCTTTTTTGTTTCTGCTGAAGAATTCTTGTATATTTGATAAAAGAGCCATAAATTATTATCTATAAATTTAATCTTTTGAAAATTTTAAGTCTTGTGTTTGGGCCTTTAATATTAGATTTTTCCTGGAGATTTTTTTTTTTTCTCCTGAGTATACTTTACTTGCTAGGCATAAGCAAGTATTTTGGGGTTGGTCTGCTGATTTCACTGCTTTTTATTTACATAATTGGTGAAAGGTTTTTGTGCTTGTTCCTGTTTTATGCTAGGGATGATGCAGTTGATTTTTTCAAGCCATTGAGAATGGCACAGACCCACACACTGCTGCTCTCCCCTCTCATTCACGGTCTAGCATGGGTTATGTGGGACATGGGGAGCATGTGTTTTTGTAGCCATTTACCTCTGTCACTGTCTTAAGGCTGGCATGCTATCACTGGGGTTCTATTTTGGGTCTCAAAGATGCTCTGATGACAGTGACTGGAAAAATCCAGTTGCAAAGAATTGGAGCTGGTTTTGAGGGTCACTGCTGCCTCTAGTTGCTACCATTACCCAAGGCTTGTGAGAATTACAGTGAAGAGGAGTGGAGGATGGGCCACAAATCCTTCTGCTCATCTTTTCTGTCTCTGAAAAGAGTATGGCTTTTAACTGTTCTACAAGCACACAGTCACAGGTGGTAGGATATAACATGTTTAAAGTTGACAGTACTTAGTCATCGTTTGCAGCTCAGTGTAAGATAATTAAGTCCATTTTCTTCTGAGCATTTGACCAATAAAACTCTTTAATCTATTTAAAATTGTGCCTTTCTATATTCAAGGAACCTTAAGAATGAAAGAAATCTCTTATGGACCTAAGTTCAATCTGAAAGCAAGCCATCTATGTCATGTCTTTTTTTCACCTTTCCATGTATTGCATATGCTCTACTTCAGTGAAGTGAATTTGTTTGCCTAGAGAGACCATATTAAATCTTTCTTCCCCATATGCAGTGGTTCCTGATTATTCTCCAATTGTCAGTTGATTCCTTTTAATCATAAGACAACGCCTGTTTTCTTTTAGATGCCATTTTAGCATGGGCATTTCATTATTTTGTTATAGTTGTAATTTAACAATTTTTTCTGCATGTAGCTTATTTTTTAACTAAATAGTGGTGGTTTATGGATTAAAAGTTCATATTTTTAATATTTCTGGGATCTCTTGAGCATGTAGCTTTGATTACTTAGATCATGTGGGGTTGTTATATTTCTCATGCTTTTCCTGAAAAAACAATGTTATTCCATTAAGCCACACTTAATTAGAATAAACAAGTTTTTGAAGTATAACTATACCTGACGTTTTGAAATACTGTAGACTTAACTTCCTCATCACTCTTGTTGGTAAGAAATACTTTATTCTTAGCTAGTTAAGTTAGAGATTGTATGTATTTGTTTTAATTTATCTGCTGCCTTAGAAATGTAAGCATATTTTAGGGCATTTATTAATACCAGATAATGAGCTCAAGAATATGTATCTTTTAAAATTGACGTTTCTCTTTTGAAAAAAAAAATTCGTATAACATGTCTTATGTTTTTAAATTTTACTTGAGAGTGCTATCAGTAGGTGATGCCCTATTGGCTTAATGTTATTGATATCACCTTTAAGTTAAGAATTATTAGATACCATTAATGTGGACTTTTCTTATGAGAGAATATGTAGTGGTTCGGTGCAATGTAGATAAAATGCACTAAATATCAGTGCTGTTAAGTTTTGTTTTGGGTTTTATTTCTTAGATTATTTTTGTGTTATATTCTGATTTGCTATTTATCATTTTTTTAAGCAGCAGCTTTCCATTGATATTATTCTTTAATTTTAAAGCCACACTATTGGACATTCTCATTACTAACAGAATATCGTCCCCGACCATCTATCATTAGCATTGTTTTTTATTTTTTGTTTTGATTTTTGGATACACCTTCAGAGAACTAATTACAGTTTAAGGCATTTTTCAGTGATTTTCTAATATTTAAAAATCTGATTGTTATACTAACCCTGATAGCATGAATTTGAAATTTTGGATCTTTTTTAAACCTTGCAGTTTATGGTGTAAATTGATATTTTGTGTCTCATTTGTCTTCTGCAGTGAACTTCATCACTTTTCATTTATTTGTTTTATCTCAGGGGAAGGCCTTTCAGCCTCCCGCCACTCTTTGCGAACAGGTCTGTCTGCCTCAAACCTTTCATTGAGAGGAGAATCACCTTTATCTCTTCTTCTCAGTCATCTTCTTCCTTCTTCGAGAGCTGGAACCCCTGCAGGCTCGAAGTGTACAACCCCAGTACCTACCCCTCAGAACAGTCCTCCTTCCAGCCCTAGGCTCAGTCGCCTGAACTCCAGAAGTTCCCAGCAGAGGCAGCTTCAGGCCCCAGAGCTACTGGTTTCACCTGCCAGTGACGATATTCCCACAGTAGTAATTCATCCGCCTGAGGAAGACTTAGAAGCACTGCGAGGCCAGGAGCAGAAGAATGAGGAAAATGTTGACATAACTTCAGGCAACTATTCAAAGTCCTCCATGTGTGGTGCTTTCTGCCTCTAGATCACTTGCACTTGGAATGCCTTTCAAGCACATAGCTTTAGCAGCATACATAGATAATGCTTATAATTTATTTTGACTTCTGCATGTTTTTTTCTTTATAGTATATTACAGAGAAGGATAGAATTATTTAAAATTTTAAAAAGACTCCAAATAAGACTACACATAATTTAATTTTTTTTTCAAAAAATTTCACTGAGATTTTACAGGTCAGTGCATTTGAATGGTTCAAAAAATGTAGACATTTTTACAAGTAATCTTTTAATTTGCCGTGATTAAAAAAATGGTGGCTCTTCTTGTGCATTTCATTCCATAAGGTGAATGAACACATGTTTTACATAAAGTAAAATGAGGTGATACGCCTTTTATCTACTATTTGGTGCTTTTGTTCAAGGAATGCAGTATGTTTTAACCTTCCTAACAAAAAATAGAATTGAATGTTCTTTTTCTCATTTTGTCTCCTGGGATCATCATTATTTCAAGACTAGTTTTATAATTTGGCATAGACTTTACTTGTCCTTTATTTAATGCCATATCTATTTTTAATCCTAATTCACCTTGAAATTTTCAGGACTAGAGTTCCGATAGTTGTGGCTAGGATATATTTCTATGTGAATTAGAAAAATTATTTCTTAGTGCATAAAAGGTTTGTAACTGACTTAAGGGTTATTATATATTATTATAATTTTGGCTTTTCCTCTTATATATTAATTATATGTATATTTATACATATTTATCTTTCTATCCAATTCATATAAAGAAGTATTCTTTTTTTTTTATTTTGCGGTACGCGGGCCTCTCACTGTTGTGGCCTCTCCCGCTGCACAGGCTCGGGACATGCAGGCTCAGCGGCCATGGCTCACAGGCCCAGCCGCTCCGCGGCATGTGGGATCTTCCCAGACCGGGGCACGAACCCATGTCCCCTGCATCTGCAGGCGGACTCTCAACCACTGCGCCACCAGGGAAGCCCTAAAAAAGTATTCTTTAGTGACTATGTTTTACTGACAGCTAAGCATCAACGTGACATATGAACACTAACTATAGTGGTTTTAATCACATAATTATTATCACATTTCTGCATAACACTGAATAATATGTAACACTTCAATAGTAGCTTATAGTTAGTAGCCTGTTTGATGTGTATAAAATTTTGTGTAAGTTGGGTGGATATACCTATTTTCAGAAACTCAGGCTCAGCTCAGCTAAGTTAAATAAATTCCCCTGGATCATATATCTAGTAAGTGACAGCCCATGTCCTCTGACTAAACATCCTGTGTTCCTACCAGTATATGACCAACCAGCCTCTCCTTCTCTTTATTGGCTGTATCCAGACATACTAAATACATTTAATCAAAGCTCATTGTAGTTGCCAAAAAAAGATGATACTTTTAGAAGTTAAAAAATAGAAGTTTTATGGTTAAATCATTGTAACATTAATTATGATAGTACTTATAGTAACCATTGTTTCATACGTTGTCACACACAGTGATGTGTTCTTTTCAAATATCATATTTCTAATTTGTCTAACAATTTGATGAGTTCATGTTATCGCTGTTTGTAAAATGAAGAAAATTAAGACTTAGAGATGTTAAGGTTATACCGTAAATGACCAGAGCAAGGACTTGAACCCAGATCCACATACAACAAAATCTATAGTATAGAATTTAATTGTAAATTTTAATACTCTGTGGAAAAGATAGAGTATTATATAATGAGGTAACTAAACAAAAGAAAAAAATCTAGAAATAATTACTCAGAAATAACAAACATTCTTATTTTAATTAAAAAGGACTAGCAAGGTTTACTACTTTTCTTGAACAAAAATGACTTCAAAGTTACTTCCCCTTGCATTTGTTTTTACCTATATCTGTCAGTAATACTGGACAGTTCTTGTTTTACCAGTTTCAATGTTATCAGTGATAAGGGACTATAAATTTTATATGGGAAGGAAGGGATGTACAGGTTCACAATGGCTTATTAGGTCATGTTGTTAAGAGGATAAAAAGAGCAATTAACTGAAAATTGAGGGACATGATTAAATTATTTCCCCCTCTGCCATTAAGTATGCCATGAGATTTATTAGCCTTTCTGAAGAAAAGAAATTAGAACGTAGGGAAGAGGGAATTTCTAAGGAAAAGGGAGAGCTCATAATTACTGTTTAAGAAGACATTTATAGGAGGAATGTAATTACAATAATAGGGGCAACTCTATATTATTCCTTGCCTTAGTTACCTTTGCTGCTTAGAGCAGCTGGAAACTCTGTAAGTTTTCCTGAAGTCTGATGAAGAAGGTGGCCTTGGCATCATTTTTGAGAGACTAATGTCATAGATTTTTGTGGCACGGGGTCATGATTTGTGAATATCTGTAGTAAAAAGAAAAAAAGAAAGTGGTGTTTCCCAGTAGTTATTTTTTGGAGAATAATTATGTAAAAGACGTAACTCACTTTTAGTGTTTGTAACTGTCTTCTGACTCAGTGTTTCTCACCTTCGGCACTATTGACCTTTTGGGGTGGACACTTCTTTGTGGTGGGGGATGTCTTGTGCGTTGTCGGATGTTGAGCAGCACCCTTGGCCTCCACTCACTAGCCGCCAGTACACTCCCTAGTGGTGACAACCAAAGATGTCTCTAGACGTTGCCAGATGTCTCTGGGGGGCAGAATCTTCCCCAGATGAGAACCACTGCTCCAAATACTTCTACTTTCAAACTTTTAATGACAGAAAACTGATATCTTTGATTTCTGTTTCTCTAGGTAGCTTTGCTATTTTAAGAAAAAGAATGTAAGGCACAATAATAGATTTACCAGGGTATGATTTTTAAATCCCAGTACTGATTGTATACATACTCATATTTGTTTTTTCTTTTGCTCAAAGCAAGTAAAGTCCTTCTGAGTTATTTGTGCTAATGATAGTTTTAATTTTGGGGAATTTACTCATTTAATTCTGAGCTGTAGGAATTTACTGTAGGAGCAGGGATACTTCCTTAACCTTTTGAGGAAATAGCTTTAACTTAGCTGAGAGTAGGAAGGATTGCATGGAGAAGGCGATGGTGGGATCTCTAAGGTGTGCCTGGCATGCTGACTTTAACAGGTTCAAGATGACCAGGTGAGCCCATGACTTCACGTCATCTCTTGTGGCTTTGTCAGTATTGAGTTGTATATTATTTCTTCTTCCCATTCTACTGTATCCTTGTTTTCCCCCAGAGCCTTCTCCCCATTCCACTCTTCTCCCCAAAATCTGGTGCCTGGGACTGTTCTGGGAAGCTGTGCCTATGTTTTTTTTTGGTTACACGTTTGCAGGTTGGATGCATTTAGTAGTTAGCAGTGTGTGTGTGTTGATGGTCATTGCAGTTGCTGCCAGGGCCTTAATGATACTCTTCATTTTCTTGTGTGGGAGTTGGTGGAAACCACTGAAAAATACTGGTTCACTTTTTTTTTCCACTTGGGCATGTATTTTAATAAAGGAATGGACTCTATAATGGAAGTGTAGGGACAAAGTTCAAAGAAGAGGCTAAAATGGTGATAAATTAGTTAAGTTTTAGGAAATAGTTTTTATTTCAGAATTGTTTAATACTTCTAGGGAATGAGCACATGGCTAAGGGGATTGCGCATACTTTTTACACTGAGATTTTTGGGTCAGAGTGACATCCTAGCGTAGATATTTAACATAGAAGTGGGTATCACAAAGGTCTTCTTTCACTAAGTTTAAGCAGTAAACTCAAATGACTTAAAGTTACTAGTGTATGTTGTATTCTGTAAAAATGAAAACTCCCTTAGAGGCATTGAATATATCTGATATGCTTAAAATTTTGGAACTCAATTACGAATATTAACTTTATAGTTTATAGGATCTAACTACAAACAATTTAATTGAACTTCTGTGGGTCACTAGATTGTCTTGAGTGGCAGAGTTAAAACTAAAAGTAAAGACTGTTGTAATTGTCTAGTGCATCTTCTCCTGTGATACTCACTGTTTTGGGTAATATTAAATCTGTATTCTTGAACTAAAAAGTCTTGGGTGTTTTGAAAAAATTGGATACATTTAATGGTAGAAATCTGTGTTAAGTACTTAAACATTTTTGAGATTTGAACTTTATGCAAAATTCGTAGTGGTGATGATTGATCATATTCTACTGGGTGTTTTTATGTTATTATGTGAATTGTTGCTGAGTGTTACTTGAAATGAGTATACATAATGCATGAACATATCTCTATCATTTGTAATACAAATAAGCTAATTTAATAGAACGTGTATCTAAAATAGTAAAAACATTACTATTATGTTTTAACATATTTCTTAGGAATAATGACAGTAGGCAGCACATAAATTTCACACAAGAGAATGAAAATTCTTGAGGAAACTGTTAAGATTAGGGATGATTATGGCAAAATTCGTGTACGTTTAGTTGACGTAGCTCTTAACATTTTCTGAGTTACATTTAGGTTTTATCAGAAATTTTATATTGTTATTGATGTAAGTGTGCTAGACATCATTAAGCTAACTTAATGATGTGGAGTTCATGTGTCTATTGGATACCTTGAAAATGGATGCCCTAAGTATTTCTAGTGGTGATCAGATCCAGGTCTTCTACCTTCTACTCACTTTTTCTCTTTTTTCAAAAGGCCACCATTTTTGTAAATGCCAATTATATTATTTAAAATGTTAAAATATATAGCTTCATTATTGCTTAAAATGTTAATCTACTCTTGCTGGTATGGTACTAACACTTGGCACCTTTTTTTTTTTTTTAACCTAGCACATTTGCTTTTAATAAACCATCACTTTCAGGATATGAGCAGATTCAGGTTACAAAGTGAATTTTCTCCTTACTAGTTTGGAATTTGTTTGTTCTTAAATACAGGTATTTTGGCCTCTCCACAGTCTGCACCTGGAAACTTGGACAATAGTAAAAGTGGAGAAATTAAAGGTAATGGAAGTGGAGAAAGCAGAGAAAATAGTACTGTTGACTTCAGCAAGGTAATTCTGTTACTAACTATACATTTTCATAGTCATTTTTACTGAGAAAATTGTAGCAATGTGGCTTTCTTAACATTGATTATAATAATTTTTTAATAACTGGTGCCTATAAACCTGCATGTGATGCTTATGATATGTTAATTTATGATCAGAAATTGTGAGAAAGGTAACAGTCTCATAGCACTTGAATAACATTATATCTTACTAGTGTTAGAAATTCTGAAAAAAGAATATATGAATAATATGGTATTTTCATCTATACCTACCCATAGATATCATGAAACTTCAGTACCTTTTGAATTACAGTCGTTTGTTCTGGAGCTACTAGAAAGATTAATTCTGGTAATGATGTTATAGCAGTAATGATTCAGCTTTTTCTCGGCTGTAATGTGATCCCAGAATTATTGTCTTATGGTGTCAGTACTTTCTGGAATGTCACTGGGAAACATTGGTGCTTCCCCATGGGTAGGTAAAGGTAAAGGCATGGATTTAAAAACAATTCACCTATCTCAACTATGATTTTGAATTGTGGTAGACGAGTATTTAAATGAAATATAAAAAGAACTTATTTCAAAAGAACAGGACAAAAAACTACAAGTTCAAATTACAATTGAATTTAAAGCATACTTTGTGGGTACTGCCCCTGAATAATTGATCCCCTGTGGCCATTGTAAATTTTTTTATTGGTATTTACTATAGGATACGATGTCAGACTTTTAAGATTCATTTTTTAAGCCTTTATCTTATGATGCAAATTCTATAAATCACATTTTGCAGAAAAGGCATTTAAATGATGATTTGCGGTATAGCTTTGCTGAGCTTTATGCTCTAAAATTATAAAAAGCTTTGCCAAAAAAAAGCCTTGCTTATGGGACATTGTACTGTTCTAAGTCGATCATATTTTTACTGGTGCACCAATTATTTCAGATGAGTGTAAAGTGTTCAGTAACTAAATTGCAACGAATAAATTACTATAGTTTAAGTTATAGATCTCCTCTAGACATGGCAGATGCCATTTACTTTTGTTCCTCTGTCACAGTTTTCCTTTTTTTACTTGGTCTGTCCTTGTGTACACCTCCTTATCTCCTGTTGGGCAGGAGTCTGCCTCCTGGCACTGTAGTTGTGGCACACTGGGTGTGGGACTCAAGAGGCCCGCTGTAAGTGCTGGTTTTATTTTAATAGATAGCCCTGTAAGTGGTTGTTTAGTGCCTTGTGTGAAACTGCGTATAAACGAAGAAGTTGCCATACTTTGATATTATGCTCGTAACCTTTTCTTTGTAATTATACACAGACAACTGAATTTGATTATATAGCACTACCATATATGTATACCAATTATGGCTATTTTAGTTTTAAATAAACATAACTTTTCCCGCTTAATGAGCATACTGGGGGATGCCCAGAGTTCTTTAAAATAAAAGGGACTTATAAAAATATATAAAATATAAAGGAACTAATTGATTTCTAAGATTAAACAATAGATAATAATTAAATGAATATTTTTAGCACTGTGTATAATTTCATGGACCACTGTTAGCTTGTGAACTATATTTTTGTCTTTAATAGTTTTTAATGAATACTGCTATATTCATTGAAAATTTTCTCTAGTTTGTATGTTTGGTCATTTAGATCTCTGAAGTAGTAAAGACTATGACAGTAAAACAGTTGGGAGTATTGTTTGGTAGATGTGTTTTGCTTGCTTTTTTGTATTTGTCTTTTGTATTTGTGAGAATTTTGGCATTTTTACATCCTTTAGATCACCAGTTTTGATTAGCAAATAGTAGTCTTAAAAGCATCTTTTCTTTCCTATTTCCCTCTGGTCTTATTAATACCATGCACACTTTATTTTTAATTATTACTTATTTGTCACTAGGTTGATATGAATTTCATGAGAAAAATTCCTTCAGGAGCTGAGGCATCCAATGTTCTGGTGGGAGAGGTGGATTTTTTGGAAAGACCTATAATTGCGTTTGTGAGACTGGCTCCTGCAGTTCTTCTCTCAGGGCTGACCGAGGTCCCTGTTCCTACAAGGTAAAGAGAGGGTTAATTCCAATTTACATTCTCCCAGAATGTCCAAAATCTAAAAAATTTTATTCACTGAAGGAACATGTTGCTTTATGCAGCATAGCAAGCACAGGGAGATCGGCTCGGTGCTTTGGGATGACATAGAAGGGTGGGATAGGAAGGATGGGAGGGAGGCTCAAGAGGGAGGGGATATGGGGACATGTGTATGCATGTGGCTGATTCGCTTTGTTGTGCAACAGAAACTAATACGGTATTGTGAAGCAATTATGCTCCAATAAAGATCTGTTTAAAAAATTGATAAATTTAAAAGCTCAAATTATAAATTAAAAAAAATACATTGGATTTATATTTTTACAAGAAGTGCGGTATCTTGGGAGCCTTGGTTTAAAAAACAGTTCATCATTTTAGACATAGTATGTTCTGTGCAGGCACTGAAGTCAGAGAGAATGGAACTGAATCCTTGCTCTGCCACTTTTTGTGGGACGGTCAAGCCAGACTTCAGTTCTCTAAGCTTTATTTGTAAAATGAGGGTAGCAGTACCTCACAGGGTTGATTAAATGTAATAATGCCTCTGAATTAGGCAAAATTCTTTGTTCTGACCTGATCAAATCTTCTGTTCAGTATACATTATAAGTAAAAATTAAAATGGGGGTCATATCCTTACGAATTAGCAAGTTGTGTTATAAAGGGTTATCAATTTGTTAGCTACTGATTGTATAAACTTAATTACAAATGAGAATAATTAAAAATATTTTTTTCTTATTCATATAATAGTAAACAAGAAGAATTAATTGCAGCTTGATTGAAATATATGTGCCAGTTCTTAATAAGCTTTACTGAATTGCATTAACGGTATAGTATTAAGATAAATGAGAAGAATAATTTCATAGATTCACATTTAAATTCTTACAAAGCAGGAAGCTGAATACTTCCAGTTTGGATTATTGTGAATATTAATATTTTACTGTAGTGTGAACAATGATATAACTAAGTAGGAAGTTAAGTAATTTTTATTTAGTCACTATAAATAAATTAAAATCAAATAATAAGAGGTTTGATGTTAAATTTGGAGTTGTAAATAAAAATGCTTTTCCTTCCAAAGGGATTAGTCCCATATTTACCACATTAGTGTCTTTATCCAGACTGTAGTTTGAGGGATCATGGATTTCTTGTGCATACTCTTAGCTATTTTATTAAGCCAAAGTAAATACTTAAATGGGATTAGTATTCACTTTATTTACTAATTTACTTTTTTTCATCAGTACAGACCAGAAAAAATTGTTACTCAAAATTCAAAAGGATATCGAAGATGGGAACTTTTAATGTAAAACACCAATTCCTTAAGTACTTTTTTACTCTAAGGAAGATGAAAAGTAATAACTTGGTAGAAAGTTATTTATGAATGCCTTTCGTAGTTTTGTGATCTGTTTTCATCTGAATAGAGTTCCATCCTCTTTTCAGCCATTGGTGTGTGAGGACGGAAAAGAGGTCTGAGTGTTGTTTCTGTGTTTACATTTGAATGATTTCTTTATGATTCCTAGATTTATGTGTGTATGTTGTTTATGTTTAAATCTGTGTTTTCATGTTTCCTTAGGTTTTTGTTTCTGTTATTGGGTCCTGCAGGCAAGGCGCCACAGTACCACGAAATTGGAAGATCAATAGCCACTCTCATGACGGATGAGGTAATTAAAATGCCCTTTGACATGGACACTAATTAAAAAGCATATAATGCATATTATAGTTCTCCTTTCATAGTGAAGCTTAAAAAATTGTCCTTGTTTGTCTTTACTATTTTATCTCATATTCACTATTTGCCTTTTGCAAGGTCTTTAGGACCTTTCTGTCAGGGATCAGTGGATACTGTTTGGTTTCCTCCCTCCCCCCCCACCCCAAGTTGAAATTATTGACCATCTTCTTGACATTTTGAAATTTTCTTCATCCTGCATTTCAGGATATTGGTTCTTTGGGTTTTCCTCAGGACTTTGTGTTTTCCCCTTTTTTCTTTATAATTTCCTGCTTTTGCGGACTTCATCTTTGACCATGGCCTGTATTGATCAGGACTTTGTCTCTTTGGGAGAGAGCTTTATAGTTGGGTACTTGTTAGACATCTCTGCTTTGTGTCCCTAAGGCATCTGAAACCCCACATGTCTGAACTGACCTCCTTTCTCTGTTCTGTCTCAGTCAGTAACCAGATTTAATTGATTTTACCTTTTCTGTGTATTTTGCATTTAATCTACCATCTCCTTTCCATCTGCACCATCACTTCTCCCTCCAGCTTAGACTCTCTTACCTTCTTTTCTTTGGTGACAAAAGTGGATCATATGGACCTTTCTCTTACAGTATTTTCCTCTGTACTATCAGTAATATGCAGATTTGAATAAATCATTTCCTTGATCCAGATGTATCAATGACATCCTATTGTATATTTGTTTAAATTTAAAATCTTTACCGTTGTCTTAATAGGGTCTGCCTAATCTAGCCTCTGTACGCTTTTTTTTTGGAAATTTACATGCTATGACTGAGTAGTCACCTTTTCTCTACCACTTGCTCCGTCCACATCAGCTTCCTTTTTGTTCCTCAGATGTGCTATGCCCACTGCTGCCCCTGGACATTGCTGCTCTTCCCTTTGCCTGAGTGCTCACTCTACCACCTCCACCCCACCCTATGCATGCTTTGTCCCTCATTTCAGACAGATTTCTCCTGTAGTGTTTCCTTCTCTAAGAGACCTTCCTTGGCCACCCAGTTCTTCCCCATCAGCTTCCCTTCCTTTACCCTGCTTTATTTTTATAGGCACATTTATTATTACCTACAGTTGTGTATTTATGTAATTATCTGTTTCACTGTCTTTCCCCCTGAGTTCTTGAGTGTAGGGACTTTGCCATATCTGTGTCCATAGTGCTCAGAATTGTGCCTGCCAAATAGTAGGCACTCAGTAAATATAAATGATCAAATTAGTTATTTAAGTAAGATTGTTAGCATACCCATGATTATTCCTTTAGGATAAATGACATTAAAATGTCATAAAAGTAAATGATGCACCTACAGTATTATTTTATTCTGTATTTATTATTTCCCAAGTAAAATATTCTCTTTTTAAAAATTGTTGTGTATTAACACATCACTGGTTTCTTTTGTTGTTTGTTACTCTTAATTCATCTGGTAGTACTAATAGTGGGTTATTTTTTAAAGTTATTAGCGAGAGTGGGAACAAGAGTTAAGGTAATTATGTAGAGTTATGATATCGAAAGTGGATTACTATGTGTAGAATTTTCTTTCAGCTTTACAATCCTTTTACTCAATATGTGTATTTTTCTTTAGATTTTTCATGATGTAGCTTATAAAGCAAAAGACAGAAATGACCTCCTATCTGGAATTGATGAATTTTTAGATCAAGTGACTGTCCTACCTCCAGGAGAGTGGGACCCTTCCATACGCATAGAGCCGCCGAAGAGCGTTCCTTCTCAGGTGAGAATCCACACAGTACTTCTTGGTTTATACATTTTTAAAACTCAAAAACTATATGAAGAACTACTCTCAAAGAAGTTGTTCCCCACTGTGTCCTGTTTGCCTTCTTACCCCCGTCCCCACCTCCTGTGGGTCACCATTTGTTTTAGTTTTTTGTTATCCTTCCAGCTTTTATTTAATACGGGGAAATATGAACATATAGTCTTGTTCTCTCCTCTTTCTTACCAGAAGTTAACATCCTATTTGTAGTGTTCTGCACCTTGCTTTTCTCATGTAACAATATTTCCTGGGGATCTGATCATAAGAAATCATAGAAATACTCCTTCTTCCTTTCCTCACAGCTGTGTTTTATTCCAGTATGGATGCACCATAGTTTGTCCTGTTTCTGGTGCAGGTTGTTTTCAGTCTTTTGCTATTACAAACTATACCGTAGTGTTCATATTGCCATTTTAGTCTTGTGCAGATGTGTCTGTCCGTAGGATGGATTCACGCGAATAAAATTGCTGGCTCACGTGGGAATTTATTTATAATTTTAGCAGATATTACCAGAATCTCCTCTTCAGGTTGAACTGTTGTGGACTCATTTTGGTGATGAATGAGAATGCCTGTTTCCCTACAGCCTTAATAGCACAGTGTGTTGTCAAACTTTTGGATATTTGTCAGTCTGATAGGTATCATTATCTTACTATATCTGGTATTTTAATGTGGTTTTAATTTGCATTTCTGTAATTAGTCAAGTTGAATATTCCTGAATATTTTTTGCTCATCACCCTCCATCACTTTTTTTAACATTTAAATCATTTGTTGATCCTTTTGAATTTATCATGACGTATTATGTAGAGAATGCATGCAGTTTGTCTTTTTTCTAAATTGCAGCCTGGTTGTCCCTATTTATTAAAAAGCATTTCTCCACTTGATTGGTGATGTTCTTTATCATTTATTAAATTTCCATATGCATTCAGGTCTGTTTCTGGAATTTCTTTTCCAGTGGTCTGTCTATTCATGGACCAATTTCACACTTTAATTTCTGAGGCTTTTTGTTATATTTTAATATCTGGTAGGTCTGCATTCATTCTCAACCTCTCTCTTACTCTTGTTTTTCTGAATTTTCTTGGCCATCTTTGCATATTTATTTTTCACATGAGCTTTAAAATCAGCTTTTTACTTACAGAAATAAGATGTGATTTAAAAAAAATTGTGATGGAAATTAAATTTCCAAATGAACTGAGGGAAAGTTGACATCTTTATAATATTGAATCTATTCAAGAACATGGTACATCTTTCCCCAGTTGTTTTCCTATTTCAAGTCAGTTTTTGTGTCCTTAAAGAATATTATAAAGTTCTCCTTATCTGTGCCTTACACACTTCTTGGTGAGTGTATTCATAAGTATTTTATCTTTGTTTCTATTATAAATGAGATCTTTGTTCCATTATATCATCTGCTTGTTGCTTTATATATATATATATATATATATATATATATATATATTTATATGTATGTATATACACACACACATATATATATATTTATGAAGGCTATTGGTTATTGTATATTTCTTGTATCCTGCTACCTTTCTTAATGCTTTTATTGTATGTAGTAGTTTTTTAGTCATGTAATCTGCAATAAGAGATAATTTTATCCCTTATTGTGTAATTCTTATACCTCTAACAAGTTTTCTGTTAATTGTATTGATTAAAATCTCTAATAGTTTTAAGTAGTAGTTGACTTTAAAGGGCATTTCTTAATTTTTTCCTGATTGTAGTCAATATTCCTAGTGTTTCTCTCATTAAGTTACTGTCTTTAGTGCCAAAGTACACATTTTATCATGTTAAGAAAGTACCCTAATTTCTGTTTTATTGAAATTTTTAATATAAGTGAATGTTGAATTGTGTCAAAGGGCTTTTTAGCATCTCTGGAGATGATCATATAAATTTTATTTATCGGGCTTCCCTGGTGGTGCAGTGGTTGAGAGTCCGCCTGCTGATGCAGGGGACACGGGTTCATGCCCCGGTCAGGGAAGATCCCACATGCCGCGGAACAGCTGGGCCCATGAGCCGTGGCCGCTGAGCCTGTGCCCCGCAACGGGAGAGGCCACAACAGTGAGAGGCCCGCGTACCACCAAAAAAATATATATATATTTATCAGTTATCATGGTAAATCTCATTAATAGGTTCTTTAATTTGAAAGCACTCTTGCATTGTTGGAATAAGCCAACTTGGGCTTTACAGTGCCTGTACTCTTTGTCTAATGTTTTATTTAAGTTGTTTGCATCCTTTGTTTGTAAGTGATTGGTATATAGATTTTTGTGCAGTCTTCACATTTTGGTATCATCATTATTCTTGTTTCATAAAAACAAATTCGTAAGTTTTCCTTTTTCTGTGTTCTTTAAACCTTAAGTGGTTTGGAATAATTTGGTTCTGAAAGTTTGAAAGATTTCTTTATTAAAATTTTCTGAGCTTAACTCTTGTGTCGTAGACTTCAACAACTTGCTTATTTCTTCTGTGGAAATTGGTTTGTGTAAGCTTTCTCTTTTTTCTGGAGTCAGTTTTGGTAAACTGTATACCATAGAAAATTACCTATTTTCTGGTGTCGATTTTGGGAAATTATGTTTTTTGGTATATTACCCATTTCATCAGAATTTTTCATTTATTTGCAGAGGGTTGTGTTGTGCAGTCTGTCTCTCTCTTTGTACATATATTTCTTATATATATGTAAAATTTATGAAGTTGCTCTCTTGTCATATCTTTGGTTGTATATTAGCTAATAGTTTATCATATTTTTCCAGTAGAGCAGCTTTTAAAATTTATTTCAGTTCTCCTTTTTAAAAAAGTATATTGTGGAGCTTCCCTGGTGGTGCAGTGGTTGGGAGTGCGCCTGCTGATGCAGAGGACGCGGGTTCGTGCCCCGGTCCGGGAGGATCCCATATCTCGCGGAGCGGCTGGGCCCGTGAGCCATGGCCGCTAAGCCTGCGCCTCTGTGCTCCGCAGCGGGAGGGGCCGCAGCAGTGAGAGGCCCGCGTACTGCAAAAAAAAAAAGTATATTGTGTTTTGTAACTCGATTTCTGCTTTTAGCAGCTTTATTTTATTCCTTTCACCATCCTTCAAAAGATTTTTTTCACATTTCCTGAATTAAATGCTTAATACACTTATTTTTATTCTTCCAGTTTTCTTAATGTAAGTGCTTCATTTTCTTGAGTGAAGCTTTTGCTGTATCCCATAGATTGTGGTATATAGTATTTTTCTTTAGATTTGTTTTCTAGGAATTCTGTAATTTTGTTTTCCCTTTCCCCTTTGAGCTATGATGTAAGTTAGTTTTAATTTTGACATTTTCTTTTTTTTTTTTTTTTTGGCGGTATGCGGGCCTCTCACTGCTGTGGCCTCTCCCGTTGTGGAGCACAGGCTCCGGACGCGCAGGCTCAGCGGCCATGGCTCACGGGCCTAGCCGCTCCGCAGCATGTGGGGTCTTCCCAGGCCGGGGCACGAACCTGTGTCCCCTGCATCGGCAGGTGGACGCTCAACCACTGTGACACCAGGGAAGCCCCAATTTTGGCATTTTCAAATGGTGATCTTATGATTATAGATAAGTTGTGCTGCTCTGTAAATACTGAACATGTGAACCAGGGAATTTAAGTCTTTAGTTGATCCAGAGTCTTTGATCCGGGGGACCTCCTAGGATAAACACCACCCCCAACCCCGTCTTTTTCTTTCTCCTCTTCCCTCTCCCTTTCTCTTTGGTCTCGTCTCTCTCCCTCTAGCGGTCTCCCACCCACCCCAACCCAAACCCCGCCACCCACCCACCCCCCCTGCACATGCGCGCATATGCGCGCACACACATACACACACACACACACTTTTTTTAGTCCAGCAACCTCTGACCTTTGGAGGTAACAAATTAAAAGCTCACTCTGGTGAGGAGGAGGAGATCTTTTATCATGAGAATAGTACTCTTGAATTTGTAATAAAACTTAATTGGAAATTGATTTTTATGAAAATTTGTTTAATAACTTGTGCTACTTATGTCTTAAGGGAAGTATTTTAAAAAGGAAAAAAATAGCATTTACTCTTAATGTAAAGTGTATTTTTTCTATAGTTAACATGAGTAAGATTTAAAAAATTCTAGTTGGAGAGATGCTTTATTGGATATTTCTGCTTCTGTTGCTGAGTAGTAATTTGAAATGGGGTGTGTGGGTGTTTTATAGTTTATCTGATATTAGAATATAAAGCAGAAGAAAACAATATAAATTTGAAATATTAATAGAGACAAATTTTAGATTCTATTTCAAAGTACAGTTTCTTTAAAGTGGAAGTTTACGTTAGGAAGCATTTTTTTCTAGGAATACTGGTTAGATATATAATCAGTATGATATCTCATGTTCCCTCTAATTGAAGATGCCTTCTCAGCTTCCTTAAAACAATTCTGAAAATGTGTTTTTTGTGAAATGCAGGAAAAGAGAAAGATTCCTGTATTTCCCAATGGATCTGCCCCCAGCTCGGGTGAGACCCCTAAGGAGGCCCCACACCATGCTGGGCCTGAGCTACAGAGGACTGGACGGTGGGTACAGATACTGATACAGTGTGGGTGTCTTTTAGGGGCTAGAGATTGATTTGATGGAAAAGGCATAAGCATTCTTTTTCTTTGCAAATATTTGGAAAGTAATTTTGTACAGTATAAAAAATGTATATTATTTTATAGGTATATAATGTTAAGGATAATTAATATGCACTTTAAAGTAGTTTACTAGACTATATTGGGCTCTGTATACCAGGATTTAATTTAAAATGAAAATATTATGCAGCATATGTTAAGAGTATTGTAGTTCTATAGTAGGTTAATTTAACTGCCTGTACAGAAGGTTCTTGAGGAAAGTGTGGTGTCCTATTGCCATTCTCATATGAAGTTAGAGAATTATGGGAACAGAGAGGAATTGTAACCAATGTGTCGTGTGTGTGCATAGATGTAAAACTCTTCCATGAGCAGTACATCATGAGGTAATGTAAAATTCGACAGACAAGCATAATTAAACCGTAGTAATAGTCTCTGGAAACCTAGTTAGAAAAATTGTTGCAGAAGTTAATTTTTGGAATAAAGAACAGAAATGTTACCAGTGCAAACATTGTCTTAAAATATTTTGTAGAGGTAGAAAATGATATGGTATTACCATTGTGTAGAAAAAAGCATGTGGATGTTGATACTGTTTTATCCATTGGTGGTCCCTATAGAACTAAAGATCTTGAAGCTTAAATATTTGTTTAAAAATCCAGGATAGCTTATACAGGATGTCTTAATTCATTGACTAATATAGTAGTCTCTGAGTATAATAGAGTAAGACTCTGTCCCCATGCGAAAGGGGCTTATTTAAGTTATTATTATTATTACTTCTTCAGACTTAAAACTGAGGTAGGGTTAGTCACTGAGAAGTACCAAGCCATACCCCCAGTGATCTCATGTTACCCTAGAGTCTCATATAAATGATTGATTTGATGATATACTTTCATTTTCTAGATTATCATTGGCACCATTTTTATTGCAAGTTGGCACCTTTTTTTACAGTTTTCTCAGTCCCCTTGCTGTCATATTATTTATAGGATAACTTCTTCCAGGTGTCAATGTATGTTTAGGCTTTATTTCAGTATTAACTTTGGAAAAAGCTAGAATGGTAAAGCTTGAAACATCTAAAGCATTTGAAAGCATAAGATTAATTTGTTTGGTGTATTTTTCTGCAGTAAGGATTTGAATGATATTTTATGAGTCACAAAATCTTTTTAAATTACTGATTTGTCACCGGTATTTATTGAGTACCTACTATTTCCCAGGCAGTGTTCTAGACACTGGAGATAATGGCAGTGAATAAGAAAAGGTCCCTGCCCCTCACAGAGCTTATATTGTAGTGGAATGCTTTCAAGTTAGATGTATCCAAAAGTCTGATTTTAAAAAACACTGAAATGATAAGTCATTGAAATGATTTGATATGCAAATATAGATTTTAAATTTACTAACTAAAACCTCTTAGTTTTATTAATATGCACACTGGTTTGACTACATATACAGTAAATTACATACACTGAAATAGTTTTTAGGCTTTTTTTCTAGACCAGAAGTATTCATGTGTTTGAAGTACTAAAATTTTAAAACTAAAATTATTTAATTCACTACTTGAGTGGGCCTGAGCATACTATATTCATATTAAAGGGTATTTGGGGACTTATGATTATATTATAATTGCATTCCTGGTATTTCTGACACTTGCCTTTAAGATTTATAATATAAATAATGATTAATAGCATTGCTTATGCACATTTTCATGAATGGGTTGTTAGGTTTTATTTATTTTTATTATGTATTTCCTTGCACATTTGTGTTTGATATCTATTGCATTTACTCATATAGTCATTTGCCTGTAGTCTTTTCAGTATATAGTCCATATGATACAGATGTTTGTGTCTCTTTTAACTTAGTGAGGTCTGCCTTTCCACTATCAGTGGATTAGATTAAATGACTTTGTCTTCTATAATTTATACCATTATTTAAATAGGATATTGATTTTTGTTGACAAAACACTAGGCACCAGCAGTTTTATGTAGCCCATAGTTTTAGTTTGAACTAGCCAGAATCCTCTAGTGTACAGTTTGACGAGTTTCATCTCACCTATTTAGGCTTTTTGGTGGTTTGATACTTGACATCAAAAGGAAAGCACCTTTTTTCTTGAGTGACTTCAAGGATGCATTAAGTCTGCAGTGCCTGGCCTCGATTCTTTTCCTATACTGTGCCTGTATGTCTCCTGTAATCACTTTTGGAGGGCTGCTTGGAGAAGCTACAGAAGGCAGAATAGTGAGTACAAAGATTGGTAGTGGCCAGGCTCTTAGCTCTTCAGAGGCAAGTGTCTGTGTGCATTTGTCTCACTATTCATACTTTTATTTGAAGAGTCTACCCACAGCATGATTAACCTGTCCCAAAGCAGACTTCCCCCAAAGATAATTGCAATGGAAAACATGGGGAAGCCATTTGAACAGGAGAAGATGCACAGTTGAGGTAAAAAAAAAAAAAAAAGAAAGAAAGAAAGAAAGAAAAAAGTTTGTCATGGCTTGCTGGATGAATGGTTTTATAAATTGAGTAAAAGGCTTGTATTGTCTTTGTGGGGGGAGTGGGTGGGAGGAGACAGATCAATTGAACTGATTCTGGGTGGGTCATGGGTGGGAGAATTTATCCGTGGGGTCACTTTGTATCCTTTAAGGCATCATAGGATTAGTTAGAGCCATATGATTAACATTAACTAATCCACCCTGGCAGGTCCCCTGGGCTAGACTGTTTGGAAGAAGGGAGCATAATTCTGGACAAATGATGGATTTTTGAAGTGGTGTTTAATTTTGCTGTTATTAAATTTGTGTGAATGTTGCCAAAGTGTTAATTGGAAAGTATAACTGAAAACTGCATCTATATTTTGATATGACTAGAATGAAAGTTTTTATGTTTTTTGTTCTTAGTGATACTGTATTGGGGCTGTGGGGGCCTGATATTGGAACAGCATCTAGTGCTTCGTGAAATTTGGAAAGACTTTTTTGTTGCTGTTTATATACATTTTAATGGCGTTTAAATGAGACAGTTTGTGATTCCTAACTATATTTTGTTTAATGATATTCACTGTTTAGAGAAAATTTATTTTTTACAGATAAAAGGTTAAAAACCAACCAATTCTAAGTAGTAATAATTGTTCAATTAAAGTATTTCATAAGCTGAACATGAGATAAACCTGACAACTGAAATTTCCTTTCAACTCAATTTATTTTTGATTATTTAGATTCTTTTATATTATTCTTTTATATTATTATAGCAAAATAGATATTTTTAGTAAGTTTCTTTATGTGCTGTCACAAGTTGTACATGTAACTCTGCTGATCCCTGAGGAAGTGTGTCGTGTCTGTTACCATCATGGAAATACTGTTTCTTTCCTCTTGGACTGTCACTCACTGCCTGCCCGTCTCATCCTGCTGTTTAATACCCTGTGCATGTGATAGAGCTTTAGGCACTAGAGGAACATAGACAAGGGTAAGACATGGGCATGTGTCATCTATCCTCAGGGTCCTAACCTAGGAGAAAAAGATAGGATAGTATATATGTAGTTACTATGTTGTGGTGTTCTGTGCCACACGTGAGTGAGGTAAAGGAAGAGCTGTAGGAGTTGTAATAATTTAGAATAGAGAAATCGGAAATATTATGGAGGGAAATGATATGGAGATGATGCGTTTATTTTCAGATGCCTTATTGGAACTTCAGGTAGAAATGGAGACATTAGGAGGTGCAGTTCCAGAATTTATAGAGTGGTAAGAAAGAAATATGAAAATTGGGAAACTGAAAATAAATGAGGTTAACAATGTAAAGGGAGAGAAGGAGAGGAAAAAAGTGTGGGAAGTTATCCCCATTTATGAAATGGAGGAAGGATGAGAATGAGGAGAACAATGGCCCAGAGAATTAGACACAGGCACAATCAGAGCTCTGAAAGAGGAGTCAGGATGATGTAATTTTGTAAAAACCAAAATAGAGGTGTAGAGAAGGAGGAAGATCAGCAGGGATTGTTCAGTGCTATACAGTGGAGAGGCGTATGGGGGAGATTAGGGGAGGGCTTCTGGTGGGTAAAATGGAAGCTTTTGAATGTGGGTTAGTTAGGGCAGTATAGGGAGGGCTGTGATTTCTTTAGGGAAAGACAGGTTTTAGTTTGGGAATGAACATAGAAACAGTTTAAAAATTGGGAAAAAGTAGGTCTGGGTAAAAGAACCTAGTAAATGTGGCAATGAGGGGTTTGGGGAATGGTGAAAGGAAGGTCTTCACCTGGAAGTTTCTGCTCTTTCAACACAACATTGAGGAGGGAAAGTAATTTTGCGCCCAACTGCCTTCCCCACCCCATTAGCATTTCTTTATTTGCCATTTCCTTGTTTCTCTGCTCAATTTTTTGCTTTCTATTTCTAGATGTTGTTTAGACATTTTTTCCTTTGATTTGAACTCTAAATTCATTCCTAAATATACATATTATAATTGAACTAAAGATTTTATAATAGCTTAGTAGTGTCTTCCAGGACAATCTCTTGTTTGTCTGTGGGCAAGAAAACAAATTTATATCATACAATTCATAAATATATTATTAATATGAACACTTATTCATTTTGCCGAAAGTCTAGTTTGTATGTGGGTTTGATCCTATTTTTATACTAATAATTGAGTGTTACTTTTACTACATACTATTCTTATGTTGTGATTTTGATTTTGGAACATGCTCTTATTACTGATGATGATAATTGCTACCATTTATTGAGTGCATTCCATATGCCAGACAGTGTGCTTGTTAGTGTTTTCAGAAACACTGCTTCTTTAAGTTCTCCTGGCTATCATCACCCACATTTAAAAATGAGAAAAGTTGGGCTGGACAAGTCTGAGATACGGCCATGGTTTAGCACCTGATGGGAAGCAGTCTTCTACTTCAGATCTGGTTCTGAAGCCCTGCTCTCTGCCTGCTGCTGGGTTGCCTCTCAAGTTCCAGGAGGCTTGTTTCTCACAAGTGTCTTGTCTTTGCTTTACCGATGATGGGCTTTTCCTTTCTTAATTGTATATCCCAGTTGACCTTGATGTTTGTGAATGGTAAACCGTTTTCTTTCTGACCCCTCCCCTCTGTCGAGTGTCATAGCCTATATGCCTTAGCAACTGATAACCTAATCAGTTAGGATGTAATGTTGGTAGTGAAACAAAATTGGCCTACTAGCTTTGATTTAAGGTTTCTATGAGTCTTTCATTTTATCATTTTTACCAAACTTTAATAATAATATTTCCTCATGTATGGTTTCTAGGAGTTTTTTAAGGAGATTTTTCATCTATTATTTATGTTAAGCAATTCATGTTTTATATATGTTGGTTAAGCCCATCATATTAGATTAATTTCTTTAAAATGTATGGGAAATTGCACTTTAGAAGCAAGTTTGAGAATGATAGTTTCAAATTTGAGCATGCTAATTTCTTGTTCATCTACTTGAAGGAGTCTTTTTTTTGGTAGCACACCACATCGAGCATTTAGTATGTTTTTTATTTTCTTAAATGAACTATTTCAGACATGCAAAAATATTCAAAATAATGTATACATCTTTATACTCACCATAGGCTTAAGAAGTAAAACATGTATAGATAGGGTTGGAGCCTCTGTGTCCATCTTCCATTTACCCCTTTTTCCTTACCTCCTGTAGTACTGAGTTTTAAATTAGGGTTGATTATAAAAGTTCACCTTTAATATGCTAAAACAAAACAATTTTTCTATGTATTTAAAATATATTTGTAATTTTCCATATTTAAAATTTAAATTTGAGATTTAAAGTTGCATTTGCTTTATTTTTTTAACCACTTGATTAATATTTTTATTTTCCAGGTATCTTATATATGTGTATTATAGTAGGTTAGAGATATATTTATGATGTATTACCTTTATTCGTTTCTTTTTTCCTTAAACAGAGTGCAATAGAGTCTCTTTTTGGAGCATCATTAACTGGGATTGCCTATTCGTTGTTTGCTGGGCAACCTCTAACAATATTGGGGAGCACAGGTCCAGTTTTAGTATTTGAAAAAATTTTATTTAAATTCTGCAGGTATGTAATAGTTACCTACTTGTCACATTTGTTTATGTATGTTTATAATTATATATTATTGTTACTAACTTTAGTTAAAAGTACATTGTATATTTAATAGCTGAAAAAGAGGATCTGATGAGTATACATATTTTCAATATTTTGGGGCTACTGTGTGGTCAACCCTACTCTGGCTCCTACTCTCATCCCCAGTCACCTTGAATTTAAACTCAGTGGATTTGAGTGCTGATAAGAAAATCACTTGAGGGACAATAAAAGTCCTTTGTGTTAGCAAATTTCAACCTAGTAAGAAGGTAGTTAATCTGAATTATTTATTATACGGTATGTTGGTCTTCTAAAGGAAGTTTAGAAAGCAGTGGATCTCGAAGGCTCACGCTGACTTTACCCAGCAAGCCTGTGTCACAGAGGGAGCTGCAGCTCACAGTGTGGGGTTAGTGCAGATTACTGGAGCTGGTAGCCTCGGAATTTGACATGGCAGTACTATTCCTTTTGTGAGATAAATGCAGTTGAATATTTTAGTCTGAAACAACTTGATGCTGTTAAATGTTTGATTCACTAATTTCTCTTGTTTGGATTCTTTTGCCACTGGACAAGCTGATTCTGATTCTGATCTGGCACAGTACACACATAAATAGAGAATGTAGTGGCCTCAAGTGTTTTAGACTCCCTGGTAGTAATTTCTTATTTGAAATTGAATTGGAAAATGAAGTCACTGTGGTGATACTGGTGGTAGAGGAGCTGGTGGTGGGGGGGCTGGGGCGTGGCTGCCGTGTTGACGCTGGAGCATCTGGGTCTTCAGAGAGAGCGACATACATCCACTTGTTCTACAGGCTGCTTATCTGTCATTTACTCCTGATAACTGATTTCTAAAGTGAGGTCTTTGTTTTTAAAATATTTATTGCCTAGTAGATTTTCACTGTAAACCTTTTGTATAAGTAAAATATAATCATTAAGTCTACTAATAAGAAGCTAGTCTTCAGTTGAAGCAGAAAAACACATAGAGCTTTCTTTAGTCATTATTTTGTTATTCTGTAATGTGTTCTCTTTTAGAAATCTTAAGTTTTTATACTGTTCTTATTGTTTGTTATGAAAATTTTAAGTACCAGTACTGTTTGGCATGTATATGTTGATCATGTCCACATTTTTCTTTCTAAACAGAGATTATCACCTTTCCTATCTGTCTTTGAGAACCAGTATAGGTCTGTGGACTTCTTTCTTGTGCATTGTTTTGGTTGCGACAGATGCAAGCAGCCTTGTGTGTTACATCACCCGGTTCACTGAGGAGGCTTTCGCAGCTCTCATTTGCATCATATTCATCTATGAGGCTTTGGAGAAGCTCTTCCATTTAGGAGAAATATATGCATTTAATATGCACAACAATTTAGATGAACTGACCAGCTACTCGTAAGTGTTTCTGTTTCCCCTAATAGTAAATGTATTTTTGCAGAGGTGTCTGAGCAAAAGAAAATGGACTTTTTGCAATGTGATGCTCACTGTATATCTAGCTATAACTACCCAACTAGCAATACGGAGGTTGACTTGTTTGTTACAGATGAGATCTTACCAAAGCACACAGTGGATGTAAACGCGGTTGTACAAATTCAGTCATTTTTATTCACTGAAACAATTTGTCCAAGTGTGTGTATTTTTGGTTTTATGTGTAAATTGGATTGACCAATTTAAATTCAGTTGTTTGGCAACTAACCACCATATATTTATATATTCTTCATGTTTTGCATTTTCATTAACGTTTTTGAAACTTGATCATTTTTATTGGAAGTTATTTTAAAGTGTAATTTCAGTGCAGTGTTGTATGTTGTTTAGTGGATTATTTTCTTTGTGATAAGAAAAGCATGAAATGAAAATATTTTAGGACTCTAGAATAAAATAGGATTTGAGAAGTAATTATAATAGTTACAAAGGGTTGGCAAACTTGTTTAAACTTGAAAAAGGTTATTAAAATTAGACATACCGAGGTAGATGCCTGTATTTGCTGTCTTGAGCACAGTTGGTATGAGCATGAGCCTGCATTTGATTAACTTTCCTGGAGGAACGTGGTTACCAAAAGCCTTCCTTCCTCCTGCCCCCCTCGGCCCCAGTCCCTCACTTCACACCCCTCCTCCTCTCGCTGTCCTCACACACTCTCGACTTTGATGCACAGAGGAGGGAGGGATGTGAAACTTCGTATAAGACATTGACCTATTTGAAAATATTAGTGACACTTTGATGCCAAATCTATTTTGTGTCATTTTCTTTGTTCTTAAACTAGTTAATTTTTTAAATGTTATTTGTTGTCTTCTCTCTTTCCCTGCTACTTTGATCTTTAAAAAGCATGGTTTTTATAGCTAGTGCCAACCAGTTAGAGCACTGTTTCCTACCTGTGAACATCATTTGTTCAGCTAACATTCTGTGACCAGGCACTGTGTTAGGAATGTTGAGTAATATATTCATGTCAGTGTTTGCCATTCATATCGTAGCCCCTTTTGTGTATGAAGAAACTGAGGCTCGTGGAGGTTAAAACTTGACTTGGGTCAAACAGCTAGTAAATGATAGAGCCTCAGTTGAATCCAAAGTCCAGCCACCTGCCTTTTCTCAAACAGCTCATAATCCAATTGAGAATATTCTTGTTTCTTTTCATTTTTTAAATCCATATTTAGAGATTTCTTGGCTTATGTATGTGTTTCTAGCTTTTTCAGGCAGGTGAGATAGTTCTGGATATGAACTGAACTCTCTGATTGCTTTGACTCTCCTAGTCCTGTCCTGAAAAACTATGTTTTACCTATTACTTTAAGGATGGATCTTAAGATGAGTAAAGGATGAGCATGAGCAGGTAGGGCTAGAATTAGTAGGAGTATAGCTTATACTGGTTCCCAGTGCATGTTGTGTGTGTGTAGATGGGAAGGCGGCAGCGGCTCCTGTGGAGGTAAGTGGTAAGATTTAGTGGAGGCTGACCGTGTTAAACATGGTGGTGTCTTCTCAGATTTTTAAAGAAAATAGTACTGCCCCAAGGGATATATCTAACCAGTTTCATTAAGTAAACATTTTATTGGTATTTCTATTAGCTTTGTTATATTTATATAAGCCAAACTTTATTCCATTCCATTGTTTCTGATATTTTCACTTTTTAGTCTCCATGCTTTGCAACATGGAAAAAAGTTAAGAAGTTAAAAGCTACTCCATTGTGTGACTGATTTAATAAAATGTAAACATGAAATGCAGAATGGTTAAAACTACCCAATTCTGATTTCTCAGATGTGTATGTGTTGAGCCTTCTAACCCTGGCAATGAAACTCTGAAGGTGTGGGAGGAAAGGAATGTAACGGCACACAACATTCCCTGGGGGAACCTCACTGTCTCTGTGAGTATATGTGAAGTGAAGGCTGGTGCAAACAGTAACCTTGTTATTTAGCTTTTCCTTAGTAAACCTAAATTTCCTTCTTGATTGATGGATATCATATGTTTTCAGAATATAGAGTTGTGTTGACCAAATAGAAGTTACCACATTTTTATTTATCATGTACTGAAGTGTATAGGTTGAAAAGAATGAAGCTGGTAGGAAGGGAGATCAAGATGGACTATATTTGGCTTCCAAGATATTAATTATTAAAAAGATTTGAATAATCTTCTGGTTTCTAATTCCTCTTGGATTCATAAGTTCATAGGCCTGTGGTTGCTGGTCCTCAGGTCGACAGTTCCAGCAGCTCTTACCCACTTGCGCCTTCTGTTGATCAGTCCATCTGCTCCGGCAACTGCTTATTTAGAAGATGAGGAATGCTCGTACTGAACCTGTTTACCTTGTAGAGACTAGTATGACTTCAGCACTGAAGGAAAGGAAAGGAAAGGAAAAAGGACAGAAACATATAATGAGCACCTACTGGGTACTGAGCACTATTACATACATATTTTTGTATTCTGTTGGGAAATGTTGTCCTAGCCCTAGAAATATCTGTTTTGGACACTTCCCAGGTTGGGATTTAGAAATAAAGATGTCCAGTGATGCTGGCAATATCAATTAAAACCAAGATCCCTTGAGCTTCTCTGGTGCTTTTTATATCATGTAAGCAATTGTAGGTCATTCTTTTCTCTCTAAGGGTGATAGCTCCTAAATATGTAACTGGAGGGATTTCATCTGAAATTTTATCCCATTGATAATTTACATCTGCACTGTCCGGTACAGTAGTCACTGCCATATGTGTCTATTTAACTGTACGTTCAATAAAATTAATTAAAAGTTCAGTTTCTTGGCTTCACTAGCCATGTTCCAAGTGCTCAGTCCTGTCGAGTGACTGACTGCTGGCTGGCTGTACAGGACGGTGCAGATACCTGACATCTTATCATCACAGACAGTTCTGGGGACAGTGCTGATGTAAAGCACTGTGTGTCAGTAATCAGCTTAGAATAATACTTTACTGTTTTATATTAGAATAATATTTTATTAACTCTGTCTATTTTGTTGTGAAAGAGGTAGAGTTAATAGAGGTGCCTATATGAAAGTGATTTGTTAAAAAAGCTCATTTCATGATGAATAGGATGTCTTAATATTTTAGATTATGTATATGGTCTTTTCAGTGTATTTTCTTGATATCCATCAGGGCCATGTTAGGTTTTTTTGTGTAGCTATAGCTTTTATTTCTATGATCCATGTTGTAAATTGTAGGATTACTAATCTTAGCACGTAGAAATTGAGAATAATGGAAACTTTGTTTTTCTTTCAGTAAACCTGAGTTGTATTTTATTTTTGCGGTATGCGGGCCTCTCACTGTTGTGGCCTCTCCCGTTGCGGAGCACAGGCTCCGGGCGCGCAGGCTCAGCGGCCATGGCTGAGCCTAGCCATGGCCGCTGGGCCTAGCCGCTCCGCGGCATGTGGGATCTTCCCAGACCGGCAGGCGGACTCTCAACCACTGCGCCACCAGGGAAGCCCTGAGTTGTATTTTTAAAATGAGTCTCATTAGAATCTAAGTAAGGAAAAAAGGACTTCAGTTGCATGTGCCTTTGTTAATCTCTGGTTGCCTTTCAGTTATTTTTCCCCCCAGAGGAAAATCAAGTCAATATATTTCTATAATTGTATTGTATTATGTTATATTATTGACTATATTATTGATTTTATTAATGGAAATATTTCAGTGGTCACTTTACTGCTCACAGTCCCATGCATTAATCTCACCATCAGAAAAGTCAGAAAGGGACTTCCCTGGTGGCACAGTGGTTGAGAATCTGCCTGCCAATGCAGGGGACACGGGTTCGAGCCCTGGTCTGGGAAGATCCCACATGCCGCGGAGCAACTAGGCCCGTGAGCCACAACTGCTGAGCCTGCGCATCTGGAGGCCGCGATAGTGGGAGGCCCGCGCACCGCGATGAAGGGTGGCCCCCACTTGCCGCAACTAGAGAAAGCCCTCGCACAGAAACAAAGACCCAACACAGCCAAAACTAACTAAATAAATAAAAGCTGAGCTGATGTCCTTCTTCACTAAAAGAAAAAGAAAGAAAAGTCAGAAAAGCCAAGCACAGTTTTTATTATTGATTCGAATTTAATAGTTTAACCATCTCTTATTCAGCATTCTAAAGGCAGAGTCGTAATTTTCTATAGCTTTTGTTGTAAGCAACTTGTTCAGAGGTAAAGGAAAGACAGTGAAATTGTTGAACAAGAATGCAAACAAATATTTGGGAATTAATAAAAGGCTTATATTGAGATATATGAGCCTTTCACTAAAGGAAATAAGGAGTTGAAAGAAAGGAGTGGAGTGTATGATGTGAATAACTTGACAAAAATACAGTATTTCATTTCAGTGACTTAAGATGCAGATTTGTCAAACCATGACCTCTCTGAACTCAGGATATGTTTTAAAATTGATTGTGTGTTAATGTTGACTTGATAGTGTTTTTTCTAAGTGAAACATAAAATAATGGTGTGCCTTATGATCAGTAGCATCTTAGAGTCAAAGAAGTTCTTAGTAATTTATTGGCTGTCTGAGAATCCCCTTCAATCCCTTCCTTTTTCTGTTTTTTCCCCTTTTTTCAGGAATGTAAAATCTTTCATGGTACATTTGTAGGATCAGCTTGTAGTCTCCATGGACCTTATATTCCAGATGTGCTCTTTTGGTGTGTCATCTTATTTTTCACAACATTTTTTCTGTCTTCATTCCTCAAGCAGTTTAAGACCAAGCGCTATTTTCCTACCAAGGTAATTGGGGTTTAATTTTGGAGTTCTTGTCATAGTCATGTTTTTAGTTTTCATTTCCTTGGTTTGGTTTATTTCAAAACAATAAGATATTGTTTGAAGTTAGTACTTTATGTCATATAGCTATAAAGAAATTATTCATAGTGAAAAGTGTATATTCCATGTCTGAGCTAACAGTAGGAAGACAATGCTATCATGAGAGATGATAGGTTAGTTGTCAAATGTGTTTCTTATCTTTTGCAAAAAATATTAGTTATAAATGTATTTCACTGATACATTGTCACTAATTAAAAAAAACCTCATTCACACTTTCTAGTGGCATATTTTAGTCTGTGAAAGATATGAATTATTTAGAAAGGACACATAGTATTTTTGTGTTTATACTAACGAAACCCCTTTAACATAGGTGCGATCGACAATCAGTGACTTTGCTGTATTTCTCACCATAGTAATAATGGTTGCAATTGACTACCTTGTAGGAGTTCCATCTCCTAAACTTCATGTTCCTGAAAAATTCGAGGTAAGGATTAAAACACTTGGCTATTTGTTACTTGGGAATACCAAAGTACTTTAAAGTGAGATACCACCTCCTAAGTAGTTATTTCTAAAATATGCATAGTCTCTCTGAAGAGCTGATGCTTTGAAAGCAAAAATTATATATATGCCTCACATATATAAAAAAATGAAAGGATGAACAGAGACAAGTGAACATATTTAGGAAATAAGCAAGAAGGTATCAAAGCTGGCCCATCAGGTAGAGTGAATGAAAATATTCATGGTGAGGAGTTGGGAGTCATTTAAAATTTTTGACCCTTCTCTCATAGCTGGAGTTCACAATATACTTTCCAGGTGAAAGAAACATTCTTTATTCCTTTATAAAGGAGTAACTCAAACTTGAATTTATAAGAGTGGCAAGGGGATCCTCATTAAAATTTTTAGAAGGGTGGTATATCTGACAGTAATTGGAAAGCTTTGTGTAACACTTCCCAGCAGAATCAAGAGAGAATCAATTTTTTTTTCCACAAGAAAAATGATACTTAATCTGAGCATCCATGAACTCTTTGGTTTCATTAGCAAACTACAGTTCTTTGGTATACAGTATATCATGTGCATAACACAGCATTTGATAATTATTTTCCCTTCTAAGTTAGAGGTGGTAGCTTTTGAATACTTTCTGGAAATTTTTAATAGTCAAATATTTGTGTCACTGCTTATATTTACATTTAACTAATTATATGACTTCTTTTATAAGCAGAAGATTTAAAGGGGATTAGGAATAAGGAATATAACGAAGATAAATTTAGTCTGTTCTCTCTCTCTGGGATTGAAAAATAACATTATTTTAAAAACCAGGGTGCTAAAAAGTAGAGGTGGAAAATGATCCAGCAAAATTGTATAAATCTATATTTTTATCTAAAAATAAGAAAAATTAAGCTTTATAATATTTATTGTATGAATTTTACTATAAGGATAATTATAAGTAACATAATACATAAATGAGTATAGCATCATTGGGTATATATTTTTTTGCTGCTAAGAGTATATAATTTTTTTTTTTTTTTTTTTTTTTTGCGGTACGTGGGCCTCTCACTGCTGTGGCCTCCCCCGTTGCGGAGCACAGGCTCCGGACGCGCAGGCTCAGTGGCCATGGTTCACGGGCCCAGCCGCTCCGCAACATGCGGGATCCTCCCGGACCAGGGCACGAACCCGCATCCCCTGCATCGGCAGGCGGACTCTCAGCCACTGCCCCACCAGGGAAGCCCCAAGAGTATATAATTTAAAAAGTTTTGGAGACCTTTGTTTAAAAGCATAGATATTGAGCCACTAAAGATTTTAGGCCATTAAGAGGTGACTATATCAAAGTATTCTGTTTTTACCAAGTCTTACAAATAGACAAAACTATAAATTATATTAATGTAATTTCCTGTAATCCTGGTCCCATTTCCTTATTCTGGTTCCAAATATATCCTTGTTATTCATTTATCTAGCTTTCAAGTAGCAAACTGATTTCAAGGGGTTTAAAATACACTTGGGGAAACAAGTTAAGAAACAGTTAAGAATATATGCATTGTATACATAAAACATATTTATTCATGTGCAGTATTGAATATGAAGCAGTATAATGTATATCAGTGTGGGAAAATTATAATATCTGTATTCAAAAACAGTAAATTTCCCTTTTGTGTTGACAGATGTTTTCATGTAGAAAAAACAGGCTTAATATGACATCTAAGTAATAGAAGCATTTAAATTTCAATATATCCAATATCCTCCAAGAATGCTAAACTCTTATGATCTCTAAAAATGTTTTATTATAAAAAAATTTTATGTTAACAGCATTGAAATAGATTTTTAAAGTGCCAGATTTTTGTCAGCCAATGCTTTGGAAAAATAGTGTAGCGAGGCCCAGTTCTACTTTAGTACTGACCCTGACAAGATCACTAGTCTGTAGGATCTCCAAAGCAGTTTAGATTAGGAGTTGATCTAGTAGGTAGATTGATTTCACTTTATATGAAGTAGATAGGCATGTGTTGAAAGGACACTCTACTTCACTTATCTATTCCTGCATAACAAACCTCCCAAAACATCATACCTTTAAACGACAGCACTTTTTTTGTTCACAAATGTGTGACAGTTGGGACTAGGCTTAACTGGGTAGTGCTCTGGTCTCCTGGTTTGAGATCTTATACGTGGCTGCAGTCTTTATTGCCTTGATGGGAGCATGTCTGGGTGCTCAGTTCAGACGGCTGAAGAAGCTGGGTAATTGCCTCCCACCCCTGTCTCATCACATTGTGTCTCATCACATTGTGTCTCATCCTCAAGAAAGCTTATCCAGGCTTACTCAGAGCTTAATCTCAGGGTTCCAGAAGGGTTAGAGAAGAAGCAGCAGGGTCCCTTGAGATCAGGACTCAGAAATCACAGGGTTACTTTGGCCTTATTCCCAGGTTCAAGGGGAGGAAATAGACTCCCCGTCTAGGTGGAAAGAGTGGCTGAGTCACGGGGACAAGAGACCTGCCTCTAGGGATGAGAATTCCTATGGCTGTCTCTGCAAATAATTCACAATATATCCCAATATTTAATCCAGTCCTTTCCGATCCCTTGGCATTTGTTGGGGTAGACACAGTCTGTGCTGTGGAAATTTTGTGCAGCAGGAGAAGGAAGCTTTTTTTTCTTTCCTTCTTTTAATCCTTAAATGTTTTAACAGCCTACTGATACAAATAGGGGCTGGATCATAAGCCCTTTGGGAGAAAATCCTTGGTGGACCTTATTAATAGCTGCTATTCCAGCTCTGCTTTGTACCATTCTCATCTTTATGGATCAACAAATTACAGCTGTAATCATAAACAGAAAGGAGCACAAGTTGAAGGTAATTTTAAAATTTTGTCCCAAGAATTGTTTCTTTGAGTTGGAGATGGTGAAAATTAATTTCTTCTCTCTTTATAAGTAGTATAGAGTTTTAACCTAAAAGAACAATATAGGCTTACAAATATTCATGTTTGTTTCACTTTTCAGAAAGGAGCTGGCTATCACCTTGACTTGCTCGTGGTTGGTGTTATGTTGGGAGTTTGCTCTGTCATGGGACTTCCATGGTTTGTGGCTGCAACAGTGTTGTCAATAAGTCATGTCAACAGCCTAAAAGTTGAATCTGAATGTTCTGCTCCAGGGGAACAACCCAAGTTTTTGGGAATTCGTGAACAGCGGGTTACAGGGCTAATGATTTTTATTCTAATGGGCCTGTCTGTGTTCATGACTTCAGTACTAAAGGTAAAAAATCTCTTTATTGCAATGTTTTAAAATCTTTCTTTATCATAAAATTTATACTTGGTTGTATGAAAATGAAACATTAAAATATCTAAAATTAGTTTCATTTCCTAGAATTTACTTGGAAAATAATATTTTGGAATGGTGGTTAGTGTAGTAGGCATCAGTGTTAGATTGTATCCTTTTAAAAAATAATGTAGTTTAAACAAACAAAAAATAATAATAATGTAAAAGGGTAGTATTAAAGACTATAGAGTTTAGGAAGGAGTTAATCCATGGCTTAGTTATGATCTAAAAGAAGAATATACCAGAGGATTTTATAAGCATATTAGAGGAAATAATATTGAAAGATAGATGAAACAGTTATTTGACCACAATGTAAAAAATAATATTGCTATTAATTGAATTAATACATTCTTCCTGACAAAGAACGTATTAACGAAATGAATGTATTAAATGAAATATGAGTAGTAACACTCATTAGGAAAACAAAACGAGCTAATACTATAAATGAAGCATGTAAGAAATTATACTTTATGATAAACCTCTTTTAGTCACATCTGATCTTTACTGTACACATTCTACCTAATCTAGTGATTTAATAAAAAACAATAGCCATAGCAAACATAGCTAAGTATCTAATCTTAAATCTTCTATTCATCATGGAAGAGCTCAACTCCATTTTTTTTGGTGTTTCAGTTATGTTTGTTGTAAAGAAAATAAGTAAAAAGTTGTAAACTATTTATAAATTAGGGTACAAACGTGGAGTGTGTACGTGTGTGTGTGTTACATATTAACTAAAAGAATTGTAGTTAATACTAGAATTCTTTGGCCTCCTTTCATGGAGCCAATTAATTGACCAAATATTTGTTGAGTACTTTCTGTGCTATTAAGTACTGAGGCAACAATAATAAATAGGACACTTTATTGTCTACTTTGAAAAACTTGGCAATCTACTTGGTGAAACAGATAGGCAAATGGGCAATTACTGCATAGTGGTGAGTATATTGTTAGAGGTGCTTGGGACAAGAGGAGGAATGTGTAGTGCAGTCTTATGGGGATGCTGCGTCTCCTGATGAAGGTTGCCCTTTACATTTTTTAAGTAGTTCTAAAAATTTTTAAGTATTAACTGCTTATAGGCAGAAAAATTCAAGTAGAATATCAAGAAAGCTCTAAAATAAAAAGTTAGTCTATTTTCTCTCACTTTCCAAAAGCAACTCTCCAGAGGTAAACTTTTTACTCCTTTGTTTTTTAAGTTATTTTGTTAGTTAACACCATTATAGATTTATATACTTTTATAATTTTATTTTTCACTTTATTATCTTTAGACTGAATCTCTTTGCCTAAGACAGTGATTCTTAAAGTCTAGTTCAAGGACCTCTGGGAGTCCCTGACACTCTGTCCGGGGTCTGCAGGAGCCTCCCTTTCCCATTTATGTGACTGTGTTGAGGCCGGGTTGTCTTCATAGACTTTGGCCAGAACGATATATTGTAGCAGATTTAATGCAGGTGCAGATATGAGAGTGTAGTCGTCTTCTGTTAAGCCACCCGTTAAAGAGATTTACAGAAATACAGAACAGCGCTGCCCTTCTCACCTAATCTTATGTTCTTTGGAAATTATAGTTTTCCAGTAAAAATATGTTTTTTATATTAACTTGTAATAGGTTTATTATTATTTCAAAGTGAGTTTAAAAATAACTATTGGGACATCCCTGCTGGCGCAGTGGTTAAGAATCTGCCTGCCAATGCAGAGGACACGGGTTTGATTCCTGTTCTGGGAAGATCCCACATACTGTGGAGCAACTAAGCCCGTGCGCCACAACTACTGAGTCCGCGTACGCCACAGCTACTGAAGCCCATGTGCCTAGAGCCCGTACTCTGCAACAAGAGAAGCCACTGCAATGAGAAGCCTGTGCACTGCAACACAGAGTAGTCCCTGCCCTCTGCAACTAGAGAAAGCCCGCGTGTAGCAACCCAACACAGCCAAAAATAAAATAAAAAAACTATTTAAAATTTTTCTTTTAATTTCTAATATGGTGAATATCTATTTCCCACATACCTATATACCTATTTATATATCTATACCTATGTCTCTCTCTCCCTCTCTCTCTCTCTCTCTCTCTCTCTCTCTCTCTCTCTCTCTCTCTCTCTCTCTCTCAATATATATATATATATATATATTCCACGTAAGAGTATTTGGGGGGAGGGTCCTCAGTACTTTTTAGGAGTATAAAGGGGTCCTGAGACCAAAAACTTGAGAGCCTCTGACCTAAGTTTATGTCTTTCATGAGGATTTACCCCAAACATCCCATTCTCCCTTTCATCAGTTGTTTTTGGTTGGCTGTGTTTTTAGTTTTATTATTATTGTAAAGGTTACCAACATTTACACTCTGTGCTTTTTCTGTAAGTTAAATTATAGCAATGTAAGCCCTCTGGGAACACGTAATCAGTATTATGATGAAATAAATATTCGCTGAGGACTAGGCGGTGTGATCAGCCTGCGTAGAGGCAGAAATAACCCTTATTTCCCCAGACTCCTGCGGTTTCAGAATAATAGTCCAAGCCGCAAGACCTGAGAAGTTTTCTTAATATTTGTTGACTTCTCTTACTTAAAAAAAAGTACATATACAGGTTCCACTTTTTCTTGTATTTCTTTTTTGTATTTCTAAAGGAATTCCTTGAGTAATTTTTTCATGTCTGGTACCATAATTAGTAAACTTTCAGAGTTCTTGCATGTTTCAAAATTACCCTCTATGATTGATAGATGGATATTCATTTCAAGTTTCAAATTTATTTTTCTTTGAGTCTTAAAGTTATTGTTGCCTAGAGATCAGTGGTTCTAGTAAGAGGTCTGATATCTATTTGGTTTTTGTGTCTTCAGAAGCATCTTTTTCCTTTCTAGAAGCTACCAAAATATCCTTTTTACTCTTAGAGTTTGGAAATTTCACTAGGATATTTAGGTAAATAGAAACTTTTAATTTACCTTGCTTCTCTCTCTGTGGGTCATTTTACTCTAGAAACTTATGCCTTTAACTGTGGGAGTGTTCTTCAGTTCTTTATTTCCTTTTCTTTATTTTCTCTTAGATATTTCTTCACTTTCAATTAGACAGATACTAGACTTTCCAGATATGTTGTTGCATTCCTCTTCTCTACTCTCTCTCACTGTTAAAATTTCCTCTATTTTCTTTATCATTTTATTGATCTCTTTAGTCTTATCAAAATCGTTGTTACAAAATTCTTTTAAATTATTTTGATAATTGTATCTTTAATTTCTGGGAGTTTTTTTTTTTCATTCTGGTTATTCATTTCTCTTAGCATTCTGAAGTTGCTTTATGGATTAAATATTTTCTTGAGATTCCCTGAGGATACTGATTAGATTTTTGATATGTTTTCTTTTCTCCCACGGTCCTTAGTTAAGGACATACGAGGTTGTTTACTAGAGAATGAGTGTGATTCTCCTCTGGCTGTTAGGTCTTTTTTCTTTATAGGTCTCTCCCTTGGGTGAGTGCTGATTGTGGTGTTTGAATCAATGAATGGGGCCTGTTGCTGGCTTTCCTGTGGGATGTCTGGGCATGGACTAGGTAGGCAGTTTGGGATCCCCCTAACTGCCAAAGTAACAAGGACATTCTTTTTCAGGCTGGTGTTTGTTTATTATACGTATTGTAAATGGTATTGTATAGCAGTCACTGTAGGGGTAGTGATAGTAATAATAATGGCTAACCCTTTTTGAGTGATTGATATGTACCATGTGCTTTTCTGAATATTTTATGAATTTGAAGTTTTTTAATCTTCAAGGCAATCTGATACAGAAACTAAAATAGAGAGATTAAGGCTCAAGAAGAGGTAAACTGGGTTTTTAGGCCAAGTAGTCTGATTGTAGTACTTCTGCTCTTAACCACGGAACACAGTCCCTTCTTAGGAGGGAACATGTAGATGGTAAATGATTCTTCAAGGAGGTTATTGTTTACTAGCAGTTTTCTTTGTTATAGAAAAGTCTCATCACTGAAAGATCTTTTAACTCTATCTCATAGGCACTGACTATGTTTTTATGTATTTTTTATGTGAAATTGTTCTGGTAACATGGGTTCTAATTGTGGTCATTTTACTTACAGTTTATTCCAATGCCTGTTCTGTATGGTGTTTTCCTTTATATGGGAGTTTCCTCATTAAAAGGAATCCAGGCAAGTCTTAAGCATTTAATAACTTTCTAAAAAAAACTTAAACATTTTATATTTGCAATGATTGTTTTTCTGATGGTAGTGATTTATTCTCTGATATTTTGGGGGCAGGTTAACTAGTGACTTCAAATCCACATTTTCCAAGTAATTATTGCTTACTGAACATTTTTTTCCCCCTGAGAGTGAGATCATGAACTGTTATGTCCTTACCTATTTTTAATTGAAGCTAATGAAAGGTAACTATCAATGAAGACTAATATAGTAAGAGGGAGGATCAAAAGGATTGGAATGGGGGGAAAGGGGCTATTTCTGACATGTTAGAACAGTAATTTCAGTTGCTTAAAAAGAAAATGTAGATATTAGTCTTCTATAACCATGGTAATACCTGCCATTTGTATGGTGCAGTACAGTTTATAGAGCCTAGTATACAGATGATTTTCTGTGATCCTCAAAACAACTTTGGGATATGAAAGGAAGAAGTACTAATTTTGTAAATCATGAAACAGAAATAGACTTACTGAAGGTTTTTAACTAAGTAAGCAGTGGAGCCAAGGCTAGAATCTAGTGTTTTCACTACTCTGTTTTGTCTTATTTGTAGTATTTCTTGGGAAACAAGCTGATAGAATGAATTAGGATTTGTGTGAATCCAGCCTTAGTGTAGAACGTGTAGCTGCTCAGGCAGGGTTGGCACCACTCACCCAGTCCCGGCCGTGAGCAGCGTGTGGTCCCGAGCTGCCGGCTTCCGGCTGCCAGGTATCTCAGACGCACCAGCATTTTTTTTTTCAACACAGTCCAGTATCTACTCTCCAGTGGTCAAGAGATGATCTCATTAACTCAGCTGATTGTTTTACAACAATTTTGTGGGTTATGTAGGGCTGATCTTATTCCCGGTTTATAAATGAGGAAATTAAAACTCAAAAGGACCAAGGGATTGGCTCATAGTTTCCTTTTCAGTGGGTGAAAAATTAGTAATTGTTACCTCAGGTTATTTTCATAAAATTGGTAATGTTAGACTTAGAAAGTACCTTGGGAGATTGTTACTCTTTTATTTTACATATTAGAAAACAAGGTCAGAGAGATTAAATGACTTGTACATTTGGTTATAGCAGATAAATTTATCAAAATATTTTAATTCCCCAATTTAAAACATTTTGACTTGAGTTTTCTGATTAATGAATTACATTTGTTTAAGTGGTTGCCTTGATTTTTTTTTTTTCTCCTTGGATCAAGATGTTGTAAACTGAAACATTCTCCTGTGTTATCACGGCATATCAGGGAAGTTAGAGTTTAAATCACAAAACCCTAAAGCAGAATACAATTTCTTTTCCTAAGTAACAGAAATGATATTTTTGTTGAAAACTTTTTCTTGTTTTGCTTTCCATTCGATATCCAGTTTTTTGACCGTATAAAATTATTTGGAATGCCTGCTAAGCACCAGCCCGACCTGATTTACCTCCGCTACGTGCCCCTCTGGAAGGTCCACGTCTTCACAGTCGTCCAGCTCACCTGTCTGATCCTCTTGTGGGTGATAAAAGCTTCGGCTGCTGCAGTAGTTTTTCCCATGATGGTAAGTTTTTTTTTTTTTTTTCAGACTTTATCACTAATTAATAACATTTTTATGTGTTTTGGTAGTACTTATCTTACTAATATTTATAATTGACTTTGAGTAAAGGATTTTAAGCACCTTAGGTGTTTTGAAATGTGAATTAGCCCTTTCTAGCTGTGAAACCAATAGTTTTCAAAATTGAATTTGCTTGTCATTTTCTAATTTTGGTTTGTTTTTGATTTTTAGTCCTTGGGTATAGAACACTGTTCCGTATTTTTAAACAATTTCAGAGTTTAGGACGTTTATGAAGCAAATATGGTAGCCTAACTTAAAAAGCAGAGCAACCAGAGCAACATGGTTCTTTAATAGGCTATTTCAATACATCTGTTTCAGAAATTAATAGATCTAGAAGTCAAAAAGTAATAAAGATTATAGATGATATTAATAATTCATTACATTATCATATACTTTAATAATTATTCATAATTTAATCATTAAATTATCACATTTCAAAATTGCATTTTGCAAATAGGGAATAGGCATCCTTTTGTAAATATTATGCAAAAGTTGGTTTATGTACATGGCCAAAAAGAAAATCTTTAAAAATTAAAAAGTTGTGAAAATTATACAGTTAATATTCCCTGATCACAGATAAATTAAGTTATAAATGAATAGTGAAAAGTCACTAAAAAATATTCAAAATTATATACCATGTTCTTTGTTTTGCATACTTAGTATTATAAAAATGTCACTTCCAAGTATGAAGCCTACTAGTTTTATTGCATGTGTGTTTGTGTGTGGGGGGGGGTTGGTATCAGTGTGAACTGGGTAATTTTAAAGTTTATAGAGAAAAATAATACCAGAGCCACAACAACATGGATGGTAGAAATATTCTGTATCTTACTGGGGTTGCTTTACAAGAGTACATGTATTTTTCAGAAGCATTAAACTCTACACCTGATATTTTTTTATTTACTATATGTAAATTGTATATTAATGAAAAGATAAAGATATAATAAATACCAGAGAATAACAAAACAAAGATAATTATAATTCAGAATTCCTAGCTGGGTGCGGGGGTGAGGGGCTTGACTGTTCCTATGCTAATACCATGGTGTGTTTTTTTTTTTTTTTAAAGGGAATTCCTTTATTTTTATTTATTTATTTGTTTGTTTGTTTATTTATTTATGGCTGTGTTGGGTCTTCATTTCTGTGCGAGGGCTTTCTCTAGTTGCGGCAAGTGGGAGCCACTCTTCATCGCAGTGCTCGGGCCTCTCACTATTGTGGCCTCTCTTGTTGCGGAGCACAGGCTCCAGACGCGCAGGCTCAGTAGTTGGCTCATGGGCCTAGCTGCTCCGCGGCATGTGGGACCTTCCCAGACCAGGGCTCGAACCCGTGTCCCCTGCATTGGCAGGCAGATTCTCAACCACTGCGCCACCAGGGAAGCCCACCATAGTGTTTTGATAACTGAATATTTACAAATTGCTGTCAAGTCAGCATAGCTAATACAGTATGAAGTTGGCATAGGAATTGACAAATAGATCAGAAAAACAGACTAATGAGTCCAGAAATTTGTAAGGATATATGAGAATTTACCGCCTGAATAACATAAGCGGATTATTTCATTAAAGGTGTTAATTCATTTAAATGGGAAAATTTAGTATATAGTATTAGAAGATTTGACTGAATACTGGGAGCTAAATAAAGTTGCTATCTTATCATATTCAGAAAGAAATAATAAATCAATTCAGGATTTAAATGTTAAAATGAATTGTAGTAGAAAATCTTGAAGATTATTTGTATAATCCAGTGATTGAAGGTAATTTTTCAAAGAAGGTAGATAAATCCAACAGTAAAAGAAAGATGATATGTTTGACCACATGATAATTGTTTTGTTTGTCCTTATTAAAATCAGATAGTGAACTGGGAGAAAATATTTGTAACATATAAGACAGGTAAAGTGTTTCTGTCCAAACTACACAGAACTTTTAGGAATTCATGAACAGAAGTCAATTGAAACCCTCCTCAGTGTTGGTGGGAATGTAAATTGGTTCAGCCACTATGGAGAATAGTATGGAGGTTCCTCAGAAAACTAAAAATAGAGCTGCTACCGTATGATCCAGCAGTCCTACCCCTGGGCATGTATCCAGAGAAAACCATAATTCGAAAAATACATGCACCCCAGTATTTATTGCAGCACAATATAATAGCCAAGACATGGAAGCAACCTAAATGTCCATCAACAGATGAATGGATAAAGATGATGTGGTATTTATATATACAATGGAATGTCACTCAGCCATAAAAAAGAATGAAATAATGCCATTTGTAGCAACATGGTTGGACCTAGAGATTATCATACTAAGTGAAGTAAGTCAGATAGAGAAAGTCAAATATCATATGATATCACTTATATATGGAATCTAAAAAAAAAAGATACAAAGGAACTTCTTTACAAAACAGAAACAGACTCACAGACATAGAAAACAAACATACGGTTACCAAAGGGGAAAGGTGGTGGGGAGGGACATATTAGGAGTTTGGGATTAACATATACACACTACTATTGTACATATAAAAGGTAATCCACAAGGACCTGTTGTATAGCACAGGGAACTCTACTCAATATTCTGTAATAACCTCTATGGGAGAAGAATCTGAAAAAGAATATAGGTACATGTATATGTATAACTGCATCACTTTGCTGTACACCTGAAACTAACACAACATTGTGAATCAACTATACTCCAATATAAAATAAGAATTTTTTTAAATTAAGTAAAAAACAAAAACAGAAGAGGAAATACAAATGTCCAGTGAACATTTGAAAACATCTTCAACCTTAGCAGCAGTTAAAGGAAAGCAAATTAAAGAATAACGTGTCTTTTTCACTAATATAATTTGAAAGTTAAAACCTAATGCTGGAAAATGGGTTCTCTAATGCATTGCTGAAGAGATTTTTAAAAATTATATCTACTTAAATAATGTACATAATGTAAAGTAATCATAAAAATTAATAATCATGTTTGTGAAGACACTCATCATGGTTAATCTGCTTTATAGTTTTATGCAGAGTTCAAGGGATTTATATAGGAAAAGGCTAAAAATCTCATTTCCTTTATGTCTTTGAGCAGAAAGTTGAAAAAGATAAATAGGTGACTCAGTTTCTTTGAAATAAGATGGTGTATGGGGCTTCCCTGGTGGCGCAGTGGTTGAGAGTCCGCCTGCCGATGCAGGGGACACGGGTTCGTGCCCCGGTCCGGGAAGATCCCACATGCCGCGGAGCGGCTGGGCCGGTGAGCCATGGCCGCTAAGCCTGCGCGTCCAGAGCCTGTGCTCCGCAACGGGAGAGGCCACAACAGTGAGAGGCCCACGTAAAAACAAAAACAAACAAACAAACAAAAAAATAAGATGGTGTATGAAGTCATTTTAAAATAAAATATGTGAAGTACTTTTCAATTTACGATTTAATAAATACTTTTTCTCCAAGTGATATAATTTGCATATTTTTAGATGTTACTTAAAATTCTCTCCATCACTTTTTAAAGGTTCTTGCGTTAGTCTTTGTACGCAAACTCATGGATCTGTGTTTCACAAAGAGAGAGCTTAGTTGGCTTGATGATCTCATGCCAGAAAGTAAGAAAAAGAAGGAAGACGACAAAAAGAAAAAAGAGAAAGAGGTAAAAAAAGAATTTTAAATATACACTGTTCACTTCTTTTTTAATATTTTGTACCAAGTAGCAAGCACTATTATAGTCACTTTGATGGAATCAACTCCTTTAGTCCTCCTAAGAACCTTATTATTATAAAGTGTAGGTACTTTTATTATCCCCACTTTACAAATGAGGAAACAGAGAGCGAGAGAGAGAGAGAGAGGTTAGTAGGTAGTTTGTCCTAAACACAGGCTCTTACCCATTTTACCAACTTGCCTTTATCCCTTGCCTTTATGTACATTTATGTTAAATGTACATAAGTACATTTTAGCATACATTTTAATTTTAACAGCATTTTAATAATCTGGCATATATTGGGTTGGCCAAAAAGCTTGTTTGGGTTTTTCGGTAACATCTTATGGAAATGAACTTTTTGGCCAACCCAGTGTAAGGACAAAAAGGACTTTAAGTAAATATCTTTTTACAGAAAGTATAGTAAAACTTTAGTCTTTATATTCAATATTATGTACCCTTAGTTGATTTGTATACTGAGATTTACATAAATACTCTTTTCTGAATTTGATTTTTTTTAAGTAACCAGCTCAATATTATAACCTAGTAAGAAGGACAAATAAAACACTTGAGTATGTAGCATAGGTGATTTTGTTGATTTTAGTGCCTCACTTAATTTTCCCATTCAGAATATTGTTTGAAAATCAAAGATAAGAAGATATACATTTTTTAAAGTTGTGGTCCTATTTAAATAGATCTCAGAATTGCTGGGGGTTTTTTCTAATTTTTGAGGGAAATCAGCATAATTTATAACTTATTGCATAGTATTTATGGAAAAGCATTTATTAAAGTTTTGCAGACAAATGCGTTTAGGGCTTGTTGGCATTTTTTCATGGTTTCGATTGATTTTTCAGTGCTGATTTATGGCAAAATTACTGGTTGTGTATTTACTTTTCAACAAAAATTTTGACTTTTTAATTAGGACACTAATTAAAACATTTGAATTGAGTCTCCAAAATTTTTAAGAGCTTTGTTTCCTTCAAAGCTATATATGTATGTAAATGTTTATGAACTTGATGATTTTTCAAATAGGGTATAATCTATTTATAAAATACTTAGGTAAAATTGCTTGCTTATTCCTGTATCAGGGAGAATAAGGTTATTTGCATATCACAAAACAAAAGTAAAGCTGGCTTAAACACAAGAGCTTATTTTCTCCTATAAAAGGAATCTTGAAAGTAAGTGATCTGGTGTGATGGCTCCACAAAGTTATCAGGAACTCTGCTGCTTTTCTCCCAGCTCGGCATAGACTTTTCATCCTCAGAATCCCCTGATGGGTCAGAAGGGCTGCTGAGTTTGAGCTATCATGTCAGCATCAGAGACAGCAGGAGGTAGACCGTGGATATCTCCACCCTGCCCTCCAGAAATGGCATCCAGGAATTTCCACTGGCACCACACTGAGTTGCAAGGAGTGCTGGGAAATTTAGTTTAGGTTTTATTTTTTTATCTTTTATTATTTTTGTTAAAACTGGGTGCATCGCCACCCCCAAGTAGTGGGATTTCTATCAGTAAGACAGAGGAGAGAATGCTCTTTCTGTCTTTCCTGTACTGACCACCCCTCCCCATTATAATTGTGTCATGATTTTGGCTGTTTCATAGCTAAGGTGTTCTCAACCTGGGGTGACTTTCTGATGGTCAAAAAGGGGCTGCTACTGGCATCTAGTGGCCTGCTGAACATCCTGCATACACAGGACTGCCTCCCAGACAATTGTTTGGCTCTAAATGTCAGTATTGCTGAGATTGAGAAACCCTGCCTTATCCAAGTGAGGTTTTGCTTATATTATAATGAGAGTTATGAGGTTTCACAAAATTTTGTCGCTCATTGTATGCCTGTGTCATAGTTGATAATAAAATTTATGTAGCTAAATTGATATTTAAACAGTATCAGTGACTAACTTACAGAGGTGAAAGTTACAACCTCTTAAAATTAATCTTTACAAGTGGTTTTCAGCTTGTGCTACAAGTATGTGTTCATGGTAAAATTTTCAGTCATGGCAGATTAAATAATGTCAGTTTGGTTTTCTGATTCTTTAAGATATTAATATATTAATTGGTCCTCCTGGAAATATTCTGGGAAAAGTAATCTCTTCATGTATGTGCTTTAAAGGAAGCTGAGAGAATGCTTCAAGCTGGTGAAGATACTGTGCATCTTCCATTTGAAGGGGGAAGCCTCTTGCAGATTCCAGTTAAGGCGCTAAAATACAGGTGAGATGCAGCTTCATCCTTTAAAATGTGCTTCATTTACATGTCAGATGCATGAATAAGCCATGCAATGTTTCTTTAAAGTCGTGTTACCTGTTTTTTAAAAGATGACAAACACTGCATCTGACATGTGGGCTAAAGGAGGGCTTCCTGTAGGTGGAAAAGAAAGTCACTGGCTCATCCCCCTTCTCACTTGTAGGAAGGAGTGAAGGAGACCTTGGCATCCATGCCAAGCAGAGATTGTCTTGTCGTTCATCACTCCTTCTGTTTCAGTGAAGTTTAAAATCAGTCTTAGAATATTCCCATTCTCTCAGTAGTACAGCTTTTTTTTTTCTGCCTTTCATTATGACTGGGGTTGGTGTATGCTGGAAAATAAACATTTTTAATCCATTTTTTGATAACCTGTGACAATGTGACTATGTTTAGAGGCCCTAGAACTCTCCTGCGGTTTCCAAAGGTGTGATTTGAGCATTGGCAGTGACGGGTCATACTAGGGAAAAATTAAGTTTCATATATAGTTTATCATGTATGATTTTGGCGATTTATATTTGAATCTAAGAACTAAGTACAGAGGTTGGGAGATGTAAGCTTTTTTGTAGATTAAAAACCTCTATTATTTATGTACACCTGATTCTTCTACACATTTATTCTATTTATGACTGGCCACTTATAGAAGAAAAGTCAGTTTTAGAATATATATAGGTTCCTTCCTTGACCAGTTAATGGAAAATGTTTGTTGATATTTAATTATCTTGCTTCAACCTTTTTTCATTTTTAACTTATGTTTATAGTTTTTATAAGGGCACATTTGGACTTGTACATGTTGATTAGTTTTGATAAATGAATTCACAAGTAATTTTTCTCTTTTGTCATTGGTATTAACTTGTATCATTGGTATTATTCTTTGTCACCTTTCATGATTTTCCCTCAAATTTGTATATACCTAAAATTAAATGCCAGGTATAGACATTTTGATATATCCAAATAGAGTGCTCTGCTTCTCTAGATTCTGTAAATGTTTGTTAAATGAATTAATGTATTGACTTTGTTGCTAAAAAGTGTATAGGAACTGCCGTGGTAGTTACTGGTGACTCACCAGTTTGCTGAGATTGTTTGCCACTTAATTTCTGCAGGTCCTGCATTATCTCTTTCTCACTGTGATTACACATGGATCTTGACAAGTTTAAATGGAGTCCATGCTTACACTGTCAAATATTTAACAAAAAGAATGAGTATATGTATATTTACTTTTGTCTTTTAAATGATGACGTGAACCATGATTAATGTCATTTGGATTAAAACTTGAACATCCAGAATGCCAGGAACTGACTGACCTGTTTATTTGCCAGAATTTTAAATCTTAAGTAGCTTTGAATTACTTGCCATGAAAATGGAGTGAGATAACATGAAAGCATCTGGAAACCATAAAGTCCTATAAAATATGAAAATAATTTATTTAATGCAGACAAAATTTTTCCCATCTAGTTTTATTTTGGGGAAAAACAAAATGTATACTTTCTTCAAAAAAGGTCTCAATTTCTACTAACGGGAAAGTTCTTAGAGAAGATCATTTAGAAGCTAGAAAGTGCTTCAAGAACTTCTCTCTTCAGTTATTTGAAGTTGGCAACTGAGCAAAAAAACGTTTTCTTGGGGTAGACAGGGTTTCAAGTTGGATGGCTCTGCCATGGTGAATTTGGGTGTCCAAATTTGTGCACTTTTAAAAACTTCACTTAGTGAAGCAGCCATTCCTAGAGAGTCTCCAGTGGCCGCTTCACTCTTTACTGCAGTCTTACATCATAAACGACGTGAGATTTAAAGTGTGAACAGGTGACTGCTCTTTAGTCATTTATAACCTGGCTGCCAGCACATTGTTAATTTAACATCTCATTTGACATTTGTATTTGTCGCTTGTTTGCATGAAATGTTTTCCTTTTGGTGAAGAAAAAGGACTAGCAAATATATTCCTGTTAACTTCCTAGTACTTTCATGTCCAAACTGACAACCTTGAGCCCAAAATTATTATGGATATCTTCATTATTGGATTTGGGGTCTTGAGGTAATTTTTGCAATATTTCACAGAGACATGGAATGGTTACATTTGTTTCTTATAATGAAAGGACAGTATTTGGATTTTGATAAATTTTATATAGTAGCACCTTCATACTAAAAATATTACTGATATGGTAATACCAGCTAAAAGCAGTACTTATAAACCTTTTTTGTGTGTTATCTGTTGAAGTATTTTAATTTCTAATTTTAAAGTGTCCCATTTCCCAGAATTCTTTTTAATGATTTTTAAAAGCTATGAAAAAGGGCTTCCCTGGTGGCGCAGTGGTTGAGAGTCCGCCTGCCGATGCAGGGGACACAGGTTCGTGCCCCGGTCCAAGAAGATCCCACATGCCGCGGAGCGGCTGGGCCCGTAAGCCATGGCTACTGAGCCTGCGTGTCCGGAGCCTGTGCTCCACAACTGGAGAGGCCACAACAGTGAGAGGCCCACGTACCACAAAAAATAAATAAAAGCTATGAAAAAAATTTTTTTAAATCCTAATTGTAATTTTTCTTTACATACTTTGGATAGTTGTTTGCTGCAATTGAAATTTGTGCAGATTATAAAAGTTTTCTAACTGAGTTGAGGCTGTATCACTTTTTATATTTATAAGCACATTAATATATTCCTTTATGTTATTTCAATAGTATACTTATAGCCAAGATAATCACCTTTGGGCATCATTGCCAATTTAATTAGTCTCATTGCTAGTTTTGATTATAAAGAAAGATGCAATTCCCCTTTAGACCTTTATAATAGAACTCCAAAATACTGCTATCTTGCTAGATCTTGGTTTAAGTGCATGACAAAGAATTTTCTCAATTTTAAGTTGATGAAAGCAAATATGATATAGATAATAGGAATGACTATTAATGCTTTTGCAAGTACTGAATACTAACCAGAAAGTGTATTTGTTCTTCAGTGTTGATCCCTCAGTTGTTAACATATCAGATGAAATGGCCAAAACTGCACAGTGGAAGGCACTGTCCATGAATACTGAGAATGCCAAAGTAACCAGATCTAACACGAGGTAGCTGTAATGATTTATGCATTTTCTAACTATAGCCAACTTTCAGTTTACTTATGGATAGCTATTCAGGAAAACCATTGTCTTAACTTAACAAAACCAACCTTTTTTTCTTCCTCTTATTCTTCCTTCTTCCTTTCATCTATCCATCATTTCATGTATACTGGAAGCAGATATAGGTGCTGATTGTTCTGTTATTTTTTAAATTTATAGTTGCCTATTTCAAAAAAGAATTGTTTTGTAATAAAAATGAATATATACATAAGGAATAAATATATAAAAGATCAGAAGCCATATAAAGAAAGATAATTACTAGGGATTGAATACTAAAATAGAATACTACCTCAATCATGCTTTCTGATGGTCCAAAAAGAAAGGCTTTCTTTTGTTTTGCTTTGTTTCAGCCTACTATTTCTTCTGGCAAGGTAAACATTTTCCTAGAAGATATTTGTAAGAAATTTAATCCATGGTAGTAAAGGCCATTCAGTTTTATAATGGACCATGTATTACACAACTGTTTCATAACCCCTTGCTTATATTTCTTGTTATGTAATAACCCTTTTTTCTTTCTTTCCCACTCACTTCAAGACCTAAACCTCAGGAATTCTGGCTTGATAATCATTAGTACGTTGATCCCTTAGGTCTCTGGAGAAATTAGGTATTATCCTGTAGAGTACTCAGTCATTCATAGTCAACAAATTTTTTTTTTGGTGTTCACTTTGTGCCAGATGCTGTGTTGGGTGTCAGTATATTCTGCTTGGGTGTCAAAAATTAAAACTTTTCCAGGCAAGCAATCACATAGCTATTTCTGCTTCGTTATTGTCTTTCTGGCAACTGTCTTGATAATGATTGATTAAGTTTTTCTCCCAAGATATCTTTCCCTACCTGCTTTTAGAACCTTGCTCCTACTTAATCTCAGTTATCAACTCTTTTGGCTTTTCTCTCATCATTTCTTGAGTTTTAATTCTCTAATGTAGACTGTTTACTTCACTTCTATCTTTGATCTCAAAAGTTTTTAAGTTAAACTTTTTGTCATTTTGGATTATTTCATGCAGCCAGAATTTCACTAGATACTCTTTTTACTCTTAGTAACTTTTCGCACCTTGTCAGCACCCCTGGCCCAGAATGTTAGTATAGTTAGGATAAATAGAAAGACCTTAGAGTAGTAGTATTTTGTCTTTTATACTTCTGCCTTTCATTCAGGTTGCCCCTCAATTCAAAATCACATGGGAAGAAAGGGAATGTTTTGTTACATTGTTGAACAGAAAAATGTTTGGGTTATCTTCCTTCAGTTTTGTCTGGAGAAGGCAGCAAACCATAGCGTGTTTCTATCTTTTGCAAAATTTTCAAAGCCCAGATATTCATGTTACAATTAAATCAAATCAGTTAATCAGTTAAATCCATATACATGGAATCATTGTATTTGATATTAACTTGAAAATGTAGAATTGTATTTTGATCTTGTATTTATGAACCAAATTTGGGGAGATAAGATTTGTTACATTTTGCAGGAAATTATTTGATGCTTATTTATATTGACAAAGATTAATTTTTAATGAATTTGTCAGTAAAATAAAAGTCAAATGCTACAACTGTTCATATATAAAGTAAAACTATTGTCAAGCACAGTCATCTTACACTGACCAATTTTAAGGAGCTCCTCTTCAGTTGTAAGAAAAATGTGAAATTTAGTGGCAAAAATATCTTTAAAAAACTAAGACTTTTTAATATTTGCCTTTCCAGTTAAGTGTACTGATATGAAAAGAAAGCAGTAAGATAGAAATAGCAAGTTGTATGTTTATGGTATTAATAGTTGTCTCAAAAGGCTCTTATGGATATTTACTGTTGGCCATGTTTGAATGTAATATTTAGCCATCTCAAAATTATTTATTCTCATTCTTTCTTTTAAATAGCCCTGAAAAACCTGTAAGTGTGAAAATAAGTTTTGAAGATGAACCAACAAAGAAATATATGGATGCTGAAACTTCATTATAGAATTGAACCAAGAGGAATTATTTATAGATATATATACATATATATGTATGTATATATAATATTTCATGTCACTATATATAACAATATTGTATGTCATGCCATTTATGCATGACTATGGGGTTTTTTGAAGTAGTGTCTGAAGTTTGTTAGGAGCACCATGGAGACTGTGTATATAATGAAATGGTCTCTTAGAAGTGAGGTACATGATTCTTACTAGTCAAATATTTATTTTTCTGTTGGAAAATTTTTTCCTGTTCTGCAATAGAAAAATGTGGGGAAATGCATTCAATCTACTTTTCTTTAAATCTGTTTGTTCATCAGTGGCAGTCCATACCAACCTTCAGTGATACGTATTTAAATTTTTTCATTGAGTTGCTAGAAATGTTTCCATATTACTTCCTTTCTGCTAATGCTTTGTGGGAAGAACAGGGCGTCTCTGCCAGTGCTGGGGCACAGATGGGGCCGTATCCTGGCTGCTGTGTGTGTGTTGCATTACATGCATGTCCATCGTGTTTCACAGGTGATGGGAACTTTTTCACTATAAAGTTAGAACAGTGGAAACTTTCTAGATAAGAACTATAATTTTGACCTTTATGTTTTTGACATTTATTTTAAACTTTAAAACCTCCGCATCTAGGTCTCCATTCTAATAAACAAGTATAATTGCAGGTGATTTTATAATTTAACTCCCATACCACTCATTAGTTTTTGAATTTTAAAAGCTATAAAATACCAATTTATGATAGTTAAATTTTGTTGCCTTTGTAGAAATTTTTTTCTGAATCCTAGTAGTCTATTAGAGCCCCAAATGCCCACTCTTCTCTGCCTTTGCTGTCCTTTACTTAAAATGTGGTTTAGTTTGTATCAGGTTCAAGTTCTTGATTATTTTTCTATTATAAGTAGTATGATTAAATAATCAGGAGTCAGAATTCTCTTAAGTGGGTTTAAGATCAGTATTACTTTATTACGAATTACCTTTCATTTTCCGTTTACGTTGTTCTTTCTGTTGTATAGGTAATATTTAATAGATTTCATTTTAAAATATTTTATTTATTTTAATTGATATGATGCTTAAATATTATATAAACATTTGAAAAGGTAACATATAGAGTAAATTGTTAATATAAATAGTTGGTGCTCACTTGCATTTATGGTTTATTATCTGAGAGCAGTTGATAGATTTTACATCTTTGATATAAAGCACTGCCATATTTGTATTTTAAAAGAAATTTAGACCGATTATGTATAGCTCAGATTGATGACATTCTTCCTAGTTTGTGTTTGTATGTTTTATTTAGATTTTGCTTTTCTAAGCTGTCTTTTTAACTTCTAGCAAATCTTTTTAGTCATCTTTTATATACTTTTACCTCCATATGAAATAAATAAATGTTGTTCTTGTTAAGCCTGTAGGACTGGATGAATGGGGTTGTGAAACTGATTTGGCAAGAGGATGATTTCTAAAAACCAAATGAGTATTGAGAAGCCACTGAAATATCGAAAATAATAACATGAATGTTAGGATGAAAATTTTAATGGAATTCCGATGCTTCCTTTAATCATTTTTAATTAAAGTACAAAAGTAAGAAGAATTGATCTTATAGATCATGAGCAATGCCAAAAGCTGATATTTTAGCAATTCTAGCAATCCATTCTAAACTACTTAACTAATAAAATTTCTACATCTAAGACCATGTGATCCAATTCTAGTTAAAATAATGGATTCAACTTCTGCCTCATATGGGAGGTTGGAAATGTAGCTGATTTTCTTTAGAAAATGTAGCTGGCACCATTTGGTACTGCCTAAAGAAGAGAGATGCTGTCAGCACTTGATGAGAGAGTATTACCCACGGTGCTTGTTACTGTTTATGAGCTTCCATTGAAGTGATTCCTTTTTATTCATAGTAGCAGAATCATTTCCAAAGACCCCAGTATTTGCTGCTATGATTTTGTATCTCCCCGATGAACCTTAACAAGAGGATTTCCTTACACCATTCCCTAGTGTCTGGATGTCACAGAGTTAACAAATGTGCTTTTTTACGGGAAGTAATTTTAAAATTTGAACTGAAATCTACCTGGGATCATAGTGTTTATGTGATTTTATTTATGAATACTGGTTGTCCAGTGCCAGAAAAACCATGACGTGCAAAATGCTTTGCACTCAGTGTTTTTACTATGTTTCTAATTGTTAGTAGTTTCTACTTTCTTTTGACTACTTGACTTACAAAATGATCTGATTGACTACTTCATTGAAAAGCAAAGGTAACTCATGTTTAATAGCTTGTTTATGTGGTTATGATATTTTTCCACTATTTTTGAAAAATAACAATCATGGATAGCATTCTTTGAAAAACAGTGAAAAATGTAATTTACTACATATATTGCTTTTTAAATGTTGCCTTAAACAGGTATAGATGAGCAGTAGTAATTGCTATGTACTGATTTACCTCAAGGTGAAAAAGAATTAAACCTGTGCATATTCCATTTATAAAATAAATTCATATAAACAGCCCTGCACTTTTTCAGATGCCTTGGTTTCCAGGATGGAGCTCAGTGCTACTGAGTACCCTGGCCGCAGGGCCACCTCAGGATATTCTTTCCTCCACCTATTTTATTTATTTATAGACATCTGTTTACAAGGACTGTAATACATCCTCATGTTGACCATCTGAAATTCACTTTCACTTGAATGCTATTTCACTCTAAAATTGCCGCTTTTGAGAAGACAATGAACTAAAAACTTCCTTATGATAAAAGGATGATGCTATATATTCTCTAATGATATTAGATATACGAAGTGAGGCACACGATCTTTCTAATTGGTGTTGTATATGTGAGTATGCTTGTGTGAATGATGTTGTCAATCATAAATCTCTCAAGTTGTTTAAAAAAGCTGTGGCATATCATTGTTCATATTTGCCAAGCATATAAAATGTGTAGGACAGAATTTTTTATGTGCTAACGCATGTATTTATAAAGCAGATTTCTTTACCACTCAAAATTACTTTCGTTTTCTCCATCTAAAAAAAAGTTTCTTCCATATACCTAAAGTTTATATATATATATAATAGCTTTATAACTTTTACCTTTTGCAAAAGCAGGTTCAAAATTCTGTAAAAAGGAAAATGGTTTCCGAAACAGAGGTATGACACCAGAGCTTGCTGTTTTTAAAGGACTGTATCATGTATATAAGTTCTGTAAATGTGCTCAACAGTGTAACATGTGAATCCTGTTTTAAAGTGCTCAGATTTCGGATGTGTAAGCCATTAATATAACATTGTAATTCAAAAACGTTTAAATTAAATAATTTAATGTTTTAAATTTATTTATGTAGATCACATCATTGTTATCATATGCAGTAGAACTATGTGAACTGTCTTGGTTTAGTCCAACAATTATTTTTTTAGAAAGTAAACTTAAAGAGTTTAAGGACATCCAAAATTTAAAATAGTGTTCATACTTCAAAATTTGGCAATTTTAATGTAAAGTTGGTTCTTTTCTAACTTTTCAAAAAGTAATTTGAGTGTCGATAATAGGAAAACATAGTTGGAAATGGAATTGTCTAAAGATCATTTTTAAAAATTTAATTAGCATATATTGACTTCTACATTTGTCTTAGAGTACTTGTTAACAGTTGTTTTTTTAATCAGAATTTTGTGCGTTCATGATTCTTGTGTTGTGGCTTTTCTTTTGTTACTTTCATATTAAGAGCTTTTTTTTTTGTAGGGGGGTTCTCTTCCAATGTTTACTACATTTAAATAAATAGAAATTGAATTTTATTGTTCATTTATACAGTATTTGATAGCTTGGTATAATAACAGTACAGTTCTAATTTTTATGACTTTTATAATTATACAATGATAATATTTTCTTTTATAATAAAATCCAAAGTAAACATTTAAAATGTAGAAGTGATATTTTTCATCTATATGAAGTACAAGTATCTACCAAGTCTATAATGTGAATAATCCTGCCTTTCAAATCTGTTTCATAATATTAGAAGAAAACTATTTTTGGAGATGTTATTGAAGTTGAAAGATCAATAAAAGTCTACTGAATCAGTTGTTGAATATTGTCTTTATTTTGATATTAGAAGAGCTGCATGTCTTTCTCATGAGAACCTGATAGGGGATGGAGAAAAATAAGTGATTTTTATTTCCTGCCTCCTAATTTTCCTAAGCAGAAGACAGAAAAGAGGAAACAGTGAGAAAAGAAGACGAAACAAAATAGTGTGTGTTTCACAATGATTTTTTGATAGTTAAGAAATACTGAAATTAAAGCCCTTTAAGATAGGCTGATCCATTATTTTCCCTATTTTAAAACACATCTGTTTAGAATAGAATTTTGCAATGGGATATGTAATAAACACACATCACATTACATGATATGTAATGAGCATGTTAATACTGAACTTTCATAGACTCAAGGCTTTTTTGTTTTTAATGGCTAATTTCATTATGAAATTTTTTTAGTAATAGCTAATGACAGGCCTTGGTTTGTTTTCCATTAGGCACGTATGTAACAATTTCCTCCTGTGTTTTCTGCACTGTAGAGTTTCTGATATCCCACAATGAATTTGTCAATTTACTATTCCCATCAACAGAACTTTGAGATTTTTGTGGGGGTTGGGGGCGGGGAGAAGAAGGGAAATAGGGAGTTTCTCACTAGTTTTTGTTTGATCTTGCTGCTTAAGGTATATCTGATCTCTCCAGTATCAGTTCAGTGACCTTTATCTCACTACCTCTATGCTTTTAATGAAAACATTCCTATTGTTTGGAAAACCTTCCTTTCTGTTTCTCTGCTATTCTTGCAAAGCTCAATTTAAGTTCTACATTTTCTACAAATTGTGCTCTGCCTTGTGCTGTGTTCTGTAAGATCATTCTCCTGCCTCCACACAAGAGTGTGTCTGGGGCTTCCCTGGTGGCACAGTGGTTGAGAGTCCGCCTGCCGATGCAGGGGACACGGGTTTGTGCCTCGGTCCTGGAAGATCCCACATGCCGCGAAGCGGCTGGGCCCGTGAGCCATGGCCGCTGAGCCTGCGCGTCTGGAGCCTCTGCTCCACAACGGGAGAGGCCACAACCGTGAGAGGCCTGCGTACCGCAAAAAAAAAAAAATGCCCTCTTTTTGTTTGTTTTTTTGTCCTAGACCAGTGATCTAGGAGTATTTTAGAAATTTGGTGAATTATTTTTTTCTTCTTGTTGATTCTGAATATTTATTTTAATACCTATTTAAGTTAATTTTATTCGTTCCTTATAGTTACACGTTACACTCTTCTACTTCCAAAGTATGTAATTTACATTATCTGTGGATTCACCTCAGGATAGTAAAAAGAGTATTCAAAAATACCAGAAGGGGATGTTAGGTCTTACAGATTTGGACCCTACCACATCAGCCATGAGCTTGATGCAGGCGTGACCCCTCTGGGGTCGTGTATATTTCTCACAGAGTATAGTGTGGGCCCTGGGTGGGTGTGGTGCTCCTCTCCTGGAGAGCCCGGTGTGTCCCATGCTTCATAATCATCTCTGCAATTTTCAGTTACATTCAGGGAAGGCCAAAACATTGGTTTAAGATTTTATTTTATTTTTATTTTATTTCATTTTTTACATCTTTATTGGAGTATAATTGCTTTACAATGGTGTGTTAGTTTCTGCTTTATAACAAAGTGAATCAGTTATACATATACATATGTTCCCATATCTCTTCCCTTTTGCGTCTCCCTCCCTCCCACACTCCCTATCCCACCCCTCCAGGCGGTCACAAAGCACCGAGCTGATCTCCCTGTGCTATGCGGCTGCTTCCCACTAGCTATATGTACCTTACGTTTGGTAGTGTATATATGTCCATGAAGAACCTAGGGGTAAGACAGGAATAAAGACACAGACCTACTAGAGAATGGACTTGAGGATATGGGGAGGGGGAAGGGTAAGCTGTGACAAAGCAAGATTTTATTTTAAGAGAGAAGAAAGGTGGGAAGCACATTCAATATTCTGATGAAGAAAAGTTCAGAGGAGTAATTTTGTCTCCTGCATAATGTTTAAAATGTCTGTAGAGAATACTTTTTCTACTCAGCATCAGTCTGCCTTCCCCCTCAACTTTTTGTGTTTTGATTGGTAACATTATTTCTACTGGTTTTATGTTTTCTGAAGTATAATTAGTTCTGCTCCATTCACCTGAGTTTGACTTTCATCTCACCTTTCTGTATTTCCAAAATGGTACCTTACTGTTTTCGTTTTAAATATGTATTTTCAAGTACTCAGACCTAAGTGTTGTTATTCCATTAGGCCTACTTTTCATTATTATTCAAAGCAGAGAAACATCACGGAAGCATTCACTGTATTCATTTTAAATCAGGTTTTGGGAGGTTGAATCACCACACTAATTGACATTCCTGTGGGCACTTGGAGCAACATTAAGATGGGATTGAGTAGGTCCTAGATTAAATTGTCCGGGGGACAGACAGCATGGTGGTTAAGACTGGGCTCTGGATTGAAATTCTAGGTTCTCCCCTGCCTCCATCACTTACCAGCTCTGCCCTGTTGGGCCTCCATGTTACAACTCTAAACTAGGATGAAAAATAACCAGATGGGGGCTTCCTTGGTGGCGCAGTGGATAAGACTCTGCCTGCCAATGCAGGGGACACGGGTTTAAGCCCTGGTCCAGGAAGATCCCACCTGCTGCAGAGCAACCAAGCCCGCGAGCCACAACGACTGAGCCTGTGTGCCTCAACTACTGAAACCCTCACGCCCAGAGCCCGTGCTCTGCAACAAGAGAAGCCACCACAATGAGAAGCCCGTGCACTGCAACGAAGAGTAGCCCCCGCTCGCTGCAACTAGAGAAAGCCCGGATACAGCAACGAAGACCCAACGCAGCCAAAAATAAATAAATAAAAAATAAGCAGATGATGTGAAGAGTAGGTGAAATAACGAGGAAAGAGTTTGGAACAGTCCCTGGCACAAAATAAACGCTCAATATTTTTCATTTTTTGAAGCTTCACAATGTAAAGAGTATTTTTTTAAAAAAAGCTTTAATAAAATTAAAATTTTTTCAATAAAAAGAAGCTTCAGACTTTCACAAAAGGTGAAGAGCCTTGCCCAGTGCCACAAAACGAACTAGTGACAGGTGTCCCACACAGCTCACTCGTACTTTCACGCCAGAGTCGCTGAAACTGTCTCCACGTTACACGAAAGCTATTCAGCAGGTACCGTTGATCTTTTTCAAACTAAGTATCTGCTTTGGAAGATAACTGATTTTTAGTCCATAACAATTCTTGAAATTAAACACCCCAAAATGAAGCTGCTTTCTCTCCTACCCATTTTATTTCAAACGCTGAAGGTTGGCACACCGAGTCCAGAAAAACCGACAGCGTTTAGGAAACCCTGGGTGGCAGGCAGCCCGAGGTCGGGGTGAGGAGGCTACCGCCGCCAACAGGCCCTCAAGCCCCACCCGACAGCGCGCGCTGCGGCCCGGCCCTGCGCGTCTCCGGTTGCTACGGCAACCCGAGGCCGGCGTCCCCGTCGCCACGGCGTTCGGCGGGCCGCAGCATGGCTACCTCTGATTGGCTGGGGCGCCCTGCCGGTGGAAGAAGAGGTGTCGGCATTGGCTGAGGACGCTCCGGTTTCATGGCCGGAAGGAGGATTGGATTGATGCACCAACGGTGCTGCTGGCAGCAGTGCCCCCGAGGTGGAGGGGACCAGGCGCGGGCTAGGGGAGAGGAGGACGGGCCCCCGATCCAGAGCAGCGTGACAGTAAGTAGCAGAGACGATGAGAAGGGCGATTTCGAGCTTGGCCTGAAGGAGGGGCCCTCCCTTGGGCGCGGTGAGTGGGGCCGGAGCGGGCGTTCCTCTGCCGGCGCGCGGTTTCAGGCAGGATCTCCAGGGAGATGTCCGCAGGTGCTTGTGGAGCAGCCCGAGGCCTCGGAGTGAGCTCCCCTCGGCAGGAGGCAGGGCAGAGAGTGCGGGCTGTCGGGCGTGCGGGAGTCACTGTGAGCCTGTCTCATAGCAGACGGGTTGGTGTTAGCGAATGGATGGTGGGAAAGTGCCATCAACCATGCGTGATGGTCCTTTCAGTTCCATAAGGACTTATTCTGGTTACAGGAAGCCTGAGTGTGTCTCTTCCAATCTGCTCCTACACTCCGGAGGCTCCTTCATAAAACCCTTTATGGGCGTCGCTTCTCTGCCTTCCCCTTATGTTATGATGCTGCTCTGACAGTCCCTCTGCTTCTCTGCTCAACGTGAGTGAGCCTGTTCAGTTCCAGGCCTTCAGGTGCCTTCAGGCACCACATGTCAGCTGATTACTTGAAAACCTCCACCTCTAGCCTAGGCTGCTCCACTAAGCACCAGACCCCAAAACCCAACCGCGAGTTAACTCCACACGTGCACAACCCTAAACACCATCTTCCCCATTCCCACAGAGTGCTTCACCCTTGGATTCCCTGTCTTGGGCACCAAGATACAAAAACCACATCTGGACAATATCTTTGACACTTACTGCCGCTTCTGCATTTCTACCGGTTATCAAGGCTATACCTTCTTAATAGCTGTCAAATCAATTCCCACATTAATAAATCCCTTCTCACTACATTAGAATTTCCACCAGTTTCTTGGTTAAATTCAACACCCATCCACCTTTCCTGATGGCAGTTTGGCCCTATCTAATCCATTTTTCTGTCTATTGTTAGACTGATCTTTCCAAAAAACATATAAGGGTATTTCACTTCCTGCCAAGACTCCCTGTCATCCTCATCCACACTTCTTAGTTAGGCCATCCATCAGCAGTTCCATCTTTGTTCCCAGAACATGCCACATTCTCTCCTGTGTGTGCTGATGTCCCCTGTTGCTCACACTGCCTTCAATGGACTCCACTTTTGCACCTTCCCCAACCCTGCTCTCACTCCCCAGTCATTCTCTGAATGTTGCCTAATTGCTTTTCTGCTTCCTCCTCTAGACTCTCTGAGCGCAGAGGCCAGGTTTGTCTTCCTCACCATTTGTTGTGTCTATCATAGCACCCTGCAAGTAGCAGGGGCTCAACAAATACTGGTTAAATGAATGATTCTCTAAAACAAGAAGTTACTGTTTTTCATAGCATCCAGTAAAGCTTTCACTTATAAAAGATGAATGTTGAACTTCCAGGTTTTACTTTAATTTCAAGATCCTTGGTTTGGAAACTATTTCAATTCACAGTCTGTATTTCATGCCATAATCATTTTAATGGTAGCTGTTGTTATATGGCATAAGTTTAACATGGGAAAGAGAGAGAGTACAGTGCAGTTTGCAAGAGATAGGCTTTGAGTCAGACATGCGTGGGTTTGAATCCTGGCTCCAACATTTTAGCTCTGTGGCCACTTATCTGTGGCTTCGTTATCTGTACAATGGGCTAATAATAACCCCCACCTCATAGGATTATATTAAAGACTAAATGTGTATAACCCATATCAAGTGCACAGTGCCTTATACTTAATAAATTTTCGCATGTCTAAAAACTAGAAACATTCACATGGATGTTTGTAGCAGCTTAATTCACAATTGCCAATACCTGCAAACAACCAAGATGTCCTTCAGTGGGTGAATGGATAAATTAGCTGTGGTACATCCAGACAATGGAATTGCTGAAAAGAAGTTAACTCTCAAGGCATGAAAAGACATGGGGGAAAGTTAAGTGCATATTACTAAGAAAAGAAGCCAGTTTGAAAAGGCTATATACTGTATGATTCCAACTACATGACATTCTGGAAAGAGTAAAACTTTGGAGACAGTGAAAAGATCAGTGGTTGTCAGGGGTTAGCTGAGGGTGGGGGAGATATGAATAGGCAGAGCACAAGGATTTTTAGGACAGTGAAAATACTCTGTGTGACACTATAATGATGGATACATGTCATTATATGTTTGTCTAAACCTACAGAATGTACAACACCAAGAGTGAACCCTAAGGTAACCTATGGACATTGAGTGATTATGATGTGTCAATGTAGGTTCATTCTTTTATTTATTTATTTATTTATTTATTTATGGCTGTGTTGGGTCGTCGTTTCTGTGCGAGGGCTTTCTATAGTTGTGGCGAGCAGGGGCCACTCTTCATCACGGTGCACAGGCCTCTCACTGTCACGGCCTCTCTTGTTGCGGAGCACAGGTTCCAGGCGCGTAGGCTCAGTAGTTTTGGCTTGCGGGCTTAGTTGCTCCGCAGCATGTGGGATCTTCCCAGACCAGGGCTCGAACCCGTGTCGCCTGCATTGGCAGGCAGATTCTCAACCACTGCGCCACCAAGGAAGACCCTGTAGGTTCATTCTTGGTAATAAATGTACCATTCTGGTAAGGAGGGAGGCTCTGCAGGTGTAGGGGTAGGGGGTATATGGGAAATCTCTGTACCTTCCTCTCAAATTTGTTGTAAACTTAAAACTGCCCTAAAAAATAGTCTTAAAAAAGAAGTAAAAGAAACACTGAAAGTTGGAATTGTGAAATTTCCATGGTCAGCTCACAAAAGGTAAAAATCAATCTTTTAATTCAGTCAAGTACAATTTCTAGGACATCATCCTCCTACCCAGTCACACTATACTACTTGATCACAAACTTTGTTCTGATACAGGTAAGAGACTCATTCAGTGACAACTTATTGACCATCTGATGGATCCAGGGCGCTCTGCCAGATAAAGGCGAGGCAAAAGAAAGTGTAACCAGTAAAGTCTCAAGTAAGTGAAAGAAGGGCCTGGAATGTCACTAGGCCTGTCTCAGCCGGTCAGACTTTGAGGTCAGAGTCAGAGTGGGCTGAGTGGAGCCCTTGGAGAGGTGGAGAGGAGGTAGAAGTTTACTGGGCGTCCAGAAGGGAGCATAACCAAGTCCCTGTGCCCTCAGAGCCCAGGATCCCAGGGGTGGTAGCCCAGAGTCCATAGAATTCAGACTCATGCTAGGTGCATGGGTTCAAATTCCAGCTCTGCCACTGCTGGACACAGGGCGTCTGCCAAGTTGCTTCATCTCGGCACTTCAATTTCCTTACATATACAGTGGAGTTGTTGTGAGTATTACATGAATCAGTAGAGACAAATTTCCTAGAACTATGGTAGGTACATAGGAAGTACCAGGTACATGTTAGCTGTTTCTATTATGTTTTACCTGGGGGAGAGAAATAAGTTAAGAGATAACAATAAAGAGGATGGGGGTGGGGGGATAGAAAGTGTCACCTTGGGAACAGGTTATGTGGCTTGGATTTGGAAATGAGTCTTACATTTTTGAGACTTGGTCTTCCACAGGAAAGTGAACTCTATGTGTACTCATATATCCGCCTGACATGTGTGATTAAAAAAAAACATGAAAACGAGCACTGAATAAAATAGATGGTTTTTCGTTTGGTAAAATGATTGCTCATTCATATCTAGAAGTCAAACTTCCCTTCATCTCAGCTGAAATCTGCAACAGTCATTAATAAAGGTCATGCACTCACATCCATGGGGGTGGCTCAACTCAGAGCTTATTCAGTCTTGTATTAGGAATAGTTATAGTTGACAGGGAGTCTAGCTTCACAACCCTCAAGAGAGTCAAAGTGACAAAATCACAATCAAATGGCACATATCTAGAAGAGAGACTAAAAAACCCTCCTACAAAAATTGAAATAAATACAAGAGACAGAATGGATAAAGCACAGCAGCCATTGATCCTGGGCCAGCAGGAAAAAGTTACCCAGTATATAGTGTATTTTGCATAAATGACAGGGAACTTTTAATTAATTTGAGAAAAGTGTGTCTGAAGTAATATTTGGTTACTAAGGTGATAAACATTTACCTAGAAAATTCACTTAGGCAGATAGAGAGCTGGATAAAGGCCACCAATAAGTGAAAGTATAGCGTTCAATTAACAGGGAAGGCCCTGCCTGGCTTTAAATTCCTGCTCTGCCACCAGAGGTTTAAAGCTCTGTGACTTGGACAAATTACTTAACCTCTATGGGCCTCAGTTCTGTCATCTGTGAAATGGGGACAGTAAAGGTAGTTGCCTTATAGCTTTGTTAGGAGAATTATATTAGTTAACGTATGAAAGCAATTAGAATGGTGCTGGCACAGGGTAAGCCCCATGCAAACATTTGCTTTTATTATTGTTGTTACTATTGCCAGATATGAGATCTTAGCCAAGTTACTGAAGCTCAGCACCTCAGTTCCTTCATCTGTGAGTTGGAGATACAACACAACCATCTCCTAGGGTTGTTTTAGGATTAAACAAATACATGAAAGTGCTTATAATTGTAAACCCGAAATAACATCAGGTGTAACAAATTAAAATGAAGACTATTTGTGACATTAAAAATAAAACTTTTTTTTCATTTTATGTCTAGTATTTGTCATCAGTGAACCAAAGTCAGTGAATATAAGCAAATGACTTAAAATAAGCATGACTGAAGTAATAGTAATATTACCAATGATAGTATTTACAACAGCTGTCATAATAACAACTTAGCTAGCTACAGACAGTTTTTTGTTTTGTTGGTGCCACACCACGTGGCATGTGGGAATCTTAGTTCCCCAACCAGGGATCAAACCTGGGCCCTAACCACTGGACCACCAGGGAATTCCCCTGGACAGTTTTAAAGGAGTTTCACTTTATTTTATTTAGTTCCACCTACCATCTTATAATGGGGATATAATTATGTCTATTTTTTGGTAAATGAGGAAACTAATAATCAGAGAGGCCCGGGGACTTTTTGAGGTCACTCAGCAGGCATGTAGAAACCAGATCTACTCCATCACTGCTGCTCCTTTCACCTGCATCCCAGCCGTGTAACAGGAAGACTTCATAGTCCCAAGCCTGTTAGCTCTCATCAGTGGAGACCACAGCATTCATATAATGTGTGTGTGTGTGTGTGTGTGTGTGCTACACTTGACATAAATGTGAATACTCATTCCTGTAGGAAATGTTATTGTCCTATCGTGTATACTTGAGGTAGCCCATATTTAACACAAATATCTTATTTACCTTGTGGCTTCCCTGTGTTTATAAAGAGATTTTTGTCAAACCAACATTCTGTAATAACTAGATGCTGGTCAGCTGGGGCAAATGTATCATTTGCTGATAGTTTTTTTCATAATCTTTATTCTCCATCTATAAACAATGATCCTCCAGTTATAGCTGGAGCTTCCCAACCACATTTCTCTTGGGATTTGTTTATTCATTCATTCATTCATCAATCATTTATTGAATACTTCTTTTGTTATAAACTAGCAATGCTGTGCTGGATGTTGGGGATGAGCAAACTGGCTGTCATCCACATCCCCGACTAGTTTATAGTAAGCTAGAGGAGACAGATGCATAGTTATTGAATTATTGCCTGAATCTGCCCCTTTATTAAGAGCTTCAAGGCAGGGAGGTCAGTGAAAATTTCCTTAAAGAATGAATACTTGAGTTGAGATGGATGAGCCTTCCAGGGCTTTCTGCACTAATCTGGCACTTGAGTCTAGGAATAAAGGTCGCAGGAGTGCAGGAAAAGCAGGCCTGGGGCAGGGACACACGGCCCAGGTCTGAGTGGAGCTGTTGCGGGCAGAGGCTTCATCTCACAGGGCACCTCAAATCCTCCTTACATTTGTTTTTATGCCGAGAGAAATGGGAAGCCCATGAAGGCTCAATTGGTCAGATTTGTACCATAAAAAGGGTGCTTTTGTTGCTGTGTGGAGAACAGACTTCTTGTTGGGAGGAGAGAGAAACTGGAAGTTGGGAGTCCATTTAGGAAGTGGTTCCTGTAGTTCAGGTGGGCAATGATGAGGACGAGGGTGTTGGCAGTGAGGATGGAGAGAAGTGGGCAGACAGGGACTGTACTGAATAGAAAAATAGTGAGCTAATGAGTAAGGGCCTTAGGAAGAGGAAGTGTCATTTTTCCAAGGTTCATGCCCAAGGGCTCTTCTTGAGTTGAGATTATTTGAGGATCTTCTGTTCTATGAGCTGGCCATAGCCTTGGAGGCCACCATCAACCCCAGCCCAGCTCATCTGCTCCCTGTCTCCCCAAACCACTCTCAAGATCTGGCCTCCCTCCCTTTGTGCATCCCCTGGAGTATTCTTCCCCTGCCCCGGCCATTCTCCTAGACCTGCTTCACAGCTGTCACATGTGCCTTTTCATGGCTCTTTCTTCAGCCCACAGTGGTCTCTCTTTCCCTTAAATTCATTCAATTTATAATCTCCTTGGGAAACTAATTTTCTCTGCTTTTTGACATTTCTAGTGTTCTTATTTAATCCCTTGTATTAGGCCGAACCATAAGAAATTGTTCTTTTTTTTTAAAGGCCCAATATCAGCAGTTTCATGTTGTTTAACCTACATATTTCTCATTTCCCACACTTGCTGAGTTATGGATGGATGTTTTTGCAGCATCCAGTAGTGTCTTGTGCATAGTCAGCACACGATAAATTAAAAATGCACTTAAATGTTATTAGATGAAACAAAAGTTATTCAGTGCCACCAATTATTAGGAACATCAGTGTGTTTACCCAGTGTTCTCTTTACTCTTTGAGGGTCTAGGGGATTGGGCTGAATCCATACTCACTTATTATCATGTCTTATTTCCATGCTGGCTAACTTTGGGGAGAAGGCAATTTTTTTTTTACCATGTCTTATTCAGTGCAGTATCCTCAGTGCCTAGCATATATGAGGAAATCAAAAATTGTTTCTTGAAGGAATGAATAAACATTGTCACCTTTCTCTGTCTCACAGAAACAGAGAATTGAATGTAATCTTACTATGTTTGGAGGTCAATGAATAAAGAGAAATTTGGTGTGCTACTTTATTTATTTTCATTGACTGGTTAGTATAAATTCTTTCTTCATACCATCTGGACCTTTTTTCCCCTTTACAATATCACTACTTAATACATGGGTCTTAGGTTCATTCTACCCTTTGTCACGAATAGACTTGGGTAAGCAGCCACACAAGGCATGAGCACAGACTATCACAAATATTGTGCAGTGGCAGTTGAGGGGGCCCCCAGGAAATCCATTCCTATCTGCAGGCATTACCCTTTGTCACAAAAGATATGAGTTAAAATGGGAATACATCTTGAAAATAGGAAAATGATAATGGTGCCTATTGTCATATATTCTAGTTAACTTTGGAACAGCACTCTCAGTCCACCTTGGGTTACTATTCACCAGAAGAAGATGAAGGCAAACTCCTAAGGGAGTGTCTAACCTGTAGTAGGTGCTCAATAGATATTCAGGGGAATGAGTGGGAGACAGTCAGAATACTCTTATCATGTTTTATTCTTTTACCCCCAAGTGCTTGTTTAACTAGAAAATAGAAGGTTGTTTAAAGAATAAAGTGTGCATAAGGAAGGTGTCAAGTCTGCTGACTCGGGAGCAAGGACATGACAGTACTTGCCTTCGGCTGATGCCACTTTTGCCAATGGCAGTTCTGTAGCAAATGCATCTTTGTTTGGCACCACACGATGGTATTAAAATACAACACCTACCTAGTTCTCATGAGTGAACCAGGATGAATGGATGTGTATTTGTAAGCACGCCAGGGTCCAGTTGCATTTAACCAATACACTTAAACACATTTTCCTTATTTCTGGTTGCTCTATGTGAATTATATCTTATTTAAAATTATATCTTACTTTAACCACTTTTTTCAAATTTTAAAGGAATTTTAAGGAAATATGTCTACATTAAAGGAATTGGAGTAATGATTTTTCATTTTGCATTTCCATCTATTTGTGCGGCTGAAAGTTCTGTAAGTTTTTAATACCTACCTGAGCACAGACAGACTGCATCTTGACATCTAACATGGAGGTTAGCTGTCATTCAGCCAAGGAAAGAAGGACTCCCTGTTGTTGGTACAAGAAGTTCTAACTTCCGTGGTAGGGTTCATGACACTTTATTTTAGTGCCTTTTCAAAAATAATAAAGCTGATGTAGCAAAGTGGTAATTAACCTTAGTCATGCCAAACTCTTACTGCTATTATGTTCTAAGTGCTGGTTTTATTTTTTTTAACCATTAGTAAAGGTAGTAAATAAAATGGAATAGTTACAAAGATGCAACCTAAGTGATTAGAAGGAAAAACATGTATCTGTGGGATATGAAGCTATTTCCCAAAATGAATCAAATGATTTTTCTGTTTTGTCTTTAGAAAAGATGAGGCCATTTAAGGATCTCTCGAATAGCTAAGGCAATTGTGGTATAAAAAGGAATTTCTGGGCAGGGAATCTGAAAACCATATCATAAATACTCGCCATGTTATTTAGTTAGTGGGTTTATATTGCACAATTTAGATTAATTACAATCAATTAATTTTACCATGGCATGGATAATCTCTCTGTCATACGTGTTTACCCTGCAATTACTGAGTGAGGTGTGTGTCTCTGGGGACTTTCTTTTATTATTAACCCAAATTTCAGGTGACATCAGGAGAATGAATTACTTTCGAGAGTTTCTTTTTTAAAATGGGTTTAAAAATTCAACAATGAGTCAGAACTGTGATTATGCCTGTACTTGACTAGGGCTGTAAACACCAAACTATTTGACTATCTGATCTGAGATAGTATTTGGGTTCCATGACTGAGAGGTACAGAGGAAAGATACTGAATGTTTCTGTCCTTAAAGTAATATGCACTTGTATTTTATATGTAATCTTTCACTTCTATACCCATTCCATTTTAAGAAAAAATACTAAATTTCACATTTTCCATTTAGAATCAAAGGAAAATCTCCATATGAATATAAGTGAATACAAGTGTTTGTGTAGCAAGTATCATAATCTCTGGCCTCATCTCATCTGTAAAATAAATGTTAGAAAATGAGTGGTTTTCTATTTTTATTTTTAGCAGTGGAACCTTGTTTTCAAATGAAACTGTACAGAGACCCCCAGAGAAATAGGACATAGTGCATTCAGCCACTCTTACCCTCCCCTGGTTGTCCTGGAATTGACAATGACTGGGTTAGTCCTTTCAGGCACTCCACGTAGGGCAGTGATTCTCAGAGGATCATCTAGGGTCACTGTGAAAACAATATTGTTATTTGAAAGGAGAACCCTCAGGTACCTAGGCCAGTGCTATTGAGGTAATCTTCAGACTTGTGTTACTGGTCCATGAGGGAGAGATACAAAATTGAGAGCAAGCATTGAGAAATGTTTATAGCAATTTGACATTGCTGTGCTATCCAAGCACATGATCAGTGATGGGCTTATTTTTCTGGATACGATATGGACTAAAAGTGTTGATCCATAATAGATTGGAAAAAAAAACTTTATGGATAATTTGAGAAGCACTGTTCATGAATATTTTCTTATTTAGGACTCCAATTTTCCTCCTAAAGATTGAATAAGTTAGATCATTCCTGAGTGTGTTCAATATTATTATAGCATTACAAATACTTATCAGTTGATTTGATTTATAAGGAAGCTTTATGAAAGATCTTTGAACTAAAGGAATAATGACATTGGTTTTTAAAAATCTTTTATTCATCCATTCATTAATTTTTTTCAATAAATATTTATTGTTTGCCTACCATGTGTCTGGTGAATACAGGAGACCCAATCCTGCTTTATGGGGTCATCAGGCAATTGCCATACTTTTTGCACAGGTTTGCAGCGTGGGGAGTACAGGCTTCCCTGGGCTCTGAGGAGGAGCACCAGACTTGGTTGGGGGCGGGGGGGTGGTGGGTGGTCAAGGGAGGTTCTAATCCCCAAATTAGTAATTGTTAAAAAGCAAATAATTCACAAACTTTGGTAAAAATACCTGAGCCACTCCTTACTGATTGTGACACAAATATTTTTTGAGTCCATACGCTGTGCTTACCCTGTGCCACTTGCTGTTCTGTGTGTGAGGATAAAGCAGACACAGTCCCTGCCCACATGGGGCTTATTATCAAGTGCATGGAGACCAGTGAATGGCTAGGAGTTCTCCTGATGTTGATGAGCCCCACAAGGAAATAAAACAGGGTAGAGTGGTGAGTGTGAGCATGTGATGGTGAATGGGTCGCAGAGTAGTTCTCAGCAAGGAGGTGACATCTGAGTTGAGGCTGAGTGACCTGAAGGAGCTGAGCTGCAGTGGGCTGAGGGTGAGGGAGACGATGGAAGAGCTCAGAGAAGTCAGGGTCAAAGCAAGAGGGAACTGCCTTCGACTCTGCTCTGTGTGCATCTGCAGCCAGGCCCTTGCAGCCCCATCACCCACGCTCATCCTTGGGGGATGTGGGCATCCACAGAGCCCCCATCCCTAAGGCCTGTTTGTGTGTCCCAGGTATTGGCTTCAAAGTTCTTTTGCTTCTAATAGCCAGCTCCTGGGTCTCTTTTTGGGAGGACTGCTCAAGCTACTGGAGGCTCTTTGCCCCCAGTCAGCAGTGCCTGTGTCACAGAACCAAACTCAGGTCTGCTTGTCCACTCACAGTAAAGCCAATCTACTGACACCCAGCTGTGGCGAAGGAAAGTGCAGTCTATCGCAGGGGCCAGCAAGGAGTCCAGGCAGCTAGTGCTCAAAAAGCCTAAACTGGGCTTCCCTGGTGGCGCAGTGGCTGAGAGTCCGCCTGCCGATGCAGGGGACGCGGGTTCGTGCCCCGGTCCGGGAAGATCCCACATGCCGCGGAGCGGCTGGGCCCGTGAGCCTTGGCCGCTGAGCCTGCGCGTCCGGAGCCTGTGCTCCGCAATGGGAGAGGCCACAACAGTGAGAGGCCCGCGTACCGCAAAAACAAAAAAAAAAAAAAAAAAAGCCTAAACTCCCCAATGTGTTTCAGCAAAACATTTTTAAAGGCCAGGTGAGGGAGGGGAGTCCCAGGGTATATGATCCACTCATGCACAATTGTCTGGTTGGTTGATGGTGAGGTTACAGGGTATTAACATTATCAATCCTTAGATGCCAATAGGTGCTTACGATTATCAACTAGTTAATTTCTTCCTTTTGATGGTGGTTTTAGCATCTGTAAAACAAGTCAGGAAATGTGCATCAGATACTACTTCGGAGAGGAGCTACAGCAGAGGATGGGGGAGGGGTCTGCCCCAGGAAGGCCCCATAGGATCCTGCTCCCTTACACCTGAGGGGCTAGGACCTCTCTCAGGGCCCTTTACCAACCACTCCTTCCCTCAGGTTTGGACACTGGCTCTGAGGCAAACTCTACCTGCACGGCTCTTGCCCTCACTTGCCCTCTGAGGAACACTTCCTCAGAAAGTTGTTTGCTTCTAGGAAATGACTTAAGAGATGAACTGTCCTCCCTGCCACCCACCAGTTTTGAAGTATAGCCTTTGGTATAGTGTTATCATTTTTGTTAATTAAAGATGGGATTAAATTAAATATTTTATAGTATTCCCAAGTTCTTGAAGTTTTTTTGTTTTTGGAACAGCTTCCATTTTAACAGCCATCAAGTGGAAAGGATTTTGTTTTTTATCCTAAAGGCAATTGCCTATTTCTTCTGATTCTGGTGAATTTGTTTACTGTTCAATTAAGTGAAACATTTCCAGAGAGTTATCTATTTTCACTCTTCCAGCTCACAGAGTAGAAGCTAATCTTAAACTGATAAAACTATTAGAGGATTATTTCCTGTTCACACACTGGGTCAATAAAATTACAGAGATTAAACAAGGGAATAAGACAGAGTGTTTAGCAGGGTTTGATTGTGGGAGATATCATCTAGCATCAGAAGCCTGTGAGCTTTTCCACACATTTTCATGTACTAATCACTGTGACTTTCACGTCCCTGTTTCTAAAATGGTCTGGAGCTATGGTTTGAGCAGAATTTGAAGCTGACAGGCCAGTGTGTCTATGTGGAATTTTCCCTCTGTTCTTCAGGGAAAAGTAAAGTTAGATTATATTTATTTTGACTGGATTTCCATTTATTTTAGAACTTTTGGGGCATTTTAATATCTATATATGAAAAGCACTTGGATCTCTTGCTTTTGAAAAATTATGTACAGATCATCCATTCTTCCTCTTTTCCTCCCTACTTCTCCCTTTGTTCCTTCCTTTTTTCTTTCTTTCTTTTAAACAGATGCTAAATCATCTCTCTATCTGAATATCTCACAAAACATAGTTTAAAGTTCCTAAGTGGGTTTTTCTTTGCTTGTAGTAGAATCCTATATCTGGGATATCCTCTTTTATCTTTAGTAGTTTTCTGTCTGAGATTGGACATAGTAAGCGTTCAATAAATATTTCTTGAGGGAATGAAGCCATGGTGCTAGGTCCTGGGCACAATCCTAAAATATTGATATTGTGCTTTTCTTGGTGTGCATCTGTGATGAGAGCCTTGCTTTTCAGCTTTTAGTTCCAGCTCAACTATTTGTCACAAGTATGACAACAATATTGGGAAAATAATTTTTAAATCCTTAGATAAACTGTGTTTGTTCATTTCACAAAATTAAATGTCACTAGATTCTGTTGCAGTAAAATACCCATTGGCACATTCCTTTTGCCTGTAAATACCTCTGAAACACTTGGATTTTGACCATCAATTTCATAATACATTGAGGCATGGAATTATAGGACAATAATGCATGATTTTTCATGCCTGAAAAACACTCTGAAGTCAAGCAGTAGCATTGAAGCGCAACTGGAAAATTTTACATCCAGTCAAGAATTAAACCAATAGTACATTTAATTTTGTATTTGCTAGGTAATTGAAAGTATGAGTATCTTCAACTTTCTTTTTGTTTCTATTCTAAAACAATTTAGTCAGAAATTGATTAAGGAAAGGGTAAACAAATAAATTGTTTCCATTAGTGAACTCATAATAACCTTTTGAGTAGGAGTGGGAAATAGTATTAAAATTTATCCTAGGAAGGGTGACCAACCATAATGACTACAAAGCCTAATTCAGAAGAGTGAGATGCCTATTGGGTTGTGTTCCCAGGCTGGCAGCCTCACTGTCTGGATTGTTAAAACACAAAATTCAACTGAGTACATTTTGAAGATCTTATTGGCTTTATTCAGTGAGTCATGAATGGGCAGCATTCAATCTAGCAGATAGAAAGGAGCTCTGAGGAACTGTACAAATGAAAGACTTTTATAGGCAGAAGAGGGCAGGAACGAGGAAGTTATTCTTCATTAGGAGTTAGTCAAAAAACGGATTGGTTATTGCAAGGTTACTTTTCCTAAAGAGGATAGAGGGTTTTATCAGGCAGCTTGCCTAACTAGTGCTGATCAGGAGATTCCTGATTGGCTAGTTTAAGTTCCCATTTCTGGGAGAGACAAAACTGTAATTAAGTTAAGTTTGGTGACCCAGAGATTAGCATAAACAACTCCATTGTCTAAAACAATGCGCCCATTGTCTTATTTTTAACAGGATGTTTGAGTGAGTCCAGGGGCTGTGCAAGACTGACCCAATTCTTGCAGAAGAGGTTATGACTAGAGTTGACTCACATGGGGATTCAGCTTAAAAACTTTAGGAATTCTGGAAACCCAAGGACACTTTGTGTGTTGCCCTTGACACTGTAATGCTTATTTGCAAGTGGGTGGAGCTTTCTCTGGGATTTTTAGGGGCATGACCACGATGAGAGAGGAACTCCCTGAAGTAGCAGCGTACTCTACTGTTAAGGAAACTTGCCGAGAAAGACAAGTAAGATGGCATAAAAGTGTCAGTTGGACTTCAGGTATTTGCTTATGCACATTTTGGAAACCCCAAATTGGGGCACTTTTCCTGACAAGCAGAACAATACTTGTTGGGGTAATGGGTCAGAATATTTGAAATCAAGAATGACTCAGAAAATATAGGCTAAAGTACTACTATAATTATAAGCTATGCCCTAAATGTATCCAAAGGCCTTTGAATGATAAATAGTAAATGTTATTCATATTAGCATTTATATTGCTATATTACAAATAAATGTTAGTTTGTGCATATTTAAATAAATGTTATAAGTGAATTTTGCCTGCATTAATTGAGAATATGTTGGAGCACATAACCCAACTAAAGTTTTTCCTTCTAGTTTACTTTGAAAGGAATGTGATGTTAATTCTGGGGCATTGATGTTTTACAATGCCTGATCAAGACAAAAAAGTGAAGACCACAGAAAAATCAACCGATAAAAAACAACAAGGAATCATCACCAGGTAACTCCCTTCTGAGTCTTTGCTAATTATTAACTCAGGCAGTGGCCAGCAACCAGATTTAATGGCTTTTTGAGAAATAGAGTAGATCCTTGACAACTGCTGCTCTGGGGTACAGTGTTTACTGAAATGTTTGTGCATTTCTAGAGTTCTACAGAAACATTTAGCATGTATATGTTTCAGTCTATAAAAGCAGGCCTCCAAGTAGCAGTGTTCTATGTTACTAGTGGGTAACATGACTAGTTCACCTGGAGTCTTCTGTTGGTTGACACTGTGTTATTCTTTTTTTTTTTTTAACATCTTTATTGGAGTATAATTGCTTTACAATGTCATGTTAGTTTCTGCTGTATAACAAAGTGAATCAGCTATATGTATACACATATCCCCATATCCCCTTGTGTTATTCTTTCTCCTAGGGACTATTCAGATCTTAAAAGACTTCTGTGCCTTTTGAACGTTCAGTCAAGCAAACAACAGGTAGTGTTTTCAAAGAATGTGCGTCTATTAACGACAGAGAAATCACATGTTTCCAAAGGGATCCATTTAACATCATGTGAACGATAAGTCTATTTTTCTTTGTTCTTTCTATGTTTTGTCTTTCTTCTAGCTGTTTCTTTCATACCTGTCAGGTTCAGGATGCAAGACTCTGTATCCACAGCCTTTTCATTCTTTTGCTCTCATGCCTGGGGCCCGCTTTATCCTCTGTTCAGTGCCATGTGTCCTAATCAGCAAAAGCATTTCAGTATAGAAACAGAGCTCTCTTCATTTGAATGCCCAATGTTTGAAACTGCAGAGCTCTAGGGAAGTTGATTTCTCCAAAACACTGTTCATCACCTTTCCCTTCGTCTCTGCTTCCCCACTTCTGAGGCTGCCGACTTGCTACAGCACCACTTTTGATGCTTGCTGCAAATTATATCTCACCAAAAACAGGGGAAAGGAAGGAGTGAGTTTTGGCTATTTTTACAATAGAATTTTTTTTTTTAATAGACAGAGGAAGAATGGTACTGCTGCTTGAATTTATCTCTAAATGTTTCTTTTTGGTTTAGCTTCTGTCAGACTTTAGAGAGTCAAGAGATTAGAGGCTATCCATGGAGGTTTAGGGAATAACACAGAAATGCTAATAATAATGAAGACAGCTTATTTAGCACAGTAAATTAGTAAATGGCAGGGATGGGATTTGAACCCCGGGAGCCAGACTCCAAAGTCAACTGTGGTATACTTGTTAAGTAAATTTGTTTATGAGCTCATGTGGTAATACAGCCCTACTGGCTTTTGTTATATCCACTAAACCTACCAGAGAACTACAGCATTTACAACATTTTTTTTATTGAAGTATAGTTGATTTACAATATTATATTAGTTTCAGTGGTACAACATAATGATTAAATCTTTTTAAGATTATACTCCATTTATAGTTATTGTAAAATATTGACTATGTTCCCTGTGCTGTACAATATATCCTTGTAGCTTATTTATTTTATACATAGTAGTTTGTACCTCTTAATCCCCTACCCCTATATCACCCCTCCTCACTTCCCTTTCCCCTCTGGTAACCACTAGTTTATTCTCTGTGAGTCTGTTTCTGTTTTGTTATACATATTCGTTTGTTTATTTTTAAGATTCCGCATATAAGTGATAACATACAGGATTTGTCTTTCTCTGATTTATTTCACTAAGGTTAATAATTTCTAGGTCCAACCATATTGTTGCAAATGGCAATATTTCATTCTCTTTTATAGCTGAGTGAATTCCATTGTGTGTATGTGTGTGTGTGTGTGTGTGTGATATATACGTGTGATATGTATATCATCTACATAAATCTGTTGATGGGCATTTAGGTTGCTTCCATATTATGGCTATTGTAAATAATACTGCTATGAACATTAGGGTGCACGTAACTTTTCAAATTAGTGTTTTTGTTTTCCTTGGATATATACCCAGGAGTGGAATTACTGGATCATATGGTAGTTCTATCTTTAGTTTTTTGAGGAACCTCCATACTGTTTTCCATAGTGGCTGCACCTGTTTACATTCGCACCAGCAGTGTTCCCTTTTCTCCACATCCTTGCCAACATTTGTTACATGTTGTCTTTGTGATGAGAGCCATTCTGATGGGTGTGAGGTGATATCTCATTGTGGTTTTGATTTGCATTTCCCTGATGATTAGCAAGGTTGAGCATCTTTTCATGTCCCTGTTGGCCATCTGTATGTCTTCTTTGCAAAAATGTCTATTCAGGTCTTCTGCCCATTTTTTAATCATATTGTTTGTTTTTTTGATATTGAGTTGTATTAGCTATTTATATATTTTAGGTATTAACCCCTTACTGGTCATCATCATTTGTGAATATTTTCTCCCATTCAGTAGGTTGTCTTTTCATTATGTTGATGGTTTCTTTGCTATACAAAAGCTTTTAAGTTTAATTATATCCCATTTGTTTAGTTTTGCTTTTGTTTCCTTTGCTTTAGGAGACAGAACCAAAAAAATATTGCTACAGGTTATGTCAAGGAATGTTTTCTTCTAGGAGTTTTATGGTTTCCAGTCTTACATTTGGGTCTTTGATCCATTTTGAGTTTGTTTTTGTATATAGTGTGAGAAAATGTTCTAATTTCATTCTTTTACATGTACCTGTTCAGTTTTCCCAGCACCACTTATTGAAGAGACTGTCTTTTCCCCATTGTATATTCTTGCCTCCTTTGTCATAGATTAATTGACCATAAGTTTGTGGGTTCTTTTCTGGGCTCTTGATCTATGTGTCTTTTTTGGTGCCAATACCATACTGTTTTGATCACTTGTAGCTTTGTAGTACAGTTTGAAGTCAAGGAGTTTGATCTCTCCAGCTTTGTTCTTTTTTCTCAAGATTGCTTTGGCTATCCAGGGTCTATTGTAGTTCCATAAAAATTTTAGGATTATTTGTCCTAGCTCTGTGAAAAATATCATAGGTGTTTTGATAGGGATTCCACTAACTCTGTAGATTGCTTGGGTAGTATGGACATTTTAATGATATTAATTCTTACAATCCACAAACACAGGATATCGTTCCATTTCTTTGGTGTCTTCAATTTCCTTCATCAGTGTCATATAGTTGTTGTTTTTTTTTAACATCTTTATTAGAGTATAATTGCTTTACAATGGTGTGTCAGTCTCTGCTCCATAACAAAGTGAATCAGCCATACACATACATATGTCCCCACATCTCCCCCCTCCCGCATCTCCCCCACTCCCACCCTCCCCATCCCACCCCTCCAGGTGGTCACAAAGCACCGAGCTGATCTCCCTGTGCTATGCGGCTGCTTCCCACCAGCTATCTATTTTACGTTTGGTAGTGTAAATATGTCCATGCCACTCTCTCACTTTGTCCCAACTTACCCTTCCCCCTCCCCGTGTCAATGTCATATAGTTTTTAGAGTATAAGTCTTTTACCTCCTCAGTTAAGTTTATTTCTATGTATTTTATTCTTTTGGATGCAATTATAAATGGGATTGTTTTCTTGCTTTCTCTTTCTGATAGTTCATTATTAGTGTATGGAAAAGCAACATTTTTTGTATATTAATCTTGTATCTTGCAGCTTTACTGAATTCATTTATTAGTTCTAATAGTTTTTGGTTGGAGACTATAGGGTTTTATGTATATAGTATCATGTTATCTGAAACTACTGACAGTTTTACTTCTTCCCTTCCAATTGGGATGCCTTTTATTTCTTTTTCTTGTTTGATTGCTGTGGCTAGAACTTCTAATACTGTGTTAAATGCATGTGAGGAGAGTGGACATCTTTGTCTTTTTTGTGATTTTAGAGGAAAAGCTTTCAGCTTTTCACCATTGAGTATGATGTTAGGTGTGGGTTTGTCATATATGATCCTTATTATGTTGAGATATGTTCCCTATACCAACTTTGATGAGAGTTTTTATCATGAATGGATGTTGAATTTTGTCAGATGCTTTTTCTGAGTCTATTGAGGTGATCATGTGATTTTTATCCTTCCTTTTGTTAATGGTGTGTATCACATTAGTTTATTTGTATATATCCTTGTGACCCTGGAATAAATCCCAGTTGATCATGGTGTATGACCCTTTTATGTATTATTGAATTTGGTTTGCTAGTGTTTTGTTGAGAATTTTTGCATTTATGTCCATCAGAAATATTGGCCTGTAAGTTCTTTTTTTGTAGTGTCTCTGTCTGGTTTTGGAATCAGAATAATGATGGCCTTGTAAAATGCATTTGGGAGTGTTCCCTCCTCTTCAATCTTTGGTAGTAGATTGAAAAGGATAGGCATTAGCTCTTCTTCGAAAGTTTGGTAGAATTCCCTCGTGAACCTGTTTGGTCCTGGACTTTTGTTGGCAGAGAATTGTTTAAACTTCTAATTCAGTTTCACTACTAGTGTTCTGTATGTTCAGGTTGTCAATTTCCTCCTCATTGGTCTTAGAAGATTGTATATTTCTAGAAATATATCCATTTCTTCTAGGTCTTCCAGTTTGTTTGCATATAACTGTTTGAAGTATTCTCTTTAGATTTTTTGTATCTCTTTGATATTGGTTGTTATTTCTCCTCTTTCACTTCTTATTTTGTTTATTTGAATCCTCTCTCTTTTTTTCTTGATGAGTCTGGCTAAAGGCTTATCAATTTTATCTTTTCAAAAAAAAAAGCAGCATTGGATTCATTGATGTTTTGTATTGTTTTTTGGTCACTATTTTATTTATTTTCTCTCTGATCTTTATTATTTCCTTCCTTCTGCTGACTTTGGGCCTTGTTTCTTCTTCTTTTTGTGATTCCTATAGATGAATGGTTAGGTAGTTTATCTGAGTTTTTCTTGTTTCTTGATATAGGCCTGTATCACTATAAACTTCCCTCTTCAAAATGCTTTTGCTGTATCCTATATAGATTTTGGAAAATTGTGTTTTTATTTTCATTTGTCTCAAGGTATTTTCTAATTTCCTCTGATTTTTTTTTTTTTTTTTTTTTTTTTTTTTTGCAGTATGTGGGCCTCTCACTGTTGTGGCCTCTGCCGTTGCAGAGCACAGGCTCCGGACACGCAGGCTCAGCGGCCATGGCTCATGGGCCTAGCTGCTCCACGGCATGTGGGCTCTTCCCGGACCGAGGCACGAACCCACGTCCCCTGCATTGGCAGGTGGACTCTCAACCACTGCGCCACCAGGGAAGCCCTGATTTTTTTTTTTTTAAGTGACCCATTGACTTTTTTAGTAACATGTTGTTTACTCTCCAGTGTTCATTTTTCTATTTTTCTTCCTGTAATTGATATCTAGTTTCAAACCATTGTGGTTAGAAAAAATGCTTGATATAATTTCTATCCTCTTCAATTCATTGAGACTTGTTTTGTGGCTGAGCATGTGATCTATCCTGGAGAATGTCCCATGTGTAGTTGAAAATAACATATATTCTACTGTTTTTGGATGAAATGTCCTTTATATATCTATTAAGTCCAACTGATCTAATGTGTGATTAAGACCACTGTTTCCTTATTGATTTTCTCTCTGGATGATCTGTCCATTGATGTAAGTGGGGTGTTAAAGTCCCCACTGTACAGTAATACAGTCCCTTACTGTTACTGTATTATTGTTAACTTCTCCTTTTATGTCTGTTAGTATTTGCTTTATATATTTATGTGCATCTATAATAGGTGCATGTGTGTTAACGAATTTTTATCCATTTCTTGTATTGATCCCTTTATCATAATGCTCTTCTTTGTCTTTTGGTGTAGACTTCGTTTTAAAGTCTACTCTGTCTGATGTTAGTGTTGCTACACCAGCTTTCTTGTCATTTCAATTTTCATGAAATATTTTTTTCCATCCCTTCACTTTCAGTCTGTTGGTGTCTGTAGCTCTGAAGTGCATTTCTTCATTAAGCAGCATATAGATGGGTCTTGTTTTTTTATCCTGTCAGTCACCATATGTCTTTTGGTTGGGGCACTTAGTCCATTGACTTTTAAAGTGATTATTGATAGGTGTGTACTTATTGCCATTTTGTTCATTGTTTGCTGGTTGTTTTGGTAGTTCTTCTCTGTTCTTCTTTTTGTTTCTTTCCCTATAGTTTGATGATTTTCTTTAGTAGTATATTTATGTTACTTTCTCTCTTGTTTTTGTGTACCTATTGTAGGTTTTTGATTTGTGGTTACCATGGGGTTTATATATATGTTGACTTATAACTATATCTACTTGTTTTAAACTGATAATTATTTAAGTTGAAACATATTCTAAAAGATCTACATTTTTTACTCCCCTCCCCCATGTTATGTCTTTTTGATGTCATCTTCATGTTTATCCCTTAACAGTTTGTTGTAGTTATAGTTGATTATACAACTTTTTTCAAATCTTTCTACTAGCTTATTTAAGTGGTTGATCCACAGCCTATACCATATATTTGCCTTTACTAGTGGAATTTTTTTCTTTCCTCTAAATTCTTACTTCTTGTTGTAGCCTTTTCTTTGCCAGTTAAAGAATACCCTTTAACGCTTCTTGTAGGGTCATTTTAGTACTGATGAACTCTGTTAATTTTTGCTTGTCTGAAAAGCTCTTTATCTCTCCTTCAATCATGAATAATAACCTTGCTGGGTAGAGTATCCTAGGTTTTAGATTTTTCTACTTTCAGCTCTTTAAATATATCTGCCACTCCCTCCTGGCCTGCAAAGTTTCTGCAGAAAAATCAGCTGATAGCATTATGGGAGTTCCCTTGTATGTGACTGTATTTTTCTCTTGCTGCCTTTTGAATTCTCTCTTTCTCTTGAACTTTTGTCATTTTAATTACGATATGCCTTGGTGTGGGTCTCTTTGGGTTCATCTTGTTTGGGACCCTCTGTGCTTCTCATACCTGAATATCTGTTCTTTCTAAAGGTTTGGGAAGTTTTCAGCCAGAATTTTATCAAATACATTTTTGACCCCTGTCTCTCGCTCTTCTCCTTCTGGAATCTCTATAATGAGCGTGTTAGTATGCTTGATGTTTGTCCTAGAGGTCCCTTATTCAGTTGTCACTTTTTAAATTTGCTTTACTTTTTGCTGTTCTGATTGAGTGGTTTCTATCTTCCAGATCACTTATACATTCCTGTGTATTGTCTAGTCTGCGGTTTATTACTTGTATTGTGTTTTTCATTTCAGGTATTGTAGTCTTCAGCTCTGACTGGTTCTGTTTTATATTTTCTAGGTTTTTTGTTAAAATACTCACTGTGTTCATCTATTCTTTACCCACGTTCAGTTAGCATTCTCATTAATAATGCTTTGAACTCTTTACCTGGTAAAAATTATTTATCTCTGTTTCATTAGTTGTGTTTTTTTCAGGTTTTTTTTTTCTTCTTCTTTCATTTGGAACAAATTCCTCTGTCTTCTTATTTTGCTTAACTTTCTCTGTCTCTGTGCAATTACATGAAACAGTTACCTAATCTGGTCTTGAAGTCATGTCCTTGTGTGGGAGCATACCTATGCAGTCTGTGTGTGCCCAGTGGCTTTGGTGGGAGAGCTGGATCTGACGTGAGCCCGAGGTCATGTCTTCCCCCAGAGTGTGCTGGCAGCTCTCACTATGGTTGGAGGTGGGGCGGGAGACAGAGGGGATAGAGCCAGAGCCAGGTGTGAGCCAGGGCTTCTCCTGTACTTAGTGGCCATCACTGCTCTATCAGGGGCAAGGTGGGGCCCGAGTTGCTGGAGCAGAAGCCCTGAGGGTTGGGTCTAAGTTAGACCCACCGCCTCTGTGAAAGCCAGTAAAGGCCACCCTCACTCTGTTTGGATGCTGTGCTGGGTCCAAGCTGGCTCTGTCCCCCTCCAAGTGTGAACCCTCCTCAGCTCTGGCGGCCTTCACTCTAGTGGGGGACTGTGCTGGATCTAGAGGGGCCAGAGCAGGCATGCAGCATGGGCTGGGGTGTGCGCTGGGGTGGTCGCGGGAAACCAGCCAGAGCCACAGGCAGTTTCAGTCTGCTTCCTCTGCCTTGTTCCCATGAGTAATCAAGCGTGTGAATGCTCTTCATGGGCAGAGTCTTTGTTTCTTACAGCCCTCCTGTAAGTCCCACTGGTTTTCAAATCAGCTAAGGGGACTCATCTTTCCAGTGTCGGCCCCCAGGTCTGGGGTTCCCAATATGTGGTTCGAACCCCTCACTCCCTAGGGAGGATCTCTGAACCCGTGATATTATCCTCCTCTTCTGTGTCTCCTCCCAGGGGCACAGGTCGACCCCATCACTTCTCCTCCAGTTGAGGCACAGAGAAGTTAAATGGCTTTCTCGAGATCATACAGCCAACTAATGGTAGGTACAGATCTAACCAAATACTCCATCTTTGCAATGTGTGCCTCTAACCACTGAGATATCTTTTAAATGACTTGGGAAGTTAAATTCAAAAAATAGCTGGATAAGCATTGATTTGAAGAAAACATGGCCTTAAAATATTTTTCTCCTCTTCCTTCTTCTCTGTTTTTAAGCCTATAACCCCAGAAACTCTTTTCTTCTCATCTGTCTATTTCAGCATCACTTACTCTTTGTCCATCTCCACACGGCTAAAACAGTCTTCCTGGCCCACTGCTCACTGATAGTCATGAGTGGGTGCCACACATCAAGTTCACTGTTTCTTAGTAAAGGAAGCACAGTGACTCAGCATACAGATTTGGTTGTATCAATAGTTTCCATTCTTTCTCACTGTACATCCTAAGATGTAACCAGAATGTCAAGTATTTCTACTTTTTGCTTTTTCTCAAATTTGTCCTTCTCCCAAGTTTCTTTTCTATAAAATCTTACCTATTTCCAGGGCTAAGATCTAATGATAGCACCTCCATAAAAAAGCTTTCCTTTATCTTCCATTCCAGAAGTGATCCCTTTCTTCCCAAAGTACCTTCTTTCAACATTATAGCATTATTTTTTTCTGTGCTTTGGAAAGACTTGTCTACATTTCTAATTTCCTGAGAGATTATACGTTTCCAGCTTTGACTTTTGCTTCCGGTTCACCGTATCCTCTATTCGGTGAGCTCTTGATCAGTTTTCACCAAATTGAATTGTAACTTAAAAATTAGATGACCTCATGGATACGTATAACCACCTGGCTAGTGTAAAAGAGACACCAGTGGTGGGTTTGGGCTCTGCTTGTCCAGTTTTGAAGTCCATGATCACTGGATCTGTTGTGCCTTCTCTCAACACCACTCCCTTGCTAACACCTGACAGACTTAAAGTAAATTTAAGAGTTTTGCCACCTTTAACCAATTTTAGAATTTGCATTCTGTTGTCTGACAAGTTCACGTGGCATATCTTTTTGTAAAATATTTCATACGTTCAAAAATGCATTTTTGTAATGCTTGAATTATTCAGAAAGTGCATAGTTCTAAGAAAAAAATGAAAATAACTGCTCATTTATATAAATGTCTTGAGGGTGACAAAATTCATTCTTAATTCTGTTTATAAAACTTTCATGCATTTATGATTTTGAAATAATAAATGTTATTCTAAACACCCTATTCTCCTTTCTGTAAAATAATGCGGAGACATTTATAGGAGAAGAAAGATATTGGAGAGGATAAATCAAGAATTTGTTTATATCTTGATTGCTCCAGAAAGAGAGTAAGGTGGCTTATGAAGATATGTAAAGTACTCAGATTATCATAAAAGAAAAGCAAGGTTTGGGAACAAAGTAGACTCAGAGTCCAGAGGAAATGACCATCAAAATATGCAAGTTGGCCACACATTAGGCTCTAAGATCTTTAGCAGTCAGTTTGAAAAGGGAAGCCTGGGGATTAAGGCCCACTCACCTGAATTTCTGTTCTAACAAGACCTGACCTGTCACTTGCAAATGAACCAAGATGGCTAATTAAGCAGTTGCAGAGGGAAGTGTACTTTGTGGGTTTGGGCAGAGAATTATAAGAACTGGATGTCCTTCATCTGAATTTCTAATGAGCCAAGCCCTTCCTCATTGTTGCGTCTGTTCCCCTGTTCTACTTTCGCTCTCTTCCCGTTTGCTCTGTGAGCCTCTGCGTACCTTGCTTCACCATCTTAGAGACTGCTGTTCTGAGGACAGTTCTGTTGTCACAGAAGTGGGGACAGAGACACACTGAGGCAGAGGAGCCCTTTCATCGTAAGCAGGGTAAGAATAATCATAATCCAGTAAAACCAAATACTTCAAGAAAAAGAATTGCCCCAGGGTTGTTGAAGCAAAGTAAAGTCATAAAGTTGGTTGGAGGTTTCACCAGAGATTTTCACAAGTCTTGAAATAATTTGCCTTGAGCTGGAATTAAATTTTTTTCCTACATTTAAAACCATAGGGAGCTGAGAAATTGGTTTGCAATTAGGAAAAAAAACAGATGAAAGAAAGATAGAAAAATAATTCATTACAGGCCCATTACTTGCCTTGAAATAAAAGAGGTCTTGATAGATGCTGTGGAAAGAAAAAGTCTAAGGCACTGTTGTGCTCTGAGACACCAGGACTAGGAACGGCAGTTATGGTTTCCACGGCCAGTGGACACTTGAATCCTGTAGGAGAGGCATGGGCAGTGGCTGGGCAGATTCTGAGGAGGTTGAGGAGGCCACTTTTAGCTCAAGTCACAGGAAAGGACATGGTTCTTGGAAAATGGTCTGGCTGTCCTCTGGTGGAATTGATGGGAAAGGCATTCTGGGTGAAGCGAGTAAAATAATCAGATATCTGAAGGAAAGAAAATAACACACACTGAAGCAAAATGGTGACTAGACATTTCTGTTGAAAGTAGTGATAAATAAAGCTGTAAGAAACTGTGCAATGTCTGAAGGCCTATCTACAAATTTTGTATCTATCACATAAGCAACAGAGAAGGTTGAAATTTCCAGACAGAAGTGACATGATCAAATTTTTAGGAAGGTCCTTCTCTTGAATCTCTAGTCTCTTTCCTTTCCACTTATGCTACTCAAGCTGCTCAGGGACCTGCCACTTTCTAGAGCATATGTAGTTTTTCTCTGCCTTCCAGCCTGTGCAAAAATCTGCCTGGAATACTCTGGAATATTCCAGGCATCCTGGTCCAGGACCCACCCTATCTCTCTTTTACTTTCTACCACAACAAACCCTTGTTCACTCATTTTGCTGTGTGTTCTAGTGCTAGATGACCCCCGACCCCCCATTGGGCTGTAAACTTTTTGAGAAGGAAGAGGCTGTGGCTGTCCTGCTCACTATATACCCAGTGTCTCACACATCTGGCAAGAGATGTGTCTGCAACACACACACTGAGCGAATGAACTTGTCTGGAGATGAATCAGTTTAGCAAAGAGACTGGGGATGAAGTGAACTTCCCATTCCACAGTAGGTAAAGTAGGTATCCCATTCCCATTGGATCTGTGAGAGGTGCTAAGAACAGAAAGACAGACAGATGTGATGCTGCCCTCAGGGTGGCCAAATTCAGGGGGAAAGGCTGATGTGTTGTGCAGACGTAGTATGGGATTGTGATAAGTGCTGTAAGAGAGATTGGCACAGTAATGCCACTGGGGAGGCAGTGACTGGCTCCACCAGGGAGGCTGGGGCAGGTGATCTCCAGGAGCTGTGTGTGCTGAGCCCTGAAAAGTGGTCAGCAGCTGTGTCCGCAGCATGCTCCTGGGCAGGAATGGATGCATGCTTACACTGCATGCTTTCTGGGATGGTGACCAGTTTAATGCACCTACAACTTGAGGAGTTGTTTTTATTCACCCCAATTTTTTGTTTATTTATTTTATGTGGACTTATAGTCAAATCTAACATTGTAAAAGGAGATGACGCTGGGCTGAAAGACAGGGAAAGACCACAGGGGGACAGATTTTCATCTCAGCCTGAAGGAAAACTTGGGCAAGAGTAGGACTCTGAAAAGCAAGTGGGCTGACTCAAGATAGTGTTTCTCATCATTGGTGATACATCAGAGATGCTGGAGGATTGAGAGTGTTGGAGAGGAAGGGCGATTGCCTGGATTTGAATCCCAGCTGTGCCCCTTGTGAACTATGGGCCCTAAGTAACTTAGCCCTCTGTGCCTTAGTCCTCTCATCATAAAATGGTATTTACTTCATACGGTCGTTATGAGGATTAAATAGATTTAAACCTGCAAAACACTTAGAACAGTGCCTGGCATGTGGTAACTACCACACAAGTGTTATCTGTGTTGATGGTGATGATGATAATCATGATGGTGATCATCATCATTATGATGATTATTATGGTGGTGATGATGGTGATGATGATTGGAGGCTGAATCCTATGCCTTTCGAGGAAGTTTTCAAATCTGAGAGTCTATAAGTCTGTCATTTGTAGGAAGGGACACACTTTTAAATTATCTATATGAATTTGTGTTATGCTACATTTATGATGCTGAAAATTCAGATTTTGAGTTGCCCAAAATAACCCATCGGAGGTAGTGTATCTTAACAGAACTAATGGCTTAACATGACAGAAGTCTGTAAGGGGCTGCTCACCTGGCCTTTCCACTCTGGATACCCCGACTGTGGCTATTTCAGATGGTGAGATGTCACTGGACCTACTTATGTGGTAGATAAAGGATTCACAAAGAGCCAAAGGGACTGGGGAGCCAAGAGAAAAGGCTGTAAGCTTTGAACTGGGTTTCAAACTCACGTTACTTTTATCTGAAGAAGGCTGGTTGCTTATAGATTCTCCTGTTAAGTTCCTGGTCTTTGCAACTATAGATGTCAAGTCTTTCTCATCCACTGCGTGTGCATGAGTGGATTCCCAACACCAGCTGCCCGTGCTGCTGCCGAAGGGAATGGCTGCAAGCTGCTGCCGCTTTCTGCCCTCTCCCTGGAGTGCACTGGGCTTGTTCTCTCTGTGCTGGCTACCTTCTCTTTGGCAGTCACTATTCTGGCAGTTGTGGTGACGGCAAGGGGGTTTGAGAGCCCTTGGGCCTGGAAAACCTATTTCTTGTTTTCTGCGTCATTCCACGTCCTGAGTAACACAGGACAGTCTGCTCATTGCTGTGACTTCATGCCTAGCATCATTTGGGTTATCACATCTAATCATCTAATTTGGAAGGTCAAATCTCATTTATTTAGCAAATTCATCTGTGCAATGAGAATAATTTGGGGGATTAAAAGAGTATAAAGCACTGAGAACTATGCCTGGCACATAGCAAGTGCTTTATAAATTCTAAGTCATTTAGTTTTCATAATAACTTTGAACTACATAGAATTATTATGATTTTCATTGTAATGATGTGGAAACTGATGTACAGAGAGATTAAGTAACTTTCAAGATCATGCAGTTGTCTAAGAGTAGATTTCAACCCAGGGCATCTGGCCTAGATTTCGTTCTCTTAACCACTGAGCATTGTGCCTCAAGTGCCTGTGGCCTGTTGTCTTGTGGTGGCCCACTGAACTGAGATAGAAATGTAGTTTTACAGGATATAAGATTTATTATTAATATTTTGAGAATTCAACTATGGGTGGCATATGATGAAGAAAGGTTTGCTTCCTATTAAAGAACACCCTTATTAGAATGTATCTATCAGCTGACTGCCTTGTGGGAAGTCCAGCATATTCTCTTTAGATGAGGAAACCATGTCTTTATGCAGACTTCTATCAAATGCTTTGATGAAATAGGACAATAAGCATAGCATATTGTAGCATTATTTGATAATTATAATATATAGGACAGAATGATTTACTGAAAATAAAAGTTTATTTTGTTATACTATGCTTTCTGTACCTCATCTGTAAAATCTTAGCTAATTATAGAACATTCCTCATTTGTACTTTGGAAAGAATAGGGTATTTGTTTGCACTTTGTTCAGCTTTGCTGTGGTACAAGAAACAATTCTCAGGGTTATCCCAATTATAGGTAAATGTTGGTAAGTGACACTACTTGAATACTGATAACATCACAGTTTACTATATAAATAATTACCAGTTAATATTGTAAATGGGGGCATGCTCAAATTGTTTTAGTTAATGTAAATTTTTCCTTTTCTTATGGTTAATTCTAAAATATATTTTCATGACTTTTATAAACATGATTGAGGAATCAGGATATTCAGACTGATTAAAAGTGGTAGTATCTCTTTACCTTGACAACTCTTCCAGTTGGCAAGCAGTGTACGTGACGGGTAAGGATGAAGAATGAGTGAAGATGACTCACTCTCAGTTTGGGGCTCCACTCTAGGCCAGAGAGTTTCTAGCTGTATCTGTCAGCTCTCTGTTCTGATTGCACGTTTGAATCGCCCAAGAAGCTGCAAAAGCGCCTAATGCCCAGGCCTCCCCCAGGTCTGGATCCCCAGGACTGTGTAAGGTACTAGGGATACAACATTGAACAGCGATAGGAAAGCTCCTGCTTGTGTCGAGCTGACAGTATAACCAAGGAGACTGAAAATACATAAATAACTGTAAGATATCAGGTGGTGTTACAAGCTATGAAGAAAAAGCAGCATAAGATAGAGTAAATGTTTAAGTCAAGGATGTCTAAATCTTGGAAAACTCCTACATTTGACATAGCTAACTTGTTAATTGTTGGCTCGGGGAAACACTCATTCCCTTCACTGTTGCCTCTGCTTTTGTGACTGTCTTTATCCTGTGCTGAATTGTCATCCTCAAGTCCTCTGTGCCTTTATTTCTGTAGCTTCCAGCCATTAACTTCGATAGTGCCAGAAGCAGCATGACGAAGTCTGAGCCTGCCATCAGGGTGGGTGGACATGGAGCTCGAGGTCAGTGGCACGAGTCCACAGAAGCCATTGAACTTGAAAATTTTAGGTAAGAAATCCAGTATGTCCCTTACCTTCAGCAGCCTGGGCCGCTAATTAGCCCAAAGATTTATTTAAGTTTGTCACAGGAGCTAAAATTTAAAACCCATTTTAAAATTTACCATGGAGATTCTTAGTTTAATAATTTTAGTTAGTGCTTAACCTGTTCCCATAAGTACTGTGTGAATAGCAGGCTGAATGGCTGCAGGTGAAAGTGACATGGGAGTTTCAGGATACCTTCTTGACATACATTTAGTGTTTGCTCCATGAAGAAATGGCTCAGGCTGTTGACCTGATGAGGCTGATAACAAGCTTTGTCTTTAGCTTTTGGCTGGTGCATATCTTGCCAGCTGTGAGGAGGCATAAAGAAGCACCTGCTGTGAGCAGATGTGATGGCTGAAGGCTGTGGTTGTCAAGGCCATGAGGCTTTCAGTTGAAGCATCACCCTCCCCTTTCACGTTGAAAGTGTCAGCCCCTGTTTTGCTCTCCTGTTGCCATGGAGACCTCTTAGAAGCTGCACATTGTTGTGGGCCACCCTCCTTCCAGGAGCTGGTTCTCCCTATTTTACAGTTTGTTAAGGTCATTTGGCACTAAGTGTCATGTAAATAATGAATGACATGAAATATCAATATATATATTCTATGGCCATTATCAAAAAATCTACAAACAATAAATGGTGGAGAGGGTGTGGAGAAAAGGGAACCCTCTTGCACTGTTGGGGGGAATGTAAAGTGATACAGCCGCTATGGAGAACAGTATGGAGGTTCCTTAAAAAACTAAAAATAAAACTACCATGCGACCCAGCAATCCCACTACTGGGCATATACCCTGAGAAAACCATAATTCAAAAAGAGTCATGTACCAAAATGTTCATTGCAGCTCTATTTACAATAGCCAGGACATGGAAGCAACCTAAGTGTCCATCAACAGATGAATAGATAAAGAAGATGTGGCACATATATACAATGGAATATTACTCAGCCATAAAAAGAAATGAAATTGAATTATTTGTTGTGAGGCGGATGGACCTAGAGTCTGTCATACAGAGTGAAGTAAGTCAGAAAGAGAAAAACAAATACCGTATATGCTAACACATATATATGGAATCTAAAAAAAAAAAATGGTCATGAAACCTAGGGGCAAGATGGGAATAAAGACACAGACCTACTAGAGAATGGACTTGAGGATATGGGGAAGGGGAAGGGGAAGCTGGGACAAAGTGAGAGAGTGTCATGGACATATATACACTACCAAACGTAAAATAGATAGCTAGTGGGAAGCAGCCGCAGAGCACAGGGAGATCAGCTCGGTGCTTTGTGACCACCTAGAGGGGTGGGATAGGGAGCATGGGAGGGAAGGAGACGCAAGAGGGAAGAGATATGGGGACATATGTATATGTATAACTGATTCGCTTTGTTATAAAGCAGAAACTAACACACCATTGGAAAGCAATTATAATCCAATAAAGATGTTAAAAAATTAAAAAATATATATATAAATAAATATTCTAGAATGATAATTTATTTATTTGGCCTAGGTTTTGTTTCTCTGTTATTTTATGACAATGACTTTAATAGTCCACAAACATCACATGATGTTACATGAGTTAATATTTTTAAAATACATGTTTAGTGAGGAACACAAAATTCTTTAAAAATTGTTACATATTCAGTCTGCCCATGTCCATGTACTAAGAAATGACAGCCCTGGCTAACTTAGGGACACACAGTCAGTCCCATGACACCTGAAAGACTGTGAAGGCAGAACAGAACAAATGGCAATAATAAGGATACAAAACCTGCCTCTGAGGTGGTGCATCCATGTAATTCCAGCGTATTTCTCCTAGATCTTAAAATTGGTCTATTTTCTTTTTCTTTTTAATTTATCTATATTTGTTACAACTTTTAAAGCAGAATGTGACTTGAGCACTACGTCTCCATTCACAAAACTTGCTCCGAGTCACTTTTCAAACAGGTTTACAACATGCCTAGATAGGCTTAAATTGGTCTATTTTAATGGGCACAAAAATATTGTATTGTATATTCCATAGTGATATGACCCTTTTGTGCATTACCTCTTATCCTTTCCCAGTTTTAAAGTGGAATGCTTTGGGATATTTTTAACCTCTCTGATGGCTGTAATATCAGGAAAGAAAAAACTGAAGCTAGAATATCTCACAACTTTGTTGTACACACACCCACACCCACAATCCACAACCACAGTTGAAGTGGTGTTGACCACAAGGAAATATGCATGGCATCCAGTGGTGTTAACAACTAGAGCGGCCACAAGCCATTGTGGGTAGTAAAGTAAAGGGAGGGATTCTTGTCTGCCTGTTTCATGGCTGTCTAGATCATGTGCCCAATCATTCTTTCTCTCCATATGCCCTTTTCTTCCCTCACACAAGTTTTAGCTCTTAAATGTTTATAGGGAATAATTTAGTTAATGTGGTAAAATGAAATATATATGCTATAATCTTTATTATTAACTTTATAATTGAATTTCTACTTCCTGTTTTAACAACTGATACTTGCTTTGGTGATATATTGAATCCCAAAAATCCCTCAGTATCTTCATGCATACAGGTGATCTTTCTCTGCATTGGTAATTTTGAGGCAGCCTAAATAATTTTTACTATAAAATGCTTTTCTGTTTGTTTCATCTCAGTATAAACTACAAGAATGAGAGAAATTTCAGCACACATCCCCAGCATAAACTATTTCAGGAGATTTTTACAGCCTTGGTGAAAAATAGACTCATATGCAGGTAAGATTGTCCCAGGAAAGAAAAAGACATTTGCCCAAGAATGGCATATTTTATATATCTTATTTCTAGCATATGGTTTGAAGCAGTTTACAAGACTGAACATAGCATGCTCAAAAGGCAAAACAGAGCAAAGACCATTTCGAACGAGGTGAATGAATAGGCATTGCAGATGACCTCATTTAGATCACTCTGGTTAGGCCTGAATTTAGCTGAATTTTATGATAGACAGGCAAAATGAGATTTTCTCTCTGTTCTGGGTTGCTTGCAGTGAGAGCTATGCTGCTGCCAGACTTTGGGAGCAGACTTTGTTGGGAGAAGGAGGTTCCCAGCATCCTTCATGGGCGGACATGGCCTTATACTCTTCCCGGGAGGCCCAGACTCTTTCTGCACAGGCACTGGCTGAAAAGTCCATGAAGAACCTTGAATCTTCTCCATCACTTTGGGACTTGATTGAGATATCTGAATTCTGTTCCAGTGAGATGCGAAAAATTATGCTTATTCTGGAAAATAGGAAATATCTTAATAATTTAATGCCTGGCCGAAATAAAACTCTGACTTGGTCCAGTGCTGTAGGTGACTGTAAGTAGAAAAGCATCCCTAAATACAATCTAAGTGGTGGTCTAATAATTTGATCTTTTGGGTGGGTTATTTAGTATTGCATATTTATGTACTGGACAGTGACTGCCAACTACATTGGCTTAGTTTAAAACAATCCAAGGTTGGGACTGCATCTGCCATGCCTTTTTACTTGGTTTAAGCAGAAGATTATTAGACTTGCTCAGATGATACAAGAAGCCTAGAATCTTTACCAAGGTTATGTAATTTGGTCACAGCTCAGCTCTTGACAATATACTCAAAGACTGTTAAAAGATTAATGACCTTTGCAAAGGACCTGAAGTTGTCCTAGACTGTTTCTTCTTGAGCTTGATGAGAGTAGAGCAATGGTTAGTAGCAGAGTAATTATGCCTGAAATGGTATTGGAAAATGAAGTTCTTTAATTTGTTTTGAAGACAGCTATCATAGACTCCTCAGTGGATGTCCAGTAGGCCATTTGTCAGGTTGGTACTTTGGGTGAAGGCAGAAGATTTCCTATATTAAGGATGTAGAGACCTTACTGTGTCTCTGCACTGAAGGCACTGGGTGCAGGAATTGTTAGGGAAAACAGCTGGGTAAGGGTTGGCATCCAGCCGTTGAAAGAGATCTTAACAATTCTGAAGTCAAGAGATCTCTTGTCAGGACCTTTTCAGATTCTTAGTGATTAATGAGGCATCTTAGATTGGATGGAGTTACAGGCTTGCAACATGATCAGTCCCTGGAAATCTTTAAACCAGGAAGCAATGATTATAAATGTCTTTGCTTTCATAGTAGGAGAAGGAATTTAGCAATGTTGAACATTAAGAGCATCATTTTATGTCATCCTTTCACTGCTGAGAGGTTGTTTTGTTCAGTTCTATTCTAAAAGCAGGGTTGGGTAAAAGATGGATTAAGTACAAAGGTCTTCCATTGTTTCTCACCCCAGATAACCTCGTTTGTTTGGTCAGAACTACCTTTTTTTGTTTCTTTACCCTCTAGCTTTAGACTAACAGAAGAATTACATCTCAGGGCCTTTCCTGGTATGGCTTCCTATCCCCTTTCTTTGTGAGCATCAGATTTGATGTTGCCTGGAAGGCTTGGATTCAATTCAATAAACAAATTATTGATCATCACTATGTGCAAGGAAGAGAGGGAGCACGTGGTGGAGAAGGAAGAGAGGGTGAAAATACAAAGATGAGTAGGACATGTGGTCCCTTTCTTCCTAGGGACTCACTCTGATCAGCCAGTTACCCAGCATCTCAATACAAAGAAAATGTAATAAATATAAACTGTATTAATACAAACAATGGATGGATGAGATTGCAGGGGTGGGGGTGTGGTCTTTGGTCCAATTCTGGTTATAGATAAGGTTGGCATATTCTGGATGTTATGCTGTTCAAGTTTACCCTGAGAATATGGCTGACTGGGAATTTATTCTCATCTACTTATGCCCAATTGACATTCTTCTTCTTGTCCCTCTTCTATTTCACTTTCCCCAACTGCAGTCTCCCCTAGACCACACTTCTGGATACCCCCTTTTCCGGGTTTTTTCCCTAAGGTTGACCTGTGATTGAGCCTTTGTTCTCAGAAATAAAATTACCAAGCAGCATCTGAAATGAGACAAGAATTGTTAACCCAGAGTCAGATAAGGCAAGATCGCACAGTAGATCTCAAAGGGCAAGCACTGAACCTGAGGTTACTCTGGGTTACACATGGCAATGAATCTTGATGAGTGGCAGGGTATGGAAATGAATTTTCATCTTCTAACTTTTCTTTCTGCCCTAAGATCATTTGTCCACAGTAGAGTCTGCCATTAGAAAATACACCCACTTCTTTTTCATCTCATTTGCCTGTGCAGGAAAGCACAAAGGGTTATGAGATTATGTAGGGAAGTAAAAATTGTTACAAAGCTGACACATTTCCCAGTTAACTGTCTACTATACAGTCGGCCTCTACTCCAGTATCTCTTTTGTGTAACTGTTCCTCTGAGGCCCCTGTCGGTCCATTCCCTGCTGATTGCCAGCTGATGTGAAGATTCTGTAATATAATACAAATAAAACATAATCTAATTTGTGAAACAAACTAGGGAATCTGGCTAAAGATGTAGAATTCCATGAAGTTACTGAAAGTGATGGTGCTGAACTGGTGGGATCTGACAGATGAGGCCCTGCCAGAATCAGACGGCTTGACAATTGTAGAAGTTACAAGGAAGGTGACAGGATGGAACTTCAGAAAAGCATGTGTTGAATAGCAAAGAATAGGAGAGGGCATTAGGAAAAATTGGTGGATCTTTCTAATATATTTGCAGAAATGAACCTCTTTTATGCTGCAAAAGTGAAAAGTAAATTCGAGGAAATTGGATCATGTTATATGACTTTGTCAGAAAACATATGCCAAAAAGTGTCAGCAGAACCCATTCTTGCTTTGTTCTAGTCATTAGGGCAGAGTTGCATTATAAGTTAAATTTTGTTAAATGTAAGATAAAATATATCTAAGTTTTATAGGTTTTTTTTGTTTGTTTTGGATTTTTTTGCGGTACACGGGCCTCTCACTGTTGTGGCCTCTCCTGTTGTGGAGCACAGGCTCTGGATGTGCAGGCTCAGCAGCCATGGCTCACGGGCCTAGCCGCTCCACAGCATGTGGGATCTTCCTGGACCGGGGCACGAACCCGTGTCCCCTGCATCGGCAGGTGGACTCTCAACCACTGCGCCACCAGGGAAGCCCCCCTTATTGCTTTTAATCATTTTTCTTTGTCTTTAATTTTTGTCAATTTGATTACTCTCTGTCTGTGTCTCAGCATGATTCTCCTTGGGTTTATGCTACCTGGGATTCTCTGCGCTTCCTGGACTTGGGTGGCTATTTCCCATGTTAGGGAAGTTTTCGACTATAATCTCTTCAAATATTTTCTCAGGTCCTTCCTCTCTCTCTTCTCCGTCTGGGACCCCTATAATGCAAATGTTGTTGCATTTAATGTTGTCCCAGAGGACTCTTAGGCTGTCTTCATTTCTTTTCATTCTTTTTTCTTTATTCTGTTCCACAGCAGTGAATTCCACCATTCTGTCTTCCAGGTCACTTATTCGTTCTTCTGCCTCAGTTATTCTGCTATTGATTCCTTCTACTGTATTTTTCATTTCAGTCATTGTATTGTTCATCTCTGTTTGTTTGTTCTTTAATTCTTCTAGGTGTTTGTTCTTTAATTCTTCTAGGTGTTTGTTAAACATTTCTTGCATCTTCTTGATCTTTGCCTCCATTCTTTTTCCGAGGTCCTGGATCATCTTCAGTTTTCATTATTCTGAATTCTTTTTCTGGAAGGTTATCTATCTCCACTTCATTTCATTGTTTTTCTGGAGTTTTATCTTGTTCCTTCATCTGCTACATAGTCCTCTGCCTTTTCATTTTGTCTGTCTTTCTGTGAATGTGGTTTTCATTCCACAGGCTGCAGGATTATAGTTTTTCTTGCTTCTGCTCTCTGCCCTCTGGTGGATGAGGCTATCTAAGAGGCTTGTGGAAGCTTCCTGATGGGAGGGACTGGTGGTGGGTACAGCTGGGTGTTGCTCTGGTGGGCAGAGCTCAGTAAAACTTTAATCCACTTGTCTGCTGTTGTATGGGGCTGAGTTCCCTCCCTATTGGTTGTTTGGCCTGAAGCAACCCATCACTGGAGGCTACAGGGTCTTTGGTGGGGCTAATGGTGGACTCTGGGAGGGCTCATGCCAAGGAGTGCTTCCCAAAACTTCTGCTGCCAGTGTCCTTGTCCCCACATTGAGGCACAACCACCCCCCACCTCTGCAGGAGACCCTCCAACACTAGCAGGTAGGTCTGGTTCAGTCTCCTATGGGGTCACTCCTCCTTCCCCCTGGGTCCTGATGTGCACACTACTTTGTGTGTGCCCTCCAAGAGTGGAATTTCTGTTTCCTCTGGTCCTATCGAAGTCCTGCAATCAAATCTGGCCAGCTTTCAAAGTCTGATTCTCTGGGAATTCCTCCTCCCGTTTCCAGACCCCGAGGTTGGGAAGCCTGAAGTGGAGCTCAGAACCTTCACTCCACTGGGTAGGCTTCTGTGGTATAATTGTTCTCCAGTTTGTGAGTCACCCACCCAGTGGTTATGGGATATGATTTTATTGTGATTATGCCCCTCCTACCACCTCACTGGGGCTTCTCCTTTGTCTTTGGATGTGGGGTATCTTTTTTGGTGAGTTCCAGTGTCTTCCTGTTGATGATTGTTCAGCAGTTACTTGTGATTCTGGTGCTCTTGCAAGAGGGAGTTAGCGCACGTCCTTCTACTCTGCCATCTTGAACAAATCTCCTCAACTGTATGTGCTTTTATGCAGAGTAGAATCCTTTAGAATCTTGTCTTTTTGTCTCCCTTTTGTTCTAAGTTTCACAATGTTAAATGTAGAAAGGAAGAAAATAAGCTTGTAGGCCTCAAGCTGATTCCTAACTTGGAGGAAATATCTAGCTCTTACATGTTAATTTCTCCTAAAATGTTATTTAGAGTTTATCCCAAACTTAAATTGCGTATACACGCACACTATATGTATATATGCACACACAAAAGCGTCATCCAATTAGAGCTGGAATGGACCCTGAAGACAAAATCCATTCCACCTCATTTGAGAGATCCAGTAGCTGAGGGGCTGAGGCACAACCTTGACTAGTACTGTGTTCTCCTCTGCCTTGCGGATTCTCTGGTTCTTTATTAGCCAAAGTATTGGGTTTGCCAAAAAGTGCCTTTGGTTTTTAAGAAAAAATAAAAGACACATTTTTCATTTTCACCAAGAACTTTATTGAACAATGTATTCACGCTTTTGTTCCACTGGCCAGTTTTCAGGCAACTTCATAATTCCATCTTCCCAAAACTTTTTATCTTTTTGAACAAAGAACTGTTCCAAGTGCCTTTTACAGCCTTCCAGGGAATTGAAATTTTTTTCCATTAACAGAATTTTGTAAAGACTAAAATAAATGGAAATCTGTAGGTGCAATGTCCTGTGAATATGGCGGTTGAATCAGAACTTCCCAGCCAAGCTGTAACAGTTTTTGCCAGGTCATCAAAGAAATATGTGGCCTTGCGTTATCCTGATGGAAGATTGTGCATTTTCTGTTGACTAATTCTGGATGCTTTTCATTGAGTGCTGCTTTCAATTGACTGCTTTCAATTGGGAGCAGTACTTGTTGGAATTGATTGATTGGTTTTCTGGAAGGAGCTCATAATAGAGGACTCCCTTCCAATCCCACCATACACACAACATCACTTTCTTTGGATGAAGACCAGCCTTTGGTGTGGTTGGTGGTGGTTCATTTTGCTTGCCCCACGATCTCTTCCATTCCACATTATTGTACAGTATCCACTTTTCATCACCCATCACAATTTGTTTAAAAAACGGAATTTTTTTCATTACTTCTATGTAGGGAATCGCATGTGGAAATACAGTCAAGAAGGTTTTTTTTGCTTAACTTATGGGGAACCCAAACATCAAAGTGATGAGCATAACCAAGCTGGTGCAAATGATTTTCAACACTTAATTTGGATATTTTGAGTATCTCCCATGTGGTAAAATGTTGATTGTTCTCATTTAATATCTCAATTTGATTGCTATCAACTTCAACTGGTCTACTCAGCCGTGGAGCATCGTCCAACAACAAATCGGCAGCACGAAACTTCGCAAACCACTTTTGACACGTCCGATCAGTCACAGCACCTTCTGTATACACTGCACAAATCTTCTTTTGCGTTTCAGTTGTGTTTTTACCTTTCTTGAAATAATAAAGCATAATATGCCGAAAATGTTGCTTTTTTTCTTCCATCTTCAATATTAAAATGGCTACACAAAAATTCACCAATTTTGATGTCTTTTTTCAAATGCATGCTGATATGACAACTGTCACATACAATCTAACAAAATTGTTTCGAATGAAGTTGAAGAAAACTAAGTGCTACTAGAGCCATCTTACGGAAAAAACTGAACAAACCTTTTGGCCAACCCAATATGTTTAAAATTGGTTTTCAGGTTTGCCCCACAGAAAAGTGTCACTTGAGTAATTATGTTCTCTTTTCCACTATTGCTTCTTGTGAAACTCATTCACTTGGATGTCTAACAGGTATGAAATTAAAATGTTCCCACCTTCCCAGGAAATGACTGCTTGTTGGCCATACATAAGCACCAGAACCTGTTTTAAACCTGACCAAATCAGTAAGTGACAGCTTCCCATCAGTACATGAGCTTCTGAGAGCCAGGGAGTAAGCTGGAACACATTCCAGGAATTCCCTTTCCATGGCTAAAATCAATCAGTCCCCCAAAACCCCCACTTATGAAAGTCCACCCGTTCCTGAACTCCTCTATCAGCTTTGCTTTGAGAGACTAAAGTACAGCTCTCTCCTGCTATAAATTAGTCTTTTCTTTCATGTATTGATTGGTGGACTTCTTTGGGCATCTCAAAGCTAACATGCCAAAAATGGGACTTTTGATTTTTCTTACTCAACTTGCCTTCCTCTCAACTTTAGTCTTTCCCAGCTATTAACCTAGTCCTAGCTGCCACTGTCTCTTGCTTGGACCATTGCAGTGGGCTAACTGGGCTCCTGGCTTTGACCCTTGACTCCCTATGGTATGGTGTTCCTAACAGCACATCCAAAAGGGTCTTTTCAGAATCTCTGTCACATAATGTCAGTCCTCTGCTTAAAGCCTTCCCGTGACTCTCCAGAATAAAAAGTCCAAAATCCCTATTCCTATTCTACAAAAGACCTACAGAACTGGCTCCTACCACCTCTGTAACTTCAGCTCCCATTACGCTGTCTTTGCTCAGTTTGTTCCAGCCCCCAAGGGCTTCCTTGCGCAAACTAGTGCACTCCTGCTCAGGAGCTAGATACTTAACTCTTCCGCTGTTCTGACCTTGACTCACTCCTCAGTTCACTCAGATGCTAACCGTATCAGAAAACCCTTCTCTGACTCTCCTAAAATAGCATTCTCAGGACTCCCTAAACCCTTAACTTTAGGGTTGTTTTTCTCTGGTCACCACCTAATGTGCAGTTTTGTTTGTTTATGTGTGTTATTGGTCTTCTTTCTCTAAATGGTAACCTCTGTGAACACAAGGGCATGGTTTTGTCCAGGCTATAGTCCTGGGCATGTAACAGTGCCTGGCTCCCAGGAGGTGATCAGCAAATATCTGAAAGCATTCAATCTCTGAAACTTTCACCAGCCATGGAGAAGAAACAGCTAGAACAGTCCTTTCTACTCAATATCTGTCTGACTTTTGGGACCAACATGATGAATTGGATGGACCTCTGACTGGGTGTCTCTTCTGGGACAGGTTTAATGGATGACACTACCCATTAAGAATAGTGGAACAAGTCAGTAAATATTCCTTGAATACTCATTTATAATTCATTTCTTCACGTTTTCTTATTCCTTTTAAGTTTTACATGTCTATTTTGATGTGAATTTTGCTTTTACAACTATCCAAAAAAATAGGGCTCTGTCATATGAATTTGAGGTAATATTTATACTGAAACAGGTTTGAATTTCTCCACTTTTAAATTTTTAGTGAAAGGTGGTAGTTTTTTGGTGGTGGTTGTTTTGTGCGTTAATGAAAAGGGCAATCTAAATAACACCTCCTCTGAAGATGCTGCTTTTTCTGGGTGAGAGCCAGCTGAGGTTGTGACCTCTGGCATTTGCATCAGCCCCTGGATGGAGTTTACCCCAGACCGTGTGACTCTCAGTGCTCAGTCCTGCAGCTTTGTGACTCTCACATCGCATACTGGTTTCTTCGACTGAATGGGAAGGTGAAACCCCAACTACCCTTTCTCTTTTCAAATGCTATGTCTCTGGTGGTACCATTTTTCCTTCTCTTTTTTTATACTGATAGCAGAAAATGGCATCTGATGCCGAAAGCGATGTGGCAGGTGGTCGTGGACAAAGGCCGTGGGGCCTGGTCATACTGCCATGTGGTAATAGTCCTGTGAAAGCAGTGGCAAAAGTTCAGTCACAAGAGGGGATAAATATTTGCCTGGTCATGAATCTGCTGCTGTGCAGCTACTCTATTGGAACACAGCCTCCAGGGAAACACTGTCTTTGCCGACAGACAAGGTTTTCAGAGCTACCTCAGGAGACCCCTCACCACTGTGCAGAACATGCCTGCCCCCGCAGTAGATGTATCTAAGAGCCCCTTTCTGTGCCGGGTGGAGGTGGGGGATGCGGGAGCCCTGGCCTGGGAGTCAGGGCCCAGCTCTGCTACCTATGCGCACTCTTGGACAAGTCACCTGGCTCCTCCTCAGTCAAACAAAGGCAGCCATCTTTAGAGTCTGTCATTATTATTCTCTGTAATCCTCTGCTTACACTAGACTCAGTGCGTTTCCTAGTCCCCCGACTCTTGGCAAACAGAGCTCTATATCACCTTACAGAACATGCCATTCCCCATGAACAGCAGAGCTCCAGTCAGTGAGCCAGGTACTTGGGTGAGGGGGGAGGTTGAGGGCTGGAAGCCATGGAGGGAACAACTGCTCCTCAGAGGTCAGCGCTCAGAGGGGAGGCCCTGCAGGACCCAGACACCAGGAATTCTATTTACATTTACAATAGGCCAGAATCACATAGAAATATTAATAGCTTTGGGCCACAGTTCTAAATTGTAGAACAAAAAAATGCCATTTGCTTGGAACAGAACTTTGAGACTTTTCTGGAACTCTTCATTTGTTTGCACTCCTTTTATGGTAAAAACAAAACAAAAACCATTCTGGAATTCCTTTTCTTTTCTTTTTTTTTTTTAGAGGTGAGAAGAAACAGAACAAAAAAACCTTTTCGTATTTAATGTGAAAAAACATTTGAAAGGCCATGGACTTTCCTCATGAAGATTGTATATTCTTAAGAGGAAAAATTTCAGTACACACATATTTGTAGTGTGAGTCATCTCTCAGTATGTCCCATGGCTTCTCCTCTTAAATAATGAAGAACAGCCAGCATTAAACCTCGGGAGGTTACCAGCAGCTGTTGCAACTGGATCATTATTCCTGTTAGATCTTTGGGATGTAGTGTCTGCACTGCACTGCAGGCTACACTCTATCTTTAGATGACCCCAGCACCTGGAAGGGAAACTAGTCATGCGCCATCCCTCTACTTATGAGATTAAAGGTATTCTCTCTCTACTAGGAGCCTCAGAATAACCACATCCTTACAAGTGTTCCCAGAGGTGACTGTTTTAAATTCAAAAGGTACTTCAAATTTGCATTATTTTTCCCAGTACAGGGAACTTAGGATGAAATATAGTGCAGCTTCCCACTGTGGCCTTGGATAATTCTGCCTGGCTGCAGGCCTTAGATGGGTTGAGTCCTGCCTTTATTTTCAGAAGAAACTGAACTTTGCCTCCGTAGCAGAGGTGTCACTGTCGTGGTGCCCTGGCTATAGGAGGGCTGTGATGTTGCTGGTGGCTGTGGCAGGCAGCTCTTGCCAGGAGCCTTGGTGATGGCAGGAGGAGTGACTCGCAGCCAGTGATGTTCTTGGGACATCTTGCTCAACCTCTATTTGCAGAGCCAGGCCTCTGCTGGGGGCTCTAATTTATAAGAAGCAGTCAAACATCCTTGGGAATATAAGGCTACGGGAAAAACATATTTCCAACTTCCTTCCCATGAGCTAAGTTAGTAGATGGAAGAAACAGTGAGTGGCTTGGGGCGGAGTGTAAGGGGGCTGGGCTGGGGGTGAAACCTCCAGTGGCAGGAACCACAGATGTTTGGCTTGCCTTCTAGGAGGGTGTGTCTCGTGCACTCAGGTCTGAGATGGGCAGGTTTGGGACAGAGTTGAATTTCTCAGGATTGTGGAAGAGTCAAAACTGAATTTCCCACCAAATGTCAAGGATCAATATTGGACAAGCCATGCAAGGGTTGGCTTGGGACTGCAGCTCAAGTAAATGCTTCACTTGACTGAGGGGCAGATCTTTAAAGTATCCTAACTTTGCTGGATGTACAACCAGCTCAGCTGTGGAGGTGCGAGAGGGTGGGAGAAACTATGTGGATTCTATTCCAAGGTAGCTTCCATTATCTTTCTCTGTTTTTCTTGGCTATGTATGAAATAGCAGACACATTTTATTTTAGGTTTTTGTTAACATTTGCACCCAGTGCCACTGTTGGACTAGTTTGGAGGGCAGTGTAAGACGTGTCACCTGGCAGGGACTAACTTCCACAGGTGATGCAGGCAGGTCCAGTGCTCAGCAGTGCTCAGACCCCCTTCCTCACCTCAGGAGTCCAGGCTGTGCTGTGTTGGTGGCTTCTGCACCTTGACATACACTTTGGTTAGAACAACTGCATGTGACTGGCCTCATGTCATGTCGGAGGACATCTATATAGTTGTATGGGAGGTTCCAGTGTTAAAAAGTCACAGAAGTCTGCTTCATGGGAAGCACCAAAGGCACAGGTTCCAAGCCCAGCCCAGCCATGTTATGAGAGGGTCAGTGTGTCTGAGAGAGCATGGGTGGGAGCAGTGGAGAACGGAGGGAATGAGGTCTGAGAGGCAGTGGGGAGGCCGGGTCCTGTAGGGCCTCAGGGGCCGTGAGGACTGAGTGAGAGGAGAACTGTTGGAGGAGGGCAGGGGAGGGTGTTTGTCTCCTTGGCAGATGTGTGAAGATTGAAGTTGGGGACAAAGATGGAAGCAAGAAAGCCAGATGGGAGGCTTTTGCAATGGTTCAAGCAAAAGATGATGGCGGCTTGAACCAGGGTCATAGAAGACGAGGGAGTGAGAAGTTGATCTCGGAGAGACAGCGGTGAGTGGTCTTGAAGCAGGATCCTATTTCCCTGCCTAGGAATTGGAGCTGCGTAGCCTGGATGAAAACCAGGAATCCTAGCTGCTAGTCCAGCAGGGGCTGGAGGCTAGAAGCAAAGTTCCCCTGGCTCTTGCCCCTGTTTGAAAGCAAGAATGAATCAAGGAGGCAAAAACAGGTACAAAGTTTATTATTAGAGACACAGCACAACATGTGGAGAACACATAGAGAAACAGTGTATTTAGACAGAAGCAAAACAGGAGTACACACCTGGAGGGAAAGGGTGTGGGCATCCTCCTGAATGAGGAGTGCAATAAAGAGGCGATTAAATCATTTATATGGGGCGGTTCTTCTGGGTCTTCCTTCTGCTCTGGCCAGTTATCTCGCTTCTTTCCCCACACCTGACCTGTCCTACTGCCCTGCCCGATATGTGTGCACATCTTTTTGCCAAGATGGATTCCAGTGCAGAGGCTAACGGAGGTTTGACAGCACCTGTTATGGGATGATGTCGCCCCTTTTTGACCCCAAAGGAGCCTTCCTGTGCATGTGCAGTCAGGGAGGTTTCCTTGACTTCAGTAGTGATAGATGTGGTCGTTTTATCTCTTTACTCCCCCTCAGAGCTCAGCTCCTGTCACTAGCTCTGTCCTTGGAGTGTCCAGGGAAAACAAAGCTCCAATTTATTCTGCTTGACGAACTCCAGTGGCTCAGCCCAGGGGCCCATCTACCTCCTACCTCAAAGTGGTGGGAATGGGGAGATATTTTAAAGGTAGAGCAGACAGGATGTGCTGAGGGATTAGATGAAAGATGTGAGGGAAGTAGAGGAGGTGAGAAAACACCCAGGGTTTCGATCTGATCAACTGGAGGCCTGGAGGGGTGAGGCGTGTTTGTGGCGGGGGGTGGGGGGGGCGGCGGGGCATGAATTCGGTTTCAGACGTGCTGTCAGCTGAGACTCAGGAAGCCGTGGGTCCCGGCCTCAGCCTGGGCTCTGTTCCTACAGGTTCTTGGGCAGAAGCATCCTTACATAGTGCCATGAAAGGCCCTTCGCAGTGTTCACGCTCTGCAGCCTGAGTGGCAACGCTGGAGCAGCCTGAAAATTTTTCCCAGTTTGAATTTTTTTTACTACTAACTCTAACTGGCACAGAGAAGCTGAGCAGTGAAGTAGAAGCTGCTCACGGAGGCACAGCAGCTGGGACGGGTGCTGGGTGTACCGATGACCCCACCCCAGAGTGACGGGGGTGCTGCGCCGACCACTCTGCTCCCTCGAGCTGGAACCCACTGAGCGAGCCGTGCCTGCAGTGAGCCCCAGCCGTGCTGGTGGCCCCTGTGACTCGGGCTTCAGTCGAGGACTGGGTGGCAGCGTCCATGTGAGCGGCTGGGCCCTGGCACCCCGCTCTGGAGTTTTGAGTCCACTTTGCCCGCAGGCCCGGAGAGCAGCAGTGCCTGAGAACTTGCTCCCTAGTCCCTGCTGCAGCACCCTCCACACACACTGTGACAGCCGTTTTGGGAGCAGGAAAACCAGGGTGCTTGCCTCCGTGGGGGTGGGGGGTCCTTGGAGGTGAGGCTGGCACAGAAGGGCCCTTGCCCACTCGGCTTCCCCACTCCTCACCCCTGCTCTCCACTCCAGGTGGACTCCCCGAGAGCATGTCCTCAATCACTCACACGCACACCAATCTTCATGGAAGAGTCTGCTTCCAGGAAGACTGATCTAAGGTGTAAGAAAATACTTCATCACAATGTTTCCCACAGGGAGCGCTGAAGTGCCCTGGGAGCTGCAGAGAACCCCCAGGGGTGTTGTGGGATATTTTTAAATTTCAAGGAAAACAGCAATGATACACAACATCTGTCAGACACAGTGCAAACTACTCAGGTAGTTACAGTTTCCACATTAGATTGTACTGCCTTCCCTTAGATGATGGCTTACTTTTCTGTAGCTGGGTTTTCAGTGGTTACTGTGACAAAAAGCAAGTGCCCTGGGAAAGCCAGGTGGAAGAGGGAATGGAGGTAATGGTGTTAGATCTGATTCCAAGGCTGGAGAAGTTGTTTAGTGTCCACAGGTGCACACACCCCATCAGTAAGTAAATGTGATTAAGAATAAAATAAAAAGACTTTTTTTTTAGTGTCTGTGTATTATTTTTTCAAATGGATACTAAGTTATCAGGGTATCAAGTCTTTTAAAGTTGAACCCTTTAGCTATTTCTTTTGGTCAGGGGCTGCCGTGAGTCAGTAAGGTCCCTGTGAACCAAATAATTTTGGGGACCTCTACTTTGTAGTGACAATGACAGTTTCTATGTGTTTTGCATTAAAATGTGTCAAGTGTTCAAGAATCAAATAACAGTCCCTATTGCAGACTGTTTGAGATAAACTAATGCTCTTCCTTTAGACGTTTTTTATTCTTCTTGCATTGTTCATAAACTGTCACGTTGGCCTTTAAACATGAACAAACATGTTCTCTCTTGTTTTCTTCTTTCAGAGAGTGGGTTGATCGAGCCCCATCTCTTCATTTTCTGAGAGTATTAATTTGTCTGAGACTTCTAGTGAGGGATCCACGTTATCAGGTTGGTTGCAAAAAATAAAAATATTTTTTACTTGTTTGAAGATGAAAAAAAACCTGGTGGGCTTTTCTTTGAAGCAGAGCATGGTAACTTTTTTTTTTCCTCTCTCACAACTCAGTAGTTTCCAAATTTGGGAAGTATCTCACCTGCTATTTAAAATGATAGGAGAGAAGTGATTTAATGGGGACAAAAACACCTGTAAATTTCTACTCTATTACACATGGGATGAAGTGGATTGAACTTCGGGTCTATGCTTGCATTATCTCCTGGCATTTTAAACGATAGTCAGTTTGGAGAGGTGTACACTTGGCCACACCTTCGAGCATGCTTATGCCAAGCAGCTCAGTAGGTCAAAGTCAGCAGCGACAAGTGGGGGCTTCCTCAGGGGGCTCCAGGGGCAGTGAGTGGGAAAGGCAGGGCCTGCAGCTTTGGTAGCTGCTCCAGAGCCATGCTTGTCCCAGAGTCCAGCCTCAGACCCTGAGTTAGAGGTGAGCAAGGGGCCTCCCACTTGTCTCAGAGGAGGTGCCTGCAGGCAGGAATCTCACCTCCTCTCACTAGTTAGTTAAATGTGCGGCCGTAGTTTAGTGCCTCTTAAACTTTAAAGTGCAGAGGAATCACCTGGGGATCTTGTAAATGCGGATGTGGATTCTGTAGTTGTACCCTGAGACCCACGATTCTGCTGAGGCCACTGGTTCATGGCCCACATTTTGATTAGCAAGAACTTAGTGCTTTAGCAGTGAGGCTCTAAAGAAAGGCTTACCTAACACTTCACCTGGATCATGAAAGTTGTTCCGTCTAGTCTCAGCTGCTAAGATAGCTGCTTTTATAAAGCAGAAGTTCCTAAACTTTCTGTGCATCAGGAACACTTGGAAGACTTAAAGATTGCTGGCACCCACCCCCACAGTTTCTGATTCAGTAAGTTTGGGGAGGGCCTGGAAATCTGCATTTCTAACAACTTTTCCCAGGTGATGCTGATGCTGCTGGTCAGGGGACCACAGTTTGAGAACACAGGCAGAACCACTGCCCAACCAATTTGGAGAAGCCTCCAAATTGCTTATGAACCATTACTGTTTCTTCTTGCCAGTGTTAAATATCTAAAGAGCATTCTTACTATCCTTATTATTCATACATGCTTCAGTCATTTTCACAGATTGTTTTTTTTCCTAAGAAGTATCTCCTTTTATGCCCTGTCCTGATAAGCTACGGGGATGCTCAGACCACTCTGAAGCTCTTTTATTTTGGATTCAGTTTTATTGATGAATTATTATTTGAGTCAGAATAATAATAATTTCATTACCCCAATAACCATCTTTTCCAAACTTGGCATTTAAAAAAAAAAAAAAGCATTCTGGTACTAGCCAGCTACAGAGCCTGCTCTGATTTGAGTCTCCTGGGATTCATGATGGCTTCAATCTTTTCTTTAGAAGAGTCACTCCCTTCCTCATTCCGTATTCTAAGCTGTCTTTGTGCTGTTCTAGTTTAGCCAACCACAGTCATTTGAATATCTTACATACTTCAAATGGCTTTCTGTCCTGGTTGCTCACAGTTTTCTGGGAATTTTCCTTTTCTCCTGTGAGAAAAGCTGTGTGGGTCACTCATGGTGAGGGTGGGCCATGTGCTTCACTTTGCCTGGGTCACCCCCATGAGCTCCTTGTCCACAAGTCATTATTAATAGCCCCCTGTACACCCCACAGGCCTCAGCTTGGGTAAGAACACTGTGTATATAATATTAATATAACTATTCATGGAAGAGGGTGGATTTTTAGCAGAAGGTCTAGTTTTTTGACTTATAGAAGTTAGCAAAATATTTGCCTTTGACATGTTTGCTCAGAGAATTGATGGCCCTTGTGTCATACTCTGCTGATCTTCATCTGAAGTATTGCCTTTCTTGGGCTACCCTGGTGGCGCAGTGGTTGAGAGTCTGCCTGCTGATGCTGGGGACACATGTTCGTGCCCCGGTCCGGGAAGATCCCACATGCCGCGGAGCGGCTGGGCCCGTGAGCCATGGCCGCTGAGCCTGCGCGTCTGGAGCCTGTGCTCTGCAACGGGAGAGGTCACAACAGTGAGAGGCCTGTGTACCGCAAAATAAAAATAAAGTATTGCCTTTCTTAATCTGGTTCTTGATGGGCTGGAACAAGGTTGACTGGATTGCCCTCTAAAGGGAAGAATCCCATGACCTCTTTGCTTATGGGATTTTATGACCAAAACACGTATGAAGCCAAACCTCCCATTGATTTCCAGTCTTTCCATAGAAGGGGGTGCTCCCTGAATCTCTCCTCCTGGCACTCTGTCCACAAAGAGGAGCAGTTGTTTAACATCTTGAGTTGCCAAGAATTTTTGGCTGAAGTCACGTAGTAATGCTGGGGTTTACTACAACTTGTGCCAACAAATGTCAGCACGCCTCTGCCCTCTCGAGGCCTTCCCTTCCTCTCTTGGTGAGTCAGTACTGCAGGATCCACAGTGGCTGTTCCAGACCATCTCCACTTCTCATACCCAGACCCCTCCTACCCCTGTCATTCTTATCAGATTACAGCATTACCTGTTTTATAGGCGAAACTGAAGCCATCCCAGTAGGAGTGTTCATATTTTCTTTGTTGCTTGAAATATTCGGATTATCATGCACCTTTGCGTCCCTTCTTATTTCTGAAGAAAACCCTCCTCCTTGCCAAGGTTCAGCCTTCCATCTGTTTTCTTTGTTACAGTGTCAGTGGCTCCCTTTCTGTTTTCTTTTATCATAAAATGCCCTTTTCTTGACCTGCTATCCCCTTAAGCCTTCATCTCACCTTCATCACTGCATTCATTGAAAGGTCAGACTATAGGTCTTGAACTCACTCCCTTTCTTTTACAACTGATGTGTTGTAGAAATTTTCATTGAATATTATGTACAAGGTTCTCTCTGGAAGTCATTTAAGAAGATCATGGTGGGCCATGATCCAGTCGTCATTTCTTGACCCAGAGGCTCCAGTATATGCTTAATGGAGGTTCCAGCAAGAAAAGAGTGGAAGGGATGAAAGAGAAGCCATTTTTAAAGAAAAATTTCTTAGTTTTCCATAATTAAAGGGCGACATATGTTTGGAGATTTCAAGTGTAGTTGGAGCCCCAAGCAGGATAAAGGTAAAAGTCCACCTGGACTCCTTACAGTAAGCTGTCGTAACACATTGCTTATCAAGGATAAAGGGAAAATTCTTTTTTTGTTAAATTTATTTATTTATTTATGGCCGTGTTGGGTCTTTGTTGCTGCTCACGGGCTTTCTCTAGTTGCGGTGACCGGGGGCTACTCTTTGTTGCCATGCTCAGGCTTCTCATTGCAGTGGCTTCTCTTATTGCGGAGCAAGGGCTCTAGGTGTGCGGGCTTCAGTAGTTGTGGCACATGGGCTCAGTATTTGTGGCTCGCGGGCTCTAGAGCGCAGGCTCAGTAGTTGTGACGCATGGGCTTAGTTGCTACATGGCATGTGGGATCTTCCCAGACCAGGGCTTGAACCCATGTCCCCTGCATTGGCAGGCGGATTCTTAACCACTGCGCCACCAGGGAAGTCCTAAGAAAAATTCTTAAAAGCCCCTAAGCTACATTTACATCAGCTACAACAATAAAAGGAGAGTGGAGCTGTGTGGCCTTCTCCCCGCTGCCCTTGCACCCCAAGCCTTTCTTTAGCAACCCATACCCTTTGCCACATTTTCTGTTTGCCTTCACTGATCCTGAGAACCTCTAGCTCTTACTCATCATTTTTTCTTTTTCTTTTTTCTGTATTATTTACCTGCTCCTTTTTTAAATTCTGCCTTTCTAAATGTTAACCTTCCCCAAAGTTATTTTCTTTGTCATCTTCTCCCCTGTCTTCCAAGCTCTTGGCTTCAACTATCATTTTGTTGTTGTTGTTCTTTGCTCACAAGCACATATCTCCAGCCTCAGACTTTTCCATTCATTTAAGTCCCAAATTTCCAGGTATATGTTGGGCAGCGATCCTGATGACACAGTAGCACAGTGATTCTCAAGTGTGATCTGGGGACCGTCATCGGTCCCTGAAACTCTTCCAGGGGTCCCACAAGGTCAAAACTATCTTAAAAGTGATGCTACAGTGTTATTTGCCTTTTCACTCTCACTCTCTTACAAGTGTGCAGTGGAGCTTTGTAAAGGCTACAGGATGTGTAATGACGGAACATATGCTTGTGTACTCTTGTGTTTTAAAAATTCCTCACTTTTAATGTCTAATATGATATATATAAATAGATAGAACCCACATAAACAGAAGCTCTTTGGGATTCTCAGTAATTTCTAAGTGTGTAAAGGCATACAGATGCCAAAGAGTTAGAGAGCCTGATATGCACAGGACCCTCAGTAACTGCACAGGGTCCTCTTCGTCCCCCCTCTCCTCCAACCTGCAGAATCAGCTCCTGATTCTGTTAATGGCACCACCTTTCCTCCAGACTCCAAGGCAGGAAACTTTTCCTCACCCGCTACGAGACTTTTAGAAGAGTAGTTACTAATACACCTGGAAAGATAAGTAAAGGCCAGGGCATAGGGGGGCCTTCAACTGAGACGGAAGGATGAGAGGTGTGGAACCCTGACAGCAGAGGCATGGGTGGTGGGTCAGGGCGCAGCACTCAGAGCTCACTGCTCTGCTGGCCGAGAGGCCCAGGGGAGTGTGTCTAAGGGCCCCAATGCTCTGGGCCGCAGTGACATCGTGCTGGACTGACAACAGCCAGATTGGTGTTGCAGGGTGCTCCATTGTTCTATATAGTTTTTATCAGTATTATGTTATTGTATCAATTTTTTAAAAAGAGAAAAATTCTGGGAATGGGTAGAGCAAGGACATTTGTTCACATGTGGCTCATTGAACTGAAGTTCAGATTGATGGGGACTTTCTCCAGGCCATTAGTTTCAGAAGTCCAGAGCCCAGTCCCATGAGCCTCCAGCCCATGCCGGGGAGGAGGGCTGAGGTGGGGAAGGGCATTCAGTCCTGTTTGCTTTTCAGATCAGTAACCAGGAATGCTGAGCCCAGGGGTGTGCGTGCCTCGTGGTCTTCTCTCCCATAGACGCTGGCAGGTCAGAGCAGGCGTGTCCCCGCAGCGCTCCAGTCTCTGTCGGGGCCTCGGGGAAAGTGTTTGTTTAACAAATGGAGCGTAACTGCTTGAGTGCATTTTCCCCTTATTGTACTTTATAGCAGCGCTTCTCTCACGGTGCTCCACAGGACTTGGTCAGTATTCTGTGAAAAGAAATGTGCTCTGCCCGGTGATATGTAGGAAAGCTGCACACGGGTTCTCCCACTAGAGACTTACAGTGCACGGCAGCATATTAAAGCTCGGAGGCGTTTTTAATTTTACTGAGGAGTTTTAGTCTACGATAAGATAATTTGTTACATTCTGTTTAACCTACCATTTGATCATGAAATTTTTTTTTTTAAGAATACCTAGTACCACCCACTGCACAGAATAAAATGATTATTCCCAGGAGAGAGTTTGGGAAACATGGGCTTAGTTCCATATTGTTAACATTGATTGTTGGATAGATATATTTTTGTCAAGGTAAACATTTAAAGATGACCATGACCAATCATTTAACCATTATTCTCTCCCTGGTGTCTTCTCCCTCCCAAGCTTCAAATTTAAATTTCCTTTATGTCAGCGATGCCAGATTTCAGTCTTCTGCCCTGGCCTCATTTTTCCCCGGGCTGTTGTTCTTTTGTCACTTGGATACACCACCAGCAACTCAGCATGTCCAGACTCAGTCTCCTTGTCTACCCAGCCTATTCTCCCCTTCCCGGGTTCATCGTGTCCTTGCCCCCAGTCACCCTGGCTCGCAGACAGAGATGCCTCCTGCACTCCCTTCCTGCCCTCGGCCCTTTCACGCCCAGTTGGTCACACCACTGCCAAGACAGCCCACCTGTCCACTCCCTTCTTGCAACCCACAGGGCTTCCCTCCATGCCCCTGCCTCTCCAGTTCATTCTAAGACTAGAGGGACGATGTGCTCACGGCTGATTCTGATTGGCCCTTGTTCGCACCTTTTCATCAGGCCCGAATGGCAAAGTTCAAATTCAGGCTCATGTCCACGTCTGAATGGACATGTCCAGTTTATCTCACCCTATTTTTCTAACATTATTCCCAAAGATTCCCTTCATGGTGTTAGGGAGGTGCTTTTCACAGTAATAGAACATCTTGATGTTCTTTCTACGCAACTTCTATGCACCTTTGAGCCTCTTTGTTCTCTTTGCTTGGAATCCCCTTTATTTCCTCCTCTCCCCCCATGTCTTCTCAGCACATCTATCCATCCTTCTAAGCCCATTCAGAGGCTACCACCCTTACAAAGTTTTCCTTAGTCCTCTCAGCAGGCTATTATATGTCCCTCCTCTGCAACATCACAGCACCTCATGTATAACTTTCTTATAACACTTACCAATTCTATCTTCAATTCCAGTTATTTGTACATCTGCCTTATGCTTGCTTGCAGCTCAGTGAAGTCAGCCTCTGTCATCTATATATTTGTGTCCCCTTCAGAGCCTAACCCAGGGATCTTACCTAACAGGAATGAAAAAAAAAATATTTGCTGCAAAAATATGTGTCTTTTTATGGCTGAGTAATTTTCCATTGTATATATGTGCCACATCTTCTTTATCCATTCATCTTTTGATGGACACTTAGGTTGCTTCCATGTCCTGGCTATTGTAAATAGAGCTGCAATGAACATTTTGGTACATGACTCTTTTTGAATTATGGTTTTCTCAGGGTATATGCCCAGTAGTGGGATTGCTGGGTCATATGGTAGTTCTATTTTTAGTTTTTTAAGGAACCTCCATACTGTTCTCCATAGTGGCTGTATCACTTTACATTCCCACCAACAGTGTAAGAGGGTTCCCTCTTACACCATCTTCAGCATTTATTGTTTGTGGATTTTTTGATGATGGCTATTCTGACCGGTGTGAGGTGATATCTCATTGTAGTTTTGATTTGCATTTCTCTAATGATTAATGATGTTGAGCATTCTTTCATGTGTTTGTTGGCAATCTGTATACCTTCTTTAGAGAAATGTCTATTTAGGTCTCCTGCCCATGTTTGGATTGGGTTGTTTAAAACGAAATTGAGATATTTGTAGTGAGGTGGATGGACCTAGAGTCTGTCATACAGAGTGAAGTAAGTGAGAAAGAGAGAAACAAATACCATATGTTAACACGTATATATGGAATCTAAGAAAAAAAAAAGTCATGAAGAACCTAGGGGTAAGACAGGAATAAAGACACAGACCTACTAGAGAATGGACTTGAGGATATGGGGAGGGGGAAGGGTAAGCTGTGACAAAGTGAGAGAGTGGCATGGACACATATACACTACCAAACGCAAAATAGATAGCTAGTGGGAAGCAGCCGCATAGCACAGGGAGATCAGCTTGGTGCTTTGTGACCGCCTGGAGGGGTGGGATAGGGTTGGTGGGAGGGAGGGAGATGCAAGAGGGAAGAGATATGGGAAAATATGTATATATATATGTATAACTGATTCACTTTGTTATAAAGCAGAAACTAACACACCATTGTAAAGCAATTATACTCCAATAAAGATGTTAAAAAAATATATAAGTGGTTTTAAAATGTTATTTTTATATGTATAAAATTTCCACCATAATTAGTGATAATGTATACAATATTCTTACGTTCTTTAATTATAGGTCTTCTAAAGTGAATAGCAATCATGGGAATTCAAATTAATAGGTGGTCATAGAACGATTTTTAATAGCGTTATAAATGTACCTTTATTCTTAATTTAAACAAGGGTATGTCGCTTCCAAATTCCCTTCACACAGAATAAGGAAACCTTGACCCAGGAGGCCTTGAGCCCCTGAGCCTTTCCTCAGCTGCCCACTCAGCTTCCAGGTAGAACGAGATCGCGCCCTCACAGTCACGTACTCATTGCCCTGAACTTTCCAGAGTTGGAATGTTGGCTAATGTTTGTATTTCAGATAACTTCCTTGTGTGCATAGAAAGTGAGGAGAGAGGTGTCAATACAGAGTTACACAGGTTAGGGCCACCTGAAACCCATTAACCCCAAGATAAATGTCAGTGTGGGTAACCTGAGAGCATCAACTGTTAGGAGAGCTCCAAACCAGTTCCTTTCACAACTCCAGCCTCCCAGCACTCTCTCTCTTAATAAGCACTTTTCAGAAGTTTCATGCAGTGCCTTGTTATTGGGAATTGATTTTAAAGACCTATATCCGAGGACATTTTGCAATGATTATCCTTACATTAGTTTAGGATAAGCCACATCATTTTAAGGAGAAGCCCTGTCGTCTAGTCTACTAGAGCAATGCTGCTCAGATTTTATTGGGCGTGTGAATTTCCCAGGGATCTTGTTGAAATTCATAGTGTCATTCAGCAGGTCTGGGGGGAGTAGGAGATTCTGCATTTCTAATCAGCTCCAGATGGTGTTTTTGCTGCTGGTCCATGGGCCACACTAGGCAGAGGCCTAGAGGAAGGTCCTGGGATTCAGTGATGCTGGATTCTTATCCAGGCTCTGTCACTTAGGCAAATGGTTTACCATTCCGGGTCTTAGTTTTCCTACTCTGTAATATGAGGGTGTTGAAGGGAATGATATCTAACAGCTTTTTCCAGCTCTAACATTTTATGATGACATGAGAGGAAGTAAAAAGAATTAGGAGTCAGGCTGCAGTTCTGAGCATACTTACATTCTCTTAATCTCAACCCAACTTTCATTCATATTTATTAATAACTTATCTTAAATATAGTATGACTGGAAAACATTAAAGTTTTCCATATTTATGTTAGAATGTGGGTCTTCAAAGAATAATTAAAACTCATAACTTAATAAATAGATTGCATGTAAAATACATTCCCCCCACCACTCTCATCTTTCATGTGTGTTCTGTTGTTTTTATTTTATCAGGAAATACTCCATAGCTTGGGTGGGATTGAAAACCTAGCTCAGGTAAGATTCCTTTTGTGGTGGCTGGTTTTGCCTTTCTCTTTTAGGCAGAGATTACACAGGTGTGTGACAGAAGATGTCTTTCTTACCTTAGCTGCATGCCAAGGAGAGGAGCAGGCAGGGTTGTGAGTGTGAGCATGAGGCAGGATACACACAGAGCAGGCAGGGACTCGTGACATTTTCTCTTGGCTAATTGGGCTCACTTTACCCAGCCTGTTGAAACTAGAAAGTTCTATCAATATAAAAGGTCACCTGTCTTTAGTTAGTAAAGAAAATAAATAGGTGTTGTCTGGCAGGCCCCAGGCTTCAGCATTGCACACACCAAATGGTGGGAGAAAATATTGGTTATGAAGATGTTCATAACTTTTCCACACAAAAAAGAATTGCTGTGCTCACTAAAATATTAAAAATAAATGACAATGTGAGGAATGATCTTGACTTCATTTATTTTTCTGCTTTGGTAACTACTGAGGCAAAGTAAGGAGGTGAATATATATGCTGAGACAGTCCAATGTTTGGGCTTACTAATACAATCAAACAAAATTTCCAGGCATGGAAACAGTTGAAACAGCCCATTCTCCTGAAATCTATACCATGTATGGAAAGAATAATTTTCATAATAAACCCGTGGCCCTACAAACTCATCCTGAGTTATTAATGGATGATTAATTTTAATGACAATTTAATATTAAATCTATTTTATTATTTTTTTATTGGGAAATTGATAAAACATATCTTGTTTTTATTTTTAAGAAAATTTTTAATTGGCTAGAGGTTTAGCTCATTTAATGAAATAATCTTTAATAAAATTATATTGTAAAGGATCTTTTTATCCATTCTACTTTCATTAAAATGTCAGAAATTTATGTGTGTTTCTCTGAACTTATTACAATCAGTCATCCACAGTGAGGGATTATTAGACTACCCCATACATTTCATTCTGATTATTGCTATCTGCTTGTATGCTGGTTAGATATAATTTAGGATGTTATAAAACATAAGGTCGATAAAATATATGCAGTGTGTTATTAAAATTCTGCTGAAAAGTTACATTGAAGAATTAAAATTCTATGTACTATATTATTGCATCTTACTTGTATCTTTTATTTGGAGGCTAAATTGCAACACAAATTTATCCAGTTAGGAGTCATCCTGGGACTTTTGAGAGTTTAAACAATCTTTCCAGGTCCCTCCCTCCACTTTGGGGTGTTCCACAGAAGCCAAGAACCCAGAAACCCACTCCCTTCTGCCCTTGAGTGAAGCAGGCCCAGGGGCACCAAGTATTGTTTGGTGAAGCTGTTGTGCCACCTACAGCTCATTTTCAGAAGTGCACAACCTTTCCCCTCACCTGCTGTGTGCTTGAGCGTCCTCCCCTCTGATTCGCCTGTCGGTCTCCCCCTCCCCCCACCGCAGTACATGGAGATCGTGGCCCACGGGTACCTCGGCTCCGGGGAGGCGCAGCACAGCGTGGACAAGCTGGTCAACATGACGTGTAAGCGCGGTCCCGGGCCGCAGCTGGCCTTCCGGGCATAGCATTTGCAGCAGGGAAGGGGGGACGCTTTGAATACTCACGGGGGTCCCCACACAGCTATGAGCTTGAGAGTCCATGCCAGCTGTTATGCTCAGTGGCAAAATGTACCCAGAGGGGAGATTTTTAAATCACAGTTCTTACCTTGAAAAACCCGATTTCATGTTTTAAAAGATTTTCATTGAGCACAAGCTTAGTTTATTTAGTGCAAGAGAGATTTCCTTCCATAAAAACAAATTTTGGTAAAAATATTTTTTGCCTCCTTCGATTTCTATTAAAATGTCAGAGACTATTCATTTTTCATCTGTAAGATTGGGGTAATAACAATACCCACTTACAAAGCTTCTCTTTTTGGAAGCTCTTCCCAGCCCACCTTCCGTGCTCCCTGGATTTGATGAGTGCACACTCCTGCTCTCGTGAGAGTGAGCCCACTTTCTTTGTGTGCACAGGACAGGACCTTAATTCTCAATTCCAGGGAGAGAGGAATCTGTGGTGAGCCTCAGGGACCAGGAAGATTCTGTGAGGCCAGCCGTTCCCCTCCACTGAGGAACCTTGCTAAGTCCATCACATGAAATCTTTATGGGGACTATCTTTGAAGAATAGGTTTCACTATGAACTTGTAATGATATTAAGGAACTCATTCAGCTTTAAGTGGAAGGGAAGGTTTAATTTTCTTGCTATCTCCAAATTTTATTATTATTATAGTAATATATAATAAATACTAGTTGAGCTTGAAAGGTGATTCTTGAAGTAAAAAAAATCAACCCTGTCCCTCCTCCCTCCATTGTCCTTTTTGTGTGGCCTGTGTTCCCATTTGTCCTTCCTTTGCTTGCCCATCAGTACTTGAGACCTGAGGCTCTATGAGCACTGACCCCCTTTAAGCTTCAAATCCCTCATTGAGATATTCCATTCCTTTATAGATATTTTTCAAAAACTTGCTGCTGTCAAAGACCAAAGAGAATGGGTCACCACAAGCAGAGCCCACAAGGTGAGTGGTCCCAGAAGGAGTTCCTGCTTCAGCTTCATATGGTGGTGGTTCACATGCTAGAGTCCAGAGCCCTTGTGGTCAAGCCATGTGTAATTATAATTCTCAAGCCTGCTAACCTAGCCTAAAATTGCCAATCTCTGCTAACCTGCCTAAGGAGTAAATATAGAAACAGCAAGTAAAGGTTTTCTGAAACTTTTTTCTTTGTTCTATGTCATTTAATTCTTTATTGCTTAATCAACTAAGTTTATTGCTTAATTTAAATGTTGCTTGTAAAACCTTGACTATATATAAACTGACCCTAGGTGTGTGTTTACAAATAAATAAATAAATACATATATGTGTATGTATACATATAAATACATTCCATTTGACACATGAGGTTATATTAGTTTGAACCATGTGAAATTACCCTGGTGTGTAGGTCAATTTCATATGGTTTAACTTCATAATAAGATGGTTTAGTATTATAAGCCTATGGGTCAAATACATATTTCAAGATGAATGAATGCAGGTTTAATCAAAACAGACTACATTTATATTTACAGCAAAACTATTTAGCTGGTAGCTGCCTAGAGCCAGGTTTCAATAATTTGTTGAGTTTTTATATCCCAGGAAGCCACTTTCCAGCATATATTAGAGCAAAGTTGCCTAAAATGTGTTAACACATGCTGCTCATTGTATGGGGGGGGGGGTGATTCTTAGTGATAATACAGGTCAACATTTTTTATTTCAATAGCTATATATTTCACTGATATCACTTAGAATTTGAAGAACATATTTGAGTAGCATTAAGGTGTTAAGGGTGGACATGACAAAAATTGTGAAATGATATATCAGTGACTGCATTTTGAGAAATATTATGTTAGAAGACAGAAAGCAAAAAGTGAGAAAAGAAAAAGAGGAAGGGATCTGAGAAACAAAGATAATAATAGCTCCATAGAAAATGCATAAGATCATAAAGGGGAAAAACCCACATAATAGAAACCCAAAATCAGCCTAGTAGTTGTTATACAGGTCTGAATAACAGGTCTGAGCTGTTATACAGCTCTGGTCTGAAGTATGTTTGGGTGTGTGCTTTGGGGGACCCTGAGTTCTAAAAATTTAGAGGGAAAATATGTAAATTTGTAGTAATGGGAATCCCGAGAAGGTGACTGATAAGATATAGACGACTCCCAACTCAGTGATGTTACTCAGAAATTTGAGAGGCAAATGGATTGTCTGGTAGTGTTAGCATATCTTGCTTAGTTTGGGAAAAAATGACAGTCTTCAACATTTTGTTGAAAAAGTACTTTCATAATTTGGAAAGTGCCTGCCACAATGCCAATGCCCAACTCAGAATGAGTGCTCAGTGACTGGTCGCTACCAGAAGGCAGAGAGCAGACAGCGTGGGCACTTGGAAGTAGAGGGCCATGTATCGTGGTCCCTTTGCTTCCTGTCCTGGGCAAGTAATGCTTACAAGGAGCTCGTCTGAAGAGGGGGTGGATGCCTGCCCCTTAAGAACTGGGGACTGTGAATGTTTAACAAATTTTGAGGTTAAGCCTCTATGATCTTTAGAAGGAAACATACTGTTCAAGAAGCTTGTAGTACTTACATAATTAAACCTTATTTTACTTCATTTTTCAGACATTAGTAAATTTACTCAGTGCCCGAGATACTAACGTTCTGTTGGGTGCCCTTCTGGCTGTGGCTAGTTTAGCTGAAAGGTGAGTGTATTTTAATAAGTTCTGCTGCTTTAGCAACTCAGATGGAAGAAATGCAAAATAGATCAGTTTCTCTATTTATTTTGTCATCTACTTAGTTAAAATTTGTGAAAAATAAACATGAAGTACCATAACTATACTGAAAAGGATCCGGGATAGAAAAGCATCATTTTAGAATTTAAGTTGGAGCAGCAAAGCAGTTTAAAATTTTCTTTTTTTTTCCCTGACTAGAAATATTTACCTAGTTTTTTCATCCAACCCTCAGTTACTTCTACTTTCAAAATTACACAATATGTCTTGGAAGTTGAATCTCCCTGACTTGTTTTCTTCATTCTCTCCCCTATTTATATTTTAACATTTTCAAATATTTTTGCCCTTTAAAAAATTCTAGATAACCCCTACAGATGTTATGATTATTTTAAATTAAAAAGCTTTAAATATGTTTTTATACCAGTAAGTGGATCACTGCTTTTTTGTTTTTTGGGTTTTTTTCCAACTTAATTGAGGACTAATTGACAAATATAATTTTATGTATTTGAAGTGTACAACATAATGATTTGATACACATATACACTGTGGAATGATTACCAAGATCAAGATAATTAATACATCCATCACCTCTCATAGTTAACTCTTTTTTTTGGTTTTGTGACGAGAACATGTAAGATCTCTCAGCAACTTTCAAGTGCACAACCCCATATTATTAACTGTAGTTGCTGTGCTGCACATTGGATCCTTAGTGCTCATTCTTCTTATAACTGAAAGTTTGTACCCTTTAACCTACATCTCCCTGTTTCCCCCTACTTCCAGCCCCTAGTAAACACCCTCCATTCTATTCTGTTTCTATGTAGTCGGTTTTGTTTGTTTATTTTAGATTCCACATATAAGTGATACCGTATGGTAGTTGCCCTTCTCTGTTTGGCTTATTTCATTTAACAGATTGTTCTCTAGGTTCATCCATATTGTCACAAATGACAGGACTTTTTATGGCTGAACAATATTCAATTATAACTATATATAAATATTCAATTATATATATAAATATGTATATCACATTTTCTTTAACCACTTCATCTATCAAAGGATATATAAGGTCATTTCTATATCTTGGCTACTGTGAGTAACGCTGATCATTGCTTTTTTGTGAACAGCATATGATTCCCTTTCTCCAAAGGAAATCATGTTATCATCATACTGTTATTAAACAAATTTAAATTTATGACATATAATACTTATTGAATGTTGGAGTTTAATGTAGCCCTGCCCCATAGAGCTACATTGCATTTTGTTTCTCCTCCTGGGATAATATGAGGGCTAAGATATTAAATACATGGATATGGTAAAATACATTTTTCATAGTTACTAATACTTTTCAATTTGTAGTCCAGAATGTAGGGAGAAAATAAGTGAACTCAACATTGTAGAAAATCTGCTGATGATTTTACATGAATATGACTTGCTTTCCAAAAGGTAGGACTGCTAACAGGGGAAAATGACAGTGTCTGACATTTAATGAAAATGATTATTATTATTTTACTTATGTTATTTACATTGTTAACTGAATATCATGCGTCAACTTGGCATTTATCTTCTATTTAAGTTTATATAAAGTAACCAATAGCAAAGAGATATATCGATTTGTCTCTGGTCCTGCTTTACTTCTAGAACTGGTCATAGATTTGAAATATATAAATCTCATGATTACATCTTTAATATTTTTTATTACATTTATTTACATCCTGTCTCCTTAAGGAAAGAAACTCTGAGGTGGCTCTACTTTCAGTAATTTCAGATTGTGTGTTGAATAAGTGATTAGATTCCTAAAATCTATTTTGCTTAAGGCAAGTAAAATACATTAAGATAGCTACTGACTTATTTCATGACCAAAACAGAATCTAAAGTAAAATGAACTCATTTTCACTTGAACTACCTATTGCCCTAAAAACTTACTGTATCCAGATATTTATTAGGTTACCTGCATCATATGATATTTAGTCGAGTAAGTCATAATTTTCTAAAGAGGCAAATAGTTAACAGAAATCCCAAGCAATAAAACACTGACATTTAACTCATAGTAAATCCCTTGAATTCTTCATCTAAGCCAATTTAACCCTCTTTTACAAACTATACTTAGACTTGGTTGTCTGAATTGATTCACCCAATAGCCTCTGCACAGGTGTTGGAAAACCAAAGATGAATAAGATATGGTTGCATGGTGTAGGAGAGGGGCAGACACACAAATCATCAGTTTCACCACAACATTGTAGGTGGTGTGGTCAGTGGATGCACAGGATAGATACCCTGAGGGCATGGAGCAGCACCTCCAATCAGAGCGAGGGGTCATGCCAAGTCTCCTAAAAGAAGGAGCAGTTGTCTAGGCAGAGGAAGAGAGCAAGTGAAAACAGAATATGCTCCCACCTGGAGGCCTGCAGTGCTGTGTGAGAGAGGAGCGTGCATGGGTGGGCGCAGCTACAGCAGAGTGCAGGAGGTAGGCTGCCAGAAAACTAGTTAGATAAGTTGGCTTATAAGTTAGATAATAAGTTAGATAAGTTAGAAATAGAGCTAATTTTGATAAGTTAGAAATAGAGCTAATTTTGGCCAGGCCTTCTACATGCCAGGCCCTGCTCTAAGCACTTTTGTGTTTTAACTTGTTTGATCTACAATTCTCTTTCTATATTTTATAGATGAGATACCTTTAGCGAGGTCATGATGGGCTCTTTGTGCCTAGTAGTGTGGTTTTTATCATGAACATGGAGACTCACAGATTTTAATCATGATCAGATTGATTTTGTGGGGACAGTTATTCTGATTGCAGTGTGTGGAGTGTGGAATTTAGCCACACAATGAGATCCACTTAGAACAAGGAGGGTATTTTTGGTGTAGAAAGTTTGAGAAGGTGAAGAGTACTGTCTACCAAAGAACATATGTCAGAGCATAAAAGTTTGGGAGGGAGAGGAGCCATGGAAAATTAGCTCAGGGAAAGGAATTGTGAAGCAGGATGAGAATGGAAATATTGGCGAGCAGAGTGACAGAGAAGCTTATATCTTGAGCATAATCGAGGCTCAAAAGGATGGAGGGGCAGTGGGTTTAGCTAGCTGCAGGACTCACAGAAGAATTAACCCCAGTGCTTGCCCAGGAAACAGGGGGCACCAAAGGCTCTCCACTGGTTGGAGAAGAAGGGAGTGTCTTGGAGGATTCCCAGTCTTTGGCTTGGAAATTGAAAAGACTGTGGTGTCCTGAGTCCAGATCGGGGACATAAATGGAAGGGCTGATTTGGGGAGGAGGATAATGACTGAGTTTAGAAACAGTGGGGTTAGTGCCTGTGGAACAGTTAAGTGACTGCTGGAACCTCTATAGGTTTGGAGTGATGCCTGGGCTGAGATCACAGTGCCAGGGTAGAGGGAGTGTTTGAAGCCATAGGAATAAATAACACCATCCAGGAAGAGTGTTCAGAGTGTGAGCCTGGAGGATTCAGGACAGCTCTATGAAACGTCTATAATCATAATGTTTCAGAGCTTAGTTGAACCTTATGTCTTATGCCATCATTATCTTTATTTTACTCTCCAGATATTCACTGAGCACTTTGCATTTAATTTCCCTGGATCATAGTGTTTTTGCCATCAGGTATTAATGTCTTATTTTTGCAATCACATAGTAAGTTTCTGAAGACTAGGATAAAGCTTTTATATTTCTTTTGTCTTGAGCATAATTCAGGTCCCATTGTATGTACTTGATGCCTGTTTGCTCGTTAGTAGGTTTTTTAGCCAGACTAATGGGGATACCATGAGGATATGACTTAGAAAGTGGTCCAGAAACTATGACCTGCAGGCTAATTTTGGCTCCCTGCCTGTTTTTGTGAATAAAGATTTATTGGCACACAGCCATGCCCATTGGTTTTCATGTGTTGTCTGTGGCTGCTTTTGCACATGTTGGCATGGCTGGGTACTCATGACAGAGACTGTATGGCCCATAGAGCTGCAAACACTTGGCTGTGATCCAGCCCTCTACAGAGAACATGAGCTGACTGTGACATAGAGCCTGTTAGCGCGACCGTCCGTGCATGTCGGCAGCTCCGTGTGAATCAAGTCAAGCCACCACTGAGCTGAGTCTCCCCTCCCGCCCATCCCTCGCAGGCTCTCGGCTGAGCTGCTGCGCCTGCTCTGTGCCGAGCGCCAGGTGAGAGAGCAGGTGAAGCTCTACGAGGGTGTCCCCATCCTCCTCAGCTTGCTGCACTCAGACCACCTACAGCTGCTGTGGAGCGTCGTCTGGATCCTGGTTCAGATTTGTGAGGACCCTGAGATCAGTGTGGAAATTCGCATTTGGGGAGGCATCAAGCAGCTTCTTCATATTTTACGAGGGTGAGTCAGAGTAGGCTTTGGCCTGCTTCACTCTGGCTGATGAAGGCTGGGGTCTCAGCTGTTCGAGGGCAGGGTGGGCATGTGCTCAGCTGGCTCCCTCCCATTCTTTGGTCATTCATGTTCTACAGAGTCATTTTTACTTGTTGCAAACAGGCTCTAAATCAATGTCAGGAGCGTTCATCTTTTCAGCTCCTTGGGAGCCCTGACATATTTTTTGAATCACCAGCCTGCATTAAAGTAACGGATGTATGATCCTTAGTTAAAATAGGGGGAAATACGGTTATTCAAATGATTCCATGTTACTGACCCTGGGCCAGTTGCTCCTCTTTTCTCTCTAATCTCCGTGGCAGTGCTCTGAGGTGGATTAAGACCTTGTTGTCTCTCTTTTAAAAGTAGAATCTGGGGCTTCCCTGGTGGCGCAGTGGTTGAGAGTCCGCCTGCTGATGCAGGGGACACGGGTTCGTGGCCCGGTCCGGGAAGATTCCGCATGCTGCAGAGCGGCTGGGCCTGTGAGCCATGGCCGCTGAGCCTGTGCTCCACAACGGGAGAGGCCACAACAGTGAGAGGCCCGCGTACCGCAAAAAAAAAAAAAAAAAAAAAGAATCTGGTGGTATTCAAAGCCATAAATCTGGGGAAGGAATGGCTTGTTAAAATAGTTTCAAACTGAAATTCTCTTGAATTATGTTGCAAAAATTATAACAATAACAAAAAATAGTAGATATGGTATTGTATTACAAGTATTGAAGTATTGAATAACAATATTACTGGTACCACCAATGGGAAGGATCTATTACCTAAAATTATTATAGAGCATAATTCATCCCCCTAGGTGCTGAATCAAAGTTGAAAAGGATTATATCTGCCTGGAAAAAGATCACAGTTATCTGTAGTATGTAAATAAAGTTCATTCTAATAAAAGCAGAGTAACATCAATTTTAATATGACTTGTTATCAAATCAATATTATTCAGACTTTGTGCTTATTGTGCCTGATAACTTGATATTGTGGAGCTATGTGTCATCAGCTCCATTCTCTGAAGGAACTTTCCAAAGCATAAGAACAGACTAGAGATATGAACCGTGACTTTGTTAACAATTTCTGTCATTACCAAAACCAAGGAAATAATGTGTAGACTGTTAACAATCTACTTGCTTTTATGAATATCACATAAAAATCTCAAGTACTTTAAAGTATAAATTATAAATCTTTCGTTAGTATTGTGGCATAATGAGCTAGCCCCACAGTCAAAGTAATTATGATTGCAAGGGTTTTTTTCCACTTGAGTTTATAGGATGATGGTGGTGGTTATTTTTGTCCATCATACGTATTACAGTGGCTGTGGGTAGCCCTCGTGGAGAGCAGCTATTTTCTTGATGATAAAATTAAATTATATAATAGTTAAGCAATACTTCAAGGACAAAACCTGCCTTTTGACAACATAGAACTGAGTTTAATATAAGGTACTAGTTTTCCCCTTTTGGAGGAACCATTCTTGATAGAAAAGAGTTCTTTCACATCTAAAGAGTAATTTTCCCAGTCCACTTCTATGGTACAATGTTAGAAATGTCTTCCCTGGGAAGAAGATGTATGTCAATACTTACTCTATATTAAATATGGCTCAGTGCTCTGGGAGAATTTATTACACCAGCTGTGTAAACAATATCCTTTCAGAGATGGGCTGCCTGGAGCTGGTACAAGGGGTGAGGTTGCCAGGTTGTCTGCTGGCTTGAGTATGAACAGCCTCTGTTGTCAAGGTGGTTTATAGGAAATCTGTTCACGCCCATTCACCTGCAGTCCCAAACTCAAAGGCAGTTACTAAAAGGTTACATACTCTTGATCAGATAGAGTGATCCCTAAAATTCAAGTTTTAACATAATTAAAGATCATTGACTGCAACTATTCCATTACCTTCCCTATGCTCCCCGAAAGAAGGGCAGAGGGCCCAGATGACACAGGAGGGAGGCCAGGGAGACTCCATCCACTTTACGTTTGGGTATATAGAAATCTACATAGAGCTGCTGCCATAAAAATAAATGCATGAAAAAACATGGCAACCATGTAAAACAGAAGGGAACAAAGCAGATAAAGACAGACGAATGATCTATTGTGGAAGATGTTGCACTAAGTAAACAGAAAAACAAATGCTTTATTTTATCAAAGACATTAAACAGAACATGAAGTTTATGAAATGAGATTAAAGATGAGATGATAGGATAGTAAAAAGGAGAATAGAATGATTGTGAAGCTGGGAAAGAAGATGAGGACTGAACAACATGCAGAGACTGAGTACCAGAAAAAATGTGGAGTTAGTGAAAGGAAGGGCGTGCTTGAAAACTTACACACGATGCAGAGGAGGAAGACAAGGGAATAAGAACAACATAAAATGAAGGATATGGCCTGCAGAAGATGGGTTCTCAACACGTGGATAATTGATATCCCTAAGGTAGAGAACAAAACAAAAGGAAATTTTGGAAAGCCTCAATCATCTAATAGAAGAGAACTTTCCTAAAATAAAAGAAGATTGGAATTTAATGGAAAAAGACAAAACTCAGAATGATGAAGGCTGAGATGTATTCAAGTAAATGGCAGAAGAATAGAGTTCAAAACAAAGGCAGCCATGTGAAAAATAGAGAGATGACTCCTACCTCACACTTCACACAAAAATCATGTCTGAGTGGATTGGAAGGTCACACAGGAGAAAACTTTATGACCTGGGGAGGCAAAGATTTATAAAACGGGAATCAGAAAGCACTGACCATGAACTACCATTGATAAATTGGTCTGTGCATTAACTTTTCTTTTTCAGGGACAGAAATTTTGTTTCTGATCGTTCCTCCATTGGAAGCCTGTCTAGTGCCAATGCGGCAGGCCAAATCCAGCAGCTTCATTTGTCAGAAGATTTCAGCCCTCGGGAAATACAAGAAAATACTTTCTCTCTTCAAGCAGGTATTTATATCATATTATTATGTTTCATTATTTGATACTGTTTAACCTTGTATTATTCTATTGTAAAATTATAATGATAATATTAATTATATTTATAACTTAAAAAATGTGAAGTTAAATTCATGTGGATGCCTGAAACTTCTTGGTACCAGTGTTGGACTTGCAGGTTAAAGACACCCCAAACTTTCCTCTGCTTGCCAAGTTCTGTGGCCTAACCTGTTAGCCCTCTAAAGTAGTTCATACTCGGATTATAAGGGTTAATTTGGATAATATATTTAAAGTACGCACTATTTACCTGACCATTGTCCATGTACATTGAGCACGTGCTCCACACAGGGCACATGTTGGGTATGGGGCTGACGGTGCCTGCCCCCCCCCACTCCATGCACAGCGGGGTGCATTAGGGGTGCCCCACAGGCTGCCATGGGGTGTGCATGCATGTGAGCTACACGAAGAAGAAAGGTACCAGCCAGCACAACTCAGGTGCCTTTCTCCCAGAGACGTGCCAGAGGGAAAATTAGTGTTTTTTGAGGAATGTCTCTGCCAACAAAATTCTCTGAGGCAGGGAGCGAGATTGCTGATGTGCAAGTGCCGCCATGGCCACGACAGACACGGCATTTGGTGGTTTTCGTTGCAGCCTGCTGTGCGGCCCTCACGGAACTGGTGCTCGACGACACCAACGCCCACCAGGTGGTTCAGGTGAGAGGACAGGGTGCCAGGACCTGTCACGATGGAGGGAGCCCACCTCAGGTGACACCTGTATCCTGGAACATGGCTTAAAAATATTGTAATATGTCTTATTTAACATTTAGAATTCCATTTTATATTCTTGTCCTTCCTCTTTTAACTCAGCTTAAAAAGAACTGCCATGTAGGTAACTGATGGTGTTTATTCCCAATATTACGTGCAGTCTATTTCATTTTCTTTATCTTTTTTTTTAAAAGCTATTCTGAATTGTTTTTTGTTTTTACATCTTTATTGGAGTATAATTGCTTTACAATGGTGTGTTAGTTTCTGCTTTATAACAAAGTGAATCAGTTATACATATACATATTTTCCCATATCTCCTCCCTCTTGCGTCTCCCTCCCTCCCACCCTCCCTATCCCATCCATCCAGGTGGTCACAAAACACCGAGCTGATCTCCCTGTGCTATGTGGCTGCGTCCCACTAGCTATCTATTTTACGTTTGGTAGTGTATATATGTCCATGCCACTCTCTCACTTTGTCACAGCTTACCCTTCCCCCTCGCCATATCCTCAAGTCCCTTCTCTAGTAGATCTGTGTCTTTATTCCCATCTTACCCCTAGGTTATTCATGACATTTTTTTTCTTATATTCCATATATATGTGTTAGCATACTGTATTTGTCTTTCTCTTTCTGACTTACTTCACTCTGTATGACAGACTCTAGGTCCATCCACCTCACTGCAAATAACTCAATTTCGTTTCTTTTTATGGCGAGTAATATTCCATTGCATATACCTGCCACATCTTCTTTATCCATTCATCCAATGATGGACACTTATGTTGTTTCCATCTCCTGGCTATTGTAAATAGAGCTGCAATGAACATTTTGGTACATGACTCTTTTTGAATTATGTTTTTCTCAGGGTATATGCCCAGTAGTGGGATTGACACATGAAAGAATGCTCAACATCATTAATCATTAGAGAAATGCAAATCAAAACTACAATGAGATATCATCTCACATCGGTCACAATGGCAATCATCAAAATATCTAGAAGCAATAAATGCTGGAGAGGGTGCGGAGAAAAGGGATCACTCTTGCACTGCTGGTGGGAATGTGAATTGGTACAGCCACTATGGAGGTTCCTTAAAAAACTACAAATAGAACTACCATATGACCCAGTATTCTGAATTGTTTTAATTTAATTGTTTTAATTCCTATGGGGCATAGGACACCATGAGTTAAGGATAGCAGTCACTTTAAGAGGACATGAAGTTATTCAGCTAGAGGTGATTAAAACACACCAAACAAAATATTTATTGCCAGGAAACTGATTTCACAGAGCACACAAAGCATAATTCATTAACCAATTCACTACATATACAGTCATATGTGTGTGTGTGTGTGTGTGTGTGTGTGAATACACACATTTGTATACAACCCTATTCTATTATAAAAGTTATTTCCTGCTTGTTGAATTTTACAGAGAAAAGGTTTTTTTGTTCAGTACATCAACTTAAAAATACATAAATTCATAAAGTTAGTAACGGATCATGTCAGCAGTGATCAGAGTCCCTGGGGAAGCTCAGCAGGTCAGGGTGGCTGCTGAGGCAGGGGGAGGCTCAGTCCTGTTATCATTGCTTGCTGTCTTGGCCTCTGGAAAAATATTTAGCCTAAGTTTTGACTTTGTCATGTATAAAACAAGGAAATTACAGACTAATTCACAGAACAGCTATGAAGACTAAATGTAATAAGGCAGGTAAAGCTCTTCACAGTTATAATATAAATGCCCACATAGAGTAGAGTTCAGTAAATTATGTATTTAATAGATAATAAAAAATGTAGCAATAAGGTAATACTTTTTGTTCATTCCCCCATGTATGTATTTGTATTAGAATAAGGCTAGAAAGATGTTAACCGTTTATACAAATAACTTTCATTTTTAAAAATCTATGATTTTTCTCTTATTTTTCTATCTTCTTTTCTATACTAGTTTATCTACATGTATTGTTTAACAAAACAATAAAGGGAGAAATATTTCATAATTAGATATTTAAAATGCAAAATATAAAGGCATTTGGATCCCTTTACTGCCCCCTTTTTTTGCCCCCTACTCTTTGTTTTTAAAGTATTTAAATCACTTTTAATTGATATACTTTGTTATTTATAATCTTTAACGACAGTTGAGATTTTATGATGTGGTGATAGTCGTTGATGTTTAAAAGTATTACACTGACATTTTTAGTATTGTCCTGTAATATTTACTCCTGATTCCAAAATTATACTAACATTTCTTCTTTAATATTTTAAAATTGTTCCTTCCTTCTTTATGCTGTGTATCTCCATAGCATTGTTGCTGGTCACTGATAACATGGCATCTTTATTCTTCCAGGAAAATGGTATATATACAATAGCAAAATTAATTTTACGAAATAAACAAAAGAATGCAGCAAAGACTAATCTATTACAGGTAATAAACATATCCATTATTCTTTAACATCAAGTTACTGGAATCTGGGGAAATTTTGGTAATATAATCTATGAATTTTAGAATTTTTAGGTTAGCACTGGTCCCCTGTACTGACCGAGAGGGAAGAATATCTGGTGAGGGAGGCTGGCATGGAAACAAATGCTGTTCAAACAATGTAGAGGGGCTTCCCTGGTGGCACAGTGGTTGAGAGTCTGCCTGCCGATGCAGGGGACACGGGTTCATGCGCCGGTCCGGGAAGATCCCACATGCCGCGGAGCGGCTAGGCCCATGAGCCATGGCCACTGAGCCTGCGTATCTGGAGCCTGTGCTCTGCAACGGGAAAGGCCACAACAGTGAGAGGCCCACATACGGCAAAAAAAAAAAAAAAACCCAAAAAACAATGTAGAAGGCTTAACAGTAGTTTCTCTGTAGGGATTTAGGTGATTTTATTTAGACATTTCTTTGCTTATCTGTAAGTTCTATGTTTTAAAAACATTGCTTGTGTATCAAAATAATACTACGGGGAAAATTATGTGCCATCTTTAAGCACGGACCACAGTCAGTAGCATTTCACCTTTACAAAGGCAAACCTGTAAAATGGATCTTGATGGATGAGCTGGTGCTGGTCAGGTGAGTAAAGGGATAGAAGTGGGCACCCATGATATCTGCTCCAGGGCGGACGGGCATCCGCACAGAGAGAAGAGCGTGGACAAAGGACAGGAGCCTGGCAGCTTAGAGTGTGCTTAGGCTGCTCAGTGGGGTGGATGTGGGGTGTGGGGTAGAGGGAGTACCTTAGGACAGCGGTCCCCAACCTTTCTGGCACCAGAGACTGGTTTTGTGGAAGACATGTTTTCCATGGATGGGAGCGGGGGTGGGGGCAGAATTCAGGCAGTAATGGGAGCGATGGGGAGCGATGGGGAGTGGCAGATGAAGCTTTGCTCGCTCACCTGCTGCTCACCTCCTGCTGTGCGGTCCAGTTCCTAACAGGCCACGGACCAGTACCGGTCCATGGTCCAGGTGTTGGGGACCCCTACCTTAGGAGATGAGGCCTGGAAGGTAAGAAGGGGCCACATTATGCAGGGTTCTATGTGCTTTTTTGAGGAGTGGACACCAGGGGGCAAGTGTCCCCAAAGACATTGGCATGATAAAATCAATTTAAAGTAAGCCTTTGCAGTAGCTGCAGCTTATCTTTTTTTCAAGTCGTTAGAACAGGAAGTAAAAAACAACATTTGCCTTCAATCTGATTTAAGAGCTTTCAGCCAGAATGATGGTCAAACCTAGCAGAGAATTTTTGGTGGTATCTGTGGGCTGGCAGGCAGAGATTTTGGAGAGCTACCACTGAGAACACACAGGCGTGGGACTTACTTCTCTAGTACAGCACTGATGCATGACACTGTGCTGGACCATGGTAAAGTACACTCCCTCCTGCACATGTATTCTGTTAAGCCGGTAGAGGCTTTTAAAGAATATGTATGGAAATTCTTTCAAGGCACATGCATGTTCCTCGCTTCTCACAGTCTCCACTGCTTTCTCACCAGTCTCCTTCGTGTGGTCTTGTTATCTGCCTGGCTTCTCCAGACAGTTTTGTTTGTGACCCTTCTATATTCAGATCACTAATTTCATGAAATGATTCCAGATTCGAATTCAGCAGACCCTGGTCACCCCAGTGGTGGCCTATTGTACAGGTACAGCTGCAAGCCTGGGGCTCTCTCTTTTTTCTCAGCACTGCAAAATGTCCAGTGTTTATTTTTCTTTGTTAAAGTCTCACAGGCCTCTTTCTGAGTGTTCTCAGGAGTTACTGTAGATGGTTCTATCTGGGGAATGCTTTAGACCTTACTCAAGAGACCAATTTGTCAAGTTTGAGTCCAGTGTGCCTGTGGCTATTTTTATGTCATTATTTCTAGTGTTTATTTTCTCAGAGAAACTATATAAATACTGAGGCATACATAGCAGGCTAGAAAGAAAATAAACCTTGAGCTCCTGGAAATCTTGGGACATTTGGTTTTCTCGGCGTAGGAGTTTTATTTCTTGTCTCTCTGCTCCTTCTGTACTTTCTAGAAAGGAACTAATGACAGGCACTGAGTGAAACAAGGCCCAGATCCCTAGCCTTCCACAACGCAAATACTTTTTAAACATGAGAACTGGCCCAGGTGTTGATGTTGTCTGTTTTCAGTTACAAGCTGTGGCTCCCACAGAGACCAGCCACACTCACTAAAAAGCCACGTTAATGTTCACTTCATGATCATGCTATCCTGAAAATGTTTTACTTTGTTCAGCTACCATTTGAGAATCATATATCCTTTTATTTCCAGTGTTATGCTTTCAGAGCCTTGAGGTTTCTCTTCAGTATGGAAAGAAACAGACCACTCTTTAAAAGGTATGAGCTTAGAGAAATTTAAGTGATCAGTGGTCATTAGAGTCAACTGTTTTCATGTACCTGATTTAGATGCAAACAGTAAGAGAATAAAGAGTCAGTATGCAAAACATGTGCCTTCAGACTTCTTAAAATCCACAGATAATACTGAGCAGCCCTAGTGATATCTTAACTCTGAAAATTCACAAAATGATGAGGAAAGCACATGAATCACATCAACACAACTCTTTTAATTACATGTAACTGCTATGGTTTTTAGTTTTTCTTTTTTAAGACATTAACATTTTTAATGGATGAAATAAAAATATGTGCTTGTTTTTGCCCATTCAGAAATGTCCAAAGTTGATCTAGTCATTTCCTTTTAATCAATAGAAAAGAAAGTATTTGTCTGGATGTCCTTAACAGTATAGGAACCCATTTGAAGGGGAGGAGGCTGGATGTTCCTGGATCAGAAGGTTGTGTGGTGAGCATGACAGAAAAACCACCACCTTGGGAAGCAGACCGTGGTTACCTACAGGTGTGGTCTGCATGCCATAGAGGTGGCAGGTTAGCCAAATCGTAGGCCCAAGTTCTTACTAGAATTTTATTGATAAGGCAAAATGGAAATAAAATCTTGAGTTAATATAACATCTTTTGTTTGGAAGAATGGGGCATTTTATGTTTTTATTTTATTTCTATATAACAGTTGAATTTAGGGGAAGAAAAGGAAGTATTCGTTATTCATTATAACCTTTCATTTCAAGGCCCTAAATCATCCACATCAGTGGACTTAAAGATTTTAATAAACCTAAACCCTTGAAACCAGTAGCTTGGAAATGATGCATAAATCTCTTCATTTTTTAAATTCACCTGTATTTTAATTTTATTTTCATGAGGACTAAATCAAATTGTATTTGTGAAAGTGCTCTGTGCTCAATAAACAACCAATAAACATTCATTCCTAGTATATTTAATACTACACCCCCAAATGTCTTACAAATAAGATTTTTGTAAAATCTGTATCATATCTTATTGTAGCAAAAAACATATAACATGACATCTACCCTCTTAAATTTTTGTGTGCAATACAGTGTTCTTAACTATAAGCACAGTGTCATACAGTAGATCTCTGGAACTTTCCTTTCCAATTGTTTTTCCTTACCTCTTAAGAACTGTGTCTCTAGTTTATTTTCATGAGATAAGTTGGTGAGTATTATTCCCCCATTTGTTGGCAGTGTATTTAATGTAATTAACCTATAAGTGAGCCAGGTCCAAAAGGGAAGGAATGGGCCAGAGTTTCCAACTCCTATAGGAAGTATGTGTGTGTATTTTTCTCTGTAGACTTTTCCCCACCGACTTGTTTGAGATCTTCATTGACATAGGACATTATGTTCGTGATATCAGTGCTTATGAAGAATTAGTATCAAAGTTGAATTTATTAGTGGTAAGTCTTGAGCTTTAAATATTTTGTCAGGCTGCTATGCAGTTAGGATGCAGTTATCATAGCAACCCATTTCCTTTTCATTTTTTGGTTAGGAGGATGAACTGAAGCAAATTGCTGAAAATATTGAAAGCATTAATCAGAATAAAGCTCCTTCGAAATATATAGGCAACTATGCAGTTTTGGATCATCTTGGAAGTGGAGCTTTTGGCTGTGTTTACAAGGTGACCTTGCCCTTGAACAACATTTCCAATGTTCCCAAACAAACTGCATGTCTCCCTGCACACCCACACACAAGTGAATTGGAGCCCTTGTCAGTGAACAAATAGATATAAAAATTAGAATGGTTGTTTCTGTACAACAGATAGCTGCACTGATGTTGTCTTACCTTAGCTCTCAGCTCTAGAAGTTGGTCACTGACCTTTGAAGAAAAAAGCTGTCACTAATCTCTCATACAAATAGTCAAAATGGTTTGTCCCAATGCATGACACATTCTCCAAGTTCACACCAGTGTTTCTGTATGTACCAAGTAAAATCCTATGAAATATTGCAGACTGATCCAGGATATACCAATTTTTTTGAGGTGAGCTTAGTGTAAATACAAATTTACTTTTTAAAGATATATGACTTATTTAGATGATTTGGCTTAATCATGTGACCTTATTAATCTAATCACTTTCTTCCCCTCTCTACTCCCAAACCATTCTTTTTTTTTTTTTTTTTTTTTTGTCTCCTTTATTTTAGGTTAGAAAGCATAGTGGTCAAAATCTTTTAGCAATGAAAGAAGTCAATTTACATAACCCAGCATTTGGAAAGGATAAAAAAGATCGAGACAGCAGTGTAAGGAATATTGTTTCTGAATTAACCATAATTAAAGAGCAGGTAAATGCTTTTGTTTATGAAGACGGTTTCCTTAAATAAATGTCATCAAAAAAAGTAGAATTCATGTGCTGTCCTTGTCCATGCTGTGTAAGAACTGGTTCTGTTTAATATAATTGGCATTGAGGTGATATCAATCACCAGGTTTTCTCCTAAGGCTTGACACTGAACCATAGACATAACTATATTAGGGCCAGGGATGCAGAACAATTGAGTTCACAGCACAGAGAGTATTATATATGAGAAAGCATATTCGTTTCCTTCTTATTATATTGTAGAATATTTGGTTACTTTGTTACATGCATAAGAATATGACTAAGACTTCCCTGACTTTTGTCAAATGGAACCAAGTTGTTAACGTTCCTCAGATATGGCTTATGTAATCTAAAATGTGAATTTTCAAGATGGGTTATTATTTATTGACATGAGCAAAACATTCTAACATAATGTTCACAACTCATGTATCATTATGAAGGTTTGTTTCAGGAAAAAGAATAAACGTGTCAGAGAGAAATGGGAATTCTTTTTGTGATCAAAGAACACATTGGTTTTTTTTCAACTTTCTTTATTTATACATTCATTATGAATACTGTTTGTCTGTAACTCCTGGGGAGACCTATCAGTTCATGGCTCTTTGTTTTCAAATAGTTAAATTTGCATAGCATCTGTGCTAGGACATAACCATAAATATGAAGATCTTTATTCATTGAAATCTCTAGTTCCACTCCAATTTATAATTTACAGTAAATATCATTAATAGGTTGTTTTATAGTTGACTTTTATGTACAAAGAGATTAGATTTTGAAAAGTTAGTGTTTGCTCATATTCCAACACTCTAGCCTTGGGTGGTGTGCTGTTTCATAGCACAAGGCTAGAGCATGGCTTTTGCCCTAGGCTGGTCTAATATCTTCATTTGAACCCAAATCTGGATGTAGTCCTGGCCAGTGAGCTAGGTCTAGAATATGGTTCTATTGCTTACCTAGTTCCATATTGTTTAAAATCTGCTGGCCATTTGCTAGTTGATGAGGTAGACTATTGGTTTTAGTATATTTTCTAAGAAAAGAAAGTGTCAGGGTGGGGCCATATAAGAGACCTCTGCTTGAACTTTGAGGGAGCTCAAAATTGTAGAACTGTGCTTGCACCACGGGCTTAAACCAATGAAAGGACAGTAAATTGAGGTCAAAAAGGAGGAGGTAATGGCAGACAGAAGTGAGAGAAATGGGACTAGAAAGGGAGAGTGTATTTGTTAATATTAAGATTAAGCTGCAGTAACAAAGAAGCCCCAAAGTGCATGGGCTTGAAGGAGAGGTCTCACCGTGCAATGGGTTTTGTCTTCCTGTGAGTCCAGGGTGTGGTGCTCTGCTCCATGAGGTCACACAGGGATGCCCACTCTTCCTCTCCCATTGCACCTGCCAAGGCACATTTATATCTGCTGGTGCACCCGGCGTTTTGGGTTCAGACACAGGATTCCCCTCACACTCCACTGGGGAGAACTCAGGGATGAGCCCCTTGAGGCTGTGAGAGAGACTGAGAGGTGTGATCTGTGATGGGGAAGCACATCCTGCTACAAGTCGATGGAGTGGAGGAGTGTGAGAGCAGATTTTTGGTGGACAACCAGTAGACTCTCCTTCAAAAGAAGGCAAGAAGAAAGGCCAGAAAGAGATGCAAGCCATTTATGATGTACCAGTGACTATTCTGAGATAAAACAAATTTCAGTTTACTTAGAAACTCAAATTGTAAATAAACAACCACAAAAATTTAGTATTCTTGTAGAAAATTATTATGTTATTAGATGTTATTATGTTATTATTATGTTATTAGAAGATGTGGCACATATATACAATGGAATATTACCCAGCCATAAAAAGAAATGAAATTGAGCTATTTGTAATGAGGTGGATAGACCTAGAGTCTGTCATACAGAGTGAAGTAAGTCAGAAAGAGAAAGACAAATACCGTATGCTAACACATATATATGGAATTTAAGAAAAAAAAATGTCATGAAGAACCTAGGGGTAAGACAGGAATAAAGACACAGACCTACTAGAGAATGGACTTGAGGATATGGGGAGGGGGAAGGGTAAGCTGTGACAAAGCGAGAGAGTGGCATGGACATATATACACTACCAAACATAAGGTAGATAGCTAGTGGGAAGCAGCTGCATAGCACAGGGAGATCAGCTTGGTGCTTTGTGACTGCCTGGAGGGGTGGGATAGGGAGGGTGGGAGGGAGGGAGATGCAAGAGGGAAGAGATATGGGAAAATATGTATATGTATATGTATAACTGATTCACTTTGTTATAAAGCAGAAACTAACACACCATTGTAAAGCAATTATACTCCAATAACAATGTAAAAAAAAAAAACACACTACAAAATAACACATTGCTCAAAGAAAAAGTCTCATATAAATTGGAAATTTTTTTGAACTAAATGAAAATACAACTTATAAAAATCTGTGGGCTGCAATGAAAGCACTGTTTAGAAAGATACATATACATATAAATATATATATATATAAAATATTAAATGTATGTATTAAAAGACAGAAATATCTAAACTCCTTATTCTAAGTTTCCGTCTTAAAGAAAAAAGAGCAATTCAAGCCTTAAACAAGCAGAAGAAATAAAAGTAAAACAGAAATTAATGAAATAAAAAACAAGAATTCCATATAAAAAATCAACAATATTAAAAGTTTATTCTTTAAAAGACCAGTAAAGTTGATAAATGTCTAGCTCGACTAATCTTGGAAAAAAAAGAAAGACAGACACAGATTACCAATATCAGAAATGAAAGAGGGGTCATCCTTACTGATCACATGAACATTAAAAGGGTAAAAAAAAAAAAAATACTGCATAAAACTCTATAGCCACAGATTTGACCATGTAGGAGAAAAGGATCAATTTCTTAAAACACACAAACTACCAGAACTCATACAAGGAGAAATAAGATAATCTGAATAGGAATACATCTATTAAAGAAATTCCATCAAAAAAAAATAGAATTTCCATGTTACATTCTGAGGTAAACTATGCCAAAGAGAAATTGTTGCTCTCTTTGGTGCCTGGACACTTTTTGTTGAGGTATAATTGACATATGAGTGCATATTAGTTTCAGGTGTACAACATGATGATTCAGTATTTGTATGTATTGTGACATGATCACCATAGTAAATCCAGTTAACATCTACCACATGTAGTTACACATTTCTTCCTTGTGATAAGAACTTTTAGATGGCAAGGAAGACCTTATTCAGGACCACTGCAATAGAAGTCCAACTATTAGAGTAGAGGAGAGAGATTGAATTCAACTCTGAACACAACAGGGATGGCTGGGGATTTACAACCAAAAGGCAGGGCTAGGGGGGTCAAAGGATGGAAAGTTACTAAGAGGAATTTGGTTAGTTATCAAGTTGGGGGAAGAAAAACTTGATTAGGTAACAAAGATGGGGGGATGAGGAACTTGATTGGATATCCAGAGGGCAGAGATGCTCACTAAACTGGCTTAGCAGGATTCTTGCTGAAATCAGGCAGGCCAAGGAGGAGGCCTGGTCCAGAGGAGGACTCTGAGGAGCCTGACCTAATTTTGTTCAAGGATGGAGTCCTTGGCAATTATTATTGTTATTTTAATGGAGTTAATAACTCCTAGGTTATTTCAGTTTCAAACTAATAATTTTGGAGAGCATAGAAAGACACCAGTCGTGTAAATAGACACAGTGTATATAAACATTTAAGTGGCAGGGGGAGGTTAAGAGCATAGGTATATGTGTTCAAAATTAATTGTTTCATTTCAGTTTTCTCCTTTATGCAGTCTGTGTGTGATGTTGGAACAGGAAGTGTTAAATTAATTCTTAAGATAGCTTCCAGTTCTACAGTCCTCTAATTTAGTTAAATTAGGTGATAAAGCACAATCAGTTTTCAATTCTATTTGGTAAGGCTATATGGGAGATTGCTATTTTCAGAACAGTTTTGTGAGCAGCAAATAAAAAGAATCCTGAAAAATTAGATGATATCTTGAAATGCTTTGTTTTATAAATAAATATAAATATGATGATTTCTTTGTTGTTTTCAAGTATGAAATCCAACTAAATTGTCTGTGAAAACAAGTTTATATTTTGAAGTAGTATAATGTTTGTTATTTATTTTCTTATAGCTTTATCATCCCAATGTTGTACGCTATTACAAAACATTTCTGGAAAGTAAGTGTGAGTTTCCATGATATTTCTAATAATGTATCTATGTTACTTACATATTTTTATTTTAGAATGTTACAAAATAAGCTTAGTCGACTATTTTCTCTACCTTTTTTGTTGTCTGTATGACCTTGGATGGCATTTCTTGATCAGTGAGACACTGATAATCAATGATCAAAAGATACTTATAAAATTCTTAGATCCCTATATGTAAGACTGCATGAACAAACCAAAATAATAATTATTGCTATTTTCATATACAAAAAGCCCATAGTAGGATCAGGAGAAAAGAAAACTAAAGGTTGGTAGCTTCTTTAAGAAAGAATGACATTTTTTTGTCATCTTTTAGAAAAAATGACATTTTCCACCCGCCAAATAAATAGGATCTAGATTTTTTGAGATTTCTTTTTCTTCAAGTTCAGGTAATTGCCACAAGGTGGCGATAGAGCCCTGACTGATTCTGCGTCATCATTGGGATGATGGAATATGGAATCAAATCTTGAGGTGAAACCAAACTCAGTCACTTGTTTTAAAAAAAATAGGACATTTGACTGAAGTAATATACATATTAATAGACCTTATATGCTTCACCTGTGAAATTTCAAAATAAATCTCCTTTAAAGGGGCTTCCTTGCTGCCTCTTTATCAGTGCTATTGTTATGCAAACCTGTTGTGTACTTTGCCATGTTATGATTTTACCCATCTCCCTTCCTCTGGTTGACTCAGAGGAACTCAGTGCTGAAACTCCTCAGTACATCCTGCCCCCTTGGCCATTTGTTCTTGATATTAGAATAATTTCCCATAATTTAGTGCATATCCCATCATAAAGAGATCTAGACTAGCTTCTGACTTGTACTGAAGTGACATAACTTGTCTTAATTTAAAAACAAAATAACCTGACTTCTCCCAAAAAGAATTGGCAGTGGCTTAAAAATACATAAGATAGGGCTTCCTTCGTGGCGCAGTGGTTGAGAGTCCGCCTGCCGATGCAGGGGACACGGGTTCGTGCCCCAATCCGGGAAGATCCCACATGCCGCGGAGCGGCTGGGCCCGTGGGCCATGGCCGCTGAGCCTGCGCGTCCGGAGCCTGTGCTCCGCAACGGGAGAGGCCACAACAGTGAGAGGCCCGCATACCGAAAAAAAAAAAAAAAAAGCATAAGATAAAATAGATTAAGAAATCATGATAAAAGGAAATAAAAGGTGAGAAAATTAATGTTAGGGGCAAGATTAGTACATACAGTAAATATTTCTTGGGATTATGAAGAATTGGAAACAATATAAATGTCAATCTTTAGGAGAATGATTAAATAAATTATGATACATCTGTATTGTGGAATACTATGTAACCAACAGAAAGAATGGCGTGGGTCTGTGTGTACTGACGAACATATAAGAATGTTGAATGAAAAAGGTATAAGTTGCAGAATATGCATGGTGTGGCTTCATTTCTGTAAATGTTGTATATATACATATTTTACATACATCCAAAACATTACAAAAGATACATATCACATACTGTTGTTAATAGTTACATATTGACTTTGGAGGAGAAAGTAGAATTTACTTGTTTCTTGGCATCCAAAGCAAAGAGACAAACCCAGTCAGTTATGTGAGGTTCCTGGGATCCATGAGCTGAAATGTGGAGGAGGCCAGCTTTCTCAGCTCTTGAGCTGGCATCACAGAAATTTCCATCATGGGTGGTATATCCAGTGGGGTCATTGCTAAACCACGGTATGATTTCATTGTAAAATACTGTAAGGTAAATCTACGAGACTGAAGAACAGTGCAGTTTAATGTCTGAATGTCTGGCTTGATTTAAAGGTAAATTTTAGACCATTGAAAGGAAAGCTGGGTTTACCTGTTCTTCAGGGAATCCTCCATGATTTGGGATCATTTACTTGCTCTCTTTGGTGCCTCTCAACCCTTCCACATCCTGGTGTACATAGAAAATGATAAAGTTTGCCAGCGTAAACTTATGCTAGGAGGTTGCCTGTAGCTGAAAGAGACTGTTGCTGGGCTCCGATTGTCCCCAAGACCCCCTCGCCCCCAGCCCCTCCAGAGCTGATTGGGTCCATGTCTCTAACTCTTTTGTGTTGTGCCCTGAACACCCATTGGGAAACTTGGATTCTAATTCATAAGTTTTTTCAAAATGTCTATATTGAATTTATTTCTATTACCTTTTCTTGTTTTTTATATAGATGATAGGTTGTATATAGTTATGGAGCTTATAGAAGGGGCCCCTCTTGGAGAACATTTCAGTTCTTTGAAGGAAAAACAACATCATTTTGCTGAAGAGAGACTATGGAAAATATTTATACAGGTATCTTTTATCTTCATTAACTTTTTCTATGAAACAGTAAACTTCTGAGCTGATTTCCTAGAATTGTGTGTAGTGATCATGAGTGGCTGTCTTATCTGTATATATAGGGGAAATAACATTTGTTTGTTCTTTGCTGTTTGAAGCTGTGCCTAGCTCTTCGGTACTTACACAAGGAGAAGAGGATCATCCATAGAGACCTGACGCCAAACAACATTATGTTGGGGGATAAGGACAGAGTAACAGTTAGTAAGTATAAAAATCTGAAAATTTTCAACTTGAGAGTCTCTGAATATTATTCTAGGGCAGAGTTGTTCGATAGAACTTTCTGCACTGAATGGCGTGTTCTCTGTCTGCACTGTCTGGTATGGCAGCCACTGGCCACATGTGGCTATCAGGCACTTGAAACGTGTCTGATAGCCTATGTGCCTGAGGATATGAATTTTAAATTATATCAAATTTTAGTTAATTTAAATATCCCTATGTGACTAGTGGATACTGTATTGGACAGTGACTAGTGTAGTTCTTGATGACTGAGTTGTATTTTGCCTATATGAGAGAATAAAATACTCTTAGGTTGCTTGGGCATTTAATTCCTAAATCAATGGTTTCTAGGTTTTTTTCCTTTCTGTAGAACACTTCTTCATCAACAAAGCCTTTTAGAACCACCACATGAGCACATTGTTGGACTATTTTAATATAGTCTGTGACATATGGGTAACAAATGTACATATCAAGGGCTGTAAAAAATCCAGCCATTTGTATACTTCAACATTTTCACTTTTTATCACAATATTTTCAACTGTAGCAGGTAAGTTGTCTAATTCTTAATCATAAGTTAAAATGAACTTTTTAGCTTAGAGCGATATATTAGCTTTCTCCTGCCCTCTTCACTCACGAACACTTAAGTTACTCCCATGGACTATTAATGGTTTGCCAACTGTAAGTAGGGAGACATCTCTAAATCAGTGGTCTGCAAATATTTGTGATCATGAAATTCCATTAGTAAATTCTTTTGATAATACACTCCAGTATATCAATATGTATGCTTATTTATGAATTCTGTACACATATCACTGTATAATTATTCTATAGTACATACAGTCAACAGAAATAAACTATAAAGGGGTACATTAAAATTCAAAATAGGGGTGTTGATATTTTTCACCCCACCCCCACCCGCCAGTAGATTGCCTTAGGCACCCAGCTTTGGAGGCCACTGCCCTAAATTTTATTGATGTGAAAGACATTTGACAACATTTTAAAGCTGAGTCTCTTAGTTTTGGAAGAATCTGATTCCTCATGAAGGCAATTCCAAATGTACACATTTACCCATAACCACATGCTCAGTAACAACGATTAGATTCACTGTCCAGATTTTTTAGAGTAGAACATGTTATATCAGTTTAAAAAATAAAAAATATCCTAAAACAGAAGTTTTATTGATAACCTTCAATGCAAAGTTACTTGGAAATATTTCAAGCCAGTGCTTTGTGAAATGTGAGATGAGACCAAATAATTGTGACTCTTCATCTCAGATACACATTTGCTTAATCATTAGAAGTTAATCATAATTTTGTTCATCATAAGCTTTTTACTTTTTATAAATTACACTTGTGTTTCCTTAATACTATTTATATGCTTGTAGATATTTTAATTTATAAGTTAATAAGGATTATTATAAATTGTGTATTTGAATTTCATAGCAAACAGTATATATAATTTTAAATAGTATTAAATAGATTTGTTTAATAGATCTGTTTAATCCTTCTAAGATGACTATTCAGGTCATATTTTCTGAGTAATAGCCAACCCCACATTCCATTTTCTTACTAAGATTAGCTGCAGTCATTTCCTTTGGTTACATTTAAATACATTGAGATTAATCTTTTATTGTAGTAGCCTGATTTATTTTCTTTCTAAACTTATTTTAAGTAATTTTTATATTTATTTTCTTTAACCAGTAGCACACATAAAAATGGTTTACAAAATAAAATAGTGCTAAAAATCTTATAAAGAAAAGCCTACCTCTTTGCAACCCCCAGTTCCATTTCCCTAAAACAATCACTTTTCAGTCTTTTTAGCTCTTTCTTCTAGTATCTGGCTTTCCATTGTGATAGTTGAAGATTCAATTTTCTTATTTTTTCTTTGTCCCCATCTGCCATCCTGCAATACACTTATAGCACAATTTGGGGTTAAATCAGCATTCAGTATTTACATTATTACTACTGTATAATTATTGTTCAATGTTGATTACCTCTCCTTCCTTATAGACCTTTTGTTTTTTCTAGAGTTAATAATTGCCTTCCTGTTTATTTTCCTAGTTTTCTGTGTACCTTTTATTTCTTCTTCACAAATCTTCTAAAAGGATTATAAAAGCCCTCTCTGTACTATTTCCACATGGTCAAACATGACAGTTACTCTCAGTTTTTTTTTCCTGGACACCCATTTCCTACACCTCTTTGCTGTAATGTAGACCGGGTTTGACTTTAGGTCTGCTGCACAGCCATTGTCCTGGAACTTTCATGCTCCTTTTTTTTTTTTTAATTGGGCCACACTGTGTGGCTTGTGGAATCCCAGTTCCCTGACCAGGGATTGAACCTGGGCTACCGCAGTGAAAGCACCAAATCCTAACCACTAGACCACCAGGGAATTCCCATGCTCCTTTTCTGATCAGAGTCTCTATTTCCTACATCCCGTCTCTTTCTCTTTCTTTTCTAACTCCCCTATTTTGCCAAAGTGTATCTTCTAGTACTTTCCGAGGAAAAAGTGCTTTGGAAGTTATAATTTTTACTTTAAAAAATTTTCTTATTTAGAAATTTTTGAGGTATAAGTGACATATAACATTATATTATTTTCAGGTGAACAGCATAATGATTTGGTATTTGTATACACTGGAGCCTGCAAGCAGTTGGGTGGAGCTGGGTCTTGGTATCTAGATGGAGACCTCCAGGAGAGCTCATGTTAATTAATATTCCCTGGGACCTGGAATTCTCTGGTGCTCCAGTGTCCTGGACTCCCACCCCAGAGGCTCAGGCCTGACCCATGGCCAGGGAACAAAGACCCCACAGGGCAAGTGGCACAGCAAAAAAAAAAAAAAAACAAAAGGAGGGCTTCCCTGGTGGCGCAGTGGTTGAGAGTACGCCTGCTGATGCAGGGGACACGGGTTCGTGCCCCAGTCCGGGAAGATCCCACATGCCGCAGAGCGGCTGGGCCCGTGAGCTATGGCTGCTGAGCTTGCGCGTCCGGAGCCTGTGGTCCGCAACGGGAGAGGCCACAACAGTGAGAGGCCCGCGTACCGCAAAAAAAAAAAGAAGAAGGAAAAAAAAAGGAAAAGAAGACAGACAAACAAAACACAAGACAAATGATAAAAACAAAGAGGAAAAAAAAGAGAAAACTAAAATCAAGAAAACAAACAAACAAACAAAACAACCCCAAAGTGAAAACGAACAATAAAAACAAAACTAACAAAAACAAAAAGCAAAACAAAAGCAGAAAGCAAACTAAAAAAAAAAAGCAAAGAAAATGTAAAACACACAAAAATGATCAAAAATGTTTATATCTAAAAACAAAACAAAAACAAGAAAAAACACAAAATAACAAAAAGTAAAGTAAAAGTAGAAAAATAAAAAATATATTAAAAAATGTTTATAAAGAAAAGAAAAAATAAATAAAAACAATAACAACAACAGAACAAAACAAAAAATAACAGTAATAATAATATTTTCCTGGGGCCTCAGCTGTTAGTGTCCTTGCCCCCACCATGAGCCACAGCCAACCCCACCTCCCCAGGAGGCCTTCCAATACCTCTAGGTAGGTCTCTGGACCCACTATGGGCACTGTGGGGCCAGCTCAGCCTCTGACTTGGCCCGACTCCTATGTGTACTTGCCCCCAAAGTCCACAGCTGCTAGAGCTAGACTGGTCTCAGTTGTGGGAGCACTCGTTGTCCCTTAGATATTCCATAGACAAAGGGTTTACCAAGCTGATCATGGGGATTTAATCCACAGCTTGTGCAGCTGCACAGAGAGATTTCCATTCCTCTTCCTTATTCGCACCGCCCCTGGGGCTCAGCTTTGGTTTTGGCCTCACCTCTGCATGTGGGCTGCCCTCAGGCATCTGTTCCCTGCCCAGGCAAGAGAGAATGAAAGCAGCAGCTGATTGGAGCACACTTGCTCACTCAGGCCAGGGAGGAATAGGGCTGCCACAACTGGAGTGTGTGAGAAGTGCCTCCATGTTTTTTTTGGGGGGGTTGTTTGTTTGGTTTTTACCGTCCACATATAAGTGAGATTATGCAGTATGTCTTTGACTTATTTCACTTAGTATAATGCCTTCAGGGTCCATCCATGTTACTGCAAGTGGCAAGATTTCATTCTTTTTTATGGCTGAATCATATATGTAGGTATGTATGTGTATACATGTATATATATGTATGTGTATAATGCATATATACATATGAGTAAATATATGTAGATATAGATACATATATACACATACATTTTCTTTATTCACTCATTTATGATAGCTCTTAGGTTGCTTCCATATCTTGGCTATTTTAAGTAATGCTGCAATTAACTCTTTTCAAATTAATATTTTTGTTTTCTTTGGATAAATACCCAGAAGTGGAATTGCTAGATCTATGATAGTTTTATTGTTAATATTTTTAGGAACCTCCATAGGTTTTCCAAGGTGGTTGCACGAATTTACATTCCTACCAACAGTGCACAAGGGTTCCCTTTCCTTCACATCCTCACCAATGCTTGTTTTTTTTTTTTTTTGCCTTTTTGATGATAGCCATTCTAACAGGTGTGAAGTGATATATCTCATGTGGTTGTGATTCGTATTTCCTTGATGATTAGGAATATTGAACATCTTATCATGTACCTGTTGGCCATCGTATGTCTTCTTTGGGAAAATATCTATTCAGATCTGCCCATTTTTCAATCAGACTGTTTTTGGGATTTTTTTGTTTTTGCTACAGAGTTGTATGAGTTCTTTATATATTTTCAGCATTGACCCTGTATTGGATGTGATTTGCAAATCTTTTCTCCCATTCAGTAGCTTGCCTTTTTATTTTGTTAATGGTTTTCTTTCCTGTGCAGAAGGTTTTTAGTTTGATGAAGTCCCACTTGTGTATTTTTGCTTTAGTTGCTTTGCTTTGGGTGTCAATTCTAAAAATCATTGCCAAGATCAATGTCAAGGAGCCTACGTTTTCTTCTAGGAGTTTTATGGTTTTGGGTCTTACATTCAAGTCTTTAATCCATTTTGACTTAACTTTTGTGTATGGTATAAGATAGCAGTCCAGTTTCATTCTTTTGCATGTGGCTGTCCAGTTTTCCCAACACCACTGGAAGTTTTAATTTTTAGATGCTTATATGTCACAAAATATTTTTGAGGGACCCTCATATTTGGTTGTTAGTTTGGCTAGGTGTAATCTTCTCAGAAGAACATGATTATCCTTCCAAATTTTGAAGGCATTACTCCAGTCTTCTAGTATCCCATTTTGCTGTTAGAAAATCCAATGGTATTCTAATTCCTGTTGCTTGATACATGAGTTGTTTTATGTCTCTGGAAACTTTTAGGATGCTCACTTTATCCACTGCTTTGGGTGGGTCTCTTTTCATTCAGTGTGTCTGAAACTAGGTCTGCTCTTCAATCTGGAGACTTAAAACTTCACTCCTGGGAAATTTTCCCACAGTGTTTTTTCACTACTTTTCTTCCATCTGCTTTCTGTGTTTCCTCTTCTAGAATTCCTATTATTCTTAGATGTTGTATATTCTAAATACATAAGTCCCTTACGTACGAACCTTCAAGTTGTGAACTTTCAAAGATGTGAACGTGCATTCCACCAATGTCAGGTGTGAGTAAAATTGCAGCTTGCCCTCCATCTCTTATTGCTGATGACCCTTCAGCTCTACCATCTCCCACCTCCTCTCCCTCCTCCAGTCAGTATCTCCTCTTGCCTGGTCACTTGGTGCCAGCCCCTATATGCCAGCTGTTGTACTGCACTTTTCAAGGTACTGTACTGTAAGATTAAAAATGTTTCCTTTATTTTTTGTGTTTGTTTTTTATGTATTATTTGTGTGAAAAGTATTATAAACCTATTACAGTACAGTACTATATAGTCAATTGTGTTAGTTGGGTACCTAGGCTAACTTTGTGGGACTTACGAACAAATTGGACTTATGAATGCACTTCAGAACAGGACTCATTTGTATGTCGGGGACTTGCTGTAGTCTAATTTTTAAAATAATTGTTCTCTTAGTTTTCAGCTCTTTGTACTTTATAGTTATTTCTATAACTTTATTTTCTAGTGATTATATTGAATATTTAATTTTGATTAATATATTTTTAATCCCCTCAAATTTCATCTTGTTCCTTATTCCATTTTCATGGAATCTTGATTTTATTCTCTCTCAGTATAATATAGACTTTTCTCTTCCACACCCTGAATTGTTTCTGTATCTTTTGGATCCATCTTTGGTTTTTTTTTTCCCTGGTTCATGTGCTCTCTATTTCCTGTTGGAGATTTTCCTCAAATGTCTGTTGATCTAAGCTGGCCCTTAATACTTATGAGAAACATATTAAAAAGGCTGTGTGTTCCAGTTAAGGGTGTCATCTGGTGGACTTTAGAGCACAGTGAAAAATTTCCTTAGGAGACCCCCAATGTCATTGCTTAAACTTTTTCCAGATAATGCACTCCCAATATCTTGCCTGAGATGATGTTCTTCTGTCTGCTGTCATTCTGGGAGCAGTGTGGATGAAGAGGTCTCAGGGAGCAACGTTCAGTTGATAGATTTTCACTGAATGCCCATGAGTTCAGCCTCACTCTGCTTGGTGCTTTTCTGGTTCAGCTTCTTTGCAAAATGTCTATTTTTCTTCTAGTGACAAAGAGAACTCAATTTACTGGTAGCACCATGTGTGAGTATGGGACAGGACCTGGGGACTTGACTTTAATTCCTGGGGACTTGATTTGTACTTCACTTCTGCCTTGGGCAGCACCCTTTTGGCCTTTCTATTCTCAGGCACATGGGTTAGGACGCCTGCTGTGTACCATCCTTCCTCTACTTCCCATCTTCCAAAAATTCATTGGAATATATCATCCTCTGTTGTCACATCTCATTGTCCCTGTGGGTATCTTTTCAAGGAAAATTCCTTTCCCTTCACTTTAGCAAGGTTTTGAGAGCTAGAAGAGATAAACACATAAGTCAGTCCATCCTTTAACCCAAAATGGGCAGGCTAGTTACATTATTAAGTCCACACATTGAACTTAACAAAATACCCCACTTCCCTTGTTTGCTCTATAACTTTAATAAATATACTTATACTTTACTCACACTCAAATTGTAAAGGATTCCCTAGAAAAAGTTACTTTGTTTTACAAAAATAATAAAACCTTAATTTTTTTTCTTTGTCCTGCCCCTCATTGCAAGTCTGCCTAACCTTATTCTTATTACTATTTATTAGGCTTATACTTAAGTGTTATTAATTTAAAAATTATTTTCAATTTTTTAGACTTTTTAGCTTTAAGTGAGGCAATATTTTTCTAGTTTCAAATAAAGAAGCAGTGATAAATCTCAGAACAGAATTTTATCCTAGTTCAGTTTCTCTCCACTAAAGTAATTATTTGCAGGACATGAATGGGCTGCCATTATTTTCAATGAGTATAAAATGATTTTATGACTATGAAGATAATCCATAGAGAACTGACATCACTATTTAAAAATATTTAAAATAAAATATAGTGATGAAATATGTTTTTCAGTGTTTATCACTATTGATATAAATATGGACATTAGACACTCTTGTTTCTAAGAAGGGTTATCGTTAAATTAAAATCTTACGGCATTAATTTGAAACGAAATGTATAAAATTCCCATAATTTGAGAGGTTTAAATAAAGTTGCAATTCATAAAGCCTATAAAAATGGGCCGTGGTACACACGTGAAAGCATATCTCAAAAGAGGGACAACTGTGTCGTATTTTATTTTTCTCTTTTCTTTTGCTAGGTTTATTTACTCCCAGAAAAGAAGCACAGAATTACCAAGTGATGTTTAAGATGCATGAGACAAAATATATTGAAAATATGACCAGAAAAAAGAGTTGTAGAAAAACTAAAATTGCCTTCTTCTCCTCTTTTTTCTCAATGTAGGTGAATGAGATGATTTAAGATTGAGCTTGGTTTGCAATTATTTATATAGCAAGTGGAGTTTGCCTTCATGAGGCAGAAGAAAGTAATAACATATTTGGGTATGTGTAGTTTTACAAATGGTATCTAATTTAATGTCTAAATATGTTTACATTTAAAAGATTGGATTTTTCAATGATTTGGGCCATGAAACATGCCCAGATCTCGCCCCCGAGTATATTTACAGACTTGGAGGCCACACAAGGGAGCAGACCCTGACTCAGGGGCACACCAGGTGAAGCCCAAAGTTGGCCCTAAATGCTGCCAGCTGCCTGCTGCCAAGTAGGAGAGAATCTGCTGAAAGGGAACTTGCCTCTGAACCCACCATTTCACATTTCTTGGCTTTTCAAATACACATTTTAATGTAAAACCTGCATGCCCCCTTTTCTTCCCTGCTCCCAAATATAAAAGGAAGAAAAAGGAAAAAACAAAACTCATTAAGCTATAGGTAATAGATTTCAGACATGGGCTTTGGCGCATGACTCAAGAGGTCACATGTTCATCCTGCAACCAAACAGGCCGTGCATATTTCTAGATGTTTCTCCAATGACATGTGGCTGTTGCTACTGGTAATAACAAGGGCATACTCAAGTCAATGGAACATTTATCAAAGGCTCAAATGCTCATCAAATGCCATTGTATGCTAGACATGTGGGGGTGGGTAGAAGGTGAAAGCCATGGTCTCTGTCCCCTGAGTCTTACGGGAAGGACTTTCAGTTCTTCACTCAGCAATTATTTTCTGAGCTGCCGTATCCTGTGGTGAACAAGGCAAGCATTCCAGACATGATCACTATCTTCATGGAGCTTATAGTTGTATTACAGGATGATAAAGCCTAGAGTATTGTCTATGCAAAATATATTAGGATGGGACATGTTATGCTGTAGTAATAAGTAATGTGAAAGTCTCAGCAGCTTAAAACAGTGGCAAACTACAGCCTGTGGGACAAATCCAGCTGTGGCCTGTCTTCTTACGCCCTGTGAGTTCAGAGGGTTTTACATTTTTAAATGGTGTTAAAAGGAAGAATATATGGCAGTTACCATATATGGCCCCAACAGCTTAAATATTTATCATCTGCCCCATTATAGAAAAAGTCTGTCCACCATGGCTTAAAACAGCAAGGTCTCTGTCTTGTTCATAATACATGAGCATTGTAGGTCAGTAAGGGAGCTGTGCTCAGAGATCAGGCTGGCTGAAGACCTCCATACCTGCTTCCACATCAGAGGTAGGGAAGAGAGAGCATGGCAAACCATACCTCAGCTCTCAAAGCTCTGCCCTGAAGTTTCAGATATTACTTCTGCTCAGAATTCATTGGTCAAAGCCAGCCAAGTTCACCAGGGTGAGGATATGTTCCTCCCCCAGAAAGAATGTGGGTGAGCAGTTATATAGTCTTCCACAACTATCACGCACAGGAGAAAATGTGACTAATTCCGCCTGGGGGAGCCTTCTGGTGAGGAGCTGGGCAGGACAGGTAACAGCGTTTCAGGTAGGGGTACAGCAAATGCAAAGGATTAGAGACCCAAATCAGTACAGCGTGCCGAGGGGCTAGCAAGATGCTCAGTAGAGGCTTTGGTGGGTGAGAGCTGGGACTCTGACATCTGTTCAGAGATTTAGCTTCAAGATTTCAGACTGAAAACTATGTGATCAGATTTAGGATGGAGAGATCATTGTGATGGCAGGTGAGGGGGCACCGTGGAGAACAACTGGAGACAGATCCCCAGTATAGGAGGTGGATCGGTTTGGATATATTTGGGTGCAAAAAGCCAGGATGCCAATGGTTTAATACACGAGGACACGTAGTTATCTCATAACAAAGGAAGTGGAGGTGAGCAGTGCCAGGACTGGTTCAGCAGCTCAAGGAGGTCAGATACAATCTAGGTTTTTCTGTTCTTTCTCTCCATTTTCTTCAGCAGATTGGCCAGAGCTCCAGGCATTATTACCAAATCCAAAGACAGGAATCAGGGTGGCAGTTAGGGTGAAAGATCAGATTCTTCTTTTTGAATAGCTACTCCTTTTATCATAGAAGAAAATCTTTTACAGGGGTCTTTCACAGGGATTCCTGTTAGACTTATTACATTATTTTGGCCAAAGCGAACTCATGCAACCACCCCTGACTGTAAGGGAGACTCTCTAGGTGAGCTCCCAGCCTGTACAGCTGGAGATGGGAAAGGGAGGTGGGGGTGGTCAATGGCTTTTGGAGAGCTAGTCTGTGGTATTTGCCGCTAAAGCTCTTGCAATTTTCCGTAAAGACGTGTAAGTTTTACCCATGGCAGCAGAAGAAAAGGATATGGCAGAAGGATTATACTCAGCAGTTATTTGGGACCCAGAGTTAAAAAGGTTGCTAGCCAGTTAATGAGGTGTGACAACAGTTGAGAAAGAGTCTGAGTTTATGAAGATTGTGACACCATTGACAGAGAATTAGGTGAGGAAATTTAAGGTGTGAGATTTCTAACATGCTAAGTTAGAAATGCGATTATAGCCTTTTCCTGGTTAAAATTCTTCAAGTAGCTCCCCATGACATTTAAGATAGAGTTTAGATTCCCTAGGGCACCCAAGGCCCTTTCCTCCTGATCTCTCCTTGCCTTTTGCTCTGGACTCATGGGACAGATTTCTGTTTCCTGAATAGACCAGTCTGTGGTTGTATTGCTCTGTGGCTTCCAAAGTGTTACTCTCTCGGTCCAGAATGCCCTGCTGCTACTCACTTCTAATGCCACTCCTCCAGGTGGCATCTTTGATGTCCTCATCCAATAGGTTCCGAGTCTGGGCTTCCTTAGTACACTGGCCTGGCCTCGCTCACTGCACATAAGACATTGGTTTATTGCCAATCCCTCCTTGAGGTAAGGGAAACCAATTTCCTTGACTTTGTTCCTCTCAAAGCATTTAATAAATATTTGTTGAATAAATAGTTAGAAGAATGAATGAACAAGTGAATGAATGAATTTTGAGATCTTGATATGATAGCCAAGATCGCCTAAGCAGAGTGCTTTAATGCAAGAGGAATTGGGGATTAAGGTGGAAAGCAGGTCCATAAATGGGGAAAGATACAAGCAGTTCCCACTATCATCTCAGCAAACAGTGTAACCCAAAGTTATCTAAAGGAAAGATTTTACTTTCTGAATGCCACCAAAATTTGAGAAATCAAATTAGACCTGTCTTGATATTGAAGAATCCCTGGCATTTTAAGTGTTTCTAAAGGATTAGAGGATTTTAATTATTGTTGGTTGGCTCAACTGTGGCTGAGAAATCTGTGTCATTAGAGGAAAAATGAATTAGTTAGGTCTCTTGACCTAACTTCTTGTTTTGAGCCTGTTCTGTGGTTTATTTCCTATTAATCAGATTTAGTGTCTATACGAGTTGAGCTGACACAGAACTTGAGTGCTCTCAAAGGTCTACAGAATATTGAGTCACTTGTATTGCATACCCTCATAGCATCTGTTGTTGGAAGGGTAGCCACAGAATTTCTGGTATTTCTCTCATGTCGCCCTCATGTTACTAAAAAACAAGAATGTTTTCTGTCAAGTCCACCACAGTTTCCTTATATTGCCATGAAGAAGTATTGAAGCAAATTCAGTCAAATCCAACTTCTAAAAAAATTTTAAGATTATTGATTTTATGACCATTAGTGGGTCATTCTGCAGTTCTGAGATTTGAATAGCAGTTGCATTGAGGAAAAGATGAGAATAGTAATCGGGAGAAAGTCACAGCAGGGTGAGTTCCTAACGCTGGTGGTTAGTCTCTTCTGGTGAGACAATAGGCTGGGTGAGAGAATATGGAGGCACCAAATCTTTACCACTTTAGGAAAAACTTAGAAATAAAGACTTTCCAATGTTGGGTTAATCAGAAGTTTTGGATTTATATGTCCATATAAAAGCACCAAAGATGAAAGATAATAAAGTAGAGATTATTTTAGTGTGTGTTTTCATATGGGCATATTGGGATATAATTTAGTTCTTTGAGAAAATGTTTAATATAAGAAGTAGAATCTGATGTGCTCTGGACACATTATTTTTATTCTGGGAGATTTCCCGAAGTGTGTTCTGTGAAGCAGCATTGAGAGTAGGTGGGAGTGTCTGTTTTTACAGAGACTAATTCAGCAATGTATGGTACTACACATCTGATTTTCTGATCAGTCTGCCCACCCTCCTAAGTGTAATGAAGGCATTGGAGCCTTTTAGATTCTTGAATCATGCCACAAACAGTGGCAGACCATATACATTTGTTCTCTTTATCTATGTGTTTGTTATCATTTGTTTTGTTTGTTTTGATTTTTAGATTCCATATATAAGCACAATCCTATGGTATTTGTCTTTGTCTGACTTACTTCACTAAGCATAATGCCCTCTAAGGCTGAGTAATATTCCACTGTGTGTGTGTGTGTGTGTGTATTTATATATATATATATATATATATATATATATATATATATATATATATATCACACCATCTTTATCCATTCATCTCTTGATGAGCACTTAAGTTGCTTTCATATCTTGGCTATTGTAAACAATGCTTCAGTGAACATAAGGGTGCGTATATATTTTTGAGTTAGTGTTTTTGTTTTCTTTGGGTAATATTCAGAAGTGAAATTGCTGGATTGTATCGTAGTTCTATTCTTAATTTTTTGAGGAACATCCATACTGTTTCCATAGTGGCAGTACTAATTTACAATCCTATCAATAGTACACAAGGGTTCCCTTTTCTCTACATCCAACATTTGTTATTTGTGGTCTTTTTGATAATAGCCATTCTGACAGGTATGAGGTGATATCTTACTGTGTTTTGGGTTAGCATTTCCCGGATGATTAGTGACATTGAGCATTTTTTCATGTGTCTGTTGGCCAGCTGTATGTCTTCTTTGGAAAAATGTCTGTTCAGGTCCTCTGCCCATTTTCTAATCAGTTTTCTTTTTTATGTTGAGTTGTATGGCTGTTTATATATTTATATGTCATTTGCAAATATCTTCTCCCATTCAGTGGGCAGCCTTTTCATTTTCTTGGTATCTCCTATAGCTGTGCAAAAGATTTTTAGTTTGATGTAGTTCAATTTGTTTATCTTTGCTTTTTTATTTCCCTTGTTTGAGGAGACATATAAAAAAAATCCTAAGACCAATTTCAATGCCAAACAATGCCTGTTTTCTCCGAGGAAATTTATGGTTTCATTTAAGTCTTTAATCCATCTTGAATTTATTTTTTTGCATGGTGTGAGAAAGTAGTCCAGTTTGATTCTTTTGCATGTAGCTGTTCAGCTTTCCCAACACCATTTATTGAAGAGGCTTTCTTTGCCCCATTTTATAATCTTACCTTTGTCATAGATTAATTCACCACATAAGCATGAGTTTATTTCTGGGCTCTCTATTCTGTTTCATTCACTTATGTGTTTGTTTTTGTGTCAGTACCATACTGTTTTGATAGCTGTAGTTTTGTAGGATAGTTTGAAATCAGGGAGCATGATACCTCCAGCTTTGTCCTTTTTTTCTCAAGATGCCTTGGCTATTCAGGGTCTAATTTCCATAGAAATTAGAATTATTTGTTCTAGTTCTGTGAAAAATGGCTTTGGTATTTTGACAGGGATTGGATTGACTCTGTAGATGTCCTTGGGTAATATGGTCATTTTAGCAATATTAATTCTTCCAATACATGAGCATGGTGTATCTTTCCATTTGTTTGTGTCGTCTTCAATTTTCTTCATCAGTGTATTATAGTTTTCTGAGTACAAGTCTTTTAGGTCTTTGGTTAGGTGTATTCCTATGTATTTTATTCTTTTTTGATGCAATTGTAAATGGAATTGTTTTCTTAATTTCTGTTTCTGATAGTTTGTTGTTAATGTAAAGCATGCAATGGACTTCTGTATATTAATTTTGTATTCTGCCACTTTACTCAATTCATTTATTAGTTCTAATAGTTTTGGTAGCATCTTTAGGATTTTGTATATATAGTATCATGTCACCTGCAAACAGTGAGTTTTACTTCTGCCTTTCCAATTTGGCTTCCTTTTATTTCTTTTTCTTGTCTGATTGATATAGCTAGGAGTTCCAATGCTATGTTGAATAAAAGTGGCAAGACTGGGCATCCTGTCTTGTTCCTGATCTTAGAGGAAATTCTTTCAACTTTTCATCATTGAGTAAATGATGAAAGTAAATAAAGGTTATATATGGTCTTTATTATGTTGAGGTATGTTCCCTCTGTACCCACTTTGTTGAGAGTTTTTATCATAAGTGGATGTTGAATTTTGTCAGAAGCTTTTTCTGTGTCTATTAAGATGATCATATGATTTTTATTTTTCAGTTTGTTAATGTGGTGTATGATATTGATTGATTTGTGGATGTTGAACCATCCTTGCATCCCTGGGATAAATCCCACTTGATCATGGTGTATGATCCTTTTAACGTATTGTTCACTTCAGTTTGTTAATGTTTTGTTGAAAATTTTTGCATCTATATTTATCAGTGATACTGACCTGTAAATTGTGTGTGTGTGTGATGTATTTGTCTGATTTTGGTATCAGGTTGATTCCGGCCTTATAGAATGAGTTCAGAAGTATTTTTTTCCTCTTTAATTTTTTGGAATAATTTGGAAAGGATAGGTGTTAATTCTTCTTTAAATATTTTATAGAATTCACCTGTGAAGCTGTCTGGTCCTGGAATTTGGTTTGTTCAGAGTTTTTTATATTATTATTATTACTGATTCAATTTCCTTACTGGTAATTGGCCTGTTCATATTTTCTATTTCTTGTTTAGTCTTGGGAGATTGTATGTTTCTAGAAATTTATCCATTTCTTTTAGGTTACCCATATTATTGACATGTAATTGTTCATTGTTATCTCTTATGGTTCTTTTATTTCTGTGGTGTCAGGTGTAACTTCTCTTTCATTTCTGATTTTATTTATTTGGGCACTCTCCCTTTTTTCTTGATGAGTCTGTCTAAAGGTTTATCGATTTTGTTTATCTTTTTAAAGAACCAACTCTTTATTTCATTGATTTTTTTGTATTGTGTATTTAGTCTCTATTTCACTTATTTCCACTCTGATCTGTAATATTTTTTTCATTCTACTAACTTTGGGTTTTACTTGTTGTTGTTTTTCCTAGTGCTTTTAGGTGTAAGATTAGATTTTGTTTTAGGGTTTTTCTTATTTTCTGAGACAGACTTGTATTGCTTTTAGAACTGCGTTTGCTGTATCTCATAGATTTTGGATTGTTGTGTTTCCATTTTCATTTGTCTCAAGGTTTTTTTTTTTTTCTCTTTGATATTTTTCACTGACCCATTAGATGTTTAGTAGCATATTGTTTGGACTCCATGTGTTTGTGTTTTTTACAGTTTTTTTTTTCTTTTTTAGTAGTTGATGTCTAGTCTCATACCATTGTGGTCAGAAAAGATGCATTATGTGATTTCAGTCTTCTTAAATTTATTGAGACGTGGTTTGTGGGCTAGCACATGATCTATCCTGGAGAATATTCCATGTGCACTTGAAAAGAATGTGTATTCTGCTTTTTTTGGTTGGAATGTTTTGCATATATCTATTAATATACAGATTAATATATCTAATCTATACCAGATTGCTGGTATAATGTGTCATTAAGACCTTACTGATTTTATGTATGGATGATCTGTCCACTGATGTAAGTGGGGTGTTAAAGTCCCCCATTATTATTGTGTTACTGTCAATTTCTACCTTTATGTCTGCTAATATATGCTTTATATATTTAGGTGCTCCTATGTTGGGTATGTATATATGTATGTATACATAAGTATATATTCTCTTGTTGAATTGATCCTTTTCTCATTATGTAATGTCCTTCTTTGTCTCTTGTTACAAATCTTTGTTTTAAAGTCTATTTTGTCTAATATCAATATTGCTTCCTCTGCTTTTTTTTTTTTCATTTCCACTTGCATGGAATATCTTTTTATATCCCCTCACTTTCAGTCTGTGTGTGTCTTTAGGTCTGAAGTGAGTCTGTTATAGGCAGCATATACGTGAGTCTTGTTTTTGTTTCCATTCAGCCATTCTATGTCTTTTGATTGGAGCATTTATTCCATTTACATTTAAAGTAATTATGGATAGGTATGTTCTTATTGCCATTTTGTTAACTATTTTCTGGATTTTAGGGAATTCCATTTTAGACTTGATTAGACTTTCACTTGTTGAATTAGAAATAATATTGTAAATATCAGCTGTACTTCATTTGGAGGAAGGTCAGAGGGAAGTTTTGGGGGTAGGGATTAGAAATCTGCATGATCTACAGAGGCAGATGTGCCAGTGGGACAGGGATTTTCTGAGGAAAACTTTCTGAGCATCTTTCTGGGAAACACTTCTCATCCCCTGTGCAGCCCTACACTGACAGGATGTTACTGAATGTAACATACTGAATGTAACATACTGATGTTGCTATGAAAGTTGAAGGTTACCTCTGCATTTACTGAAGCAGAAGGAAAGGGCAGAATAGTGGATGTAGTGGGGTTGCAAGGTGGACATCTTTCTTCTGGTTTCTTGTATAGTTATGCTCAAGCAGAATCTTCTGTCATTGCCAAGTATTATGGGGATCTTAACTTATCACTTCCTAAAATTGTCAGAGTCACTCCTTGTTTTTATTTTGCTCAGGAAAGACATTTTAAAATGACACAAATTTTAGCTATGCTTTGAAGGATAGGAGAAACTGCCCATAACTACATCTCTTGATTATTTACTATGAGATAAAAGTTATACATCCTTTATCTCATCCAATACTCTCAAGCACATTCCCATCTTTACAGATAATGAAGAAGTTTAGAGAGGTTAGGAAAGTTGCTTAAATCACCCAAGTAATTGGTTGACAGAGCCAGGGATGAACCATGTCTGCTTCTAGAGTTCATCTTTTAACCGAGTCTCTTTATAGTATTCCCTTAGGGAAGCCATTTCAGGCAAAGAAAAAGGCAGGCTTAAGGGCACCCAGGTGCTCATAATCAAGTGTGGTACAAGGGTGAGGCCAATACTTTGTTGGAGTGGACATTTAGATTGGCTGATAATGAGAGAGGTCAGTCATCTGAGCATGGCCTGCAGAGTCCTTTATCCCTGATTCTCTACCCTCTGGCAAGCCTGGCTTTTTCTCAGTTCCTCAGTGGACCATGCTCCCTTGATCACAGGACCTTTGTATATGTAGCTTCCTCAGCATGGAAGTCTCTTCTCCTCTTTCTTTTCTTACCTAGTTAACACCTGCCCTCCTTCATATATTCATTCAACCATTTTATCACAGAAGCTTTTCCTGATCAGCTGTGTCCCTTACATTACCCTCTCATAATATCATATATCTACCTGTTCTTTAATGATCTTATCCTAACTGTAAATTTACATTTATATGTATGATTCTTGGTTTAATGTGTATCTCTGCCGTTGGTCCTAAGGGTTGTGTCAATATGGATGGTTTCTTACCTAGTTAACACCTGTCCTCCTTCATATATTCATTCAACCACCATTTTATCACAGAAGCTTTTCCTGATCAGCTGTGTCCCTTACATTACCCTCTCATAATATCATATATCTACCTGTTCTTTAATGATCTTATCCTAACTGTAAATTTACATTTATATGTGTGATTCTTGGTTTAATGTGTATCTCTGCCACTGGTCCTAAGGGTTGTGTCAATATGGATGGTTTCTGATGTGGTTACCATCTTATCTTTAGTACCTAGCCCGTTACCTGGAACATAGTATATACTTAGTGGATATTTGTTGGACAAATAAGTGAATCAGTGAGTACATGTACCATCTTGAAGGCCAGATAGGGCAGCTGGAAACTTTATAAAGAATAGTAATCAGGAGACCTTCTGATACTTAATGGGGACCTACTGTGATGAAGGCAGGGGTTGGTAGATTTTCCCACTGTTAAATACTTTGTAGAATAGATTATAAGGAAAAGCTTTCTGATGAGGTACACCTGAGTTATTGCAGGAGTAGAGAGGGCCTGGGCTACTGGCATATTTAAACTGTGATCACAGAAACAATTGGAAATTCAGATATAAGACCTGGTGAGTGAGTAAGTATAGGAGCAAGAGAGACGTGTCAGAGACTTCAAGCCTAGGCAGTGGGGAAGATGTGATGTTATCTGCGGTTTGGGATATCCCAGATGGGGTGTGAAGAGGCAGGTGCTTCATAGGGCTAGGGGTGAATCCCCAGACAAAGACTAGGGCTTTCTGTCTTGGCTGTGAACTTGGGAGCTTCTGACAGACATGTGATGGATGAAAGCTCATGTGGAGAAGAATGGGAACACTTTATATCTGTGCAGTATTTCCAAATGCTTCTCATCCATTGTCATAGTTTTATTTGAGAAACCCCTGCAAGAAGTAAGTTTATAGGCCATTTTTTTGAGAACACAGAGTAGTGAGTGATGTAACCAATGTTGCACAGATAGTAAACAACAGAGCAAGAATCTAGGGTCTCAACCACACATCTTTTCCATCTGAAAGTTGACAGCTTCAGGCTGTAGCATAAAGATTCTACAGTCTTTAACATTTTTGGTATCATTTGTTCTACCAAAGGAGAGGGTTTTTACCCTTTTTAATATGTGCTATATATAAAATGTTTTCTGTTGTCATTTTTAAATTTCTATTTTAGCACATGAATGCTGTTATGACCACACTTTCTGAAATAAAACCTTTTCCTCCACTCCAAATATGGTCACAGATGTGGAAAGAGTAATAAAAACATTAATGCTGCTACCAGAATTTTCTAAATAGCCAAACAATATTAGATTTTTTCCTCTTTAAGAGTACTTCTTGACCATCGGTGATTTTGCAAACAGCTGTCCAAGTTTCTGCCATTGTCTCAATTAACTGGAGTGAGTAGAGTCATTGTGAGTGCCACTCCTTGGTTTTTTGCCTTTCAAAATCAGTGGCATTTTTATAGAAACAGGATAATTTCTATGTAGCATTAGAACTAAAAGTCAAAGTATTATTTTAGATAGTAAGTTGGTCAAAGTTTATGTATGCCAAAATTATAGTGAGCTCCCCAAAATATTGAAACACTATGCTATTTCTACCAGTTTTCTCCATTGCACTATAGAGAAATGGAAAAGTTATAGCAAGCCATCTAGCTTTTGCATAGTTCTTAAAAACACCTTGTAGAGCTTAGCCCTCTCATTTGTCAGTAGTACTACTGTATCGAGAGGACAGATAGATAAATATACTCAGACATATGCATATATGTCTATATATGTATCGAAAGATACATCTCCATCTGTCTACAGTGATAAACCACACAAAATCTTTGCTCTCATGAATCTTGCATTCTGGTTAGGAATTACAGACCCCAATACGTAAATGAATATTACGTAAATAAAAACAAAGAAAGTAATTTCAGATTGAAAGATAGTAAGAATTAAATAAATATAATAGGAGAGTATTGAGGAAAGGGATGAGTTTTTTTTGTTTTTGTTTTTGTTTTTGTTTTTGTTTTGCGGTACGGGTGCCTCTCACTGCTGCGGCCTCCCCCACTGCGGAACACAGGCCCCAGATGCGCAGGCCCAGCGGCGACGGCCCACGGGCCCAGCCACTCCGCGGCACGCGGGATCCTCCCCGACCGGGGCACGAACCCGCGCCCCCTGTATCGCCAGGCAGACTCCCAACCACTGCGCCACCAGAGAAGCCCAGGGATGAGTTTTTGATAATATGGTCAAGAAAGACCGTTCTGAAAACCCAGATCATGTATGGCCTTTTAGGCCTTGTAGTTTGGTCTTTATTCTTAGTATCTATCAGAAGCCTTTAAAGAATTTTAACCTTTAGGTAGTGATATCTGCTTTAGGTCTTTCAAAGATCATTGTGACTCTGGTATGGAGAATTATGTTTTGGAGGGTAGTGATGGCTGTGGGGAGTCTGCTTAGAAAGTATAGTTCAGTAGCCTCGATGAGAGTTCGTGGTGTCCTGGACTAGGTGATAGTGGTTGTATTAATTATCCATTATTGTGTAACCAATTACCACAAAGCTTAGTGGCTTAAGACAACAAACATTTATTTTCTCACCATTTCAAGGGGCAGGAATCCAGCAGCAGCTTAGCTGGATGATTCTGGCTCAAGGTCTCTCATGAGGCTTCAGTCAAGCTGTCAGCCAGGGCTGCATCATCTGAAGCCTTGACTTGGCCTGGGTGTCCACTTCCAAGAAGGCTCACTCACATGGTGGGCAATTAGTTCTGGCTTTTGTCTGGAACTTGGCCTCTCATTCACCAGGACCCCTCTTCTCTATGTGGCCTCTTCAGCAGAATAGCCTGGACTAGGCAAATATTTCTTAACTATAACATCAAGGGACTTCCCTCGTGGTCCAGTGGTTAAGTCTCCGTGCTCCCAATGCAGGCGGCCCAGGTTCGATCCCTTGTCGGGGAACTAAGATCCCACATACTGCAACTAAGCCTGCGTGCTCTAGAGCCCACACACCACAACTAGAAAGCCCACACGCTGCAACTAGGGAGGCTCACTTGCCAAAAGAAGACCCAGCACAGCCAGAGTAAAATAAATAAATGAAAATAAACTATAACATAAAAACCATAATATATATATATAAATTAATTCATTGAACTTCGTTAATGTTTAAAATTTCTGTTCTATGAAAGTTATTACTAAGAGGATGAAAAAACAAGTTGAAGACAAGGAGAAAATATTTGTAGATCATCTATCTGACAAAGAATTAGTATCAATAATACAAATAATAAGAAAGCTCAGTAATAAGAAAACAAACAACCCCATGACAAAATGGGCCAAACTTTGAACAAGCACTTCATTAAAGAAGATACACAGATGGCAAATAAATACATAAAAAATGTTCAGCACCATTAGTCATTAGGGAAATGCAAATGAAAGCTATACTGAGCTATCACTACATACTAGTTAAAATGGCTAATTAAAAAACCCCTGATAACTTAAAATGCTGGTGAGGAGGCAGAAGCAACTAGAACTCTCATACATTTCTGGTGAGAACACAATGGAAACTATTTTGGCTTGGTAGTTTTTTATGAAATTAAACATACACTTATCATAGGATCCAGTAATCCCACTCCAAGGAATCTATCAAAGAGAAATAAAAAATTATCTTCGCACAAAAATTTGTATGCAATTATTGCACTTACTTGGATGTGTAGTGCAATCTTGAATAGGAATGGTAAGAGTGGACATCCTTGCCTTTTTCTCTTTGTATCCTTGAGTTTATACTACCTTGTCTTAATTACTATGGACTTGTAATAATTCTTAATATACTATAGAAAACTTCGTCCTCTTTTATATTAAACTCCATGGCTCCTCTTGGCAGTTTCTATTTCTATATGAATTTTATACTCAATTTGTGAAGTTCTGCCCAAAATATGAAGACATATGATTGGAATTACATAAATTAGTTTAGGAAGAATGAAATCTATATAATATTGAAAATCCCAATCCATGAATTTGGACTTTCTCTCCATTAATTTTAATCTTCTTTAATGACTCTGTAACAAAATTTTATAATTTTCCCTGCATAGGTCTTTCATGTCCTTTGTCATATTATTCCTAGATATTTGTTCCTATGATGGTATTGTAATTAGTATGTTTTCTTTCTTTCTTTTTTTTTTGAAAGGAAAGAGAAAATAATGTTTTCTGATTTATTTGAAAAATTCAGTTATCAAGGCACATTAAAAATGTTCTTATATGACAATCTCTTCAAAATATCTATCAATATATTAACAAGATGGCTATATCTTTTTTTAATTTTTCTTTGCTTTAATTGAGATATAATTGACCTACAACATTGTATTAGTTTCAGCTGTGTAACTTAATGATTCGATATTTGTTATATACTGTGAAATGGTCACCATAAGTCAAGATAACATCCAGCCTTGTTTTTTTGATCTTAAAGGAAAGACATTCAATCTTTTAACATTAACTAGAAAGTTAGCAGTAGGTTTTTCATAGATGCCCTTTATCAGGTTAAGGAAATGCCTGTCTATTTTCCACTTTGCTAAAAGGAATAGATACTGAATTTTCTCAAATTCTTCTTATACAACTATTGAGATGTTTGTATGATTTCCTTCTCTAATGTTCTGATCTGGTGAACTATATTGATTAATTTTTAAATGTTGGATCAGCATTGTATTTTTGGCATAAACCCCACTTGGTTATTATGTGTTATCCTTTTTAATATATCCCTAGATTGGATTTACTTATTTTTTGTATCTATTCTCATGGGGAATACTGTTCTGTGCTTTTCTTTTCTTGTAATGTCTTTGTATGGACTTGTTCAGGGTAATGTTGACTTCATAAAATGAGTTAGGAAGTGTTCTCTCCTCTTCTATTTTCTGGTAGAGTTTATGCATAACTGATATTTATCCCTTAAGTGTTTGGTTGAATTTGTAAATAAAATGGTTTGGGCCTGATTTTTCTTTGTTGGCAGTATTGTATTCTGTTTTGATAAGAATTTGGGGCTTTAGAATTGAGCAACATCAAATTCATGTCTAACTCTGTTCATTTCTCCCTGAGAAACCCTGAGCAAGGCACTAATTCTCTTTGAGCCTCAGTTTCTTCATATATAAAATGGGTGGTTGTGAAGATTAAATAGCGATATACATCAGTTGATTATCACTATGCTATACTACACTTGCATATGTTAACTTATTCAGATTTTAATATTATAGCGCTACTATCTATATTATTACAATCACTATTTTACAGATAAGAAAACTATTGCAAAGAGAGATTAAATAACTTGCCCAGGGTTACTCAGGTAGCACATAATGAAGCCAGGATTTGAACTGAGCCTGTTTGGTTCCAGAGTCCTTGCCTTTAAGCACTAACAGGCACTAACTATAATAATTCCTATTGCACTGTGAGTATTAAAACAGACAATATATGTAAGCAGCTAAATTTGTGCTAGTTCAAGGTTGTTGTTTTGTAAATGGATATTATTATTAATAACATGAATTAATATTACTTTGAAGTCAAAGGTACTCCAGAATATTTTCAACCTGTCAAAGACACTTTAGAATAGATAATCAAATACTTTTTATTAAAATTCATTACTGTGAAATTCCATACATATTTAGTACACTTAAAAAGTGATATTGTGAACATCAAACTATTAGGAATAGCAACTTGAATTTTTGCCCTGGTTCAACACTGTCTTTTTGTTTAATTCTAGTAATTAAACCTCTTGAAATGTTTGTAAATCCATACAATGATAATAGGAATAATATCTGTTTCTACCACTTTGATCTAAGTTATTGAGTGGCTTAAAAAATAGAAGTATGTGAAGGTGCTTTGAAAAATATAGCTAATGCTAATATTAAATATAAATATTTAGTGTTGTAGTTTAAAAATTAGAATCCATTGTATTAATATAATTATATTATTATATAAGTATTTTGAGATGATTGTGAACATTATTATTTACTATGACTTTGTACAAATAGATACCATCCATTTCAGGTTTTCAGACCTTCATGGTGATTATTTAGGCTTACCATATTTGTTTATTTTTTTAGCTGGATGAGGTGATGACTGCCATATGCCAAAACATTAGATTCATTTTATTTATTTGAAAATTATAAAGGGTAATCTAAAAAAGTAGAATCACGGGGCTTCCCTGGTGGCGCAGTGGTTGAGAGTCCGCCTGCCGATGCAGGGGACACGGGTTCATTCCCTGGTCCGGGAAGATCCCACATGCCGCGGAGCGGCTGGGCCCGTGAGCCATGGCCGCTGGGCCTGCGCGTCCGGAGCCTGTGCTCCACAACGGGAGAGGCCACAACAGTGAGAGGCCCGCGTACAGAAAAAAAAAAAAAAGTAGAATCACAAGTTCAATAAGTACTTTGTCCTATCTTCCAGTCAGAAAGACTCTTTTAATATTTTTTAATGAAACCTCATTATGTCAATATATATAGCATAATGACCTAATGTATGTACACCATTAATGAAGGCTGAGAGTGGTTCAGAAGATTGGCGCATGGGGCATTTTGACAGGGAAAACAAGAAAAGCTTTCTCTTGTGAATTGTAATAGCTTTTTTCTTTGTTTTGTTTTGTTTTGTTTTTGCAGAATGTTAAAAGCTAAGGAACAATGCTAATTCTGGGAAAATATAATCAAATTGTTTTGTTTCTTGAATTGTAGCTGACTTTGGCCTGGCAAAGCAAAAACAAGAAAGCAGCAAACTTACATCTGTTGTAGGAACAATTCTGTATTCCTGGTAAGGACAATTATTTTATGGCTCTCTAACACCTTTTTTTAACTGGTTTGGGCTTTCATTTCTTTTCTTGGCTTGCAAAGGAAAGATATTTACATATTTAATAAGTTTTCCTCAATTATCCAGGTAATACACATGTATAGAATCGTACCATTATGTGTTTAAAATAACAAACTATCTTTCCTTTAAGGTAACTCTGCCCCTCAATTACTTGTAATTGAAGTGATCTTTAGCACACAGTAGGTGTACAGAGTTGTTGAATGAATCTGTGAATGAATTAGTAGACTTGTTACGCAATATGACACTTGGAACATTTTATTGCATCTATTTTATATATGATTCTTTTACTCTCTTTCCATCTATAGACATTCAAGGTCAAGGAAAGGGTTTTTATGTCCTAATACCTGTCCCAGCATCTGGCAAATAATAGGTGCTGAATAAATTTTATTATGTGAATGAATAAATGATGATATATATACTTACACATATATTTACAAAGTTGGTGCTTCTTGGGTAAATGAGCATTATTTTGATGAATTGAGACTTTTTTAGCATGCTTTTTAGGGTTCCTTTGCAATCCATTAATTATCATGAAGTGAGAATCTTCTTTTGCTGATCACATATCATTTGTCTGAATCTGTTGAAATTAGCAAACAGATATGGTAGTCCGTAGATGCAGCAGATTTCAGGGAAATATTCTGAAATTTCATTTGTCGGGTCAAGCAATCAAGACGCTTCCATCTTCTTTTTTTAATCTGGTCTATTATGCAGCAGAGTCCTGGGGGTAGGATTCAGAATGAATCTTCTCCAAGGAGGGTGGAATTTGGAAATAACAGCTCCAGTTTACAAAGTGCTTTCATACAAGAATGTGCAACATAGTGTTTTTAAGGGGTGAATTTATTTTGCTAGAAATTTCTTACATCTTTGTTTTTGAAACTAGCTTCATGGGAAGATGTAGAGATTGGTGGCCAGGCTAATATTGTACCTTGAAAACTGATAGTTTATCTGGGCACTTAATCTCTTAATAATAAGGATATGACTCACCCATTACTTGTTGCTGGAATAATAGTTTTCATTTGTTCTACTTTGTATTCTTTTTCAAAAATAATAAAAGCTTAATCATAAAAGTGTTAAATAATCATATATTCCTGAACAGATTTGATTGTCAATCAAAATTACAGAACAAATAAAATACAAACTAAAAATAAGCACATTTATTCCCAAGACTGTGAATTCAGTTTAGAATTGCTATTATGATAATTTTGTGTGTGTGTTGAGGTGGGGGGCAGGAAATCTATAGAGTATGTAAGAAGAAATCTAAAACATGACAACTATTTTGTTTTATTAGCCCAAAGATGGATTCATATTTTCTTTTAATTTTTAAATTAACTACAGAGTTAGGAAAGCTGAACCTCCTAATACAGTTAAGGTATTATTTCACTTAGGAATATCACAAATGTATGACCGTTCATCTTTCTATCAAGCTCTTTGTTCTTTTAAATTGCTTTAAAATATTTATTTCTACTCCCTGATCCCACCTTCCTCTCTCCTGGTTGTTAGAAATGCCCCTTGTATTTTATAATACAAGGTTTTACAATAAACTTAGGCTCACAAACCAGAGTTAAAAGAACTCTGTTCTAAATTACATTCCATTACTTTCTTACTTCGGGATTTTCCAAAAGACAAGAATCCAAGTGAAATAGTTTATTTAGTAGGTGGTTCCATGAAATAGTGGTGGGGGGTCGGGGCGGGGGAGGAAATGAGACAGAGAAGGGAAAGCAGCCAGTACAGGAAACATTAATAATCAGATCCAGACTTCCCTGGTGGCGCAGTGGTTGAGAATCCGCCTGCCAATGCAGGGGACACAGGTTCGATCCCTGGTCCTGGAAGATCCCACATGCCACGGAGCAACTAAGCCCATGCACCACAACTACTGAGCCTGTGCTCTAGACCCCGTGAGCCACAACTACTGAGCCTGCATGCTGCAACTACTGAAGTCTGCGTGCCTAGAGCCTGGTGCTCCACAGTAAGAGGCCAACACAATGAGAAGCCTTCGCACCACAACTAAGAGTAACCCCCACTCACCTCAACTATAGAAAGCCCACACGCAGCAATGAAGACCCAACACAGCCATAAATAAATACATTTATTTTTAAAAAATCAGATCCATAGATTATTATCTGGGATACATTGTACGAGATGTTTCAGAGTTGTCCTATATGCCAAATTAAATGTAGGGGTTTTGGGGTTTTTTTCTTTTCTCAGCCACAAGTGACTAAGGGCTACTCCATGGGTGACCTTCAGTCACTCCTGGCCTCCTGGGGTGGCTGGGAGGAAGCCCCCAGGCAGAGAGTCATGGGACCTTGTTCACTGCATGATGTCAAGGACATGCACTGGAAATGTCAGCTGTATAATCTCTCAAATTCTAATTATTCCAAATTTAAGATGTTTCCTAATATATTGTTTGACATGTCCAATTACTTTTGAATATTTTTATATCCTTCCCTTTGGGTTTTCTCTGAGTTTGTGAATTGAACAAAAGTAAAACAAATATCACAGTCTCTACCCTGAGTCTCATACCTTCATGCCTTTTCTTGAATTGTCCCTTCATCTATTTCCAGGGTATTTCTCTCCACATTCTGTAATCTTTGTGTAATTCTTATGAGCTCCTCTGAGCCAATTCATGTGGACCTGGGATGCCTGCCCCAGCTCTCCACGTTCCCCAGAGTTTGATGTTCCCATATCATTTTGCTCTTTGCTTTTGCCTTTGCTTCCTCAGGTATTAACTTATTTAATAGCAGAAAGTTCTTTATCAACTTTTGCAGGAAGTGCCTGGGAGCATTCTCTTTTTTTTAATATTTGTTATTTATTTATTTGGTTGCACTGGGTCTTAGTTGCAACCGGTGGGCTCCTTGGTTGTGGCTCGTGGGCTCCTTAGTTGCAGCCAGCAGTCTCCTTAGTTGCAGCTGGCAGGCTCCTTAGTTGCAGCACATGGGCTCCTTAGTTTTGTCCGGCAGGATCCATAGGTGTGGCTCTCCTGCTCCTTAGTTGTGGCACATGTGCTCCTTAGTTTCAGCCAGCAGTCTCCTTAGTTTCAGCTGGCAGGCTCCTTAGTTGCAGCGCATGGGCCCCTTAGTTGTGGCAGGTGGGATCCTTAGTTGTGGCATGTGAACTCTTAGTTGTGGCATGCATGTGGGATCTAGTTCCCTGACCAGGGATCAGACCCAGGCCCCCTGCATTGGGACCTTGGAATCTTACCCACTGCACCACCAGGGAAGTCCCATCGGATCATTCTTTATATCTCAGCTGCTAGATAAGTGGTTTGTGGGCACTGGACTGATTGTGCTATGGGCACTGGACTGATTGTGCTGGAACAGAAGTTCCATAAAACCTTTTCTTATCTGATTATTATCTTATCTTATTTCTTATCTGATTATTATCATTATTAGGCAGGTCTTTATTATCCTTCTCATGGAGAATATTCTCCAAATATGGTCCTTGGTTCCATTTTTTATCTCTACGTCTTACTCCAATTCCAGAGTCCAAAACTGTACACTTCCTTCAACTGCATTTTCAGAGCAGAATTTAGAGTTTGACACTCTGAGATACATTTTGGGCTAGTTCTTCACAGAACGTTATTTGGGATTTCTGGATAATAAACAAGTATGATCTAATAAAAATAGAAAACTTTGACTAATCCTGGAATGGGAATTCTTTGCGACTTTATTGCTTAGTGTAATCCCATTCATGTTATTACATTAGATAATTTTTTTAAAGCTACTAAAGTTTTCATTGGATGGATCAAAATAAACCTGTAGGAAAACCTGAACAAGTAGACACAGTGAAACCTGCCCAACTTCTAACTGTACTTCTCAAGTTCTTAAGGAATCTCCAAGCTCTGAGACTCTTAATTGACTTAAAACACTTCAGTAGCCTCCAGTTCACACAGTTCACAGACCATGTCCTCAGTTGGGCTACAGGAGGACAGCCCTGCATTCTCTGTCTCTGCCATGTCTTCCTGCTGTACCTCCACCCAGACTTCACTACTCTTAGCTGCTCCCTGCATGTTCCCTGTGGCCACAGGGCTTTTGCACATGCTGCTCTCTCTGCCTGGAATACTGCTTTTCCCACTTGTCATCTGGTTAACTCTTCTCACCCTTCACCTCTCAGCTAGAATGTAGCCTCCTCAGGCAAACCCCCCAAAACAGGGCAGGATGCCCCTGGCCTACACACACCATGCACTTGTCCTTCACAAGGTGGAATTTTATATTTATTTTGTGATAGGCCACTATCCCCAGCACTGAGCCCGAGTGTGGTTTATAGGCTCACGAGAAATATTTACTATATGAGTGATCCAGTACTTGTATGACTATGAACAGTACCCGAAATAATGGTAATAAAATAAAGGAAATTTCTCCCTCACACTGTAACAAACCTTCCACCCCGTCAGCTGCCCCTTCACCTGTGCCTTCAGATTTCCAATGTGCGCCCACCGGGTGCTCCTCCTCCAGAGCTGCAGCTCACCTCCTTTCTTCCTCCTGCTCTCTGTTAAATGTTCCCTTCTGTAGAGAGGTTTTCCTGATCATCTGCCCCAAATAGCAACCTCCTTCAGACTCCATCCCTTTATTTTTTCATAGCATTTGTCTCTCTCTGGCATTATGTTGTATTTTGATTAGTGTATCATGTGTCTCCCACTAAAACACAGACTCCACAACAGTAGAGCTGTTAACTGTTTTGTTCACTGTTGTTTCCCTGCTCCTCTAGGAGCAGACTGACAGAATACTAATAAATATTTTGAATTATTAAAGTGAAAATAAGTTATTCTGGTTTTGTCTTAAAATGTCTTTTTTGAACTTTATTGAAGAGTAATTGGGAAAAATTGACAAATATAATTGTATATATTTAGAATGTATAACACGATTTGATATACATTTGTGAAATGATTACCAAGATCAGTATAATTAACAAATCCATCACCTCACATAATTAACGCTTTTTTGTTGTTGTTCTGAGAATACTAAGATTTACTCTCGGGACTTTTAAGTACACAGGAGCATGTTATTAACTATAGTCACCATGCCATACATTAGATCCTCAGAACTCATTCTTCTCATAACTGAAAATTTGTACCATTTGATCTATATCATCCCATTTCTTCCTCCCCCCAGCCTGTGGCAACTACCATTCTACTCTCTCTGTTTATACGAAATCAACTTTTTTTTTTTACTTTGTCTGGCTTATTTCAACTAGAATAATGTCCTCTAGGTTCAACCATGGTGTTGCAAATTACAAGATTTCCTTCTTTTTAATGGTTGAAAAATATAAATATTCCATTGTACATAATGTGTACCACATTCTGTGCTTTAATGTGATTAAAAATCCATGTGCATTTTTATCAAGCTCTAAGGCACTAACATATTTTTTAATTGAAGTATAGTTGATTTCCAATATTGTTAGTTTCAGGTGTGCAGCAAAGTGATTCATATTTTTTTAGATTATAATCCATTATACGTTATTACAAGATCATTGGTATAATTCTCTGTGCAGTACAGCATATCCTTGTTGACTATCTATTTTATATACAGTAGTTTGTTAATGCAGTACCCCCACTTCCTCACTTCCTCTCCTCTTTGGTAACCATAAGTTTGTTTTCTATGTCTGTTGAGTCTGTTTTTCTGTTTTGCTATACACTTATTTGTATTAGTTTTTAGATTCCACATATAAATGATATCATACATGACATGTCTTTCTCTAACTTATTTCACTAAGCATAATAATCTCTAGCTTCATCCACGTTGCTGCAAATGGCAGAATTTTATTCTTTTTTTATGGCTTAGTAGAATTTTGTTGTATATATATATAGATAGATAGATAGATAGATATGTATATATATCTATCTATATATATATATACACCACATCTTCCTTTTTTATTTAAAAAGTTATTGATGTAATATTGGTTTATAACATAAGTATCATGTGTAAAACATTATATTTCCTTTTTTTTTTTTTTTGCGGTACATGGGCCTCTCACTGTCGTGGCCTCTCCCATTGCGGAGCACAGGCTCCAGATGCGCAGGCTCAGTGGCCATGGCTCACGGGCCTAGCCGCCCTGCGGCATGTGGGATCTTCCCGGACCAGGGCACGAACTCGTGTCCCCTGCATTGGCAGGTGGACTCTCAACCACTGCGCCACCAGGAAAGCCCCATTATATTTCTTTTTCAGTATACAGTGCAGTGTGTTCACCACCAAAAGTTTAGTTTCTATCTGTCACCATACAACTGACCCACTTTGCCCATTTCACACCCCCCTCCCACCCCTTTCCATCTGGTAACCACTACTCTGTTCTCAGTATCTCCAGGTTTGTTTGTTTTGGTTATTTATTTTGTTTTGTTTTCTTGTTTTTTTTTTATATTCCATATGTGAGTGAAATCATACTGTATTTGTCTTTCTCCATCTGACTTACTTAATTTAGCATAAGATGTTCAAGGTCCATCCATGTTGTTGCAAATGGCAAGATTGCGTTGTTTTATGGCTGAGTAGTATTTCATTGTATATATATATATATATATATATATATATGTACACCACATCTTCTCTATCCATCATCTGTTGATGGGCACTTAGGTTGTTTCCATATCTTGGATACTGTAAATCATGAACATAGAGGTGAATATAAATTTTCACATTACTGTTTTCATATTCTTTGAATAAATACCCAGAAGTGGAATACCTGGATCATATGGTAGTTCTATTAATTTTTTGAGGAATCTTCATACTGTTTTCCATAACGGCTGCAGCAATTTAAAATTCTCTAATTTTATTAATTATACCAGCTACATACTTTCTCTCATAATTCTTTTTTTTCTTTTTTCTTTTTTTTTTTGTGGTACGCAGGCCTCTCACTGTTGTGGCCTCTCCCGTTGCGGAGCACAGGCTCCGGATGCACAGGTTCAGCAGCCATGGCTCATGGGCCCAGCTGCTCCGAGGCATGTGGGTTCTTCCCGGACTGGGGCACAAACCCACGTCCCCTGCATCGGCAGGTGGACTGTCAACCACTGCGCCACCAGGGAAGCCCTCATAATTCTTTTTTTAAAGTGAAGTCTAGTTGATTTACAATGTTGTGCCAATTTCTGCTGTATAGCAAAGTGACTCAGTTATAGAAATATATGCAGTTTTTTAATATTCTTTTCCATTATGGTTTATCCTAGGAGATTGGATATAGTTTCCTGTGCTGTACAGTAGGACCATATTGTTTATCCATTCTATATATAATAGTTTGCATCTACCAATCCCAAACTCCTAGTCCACGCCTCTCCCTCCCACCCAACCCTTGGAAGCCACAAATCTGTTCTCTATCTCTATGAATTTCTGCTTTGTAGGTAGGTGCATTTGTGCCATATTTTAGATTCCACATGTAAGTGATATCATATGGTATTTGTCTTTCTCTTTCTAACTTACTTCACTTAGTATGATAAACTCTAGTCGCATCCATGTTGCTGCAAATGGCAGTATTTTGTTCTTTTTAATGGCTGAGTAATATTCCATTGTATATGTGTACCACATCTTCTTTATCCATTCATCTGTCAATGGACATTTAGGTTGTTTCCATGTTTTGGCTGTTGTGAATAGTGCTGCCATGAACACAGGGGTGTATGTATCTTTTTGAATTATAGTTTTGTCCGGGTATATGCCCAGGACTGGGATTGCTGGATCATATGGTAATTGTATTTTTAGTTTTCTGAGACAGCTCCATACTGTTCTCCATAGTGGCTGCACCAATTTACATTCCCACCAACAGTGTAGGAGGGTTCCCCTTTCTCCACACCCTCTCCAGCATTTACTGTTTGGAGACTTTTTTGATGATAGCCATTCTGACCAGTGTGAGGTGATACCTCACTGTAGTTCTGATTTGCATTTCTCTAATAATTAGTGGTATTGAGCATCCTTTCATGTGCCTACTGGCCATCTGTATGTCTTCTTTAGAGAAATGTCGATTAAGGTCTTCTACACATTATTTCATTGGGTTGTTTTTTTTTTGTTGTTGAGTTGTATGAGCTGATTGTATATTTTGGAGATTAAGCCCTTCTCAGTCGCATCATTTGCAAATATTTTCTCCCATTCTGTAGGTTTCTTCATTTTTCTTTTTTATGGTTTCCTTTGCTGTGCAAAACCTTGTAAGTTTGACTAGGTCCCATTTATTTATTTTTGTTTTTATTTCTATTGTCTTGGGAGACTGACCTAAGAAAACACTGCTGTAACTTATGTCAGAGAACGTTTTGCCTGTGCTCTCTTCTAGAAGTTTTATGGTATTATGTCTTATGTTTGAGTCACTATGCCATTTTAAGTTTACTTTTGTGCATGGTGTGAGAGTGTATTCTAACTTCATTGATTTACATGCAGCTAACTTTCCCAGCACTACTTGCTGAAGAACTTCTTCCCATTTTATATTCTTGCCTCCTTTGTCAAAGATTAATTGACCATGTGGATTTATTTCTGGGCTCTCTATTCTGTTCCATTGATCCTTATGTCTATTTTTGTACCAATACCACACTGTTTTGATTACTGTAGTTTTGTAGTATTGTCTGAAGTCTGGGAGAGTTATGCCTCCTGCTTTGTTTTTTTTCCTCAGCATTGCTTTGGCAATTCTGGATCTTTTATGGTTCCATATAAATTTTTGGATTATTTGTTCTAGTTCTGTGAAAAGTATCATGGGTAATTTGATAAGGATCATATAAAATCTGCAGAATGCTTTGGGTAGTCTTGTTCCTGATCTTAGTGGAAATGCTTTCAGTTTTCCACCATTGAGGACAATGTTGGCTGTGGGTTTGTCATATATGGCCTTTATTATGTTGAGGAAAGTTCCCTCTGTGCCTACTTTCTGCAGAGTTTTGATCATAAATGGGTGTTGAACTTTGTCAAAAGCTTTCTCTGCATCTATTGAGATGATCATATGGTTTTTCTCCTTCAATTTGTTAATATGGTGTATCACGTTGATTGATTCGCATATATTGAAGAATCCTTGCATTCCTGGAGTAAACCCCACTTGATCATGGTGTATGATCCATTTAATGTGCTGTTGGATTCTGTTTGCTAGTATTTTGTTGAGCATTTTTGCATCTATCTTCATCAGTGATATTGGCCTGTAGTTTTCTTTCTTTGTGACATCCTTGTCTGCTTTTGGTATCAGGGTGATGGTGACCTCGTAGAATGAGTTTGGGAGTGTTCCTCCCTCTGCTATATTTTGGAAGAGTTTGAGAAGGATAGGTGTTAGCTCTTCTCTAATTGTTTGATAGAATTCGCCTGTGAAACCATCTGGTCCTGGGCTTTTGTTTGTTGGAAGATTTTTAATCACAGTTTCAATTTCAGTGCTTGTGATTGGTCTGTTCATATTTTCTATTTCTTCCTGATTCAGTCTTGGCAGGCTGTGCCTTTCTAAGAATTTGTCCATTTCTTCCAGGTTGTGCATTTTAATGGCATAGAGTTGCTTGTAGTTATCTCTCATGATCTTTTGTCAGTTGTTACTTCCCCTTTTTCATTTCTAATTCTATTGATTTGAGTCTTCTCCCTTTTTTTTTTTTTGATGAGTCTGGCTAATGGTTTATCAATTTTGTTTATCTTCTCAAAGAACCAGCTTTTAGTTTTATTGATCTTTGCTATTGTTTCCTTCATCTCTTTTTCATTTATTTCTGATCTGATTTTTATGATTTCTTTCCTTCTGCTAGCTTTGGGGTTTTTTTGTTCTGTTTCTCTAATTGCTTTAGGTGCAAGGTTATGTTGTTTATTCGAGATGTTTCCTGTTTCTTAAGGTAGGATTGTATTGCTATAAACTTCCCTCTTAGAACTGCTTTTGCTGCATCCCATAGATTTTGAGTCGTTGTGTCTCCATTGTCATTTGTTTCTAGGTATTTTTTGATTTCCTCTTTGATTTCTTCAGTGATCACTTCATTGTTAAGTAGTGTATTGTTTAGCCTCCATGTGTTTGTATTTTGTACAGATCTTTTCCTGTAATTGATATCTAGTCTCATAGCGTTGTGGTCAGAAAAGATACTTGATACAATTTCAATTTTCCTAAGTTTACCAAGGGTTGATTTGTGACCCAAGATATGATCTATCCTGGAGAATGTTCCATGAGCACTTGAGAAAAATGTGTATTCTGTTGTTTTTGGATGGAATGTCCTATAAATATCAATTAAGTCCATCTTGTTTAATGTATCTTTTAAAGCTTGGTTTTCCTTATTTATTTTCATTTTGGATGATCTGTCCATGGGTGAAAGTGGGGTGTTAAAGTCCCCTACTATGAATGTGTTACTGTCTATTTCCCCTTTTATGGCTGTTAGTATTTGCCTTATGTATTGAGGTGCTCCTATGTTGGGTGCATAAATATTTACTATTGTTATATGTTCTTCTTGGATAGATCCCTTCATCATTATGTAGTGTCCTTCTTTTTCTCTTCTAATAGTCTTTATTTTAAACTCTATTTTGTCTGATATGAGAATTGCTACTCCAGCTTTCTTTTGGTTTCATTTTCATGAAATACCTTTTTTCATCCCCTTACTTTCAGTCTATATGTGTCTCTAGGTCTGAAGTGTGTCTCTTGTAGACAGCAAATATATGGGTCTTGCTTTTGTATCCATTCAGCCAATCTGTGTCTTTTGGTGGGAGCATTTAGTCCATTTACATTTAAGGTAATTATCAATATGTATGTTCCTATTCCCATTTTCTTAATTGTTTTGGGTTTGTTGTTGTAGGTCTTTTCCTTCTCTTGTGTTTCTTACCTAGAGAAGTTACTTTAGCAGTTGTTGAAAAGCTGGTTTGGTGGTGCTGAACTCTCTCAGCTTTTGCTTGTCGGTAAAGGTTTTAATTTCTCCATCAAATCTGAATGAGATCCTTGCTGGGTAGAGTAATCTTGGTTGCAGGTTTTTCTCCTTCATCACTTTAAATATGTCCTGCCAGTCCCTTCTGGCTTGCAGAGTTTCTGCTGAAAGATCAGCTGTTAACCTTATGGGGATTCCCTTGTGTGTTATTTGTTGTTTTTCCCTTGCTGCTTTTAATATGTTTTTTTGTATTTAATTTTTGACAGTTTGATTAATATGTGTCTTGGCATGTTTCTCCTTCGATTTATCCTGTATGGGACTCTCTGTGCTTCCTGGACTTGATTAATTATTTCTTTTCCCATATTAGGGAAGTTTTCAACTATAATCTCTTCAAATATTTTCTCAGTCCCTTTCTTTTTCTCTTCCTCTGGAACCCCTATAATTCAAATGTTGGTGCATTTAATATTGTCCCAGAGGTCTCTGAGACTGTCCTCAGTTCTTTTCATTCTTTTTTCTTTATTCTGCTCTGCAGTAGCTATTTCCACTATTTTATCTTCCAGGTCACTTATCCGTTCTTCTGCCTCAGTTATTCTGCTATTGATCCCATCTGGAGTATTTTTCATTTCATTTATTGTGTTGTTCATCATTGTTTGTTTCATCTTTAGTTCTTCTAGGTCTTTTTTAAATGTTTCTTGCATTTTGTCTATTCTATTTCCAAGATTTTGGATCATCTTTACTATCATTATTCTGAATTCTTTTTCAGGTAGACTGCCTATTTCCTCTTCATTTGTTAGGTCTGGTGGGTTTTTATCTTGCTCCTTCATCTGCTGTGTGTGTTTCTGTCTTCTCATTTTGCTTATCTTACTGTGTTTGGGGTCTCCTTTTTGCAGGCTGCAGGTTCGTAGTTCCCATTGTTTTTGGTGTCTGTCCCCAGTGGCTAAGGTTGCTTCAGTGGGTTGTGTAGGCTTCCTGGTGGAGGGGTCTAGTGCCTGTGTTCTCGTGGATGAGGCTGGATCTTGTCTTTCTGGTGGGCAGGTCCACGTCTTGTGGTGTGTTTTGGGGTGTCTGTCAACTTATTATGATTTCGGGCAGCCTCTCTGCTAATGGGTGGGGTTGTGTTCCTGTCTTGCTAGTTGTTTGGCATAGGACGTCCAGCACTGTAGCTTGCTGGTCGTTGAGTGAAGCTGGGTGCTGGTGTTGAGATGGAGATCTCTGGGAGATTTTCGCCATTTGATATTATGTGCAGCTGGGAGGCCTCTTGTGGACCAGTGTCCTGAAGTTGGCTCTCCCACCTCAGAGGCACAGCACTAACTCCTGGCTGCAGCACCAAGAGCCTTTCATCCACACGGCTCAGAAGAAAAGGGAGAAAAAGTAGAAAGAAAGAATTAGTAGAAGTAGAAAGAAAGGAGGGAGGGAGGGATGGAGGGAGCAAGGAAGGAAGGAGGGAAGGAAGGAAAAAAAGAAAGAAAGAAGATAAAGTAAAATAAAATAAAGTAAGACAAAATATAATAAAGTTATTAAAATAAAAAAATAATTATTAAGAGGAAAAAAACTCAAAAAACAAAAAAACAGATGGGTAGAACCCTGGAACAAATGGTGGAAGCAAAGGTATACAGACAAAATCTCACACAGAAGCATACACATACACACTCACAAAAAGAGGAAAAGAGGAAAAAATCATAAATCTTGCTATCAAAGTCCACCTCCTCAATTTGGGATGATTTGTTGTCTAAAGGAGGGAAGGAAGGAAAGAAAGAATGAAGATAAAGTAAAATAAAATACGGTTATTAAAATAAAAAGTAATTATTAAGAAAAAGAAAAGACAGATGGATAGAACCCTCGGACAAATGGTGGAAGCAAAGGTATACAGACAAAATCTCACACAGAAGCATACACATACACACAAAAAAAGGAAAAGGGGAAAGAATAATAAATCTTGCTCTCAAAGTCCACCTCCTTAATTTGGGATGATTCGTTGTCTATTCATGTATTCCACAGATGCAGGGTACATCAAGTTGATTGTGGATCTTTAATCTGCTGCTTCTGTGGCTGCTGGGAGAGATTTCCCTTTCTCTTCTTTGTTCTCACATCTCACAGGGGCTCAGCTTTGGATTTGGCCCCGCCTGTGCGTGTAGGTCGCCGGAGGGCGTCTGTTCTTTGCTCACACAGGACGGGGTTAAAGGAGCCGCTGATTCGGAGGCTCTGGCTCACTCAGGCCGGGGGTAGAGAGGGTCACGGAGTGCAGGGTGAGCCTGCGGCGGCAGAGGCTGGCGTACCGTTGCACCAGCCTGTGGCGCGCTGTGCGTTCTCCCGGGGGAGTTGTCCCTGGATCCTGGGACGCTGGCAGTGGCGGGCTGCACAGGCTCCCCAGAAGGGGGTTGTGGATAGTGACCTGTGTTCACACACAGGCTTCTTGGTGGTGGTAGCAGCAGCCTTAGCATCTCATGTCTGTCTCTGTGGTCTGCGCTTTTAGCCGCGGCTTGCGCCCGTCTCTGGAGCTCCTTTAAGCAGCGTTCTTAATCCCGTCTCCTCGCGCACCAGGAAATAAAGAGGGAAGAAAAAGTCTCTTGCCTCTTCGGCAGGTCCAGACTTTTCCCCGGACTCCCTCCCGGCCAGCCGTGGCGCACTAACCCACTGCAGGCTGTGTTCACGCTGCCAACCCCAGTCCTCTCCCTGGGATCTGACCGAAGCCCGAGCCTCAGCTCACAGCCCCGCCTGCCCCGGCGGGTGAGCAGACAAGCCTCTTGGGCTGGTGAGTGCCGGTCGACACCGATCCTCTGTGCGGGAATCTCTCTGCTTTGCCCTCCGCACACCTGTTGCTGTGCTCTCCTCCATGGCTGCGAAGCTCCCCCACTCCGCCACCCGCAGTCTCCGCCCGCGAAGGGGCTTCCTAGTGTGTGGACACTTTTCCTCCTTCACAGCTCCCTCCCGCAGGTGCAGAACCCGTCCCTATCCTTTTGTCTCTGTTTATTCTTTTTTCTTTTGCCCTACCCAGGTACGTGGGGGGGTTTCTTGCCTTTTGGGAGGTCTGAGGTCTTCTGCCAGCGTTCAGTAGGTGTTCTGTTGGAGTTGTTCCACTTGTAGACCTTGGCGCAATTTTAAAAGGTGTTTTTTTTTTTTAAATTCCCTTTCTAATTCATTGTTAGTGTAAAGAAATGCAACCAATTTCTGAATGTTACTCTTGTGTCCTGCTACTTTGCTGAATTCATTTATTAGATCTAGTAGTTTTTGTATGGAGTCCTTAGGGTTTTCTATATATAGTATCCTGTCATCTGCATATAGTGACAACTTTACCTCTTCCCTTCCAATTTGGATACCTTTTATTTCTTTTTCTTGTATGATTGCTGTGACCAGGACTTCCAATACTATGTTGGATAGAAGTAGTGAGAGTGGGCATCCTTGTCTTGTTCCAGATTTTAGAAGGAAGGCTTTCAGCTTTTCACCATTAAGTATCATATTGGCTGTGGGTTTGTCATAAATAGCTTTTACTATGTTGAGATATGTCCCCTGTATACCCACTTTGGTAAGTGTTTTTGTCATGAATGGATGTTGAATTTTGTCAAATACTTTTTCTGCATCTATTGAGATAATCATGTGGTTTTTTCCTTTTCTTTTGTTAATGTGGTGTATTACACTGATTGATTTGCATATATTGAACCATCCTTGTGAACTTGGGATGAATCCCACTTGGACACGGTGTATGATCTTCTTTATGTGTTGTTGGATTCCGTTTGCTAATATCTTATTGAGAATTTTTGCATCTATATTCATCAAAGATGTTGGCCTGTAATTTTCTTTCTTGGTGGTGTCTTTGTTTGGTTTTGGTATCAGGGTGATGGTGGATTCATAGAATGTGTTTGGGAGTGTTCCCTCCTCTTCAATCTTTCTCAAGATTTTGAGAAGAATTGGTGTAAGTTCTTTGTATGTTTGGAAGAATTCACCTGTGAAGCCATCTGGTCCTGAAGTTTTGTTTTGTAGGGAGTTTTTAAATTACAGATTCTTTTTCACTTCTAGTGATTGGTCTGTTCACTAGATTCTCCTTGATTCAGTTTTGGTGGGCTATGTTTTTAGAAATTTGTCCATTTCTTCTAGGTTGTCAAATTTGTTGGCATATAGTTGTTCATAGCAATCTCTTAGGGTTTTTTGCATTTCTGTGGTATCAATTGAGATTTCTCCTTTTTCCCTTCTTTTTTTGTTTATTTGGGTTCTCTCGCTTTTCTTCTCGGTGAGTGTGGCCAGAGGTTTGTCAATTTTGTTTACCATTTCAAATAACCAGCTCTTGGTTTTATTGATCTTCTCTATTTTTTAAACTCTATTTTATTTATTTTCTCCCTGATCTTTATTATTTCCTTCCTAATACTGACTTTTTGTTGTTGTTGTTCCTTTTCTAATTCTTTTAGGTGGTAGGTTAGGTTTTTTATTTGAGATTTTTCTTGTTTTTAAGGAAAGTCATATTGCTATGAACTTGCCTCTAAGAACTGCTTTTGCTGCATTCCATAGATTTTGTGTGGTTGTGTTTTCATTGTCATTTGTCTCAAGGTATTTTTAAATTTCCTTTTTGATTTCCTTGTTGACTCATTGGTGTTTTAGAAGCATGTTGTTTAGTCTCCATGTAATCATTTTTTTCTCTCATTTCTTTTCCCATGGTAGATTTCTAGTTTCATGCCCTTGTACATACTGCAGCTTCTTTATCCAATCACTGTTGATGGACACTTGGATTGTTTCCATGTCTTCACTATTGTAAATAATGCTGCTATGAACATTGGGGTACATGTATTTTTTCAAATTAGTGTTCTCATTTTTTTCCAGATATATAACCAGATATGAAATTGCTGGATCATATGATAGTTCTATTTTCAGTTTTTTAAGGATCCTCCATACTGTCTTCACAGTGGCTGCACCAATTTACTCCCACCAATAGTATAGGAGGGCTCCTCTTTCTCCATACCCTCGCCAGCATTTATTATTGTAGACGTTTTGATGATGACCATTCAGACTGGGGTGAGGTGGTACCTCATGCAGCTTTGATTTTCATTTCTCTAATAATTAGCAGTGTTGAATGTCTTTTCATGGGCCTGTTAACTATCTGTATGTCTTCATTGGAAAACTGTCTATTTTAGACTTCTGCCCATTTTTGTTTGGGTTGTTTGTGTTTTGATATTGAGTTATATGAGCTGTTTGTATATTTTGGTTATTAACCCTTTGTTGGTTGCATTATTTGCAAATATTTTCTCCCATTCTGTAGGTTGTCTTTTAACTTCATTGATGGTTTCCTAGCACCAACATATTTTTGAACTGTTCTGACTTTTGCCTCAATGAAGCCTCGAGTGAAAATGTTTTTAGTTTGAAACAGTTAGTACATACTTGGTGCTAGGGTCTGTTCTATTTTATTTTTTTCCCATTTATTTGCTGTATCTTTATATCTTCCATAGTTACTAGAACAGTGAATAATGAGTTCAAGTAAGATGTTATCATTTAAAAAAAATAAAATGTGGAATGGTTATAAATTACTTAGACAAGTATTCTTCTGTGACTGATATATTGGCCCTGAGGGAAATTGCTAAAGAGGAATTTTCAAGAATAAGAGCATAATTGGAAAAAGAATGTAATATTGACAGGCAGGTTGGTAGGGTCATTATTAAAAGCACAGGCTCTGGAATAATACTGGGTTTAAGTCCTGGGTCTGCTGTTGAGGGTTAAAAGTTATTGGACTTCTCTGTGCCTCAGTTTCCTCATCTGTAATCTGGGGATATTAATAGTGCCCACCTTCTAGGATTATTGTGAGATTAAAAGTGGTGATGCATGTTGAGTGCTTGTAACAGTGCCTGGCTGGCATATGGTAAGCACTCACTAGACAATAGTGATTGTTTGCTGTTAGTCTGAAATGTGAAAGGATAGTGCTCATTTGAATATATAGATTGTATTGTGCCTAATAATCAGATTAATTTCTTAATAGTCACAGTAGAGAAGAATTACTTATGCTGTGTATACATATAGCTCCTTCTCCCTCTCCATCTCTATATTTGCTCCCTGTGAGGCTGCCTTGGTACTAGTAGGGACTAGGATTTTTCTACCTGCCAGGCCCAAGCAGCTGAGGAGTGTGAAAGGGAAAAAAGTGCTAAGCATGCAAAGGCAGGGAATGAGAGGAACAGAGCTTTCCATAATCATGCCTTGATGGGTGGGATGTGAGAATACTTTCACTTGTAATTGCTTCTGTTTATGGCTTCTCTGTCCGGTGGGGTAAGATTTACCTGAATAATAGCACCCTTCCCTGCACTCAATAACTGCCCCTCCCCCACCGAATTGTTTTATTACAGTATCTGCTTTGGAGGGAATTTTGAGTGAACTCAGGATTTAATTGCACAAATTGAACTCTAAATACATCTATTTAAAATTTATTTTTTATCAAAATATAGTTGATTTACAATGTTGTTGTTAGTTTCAGGTATACAGCAAAGTGATTCAGTTATATATACGTATATTCTTTTTCAGATTTTTTTCCATATAGGTTATTAAAAAATATTGAGTATAGTTCCCTGTGTTATACAATAGGTCCTTATTGTTTACCTATTTTAGTGTGTATATGTTACTCCCAAATTCCTAATTTATCACTTCCCTGCTTTCCCCTTTGGTAACCATAAGTTTGTTTTCTATGTCTGTGAGTCTGTTTCTTTTTTGTAAATAAATTCATTTGTATCATTTTTTTAGATTCCACATATGAGTGCTATCATATGATACTTGTTTTTCTCTGTCTGACTTCATTAGTATGATAATCTCTATGTCCATCCATGTTGCTGCAAATGGCATTATTTCATTCTTTTTATGGCTGAGTAATATTGCATTATATCTATATCTTTATATATATCTATATATATTTATATATCACATCTTTATGCATTCCTCTGTTGATGGGCACTTTGGTTGCTTCCATGTCTTGGCTATTGTAAATAGTACTGCAATGAATATTGAGGTGCATGTATCTTTTTGAATTATGGTTTTCTCTTGGATATATGCCCAGAAGTAGGATTGCAGAATCATATGGTAGCTCTATGTTTAGTTTTTTAAGGAACCTCCATACTGTTCTCCATAGTGACTGCACCAATTTACATTCCCATCAACAGTGTAGGAGGGTTCTCTTTTCTCCACACCCTCTCCAGCATTTATTATTTGTAGACTTTTTCATCATGGCCATTCCGACTGGTGTGAAGTGATATCTCATGGTAGTTTTGATTTGCATTTCTCTAATAATTAGCAATATTGAGGATTTTTTCATGTGACTTTTGGCTATCCATATGTCTTCTTTGGAGAAATGTCTATCTAGATTCTGCCCATTTTTTGATCAAGTTGTGTGTTTTGTTGATATTGAGTTATATTAGCTCTTTATATATTTTGGATATTAAGCCCTTATCAGATGCATCGTTTACAAACATATTCTCCCATTCAGTAGGTTAACTTTTCAATTTGTTGATTATTTTCTTCACTGTGCTAAAGCTTTTAAGTTTAATTAGGTCCATTTGTTTATTTTTGCTATTGTTCCCTTGCCTGAGGTGACAGATCCAGAAAGATATTGCTGAGACTTATGTCAAAGAGGGCACTGGCTATGTTTTCTTCTAGGAGTTTTATGGTTTCTGGTCTTACATTTAGATCTTTAATCCATTTTCAGTTTACTTTTGTATATAGTGTGAGAAAATGTTCTAATTTTATTCTTTCACATGTAACTGTTTTCCCAACACCACTTATTGAAGAGCCTGTCTTTTCCCCATTGTATATTCTTGTCTCCTTTTTCATAGGTTAATTGGCCATATGTGCATTGTTTCATTTCTGGGCTCTCTATTCTGTTCCATTGGTCTATGTATCTGTTTTGTGCCAGTATCATAGTGGTTTTTTTTGTTTTGTTTTTGTTTTTGTTTTTGCAGTACACGGGCCTCTCACTGTTGTGGCCTCTCCCATTGTGGAGCACAGGCTCTGGACGCGCAGGCTCAGTGGCCATGGCTCACGGGCCCAGCCACTCCGCGGCATGTGAGATCCTCCCGGACTGGGGCACGAACCCATGTCCTCTGCATCAGCAGACGGACTGTCAACCACTGTGCCATCAGGGAAGCCCCATAGTGTTTTGATTACTGTAGCTTTGTAGTATAGTCTGAGGTCAGCAAGTGTGATACCTCCAGCTTTGTTCTTTTTTTTCAAGATTGCTTTGGCTCTTTGGGGTCTTTTGTGGTTCCATACAAATTTTAGCATTATTTGTTCTAGTTCTGTGAAAAATGTCATTGGTATTTTGATAGTTACTGCATTAAATCTGTAGATTGCCTTGAGTAGAATGAACATTTAAAATTTTTTAATCCTTCCAATCCATGAACATGTGATATCTTTCCATTTATTTATTCAATTCCTTAATCAGTGTCTTATAGTTTTCAGAGTATGGGTCTTTCACTTCCTTGGTTAAGTTTATTTGTAGGTATTTTATTCTTTTTGATGCAATTTTAAGTGACATTATTTGCTTGCTTTCTCTTTATGATAGTTCATTATTAATGTTTAGAAAAGCAACAGATTTCTGTATATTAATCTTGTATCTTGCAACTTCAGTGAATTCATTTATTAGCTCTTATAGTTTTCTGGTGGAGACTTCAGGGTTTTCTATACATGTCATCTGAAAATAGTGACAGTTTTACTTCTTCCCTTCCAATTTGGATTCCTTTTATTTCTTTTTCTTGTCTAATTGCTGTAACTAGGATATCCAATATTATGTTAAATAGAAATGGTGAGAGTGGGCATATTTGTCTTGAAATAGAAATGGTGAGAGTGGGCATACTTGTCTTGTTTTAGTTTTTCACCATTGTGCATGATGTTAGCTGTGGGTTTGTAACAAATGGCTTTTTTGTTGTGGTATGTTCCCTCTATATCAACTTTTTTGAGAGTTTTTATCATGAATGGGTGTTGAATTTTGTCCAATGCTTTTCTGCATCTATTGAGATGAGCATGTGATTTTTACCCTTCTTTTTGTTATTGTGGTGTATCACATTGATTGATTTGTGGATATTGAACCATCATAGCATCCCTGCTATAAATCCCACTGGATCACAGTGAATTATCCTTTTTATATATTGTTGAATTTGGTTTGCTAACATTTTGTTGAGGATTATTGCACCTTTATTAATCAGAGATATTGGGTTGTAATTTTCTTTTTTCTGTAATGTCTGTCTTGTTTTGGTATCAGGATAATCGTAGCCTTGTAGAATGAATTTGGGAGTATTTCCTCCTCTTAAGTTTTTTTGGATACTTTGAGAAGGATAGGTATTAACTCTTCTTTATATGCTTGGTAGAATTTCCCTGAGCTGTTTGGTCTTGGACTTCCGTTTGCTGGGCATTTTGTTGTTGTTCCAAATTTAGTTTCACTACTAGTGATTGGTCTTGTTCAGATTGTCTGTTTCTTCCTGATTCAGTCTTGGCATGTGTATTTTTCTAGAAATTTGTCCATTTCTTCTAGATTGTCCAATTTGTTGGCATATAACCGTTTGTAGTATTCTCTTATGATTTTTTTGTATCGCTATGGTATTGGTTATTTCTCCTCTTTCATTTCTTATTCTGCTTATTTGGGTCCTTGCAATTTTGTTCTTAATAAGCATTGCTAAAGGCTTACCAATTTTGTTTTCCTGTTAAAAAAAAACTAGCCCTTGGTTTCATAGATTTATTCTATTTTTTTTTTTGTTTTTCTCAATTTTATTTATTCCCACTCTGATCTTTTTATGATCTCCTTCCTCTGCTGACTTTGGACTTAGTTTGTTCTTCTTTTTCTAAGGTTAAGATGTTTATTTGAGAGATTTTTCTTGTTTCTCGAGGTAGGCCTGTATCATTATAAACTTCCCTCTGAGAACTTCTTTTGCTTTTTCCCATAGATTTTGGAAAGTTGTGCTTTTATTTTCATTTGTTTCAAGGTATTTTCTGATTTTGTCTTTGAATTCTTCATTGACCCATTAGTTTTTTTCATAGCATGTTGTTTAGTCTCCCCATGTTTGTTTTCCCCCTTTTTTTCCTGTAATTGCTTTCTAGTTTCATGCCATTGTGGTTGGAAAAGATGCTTGATATAATTTGTATCCTCTTAAATTTCTTGAGACTTGTTTTGTAGCCTAGAATGTGACCTATCCTGGAGAAAATATTATGTGCACTTGAAAAGAATGTGTATTTTGCCTTTTTTAGATGCAATGTCCTGTAATGTCTATTAAATCCAACTGGTCTAATGTGTTATTTAAGGCCAGTGTTTCCTTATTGATTTTCTGTTCAGAAAATCTGTCCATTGATGTAAGTGGGGTGTTAAAGTCCCTTAATATTATTGTATTACTGTCAGTTTATCCTTTTATATCCGTTAATACTTGCTTTAGTTATTTAGGTGCTCCGTACTAGATGCGTATATGTTTACGAATGTTCTATCTCTTCTTGTATCAATCCTTTATCGTTATATAATGTGCTTCTTTGTTTTTTATTATAGACTTTGTTTTAAAGTCTATATTGTCAGATATGAGTATTGCTACCACAGTTTTCCTTTTGTTTCACATGGAGTATCTTTTTCCATCCCCTCACTTTCAGTCTGTGTGTGTCTTTAGCTATGAAGTGAGTCTCTTGTAGGCAGCATATAGATGGGTCTTTTTTTTTTTCTATCCACTCAGCCACTCTATGTATTTGGTTTGGGGCATTTAGTCCAAGTGATTATTGATAGGTATGTACTTATTGCCATTTTGTTATTTGTTTTCTGGGGTTTTTTTTTGTAGTTCTTCTCTGTTCTTTTCATTTTCTTTTAGTCTCTTACCTTATGCTTTGATGACCCTCATTAGTGTTAAGTTTGTATTCCTCTCTAGTGTTTGTATACCTATTATAGGTTTGATTTGTGGTTACTATGCAGGTCATATATGTTGACCTGTATCTACTTGTTTTAAATTGATAGTCATTTAAATTCAAATACATTCTCTAAAAGCTCTACATTTTTTACTCCCTTCCCCAAGCCTTGTGTTTTTGGTGTCATGTTTTGTTTTGTTTTGTTTGCAGTACGCGGGCCTCTCACTGTTGTGGCCTCTGTTGTGGCCTGTTGTGGCACAGGCTCTGGACATGCAGGCTCAGTGGCCATGGCTCACGGGCCCAGCCACTCCGCGGCATGTGGGATCTTCCTGGACCGGGGCATGAACCCCTGCATCAGCAGGTGGACTCTCAACCACCGCGCCACCAGGGAAGCCCCAGGTGTCATATTTTAAATCATCGTGGCTATCCTAAATATTCATGTAGTTATAGTTGATTTTACAATTTTTGTGTTTTAATCTTTTAACCTATTAATCTTATTTAATGGTTGACCCACAGCCTTTACCAGAAGGATTTTCCCCTTCCTATAATTTCTTCCTTCTTGTAGTAACCTTTTCTTTTTCACTGAAAGAAGACCCTTTAACACTTCTTGAAAGATTGGTTTGGTAATGATGAACTCCTTTAGTTTTTATTTGTCTGAGAAGCCCTTTATCCCTTCTTCAATTGTGAATGACAGCCTTGCTGGGTAGAGTATCCTAAGTGGTAGGTTTTTTTTTCCCTTTCAGTACTTTGAATATATCATACCACTCCCTTCTGGCCTGCAATGTTTCTGCAGAAAGATCAGCTGAAAGCCTTATGGGAGTTCCCTGTAACTGTTTTGACTCTTTGTTTTTCTCTTGCTGCTTTTAGAATCCTCTCTTTAACTTTTGCCATTTTAATTATGATAGGTCTTGGTGGGAGTCTCATTGTGTTCATCTTGCTTGGGACCCTCTGTGCTTCCTATACCTGAATATCTGTTTCCTTCTTTGGTGTCAGGAAATTTTTGAGTCATGATTTCATCAAATACATTTTGTACCCCTTTCTCTCTCTCTTCTCCTTCTGGGACCCATATTATATGGATGTTAGTATGCATGATGTTGACGTAGAGCTCCCTTAAACTAGCCTCATTTTTTTTAAATTTTTTTTTTTTGGTGTTCTGGTTGGGTAATTTCCATTATTCTATCTCCCAGATCACTAATATGCTCTTCTGTATCACCTCATCTGCTGTTAATTCCCTCTACTGTACTTTTCATACCAGTTATTGTATTCTTCAGTTCTTTTTTTTTAATATTTTCTAGTTCTTTATTAAAATTCTCACTGTGTTCTTGTATTCTTTTTTTCCCCAAGTTCAGTTAGCATTTTCATTACTATTGCTTTGAACTCTTTATCAGGTAAATTATTTACCTCTGTTTCATTAAGATTTTCTTTTCAGGGTTTTTTCTTGTTATTTCTTTTGAAATGTATTCTTCTCTGTCTTCTCATTTTGTTTGACTTCCTCTGTCTCTGTAAAATTAGGTGAAACAGTTACCTACTCTGATCTTGAAAGTGTGTCCTTGTGTGGGACTGTCCCTATGAAGTCTGTGTGTGCCCAGTGGCTTTGGTGGGAGAGCTGGGTCTGACATTAGCATAGGCCACGTCTTCTCCCAGTGTGCGCTGGCAGCTACCACCTTGGTGGGAGGTAGGGGCAGAGTTGGAGGGGCTAGAGCCAGAGCCAGGTGCAAGCTGGGGCTTCTCCTCTGCTCAGTGGCCATCACCACCCTGTCAAGGGTGCGGTCAGAGCCACAGGGGTTGGAACAGAAGCCCTGAGGAAGTTGGGTTTCTTCCAGGTGTGCTGGCAGTCTCAGCCTTGGTTTGGGATATAGATTCAGGGCCTGAGGGCTTGAGGCTGTACTTCTTTTCTGATTTCACTTTATCCCTGATGTGCTTGCTTGGCTAGAGGCTGGGTTGTGGCTGGAGGGGTTGGTATCACACTACTGAGCTGAGTTTGCTCCCTCCCAAGAGTGCACAGGGACACATGTGCTGGCAATGGCTGCCTACACCCTGGTCAGAGGCAGGGCTTGGATCCAAGCCAGCTCTGTTCCCTCCAAGTGTGCACACTCTCGTAGTTAGTGGCACCCTCTGCTTTAGTGGGAAGCAGTGCTGGAGCAAGAGGGGCTAGAGCAGGAGCCAGGTGAGGGGTGGGCGGGGGGTGTGATGCAGCAGTCCTGGCTAGCTGGTCAGAGCCCCTGGCAGTTTTCAATGTGCTGCCTCCACACTTTGACTGGGAGCAAGCAAGTCTGTGTGCTCTTCAACAGCAGAGGCCCAGTTTCTTATAGCCCTTTGGTAAGCCCCACTGGGTTTCAAACCAGCTAAGGGGCTTGTCTTCCAGTGTTGTATCCCAGGGCTGGGCTGTCCAATGTGGGGCCGGAATCCCTCGCTCCCCAGGGAAGATCCTTGAGCCTGTGATGTCCCCTCCTCTCCTGTGTCCCTGCTAAGGGTGAAGGTCCCGACCACATCATTCTCCCTTCCTACCGGACTCCGTGTGGATCTTTCTTTACAGCCTTGGTTGCAGAAGAGCTGTTCTGCTCTTCCCCAGGTTGATTTCAGCAAGAGTTGTTGTTTGGATGTGTTCATGAGTGGAGGTGAGCCCAGCATGCTCCTAACCTGCCGCCTTGATCATCACACCTCCCATGGTCCATTTGTTTAATTGCCCACACTCCTCACTGTATTTATATTTAATTTGTTTCCATTATAGGCCTCTTAATAGCATCCATAAAGCATTAGGATTAGAGGAACCTGAAAAAGACCATTTAATTTGTTTTCCTTTCTTGAAGCCAAGACCTAATAAATGCTTATTTGGTTTATTTTTCACCATCTTCATGACAGGTTAAGGGGAAAACATCTTTTAGAAAAGTGATTTATAAATTCTTTTCATTTTGTGCCTATAAAAATTTCTTTACCAAGAAAGACAAAAAACCAAAAGTGTTCCTATGTCAAATGAAGTCCTTCTCTTATAACTTGACATTTGTTTTGGATTTTAGTGGCCATGCAAAGCAGCTGGTCACTACTTACCATTTAATAATTTTTCACATACTGAAAAATTCTTTAAGTCTTTTTTTCTAAATTTATTTCCTATTTATTCATAGTTCTAACAATTTAAATCAGACTTATAGATATTCCACAAAAGAATCTTCTCATTCCAAACCTTCCATGTCTTAGGAAAGTTGCATGAATTAATCTGATAAGGAGGAATCCCAATTTCTTTTTTAAAGTGCAATTTCAGTGTAGCATTTTTGACTCAAATATATATTTTTACTTCAGGACTGATGGAGCAAATTAAAATTCTAAATGCCCCCAAAATATTTTCCAATCTTTCTTCTCTTCCCATTCTCCTTCCCCATGATCACCCTCACTACAAATCCTGGAGTTCCATACACAGTTGGGCTTCAGGCAATTTGGAAAGAATTTGATCAAAAGTAAATTGGTTGTGGTGATAATATAATCAAAATAAAGAAATTACTATGAATAATTATTTTTCATCACTGATTTTTAAAATTTATTGCTAATTTTCAGGAATTTTTACATTGTTTTTGGACATATAAACATTCTAACCTATTTAAAATATTTTCCTTTTATTCCCTGTGTATTTGGTATTTTATTTAATTCATTTTCAGTTATTGTGGTTATTGTACAGTTGAAATGTGACGCTGGTTGGGTTGTTTAGGTAAATATTTGTAAGTGATAGTATAGTAATGTGTTTGTTGACCTAGGAGCCTATCTACAATATATTGTTAATTGAAAAGTTAGATTACCAATTATATATATATAATATATATATAATATATATAATCCATTTAAAACAGAATTATCTAAAAATATTGTCAAATCTGGCAGGCTTTCTATTGTTTCTTTATTACAAAAGCAGTGTATTCTGTTGACCTGAAATAACTAGATTGCCAGATATTTCTCCAACCAAGATGAGTTTATTCTGGATCAGCAGAGAATTGCAGCTTTGGGGTCTACAACCATGGTGAGCTACATGCAAGTCCCAGCACACTGGGGGAAGGAGAACACTTTTACAGAGAGGAAGAGGAATTCAGGAGGGCTGTAGTAAACAGAGTCCATAGCTTTTCATGGACTGAGTCCTTGCTGGGAAAGAAGAGTCTTTCTTCTTGTTGGTCTCAGCTATCTTTGCAGGGCACCAGAGCCACCACTCTGGTCTCTCAACTCTATTTAATTGAGGTTTCTATATATCAGTTTTCATATTTTTCCCTTTTGTTCAAGACCTTTCTCTGAAAGTATCACTGATCAGGAGTCAGGTTTTCTAGTTTCAGCAGCTTTTTTGTCCCTCCAAGTCAGGAAAGACCTTTCCTGGGTGTGGTTTCTCACATCAGAAGGAAAGTACACAGATTGGAAACCTACTGAGGTCACACTCAAGTAACAAGGAATGGTGGGAGGGAGAACTCTCAGGCACTTTTTATCTAAAGCCCATATGTTATCAAGACCAAGGACACTGGAGATCACATGATGGTGTTATGTCATCATCAAACATTTGGTGACAAACTTCCAACAGACCTGGTCCAGCTATCTTGCAAAAGCTGTGTCGTCAGATGTCATCTGCTCCAATTCTGGGAAATCTTTACTTTCAGGTCACCAGGTGATGTGCAGGCTCAGTCAGGGTTTGGTGCTTTCTTTGGGTGTGTCATGAGAATCCAAAGAGAGTCTTCCTTGGAGTTTTGTGGCACAAGGGTTGGTTAACAGTATTTCATGGGGCCTTTTCAGCAAGAGTGAAGAGCATTTATTCTGGAGGTGTCTATTTCAATAGACAAAATCTCCAGGTTGCAATGTGTGATGCTTAAAGTCTTTGTCTCTTGAGAGCACACTGAGAAAAGATTGCTCTACCCAAAACATGGTTGTTTTTTGTTTTTTGGGGTTTTTTTGCGGTACACAGGCCTCTCACTGTTGTGGCCTCTCCCGTTGTGGAGCACAGGATCTGGACGCGCAGGTTCAGTGGCCATGGCTCACGGGGCCAGCCACTCTGAGGCATGTGGGATCTTCCCGGACCGGAGCATGAACCCATGTCCCCTGCATCGGCAGGCAGACCCTCAACCACTGTACCACCAGGGAAGCCCAACATGGTTTTTTTTTTGGTTTTTGTTTTTGGTTATTTTTAATAGAAGCAATTAGGGCTTTGCAATGTTGGAGGACCTCTCCTTTTATCAGTTGTGGGTCAAAAGAAGCAGGAGCCTAGTGCATTGGGTGTCCTGTGACCACCTCAAAGGGTGAGAGTTTGAGTTCCGAAAGGGTGGATCTGAGATTTAGAACGACCAACATGAATGCTGTTGGCCAAGGTGTATGGAGGGCCTCTAAAAATTTTGCCAGTTGAGTCCTATAATGCCATTATTGCATTCAACTAAACCAGAAGATTGAGGATGGTAATCACAGTGAAAGTGCTATAAGACAAGCCAAAGAGTACAGATGTGCTGAAGCACCTGGCCAGTAAAATGGGTTTCTTGATCCCTATGAAGTTTGAGAGAAGTTCCCCAGGTAGGGATATTCTTTTACAAAAGGACTTTAGCCACAGAGGAGGCGGTAGCCTGTCTGCAAGGGAAGGCTTCAGTTCAGTGTGAAAACATACAGACCAACACTAAAACATATTTACATCCATGAAACAGAGGAAGTTGTATGAAATCCATTTGCCAGAACTTGAATGGTCCATTAGGCAATTTAAAATGTCTGGGAGCAGTATGAACAGTTTCTCTGGGTTGGATTTTAGGTGAGACAAGTGAGGCAGGCACCTTTTGTAGCCTCATTTATGTTTCCCCACCAGTATTGATTCATGAAGGCTGTCATTTTGTCAGTAGGCCAGTGGTTGAATGCATGCACAGTGGTGAGGAGTGAGAATTTTAGAGCCTTAGGTGGGACTGGGTTGTTATTTGGTTCAAACCAGAGGTTTCTCTTTTATCAAACCATAAATTGTTGAATTTCCAACAATTTCCAATTGTTGTTTTTCCTTTCCTGAGGCCGGTTGTTGGGCTTCTCTAGCCAGTTTTTCTAAACTATCATTTGGGGAAATATCCCTTTGGACCGTGACAGAGGTTTGGCTACTGTTGGTCCCTTTAAGGGCAGCATTCCTTGTGGAAATGTCAGCAAGGTTATTTCCCCTGGTTTCCAGAGAGTCAAGTTTAGAATGCCCTGGAATCTAAGTGGCCGGTAGCAGTATTACATTTAATAATTCCTGAACATAGGGGCCAGTTTAAATTTCATTTCCTCTGGAAGTAAGGAAGACACATTTCTTCCACATTATTTCAAAATCATGAGCTACTCTGAAAGCATATCAGTATAAATATTGGCAGTTTTGTCCTAGGCTAAAGTACAAGCCCATGTAAGAGTACAATTCATCCTGTTGGGTTGAAGTAGCCATAGGTAAAGATGCTGACTCAACAACATTAAAATAAGTTGTAATAGCATCCTCAGCAGAGTATTTGCCATTGTTACCTTTTAAATAAGAACCACCAGTGAACCATGAAAAGTCACCTTTACCCAAGGATTTTCTGTAGGTCATTTCAAGGAGTCAGGAAGTGGTCCATCAGCGTTAAACAGTCATAAGGGAATTAAGCAGTGATGGAGGGATGAAAAGTAGCCAGGTTAAGGTTATTACAACGTAAAAGAATTATGTGAGGGACAGGTAACAAAAATACTTCATAGGAGGTGAGGTGGCTTGATGAGAAGTGTTGGGCATGATGAGAATTCCGAAGGGATTCTGCTGCATGAGGTACAAAAATGGTTAAAGGGTATACTATAATTTTCTCAGTAGCCTTCACCAAAAGAGCAGTAGCTATAATGGCTCTAAAGCAAGGCGGGTATCCTTGTGCCACAGGGTCCAGTTGCTGACTATAATATACTATGGGTTGATGGTGGTCCCCGTGTTTTTGGGTCAGTACTGCAAGGGCATTACCTTCCTTTTCATATACAAAAGGAAAAGGGGAATCTGATAATTGGGATGCCCAAGAGCAGGTGGGTTCATCAAACTCTCTTTTAAGGCCTTGAAAGCTATGTCATCCGGTTCTTCCCATAAAATTGAGTTCGGGTTGTTATTGTTGAGAGGTTTGGCCGTAAGAGAGAAATTTGGAATCCAGTTTTGGCGATCACCAACTAGCCTGAGAAAACCTCGAAGTTGGTGCTTAGTTTTGGGTTTGGGGAAACTTAGGACAGCATGAAGTCTATCTGGATCTGGGTGTAGCCCCTGTTCTAAGCTGCCCTAAAAGTGGAACCTGGGTTTGGCAAACTGCAATGTTTTTTTGGTGACCTTATGTCCCCTTAAGGCTAAAAGCTGTAACAAGTGAATGCTGTCTTCCTGTGAGGAGGCTTGAGAAGGAAAGCAAAGAAGCAAGTCATCTACATACTGCAACAAAGTAGAAACTCTAGGGAATTTTATATCATTCAGATCAGCCTTCAGGATTTGTGAGAAATAAAAAGGATTCAGCAAAATCCTGAGGTACTACTGCCCGGGTGAATTATTTTCTTCCTAAGTGAAGGCAAAAGGGTATTGGCCACGCCCCCTCGACGTCCTTGCCATACTTCGTGCCGCAGTCTCCGGACCCCAGCCTCCGCTTTCTCTCGCCATGGATCCCAACTGCTCCTGCACCGCGGGTGGATCCTGCACGTGTGCCGGCTCCTGCAAATGCAAAGAGTGCAAATGCACCTCCTGCAAGAAGAGCTGCTGCTCCTGCTGCCCTCCGGGCTGTGCCAAGTGTGCCCAGGGCTGCATCTGCAAAGGGGCCTCGGAAAAGCTGCTGTGCCTGATGTCGCGGAGAGCCTGCCCCGGGTGTAAATAGAGCAACCAGGACAAACCTACATTCCTCTTTTTTTCTTTTTGTCCTATAAAATATAAGAATGATAATAAAAGTGGCTGGCTTTAAAAAAAAAAAAAGGGTATTGGCCAGCTTCATCATCTAGAATACTAAAGAATGTACTGCATAAATCAATTTCAGTAAAGAACTGACTTCCAGTTGGAATGGATGTTAGTAATGTACCAGGATTAGGAGCAACAGGGTACCCAGAGATAACAATGTTGTGTATTGCTCAGAGGTGTTACTGACCAGGGTTCTTGGCCTCCTTAATCCATAGAAATTGATAAAAGGCCAGATGAGAAGTTCAGATAAGCTTTATTGGGACTCATGCTGCAGCAGGAGGGAGCAAAAACAAGTAACAGGGTCCCTTGCTCGCTCCCTAAGCTGGGGGGGGGGGGGGAAGGGGCGAGCTGGTCCCTTAAATGGGGTGAGCCTAGTGGGAGATACATGGGTCGGACTGGAGGGGTGGCTTAGGTGGTCTGCCCCCCCACTTGGTGCTGCTGTGTGCAGGGATCATGCAGAGGACCTGCTTTTGATCGTGACACCTCAGAAGTGGCAGTTGGGTTTTTGGTCTTTTTGTATCTTGTTGTTCATAATTTGTACCAACTGCACATGTAAGCAGTTATTTTTAATCCCTTAGAGTTTCTTTGTATTTTTTTGCTCAAGGAGACTAGGAGACCTTTGCCCAGGTGTAAGCACTACAGCAAAGGGTCCCAGGTCCCAGGTCCCACCCTATTTCAGAGGTCCTGGACAAACCTCCACCCTCAGCCCTTAAGTTTTCTTACCAATAAAACAGCTATGTTATAGGGACAACGGATAATGAGGCTTTGAGCCTTGTAATTTTCTATTACGGGTTTTATGCCTTGAAGTGCTTCTTTATTTATAGGATATTGATTAATTATTGGAAGAAGTTTTGAGGGATCTGGTTTTTGTTTTCTTTTCTTTTGTTTTGTTTGCGGTATGCGGGCCTCTCACTGTTGCGGCCCCTCCCGCTGCGGAGCACAGGCTCCAGACGCGCAGGCTCTGCGGCCATGGCTCATGGGCCCAGCCGCTCCGAGCCATGTGGAATCTTCCCGGACCGGGGCACGAACCCGCGTCCCCTGCATCGGCAGGCGGACTCTCAACCACTGCGCCACCAGGGAAGCCCCTGTTGTTGTTGTTTTTTAAACATCTTTATTGGAGTATAATTGCCTTACAGTGTTGTGTTAGTTTCTGCTGTATAACAAATTGAATCTGCTATATGCATACATATATCCGCATATCCCCTCCCTCTTGCATCTCCCTCCCACCCTCCTTATCCCACCCATCTAGATGGTCGCAAAGCATGGAGCTCCCTGTGCCATGCAGCTGCTTCCCACTAGCTAGCTATTTTACATTTGGTCGTGTATATATGTCCATTCCACTCTCTCACTTCGTCCAAGCTTACCCTTCCCACTCCCCGTGTCCTCAATTCCATTCTCTATGTCTGCATCTTTATTCCTGTCCTGCACCTAAGTTTATCAGAACCATTTTTTTTTAGATTCCATATATACATGTTAGCATACACTATTTCTTTTTCCCTTTCTGACTTATTTCACTATGTATGACAGACTCTATGTCCATCCACCTCACTACAAATAACTCAATTTCATTTCTTTTTATGGCTGAGTAATATTCCATTGTATATATGTGCCACATCTTCTTTATCCATTCATCTATTGATGGACACACTTAGGTTGTTTCCGTCTCTGGGCTATTGTAAATAGTGCTGAATGAACATTGTGGTACATGACTCTTTTTGAATTATGGTTTTCTCAGTGTATATGCCCAGTAGTAGGATTGCTGGGTCATATGGTTGATCTATTTTCAGTTTTTTAAGGAACCTACATACTGTTCTCCATAGTGGCTGTACCAAATAACGTTCCAACCAACAGTGCAAGAGGGTTCCCTTTTCTCCACAACCTCTCCAGCATTTATTGTTTGTAGATTTTTTGATGATGGCCATTCTGACTGGTGTAGGTGATACCTCATTGTAGTTTTGATTTGCATTTCTCTAATGATTAGTGATGTTGAAGATCTTTTCATTTGTTTGTTGGCAATCTGTGTATCTTTTTGGAGAACTGTCTATTTAAGTCTTCTGCCCATTTTTGGATTGGGTTTTTTTTTTTTTTTTTGATATTGAGCTGCATGAGCAGCTTGTAAATTTTGGAGATTAATCCTTTGTCAGTTGTTACATTTGCAAATATTTTCTCCCATTCTGAGGGTTGTCTTTTGGTCTTGTTTATTGTTTCCTTTGCTGTGTAAAAGTTTAAGTTTCATTAGGTCCCATTTGTTTATTTTTGGTTTTATTTCCATTTCTTTAGGAGGTGGGTCAAAAAGGATCTTGCTGTGATTTATGTCATACAGTGTTTTGCCTATGTTTTCCTCTAAGAGTTTTATAGTGTCTGTCCTTACATTTAGGTCTTTAATCCATTTTGAGTTTATTTTTGTGTATGGTGTTAGGAAGTGTTCTAATTTCATTCTTTTACATGTAGCTGTCCAGTTTGCCCAGCACCACTTACTGAAGAGGATGTCTTTTCTCCATTGTATACTCTTGCCTCCCTTATCAAAGATAAGGTGACAGTATGTGCGGGGGTTTATCTCTGGGCTTTCTATCCTGTTCCATTGATCTATATTTCTATTTTTGTGCCACTACCATACTGTCTTGATTACTGTAGCTTTGTAGTATAGTCTGAAGTCAGAGAGCCTGATTCCTCCAGCTCTGTTTTCCTTTCTCAAGATTGTTTTGGCTATTCGGGGTCTTTTGTGTTTCCATACAAATTGTGAAATTTTTTGTTCCAGTTCTGAGTAAAATTCCATTGGTAGTTTGATAGGGATTGCATTGAATCTGTAGATTGCTTTGGGTAGTAGAGTCATTTTCACAATGTTGATTCTTCTAATCCAAGAACATGGTATATCTCTCCATCTATTTGTATCATCTTTGATTTCTTTCATCAGTGTCTTATAATTTTCTGCATACGGGTCTTTTGTCTCCTTAGGTAGGTTTATTCCTAGATATTTTATTCTTTTTGTTGCAATGGTAAATGGGAGTGTTTTCTTGATTTCACTTTCAGATTTTTCATCATAAGTATATAGGAATGCCAGAGATTTCTGTGCATTGATTTTCTATTCTGCTACTTTACCAAATTCATTGATTAGCTCTAGTAGTTTTCTGGTAGCATCTTTAGGATTCTCTATGTATAGTGTCATGTCATCTGCAAACAGTGACAGCTTTACTTCTTCTTTTCCGATTTGGATTCCTTTTATTTCCTTTTCTTCTCTGATTGCTGTGGCTAAAACTTCCAAAACTATGTTGAATAAGAGTGGTGAGAGTGGGCAACCTTGTCTTGTTCCTGATCTTTGTGGAAATGCTTTCAGTTTTTCACCATTGAGGATGATGTTTGCTGTGGGCTTGTCATATATGGCCTTTATTATGTTGAGGAAAGTTCCCTCTATGCCTACTTTATGCAGGGTTTTTATCATAAATGGGTGTTGAATTTTGTCAAAGCCTTCTCTGCATCTATTGAGATGATCATATGGTTTTTCTCCTTCAATTTGTTAATATGGTTTATCACATTGATAGATTTGCGTATATTGAAGAATCCTTGCATTCCTGGAGTAAACCCCACTTGATCATGGTGTATGATCCTTTTAATGTGCTGCTGGATTCTGTCTGCTAGCATTTTGTTGAGGATTTTTGCATCTATGTTCATCAGTGATATTGGCCTGTAGTTTTCTTTCTTTGTGACATCCTTGTCTGCTTTTGGTATCAAGGTGATGGTGGCCTCATAGAAGGAATTTGGGAGCATTCCTCCCTCTGCTATATTTTGGAAGAGTTTGAGAAGGATAGGTATTAGCTCTTCTCTAAATGTTTGATAGAATTCGTCTGTGAAGCCATCTGGTCCTGGGCTTTTGTTTGTTGGAAGATTTTTAATTACAGTTTCAATTTCAGTGCTTGTGATTGGCCTTTCATATTTTCTATTTCTTCCTGATTCAGTCTTGGCAGGATGTGCACTTCTAAGAATTTGTCCATTTCTTCCAGATTGTCCATTTTATTGGCTTAGAGTTGCTTGTAGTAATATCTCATGATCTTTTTTATTTCTGCAGTGTCAGTTGTTACTTTTCCTTTTTCATTTCTAATTCTATTGATTTGAGTCTTCTCCCTGTTTTTCTTGATGAGTCTGGCTAGTGGTTTATCAATTTTGTTTATCTTCTCAAAGAACCAGCTTTTAGTTTTATTGATCTTTGCTATTGTTTCCTTCATTTCTTTTTCATTTGTTTCTGATCTGATTTTTATGATTTCTTTCCTTCTGCTAGCTTTGGGGTTTTTTTGTTCTTCTTTCTCTAATTGCTTGAGGTGCAAGGTTAGGTTGTTTATTTGAGATGTTTCCTGCTTCTTAATGTGGGTTTGTATTGCTATAAACTTCCCCCTTAGAACTGCTTTTGCTGCATCCCATGGGTTTTGGGTCGTTGTGTCTCCATTGTCATTTGTTTCTAGGTATTTTTTATTTCCTCTTTGATTTCTTCAGTGATCACTTCATTGTTAAGTAGTGTATTGTTTAGCCTCCATGTGTTTGTATTTTGTACAGATCTTTTCCTGTAATTGATATCTAGTCTCATGGCGTTGTGGTCAGAAAAGATACTTGATACAATTTCAATTTTCTTAAATTTACCAAGGCTTGATTTGTGACCCAAGATATGATCTATCCTGGAGAATGTTCCATGAGCACTTGAGAAAAATGTGTATTCTGTTGTTCTTGGATGGAATTTCCTATAAATATCAATTAAGTCCATCTTGTCTAATGTATCATTTAAAGCTTGTGTCTCCTTATTTATTTTCATTTTGGATGATCGGTCCTCTGGTGAAAGTGGGGTATTAAAGTCCCCTATTATGAATGTGTTACTGTCGATTTCCCCTTTTATGGTTGTTAGTATTTGCCTTATGTATTGAGGTGCTCCTATGTTGGGTGCATAAATATTTACAATTGTTATATCTTCTTCTTGGATCGATCCCTTGATCATTATGTAGTGTCCTTGTCTCTTTTAATAGTCCTTATTTTAAAGTCTATTTTGTCTGATATGAGAATTGCTACTCCAGCTTTCTTTTGGTTTCCATTTGCATGGAATATCTTTTTCCATCCCCTTACTTTCAGTCTGTATGTGTCCCTAGGTCTGAAGTGGGTCTCTTGTAGACAGCATATATAAGGGTCTTGTTTTTGTATCCATTCAGCCAATCTGTATCTTTTGGTGGGAGCATTTAGTCCATTTACATTTAAGGTAATTATCTATATGTATGTTCCTATTCCCATTTTCTAAATTGTTTTGGGTTCATTATTATAGGTCTTTTCCTTCTCTTGTGTTTCTTGCCTAGAGAAGTTCCTTTAGCATTTGTTGTAGAGCTGGTTTGGTCATGCTGAACTCTCTCAGCTTTTGCTTGTCTGTAAAGGTTTTAATTTCTCCATCAAATCTGAATGAGATCCTTGCTGGGTAGAGTAGTCTTGGTTGCAGGTTTTTCTCCTTCATCACTTTCAGTATGTCCTGCCACTCCCTTCTGGCTTGTAGGGTTTCTGCTGAGAGATCAGCTGTTAACCTTATGGGGATTCCCTTGTGTGTTATTTGTTGTTTTTCCCTTGCTGCTTTTAATATGCTTTCTTTGTATTTAATTTTTGACAGTTTGATTAATATGTGTCTTGGCGTATTTCTCCTTGGATTTATCCTGTATGGGACTCTCTGTGCTTCCTGGACTTGATTAATTATTTCTTTTCCCATATTAGGGAAGTTTTCAACTGTAATCTCTTCAAATATTTTCTCAGTCCCTTTCTTTTTCTCTTCTTCTTCTGGAACCCCTATAATTTGAATGTTGGTGCGTTTAATGTTGTCCCAGAGGTCTCTGAGACTGTCCTCAGTTCTTTTCATTCTTTTTTCTTTATTCTGCTCTGCAGTAGTTATTTCCACTATTTTATCTTCCAGGTCACTTATCCGTTCTTCTGCCTCAGTTATTCTGCTATTGATCCCATCTAGAGTACTTTTAATTTCATCTATTGTGTTGTTCATCATTGCTTGTTTCATCTTTATTTCTTCTAGGTCCTTGTTAACTGTTTCTTGCATTTTGTCCATTCTATTTCCAAGATTTCGGATCATCCTTACTATCATTATTCTGAATTCTTTGTCAGGTAGACTGCCTATTTCCTCTTCATTTGTTAGGTCTGGTGCATTTTTATCTTGCTCCTTTATCTGCTGTGTGTTTTTCTGTCTTCTCATTTTGCTTATCTTACTGTGTTTGGGGTCTCCTTTTTGCAGGCTGCAGGTTCGTAGTTCCCGCTGTTTTTGACGTTTGTCTCCAGTGGCTAAGGTTGGTTCAGTGGGTTGTGTAGGCTTCCTGGTGGAGGGGACTAGTGCCCGTGTTGTGGTGGATGAGGCTGGATCTTGTCTCTCTAGTGGGCAGGTTCACGTCTGGTGGTGTGTTTTGGGTTGTCTGTGGCCTTATTATGATTTTAGGCAGCCTGTCTGCTAATGGGTGGGGTTGTGTTCTTGTTTTGCTAGTTGTTTGGTGTAGGTTGTCCAGCACTGTGGCTTGCTGGTCATTGAGTGAAGCTGGGTGCTGGTGTTAAGATGGAGGTCTCTGGGAGATTTTCGCCGTTTGATATTATACGGAGCTGGGAGGTCTCTTGTTGACCAGTGTCCTGAAGTTGGCTCTCCTACCTCAGAGGCAGAGCCCTGACTCCTGGCTGGAGTACCAAGAGACTTTCATCCACACGGCTCAGAATAAAAGGGAGAAAAAGTAGAGAGAATTAGTAGAAGTATGAGGAAAGAATGAAGGAAAGGAGGGAAGGAAGGAAGAAAGAAAGAAAGAAAAGCAAAGAAGGAAAGAAGACAAGAAGGAAAGAAAGGAGGGAGGGAGGGAGGGAGGAAGGAAGGAGGGAAAGAAGGAAAAAAGACAGAAAGAAGGAAGATACAGTAAAAATAAAATAAGGTATAATAAAGCTATTGAATTAAAAAATACTTATTTAGAAAAAAAAAAGGACGGATAGAACCTTAGGACAAATTTTGGAAGCAAAGCTATACAGACAAAATCTTACACAGAAGCATACACATACACCCTCACAAAAAGAGGCAAAGGGGGAAAAATCATAAATCTTGCTCTCAGAGACCACCTCCTCAATTTGGGATGATTCGTTGTCTAAAGGAGGGAAGGAAGGAAGGAAAGAAAGAAAGAGAAAGAACGAAGGTAAAGTATAATAAAGTTATTAAAATTAAAATTAATTATTAAGAAAAAAATTTTTTTAAAAACCAGGGACAAATAGAACCCTAGGACAAATGGTGGAAGCAAGACTATACAGACAAGATCTCTCACAGAAGCATACACATACACATTCACAAAAAGAGGAAAAGGGAAAAAAATCATAGATCTTGCTCCTAAAGTCCACCTCCTTAATTTGGGTTGATTGGTTGTCTATTCAGGTATTCCACAGATGCAGGGTATATCAAGTTGATTGTGGAGCTTTAATCCGCTGCTTCTGAGGCTGCTGGGAGAGATTTCCCTTTCTCTTCTTTGTTCTCACATCTCACAGGGGCTCAGCTTTGGATTTGGCCCTGCCTCTGCATGTAGGTCGCTGGAGGGCGTCTGTTTTTTGCTCAGACAGGACGGGGTTAAAGGAGCCGCTGATTCGGGGGCTCTGGCGCACTCAGGCCGGGGGGGAGGGAGGGGCACTGCGTGCGGGGCGGGCCTGCGGCGGCAGAGGCCGCCGTGACTTTGTACCAGCCTGAGGCCCGCCGTGCGTTCTCCCGGGGAAGTTGTCCCTGGATCCCGGGAACCTGGCAGTGGCGGGCTGCACAGGCTCCGCGGAAGAGGGGTGCGGAGAGTGACCTGTGCTCGCACACAGGCCCCTTGGTGGTGGCAGCAGCAGCCTTAGCATCTCCCGCCCGTCTCTGGGGTCCGTGCTTTTAGCCGCGGCTCGCGCCCGTCTCTGGGGTCCGCGCTTTTAGCCGCGGCTTGCGCCCGTCTCTGTAGTTCCTTTAAGCAGCACTCTTAAACCCCTCTCCTCGCGCACCAGGAAACAAAGAGGGAAGAAAAAGTCTCTTGCCTCTTCGGCAGGTGCAGACTTTTTCCCGGACTCCCTCCTGGCTAGCCGTGGTGCACTAACCCCTTCAGGCTATGTTCAAGCCGCCAACCACAGTCCTCTCCCTGCGCTCCGTCCGAAACCGAAACCGGAGCCTCAGCTCGCAGCCCCGCCCACCCCGGCGGGTGAGCAGACAAGCTTCTCGGGCTGGTGAGTGCCGGTCGGCACCTATCCTCTGTGCGGGAATCTCCCCGCTTTGACCTCCGCACCCCGTTGCTGTGCACTTCTCCGCGGCCCCGAAGCTCCCCTCTCCGCCTCCCGCAGTCTCCGCCCACGAAGGGGCTTCCTAGTGTGTGGAAACTTTTCCTCCTTCACAGCTCCCTCCCACTGGTGCAGGTGCCGTCCCTATTCTTTTGTCTCTGTTTTTTCTTTCTTTCTTTTGCCCTACCCGGGTACGTGGGGAGTTTCTTGCGTTTTGGGAAGTCTGAGGTCTTCTGCCAGCCTTCAGTAGGTGTTCTGTAGGAGTTGTTCCACGTGTAGATGTATTTCTGGTGTATCTGTGGGGAGGAAGGTGATCTCCGCGTCTTACTCTTCTGCCATCTTCAAGGTTCCCCCCCCATTTATTTAGTCTTGAAGGTTTTTACCTTACTCCTTCATCTGTAACAAATTTATTTTTCATTTCTTTTTTTTGGATGGGTGGTGCTGTATTCCTGTCTTACTGGTTGTTTGGCCTGAGGCATCCAGCAGTGGAGTTTGCAGACAGTTTGATTGAGCTGGGTCTTGGTGCTGAGATGAGGACCTCCAGGAGGCCTCACTCTGATTGATATTCCCTGAGGTCTGAGGTTCTCTTTTTCTCCAGTGGTTTGGACTTGGAGCTCCCACCACAGGAGCTCGGGCCCAACCTCTGGCCTGGGAACCAAGATTCCACAAGCTTTGTGGCACAGTGAAAAAAAAAAAAAAAGGAAGAAAGAAAGAAGAAAAGGAGAAGTACAATATCAAAGAATAAAAAACAAAATAAAATTAGAAAGATAAAAAATATATTAGGAAAAATAAAACTCTAATTGAAACAAATGCAACATGTTAAGATAAAACCAAACAGAAAAAAGGAAAAAAAAAAGTGTGTGGGGGGGAACAATCCAAAAGGAGAGATCACTAACAAAATATAAAGAATAAAGTAAAATTAGAAAAAAGATTTATTAGGAAAAATAAAAATATAAAAGAATCAACAACAATGAATCAAGAAGGCAAAACAGAACCCCAATCTAAAGGAGGAAAAAAGAAAAGAAAAGAAAAGAAAAGCCCTGACTATGGGGGCAGAATTTAGGCAGGGGGTGGAACTTAGGCAGGGGCGTGGGTTTGGGTGGGCTGGGGCAACGTTCAAGCATGGGGCAGGGCCTCTAGTTAAGACCTCTGCAGAAGGGGAGAGGCAGCAAGTCAAAAGGTGGGCCTCTGGAGTGTGGGGGTTCCGGAGTTTGGAGGTGGGGCCCTGAGTGAGGCTATGTGGATTGGGTTTAGGCCCAGCTCATTGGAGGGGGGTCTCCGAATGTAGGGGTAGGGCCCTGAGTAGGGGTGCAGAAGCGGCGCTTGGGTTCTGCACTCTAGGAGGGAGGCTCCAAGGGCAGAGGATTAGGCCCAGTAGTCCAACAGGCCCCAGTGCCTAAGTGGACAGGGAAAGCACTGGCCCTATTCCCTTCTGTTCCTTCACACCCCTCCCCCACTGTCTCCCCCAGGGTCTCCCCCATTACAGCTGGATCCCTAACCGTGGGTGGGTCCCACTGGGTGTAGGAACTCCTGCCCTCCCCCAGCCACCCCTCAGGACTGCGGGTCCTGGAGGTCCGACCTTTACTTTTGCTCCCCCTTCCCGCCCTCCCACTCCCTCAGGATCTGCACGGATGGAGGGGACCTCGGTGAACAGAGGATCAAGCCCAGGACCTCAACAGGTTCCTGGGGGGCCAAGTGGGCAGGGGAAATCTGACCACACTCCCTTTTGATCCTCTGCCCTCAAATGGTTCCCCAATTTCCCCGTTTGGGCATGGGATACCTTCCCCTCCCCCAGCCACCCCTCAGGGGCACCAATCTCGTCCTGCCTCCACTTCTCCTCCCCCTTCACTCCCCCCATGCCCCACGTCCTACCCGGTCACTGGGGGTTCCTCCCATCCCCTTAGGTGTCCGTCGTCCCCCACCGGTGCCTGGTAGGTGCCCTAGTTCGAGGCATCTGTTTGAATGTTGATGGGAGGTGCACTGAGAATTTTGCCAACATCAGTTTGAGATTTTGCCTGTAAGGAAGGTGGTAGCTGATTTAGTAGAGACAAATGATCAGTATTTCCAGAATCTGCTCTAGTACCATCAGAGATGGAACAAATAAAAGATGTAGAGGGGTCATTTAATTCACCTGGAGAATTACTTGGATGACTACTGTCAATTTATAGAACTATTTCCCCCTTTTAGGAGAAAGAAATTCCAGCATGTTACTTCTCTAAGAATTCTAGGCCTAATAAATGTGTAGGAGTAGAGGAACTAAGGAGAAAAGGGTGTGTATCTTTCAAAGGGCCTAAACAAAAGGGAATAGGTTCAGAGACAGGAACCTTTTGAGGTTCATTATGAGTTAGGAAAGACAGGGCCAGGCCCAAGGACAGCCTCCCCATGCTAGGCATTAGGCAGAAGGCAAAGCCACCTCCTTATTTTGCACTTAATGAGGCATGGAGGAATGGCATCTAGAACAGCAACTTTGTAGTATCTGAGCAAGAAACTTTAACCATGAAAACCATGGAGCATGTGCAATCAAAATGCACATGTTGCTGATTACCCTGTACGACCTTCCACGTGTGGTGCTCGACTAGTAAGGGATGGTTTAAGGGAAAACAGCTCTTGTATGGTGGCTTCAGGAGACAAATGTGCAGGAATGCCTAATGCCTATACATGAGGAGGCTGTCCTTGGGCCCAGCCCTGTCTTTCCTGCTTCAATTAGAGATCCCACTATTTGAAGTGTTTTAGTACTCCAAGGCAGGGGCTGCTTCATAGTAGTGGGGTTGAGCACCAAGAGTGTGGCTCTAGTGTCAGCCTGAGAGATTCATCCCCAGTCGGGAAAAATGTTTCCAGAATCTGGAAAAATGTTTCCCCAATCTGGAAAAATGTTTCTCCGAGTCAATTAAGGAGGAGGATTGGGAAGAGGCCCTGTAGTTCCTCAGAGCCCCATCACTGAGAATTGGGAAGATGATGGAAAGACTGGTTAGAGGGCTGAAGGCACCTAAAGTGTAAATTTGTAACAATCATTTTTCCAATGTCCTGGCTCTTTGTGATAGTAGCAAAAACTAGAAGGGTTTTGGTTTCGTTTAGGAGCCTTCAGGTGCTAGAGTGGAAGAGTAAGAATTTTGGTGACCTTCCTTGGAGGTGACCCATTTGAGTACAAGAGAGCTGGTTTGCCATTAACTAAATCTGGAGTGGACATAGTTTCCCATTCCATCCTGGTCCTTTTTACTAAAAGGGAAAAGTCCCTGTTCAGCCCATTAATAAACATAGATTTAAAAGCTACTAGGGTAGAATCATCATCTGAAGGAAGACCAGAATTTTCTTTAGAAACAGTCTGAAGTTTATTGTAATAGTCATGAACAGGTTCATTAGATTTTTGTGTTCAAGCCTGAATTTTGTTCTGATCAACAGGCTTTGGAAAAGCCCTAGAAATTGCTTATTGAAGTCACCTAGCAATTGCCTGAGCATGATCATATAATAAGTTAGGGGGCTAGGCTCCCAGTTGTAATTCTAGAGACCTTTCAGGACTTTCCCAATTAGCAATTTTCATCCAATACTGGGCCTGGCCTTTACCAACAAGCACATGAACTAGGTGATATAAGTCAGAGAAACCAGGTTGATAAATCTGAATGACTATATTAAATCCCTCAGCAAATCTGTATAGATCTTTAGTTACTTTGGGAAAATCCTTGACTATGGCTCTCAGCTTCAGTCAAGGGAATATAAGAAATTAAAAGTTTAGCTTCTGGATTCTCAGAAGGCTTGATATTAAAGGAACCATTTCTGTTAACTTCAGAGGAAAAATGAGAGGGGAGAGTTTCAGAGAAAAGGGAAGTTTGGTGAGAGAATTAGTATTGTTGCTGAAACCTGGCTTCTGTTCACCAGTGCCAAATAGAGACGCTGAGACAGAGTTTGGAGAAGTAGAAAAGAGTGTCTTTATTGCTTTGCCAGGCAAAGGAGGCCATAGCAGGCTAACACCCTCAAGACTGTGCCCCTCTTCCTGGGAAATAGGAAGGGGTCTTATAGTTTCAGGGTGGAAAATAGGGCTGTAGATAAGGATCGGGGCTGATGAAGTCTTGCATTTTTCTTTCCTCGTGGAGACACTGAGATCATCAGAGCTGGCGTCAGGTGGTTCTGGTGGTCCTTGAGGTTATTGTTCCATGACCTTCTTTCTAGAATGAAGAATGCTCACAAAGGAAAGGAGTGTTAGGGACTGTTGTCTTGGAGAAGTAAACACCAGGTGCACAGTACAACTTTAACTGGAAGGCAGTCATTTTCAGAGTGCAATTAAACAAGAAAGAGAGGGGGGAAAAGCAGAAAGAATAAGGGCTGAACAAGGGCTAACAACCTGGGGGCCGTCTCATCTAGTTTCTGCTACAGCAGTGTTGGGGGCCTGATGGCCTAGGGGAGGCATGTGCAGCATAGAATGCAGAGAGACAAGATGTTATCAGAGGGAGACAAAGAAGCTGAGGGAGAGGAAACTGAGACTTTGGGAGCCATTTTTATCTTTTTATCATTTGTTTGCCTTAGTTAATCTTAAAGTCTTATTTTACCAAGAGGCAATTTGAGACTCTTGATAACATTGGGAAGCCTCAAAATACCAGTTAAAATCAGCATTTCACTTAGTTCTAGAAATTTTTGAGCTACTGTAGTCCAATCTGGATTTAAGGAAATTCGATTTGAGGATTTCAAAAATTCCCCATAATGGCCATTGATGTTCTAAATTGCCTTTGGTCAGGTCAGTCCATTTAGTTAGAAATGCACATGAGAAAGGGCCATGGTTTTTAAACATAAAATTCGCCAGAGTCCCTATGGGGGAGACATCTTCAAAATACTTAGATAACTGGAATCCCATTTCTTAGAGGTTTTTCCTCTAGAGTAAAGAACAATTTTCAAATAGCTTAAACAGTTTACAGCACAAGTAGTATAATCTAAACAGCTTGCAAGCTAATCCCACCTGGTCCTAAGGAGGAGACAGCATGGTCCTGGAGGAGCCTGACTGAGGCTTTTATTTTAGGCAGTCTCCACAGGCATCCAAAGGAATAGGCTGAAGGCTGAAAAACCCAGCACCGTTTCAGAGAAACAACCCCTGTTCCCAAAGGAATAGGTTGAACATCTCGGCCTGTTTCAGTGAAATAGCCTAATCTCAAAATCAGTCCCAAATGCCAAACAAGTACTCACATACAGAACAGGGCCTTGACCAGAAAGATGAAACCTTTAAAGAGATCCTAAATAAAGCCTGGAGAGCTTCAAATGCAAAGAAGGCCTGAGCTTAGATCCAGGAGAAAGATGTACTTTCAACCTCCAAGGTTGGTGAGAAAGGCAGTGAGTGACAGTGGGCTCAATTGAGGGTACCACAGCTGTTTGCTCACCAGCCTCACAGCTGTCAGGTGTCTTCTCTGATCCCTATATGGGCCACCAAAATGTTTACCTGAAACAAAAAGACTTAGTTTTTTTGCCAGCGAAGATGGGTTTATTTGGGATCAGCAGAGAATTGCTGTTCGAGGTCTGCAGACATAGCAAGCCACATGCAGGTCTCTACACGAAAAGGGAAGGAGAACACTTCATGGTGTTGCCGACCTCTCAGCTTCTGTGCACCAATGCTGAACAGAAATATGGAGACAGAGATTTTAGAGGATAAGAGATGGCTTTATTCCTTTGCCAGGCAAAGGGGAAAACACATCAGGCTAGTGCTTCAAGAACTGTGCCCGCTTCCCTGGGGAATTGGAGAGGATTTTATAGGTGAGGTTCGCAGTCTGGGGTATATGATAAGGATCAAAGTAGTGAAGGTCTTGCATTTTTCTTCTTCTTGCATTATTTCAAAACAGTCATAGCTGGCATCAGGCAGCCTAGTAATTGGGTCCATTTATCTCTGGTTTATCGGCCTGCAACTTTCTGAAAAGCTACAGGGGTGATTTGTTACAAGGGAGTGCAGAGAATGTAAACACCAGGAGCAGGATGTAATTTACATAGAGTTAGGGAGTGATAGGTTAGCTTTGTGAAGTACAAATCTATTTACAGACACTACAGATTAGTAACAGTTAAAATAAAACTATGAGTGATTAACTCTTTCAGGCTTGCTCCTTCTCTAGCCTGTTCACTGTTCCCTTTATTTTCTTTGTTCTCAGGAGAGGGAAAAAAACCTCACCTCTATTTTTATTGCAACAATAGGGAGGAAAAGGAAGTCAGGAGACTGCAGGAAACAAAGAGTCCAGGGCTTGTCATTGGCTGAATCCTGGCCAGGAAAGGAGTCTTTCTTCTTCCTGTTGGGCTCTGCTGTCATCAGAGGGTGTGAGAACACCCACTTTGGTCTCCTGACTCTATTTATATTAGATTTCTGTTTATTAATTTTTACGATTCTCATTGCTGAAAATAAAGAAAAAAATCCATTAAGAACACTCATAATCCTACTAATCCTGAGGTGGGGAACAAACTCACAGAAGACAACTTGGCATCCCAATGTCAAATCCTTTCTTATGAAAACCATACACACACACACACACACACACACACACACACACACACACTGATGTTAACGAATGCTTTCCTGTACCTTCAGTTGTAATATCTGAATTACATTTTATTGTCTGGATAAATCATAATTTATTCAACCAGCCCTTTTTTTTTTTAAGACATTCAAATTCCAGCTTCTCCCTAATTCATATAACACAGGGCATATATAATCGGCTAAAAATTAACTTGAAATAAGAAAGCAAAAGAATTTTTAATGGCAAAATAATTATCAATATATGGAAAATCCAATGACTGGGAATATTCATTGGTGATCAATTTCTCATTTTCTAAAGAAATTTTCATTTTCACCAGATTTTTTTCTTGACCACTAAATTAAAAATAGCTAGTTAGAAGTTCCTATGCCTTTATATGTATCTGTGTCAGAGTTTGAACTAGGTCAGTCTTAACTTGAATGCTTTTTGTCTAGGTCGTTTCTGACCAAATTGTTGGCCACTGGCAAAGTAGTCACGCATATGGCTCTTCCCCAATTAACAAGACCTCTTCTCATATCTGTTCATATACAGTTAACAAAAGATGTGTATGCTCTTGTCATATGAGTAAAATTGTTTCCTTAGTTAATGCTATCACCTACCTAGTGATATATATTTTCAAGTTTTGTACTGTTGACTGAAAAAAATACACAACCTAAAAGTTGAGAAGTATGTTTTGCTTGGTGCACAAAACTGAGGACTTCAGCCTGGAAGACAGCCTCTCAGATAGGTCTGAGCGACTGCTCCCAAGAGGTAAGGGAGGAGCCAGGATATATAGGGGTTTTTGCAAAATAGTCGGAACATCAAAGATTACTGTTAATAAAAGGAAACCAGACATCTCAAGTTAAGGAATTTAGTGCTTATCTAGGTATGGAAAGAACAAGAGTCTGAACTTACTGAAATCATTCCTTTAATATACACCTTAGCTATCTGGGGCCAGTGTCCTGTTCTTTCCCAGTCTGGGTCCCCTCAGGGATCACCCTAGGGGTCAGTGGTAGTGGCTTAATGGCCTCAGCATCCTTTGTTTGCTGATATGGCAGGCAACATTTTTTATTCACAGTACTAATGAATGAATGGCAAATAATCTGTGTTTTGATGGAATCCAGTGTTTATAACAACCCCCCTCTGCTGCCACATAGATGGGGAATAGCAGAGCAAGCCTGGCGGAGGACATGGGTAGTTGAAGGGGCATCAGGAGATTAGTGAAATGAGAAATCAGTGTGTGCAGAGGCTTCTGTGGAGAGGGTGTTTGACCGAGTAAGGTTTGGATTAATGGCAAGAGGGAGGAGTTTGAACTTCACCTTTACACTAGAGACTCTGCTCCCTACTTCGGAAGAGAACTTCCACAGGCTTTGCTTCCATGTCCTCCCAGCTGCCTGCCCCATGCCCCTGAATGGCCTGCACTCCTGCAGTCCTAGTGGAGACCATTTTCTCCAGACAAGCCCTCTCAATTCTGCATCATTAATTTCTCTGCCTCCAGTGACTCATTCCTACCAATTGACTAGCATACTGACATTTTTTTCCCATCTTAAAAAACAAAAACTCATATATTTCCCTTTCTCTTCCAGCTACTGACCCACTTTTCTCTGTTCTTTCAAAACAAAACTCTCTGAAAGAGAGGTATATAGTAGGTGCTCAGTAAATAATTTTTCAATGAATGAACAAATGAAAACACTTTTAAGGGAGTAAGGCTTTTGTGGTAATCCAGGTGTAAGCCGATTTAAGCCTGCTGTTAACGAGAATAAAAAAGAAAGGGGATGTGGGCGAAGGAAGTATATTAAAAATCTCCATAACTTCCTCTCAATTTTGTTGTAAACCTAAAAGTGCTCTAAAAAAATAAGTCTTTAAAAAAGAGGAGGTAGTATATAAACTTCGAAGGAAAAATTAAAAATCTTTGATGACATGTTATATACAGTTGATTCTTGAACAACACAAATTTGAACTATGAGAGTTTTTTCAGAGACATGAGTTTTTCACTAGTTTTTTTCACTTCACTACTGGAGTTTTTACTCCAGTACTACACGACATGGTTGGTTGAACCTGAGTGTGCGGAACTGCGGGTACTGAGGACCAGCTATAAATTAAATATGGATTTTCAACAGCATGGAGGGGCGTACTGATCTTGGAGAGACAGCAATGAGCAGTCCTGAAGAGACATCTTAGTTCTCTGCCCAGGAATTGAACCTGGGTAGCCTGAATGAAAACCAGGAATCCTAGCTGCTAGTTCACCAGGGGCTAGTGGCTAGAGGCAAAATTCTCCTGGCTCTTACCCCCATTGAAAGCAAGAATGTTTCAATGAGGCAAAAACTGTAAAAACAGGTACAAAGTTTATTATTAGAGGCACAGCACAAGGTATGCGAGAGCACGCAAAGAAACAGTTTATTTTACTTAAGTCAGAAGCTAGGCAGAAATACACACCCAGAGAGAAGGGGTGTGGGAGTCCTCTCTAATGAGGAGGAGCACAGTAAAGAGGTGATTTAAATCCTGTATATAGGACAGTCCTTGTGGGTCTTTGTTTACCTTTGGCTAATTATCTTGTTTCTTTTTCCACCCTCCCCAAGATGCATGTGCAACTTTTTGTTGAGATGGATCCCACCACAGAGGCCTGTGGGTGTATGTCCACACTTATTATGGGGTGGCACCCCCTCCCTTTTTGACACCCAAGGAGCCTTCCTTTGCATGTGCAGACAGGAAGTGTTCCTTGACCTCAGGAGTCGTCATCTTATCTCTTTACTTCAGCAGAGCTCAGCTTCTGCCACTAGCTTTGTCCTTGGAGTGTCTGGGTGAGAACAAAGCTTCAATTTTACTCCACTTGACAGACACCAGTTGTCTGGCCCAGGGGCCCATCTATCTCCTACCTCAGTACCCCTAAACCCTGCATTGTTCAAGGGTCAACTGTATATGTAACATAGGAGAAGAAATAGCCTGTAATTTTAGCATTCTATGTTTGATAATAAGATTAATTGGTGGCACAATGGATGGATATACTTGATAGAAGTGATTTGTTTTCTTGCTTCAAATATTTTCATTTTCAATTTATCATATACCTTTTCTTCTAAGAATAAAAACCCTATCATCTTAATATTACAGATACTTGTTGACCAGGTAATCTTTTATTTCTCATTAGACTCCTCTTGATTTTGGCAATTTCTCAGATTTTTCTTGTTTTTAATGACCTTGGAAGTTTTGAGAATTATTGGTTAAGAATTTCATAGAATTTCCTCAATTGGGATTTGTCTGATATTTTTCTAATAATTAGACTGGAATATGTTTGGGGAGGAAGATCACAGGTGTAAATTGCCATTCTCTTTTCATGGGTACATACTATCAATATGACTTAACACTGTTGATGTTAATCTTGATCAGCTGGCTGGAGATAGTGTTTATCAGGTCTCTCTACTGTAAAGTTACTCTTTTTTTTTTCTTTCTATAGGGTACTTTTTGAAAGAAAGTCACTACATGCACCCCAAACTTAAGGAGTAGGGAATTATGCTTCATTTCCTTAAGGTGGAGTCTCCACATAAATTATTTGTCATTTTTCAAGAGATTTGTCTATTGCCTCCTGTTTTTTATTTATTTGGTTTTTTAAAATTTATATCAGTATGGACTCACGGATAATTATTTTATACCCTGGGTTATAATCTAATAAAACTTTCAGTGAGCTGAATTGTGTCCCCCTCCCAAATTCATACGTTAACACCCTAAACCCCAATGTGATGTTATTTGGAGATTGTTGCCTTTGGGAAGTTAAGTAGATTTAGATGAGGTCACGAAGGTGGGGGCCTCATGATGGGATTAGTGGTCTTATAAGAAGAGACATCAGAAACTCTGCTCAATCTCTCTCTCTCTCTTTCTCTGCCATGTGAGGACACAGCAACCACCTGTAGGCCAGGAAGAAGGCCCTCATTGGGGAACAGAATTAGCCAGCACCTTGCTCTTGGATTTCCCAGATTCCTGAATTGTGAGAAATAAATTCCTGTTTATTTCTATTTAAGCCACCCCGTTATTGGTATTTTATTATGGCAGCCTAAGCTGACTAATACAATACTTTATTTTGTTGTTCAAACTTTTCTACATTTGGCCATTGGGAGCTGGTTGACTTGTCTTCCATACCCCTCTGGCATACCCCCAATCATTGTGCTTTTTTTTTCTTTAGACTAACTTTCTGGAACTAGAAGATGCTCCAGGTTCATTTAGTATATTTCTTGCCCCAGTCCTATTATCAGTCATTTCTCCAATGGTCCTGATTCTTTTAATTGGAGAATGGTGTTAAAAACCAAGATCCCTGGTGGCACAGTGGTTGAGAGTCCACCTGCCAATGCAGGGGACGCGGGTTTGTGCCCCGGTCCAGGAAGATTCCCACATGCCGTGGAGCGGCTAGGCCCGTGAGCCATGGCCACTGAGCCTGCGCATCCAGAGCCTGCGCTCCGCAACAGGAGAGGCCACAACAGTGAGAGGCCTGTGTACCGCAAAAAAAAAAAAAAAAAAACCAAGATCTGGTGCTAAGTGTGCTCATTGCTACTAGGAGGTCATCAATTCTAGGCCTTTTCATCTGACAGAATGAAAGGATATATATGTGCACAGGATATATATGTGCAAGGATATATATGTGCATAGTAACCTGTGTATATTCACATAACTATAAATATTTTCATATGTAACCATCTATATTAATATTAAGCTAAACATGGGTTTATACTGTTGTCTCCAACTCTAATCTGTTACCTCCTTGTAGAGTACCCCTACTCCTTTCCTTGCTTATCTGTAACCTTTCTTCCACTCCCAATAGTGAGAAACCTGGCTTCTGCCATCTGCCACTCATTTACTTAATTGTTGAATTCTGGTATACATGTATAGCAGTATCAAAATTGTTAATCTTTACCCCTATGAGAAACAACTTTATTAACTAGAGTATAGTCCTCATCTTTTGCCTGTCATCTTACTGCCTCTAAAATATGGAATGCATCACAGATTTGCACGTCATCCTTGTGCCGAGGTCATGCTAATTTTCACGTGCCATTCTAATTTTAGTATATGTGCTGACAAAATGAGCACAATAATCAAACTTTTAACAAAGATGACAACATGACCACTGTAGGAAAGAAGAATATACTGTCTACACTCAGAACCTTTTAACATATCATTTCATTTCATTTACTTTGTAAATGTACTTTGTTGCATTTAAAGGAAAGAAGTTGCCCTCCCAACTTACGTAAATCATCATAGTATTGAATTATTTGTGAAATAGCAAAATGTTCATATTTTAAACTGTTTTGAAAAACATCTAGATTCAATACTTTCCTTGTTTACTTCAATAATGAGTAAATAAGAATCTTTGGCAATTAGCAACCTAATTGTTCACATCAGTGAGGGACTACTAATGGAATTTAAAAATCTAAACAGTTTGTCTTTTTAAAAAATTATATTAAGCATCCTTCCTTCCTCATCGTTTTTCCACATTGCTTTCAGTATCAGTTTGTAAATTTATGCCTTTTTAAAACAGAGGTAGTATTTAGATAAACTTTCCTCCAGCCCCCTCTCAAAGGTTGCTGATTATGAGCTATGTTGACTTATTTATTAAAATATAGTAATAAGTAAAGAATGTCCTTGCCATCTACCTAACTATACTATCCCTGGCTTCACTTAAAATTTTTTCCAGCTTTATTGAGGTATTATTGGCAATTAAAAATTGTATATGTTTGAGGTTTACAATGTGATGTTTTGATATTTGTATACATTGTGAAATGATTATACAACCAAGCTAATTAATATATCTATTACTTCAAAAGATTCAATTATCACATTACTTGTGATGTACTTTCTTAGCAAATTTCAAGTATACAATACATTATTATTAAATATAGTCACCATGTACGTTAGGTCAGCAATAATAAAAATGATAATATTTTAATTGAAGTACAACTTATAATGGCTGTAAGTTTTTACACATTTAATTGCATATGTTTAACCTTTACCAGAAAAACCCTTATTTTTATTAAATATCATAAATTATGCTTTACTTTACCATTAAAAGATTTTAGATGACCAAATCACATAGGAATATCCAGTTTTTAAAATACAGAGGAATATTTCTGATTGGGAAAGAGAAAACCAATTTTATTTTATTTATTTATCTTTTGCGGTACGTGGGCCTTTCACTGTTGTGGCCTCTCCCGTTGCGGAGCACAGGCTCCAAACACACAGGCTCAGCGGCCATGGCTCACGGGCCCAGCCGCTCCGCGGCATGTGGGATCTTCCCGGACCGGAGCACGAACCTGTGTCCCCTGCATCGGCAGGCGGACTCTCAACCACTGCGCCACAAGGAAAGCCCGAGAAAACCCATTTTAAAGTGTGTGTGTGTGTGTGTGTGTGTGTGTGTGTACTATTTAACTTCTTTCTCTTAAGTGAGCATTGCTAGCTGTAACTCTGTATTTCTTTAAATGTGGTTGGGCTCACCTTAAGTGGAGAAATTGGAAATTATTACAAGACAGTGAATTATTTTACAATGGTTTTCTAAACAATAATCACCAAAATAAGTAGTGATTGAGTCATTACTTTAGCCATATTTCCCAAAAGCTGGGTTCTTTTTAAAGATGAAAAACACATGAATAGTTTTTCTTCATAGAACCTGTTGCCATAAAAAAATACCACAGCCTGGGTAGCTTAAACAACAGAAATTTATTTGAAGGCTGAAATCCAAGATCAAGATGTTGGCAGGTTTGGTTTCCTCTGAGGCCTCTCCTTGGCTCGCAAATGCCAGCCCCGCCTTCTTCCTGCCTCTTCCCGTGGTTGTTCCTTGCACACTCCTGGTGTCTCTTCCTCTTCTAATACAGACACCAGTCATACTGGATTAGGGCCACCCCAATGGCAGCTCTGATCAGCTCATGCAGGCCTTATCTGTATATACAGTTACATTCTGAGGTACTGGGGGTTGGGACTCAACACATGAATTTTGGGGGGACACACATAACATAACAGAACATTTTGTGTGACTTTTGGAAATCAGGCTCTGTCTTGTGTTTGCCATTGCTTTTAATTGTAATTATGAAACTCTTTTATCTTAGAGAATATTTGAAGTTGGACCCCAGAAGCAAAGTGATAGTTGGCAACTGTGTTGTCTTTTATTGCCCTTTCTTGTTCTCTTCCAGAGAAGTGATTCTCTGTCTTTTTCAGGGAGGCATGGACAGCTTTGAGAATCTGATGAAAGCTGTCATGTCAGTTAACTTTGACTAAGGACCTCAAAACTTAGTGGTTACAATAACCTTTTTATTCTTCTTCTTCTCAATATACTGTGCGCTGGCTGGATTGAGCTGGGATTGCTTATCTGTGTTGTCTGGGCTCACCTGTGCATTGTGGTCACCTGGTTTTCAAAGGCTTCACTGATGGATGTGGTGGTAGAGTGGCTGTGGGTAGGGGTGCTGGAGGTAACTGAGCCATGTGATGCTCATCTTCCAGCAGGCAAGCCTGGGCTCAATCACCTGCTTGTGATTGTAGGGTTTTCAAGAGCAGGAAGAGAGAGCAAGCCACAAAGAGTAAGTGCTTTTCCATTCTCTCCTTGCATCACTTTTCCTGATGTCTTCTTGGCCAAAGCAAGTTATATGGTTAAGCCCAGATTCAAGGGGTACAAAATAGAGTCCATCTTTTATTGGGAGGAGTGGCACAGCCATATTGCAAAGGGGCATGCCTGTGGGGATGAAAGGAGTGTGTGGTCTCTAGTGAGATGAAGGAAGAGATGGAATGATGAGAAAAATAAACTAAGTAAATTCTACTCTTACAAGAGTTTTCCTCTACACTGAGTAGTTATCTTTTGAGGAAAAATGAAGGCTGTCCTCCAGAGAAGTACAGACACTGGCTGTTGAGAGTGAAAGCACACAGGAAACAGGAAATGGAAAAGAGATCTGAGGGGGTGATGGGTGGAGCACTCACAGCACCTGCTTCCTGAGCTTTTGGAAATATGAAATCTTCTGAGTTCTCAGTAGATTAAAACATGAGCCATTTGTGTGGAGCCAAGGACATTTTTTTGTTGAAGACATTTTTTTCCTTTTATGGCATTTTTTAATGTGAGCAGTTGATCGAGTGACAACAGGGGACACTTTTATACACTTAGGACCAGTAGAGCCCTGGAAATCACCCCGGATTCCCCCATTGCCATATTATTGAACTCAAAGACAGTACCTATGGAAATGCTTAACTGAGAGATCTTGAAATCTCACTTCTTCTGTAAATACATAATGTAAATCTTAAACCAGGAATCATTTTCCATAATCTCACAAGAATTGCAACTCCTTGGTTATTCTTAACAGCCAATACTTGCTCTGTACTGATACCAATTTATGAGTTTCTTTATATCTTAGTCCACTGCCCAAGTTAACCATTAATTCCTACTCCATTAATTTAGAGGGTTGAGCACAGTCCTAAATACATACTTTAGAACTGAATCATCAAACTACTTAATTTAGGGTGTGTGTGTGTGCTGAGTGCTTTTAACACTTTGCTGAGTTTCAGTTTACAAATATGAGAGAGGAAACTTCTATCAGTTCAAAATATCCAAGGGAACTACCCACCCCTCCACTTTAAAAAAAATGTCAAGCCCATAAACCCTCACAGCTTAACTTCATTTAAAGGCTGACAGCATCCTTATTCAGACTAGGTATGAAATTTCAGAAGAGATGAACATGATGTAAGTTGTCATTTTCTGCAACACATTTAAATATGGTCTTGCTTCCTACTTTATAAGCTAGCATTGAATAGCAAAGGGATGGTGCTATGTCAGTCAATTTTGCTCATAATAATGCTGCATAACAAATCACCATGAAATCTCAGTGGCATTCAACAATAAGCATTTATTGTCAGACTCACAGGTCTGTGGGTCTCCTGGGCTGGGTCTCCTTCAGGCTGCAGGTTTATGTGTGCAGATCTGCTCCATGTGTCTTGTGCTGGGCCTAGGCTGGGCTATCCTAGCTACCTGGGATACGATGTTCTTTTGGACAGAAGCTCCTGTAGGGACAAATGGAAGCACTCAACACCTGTTAAGACTGAGGCCCTGATCTGTTGCACTGCCACTTCCACATTCCACTGGCCAACACAACAAAAGCAAAGGCAGGAGTGTGTAGCAAACACTGCCCACCAAGAAGAAGGAGTGGGGTATTCAAAACCTCCAGAATAGAGAGAACTGGGGCCAGTCATTCCGTTTACCACAGAGGGGTAGTTGTTTCTGGAAGTAAAAGGACATTTAATAGGAGTTGTTTATTGACATTTATTGCTTAAATTAGAATTGCTTCGTTGTGCTTCTTGATTCACCTGAGTCTGAGAGAATTCAAAGATACATCTTAATATGTTTACTTGAAATGATGATCGAGTTTCCATTTTTTTCTTATATCTCCAACTATAGCTTGAAAATTGAACTTTTTTCTGTACTGACTTCTCCCTTTTTCATTGTGCATTAACATCCTTATTTTAATTCAGCCCTGAGGTGCTGAAGAGTGAGCCGTATGGGGAGAAGGCTGATGTCTGGGCAGCAGGCTGCATCCTTTATCAGATGGCGACTCTGAATCCTCCCTTCTACAGCACAAACATGCTCTCCCTGGCCACAAAAGTAAGCAACCTTGGAAGACAAAAGGGTCTCATGTTGCCAAAAACACCATTCCTTTTCTTCTTAAGTAGAACCTTTGTGATTTTAATAAAACTGTCACTTAAAAGCAGTCATTGTTTTATTAACCACATGATCCAGTTTATTTTTCCTCCTTTCTTCTAAATCTACATCATGTGCTATGGCACATTTCCCCTTATAATTGTCTTCAATTTATCATAGAAAATTATAAAAATAAATATATCAAACTGCTTTTGGTCTTTTTTCTTAATTGTGGTTTGAACTGCCCTCAATCTATCATATTGTATTATCCTACACATCATTTATTATGAATCTGAGGTTAACTTTAACTCAGCTTGAAGAATACAGTTCTATGCTCAAGAACAGTTTAATTAATGCTAATTTTTAATTTGCTGGGATATTTTTGTTTCTGATGAAAATATGTGCATGAAATTATGATGCTTGTTAAGTAACTCTTGTGTCGTGGCCAAGTATCACCACTCAAAGGTACCTGTGGCTCCTTTACTTCCATCATTCTAGTCTGTTTATTTTGCAGATAGTGGAGGCAGTATATGAACCAGTACCAGAAGGCATCTATTCTGAAAAGGTGACCACTATCATCAGCAGGTAATTAGTCTCATAACTTCAAACCTATAGGGATTATCAAGAAATACCTCATATCTATGCAAATTCACTATGTAAATATTAAGAGGAAGAGGAAGGGCTCTCAAATAATCCAAAGCTAGAAAAATATTTGTGCATCACCAGTCATAGGGACCATTTGGAAGCCAACCAAGTGTCCAAGAGGAAGTAGTACATTCACTTGAAATATTATGCAACCATTAGATTGATTATTCAGAGGGCTTTATATCAACCTGTAAAGTAAGTATGATCTGCTAAATAGACATTTCTCCAAAGAAGGTATATAGATGGTCAAGAGGCACATGAAAAGATGTTCAACATCACTAATTATTAGAGAAATGCAAATCAAAACTATGAGGTAATCACCTCACACCGGTTAGAATGGCCATCATCAAAAAATCTACAAACCATAAATGCTGGAACGGGTGTGGAGAAAAGGAAACCTCATACACTGTTGGTGGGAATGTAAATTGATACAGCCACTATGGAGAACAGTATGGAAGTTCCTTAAAAAACTAAAAATAGAACTACCATATGATCCAGCAATCCCACTCCTGGGTATATATCCAGAGAAAACCATAATTTGAAAGTGTACATGCACCCCAATATTCACTGCAGCACTATTTACAATAGCCAGCACATGGAAGCAACCTAAATGTCCATTGGCAGAGGAATGGATAAAGATGTGGTACATATATACTATGGAATATTACTCACCCATAAAAAAGAAGGAAATAATGCCATTTGCAGCAACATGGATGGACCTAGAGATTGTCATAATGAGTGAAGTAAGTCAGACAGAGAAAGACAAATATCATATGATAGCGCTTATATGTGCAATCTAAAAAAAATGGTACATATGAACCTGTTTACAAAACAGAAATTGAGTCACAGATGTAGAAAACAAACTTATGGTTACCAAGGGGGAAAGGGAGGGGCGATAAATTGGGAGATTGGGATTGACATATACACACTACTATATTTAAAAGATAATAAATAAAAACCTATTGTATAGCATAGGGAACTCTATTCAGTGCTCTGTAATGACCTATATGGGAATGAAGTCTGGAGGAGAGTGGATATAGGTACATGTATGGTTGATTCACTTTGCTGCATAGCAGAAACTAATGCAACATTGTAAATCAACTATATGCCAATAAAAAATTAATTAAAAATTTTTTAATTAAAAAATGAAAACAAAAAAACAAGTATGATCTGAAACTAAGTAAAACAAACAAAATGTACAGGTACTTATAGCTATGAAAAAAACATAAAATGTGCATGAATATGGAAAAGACTAGACAAGAACATATGAAACTGAAAAAGGCCATGTTAGATGATAAAATTGCAAGCATTTTTTCCTTTTTATTTTTAAGAAATATTTTAATTTTTCAAAGAAACTCAGAAAGAAGTGCTCCATATATCCATATAGTAGGAATTTAATGAAAGTCCTTATCCCTATAGAGTCTCAAAGTTCTGCCCCCACAGGGCTTGTCCCAGCTCATCCCTAACCCTTCCCCTCCCACTTTCCCTCTGCTCCCTCCACTCCAACCACAGGGAGCTCCTTGCTACTGCTCTTCCCTTTTCCTGGCACTCTCTTCCCTCTGATACACACAGTGGCACAGGCCCTTACTTCCTCTGGTTTCTGAGGAAACTGGGTCTCTGAAAAATCAGGGCACCTGCCCTGATGCCCCCACAACCTCTCCAGACTCTCTTGTCCCCTTGACCAAGTTCACAGCACCCACCACCCCTAACACATTATACATGTGCATGCAGACTTGTTCTTTTATTGTCTCTCTTCCCCACCAGAATGAAAACTCCACAAGAATGGGGACTTTTTCAGTTTAGTTTATAGCTATTCAGTGCCCACAGCAATGCCTAGTACAAAGTAGACCCTTAACAATTTACTGGTTATATGAATAAATGACTCATTTACCTGGCTGATCGTTATTTCTGGACCATTTTACGACCTTAAATTGGCCCAAGATTACTACTCTGCCCCATCAAGCTGAGTCAAATCCTTATTGTGATAATATAAATCCTAGGGTCACCCCAGATGGAAACTTTATCTATCCCCTTGCCCAATTCCTTTAAATCTCAATTCTGTATCTATCCTAGCTCTTGGCACCACCTCTGATGCAATGTAATAAGCATATTTTCATGGCTATGCCCCTTTCCCTTTTATTTTCTCCTTCCAGCCCATTGTTTAGCATTAATAGATACTCCTCACGTTTGTGGGATTATATCTTGAATCTTACCTTGCTCAGCCCAATGCTGCCCTACAATATTAAGTGCCTCAGGCCCAGCTGGGGCTGAATTTCACTAACTGTGGACTCTGAGCAGACAATTTGACTATTCTTTCAGCAGCTCTGTTTCCTCATCTGGTAAAATGGGGATCGTAATAGTACCAACCTTATCAAGCTCATATGATGATTATAACATGCAGATCACTTAGCATAGAGCTTTGGCAAATGGTAAATCTTGAGCAATGTTGGCAGTTATTATTATAAATATTGTGGGAAATGAGCTGAAACCCCTTTCTAAATCATCTAAATTCCGCGTTACACTAGATCCACCCTACTGCTAATGAATCCATACAAATGTATTTAAACTGCTCATCTCCTGTTATCTGCTATTTGTTTTCTGGAAAGTGCCTTAAAAATTCAAGAAGTCTCCAGAGAGGTCAAGACAAGAATATCAGAGTTACTCATTTAATTTCTCCTTTTCTTAGGTATTTGAGTGCCACGAAAAATAGGAGAGGGTAGTGCAGAGAAAAAGTACAGAGACATTATTCTGATTTTGTGGCGTTGGGCAAACAGGACAATAATTTGCTTATGACAGGCTTCCTGGCTATTGGTGTCCACGCCTCTTGGAGCTAGGAGGTTAGTGGAAAAGTCAGATATCAGCATTATCATGAAAAGGTTAAGAACATCAATAGGTTCTAGAATTGAGTGGATTCTAATCCCCACTCTTCCACTCACCTTAACTTTCCCAAGACCCACTTTCCTCATCTGTGATATATAGGTAGCAATAGTAACTACTCATGGCTTGCTTTGAAGCCTAAATAAGATCATGCTTGTGATGGTCTTAGCACAGTTCCCAGCATGTAGTGAGCCCTCAATTAATTTAGGTATTGTTATTAATAATGTTATTATTTATGGAATGAAGTATATAAAAATTATGATAAATTTGATGAAGGATGGTAAAAGGGGCAACGAGAGATTACAGAAGGACTTGGTCTAGTTTGGGGATTTGGGAAAGATTTTCTCTGAAGAAAGGACATGTAATCTGAGACCTGAACTTCACTACTTCTCAAATAGTAAACAGAGTGGAAAAAGCATTTCATAGACCCACATCTCTGAAGGCTTTCCTGAGCAAAAGAGCTTGTTAATTTGAAGAACTGAAAAAAGTTGGAGATGCAGCATGTCAAGTAAGGGAGAGAATAGCCAGCAAATGGCCCTGGGAGGCTGACAGGACCCAGGTTGACAGGTTCTACAGGCCACACTGAGGGTTTTGAATTTTTATCTCCAGTATTGAGGAGAGGACTGAAGGGTTATTAACAGATTGAGATATAGTGAAAATTTCTTTAGCAGAGATCATTCTGGCTGATCTCCAGGGAATAGACTGAAGGGAATGAGAGTGGGAAGGAGAACCAGGTTCAGCTGTCCACTGAGAGATGATGGAGGCTTTGACTAGAGTGGTGGTGTTGATGGAAAGAAGTGGGTTGTTCCCACTGTGGGCTGGAATTTGAGTCAACAAGTTTTGGAGTACAATCGTAAGATGTTTAAAAAATACTTCAGTTAACTGGGAAAATGGAATGGCATCGAGAATATGAAAACAATTGGATTTATTATGTGGAACCTCAGCAAATGGAGCCAAGACCATGGAATGGAAGTTCTGGGGTGGGGCCAAGGTGAGCTCGCCATTAGGAAGTGTATGTCAGAATTAGAGCTATCCACAGTGGAGCAGGCTGCTGATGGATGGTGAGTTCCCTGTCACCAGAGTGTTTAAGAGGATGAATGAACACTATTAGGGGACTCCAGATGAAATGTTCTGAGTACACTTTTAATTCAAAATACTAAGGTGCCATAATTAGTAGGAAATGACAATTTAATTTTAAAGCTGACTACAAATTAAGATTGCAGTATGCAGCCTATAACAGATATAGTTTTCATTTAAAGTTATGCAAGACAGTGGGTTCACATTGTGAAGTTTTATCTTTAGAAAATTTGACATAAAACCAAAATCAGTTGTGAGTTGCATGCAATTACATACTTGAATTGCTTTGGATTTTCAGTCTTTAAAAATTAAGTTTCAGGGACTTCCCTGGTGGTGCAGTGGTTGAGAATCTGCTTGCCAATGCAGGGGACACGGGTTCAAGACCTGGTCTGGGAAGATCCCACATGCCTCGGAGCAACTAAGCCCGTGCGCCACAACTATTGAGCCTGCGCTCTAGAGCCTGCAAGCCACAACTACTGAGTCCACGTGCCACAACTACTGAAGCCCACATGCCTAGAGCCTGAGCTCTGCAACAAGAGAAGCCACCGCAATGAGAAGCCTGCGCACCGCAATGAAGGGTAGCCCCTGCTCGCCGCAACTAGAGAAATCCCGCACGAAGCAATGAAGACCCAACAACGAAGACCCAATGCAGCCAAAAATAAATAAATAAATAAATAATTTTAAAAATTAAGTTTCAAAAGAACTAGGGAACAAATACAATTTCCTGTTTTCTTACCTTAGCAGACTTTTAAATTGGGAGAATAACTTAGTAACCCTGAAGAGTTTGAGGCAGAAAATAAATATATTTTACTGCTCTGCTCAGTACCAGCATTACTATTTTTACCTTCCAGTACACTGTTAAGAGAATGTTATCTATTTACTTTCTAAAGTAAGAACTTGCTTTAAAGTAAAGGAAGGACATTTCCTTTTATGCACACAATATTCCCATTGCCTGTTTTCTCTGTCTGTGCTTGGTTGCATAAGCTCTCTGACACTTTGTTTCAGAGGCAGTCATAAGGACTAAAGAAATTAGTTTTGGCTAGTTCTAAGGACAAGTGGATCTTTGCATTTTCCATCCTATCTTCAACTCTTTGTTTCTTTTCTTTTTTTTTAAGATTTAATTTTATTTAATTTTGGCTGCGTTGGGTCTTCGTTGCTGCGTGCGGGCTTTCTCTAGTTGTGGTGAGCAGGTAGGGCTATTCTTCTTTGTGGTGCATGAGCTTCTCCTTGTGGTGGCTTCTCTTGCTGTGGAGCATGGGCCTTAGGCACGCAGGCTCAGTAGTTGTGGCGCACGGGCTTAGTTGCTCCGCAACATGTGGGATATTCCCAGACCAGGGATGAAACCTATGTCCTGTGCATTGGCATTCAGATTCTTAACGACTGCACCACTGGGGAAGTCCCACCTCTTTGTTTCTTAAAACATGAAATGAAGACAGTTGAACATTGTATCCCTTTACTTCTTTCATCTGGTTTCTCAGAGTAGAGTGGGGACGAAGTGGGTAGCATGAGTGGAATATCCCAGATTTTTTTTCTAAAACGTGATTTTATGCTTATTTGATTAGAGAATCATTAAAGCATTCAGTTGCTCTTAAGAATTTCTCTGAAATATCCAAGCAGGGAGGCATTTCACAGCAATGAGGATAAACTGGAACTTCTGGTAGGAGATATTCCTAAGATTCCAAAAGTGTATACCGAAATATTTTAGGTTATAGACAGGTAAATTCTTAGATGTTAGGCTTAGTTCATTTGTTCATTCATTCATTTGCTGAGTACCCATCAAGACCCAGATTCCATTTTACATGCAGAGGAGATCATGGTGAAGGAGACACAGGTCCCTCCTCTCAACAAGTTTGCAGTTTCCAGTGGTGAAACAGACCATTATGATACAATGGTTACAGTAGTTTTACGTATTGAAATATAGACAGTGCAATGAGAACATGTAAAAGGGGGACAGTGAGTCTGTCTAAGGGTGTCCAAGAAGTCTTCCTAATGGAGACTTGGAAAAGAGTGGTAAGCACATAAGGGATGTGGTTTGGGAAAGAGTAGATACAATCAGCAAAAACCAAATTCAAGCAGAGTGAATAAAATAACCAAGAAATGGGGGCATAGGTGAGCCATGGGCTGTTTGGGAAAGAACAAGTAGGAGCATTTGGTGTGTTGCTGTGGGGGGAAGAGGGGGTGAGGCTGTGGAGGGAGGTAAGGGCTAGTTTAGGAGGAGCTTGTATCACATGCAGGGAGTTTTAATTTTGTCCTTTTGGGCCATGAGGGGATATTGAGGAATCTGAGCAGAGGAGTGATGTCATCAGTTTTGGAATATTTTTCTGGTAGCAGTTTACAATATGGATCAGAGGTGGACAAGAGATGTGCGTGTCATTTAGGAGACTGTTTCAGTGGTCCAAGCAAGTGATGATGAAATAGGCCAATAGCCATGGGATTACAGGGGAATGATACGGATTTGAGAAATATTTAGGAGGTAGAAGCCACAGGCTTTGGTGTTGGTTGAATGAGGGAGGAGGTGGAAGAGAAAGAAAATTGTGGATTTTCTTTTTAATTTATTGGGCACTTTACAGGGATGGCTTCATTTAATCACCATACCAGCTTGATGTAGTAGATACTATGATTATCCCATTTTACAGATTATAGTCCCAGGCTATCTGGGATTTAGAAGCTAAACCTTACCCAAGATCAGAGTTAATAAAGGGCGAGCCAGGATTTAACCCCCAACAATCAGACCCAGAGCCTGCAGGCCTAATTATGATCCTAAACTGCATCTCCCAGGTGGTTCCTTTTCTGATGATGGCAAACATAGGAAGGGGAGTAGCTTTGGGAGAGGAGGAGATAACTAAATGCCAGAACAGAGGCCATTCTGAATTCCATTTACCATAATATATAACTGTATAATTTGTAAAACTAGCTTACATTGCTTTATTATTTAAAAAAATAAAAAGCTCAGCTGATAATTCAACTGACAGTACCTTGAATCAATTTAAATATCTGCAGACTAAGAATTTAGAACTTAGAATTCAGACTAAGACTTTAGAATATCTGCACTAATGAAAGGGGTTTTTGTAGTCATAATCAACACTTGGTCAACTGAGCATTTTTATCTGCTTTAATCCCTTTTGCTAATTAAGTGAACGTGAGGAACCAGATTTAATTAAAAGTGAAGTTGAACACTTAGCTTCTTTTGTGATTATAAGTGAAAGTAAGAAACTTGAATACAGTATTCAAGGTCATGAAATTCTTAATAATTTTATCTTTGAATTTGTGTTTTAGAAGTGAAGTCTGATGGGACAAGGAGCATGTGTGTTGGGGGCTTGGACCCTAGTGTACATGTGGTCCCTCCAGCTCCCTGGCTTAAGTTCTCAGCCACCTGATTCCAGCCCTCTGGGCCTCTGCCTGGCCTCCAGCTCCACCTTCCTGTCCCTGTCCCATTGCTGCTGCCCTCTACCTGGTATGGTGATTGGGTGTGTCAGCAAAGGAGGACTGTGTTCCACCTTTATGCCTCACCCCCCATAGGATATGGAGGCAGGCAAGGAGATGGTCAGGGTGGAGTAGGTGCCCTGTTGTATCTGGGGTAGGACAAAGAAGAGGCCATCCCTGACCAGGCTGGTGGCACCCTGGCTTGTTTGGAGGGTGATTCAGTGGGGGCCTCTTGCTGGCCTCTAATCCAGGTACCAATTGCATACTGCTGTCATGGAGGTTGCAATATCTTGGGGGGTTTCTTATCTACCATCAACTGGGATGCTGGACTATGGGAAGGGGAGATTGACTTCCTCACTCCCTGCTGGGGCCTCACAATTATGTGGGACACCCCCCAAATTATGTAGTTGGCCCTGTCTCCTCAATCTCTTGCCTTATTTTGTATATAATAAATGCATAGACTGAACTTTGTTAAGTAAGAATTCAGCAAATATGTCTGTCATAACCATAGTGCAAGCCCCCTTTGTTAGAACTTGAAAAAAAATAGCATAAAGATAAAGCATGAAATGATAATGACTTAAAATTTGATTAAGACGTGCATATTATACTCATGGTTATTAAAGTCAAGAAAGGAGAGAGAGATCAAAGTTGCAGATTAGGAGGATGCTGGGCTCACCTCCACTCATCCAAACAACAGCTCTTGTTGAAATCAACCTGGGGACAAGCAGAACAGCTCTTCTGCAACCAAGGCTGTAAAGAAAGATCCACACGGAGTCCGGTAGGAAGGGAGAATGATGTGGTCGGGACCTTCACCCTTAGCAGGGACACAGGAGAGGAGGGGACATCACAGGCTCAGGGATCCTCCCTGGGGAGTGAGGGATTCCAGCCACACATTGGACAGCCCAGCCCTGGGATACAACACTGGGAAGACAAGCCCCTTACCTGGTTTGAAACCCAGTGGGGCTTACCAAAGGGCTATAAGAAACTGGGCCTCTGCTGTTGAAGAGCACACAGACTTGCTTGCTCCCAGTCAAAGTGTGGAGGCAGCACATTGAAAACTGCCAGGGGCTCTGACCAGCTAGCCAGGGCTACTGCATTACACCCCCCGCCCACCCCTCACCTGGCTCCTGCTGTAGCCCCTCTTGCTCCAACACTGCTCTCCACTAAGGCAGAGTGTGCCACTAACTACAAGAGTTTGCACACTTGGAGGGAACAGAGCTGGCTTGGATCCCAGCCCTGCCTCTGACCAGGGCATAGGCAGCCATTGCCAGCACATGTGTCCCTGTGCACTCTTGGGAGGGAGCAAACTCAGCTCAGTAGTGTGATACCAACCCCTCCAGCCACAACCCAGCCTCTAGCCAAGCAAGCACATCAGGGATAAAGTGAAATCAGAAAAGAAGTACAGCCTTAAGCCCTCAGGCCCTGAATCTATACCCCAAACCAAGGCTGAGACTGCCATCACACCTGGAAGAAACCCAAATTCTTCAGGGCTCCTGCTCCAGCCCCTGTGGTTCTCACCGCACCCTTGACAGGGTGGTGATGGCCACTGACTGAGCAGAGGAGAAGCCCTAGCTTGCACCTTCTCTGCACAAGAAGCCTGTGTGCAAGCACAGGTCACTATCCACACCTCCCCTCCCAGGAAACTGTGCAGCCTGCCACTGCCAGGGTCCTGTGATCCAGGGACAACTTCCCCAGGAGAACGCATGGTGTGCCTCAGGCTGTTGCAACATCATGCTGGCCTCTGCTGCCACAGGTTCGCCCTCCATTTCGTACCCATCCCTACCCCCTGGCCTGAGTGAGCCAGAGCCCCATAATCAGCTGCTACTTTAAACCCGTTCTGTGTGGTGGGAACAGACACACTCAGGCAACTTATATGCAGAGGCAGGGTCAAATCCAAAGCCAAACCCCAAGAGCTGTGTCAACAAAGAAGAGAAAGGGAAATTTCTCCCAGCAGCCTCAGGAGCAGTGGAATAAATCTCCACAGCCAACTTGATATACTCTGCATCACTGGAATACGTGAATAGACAAGAAATAATCCCAAATTTGAGGTGGTGGACTTTAAGAGCAATTGTAGACTTGGGGTTTGCTTTCTGTATATAATTTCTTTCTGGTTTTATGTTTATCTTAGTTTAGTATTTAGAGTTTATTATCATAGGTAGATTTGTTTATTGACTTAGTGGCTCTCTTCCTTTATGTTTTCTTTTTTAAAATTTATATATATATAGATTTTTTTTTCCTTTTTCTCTTTTTGTGAGTGTGTATGTGTATGCTTCTTTGTGTGATTTTGTCTGTATAGCTTTGCTTTTACCATTTGTCCTAGGGTTCTGTCAGTTCGTTTTTTTTTTCTTTTTTAGTATAGTTTTTCATGCTTGTTATCATTGGTGGATTTGTTTTTTGCTTTGGTTGCTCTCCTCTTTCTTTCTTTTCTTTTTTTATTACTTTTTATTTTTTCATTATTAATATTTTTTTAATTTTTTATTTTAATAACTGTATTTTATTTATTTATTTTTCTTTCTTTCTTTTTTCTCCCATTTCTTTGAGCCGTGTGGCTGACAGGATCTTATTGCTCTGGCCGGGTGTCAGGCCTGTGCCTCTGAGGTGGGAGAGCTGAGTTCAGGACATTGGTCCACCAGAGGCTTCCCAGCTCCACATAATATCAAACAGTGAAAGCTCTCCCAAAGATCTCCATGTAAATGCTAAGACCCAGCTTCACTCAAGAATCCACAAGCTACAGTGCTGGACACCCTATGCCAAACAACTAGCAAGAAGGGAACACATCCCCACCCATTAGCAGAGAGGCTGCCTAAAATCATAATAAAGTCACAGGAACCCCAAAACACACCACTGGACGTGGTCCTGCCCACCAGAAAGACAAGATCCAGCCTCATGCACCAGAATACAGGCACCAGTCCCCTTAAACAGGAAGCCTATACAACCCACTGAACCAAACTTAGCCACTGGGGGCAGACAGCAAAAACAACAGGAACTACAAACATACAGTCTGTGAAAAGGAGATCCCAAACACAGTAAGAAAAGCAAAATGAGAAGACAGAGAAACACACAGCAGATGAAGGAGCAAGGTAAAAACCCACCAGACCAAACAAATGAAGAGGAAATAGGCAGTCTACTTGAAAAAGAATTCAGGGTAATGATGGTAAAGATGATCTAAAATCTTGGAAGTACAATGGAGAAAATACAGGAAACATTTAACAATGACCTAGAAGAACTAAAGAGCAAACAAACAATGATGAAGAACACAATAAATAAATTAAATTTTTTTAGAAGGAATGAGTAGCAGAATAACTGAGGCAGAAGAACGAATAAGTGACGTGCAAGATAAAATAGTGGAAATAAGTACTGCAGAGCAGAATAAAGGAAAAAGAATGAAAAGATTTGAGGATAGTCTTAGAGACCTCTGGGACAACATTAAATGTACCAACATTCAAATTATAGGGGTCCCAGAAGAAGAAGAGAAAAAGAAAGGGACTGAGAAAATATTTGAAGAGATTATAGTTGAACACTTCCCTAATATGGGAAAGGAAATGTCAAGTCCAAGAAGTGCAGGGAATCCCATACAGGGTAAATCCAAGGAGAAACATGCCAAGACACTTATTAATCAAACTATCAAGAATTAAATACAAAGAAAAAATATTAAAAGCAACAAGTGAAAAACAACAAATAACATACAAGGGGATCCCCATAAGGTTAACAGCTGATCTTTCAGCAGAAACTCTGCAAGCCAGAAGGGACTGGCAAGACATATTTAAAGTGAAGAAAGGGAAAAACCTACAACAAAGATTACTCTACCCAGCAAGCATCTCATGCAGATTTAATGGAGAAATTAACACCTTTACAAACAAACAAAAGCTGACAGAATTCAGCACCACGAAACCAGCTTTACAACTTTAGCTTTACAAATGCTAAGGGAACTTCTCTAGGCGGGAAACACAAGAGAAGGAAGAGGCCTACAATAACAAACACAAAGCAATTAAGAAAATGGTAATAGGAACATACATATTGAAAACTACATAAATGTAAATGTATTAAATGCTCCGACCAAAAGACATAGACTGGCTGAATGCATACAAAAAGAAGACCCATATACATGCTGTCTACAGGAGACCCACTTCAGACTTAGGGACACATACAGACTGAAAGTGAGGGGATGGAAAAAGATATTCCATGCAAATGGAAATCAAAAGAAAGCTGGAGTGGCAATTCTCATATCAGACAAAATAGATTTTAAAATAAAGACTATTAGAAGAGACAAAGAAGGATACTACATAGTGATCAAGGGATCAATCCAAGAGAAGATATAGCAATTATAAATATATGTGCCCCCACATCGGAGCACCTCAATACATAAGGCAAATGCTAACAATCATAAAACGGGAAACTGACAGAAACACAATCATAGTATGGGACTTTAACACCCCATTTTCACCAATGGACAGATCATCCAAAATGAAAATAAATAAGAAAACACAAGCTTTAAATGATACATTACACAAGATGCCCTTAATTGATGTTTATAGGACATTCCATCCAAAAATAACACAATACACTTTCTTCTCAAGTGCTCAAGGAATGTTCTCCAGGATAGATCATATCTTGGGTCACAGATCAAGCCTTTGTAAATTTAAGAAAATTGAAATTGTGTCAAGTATCTATTCCAACCACAACGCTATGAGACTAGATACAAATTACAGGAAAAAAATCTATAAAATACAAACAGATGGAGGCTAAACCGTACACTACTAAATAACCAATAAATTACTGAAGAAATCAAAGAGGAAATTGAGAGATACCTAGAAACAAATGACAATGAAAACCTGATGACCCAAAATCTATGGGATGCAGCAAAAGCAGTTCTAAGAGGGAAGTTTATAGCAATATGATCCTACTCCAGAAACAAGAAACCTCTCAAGTAAACAACCAAACCTAACACCTAAAGCAACAAGAAGAGCAGAAAAACCCTAAAGTTAGCAGAAGGAAAGAAATAGACATCAGATCAGAAATAAATGAAAAATAAATGAAGGAAATGATAGCAAAGATCAATAAAACTAAAAGCTGGTTCTTTGAGAAGATAAACAAAATTGATAAACCATTAGCCAGTCTCATCAAGAAAAAACCAGAGAAAACTCAAATCAATAGAATTAGAAATGAAAAAGGAGAAGTAACAACTGACACTGCACAAATACAAAAGATGATAAGATTACTACAAGCAACTCTATGCCAATAAAATGGACAACCTGGAAGAAATGGACAAATTCTTAGAAGTGCACAACCTGCCAAGACTGAATCAGGAAGAAATAGAAAATATGAACAGACCAATCACAAGCACTGAAATTGAAACTGTGATTAAAAATCTTACAACAAACAAAAACCCAGGACCAGATGGCTTCACAGGCGAATTCTATCAAACATTTAGAGAAGAGCTAATACCTATCCTTCTCAAACTCTTCCAAAATATAGCAGAGGGAGGAACACTCCCAAACTCATTCTACGAGGCCACCATCATCCTGATACCAAAACCAGACAAAGATGTCACAAAGAAAGAAAACTACAGGCCAGTATCACTGATGAACGTAGATGCAGAAATCCTCAACAAAATACTAGAAAACAGTATCCAACTGCACATTAACAGGAGCATACACCATGATCAAGTGGAGTTTATCCCAGGAATGCAAGGATTCTTCAATATATGCAAATCAATCAATGTGGTAAGCCATATTAATAAATTGAAGGATAAAAACCATATGATCATCTCAATAGATGCAGTAAAGCTCTTGACAAAATTCAACACCCATTTATGATAAAAACCCTCCAGAGAGCAGGCATAGAGGGAACTTACCTCAACATAATAAAGGCCATATATGACAAACCCACAGACAACATCTTTCTCAATGGTGAATAACTGAAACCATTTCCTCTAAGATCAGGAAGAAGACAAGGTTGTCCACTCTCACCACTATTATTCAACATAATTTTGGACGTTTTAGCCACAGCAATCAGAGAAGAAAAAGAAATAAAAGGAATCCAAATCAAAAAGAAGTAAAGCTGTCACTGTTTGCAGATGACATGATACTATATATAGAGAATCCTAAAGATGCTACCAGAAAACTACTAGAGCTAATCAATGAATTTGGTAAAGTAGCAGGATACAAAATTAATGCACAGAAATCTTTTGCATTCCTATTCACTAATGATGAAAAATCGAAAGAGAAGTTAAGGAAGCACTCCCATTTACCACTGCAACAAAAATAATAAAATACCTAGGGATAAACCTACCTTCAGAGACAAAAGTCCTGTATGCAGAAAACTATAAGACACTGATGGAAGAAGTTAAAGATGATACAAATAGATGGAGAGATATACCATGTTCTTGGATTGGAAGAATCAATATTGTGAAAATGACTATACTACCCAAAGCAATCTATGGATTCAATGCAGTCCCTATCAAATTACCAACGGCATTTTTCACAGAACTAGAACAAAAAATTTCACAATTTCTATGGAAATACAAAAGACCCCGAATAGCCAAAGCAGTCTTGAGAAAGAAAGATGGAGCTGGAGGAATCAGGCTCCCGGACTTCAGACTATACTATAAAGCTACAGTAATCAAGACATTATGGTACTGACAAAAAAAAAACAGAAATATAGATCAATGGAACAGGATAGAAAGCCCAGAGATAAACCCCCACAATATGTTCACCTTATCTTTGATAAAGGAGGCAAGAGTATACAATGGAGAAAAGACAGCCTCTTCAATAAGTGGTGCTGGGAAAACTGGACAGCTACATGTAAAAGAATGAAATTAGAACACTTCCTAACACCATACAGAAAAATAAACTCAAAATGGATTAAAAACCTTAATGTCAGGCCAGACACTTTAAAACTCGTAGAGGAAAGCATAGGCAGACCAGTCTATGACGTAAATCACAGCAAGATCTACTTTGACCCACCTCCTAGAGAAATGGAAATAAAAACAAAAATAAACAAATGGGACCTAATGAAACTTAAAAGCTTTTGCACAGCAAAGGAAACAATAAACAAGACAAAACGACAACCCTCAGAATGGGAGAAAATATTTGCAAATGAAGCAACTGACAGGGTTTAATCTCCAAAATATACAAGCAGCTCATGCAGTTCAATATCAAAAAACAAACAACCCAATCCAAACATGGGCAGAAGTCCTAAATAGACATTTCTCCAAAGAAGATATACAGATTGCCAACAAACACATGAAATAATGCTCAACATCACTAATCATTAGAGAAATGCAAATCAAAACTACAATAATGTGTCACCTCACACCAGTCTGAATGGCCATAATCAAAAAATCTACAAATAATAAATGCTGGAGAGGGTGTGGAGAAAAGGGAACCCTCTTGCACTGTTGGTGGGAATGTAAATTGATACAGCCAGTATGGAGAACAGTATGGAGGTTCCTTAAAAAACTGAAAATAGAACTACCATATGACCCAGCAATCCCGCTACTGGGCACATACCCTGAAAAAACCATAGTTCAAAAAGTGTCGTGTGCCACAATGTTCATTGCAGCTCTATTTACAATAGCCAGGACATGGAAGCAACCTAAGTGTCCATCAACAGATGAATGGATAAAGAAGATGTGGTACATATATACAATGGAATATTACTCAGCCATAAAAAGAAACGAAATTGAGTTATTTTTAATGAAGTGGATGGACCTAGAGTATGTCATACAGAGTGGAGTAAGTTAGAAAGAGAAGAACAAATACCATTTACTAACAGATATGTATGGAATCTAAAAGAAAAATGGTTTTGAAGAACCTAGGCACAGGACAGGAATAAAGACACAGATGTAAAGAATGGACTTGAGGACACAGGGAAGGGGAAGTGTAAGGTGGGATGAAGTGAGAGAGTGACATGGACATAGATACCCTACCAAATGTAAAATAGATAGCTACTGGGAAGCAGCCATATGGCACAGGGATTTCAGCTCGGTTCTTTGTGACCACCTAGAGGGGTGGGTTATGGAGTGTGGTGGGAAGGAGTTGCAAGAGGGAGGAGATATGGGGATATAAGTATATATATATGTAAAGCTGATTCACTTTGTTATAAAGCAGAAACTAACACACCATTGTAAGGCAATTATACTCCAATAAAGAAAAAAAGAATAAAAAGAAAAAAAATAAAATAAAGGCAGCAAGAGAAAAACAGTCAGTTACAGGGAACTTCCATAAGGCTTTCAGCTGATTTTTCTGCAGAAACATTGCAGGCCACAGGGAGTGGTATGATATATTTAACGTACTGAAAAGAAAAAGCAAAACAAAAACCCTAGCCCTACCACCTAGGATACCAGCAGGGTTATCATTAGATTGTCTCTAAAATCAGGTACAAGGATGCCCACTCTCACCATTTCTACCATTTCTAGGTAACATAGTACTGGAATTCCTAGGCACAGCAGTCAGACAAGAAAAAGAAATAAAAGGCATCCAAATTGGAAGGGAAAAAGTAAAATTGTCACTATTTGCAGATGACATGATACTATATATATAAAACCCTAAGTTCTCCACCAAAAAACCATTAGAACTACTAAGTGATTCAGTAAATCAGGATACAACATTATTATATGGAAATCTGTTGATTTTTAAACAACATATAATAATGAATTCTCAGAAAGAGAATGTAAGAAAATAATGCCATTTATGGTTGCTTCACAAAGAATAAAATACATAGGAATTATCTCAGCCATATAAAAGAACGAAATTTTGCCATTTGCAACTACATGGATGGACTTAGAGGGTATCATGCTAATTGAACTAAGTCAGACAGAGAAAGAAAAATACTGTATCTTATCACATATATTAATCTAAAAAGTAAAACAAACGAATGAATATAACAAAATAGGACAGACTCATAGATACAGTGAACAAACCAGTGGGTAGAGGGGTTGGGGGAGAGGCAAGATAAGAGAAGGGGATTAAGAGGTACACTACTAGATATGAAATAGATATAAGGATATATTGTACAGCACAGGGACTATAGCCAATATTTTATAATAACTTTAAATGGAATACAATCTATAAAAATATTCAATCACTATGTTGTATACCTGAAACTACTCTAACATTGTAAATCATCTACAATTTAGAATAAAAGAAAAATAAAATAAATAAATAAATGCAAAGAAAACTCAAGGACAAATAATTAGAAAAATAACAAGTTAGAGTGTTATTTTCACTTCTGTTATTAATAGTAATTGTGAGTAATAATTCTTGAGTCTTGCCTGGAGACATTAGTATAGTTGAAAGTTGTATTAACTTTGGGTTGCTAAATCAAATACAAGATGTGAAAATTAGATATTTTAGTCAAAGTCCAAATAAGTTAAATTTTATTGAGAAGTACACATAACTTCATTGAAATTAGAGCTTTTGAATTAAAAAGATAGACAAATATTGTAGTGAGGACCAGAATGTTTTAAATTATGCTAACCAGTGATCTTGATAATTGGTTACACAAGCATCTAGAATAGCCTTCTCTTAGTGTTTAGCTGTGACAGAAACAATGCTCCCTTTAGCAGGCTGATTGATATTTCCTACTGCCAAAATTCGAGAATTTTTTTTTTTTTTTTTGCGGTACGCAGGCCTCACTGTTGTGGCCTCTCCCGTAGCGGAGCACAGGCTCAGCGGCCATGGCTCACGGGCCTAGCCGCTCCGCGGCATGTGAGATCTTCCCGGACCGGGGCACGAACCCATGTCCCCTGCATCGGCAGGTGGACTCTCAACCACTGCGCCACCAGGGAAGCCCCGAGAAAATTTTTAGCATGTGATTTGTCAAATTATCTACTGTTAAAAATTATGAAGCACACCTTAAACCTCTAAGTAACTGGGTTGAATTTTATTTTTATGACATCATGCTTTATAAGACTCTCACTAATCAAAGTTGTTGACATTGCCCCTATACAGCTGGAAAAGGCCAAAATGTTGTTATCTGCCCACCCCCCAAGAATCCTGCCTTCCTTTTGGTGCATCAGGTGTGATCATCAGGGCCTATATTATTGGGATCATTCTTTGTTTAACTGGCCAATGAGTTGGAGTGGTTTTAGAAAATAACCACTTACACAAGAAGATGCAGACCCCACCTGCCCATCCTGAGACTGGGAGCAGCTTCCTGTGCAGCCTGTAACCCTTGCCCACCAGCCTAGCTGCAAAGAGAACAGTGCTGCTCCCTCTCCTCCCCAAACTTTCCAAATGCCTTTTGAGAGGTCTTCGATGCAAAGCTATGCTTGATGTCCACCTTGCCCGGGTTCTCTTGGGTGCAAACATCATGGGGGACACACAGCAGAATTTAAACTTGGCCCATCACACCCCGTGGCCTGGTCCCGATTTTGACTAGAGGGCTGTAATTAGGTTATCTTCCCTTAGATGCCTCACTCCTGATGCAGAAACCCGCCCAGATATTGTAGAAGTCAGCTCCATGATATCAGATGTCATGATGAAGTATGTAGATAATTTATCCGCATCCCAGCTGACCTTGGAGAAGAAGCTGGAACGGGAACGGAGACACACACAGAGGTATTTTATGGAAGCCAACCGGAACACAGTCATGTGTCAGCACGAGCCGGTTCTTCTCTCTCAAGTAAGTGGAAATCTTTCAGTCTCTTCAGGATGCATTCTGATGGACTCTCTGAGGCTGTTCTTGCTTGTGTTGAGGAAAATTCATCTTAAGTTAGAAAAATATTAATTGCTACATGTGATATTTACTACTATAGAGATACATATTTACACCCATTTTGATCTTATAGAAAATTAAGTCAATATAATTGACGTTCCAAAGAACTAACCCATAATTTGTTGTAAATTACAAAACCAGAGGTATCAAAAAGATATCTTAGAAATTCTTTAAGTTTGTAATATGATCTTTGTATAAGTAGCAGTGACCGCTTATATTCAATTTATTCAGCAATCTTGGAAATATAGATGAAACTATTGTGTCAGTTTAAAGAAGGAAATAATATTTACCTTAAAATTTTTTTCTTATTAGTCTGTGTAATTGATTTCATTACTGTTTTTGGTGGTAATAATTTTGCCATGGTACAAATCAGAATATGTACTTTTATTTTTCATGACATTAACCTTTAAATTATTTTGATATTTAAGTTTATTTCTGAGTATACTTGAAAAAGGGATGCCAAAGCCACAGACTTCCGCAAGTGCATGTGATGGTGCCTGTGACGCCCTTGTTTTATTTTCTCTCTGCCTTTGTTGTATCATGACCCATGACTTATCCTTTACTCACGCTCTGGTTTCCCTGAAAGCAGGGATTTAGTAAGGGGCGCTTCAACACATAAATGTTCTTTTTTAACCCTCCTGAGGATGGGCCCAGCACAATAGGGTTACAAAGCCCATCCTTGATCAGGATACCTGGTCACTAAATTCCTTGCCAGGATCTGCCTCAGCTGGGAAAATTATATAAGAATTAGTCTCCCCCGCACACTGCGATGAAGAGTGGCCCCTGCTCGCTGCAACTAGAGAAAACCCTCACACAGAAACGAAGACCCAACACGGCCAAAAATAAATAAATTAATTAATTAATTTTAAAAAAAGAATTAGTCTCCAAGAAGAGCCAGTTTTGATTTCTGGAATAACAGCATTTCCAGCAACCTTTTCTTTTTTTTAGAAGGAAAGCAATACTATTTGGTTGTTTATCTTTTCATGCTTGGAATCCGGAAGTTAAAGATTCAATCAATATAATTTTGGTGGGTTTTTTAAATTTTTATTTCATTTTTTATGTTTTTATTACAGTCATACCTTTTATTTCACTTTTCATGTTTTTTTAATTGAGGTATAGTTGATTTACAATATTATATTACTTTCAGGTATATAACATAGTGGTTCATAATTTTTCCATTTATACTCCATTCAAAGTTTTTATAAAATAATAACTATATTCCTAGTGCTGTACATAGCATCCTTGTATCTTATTTATTTTATACCTAGTAGTTTGTGTCTCCTAATTCCCTACCCTTATCTTGCCCCTCCTCCTTCCGTCTCCCCACTGGAAACCACTATTTTGTTCTCTATATATGTGAGTCTATTTGTTTTATTATATTCATTTGTTTGTTTTATTTTTTTGAGATTCCACATACAACTGATATCATACAGTATTTGTTTTTCTCTGTCTGACTTATTTCACTAAGCATAATACCCTCCAGGTCCATCCATTTGGTTGCAAACAGCAAAATTTCATTCTTTTTTTATGGCTGAGTGGTATTCTACTGCATATATATGTACCACATCTTCTTTATAGTATTCTGCTTATGTTTTCTTTTAGGAGTTTTATTGATTCCAGTCTTACATTTAGGTCTTTAATCCATTTTGAAGTTATTTTCCTATATGCTGTGAGAAAATGTTTTAATTTCATTATTTTACATGTGGCTGTCCAGTATTCCTAGCATCACTTATTGAAGAGACTGTCTTTTCCCCATTGTATATTCTTGCCTTCTTTGTCATAGATTAATAGACCAGAAGTGCATGGGTTCATTCCAGGCTGTCTATTCTAACCCATTGATCTATGTATCCGTTTTTGTGCCAGTACCATACTGTATTGATGACTGTAGCTTTGTAATATAGTCTGAAGGGAGCATGATACCTCCAGCTCTGAGGCTTTTCTCAAGATTGCTTTGGCTATTTAAGATCTTTTGTGTTTTCATACACACTTTAGAATTTTTTTTCTACTTCTATGAAAAATAGCACTGATATTTTGATAGGGATTGCATTGAATCTGTACATTGCCTTAGGTAGTATGATCATTTTTACAATGTTAATCCTTCCAATCCATGGACACAGTATCACTTGTCATCTTTTTTGTCCTCTTCAGTTTTTTTCTTCAGTGTCTTAGTGTTTTCCAATGCTTTAATGTCTTAAAGTTGTCCAGTTTTCCAACTCCAATTAAGGAGTTTTAACCTCCTTAATTAGGTTTTTTTTTTGATGGATGGTAAATGGGATTGTTTTCCTAACTTCTCTTTCTGATAGTTTGTTCTTAATGTGTAGAAATGTAACAGATTTCTGTATATTAATTTTGTATCCTGAAACATTACTGAATTCATTGATGAGTTATAGTAGTTTTTGGTGCTGCCTTTAAGATTTTCTATGTTTAGTACCACATCATCTGCAAATAGTGACAATTTTACTTCTTTCTTTTCAATTTGGATTCCATTTGCTTCTTTTTCTTGTCTGATTGCTACGGCTAGGACTTCCAATATTATGTTGAAGAAAAGTGGCAAGAATGGGCATCCTTGTCTTGTTCCTGATCTTAGAGGAAATGCTTTTAGCTCTTCACTTTTTAGTAGGCTGTTAGCTGTGGGTTTATCATATATGGGCTTTATTATGATGAGGTATGTTCCTTCTATACCCAGTTTGTGGAGAGTTTTTAATTGTAAGTGGATGTTGAATTTTGTCAAAACCTTTTTCTGCATCTATTAAGATGATCATATGATTTTTATTCTTCAATTTCTTTTTTTTTAAGTAGAGTTGATTTACAGTGTTGTGATAGTTTCTGGTGTACAGCAGGGTGATTCAGTTTTTGTATATATATGTTATTCTTTATCAGATTCTATTCCATTATAGGTTATTACAAGATATTGAATATAGTTCCCTGTTCCATAGAGTAGGTCCTGGTTGTTTTTCTACCTTATATATAATAGTGTGTATTTGTTAATCCCAAACTCCTAACTTATCACTCCTCCTTTCCCCTTTGGTAACCATAAGTTTGTTTTCTGTGTCTGTGAGTCAGTTTCTGTTTTGTAAATAAGTTCATTTGTGTCTTTTTTTTAGATTCCACATATAAGTGATATCATGTGATATTTGTCTTTCTCTGACTTCACTTAGTATGATAATCTATAGGCTCATTCACGTTGCTGCAAATTACATTATTTTATTCTTTTTTATGTCTGGGTAATATTTCATGGTATACATATATACCATATCTTCTTTATCCATTCATCTAGTGATGGACATTTAGGTTGCTTCCATGTCTTGGCTATTGTAAATAGTGCTGCTATGAACATTGGGGTGCATGTATCTTTTCAAATTAGAGTTTTCTTTGGATATATGCCCAGGAGTGGGATTGCTGGATCATATGGCAACTCTATTTTTAGTATTTTGAGGAACATCCATACTATTCTCTATAGTAGCTGCACAAATTTACATTCCTACCAACAGTGTAGGAGAATTCCCTTTCCTCCACACCTTCTCCAGCACTTATTATTTATAGACTTTTTGATGATGACCATTCAGACTGGTGTGAAGTGATATCTCATTGTAGTTTTGATTTGCATTTCTCTAATAATTAGCAATATTGAACATCTTCTCATGTGCCTTTTGTCCATCTCTATGCTGTTTTTGGAGAAATGTCAATTTAGGTCTTCTGTCCTTTTTTGATTGGTTTTTTTGTTTTTTGGATATTGAGTTGTATGAGCTGTTTGTATATTTTGGAGATTATTCCCTTGTCAGTCGCATCACTTGCAAATATTTTCCCAGTCTGTAGGTTGTCTTATTGTTTTGTTTCCTTTGATTAGGTCTCATTTGTTTATTTTTGCTTTTATTTCTTTTGCCTTAGGAGACAGATCCAAAAAAATATTGCTACAATTTATGTCAAAGAGTATTCTGCCTATGTTCTCTTCTGGGAGTTTTATGGTGTCATGTCTTATAATTAATCCTTTAAGCCATTTTGAGTTTATTTTTGTGTATGGTTTGAGGATGTGTTCTAAGTTCATTTATTTACATGCAGCTATTCAGCTTTCCCACCACCACTTCATGAAGAGACTGTCTTTTCTCCATTGTATTTTCTTGCCTCCTTTGTCAAAGATTAATTGACCATAGGTGTGTGGGTTTATTTCTGAGCTCTCTCTTCTATTGCAGTGATCTATATGTCTCTTTTTGTGCCAATACCATGCAGTTTTGATTGCTGTAGCTTTGTAGCATTGTCTGAAGTCTGTGAGGTTATGCCTCTAGCTCTCTTCCTTTTTCCTCAGGATTACTTTGGCAATTCTGGGTCTTTTTGTGGTTCCACATAAATTTTAGGGTTATTTGTTCTAGTTCATTGAAAGATGTCATGGGTAATTTGATAGGGATTGTATTAAACCTGTAGATTGCTTTGGATAGTATGGCCATTTTAATAATATTAATTCTTTCATTCCAGGATCATGGGATATATTTCTATTTCTTCTAATCATCTTCAATTTCCTTTAAAAATATTTTATAGTTTTTGGGATATAAGTCTTTCACCTCCTTGGTCAGGTTTATGCCTAAGTACTATTTTGTTTGTTTGGTGCAATTTTAAAGGGGATTTTTTTTTAACTTTCTTCTTCTGATATTTCATTGTTAGTGAAAAGAAATGCAACCAATTTCTGTATGTTAATCTTGTATCCTGCTACCTTGCTGAACTCATTGATCAATTCTAGTAATTTTTGTGTGGAGTCTTTAGGGTTTTCTATATGTGTATATGCATCATATCATCTGCATATAATGACAATTTCACCTCTTCCCTTCCAATTTGGATACCTTTAATTTCCTTGTCTTGTCTGACTGCTGTGGCTCAGAAATTTGACACTATATTGAATAGAAATCATGAGAGTGGGTATCCTTGTGTCGTTCCTTGAATCTAGTGAGAAGGCTTTCAACTTTTCACCACTGAGTATTATGTTGGCTGTATTTTTGTCATAAATAGCTTTTATTATTCTGAATTATGCTCTATACCCACTTTGGTGTGAGTATTTTTTATGAAAGGATGTTGAATTTTATCAGATGCTTTTTCTGCATCTATTGAAATGATCATGTGGTTTTTGTCTTTTCTTCTGTTGATAATGGTGTATCACATTGATTGATTTACATATGTGGAACCATCCTTGTGACCCTGGGATGAATCCAGCTTGATCATGGTATATGAAAAAGGATTTTTATATGTTGTTGGATTTGGTTTACTAATATTTTGTTGAGGACTTTTGCATCTATATCCATCAAAGATATTGGCCTATAATTTTCTTTTTGGTAGTGTCTTTGTCTGGTTTTAGTGTCAGGGTTATGGTGGCTTCATAGAATGACTGCAGGAGTGTTCCCTTCTTTTCAGTCTTTTGGAAGAGGTTGAGAAGGATTGGTATATATTCTTCTTTGTATGTTTATAGAATTCCCCAGTGGAGCCATCTGGTCCTGGACTTTTGTTTGCAGGGAGGTTTGGGTTTTTTTAAATTATTATTACAGATTCTATTTCACTTCTAGTGATTGGTCTGTTCAATTATCTATTTCCTTTTGATTCAGTTTTGGCAGGCTGTATGTTTCTAGAAACTTTTCCATTTCTTCTAGGTTGTCCAATTTGTTAACATATAATTGTTCATAGTATTCTCTTTTATTTTTTGGGTATTTCTACGGTATTGGTTGTTATTTCTCTTCTTTCATTTTCTTATTTTCTTTCTTTGGGTCCTCTCTCTTTCCTTCTTGGTGAGTTCCTCACTTTGTTAATGTGGTGTTTCACAGCGATTGATTTGTGGATTTGAACCATTCTTGCATCCCTGAGATAAATCCCACTTGATGAAGATGTATGATCCTTTTAATGTATTGTTGAATACGGTTTACTAATATTTTCTTGAGAATTTTGCATTTATGTACATCAGTGATATTAGTCAGTAGTCTTTTTTATTATATCTTGGTCTGGCTTTGGTATAGTGTAATATTGGCCTTTTAGAATGTGTTCAAAAGTGTTTCTCTCTCTGAAACTTTTTGGAATAGTTTGTGAAGGATAGGTGCTAACTCTTTTCTAAATGTTTGGTAGAGTTTACCTGTGAAGGACCTGGTCCTGGACTTTAGTTTGTTGGATTTTTTATTACTATTTTAATTTCATTACTGGTAATTTTTCTGTTCATGTTTTCTATTTTTTCCAGGTTCAGTCTTGGGAGGTTCTACATTTCTTGGAATTTGTCCATTACTTCTTGTTTGTCCATTTTATTGGCATACAATCATTTATAGAACTCTCTCATGATTCTTTGTATTTCTGTGGTGTTTGTAACCTCTCATTTTTCATTTCTGATTATATTGATTTGAACCCTCTGTCTTTTTCTCATTTTTTTCATAGTGAATCTGGCTAAAGGTTTATCAATTTTGTTTATATTTTCAAGACAATTGCTCTTAGATTCACTGATCTTTTTTTTCTTGTATTGTTGTGGGGTGTTTTTTTTTTTTTTTTTTTTGATCTCTATTTCATTTATTTCTCCTGTGATCTTTACGTTTTCTTTCCTACTGTTAACTTTGGGTTTTCTTCATTCTTCTTTTTCAAATTCTGTTAGGTGTAAGGTTAAGTTGGGTTTTTTGTTGGTTTTTTGGGGGGAGGGTTGTTTGTTAGGTTTTGGTTTTGGGTGGGGTTTTTTTTCAATTTTTTCTTGTTTCCTAAGGTAGGCTTGTATTGCTATAAATTGCAATCTTTGAAATGCTTTTGCTGCATCCCATAGATTTTGGACTGTTGTGTTTCATTTTTGTTTGCCTACAAGTATTTTTTGATTTCCTCTTTGATTTCTTCAGTAATCCATTTGTTGTTTAGTAGCATATTGTTTAGCCTTCATGTGTTTGTGTATTTTGCAGTTTTTTTCTTGTAGTTGATTCTAGTCTCATAACATTATGGTCAGAAAATACACTTGATATGATTTCATTTTTCTTAAATTTACTGAGACTTATTTTGTCACCTAACATGTGATCTATCCTGGAGAATGTTCCATGAATACTTGAAAGGAATGTGTATTCTTCTGCTTTTCGATGGAGTGTTTTATGTATATCTATTAAGTCTATTTGGTCTAGTGTGTCATTTAAGACCAATGTTTCCTTATTGATTTTCTGTCTGGATGATCTCTCCATTGATGTAAGTTGAGTGTTAAAGTCCTCTGCTATTATTGTGCTACTGTCAATCTCTCTAATTATGTTTGTTAATATTTGCTCTATGTATTTAGGTATTTATGTTGGGTGCTTATATATTTAAAATTGTTATATCTTCTTCTTCGCCCTCAATCATTGTAAAATTCTTCAGTCTTTTTACAGTCTTTGTTTTAAAGGCTATTTTGTCTAATTATTGCTACTCCAGCTTTCTTTTCATTTACACTTGCATGGAATACCTTTTCCATCCCCTCACTTTCAGTCTGTGTGTGCCTTTTGATTTGAAATGAGTGTCTTGTAGGAAACATATATGTGGATCTTGCTTTTTTATCCATTCAGCCACTCTGTGTCTTTTGATTAGAGCATTTAGTTCATGTACATTTAAAGTAATTATTGATAGGTATGTACTTATTGCCATTTTGTCAATTGTTTTGTGGTTGTTGTTGTAGTTATTTTTGTGTTCTTTCTTCTTTTGTTCTCTTCACCTGTGGCTTGAGGACTATCTTTAGTGTTATGTTGGGATTTTTTTCTCTTTTTTTTGTATGTCTATCATAGATTTTTGTTTTGTTATTACCATGAGGTTTATATATAGCTATATGCACATATATAAACACACAGATATACATTTTTAAATTTTAAGTTGCTGATCTCAATTTAAATTGCAGAAGGACTTCCGGGAAGATGGCAGAAGAGTAAGACGTGGAGATCACCTTCCTCCCCACAGATACACCAGAAATACATCTACACGTGGAACAACTCCTACAGAACACCTACTGAACGCTGGCAGAAGACCTCAGACCTCCCAAAAGGCAAGAAATCCCCCACGTACCTGGGTAGGGCAAAAGAAAAAAGAATAAACAGAGACAAAAGGATAGGGATGGGACCTGCACCAGTGGGAGGGAGCTGTGAAGGAGGAAAGGTTTCCACACACTAGGAAACCCCTTCGCAGGCAGAGACTGCAGGTGGCGGTTGGGGGGGGGGTTAGCAGCCACAGAGGAGAGCACAGCAACAGGGGTGCAGAGGGCAAAGTGGAGAGATTCTGGCACAGAGGAAGGGCCGACTGGTACTCACCAGCCCAAGAGGCTTGTCTGCTCCCCCAATGGGGTGGGTGGGGCTGGGAGCTGAGGCTCGGGCTTCAGTCGGAGCGCAGGGAGAGGACTGGGGTTGGCGGCATGAACACAGCCTGCAGGGGGTTAGTGCACCACAGCTAGCCAGGAGGGAGTCCAGGGAAAAGTCTGGACCTGCTGAAGAGGCAAGAAACATTTTCTTCCCTCTTTGTTTCCTGGTGTGTGAGGAGAGGGGATTAAGAGCGCTGCTTAAAGGAGCTCCAGAGACGGGTGCGAGCTGCAGCTAAAAGTGCAGATCCCAGAGACAGACATGAGATGCTAAGGCTGCTGCTGCCGCCACCAAGAAGCCTGTGTGCGAGCACAGGTCACTATCCACACCCCCTTCCGGGGAGCCTGTGCAGCCCACCACTGCCAGGGTCCTGTGATCCAGGGACAACTCCCCCGGGAGAATGCACAGCGCACCTCAGGTTGGTGCAACATCACGCTGGCCTCTGCTGCTGCAGGCTCGCCCTGCACTCCATGACTCTCCCTCCCCCCGGCCTGAGTGAGCCAGAGCCCCCGAATCAACGGCTCCTTTAACCCCGTCCTGTCTGAGCAAAGAACAGATGCCCTCCGGCGACCTACACGCAGAGGTGGGGCCAAATCCAAAGCTGAGCCCCCAGGAGCTGTGAGAACAAAGAAGAGAAAGGGAAATCTCTCCCAGCAGCCTCAGCAGCAGTGGATTAAAGCTCCACAATCAACTTGATGTACCCTGCATCTGTGGAATACATTAATAGACAACAAATCAATCCAAATTAAGGAGGTGGACTTTGAGGGCAAGATTTATTATTTTTCCATCTTTTCCTCGTTTTGTGAGTGTGTATGTCTATACTTCTGTGTGAGATTTTGTCTGTATAGCTTTGCTTCCACCATTTGTCCGAGGGTTCTATCCACCCGTTTTTTTTAAAAAATTTTTTCTTAAAAATTATTTTTTATTTTAATAACTTTATTTTACTTTATCTCCATTTCTTCTTACCTTCCTTCCCTCCTTTAGACAAGAATTATCCCAAATTGAGGTGGTGGACTTTGAGAGCAAGTTTTATGATTTTTTCCCCTTTTCCTCTTTTTGTGAATGTATATGTGTATGCTTCTGTGTGACATTTTGTCTGTATAGCTTTGCTTCCACCATTTGTCCCAGGGTTCTATCTATCCGTTTTTTTGTTTTTTGGGTTTTTTTCCTCTAAATAATTTTTCTTTATTTTAATAAATTTCTATATTTTATCTTACTTTATTTTATTTTACTTTATATGCTTTATTTCTTTTTTTCCTTCCTTCCCTCCTTTCTTCCTTCCTTCTTCTCTCCCTCCCTCCTCCCTCACTCCTTTCTTTCTTTCTTTCCTTCTTTCTTTCTACTTCTACTAATTCTTTCTTTCTACTTTTTCTCCCTTTTCTTCTGAGCCGTGTGGATGAAAGGCTCTTGGTGCTGCAGCCAGGAGTTACTGCTGTTCCTCTGAGGTGGGAGAGCCAACTTCAGGACACTGGTCCACAACAGACTTCCCAGCTGCACATAATATCAAATGGCGAAAATCTCCCAGAGATCTCCATTTCAACACCAGCACCCAGCTTCACTCAACAACCAGCAATCTACAGTGCTGGACACCCTATGCCCAACAAATAGCAAGACAGGCACACAACCCCACCCATTAGCAGAGAGGCTGCCCCAAATCATAATAAGTCCACAGACACCCCAAAAAACACCACTGGACGTGGACCTGCTCACCAGAAAGAGAAGATCCAGCCTCATCCACCAGAACACAGGCACTAGTCCCCTCCACCAGGAAGCCTACACAACCCACTGAACCAACCTTAGCCACTGGGGAGAGACACCAAAATCAACGGGAACTACGAACCTGTAGCCTGCAAAAAGGAGACCCCAAACACAGTAACATAAGCAAAATGGGAAGACAGAAAAACACACAGCAGATGAAGAATCAAGATAAAACCCCACCAGACCTAACAAATGAAGAGGAAATAGGCAGTCTACCTGAAAAAGAATTCAGAATAATGATAATAAAGATGATCCAAAATCTTGGAAATAGAATAGACAAAATGCAAGAAACATTTAACAAGGACCTAGAAGAACTAAAGATGAAACAAACAATGATGAACAACACAATAAATGAAATGAAAAATACTCTACATGGTATCAATAGCAGAATAACTGACTCGGAAGAATGGATAAGTGACCTGGAAGATAAAATAGTGGAAATAACTACTGCAGAGCAGAATAAAGAAAAAAGAATGAAAAGAACTGAGGACAGTCTCAGAGACCTCTGGGACAACATTAAACGCACCAACATTCGTATTATAGGGGTTCCAGAAGAAGAAGAGGAAAAGAAAGGGACTGAGAAAATATTTCAAGAGATTATAGTTGAAAACTTCCCTAATATGGGAAAGGAAATAGTTATTCAAGTCCAGGAAGCACAGAGAGTCCCATACAGGATAAATCGAAGGAGAAACATGCCAAGACACATATTAATCAAACTGTCAAAAATTAAATACAAAGAAAACATATTAAAAGCAGCAAGGGAAAAACAACAAATAACACACAGGGGAATCCCCATAAGGTTAACAGCTGATCTTTCAGCAGAAACTCTGCAAGCCAGAAGGGACTGGAAGGACATATTTAAAGTGATGAAGGAGAAAAACCTGCAACCAAGATTACTCTACCCAGTAAGGAACTCATTCAGATTTGATGAAGAATTTCAAAGCTTTACAGACAAGCAAAAGCTGAGAGAGTTCACCATGACCAAACCAGCTCTACAACAAATGCTAAAGGAACTTCTCTAGGCAAGACACAACAGAAAGAAAAGACCTGCAATAACGAACCCAAAACAATTAAGAAAATGGGAATAGGAACATACATATCGATAATTACCTTAAATGTAAATGGACTAAATGCTCCCACCAAAAGATACAGATTGGCTGAATGGATACAAAAACAAGACCCATATATATGCTGTCTAAAAGAGACCCACTTCACACCTAGAAACACATACAGACTGAAAGTAAGGGGATGCAAAAAGATATTTCATGCAAATGGAAACAAAAGAAAGCTGGAGTAGCAGTTTTCATATCAGACAAAATAAACTTTAAAATAAAGACTATAAGAAGAGACAAAGAAGGACACTACATAATGGTCAAGGGATCGAACCAAGATGAAGATATAACAATTGTAAATATTTATGCACGCAACATAGGAGCACCTCAATACATAAGGCAAATACTAACAGCCATAAAAGGGGAAATTGACAGTAACACATTCATAGTAGGGGACTTTAACACCCCACTTTCACCAGAGGACCGATCATCCAAAATGAAAATAAATAAGGAAACACAAGCTTTAAATGATACATTAGACAACATGGACTTAATTGATATTTATAGGAAATTCCATCCAAGAACAACGGAATACACATTTTTCTCTAGTGCTCATAGAACATTCTCCAGGATAGATCATATCTTGGGTCACAAATCAAGCCTTGGTAAATTTAAGAAAATTGAAATTGTATCAAGTATCTTTTCCGACCACAACGCTATGAGACTAGATATCAATTACAGGGAAAGATCTGTACAAAATACAAACACATGGAGGCTAAACAATACACTACTTAATAACGAAGTGATCACTGAAGAAATCAAAGAGGAAATCAAAAAATACCTAGAAACAAATGGCAATGGAGACACGACGACCCAAAATCTATGGGATGCAGCAAAAGCAGTTCTAAGAGGGAAGTTTACAGCAATACAATCCTACCTTAAGAAACAGGAAGCATCTCGAATAAATAACCTAACCTTGCACTGCAAGCGGTTAGAGAAAGAAGAACAAAAAAAACCCAACGTTTGCAGAAGGAAAGAAACCATAAAAATTAGATCAGAAATAAATGAAAACGAAATGAAGGAAACGATAGCAAAGATAAATAAAACTAAAAGCTGGTTCTTTGAGAAGATAAACACAATTGATAAACCATTAGCCAGTCTCATCAAGAAAAAAAGGGAGAAGACTCAAATCAATAGAATTAGAAATGAAAAAGGATAAGTAACAACTGACACTGCACAAATACAAAAGATGATGAGAGATTACTACAAGCAACTCTATGTCAATAAAATGGACAACCTGGAAGAAATGGACAAATTCTTAGAAATGCACAACCTGCCAAGACTGAATCAGGAAGAAATAGAAAATATGAACAGACCAATCACAAGCACTTAAATTGAAACTGTGATTAAAAATCTTCCAACAAACAAAAGCCCGGGACCAGATGGCTTCACAGGCGAATTCTATCAGACATTTAGAGAAGAGGTAACACCTATCCTTCTCAAACTCTTCCAAAATATAGCAGAGGGAGGAACACTCCCAAACTCATTCTATGAGGCCACCATCACCCTGATACCAAAACCAGACAAGGATGTCACAAAGAAAGAAAACTACAGGCCAATATCACTGATGAACATAGATGTAAAAATGCTCAACAAAATACTAGCAAACAGAATCCAACAGCAGATTAAATGGATCATACACCATGATCAAGTGGGGTTTATTCCAGGAATGCAAGGATTCTTCAATATATGCAAATCAATCAACGTGATACACCATATTAACAAATTGAAGGAGAAAAACCATATGATCATCTCAATAGATGCAGAGAAAGCTTTGACAAAATTCAACACGCATTTATGATAAAAACCCTGCAGAAAGTAGGCATAGAGGGAACTTTCCTCAACATAATAAAGGCCATATATGACAAACCCACTGCCAACATCATCCTCAATGGTGAAGAAATGAAAGTATTTCCACTAAGATCAGGAAAAAGACAAGGTTGCCCACTCTTACCACTCTTATTCAACATAGTTTTGGAAGTTTTAGCCACAGCAATAAGAGAAGAAAAGGAAATAAAAGGAATCCAAATCAGAAAAGAATAAGTAAAGCTGTCACTATTTGCAGATGACATGATACTATACATAGAGAACCCTAAAGATGCTAAAAGAAAACTACTAGAGCTAAACAATGAATTTGGTAAAGTAGCAGGATACAAAATTAATGCACAGAAATCTCTGGCATTCCTCTACACTAATGATGAAAAATCTGAAGTGAAATCAAGAAAACACTCCCATTTACCATTGGAACAAAAAGAATAAAATATCTAGGAATAAACCTACCTAAGGAGACAAAAGACCTGTATGCAGAAAATTATAAGACACTGATGAAGGAAATTAAAGATGATACAAATAGATGGAGAGATATACCATGTCCTTGGATTGGAAGAATCAACATTGTGAAAATGACTCTACTACCCAAAGCAATCTACAGATTCAATGCAATCCCTATCAAACTCCCACTGGCATTTTTCACAGAACTAGAACAAAAAAATTCACAATTTGTATGGAAACACAAAAGACCCCGAATAGCCAAAGCCATCTTGCGAAAGAAAAGTGGAGCTGGAGGAATCAGGCTCCCTGACTTCAGACTACACTACAAACTACAGTAATCAAGACATTATGGTACTGGCACAAAAACAGAAATATAGATCAATGGAACAGGATAGAAAACCCAGAGATAAACCCACACACATATGGTCACCTTGTCTGTGATAAAGGAGGCAGGAATGTACAGTGGAGAAAGGACAGCCTCTTCAGTAAGTGGTGCTGGGAAAACTGGACAGCTACATGTAAAACTATGAGATTAGATCACTCCCTAACACCATACACAAAAATTAGCTCAAGATGGATTAAAGACCTAAATGTAAGGCCAGAAACTATCAAACTCTTAGAGGAAAACATAGCAGGACACTCTATGACATAAATCACAGCAAGGTCCTTTTTGACCCACCTCCTAGAGAAATGGAAATAAAAACAAAAATAAACAAATGGGACCTAATGAAGCTTCAAAGCTTTTGCACAGCAAAGGAAACCATAAACAAGACCAAAAGACAACACTCAGAATGGGAGAAAATATTTGCAAATGAAGCAACTGACAAAGGATTAATCTCCAGATTTTATAAGCAGCTCATGCAGCTTAATAACGAAAAAACAAACAACCCAATCCAAAAATGGGCAGAAGACCTAAATAGACATTTCTCCAAAGAAGATATACAGACTGCCAACAAACACATGAAAGCATGCTCAACATCACTCATCATTAGAGAAATGCAAATCAAAACTACAATGAGATATCATCTCACACCAGTCAGAATGGCCATCATCAAAAAATCTACAAATAATAAATGCTGGAGAGAGAGTGGAGAAAAGGGAACCCTCTTGCACTGTTGGTGGGAATGTCAATTGATACAGCCACTGTGGAGAACAGTATGGAGTTTCCTTAAAAAACTACAAATAGAACTACCGTATGATCCAGCAATCCCACTACTCGGCATATACCCTGAGAAAACCATAATTCACAAAGAGTCATGTACCAAAATGTTCATTGCAGATCTATTTACAATAACCCAGAGTTGGAAACAACCTAAGTGTCCATCATCAGATGAATGGATAAAGAAGATGTGGCACATATATACAATGGAATATTACTCAGCCATAAAAAAACGAAATTGAGCCACTTGTAATGAGGTGGATAGACCTAGAGCCTGTCATACAGAGTGAAGTAAGTCAGAAAGAGAGAGACAAATACCGTATGCTAACACATATATATGGAATTTAAGAAAAAAATATCATGAAGAACCTAGGGGTAAGACAGGAATAAAGACACAGACCTACTAGAGAATGGACTTGAGGATATGGGGAGGGGTAAGTGTAAGCTGTGACAAAGCAAGAGAGAGGCATGGACATATATACACTACCAAACGTAAGGTAGATAGCTAGTGGGAAGCAGCCGCATAGCACAGGGAGATCAGCTCGGTGCTTTGTGACCTCCTGGAGGGGTGGGATAGGGAGGGTGAGAGGGAGGGAGATGCAAGCGGCAAGAGATATGGGAACATATGTATATATATAACTGATTCATTTTGTTGTAAAGCAGAAACTAACACACCATTGTAAAGCAATTATACTCCAATAAAGATGTTAAAAAAAGGAAAAAATAAATAATAAATTGCATTTTAACAATCCTGCAATCTAAGTTCTCTCCCACCATGATTTCTGTTTTTGACATCATATTTTACATCATTTTTGTTTTGGTAACCCCTTAATTACTTGTTGCTGACTAAATGCTTTTATTGCTTTTGTCTTTTAACCTTTCTACTATCTTCGTACATGTATATTTACTTTTACCAGTGAGACTTTTCCTTTCGTAATTTTTCTGTTTTTAGTTGGGCCTTTTTCACTTGGAGAAGTACCTTTAACATTTCTTGTAAAGCTGGTTTGGTGGTGCTGAACTCTTAGAGCTTTTGCTTGTCTGTAAAACTCTTCATCTCCATCAAATCTGAATGAGAGCCTTGCCAAGTAGAATATTCTTGGTTGTAAGTTTTTCCCTTTCATTATTTTAACTATATCATGCCACTCCCTTCTGGCCTGCAGTTTCTGCTGAAAAGTCAACTGATAGTTTTATGAGAGTTCCATTGTATGTAACTTCTTGCTATTTTTTTTTTGCTGCTTTTAATATTCTTTCTTTATCTCTAATTTTTGCCATTTTAATTACAATTGACTTGTTGTGGTCCTCTTTGGGGTGATCCTGTTTGGGACTCTCTGTGCTTCCTGAACCTGGATACCTATTTCCTTTCCCAGGTTCAGGGAGTTCTTCAAATATATTCTCTGCCTCTTTCTCTCTTTTCTTCTTCTGGTACCCCTATACCCTATAATGTGAATGTTAGCATGTTTGACATTGTCTCAAATGTCTCTTAACCTATCCTCATTCCTCTTTTTCTTTTTTCTCTCCAGCTTCAGTGATTTCCACTACTCTGTCTTCCAGCTCACTGATCTGTTCCTCTATATCATCCAATCTACTGTTGATTCCTTTTAGTGTTTTCTTCATGTCAGTTATTGTATTCTTCATCTCTGTTTGGTTCTTCTTTATATTTTCTAACTCTTTGTTAAAACTTCTGACTTCTCACTCTGTTCATTCAATCTTTTCCTCACTTCTTTGATCATCTTTATCATCAGTCATTACCTTGAACTCTGTATTGGGTAGATTGCCTCTCTCTACTTCACTTAGTTCTTCTTCTGGGGTTTTATCATGTTTCTTCTTTGGGAACATATTCCTCTGTCACCTCATTTTGTCTAGTTTTCTGTTTTTATTTCTGTGTATTTGGTAGGTTTCTTAAATTTCCTGACTTTAGAGAAGTAGTCTTTTGTAGGAAACATCCTATGCATCCTGGCAGTACACTCCCCTCTGTCAGCAGAGCTATGTGCTCTAGGGTTGCCCCCTATGTGGGCTGCATGGGTCTTCTTTTGTGGCAGGTTGACCACTGTGAGTGCTCTGGTAGGTGTGGCTGGCCCCTGGTCTAGTTGGTTGCCTGTCAGCTGCTGGTTGTGGGGCCGGGTCATGACACAGCTGACTGCTGAGCCACTGGTGGTGACATAACTAATGATGGCCCACTGGTGGAGCTGTGGGTCCTGGGGTGGGTGTTGTGGAGCCTGTGTTCCCATGTCTAGTGTTGGCCTGCTTTGGGGCTGATTTCTGACACAGCTGGCTGTGGGTTCTGAGGTTTCTCAAAGCTGTTGCTGGTCCACTGGTGAGTGGGGCTGGATTCCAGGGTAGCTGGCTTAGGGGCCCAAGATTTATCAGAACTGGTTTTGGTCTATTGGTGGGCAGGGCCCAGGCCCAGGAAGTCCTAGGGCTGATGTAGGCTTGCTGATGGGTTGGCTGGCTCCTGACAAGGCAGGCTGAAAGTTTGCAGTGGCCATGGTACTGGTATCTGCCCACTAGTTTGTGGGACCAGATCACAGGGTAACTAGCTGGAAGACCTGAGGATCCCTGGTCTAGTGCTTGTGCATTGGTGTATGGGGCTGGTTTCTGGGCCTTCTGGTGGACAGGGTCTTTTTCCATGGCAGCTGTGGGCTCAGGGGGTCTTATGGAAACTGGTCTGCTGATGAGTGGAGCTATATCTTCTCCTGACTATCTGCTTGATCTGAGGCTTCCCAGCACTTGCTCCTACAGGCTGGTGGGCAGGGCTGGGGCCAGTCCTAGTGCTGATAAGCTGGAGGGAGGACTCCACAATGGCACTTGCAGCAACAGTGTCCACATGGTAGAACGAGCTCCCCAAAGTGGCCACCGTCAATGTCCATGTCCCCAGGGGAGCTCCACGTGCCTCCTTCTCCTCTGGAAGACTCTCCAAGATCAGCAGGTGGGTATGACCCAGGCTCCTTTCAAGTAATTTCTTATTCCCTAGGTGCTGGAGTGTGTGAACTTTTGTGTGTGTCATATAATAGTGGAGTCTCTGTGTCCTCCTGTCTTCTGGCTCTCCTGAAAGTAAACCCAGCTGGCCTTCAAAAACAAATGTTCTGGGGTCTCGTCTTCCTGGTGCAGGACCCCCGGGATGGGGAGCCTGATGTGGGGCTCAGACCCATTTCTCTTTGGTGAGAACCTCTGCAATTGTAATTATCTTCCCGTTTGAGGGTCACCCACCCAGAGGTATGGGTCTTGACTTACCGTGTCCCTGTCCCTCCTACCTGTCTTGTTGTGGTTCCTTCTTTATATCTTTAGTTGTAGAAGATATTTTCTGTTAGATTCCAGTCTTTTTCTTCAATAGTTGCTCTGTAAATACTTGTTGTTTTGGTGTGTCCATAGGAGAAGGTGAGCTTAAGGTCTTTCTACTCCTCCATCTTCGCCACCTACCTCCAGAATTATTCTACATTTCTATTCCTTAGTGCTACATTTTCTTTTGTCAGATTGCACAGACCTTTGTTACTCAGCATCTTGCCACATCCATTCTTTTTTGTCCAGTGGTAGCTTGCAGACCCACTTTTTGTAGTTATGGACTGAATGAATTCTATAGCATATGTATAGGTGGAACTAAGGATGCCACTTCAGCACAAATATTTTTAATAATACTTTAGTCATTTTAATATATATTCTAATGAGTTTTAAGTCCTGCAGAAGAAAGGAAAGAAGTGGGTATTACCAACTGAATTTCTCTTTCAGGAATCCTTTGAGAAGGCAAGCTTGAGTAGAAGCAGCAGTGGAGCAGGAAGCCTGAAAAGTGAGCTTTCAGAAAGCACAGACCTGCCGCCTGAGGGCTTCCAGGCCCCCTGTGATAAGGACGAAGACCGAGCCTGTGCTGGAATCTTGTCAGATGATAACTTCAACTTGGAAAATATTGAGAAAGGTATTTCTAGTGAAAGGGTTACAACAAGAATGAACTCTTGACTTCTTTCTGTTTCAAGGTTCATTTTCTCTTTATTTTTTTTATTAATGTGCAGATATATATTCAGAGTTCGATGATGAATTGGACACTTTGGATAACTCAAGCAGCTCCAGTTCAAGCCCTTTGAAGGAATCTACATTCAGTAAGTTTTCTTTTTACCAGTTTGTGGGACTTCAGCAGGTAGAGGTCTGGGAATCATACTTGGGAGTCAAGTAGATGTCATCACACTTACATAAATGAGTAGTTTGTTTCTCAGGTGTAATGCTAATTAGGACAGGTGTGTCTGTCAGTCTTACAGAGCCCAAAGGCCAACGGGCACTGTGGTTTTCCATTGCCTCCAGTCAAATGAACAGTTTCATTATTTCTTCCAGCAAATGCAGGTTCTAACTGGGGAGTGGAGATAACTTATTTGGAGACAGACTAAATAACCACAGGAGTAATGGAAGTGACCTTTCATGAGTCTGTTGATTAGAGGTCAGAAACCTGGAGAAGAAATTAGTCTTGGTGTAGACTAAGTTTTGTACAATTTTATTTACATTAATATAAAGGGATATATTTTCCTTAAAACACTAAAGTAAAATAAATGTTTTAATTGTTTAGAATTATAAAAAGAAGCTATGTAAATTCAGTAAATATGTTCATCTTTACTCTTAATTTGAAACAGTAAAAAAAAAAAATCAGACTGGGGTATGAGAAAGTAAAGATATATTTAGATAAAATTTAAAGAATCTTCCTCACAGAAAGATAGGATTCAATTCCCTGAACAAATCTGAAACTGAAATAAAAGATCAGTTAAAATAGAAAATGGAGAGAAAAAAATAACTCTTTAAAAAGAGTAAATTGATGGAATATTAAATAAGATAGGTAGAAATACTCTGAAATAAATTAAGTCTAAATAATCCCCTCTCATCAATGACTATACTGTGAAAATTTCATAATAAATGGTTTAAAATAGTGTCCCTAAGGATAAGAGTAGAACTCTAAGGATTTTGCTTCATTCTTTGTCCCTTTCGAAAATTAATTGGTCCATAAAAATGGAGAATAGATGTTCAAGATTTTCTGGGGCAACCCCAAATTCCAACACTCTGTTCTGTTTTCCCTATAAATTCCTGCCTGATAAATAAAATGTCTTGATTTGCAATTGGGAAAACATGAATATTATGCAGTAAAAATATTTGTGCATTTAAACATATGTAGGAAATTCTAGAAGCAATTAATTACTAACTGAGATGAATTTTTAGATGATGGGATATTATGTATCCCCAGTAACAAGGATGGGGAGGGTCAGTGGGGAAGTGATAAAGGAAAGTTGGACCCTTACACTTTCATGTGGTTACTTCTAGCTTTCTTGGTAAGGGATTTAGGATGATTATGACACAGATATTTTATGAACTTTTTAGCTACTAACAATGGAGTTTCTTTGTTTAGCACCTTTTCTTTGAGAAAAGACCTTTAAACAAACCTGTCAAGTAAATAGTAATATGCAATATTATATTTTGCTGATGCTATAATAAATGAAGACAGTCTTTACAGTAGGTACAATTGGTTAGATATTTTTTAAACAAACAAATGAGTGAATAAATAAAAGATCTGCCACAGGAAAATGTTAAGTTATTTTTATTTTATTGTTTCAGTCACTTTAAAGAGAAGTTTTAGTGCTTCAGGAGGAGAAAGACAATCCCAAAAAAGGTATGTAGACATTGAGCTCCTAGAAATATTTTTAGACTCTGCAGAGCTGAGCTTTTGGTGGCTAAATTGATGCCTGATAACAGAAGTTATGTGGGTATGTGGTACCAGAGGCTATTGGAGCCCACCCTCCCAGAACTGATTGTACTTTACCAAGGAGTGTACTGGGAAGAGCACTAAGCTTGGGCCTGGGTTTTAGTCTGGCTTTGTGATCCTCAGCCACTCAGTTAGTCTCTCTGAGCTCAAGGGTGGCCCAGGGAGGTAGGGCTTCATGAAATCATCTGGAGGTGTGGCTCCTTATACCTTGTTTTTCTACACCCCTGGGGTATAGGTCTTATGCTCATTGCAAACGTGGCAAATGTGGATCACATCACACCCACATCCAGCCAGCAGGAAGTGGGATGGGAAATAGAGACATGCCCTTCATTTTATGGATATGACCCAGACGTTGTGTTCTTCCCTCCTGCTCACAGATCAGTGGCCACATCTAGCTGCAAGGGAGAATGAATATGTTTGGAGGATTCTGTTTTAAAAGAAGGAATTGTTATTTTGGAATGACTAGCAGTTTCTGCAATAGTTGTCTCTTGGGCTAAGAACTAAAATGAAACTCTTTGATTTGGCCTTTTGCAAGTCCCTGGTAACCTTCATAAGAGCTTTTCAATGGCCTTGGGTGAGGCTGGTGGTGGGAAGCCTGATCATGGTGGTTTTAGAAGTTACAGAGGCAGAGATGGAGAGCAATTGAAGAAAGGAGTGGGCTGACAGTGAGCTGGTAGGGAATGTCTGATGGAAAAGGGCCTTCTAGGATCAGGATGACTGTGGGGTGTGTGGACTGAGGAGAAGCAGCTTATGGAGAGGAGAGATTGAAGATGGTTCCCAGTCTCAGAGCAGCTTGGAGCTAGAGAGCAGGCCTGAAGGGATAGCCATCAACTGTGTCTGAAGAAAGAGAGGCAAAGATAAAATTAAGCTAGAGAGGCAGAGGAGAGGGATATTAGGGAAGATTGTACTTGGTGTTTTTGATTTTGGACACACAAAGCATTGAGCGGTAGCTTGCAGTGAGCAGCGGCTGGAAGCAAGACCTTAGTTCCCTGACTGGGAATCAAACCCTGGTCACCTGGGTGGAAACCAGGAATCTTAACTGCTAGACCACAGGGACAGCAGCTAGAGTCTAAATCCCCAGTCCTTGTCTGCCTTGTAAGGAGGAATCTGACAAGGAGACAGTTGGTATAGAAGAAAGTAAAGTGTTTACTAGAAAAGCAGAGTAGATGCGGAAAGACACACTGGTGAACTCAGCAAGAGAGTTGCAGAAGTCCCGCCTTTGGGAAGTTTAAATCCTTTATAAGGGGGCAGTCTTCTGGGCCTTTGTCTTCTTGGCCAATCGACTTGCTTTGACCCCATGGCTAATTTTTCTCAGGACCCTCCCCTCCATATGCACACACACCTCAGTCAAGATGGATTTCATCACGAGGGTGTCTGAGAGGGAAAACAGCAAGACATTATGGTCTGGCCTCCCCTGCCTTTTTGACCCCATGGAGCCTTCCTGCATACCTGTAGTGCTTTCCTTCTTCCAAGGATGGGAAATGTGTGACTTCTTGATCTTCTAACAGAGTTTAGCCCCTCTTTCTTCCTGCCATAAAATTGTCCAATGTCTAGTTATTTACCCTATTCCTGTTGTTGTTCCTTTTTTTTTTTTAACCTTTATTGGAGTATAACTGCTTTACAATGGTGTGTTAGTTTCTGCTTTATAACAAAGTGAATCAGTTATACATATACATATGTTCCCAGATCTCCTCCCTCCTGCATCTCCCTCCCTATCCCACCCCTCCAGGTGGTCAAAAAGCACCGAGCTGATATCCCTGTGCTATGCAGCTGCCTCCCACTAGCTATCTTACACTTGGTAGTGTATATATGTCCATGCCACTCTAACGCCTCATCACAGCTTACCCTTCCAGCTCCCCAAATCCTCAAGTCCATTCTCTAGTAGGTCTGTGTCTTTATTCCCGTCTTACCCCTAGGTTCTTCTTGAACATTTTTTTCTTAAATTTAATGTATATGTGTTAGCATACGTTACCTTTCTCTCTCTTTCTCACTTACTTCACTCTGTATGACAGACTCCAGGTCCATCCACCTCATTACAAGTAGCTCAATTTCGTTTTGTTTTATGGCTGCATAATAATCCATTGTATATATGTGCCACATCTTCTTTATCCATTCATCCGATGATGGGCACTTAGGTTGTTTCCATCTCTGGCTATTGTAAATAGAGCTGCAATGAACATTTTGGTACATGACTCTTTTTGAATTATGGTTTTCTCAGGGTATTGCTGGGTCATATAGTAGTTCTATTTGTAGTTCTTTAAGAAACCTCCATACTGTTCTCCATAGTGGCTGTTCCAATTCACATTCCCACCAGCAGTGTAAGAGCGTTCCCTTTTCTCCACACCCTCTCCATCATTTATTATTTGTAGACTTTTTGATGATGGCCATTCTGACTGGTGTGAGATGATATCTCATTGTAGTTTTGATTTGCATTTCTCTAATGATTAATGATGTTGAGCATTCTTTCATGTGTTTGTTGGCAGTCTGTATATCTTCTTTGGAGAAATGTCTATTTAGGTCTTCTGCCCATTTTTGGATTGGGTTGTTTGTTTTCTTGTTATTGAGCTGCATGAACTGCTTATAAATTTTAGAGATTAATCCTTTGTCAGTTGCTTCATTTGCAAATATTTTCTCCCATTCTGAGTGTTGTCTTTTGGTCTTGTTTATGGTTTCCTTTGCTGTGCAAAAGCTTTGAAGTTTCATTAGGTCCCATTTGTTTATTTTTGTTTTTATTTCCATTTCTCTAGGAGGTGGGTCAAAAAGGACCTTGCTGTGATTTATGTCATAGAGTGTCCTGCCTATGTTTTCCTCTAAGAGTTTGATAGTTTCTGGCCTTACATTTAGGTCTTTAATCCATCTTGAGCTTATTTTTGTGTATGGTGTTAGGGAGTGATCTAATCTCATAGTTTTACATGTAGCTGTCCAGTTTTCCCAGCACCACTTATTGAAGAGGCTGTCCTATCTCCACTGTACATACTCCCTCCTTTACCAAAGATAAGGTGATCATATGTGCGTGGGTTTATCTCTGGGCTTTCTATCCTGTTCCATTTATCTATCTTTCTGTTTTTGTGCCAGTACCATAATGTCTTGATTACTGTAGTTTGTAGTGTAGTCTGAAGTCAGGGAACCAGATTCCTCCATCTCCATTTTTCGTTCTCAAGATTGCTTTGGCTACTCGGGGTCTTTTGTGTTTCCATACAAATTGTGAATTTTTTTGTTCTAGTTCTGTGAAAAATGCCAGTGGGAGTTTGATAGGGATCACACTGAATCTGTAGATTGCTTTGGGTAGTAGAGTCATTTTCACAATGTTGATTCTTCCAATCCAAGAACATGGTATATCTCTCCATCTATTTGTATCATCTTTAATTTCTTTCATCAGTGTCTTATAATTTTCTGCATACAGGTCTTTTGTCTCCTTAGGTAGGTTTATTCCTAGATATTTTATTCTTTTTGTTGCAATGGTAAATGGGAGTGTTTTCTTGATTTAATTTTCATATTTTTATCATTAGTGTAAAGGAATGCCAGAGATTTCTGTGCATTAATTTTGTATCCTGCTACTTTACCAAATTCATTGTTTAGCTCTAGTAGTTTTCTTTTAGCACCTTTCGGATTCTCTATGTATAGTATCATGTCATCTGCAAATAGTGACAGCTTTACTTCTTCTTTTCCGATTTAGATTCCTTTTATTTCCTTTTCTTCTCTGATTGCTGTGGCTAAAACTTCCAAAACTATGTTGAATAAGAGTGGTGAGAGTGGGCAACCTTGTCTTGTTCCTGATCTTAGTGGAAATGCTTTCAGTTTTTCACGATTGAAGACGATGTTGGCTGTGGGTTTCTCATATATGGCCTTTATTATGTTGAGGAAAGTTCCCTCTATGCCTACTTTATGCAGGGTTTTTATCATAAATTCGTGTTGAATTTTGTTGAAAGCTTTCTCTGCCTCTATTGAGATGATCATATGGTTTTTCTACTTCAATTTGTTAATATGGTGTACCATGTTGATTGATTTGTGAATATTGAAGAATCCTTGCATTCCTGGAATAAACCCCACTTGATCATGGTGTATGATCCTTTTAATGTGCTGTTGGATTCTGTTTGCTAGTATTTTGTTGAGGATTTTTGCATCTATGTTCATCAGTGATATTGGCCTGTAATTTTCTTTCTTTGTGACATCCTTGTCTGGTTTTGGTATCAGGGTGATGGTGGCCTCATACAATGAGTTTGGGAGTGTTCCTCCCTCTGCTATATTTTGGAAGAGTTTGAGAAGGATAGGTGTTACCTCTTCTCTAAATGTTTGATAGAATTCGCCTGTGAAGCCATCTGGTTCTGGGCTTTTGTTTGTTGGAAGATTTTTAATCACAGTTTCAATTTAAGTGCTTGTGATTGGTCTATTCATATTTTCTATTTCTTCCTGATTCAGTCTTGGCAGGTTGTGCATTTCTAAGAATTTGTCCATTTCTTCCAGGTTGTCCATTTTATTGGCATAGAGTTGCTTGTAGTAATCTCTTATCATCTTTTGTATTTGTGCAGTGTCAGTTGTTACTTCTCCTTTTTCATTTCTAATTCTATTGATTTGAGTCTTCTCCCTTTTTTTCTTGATGAGACTGGCTAATGGTTTATCAATTGTGTTTATCTTCTCAAAGAACCAGCTTTTAGTTTTATTTATCTTTGCTATCGTTTCCTTCATTTCTTTTTCATTTTTTTCTGATCTGATTTTTTTTTTTTTCAGTACGCGGGCTTCTCACTGTTTTGGCCTCTCCCATTGTGGAGCACAGGCTCCAGACGCACAGGCTCAGTGGCCATGACTCACGGGCCTAGCCACTCCACAGCATGCGGGATCTTTCCAGATCCGGGCATGAAGCCATGTCCCCCGCATGCGCAGGTGGACTCTTAACCACTGCGCCACCAGGGAAGCCCTGATCTGATTTTTATGATTTCTTTCCTTCTGCTAACTTTGGGGTTTTTTTTTCTTCTTTCTCTAATTGCTTTCAGTGCAAGGTTAGGTTGTTTATTTGAGATGTTTCCTGTTTCTTAAGGTAGGATTGTATTGCTATAAACTGCCCTCTTAGAACTGCTTTTGCTGCATCCCATAGATTTTGGGTCGTCGTGTCTCCATTGCCATTTGTTTTTAGGTATTTTTTGATTTCCTCTTTGATTTCTTCAGTGATCACTTCGTTATTAAGTAGTGTGTTATTTAGCCTCCATGTGTTTGTATTTTGTACAGATCTTTCCCTGTAATTGATATCTAGTCTCATAGCGTTGTGGTCGGAAAAGATACTTGATACAATTTCAATTTTCTTAAATTTACCAAGGCTTGATTTGTGACCCAAGATATGATCTATCCTGGAGAATGTTCTATAAGCACTAGAGAAAAATGTGTATTCTGTTGTTCTTGGATGGAATTTCCTATAAATATCAATTAAGTCCGTCTTGTCTAATGTATCATTTAAAGCTTGTATTTCCTTATTTATTTGCATTTGGCTGATCTCTCCATTGGTGAAAGTGGGGTGTTAAAGTCCCCTACTATGAATGTGTTACTGTTGATTTCCCCTTTTATGGCTGTTAGTATTTGCCTTATGTATTGTGGTGCTCCTATGTTGGGTGCATAAATATTTACAATTGTTATATCTTCTTCTTGGATCGATCCCTTGACCATTATATAGTGTCCTTCTTTGTCTCTTCTAATAGTCTTTATTTTAAAGTCTATTTTAAAGTCTATCTGATATGAGACTTGCTACTCCAGCTTTCTTTTGCTTTCCATTTGCATGGAATACCTTTTTCCATCCCTTTTAGTCTGTATGTGTCTCTAGGTCTGAAGTGGGTCTCTTGTAGACAGCATATATATGGGTCTTGTTTTTGTATCCATTCAGCCAATCTGTATCTTTTGGTGGGAGCATTTAGTCCATTTACATTTAAGGTAATTATCGATATGTATGTTCCTATTCCCATTTTCTTAATTGTTTTAGGTTCGTTATTTTAGGTCTTTTCCTTCTGTTGTGTTTCTTGCCTAGAGAAGTTCCTTTAGCATTTGTTTTAAAGCTGGTTTGGTGGTGCTGAACTCTCTCAGCTTTTGCTTGTCTGTAAAGATTTTAATTTCTTCATCAAATCTGAATGAGTTCCTTGCTGGGTAGAGTAATCTTGGTTGCAGGTTTTTCTCCTTCATCACCTTAAGTATGTCCTGCCAGTCCCTTCTGGCTTGCAGAGTTTCTGCTGAAAGATTAGCTGTTAACCTTATGGGGATTCCCCTGTGTGTTATTTGTTGTTTTTCCCTTGCTGCTTTTAATATGTTTTCTTTGTATTTAATTTTTGACAGTTTGATTAATATGTGTCTTGGCATGTTTCTCCTTCGATTTATCCTGTATGGGACTCTCTGTGCTTCCTGGACTTGATTAACTATTTCCTTTCCCATATTAGGGAACTTTTCAACTACAATCTCTTCAAATATTTTCTCAGTCCCTTTCTTTTCCTCTTCTTCTTCTGGAACCCCTATAATTCGAATGTTGGTGCATTTAATGTTGTCCCAGAGGTCTCTGAGACTGTCCTCAGTTCTTTTTATTCTTTTTTCTTTATTCTGCTCTGCAGTAGTTATTTCCACTATTTTATCTTCCAGACCACTTATCCGTTCTTCTGCATCAGTTATTCTGCTATTGCTCCCATGTAGAGTATTTTGCATTTCATTTATTGTGTTGTTCATCATTGTTGTTTCATCTTTAGTTCTTCTAGGTCCTTGTTAAATGTTTCTTGCATTTTCTCTATTCTATTTCCAAGATTTTTTTTTTTTTTTGTGGTGCACGGGCCTCTCACCGCCGTGGCCTCTCCTGTTGTGGAGCACAGGCTACAGACGTGCAGGCCCAGCAGCCATGGCTCACGGACCCAGTCGTTCTGTGGCACGTGGGATCCTCCCAGACTGGGGCACAAACCCACATCCCCCGCATCGGCAGGTGGACTCTCAACCACTGCGCCACCAGGGAAGCCCTATTTCCAAGATTTTGGATCATCTTTACTATCATTATTCTGAATTCTTTTTCCAGTTGACTGCCTATTTCCTCTTCATTTATTAGGTCTGATGGGTTTTTTCCTGCTCCTTCATCTGCTGTGTGTTTTTCTGTCTTCTCATTTTGCTTATCTTACTGTGTTTGGGGTCTCCTTTTTGCAGGCTACAAGTTCGTAGTTCCCGTTGTTTTTGGTGTCTCTCCCCAGTGGCTGAAGTTGGTTCAGTGGGTTGTGTAGGCTTCCTGGTGGAGGGGACTAGTGCCTGTGTTCTGGTGGATGAGGCTGGATCTTCTCTTTCTGGTGAGCAGGTCCACGTCCAGTGGTGTGTTTTGGCGTGTCTGTGGACTTATTATGATTTCAGGCAGCCTCTCTGCTAATGGGTGGGGTTGTGTGCCTGTCTTGCTATTTGTTTGGCATAGGGTGTCCAGCACTGTAGCTTGCTGGTCGTTGAGTCAAGCTGGGTGCTGGTGTTGAGATGGAGATCTCTGGGAGATTTTTGTCGTTTGATATTATGTGGAGCTGAGAGGTCTCTTGTAGACCAGTGTCCTGAAGTTGGCTCTTCCACCTCAGAGGCACAGCACCGACTCCTGGTTGCAGCACCAAGAGCCTTTCATCCACACGGCTCAGAATAAAAGGGAGAAAAAGCAGGTAGAAAGAAAGAAAGAAAGAATGAAAGAAAGAACGAAAGAAAGAAAGAAAGAAAGAAAGAAAGGAAGAAAGAAAGGAAGAAAGAAAGAAAGAAAAGAAAGAAAAGAAAGAAGGAAGGAAAGAGAAAGAAAGAATGAAAAAAAGAAAGAAAGAAGGAAGGAAACAATGGAGGGAGGGAGGGAGTAAGGAAGGAAGGATGGAAAGAAGGGAAGAAAGAAAGAAAGAAGATAAAATAAAATAAAGTAAGATAAAATTAAATAAAGTTATTAAAATAAAAAATAATTATTAAGAAAAAAATTATTTTAAGGAAAAAAAAAGAAAATGGACGGATACAACCCTAGACAAATGGTGGAAGCAAAGCTATACAGACAAAATCTCACACAGAATCATACACATACACACTCACAAAAAGAGGAAAAGGGGAAAAATTAATATATCTTGCTCCCAAATTCCACCTCCTCAATTTGGGATGATTTGTTGTCTATTCAGGTATTCCACAGATGCAGGGTACATCAAGTTGATTGTGGAGCCTTAATCCGCTGCTTCTGAGGCTACTGGGAGAGATTTCCCTTTCTCCTCTTTGTTCTCACAGCTCCTGGGGCTCAGCTCTGGATTTGGCCCCGCCTCTGCATGTAGGACGCCGGAGGGCGTGGGTTCTTCACTCAGACAGCACGGTGTTAAAGGAGCAGCTGCTTCAGGGACTCTGGCTCACTCAGGCCGGGGGGAGGGAGGGGTACGGAGTGCAGGTGATCCTGTGGCAGCAGAGGCCGGCGTGACGTTGCACCAGCCTGAAGTGCACCGTGCATTCTCCCGGGGAAGTTGTCCCAGGATCACGGGACCCTGGCAGTGGCGGGCTGCACAGGCTCCCCGGAAGGGGGGTGTGGATAGTGACCTGTTCTTGCACACAGGCTTCTTGGTGCCGGCAGCAGCAGCCTTAGCATCTCATGCACGTCTCTGGGGTCCGCGGTTCGTGACGTCTCTGGAGCTCCTCTTAATCCCCTCTCCTCATGCACCAAGAAATAAAGAGGGAAGAAAAAGTCTCTTACCTCTTCAGCAGGTCCAGACTTTTCCCCGGACTCCCTCCCGGCTAGCCATGGTGCACTAACTCCCTGCAGTCTGTGTTCACGCCGCCATCCCAGTCCTCTCCCGGCATCTGACCAAAGTCAGAGCCTCAGCCCCCAGTCCTGCTCGCTCCAGCAGGGGAGCAGACAAGCCTCTCAGGCTGGTGAGTGCTGGTCGGCCCTGATCCTCTGTGCAGGAGTCTCCCCGCTTTGCACCCCGCACCCCTGTTGCTGTGCTCTCCTCTGCGGCTCCGAACCTTTCCCCCTCTGCCACCCGCAGTCTCCGCCCAAGATGGGGCTTCCTCATGTGTGGAAACCTTTCCTCCTTCACAGCTCCCTCTCACTGGTACAGGTCCCGTTCTTATCCTTTTGTCTCTGTTTATTCTTTTTGCTTTTGCCCTACCCAGGTACATGGGGACTTTCTTGCCTTTTGGGAGGTCTGAGGTCTTCTGCCAGTGTTCAGTAGGTGTTCTGTAGGAGTTGTTCCACGTGTAGATTTATTTCTGGTGTATCTGTTGGGAGGAAGGTGATCTCCACATCTTACTCTTCCGCCATCTTCCCCTCGTCCTGTTATTTCTTATATTGAAGTGTAGGTCTCAAAATGTAGACAGGAGGCTGGTCATAAATATGTAGCCCAGAGCCCATTTGTCTCTTGCCTCAGGAAATGTAAACAGGAGGCTGGTAGTGAATGTCTGGCCTGGAGCCCATCTTTTTTTGCACCAGGAAATGCGAATAGGAGGCCGGTTGTAAATGTCTAGCCTGGAGCCCATCTACCTCCTGCCTCAGTTTCTGTTTATTAGATGATGTTCCAGCTCACTGCTGAGAGGACAGTCTAGTCTGAGGAGTGTGATCAACTGGTAAGAGCCAGCGTTGAAATGGCAGGGGACTGAGCAGGGACAGGCAGAGGGCTGCCAGCAGCTCTGGGTCTATGGAAGCAGTGCAGGCCAGGCCATGTGTAAGTGGGTGTGCTTTACCAGTCAGGCTTTGTGGATACAGGAAGAAACCTGACTCAGGCTGACTTATGCCACAGTGGGGTTCATTGGAAGGCTTTCAAGGACTCACATAATTAGGGAACTTGTAGAATCAACCTATGAAGGGATAGGAGCCAGGTCAGCCCCTGAAGTCTGTGGAGGAGGCACCCCTGGAAGACTTGTCAAGGCTCTAATGCCGGCCTGAATGAGCTCCCAGCTTGTTTGCTTTGTCTCTGTGTCGCCTCTCTTAGGATCCAGTGTCCTGCAACAGAATTGGGTTGGCCTGGCTTGGATCAGGCCCTATTCTCTGCTGTGGAGAGGTCTGAGCCCCTTCACTGGCAGCCCCTTTGGGTCCCTCGGGGGCCTTGCCACAGGGAGCAGGTGTGGATGCCTAGCAGTCCAAATGGGACCACAATCACTGCTGGGTATGAGGGTGCCAGGAAGAGCATAAGGGAAATGAATTTCAGAATGAAGAACCTGCCTAGTGAAATCTTGAGGGCTTCAGTTAGGTGGCAAAGGAAGGGTCACATAGAAAATATTTTTTTTTGTTTTGTTTAGTCAAATACACAACATCACTGATAACTTTATCTTTTCCAAGTGAGGGTCAGGAAGGGTTAGGGTGGAGACTTTTTACTTCCTAAATCTTTTCTGATGTCACTAGAAACAAAACCCAAGGAAACCTATCAGACTGCATAATATACCAGCAGGATCACTATATCCTGAAGGACCTCTCCCACTTCCCATCTCTGGATGCCCACCCCAACCCAGCAGCTCTGCTTCTACTTGCTGTGGACAAGGAAGCCACACACAGGAGCCTGGAACATGGGAGCTCTTGCCTGCTCAGCCCAAGAAGTGAGGGGACAGGTGTGGGAGATGTGAGCCTGGCCGTGGAGCTGGGGGTCTGAGCGGCACCATGGAGTGGGTATGTCCTCCTCAACTCTGGCACCAGAGCTTCTCTACCTTAACCACATCATGAGTTCAGTAGACTTTTGTGAGCTGGTCTGGAAATCTGTCCACTGCCTGCATGGGGAAATGTTCCATGTGTTCTTCTCAAATAACTAACAAGTGCTCTTTGGAATCTAACTACTCCCTTTTAAGGTTTGTGATTATTTATATTTTTAAGAACATTATCAAAAGGTTTTTCCTCTATGATTGGATGTTTTACTCAGTGATACAAAGTTGCATAAATATATAGAAGAGATGCAAAACAATTATTTTAATACAAAAATAAATTATGACATATGGGTGAACTCCCTAATTAAGAGAATTTTATATTAAGATGGAAATTTTCAATCAGGTGAATTTAGGAATCTTAGCATTGCCAAATAAATCTAGTCCTTTTTTCTAAAAGGATTCATGGAAAATTGGCTTGTTTGCAAGAGTTCAGCTATTTAAAAACAAAGGAAACATATGTATTAGAGCTTGAAATGCTTTTTAAAACCTAGTCATTATCTAAACATTTTTAGAAAATTGGGTAAACTAGAATAATCAGAAAAAGGAAGTTCAATTTGAATCTCATTGAAAGAGAGAGAGTACAGAGTGGGCTTTAACTTGGGGTTAACGACCAAGTTAAACAGGCAGAAAATGGAAGATGGTCCAGACGTTGAGGTTGATGAATCAGCAGGAGCAGGCATAAGTAAACAGGTGAATAAGGTCTGAGCTAAAATAACATGTGCAAAGCTGTGCCATGTGTGGGACAGTGTGACATGCCATCAGGCAACACATGTTGGTTTAAGGCAAGCTCTCTTCTCTCAAGGAACTTACGATGGAGGGGAGACAAAGGCAGACTTAAGAAGAAAATAAATGACAAAAAGCCTATGATTCATACCAAATAAGAGCAGAGAAAATTAATAACTTTTTGACTTTCTTCCAGGTATTCCCCAGAGCTTCAATGAATTAAAAGGAGACAATTCTAAAATATATTTATAATTTCTTCAAAAGTCATTGAATAAGGCTAAAGTTATTTGCAATCTAATTTGTTTAGAATTATCCTGGGTTTCTTGGTTTAATATTAACTGTAAACCCCTCCTGCAAAATATTTAAAAGCTAAATGAAAAGTTAGAATCTAAAAGAAGATAGCAGAGCTACAAAATATAATAAAAATCAATTGAAAATCAAGCCTGCAGATATTTTTGGCTATTTTGTGCCACATATTAAATGGTAGAAGAGTTACAATGAGACCCTGATTAGCTCTCCCAAGAGCTCCTTATTGGCTCCTAAAACAAGGGAGTTGGTCCCCAAAAGAAAAAGCCACAGAGGGGTGCTTACTTGATCTGAGCATGGTGTCCAGAGTTTAGAATTCAGACATGGTCCTGGCTCGTGGTACACAGAGAAAGCTTAAGGATAAACTCGTAACTTTGGTCATCTCAGATATCAGGAGCTAGATTTAAGCCAATTGCCTGCTAAAGATCCAAGGTACCTCCCTAATAACTTGAGGTAGACTTTCTTGAGCAACTGGGCCAGGCAAATGTACAAAACATGAGCAAATGAAACTAGAAAGGGCAGCTCCTGCCTCCTCAGAGAGGTATTGAATTCTCAAGGCTGGTGAAAGGAAACATGATATTAGAACTGGAAGGCATCCTGGTGATGTGATCCAAGCCGTCCCGTCATCAGATGATAAAAAGTTTTTCAGGAATGTAATTACATATAATGTAATTACATTAATTAGTGGCAAGACCCAGAAAGAGTCTCCAACTCTTAGATGTCCACGTTCCTTCTATGAACTATTTAGCAGAATTCACTTGAAGCCAGAAAATAATTCCTTTGGGCTCCTTTTCTTGCCAAACTCCTCCCAGATCTCAGCCCTCCATCCCCAAATCACCAGAAGTCCTGAAAGCCAAACTCAAAGCTGAGATATTAGATCAGCAGAGAGTTCCCCATTCCTTGACTCTGGAAATGCAGCCTTTCACTCATTTGTAGCAGAGGTGCATCTCCAAATCTCCACTACCAGGTCTCCAGATATTAACTTTCTCCCACCAGGATGTCATGTAGCAGCCATTCCAGGGCTCTCCTGGACCCCTAGAAGACCTGGAGATGTCAGTGTAGCATTTTTAATATTACAGAAGTAGCCCATGGGGAATTTCCAGTTGACCCACATTCCCTAACAAACTGCAAGTATATTCACTAAGGATAATTTGCTTTTAGTTATGCCTTTGGTTTACTAGAATAGAGATTTGATTTTACATCTTTATTCTTTGCATGTAATTGAAGAGTCATAAATAAGAGTGTCACTTGGGATACTCCTCCAGATGTTTATTAATCTGAGTGGTCACCAAGTAGCTGCTTTAACTTCAATTGCTCATACTCTCTCAAGGGCTAACTAGTTAGCTGTCCTGAAGATACAGAAGCATGAGATAACTAAATCTGACTTACATTTAAGTTTCATTTAGTAAGTAACAAAAGGCAGATGAAAGTTAATTTTGTATTTTCATATATTGTTGTTAATGAATGCACACACAGATCTTGTGATGGTCTATATGAATAACTTTGTTGAATGAGAATGTGAGAAATTATTTTGTTCTAAGAGCTTCAGTGATGTATAATTCACACAAAGTAAATTACACCTATTTAAAGTGTGAGATTTGATTTTTTGAGTATGCATATGCCTGTGAAAACACAATTAAGAGAGTGGACGTATCCATCCAGAAGTGTCCTTGTGACCAGTTGTGCCCCTCACTCCTGCTCCTCACTCCCACCCTAGGCAATCATTGAGCTGCTTGCTGCACTGTAGATTAGTTTGCATTCTAGAATTTAATATGAATGGGACTAAATAGGACCTACTCTCATTTGTCTGGACTTGCTTCCAGTTGGCAAAATTAATTTCAGCATAATTAATTTGAAATCTGTCTATATTGTTTTATGTATCAATAGTTCATTCCTTTTTATTGTTAAGTAGTATACCATTGTATGGATATGCCATGGGCTGTTTATCCATTTATCTGTTAATTGACATTTGAGTTCCACTGTTTGGCTGTTACAAATAAAGCTGTGATGAACATTTGTGTCTGTATGGACACATACTCCTTTCCTTTGGGGTAAGTGCCTATAAGTGAAATGGCTGGGTCATATGGTAGGTGTATGCTTAACTTTTTGAGAAACTGCCAAACTGTTTTCTAGAATGGTTGTATAATTTTTCCATTCCCAGTTTGAGAGATTTGAACTCACATGTTGAAGTTAATTATAGTATTTGTGGAAATCATCTTTTATTTTGATGTTTGCATCCCTGAAATCATAAGGAGTAAGAGGGAAAATGGAATTGACTTTTCATGGTCAAACTCTCACAAAATATTATCTACTTTGAAATAATCATATGAAATAAATATCCTTATTGTTGATGTTTGTTTGATGTTTTGTGCACATTGACAGAGTTAGCCAAAAGCTGAGGTAATGTCTGTGTCAAGAAAAAAGCAATTAAAAATTCAATAATTAGAACTTTCTTTGAAATTTCCAACTTTAATCATTTTCAATTATCTAAGTGATGTAAAAATCTCCTGCCTCCATTACTAATTGCTGGGAGAAAATTACAAATAGGCTTGGCCTTACCAGTTTCTGTCTGGGTTTTATATTCTCACTCAGTTGATATATATGTTGATAGTTCTAATTCAATAAATCATAGCATTTTATTTCAGTTTACAAATAAATTGTCCTGTATAATGGAATTTGGTAATACACACAGGAGCTTCAGCCTCTTTGTCACATACACTAAAGTCCCTGTAAGCTTTGGTTATTGTATTATGACCTTCTATAAAATCCATTGATTCATCAATTAATATTTATTACTGTGTGATGGCATATACCAGACTATGCCTGGTCCATCTTTGCATTTCCCAGGGCACAGTGTATTGCACATAGGTGCCAGTCCACAAATATTTGTCAATTAATAGATGAATGACTGTTTTAGCAAAAATTCTGTATCTCTCTATGTAATTGGACTAAAACCTCACCTCCTGGCTTGAACCTACAGCCTTTGCCACAGTCAACAGCTTAAGCTCTTTTAAGACCATGTTGCTCAGGCAGTAAGATTTTGCCATGCATCCTTGCATCCTGTTGCCAAGGCAACAGTGTACAGTTGACAGGCTGGTTTTAGACATCGGATGTTTGCAGGATCAGAGATGCCTGTGGTTCACAGCTTCTTTGATGAATCAATGTATGCATAATTGTATTCAAGGATGTGTGCCTGACTCTAGTCTTTGTGTATAAGGATGATTGTGGGCATTTGTGACCATCCAGTATCATACATGTGACTGGAAAGACCTTGTGTGATCTCAGGACCTAGAGATCTTGCCTCCCTTTAGCAGAAGTCTTGCTTATTTTGACTTGCAGCTATAGAGAATAGAGACCACCCACTCCTTTTTCATAATCCAGTTTCTAAAAATTCAGATCTAGTTTCACTTAATTGAATAAATACTCTTAATCACTGCTTGCCAGAATTAACCTGGCCTAGTAGCCAAAGTCACAGTCAAGCAGCTTACAAAAACAATTATCAGTAAGACCATTGTATTCCTTTTCTATGGCAGTTCTAAAATTTCCTGGCTTATTGCTTATTAGTTTCTAGCTGTTATTGGAGCCCCAGGAGCACTATGACACTTTCCTGCAGTGATACCAACTCCATTAACATTAAAAAGCCCTTAATGAGAAGGAGAAGGCAACCCTACATAATGTCACTTATTCATGCGGGACATGTTTATGAGTGTCACCACCTGAAAGAGACTTTCAAGCTGTAAAATGCTAGTGAGCTCAGATGGTGTGTTTGCATCATCTTAATGTTTTAAACCATACCTCTCATTTCATAAGGTTAAAGATTTATTTCTATCAGCATCAAATACTATTGACTACTTTTCATAATTGAATTAAATGACGTGATGCACTTACAGTGCATGTGAAAATATTTCCTTAATTCAGAGCTATATTTAAAAGAATTTTGTGAGACACAAAATTTTAGACTCCATCTGCTTCATGACCAGCACTCCTCTGACAAAATAATTATCCAAGTAATTTACCTCACACTTGAATTAATCAGTGAAAACTTGACTTAAAAAATTACAAAGCTAATACCTCCAATTGCCACCTTACCTGTAGTAGTCAGCTAAGGTGAAAGTAGTAGACTAGCACTCATTCAGTGCTTCAATTTCTGTTTTGGCTTATGAATTCTGCATGAATTCACACCATTTCCTTGAACAAAATATATTTTTTACTGAAGTATAGTTGATTTACAATATTGTGGTAGTTTCAGGTGTACAGCATAGTAGTTTGTACTTCGTTATAAGTTATTACAAGATAATAGCTATAATTCCCTATGCTATACAATATATCCTTATTGCTTATCTATTTTATACATAGTAGTTTTTATCTTTTAATCCTATATCCTTAGCTTGCCCTTCCATTCTTCCCTCACCCCTTTGGTAATCACTAGTTTGTTTTCTACATCTGTGAGTCTGTTTTGCATAAATGTTCATTTGTATTATATATTAGATCCCACATAAGTGATATCCTACAGCATTTGTCTTTCCCTGTCTGACTTATTTCACTAAGCATGATATTTCTAGGTCTATGCATGTTGCTGCAAATGGCAGACTCTCATTCTTTCTTATAGCAGTGTAATGTTCATACATATGTATATTACAAACAAGTATATATAAATATATACATATATATATGTACCACATCTCCTTTATCCATTCATCTGTTGATGGGCACTAGGATTGCCTGGCTATTGTAAGTAGTGCTGCTTTGAACATTGGGATGCATGTATCTTTTCAAATTAGTATTTTTGTTTTCTCTGGATATATATCCAGGAGGAGAATTGCTGGATCATATGATAATTCTATTTTTAGTTTCTTGAGGAACCTCCATACTATTTTCCATAGGGCTGCATTAATTTACATTCCTGTCAACAGTTTATGAGGGTTCCCATTTCTCCACACCCTCTCCAACATTTGTTATTTGTAGACTTTTAAAAAATTTATTTATTTATTTTTGGCTGCATTGGGTCTTCATTGCTGTGCATGGGCTTTCTCTAGTTGTGGCAAGTGGGGGCAACTCTTCATTGGGGTGTGCGGGCTTCTCATTGTGGTGGCTTCTCTTGCTACAGAGCATGGGCTCTAGGCACGTGGGCTTCAGTAGTTGTGGCACGTGGGCTCAGTAGTTGTGGCTCGGGGGCTCTAGAGCACAGGCTCAGTAGTTGTGGTGCAAGGGCTTAGTTGCTCCACGGCATGTGGGATCTTCCCTGACCAGGGCTCGAACCTGTGTCCCCTGCATTGGCAGGCAGATTCTTAACCACTGTGCCACCAGGGAAACCCTATTTGTAGACTTTTTGATGATGGCTATTCTGACTGGTGTAAGGTGATATCTCATTGTGGTTTTGGATTTCTCTAATAATTAGCAATGTTGACCATCTTTTCATGTGCCTGTTAGCCATCTGTATGTCTACTTAGGAAAAATATCTATTCTGATCTCTTTCCAGTTTTTGATTGGGTTGTTTGATTTGTTTTTTTCTTTAATATTGAGTTGCATGAGCTCTTTGTATATTTAGGATATTAACACCTAGTTGGTCATATCAATTACAAATATTTTCTCCCAGTCCATAGTTTTTATTTTCATTTTGTCAATGTTTTCCTTAGTTGTGCAAAACCTTTAAAGTTTGATTAGGTTCCATTTGTTTATTTTTGCTTTTATTTGCTTTGCCTTAGGAGAAAGATCCAAAAAAAGATTGGCACAATTTATGTCAAAGAGTGTTTTCCCTATGTTCTCTTCTAGGAGTTTTGTGATATCATGTCTTATATTTAGGTCTTTAAACCATTTTGAGTTTATTTTTGTGTATGGTGTGAGGGAGTGTTCTAATTTCATTGATTTACCTATAGCTGTCCAGTTTTCCCAACACCACTTGTTGAAGAGACTGTCTTTTATCCACTGTATGTTCTCGGCTTTGTTTGTCGTAGATTAATTGGCAGTAGGTGTGTGGGTTTATTTCTGGGCTCTGTATGCTGTTCCATTGATCCATATGTCTGTTTTGTGCCAATACCACGCTGTTTTGATTACTGAAGCTTTGTAGTATTGTCTGGAGTCTAGAAGAGTTATGCCTCCAGATTTCTTCTTCTTGCTCAGGACTACTGTGACAATTCTGGGTCTTTGGTAGTTCCATGTAAATTTTAGGATTATTTGTTCTATTCTGCGAAAAATGTCATGAGTATTTCGATAGGGATCACACTAAATCTGTTGATTGCTTTGGGTAGTATGGCCATTTTAACAATATTAATTCTTCCAATTCAAGAGCATATTTCCATTTCTTTGAACCATCTTCAGTTTCCTTTATCAATATTTTATGGATTTTGGTGTATAGGTCTTTCACCTCCTTCATTAAGTTTATTCTTAGCTATTTTATTTTATTTTTTGACATGATTTTAAACGGGATTGTTTTTCACTTTCTATTTCTGATATTTCATTGTTAGTGTAAAGAAATGCAACAGATTTCAGTATATTAATCTTGTATCCTGCTACCTTGCTGAATTCATTTTTTAGTTCTAATAGTTTTTGTGTGGAGTCTTTAGGTTTCTCTATATAAAGTATCATGTCATCTGCAAATAGTGACAGTTTTACCTCTTCCCTTCCAATTTGGACATATTTGTTTCTTTTTCTTGATTTCAGACTGCTGTGGCTAGGACTTTCAATACTATGTTGAATAGAAGTGGTAAGAATGGGCATCCTTGTCTTTTTCCTGAATTTAGCAGGAAGGCTTTCAACTTTTCATTATTGAGTATTATGTTGGCTTTGGGTTTGTTGTAAGTGGCTTTTATTTTGTTGAGATATGTTCCCTCTATACCCACTTTGGTGAGAGTTTTATCATGAATGGATATTGAATTTTGTCAAATGCTTTTTCTGCATCTATTGAGATGATCATGTGGTTTTTGTCTTTCCTTTTGTTAATGTGGTGTATCACGTTGATTGATTTGTGTAAAGAACCATCCTTGGAATGAATTCAGCTTGATCACAGTGTATGATCCTTTTTATATATTGTTGGATTCAGTTTGCTAATATTCTGTTGAGGATTTTTACATCTGTATCCATCAAAGATATTGGCCTATAATTTCCTTTATTTTTGGTAGTGTCTTTGTCTGGCTTTGGTATCAAAGTTATGGTGGCTTCATAGAGAAAGAATTTGGGAGTCTTCAATCTTTTGGAAGAGTTTGAGAAGATAGGTATAACTTCTTCTTTGTATGTTTGGTAGAATTCCCCAGTGAAGCTATCCAGTCTGGACTTTGTTTTCAGAGTTTTGTTTCTATTACATATTCTATTTCACTTCTACAGATTGGTCTGTTCAAACTATCTATTCCTTCTTGATTCAATTTTGGCAAGCTGTATATTTCTAGAAACCTTTCCATTTCCCCTAGGTTGTCCAATATGTTGGCTTATAACTGTTCATAGTATTCTCTTATGATTTTCTGTATTTTTTGATATCAGTTGTTATTTCTCCTCTTTTCTTTCTTATTTTGTTTATTTGGGTCTTCTCCCTTTTATTCTTGGTGAGCCTGGCTAGAGGTTTGTTGATTTTTCTTTTCTTTTCAAAAAACCAGATCTTGATCTTATTGATCTTTCCATTGTTTTTATTTTCTATTTTATTTACTTCCTTTGTTTACTGTTGCCTTCTTCTGACTTTGGGTTTTGTTTGTTCTTCTTTTTCTAATTTTTGTAAGTGTAGGTTAGGTTGTTTATTTGAAATTTTTCTTGTTTTTTGAGGAAGACCTGTATCACTGAGCACTTTCCTCTTAGCACTGCTTTTGCTGCATTCCATAGATTTTGTAAAGTTGTGTTTCATTGTCATTTGTCTCGAGATAGTTTCTGATTCATTCTATGATGGCATCAAGGCCCATTATTTATTTGTTTGTTTGTTTATTTACTTATTATTTTTGGCTGCATTGGGTCTTTTTTTATATATATACGTTTATTGGAGAATAATTGCTTTATAATGCTGAGTTAGTTACTGGTTTATAACAAACTGAATCAGCTATACATATACATAAATCCCCATATCTCTTCCCTCTTACGTCTCTCTCCCTCCCACACTCCCTATCCCAGCCCTCTATGTGGTCACAAGGCACCGAGTTGATCTCCCTGTGCTATGTGGCTGCTTCCCATTAAAGATCTACTCTACATTTGGTAGTGTATATATGTCCATGCTACTCTCTCACTTTGTCCTAGCTTACCCTTCCCCCTCCCCGTGTCCGCAAGTCCATTCTCTAGTAGGTCTGCATTTCTAATCCCATCCTGCCCCTAGGTTCTTCATGACTTTTTTTTTTCTTTTTTGTTTTTAGATTCCATATACATGTGTTAGAATATGGTATTTGTTTTTCTCTTTCTAACTTACTTCGCTCTGTATGACAGACTCTAGGTCCATCCACCTCAGTACAAATAACTAAATTTCATTTCTTTTTATGGCTCAGTAATATTCCATTGTATATATGTGCCACATCTTCTTTATCCATTCATCTGTTGATGGACACTTAGGTTGCTTCCATGTCCTGGCTATTGTAAATAGAGCTGGAATGAACATTGTGGTACAAGGCACTTTTTGAATTATGGTTTTCTCAGGGTATATGCCCAGTAGTGGGATTGCTGGTTCATATGGTAGTTGTATTTTTAGTTTTTTAAGGAACCTCCATACTATTCTGCATAGTGGCTGCATCAATTTACATTCCCACCAACAGTGCAAGAGTGTTCCCTTTTCTGCACACCCTCTCCAGCATTTATTGTTTGTAGATTTTTTGATGATGGTCATTCTGACTGGTGTGAGATGATGTCTCAATGTAGTTTTGATTTGCATTTCTCGAATGATTAATGATGTTGAGAATTCTTTTATCTGTTTGTTGGCAATCTGTATATCTTCTTTGGAGAAATGTCTGTTTAGGTCTTCTACCCATTTCTGGATTATATATATATTTTTTTTATATTCAGCTGTATGAGCAGCTCGTAAATTTTGGAAGTTAATCCTTTGTCAGTTGCTTCATTTGCAAATATTTTCTCCCATTCTGAGGGTTGTCTTTTCGTCTTGTTTATTGTTACCTTTGCTGTGCAAAAGCTTTTAAGTTTCATTAGGTCCCATTTGTTTATTTTTATTTCCATTTCTCTAGAAGGTGGGTCAAAAAGAACCTTGCTGTGATTTATGTCATACAGTGTTCTGCCTATGTTTTGCTCTAAGAGTTTTATAGTGTCTGGCTTTACATTTAGGTCTTTAATCCATTTTGAGTTTATTTTTGTGTATGGTGTTAGGGAGTGTTCTAATTTCTTTCTTTACATGTAGCTGTCCAGTTTTCACAGCACCACTTATTGAAGAGGTTGTCTTTTCTCCATTGTATATTCTTGCATCCTTTATCAAATATAAGGTGACCATATGTGCATGGGTTAAACTCTGACTTTCCATCCTGTTCCATTGATCTATATTTCTATTTTTGTTCAAGTACCATACTGTCTTGATTACTGTAGCTTTGTAGTATAGTCTGAAGTCTGGGAGCCTGATTCCTCCAGCTCCATTTTTCATTCTCAAGATTGCTTTGGCTATTCAGGGTCTTTTGTGTTTCCATACAAATTGTGAAGTTTTTTGTGCTACTTCTGTGAAACATGCCAGTGGTAGTTTGACAGGGATCACACTGAATCTGTAGATTGCTTTGGGTAGTAGAGTCATCTTCACAATGTTGATTCTTCCAATCCAAGAACATGGTATATCTCTCCATCTATTTGTATCATCTTTAATTTCTTTCAACAGTGTCTTATAATTTTCTGCATATAGGTCTTTTGTCTCCTTAGGTAGGTTTATTCCTAGATATTTTATTCTTTTTGTTGCAATGGTAAATGGGAGTGTTTTCTTAATTTCACTTTCAGATTTTTCATCAGCAGTGTTTAGGAATGCTAGAGATTTCTGTGCATTAATTTTGTATCCTGCTACTTTACTGAATTCATTGATTAGCTCTAGTAGTTTTCTACTAAAATCTTTAGGATTCTCTATGTATAGTATCATGGCATCTGCAAACAGTGACACATTTACTTCTTCTTTTCTGATTTGGATTACCTTTATTTCTTTTTATTCTCCAATTGCTGTGGCTAAAACTTCCAAAATTATGTTGAATAAGAGTGGTGAGAGTGGGCAACCACTCTTGTTCCTGATCTTAGTGGATATGGTTTCAGTTTTTCACCATTGAGGGTGATGTTGGCTGTGTGTCAATATAGCCTTTATTATGTTGAGGAAATTTCCCTCTATGCTGACTTTCTGCAGGGTTTTTATCATAAATGGGTGTTGAATTTTGCTGAAAGCTTTCTCTGCATCGATTGACATGATCATATGGTTTTTCTCCTTCAATTTGTTAATATGGTGTATCACATTGATTGATTTGCATATATTGAAGAATCCTTGCATTCTTGAGATAAACCCCACTTGATCATAGTGTATGATCCTTTTAATGAGTTGTTGGATTCTGTTTGCTAGTATTTTGTTGAGGATTTTTGCACCTATGTTCATCAGTGATATTGGCCTGTAGTTTTCCTTCTTTGTTACATCTTTGTCTGCTTTTGGTATCAGGGTGATCGTGGCCTCGTAGAATGAGTTTGGGAGTGTTCCTCCCTCTGCTATATTTTGAAAGAGTTTGAGGAAGATAGGTGTTAGCTCTTCTCTAAATGTTTGATAGAATTCGCCTGTGAAGCCATCTGATCCTGAGCTTTTGTTTGTTGGAAGATTTTTAATCACAGTTTCAATTTCAGTGCTTGTGGTTGGTCTGTTCATATTTTCTATTTCTTCCTGATTCAGTCTTGGCACATTGTGCATTTCTAAGAATTTGTCCATTTCTTCCAGGTTGTCCATTTTATTGGCATAGTGTTGCTTGCAGTAATCTCCCATTATCCTTTGTATTTCTGCAGTGTCAGTTGTTACTTATCCTTTTTCATTTCTAATTCTATTGATTTGAGTCTTCTCCCTTTTTTTCTTGATGAGACTGGCTAATAGTTTATCAATTTTGTTTATCTTCTCAAAGAACCAGCTTTTAGTTTTATTGATATTTGCTATCGTTTCCTTCATTTCTTTTTCATTTATTTCTGATCTGATCATTATGATTTCTTCCTTCTGCTAACTTTGGGGTTTTTTGTTCTTCTTCTCTAATTGCTTTAGCTGTAAGGTTGTGTTGTTTATTTGAGATGTTTCCTGTTGCTTAAAGTAGGATTTTATTGCTATAAACTTCCCTCTTAGAACTGCTTTTGCTGCATCCCATAGGTTTTGTGTTGCTGTGTTTTCATTGTCATTTGTTTCTAGGTATTTTCTGATTTCCTCTTTGATTTCTTCAGTGATCACTTCGTTATTAAGTAGTGTATTGTTTAGCCTCCATGTGCCTGTATTTTTAACAGATTGTTTCCTGTAATTGATATCTAGTCTCATAGCGTTAGAGTTGGAAAAGATACTTGATATGATTTCAAATTTTTTATATTTACCAAGGCTTGATTTGATTTCCTGGACTTGATTAACTATTTCCTTTCCCATATTAGGGAAGTTTTCAACTATAACCTCTTCAAATATGTTCTCAGTCCCTTTCTTTTCTCTTCTTCTTCTGGAAACCCTATAATTCGAATGTTGGTGCATTTAATGTTGTCCCAGAGGTCTCTGAGACTGTCCTCAGTTCTTTTCATTCTTTTTTCTTTATTCTGCTCTGCAGTACTTATTTCCACTATTTTATCTTCCGGGTCACTTATCCATTCTTCTGCCTCAGTTATTCTGCTCTTGATACCTTCTAGAGAATCTTTCATTTCATTTATTGTGTTCTTCATCATTGTTTGTTTGCTCTTTAGTTCTTCTAGGTCATTGTTAATTGTTTCCTGTTTTTTCTCCATTGTATTTCCAAGATTTTAGATCATCTTTACCATCATCACTCTGAATTCTTTTTCAGGTAGACTGCCTATTTCCTCTTCATTTGTTAGGTCTTGTTGGTTTTTACCTTGCTCCTTCATCTGCTGTGTGTTTTTCTGTCATCTCATTTTGCTTAACTTACTGTGTTTGGGGTGTCCTTTTCACAGGCTGCAGATTCGTAGTTCCCGTTGTTTTTGGTGTCTGTCCCCAGTGGCTGGGTTTGGTTCAGTGGGTTGTGTAGGCTTCCTGGTGGAAGGGACTAGTGCCTGTGTTCTGGTGGATGAGGCTGGATCTTGTATTTCTGTTGGGCAGATCCATGTCTTGTGGTGTGTTTTGGGGTGTCTTATTATGATTATGATTATGGACTTATTATGATTTGAGGCTGCCACTCTGCTAATGGATGGGGTTGTGTTCCTGTCTTGCTAGTTGTTTGGCATAGGGTGTCCAGCACTGTAGCTTCCTGGTCATTGAGTGAGGTTGAGTCTTGGCATTCTGATGGAGACCTCTGGGAGATTTTCACCATTTGATATTACGTGGAACTGCGAGGTCTCTTGTGGGCCAGTGTCCTGAAGTTGGTTTTCCCACCTCAGAGGCACAGCCCTGATGCCTAGCTGGAGTACCAAGAGCCTTTCATCCACACAGCTCAGAATAAAAGGGAGAAAAAATAGAAAGAAAGAAAAAAAGAAGATAAAGTAATATAAAATAAAGTTATTAAAATAAAAATTTAAAAATACTTATTAAGAAAAAGATTTTAAAGGTAAAACAAAACAAAAAAAACCCTGACAGACTGAACCCTAGGACAACTGGTAAAAGCAAAGCTATACAGACAAAGTCACACACAGAAGCTTACACATACACACTCACAAAAAGAGAAAAAGGGGAAAAAATATTTCTCTTTGCTCCCAAAGTCCACCTCCTCATATTGGGATGATTCATTGTCTATACAGGTATTCCACAGATGCAGGGTACATCAAGTTGATTGTGGAGATTTAATCCGCTGTTCCTGAGGCTGCTGGGAGTAATTTTCCTTTCTCTTCTTTGTTCGCACAGCTCCCAGGGTTCAGCTTTTTTTTGACCCACCTCTGCCTGTAGGTCGCCTGAGGGCATCTGTTCTTCACTCAGACAGGACGGGGTTAAAGGAGCAGCTGATTCGGGGGCTCTGGCTCCCTCAGGCCTGGGCAAGGGAAGGGTACAGAGTGTGGTGCAAGCCTGCGGTTGCAGAGGCCATCATGACGTTGCAACAGCCTGAGGTGCGCTGTGTGTTCTCCCGGGGAAGTTGTCCCTGGATCACGGGACCCTGGCAGTGGTGGGCTGCACAGGCTTCCAGGAGGGGAGGTGTGGATAGTGACCTGTGTTTGCACACAGGCTTCTTGGTGGCAGCAGCAGCAGCCTTAGCATCCCATGCCCATCTGTGCGGTTCGCGCTGATAGCCGCGGCTCTTGCCCGTTTCTGGAGCTCCTTTAAGTGGTTCTCTTAATCCCGTCTCCTCGAGCACCAGGAAACAAATAGGGAAGAAAAAGTCTTTTTGCCTCTTTGGCAGGTCCAGACATTTTCCTGGACTCCCTCCTGGCTAGCTGTGGCGCACTAATCCCTTCAGGCTGCGTTCACGCAGCCAACCCCAGTCCTCTCCCTGGGATCCAACCTCTAAAGCCCTAACGGCAGCTCCCAGCCCCCACCCGCCCCAGCTGGTGAGCAGACAAGCCTCTCGGGCTGGTGAGTGCTGGTCGGCACCATTCCTCTATGTGGGAATCTCTCTGCTTTGCCCTCTGCTCCCTGTTGCTGCGCTCTCGTCCGTGGCTCTGAAGCTCCCCGCCTCTGCCACCCGCAGTCTCTGCCCTTGAAGGGGCTTCCTAGTGTGTGGAAACCTTTCCTACTCCACAGCTCCCTCCCAGTGGTGCAGGTCCCATTCCTATTCTTTTGTCTCTGATTTTTTCTTTTTGTTTTTCCCTACCCAGGTATGTGGGGAGTTTCTTGCCTTTTGGGAGGTCTGAGGTCTTCTGCCAGCGTTCAGTAGGTATTCTATAGGAGCTGTTCCACATGTAGATGTATTTCTGATGTATTTGTGGAGGGAAGGTGATCTCCACGTCTTACTCTTCTGCCATCTTGAAGCTCCTCCAATCCATTGAAATTTAAAGTAATTATTGATAAGTATATACTTTTAGTCATTTTAAATCTTGTTTTCCATTTGATTTTGTAGTTCTTCTTTGATCATTTCTTCTTTTTGTTTTTCCTTTTGTGGTTTGATGGTTTCCTTTTTTATT